>NC_091687.1:105870000-107120000 GCF_041296265.1 Equus caballus | reverse complement strand
TTCCTTCCTCTATCCTTCCCCTCCCACAGCCCCCAAAGACCAATGCTATTGCAGGAGATGTGGCCATGTGAGACGGGAGCTGGAGTACTTGGCCAACTGAGGACACATCCTGCTACCTGGTACCCCATCAGCATGAGAGACCCTAGCCTCACAAGGAGCTTCTGAAGACAAGCGGTGTTAATGGAACCCTCACTAGACAACAGGGTGGCTGGAACATTCCAGAAGGCAATCGGGCCCCTGCCTCGGGGTCTGTGATGGAACCTTGGTGACCTGCCTCTGGGATTAGCACCCACCCCTTACAGGCCAGGAACAAGGAAAAGTACAGTTTCTCCCTCTCCCCTGACTGCAGACAATGCCCCTGCGGACAATGCCAGATTCTCATCCCGCTCCCCCTCAGAAAGGGATGGGAGAGTGGCTGCCTTGCTGGCTCGCCTGCTCCTCAATCTCACTCCCTCCTTTTCCGCCACCGACCCAGCCTTCACCTTCAATGGGAGATTCCACACCAGCCTGTGTTGTCAAATGCTTCAAAACCGGGCCTCGTCCCCACCCCTGTCCCTTCACCTTCATCATGTTTGGGCGCCTCCCTCGTGGGTCCAGCTCCCAGTCAAGGGAAAGGGAAGCCGGGCTCTGCTCTCCCTTCTGCCACCAAACAGCCCTTAACATCAAACAGGTCATGTAACTGAGTGGGCCTCGGTTTCCTCAGACAGGGGAGCGGACTCCGGCATGAGGTCCTCCCTCCTCCAAGCAATGAATCAGGAATCAGGATGTCGAGGAGGCCAGTCTAGGAGAGAAGCTCTTTCCTATCCAGAACTCTTTCCCCTCCTTCACCTGGGCCCCTCTCAGGGAGGAAGCAGAGGAGCTGCCCACCAGCGGTAATGAGCTCGTTAGCCAGAACTGTGGGAGGAGCGCCGGCTCAGTAGAGAGAGGCATGTGCAGCTGGCCAGGGAACAACCCGCTGCCCACGCCCATCTCCAGCCCGCCTCTCACCTGCCCAGCCCTGCTCTGCCCACACAGTGCCAAGACACAGAAGCAGCAGAAAGCTGGGCTGGCGAGAGGCCTGCCTACCCGCGCCTCCTGTTCCCTCTCACATCTTGTGCTCCAAGGAGGGAGAATGAGCTACAGGGGTTCCTGCTACCCTCCCTGGCCAGCCGGGCTGTGCACGGTGGAGCAGGAAGCAATCTGGGGCGTAATGGGAGCGGTGCGGAGGCGACAGCCCCCAGAGGACCCGTTCCCGCCGCCGCCTCCCTCCCAGCTCCGCCAGCCGGCTTAATTGCGGAGTCCGGATTGATTGGGAATGCAAATGGCAACTGAAATGCAATCTCCACTCCCAGCAGGAGAAGGGGGGAGGGGGAAGGAACGGAATGGGGAGACCAGGACAGGAGGGCTGGAAAGGGGTTGGACCGACCCAGGGCAGCGGGGAAGTTTGGGGGGCGGGGCGCTGGGGAGGAGCGCAAGAAACCAGAGAGTGGATGAGCACATCCCCACGCTGCGTGTGATCCCGCTGCAGAGCACAGGCCTAGCTACCTGCCTCCAGCCGGCAGCACAGTGGACTGCACTCGGGTTCCTTCCTGGCGGTGTCTGTCCCACTGAAAGTCCCTGAGGTTTAGGGGCCTGTCACACCCAAGTGACCTAGCTGACCTCCTGGCCAGGCCAGAATCCCAGGTACAAGTTCACAGGTCTTCAACCCCCAGCCCCAGAGCTCCCCCTTCCCCCCAACGTGGGGGATTCAGGGAAGAGATCAATCAGCCTGTACCCAAGACAGGAAGAGGGGCCTTTGGGGCTACACTCATCTCAAAGCACAGGCCCCCAGGGAAGGAGTTCTCTCTTACTTACTAAATGTTTACATGTACACACTCAGAAAGAACCTGCCCCCCAAAGGAGGGAGTGACAGTCCTCTGCCGGAAGCACATCCGCATCACCTGGCCTGGTGAGAGGGCTGCAGGGAGGCACTCAGTTTGTGCAGGCCCAGAGACAGGTGATCACACCATCAATAGGTTTGTGAGGACCGATTTTGCACCCAGACACACACAGGCACAAGGGGAGGTGACTGGCTGCTGCCACCCCTCTCAACCTCTTCACCTGTCTTCCAGGTAGGCTGACCCAACTAGAGCAGTCCTTGTCAGACATCAGTGCAATGACATTTCAGGAGAAGGCTGAAGAAGAAACACAGGACATGGAGCAACACAGCGTTCCTCGCTCTGCCCTCTGGGACCCTCACATTCTAAATGGGCCTCCACTGTGGGGTCAGACACCTCCAACCTTAACACAGGAATTCTGGTCACACTGCCAGTGGGCCCCAGACGCCCCAGCCTGGAGGGCCACACCTGACCACAGGGCCCTGGCCAGGGTGAGCTCTGGCCATACCAGTCTCCTCTGTGGTCAAAACCTGACGACATGGTCCCTGTAGACATGGCATTGCTAACCACTGGCTCCCCAGATCTGTGCCAAGCCCAGCATCCTGGGGGTATAGCAGACTAACACCAGGCCACGTGCCCTTATCCCAACAGGTACCTCACCTAGCAGGCTCTTGCTTGAGCTCCAGCGAGACACCTCCTCACTCTACCCTCCACCAACTCAGCAGTTCCAGAACCCTGCCCAGCACACCACCATCTCTGCACAAAGATAGCCTCCATCATTCAATGTCTTTTTCCAGCGTGGGGACTGACGACAGGTCTGGGAGGATCCAAGCTTTGGGGGGGCCCAGCCCTGCCAGGGAGTGACTCAGAAAGGCGGTGGAGAAAAGACTAGGTGGTGGCACCTCAACTAAGTTTTTTCTTTACAAATGAATGGAGGCTCATATGGACAAGATTGAGCCAAAAAACCTACAGAAGAACCAGCCTTCAGTATGCCCATCAATGAGTATGCCTCAGGGTACTCTTTTGGGAATGCTCTTCCTTTTCTGGGAGGAGGAGAGGTAAGGCCAGAGCCCAGACTCCTCTCCAGGTCACCCAACTCCAAAACCACTGGCAGGAGAGCAGCTGAGGACAGCATGTGGCTCTCTGCTGCCCCCTCGTGGTCGTGAGGAGGAACGAGCAGAGCCCAGCGAGGGGCAGCTCCAGGCCCAGGCCGCAGCAGCCGCTCTAGCCGCTCTTCCCAGAGGTCCATCCTTCTTAGTGAGGAACCTCTCCTTGTGAAGGATTCAGGCCGGGCAATGGAGGGGGGGGAGGTGCTCGCCTCTTAGACCATCTCCCAGAGGCCTGGAAAAGAACCATCCTCTAGCATTTCCTGGGCCTCGTCTCAGCTCCTCTTTGGCCACAGGGGAAGGGAGTGCTGACCTGTTTAATGGGGATGGCCCGACCACTCCCGATACTGTCCACCTTGCACTCGGAGGCTTTTTTCTCCCGGTCCAAGTCAGCACCCTTTCGAGACTAAAAGAGAAAAGAAGAGACGTGTTAAAGGGGCCCAAGGTCCATGGGGGACAGTTGCCCACCTGGAATGCCCAGCCCTCCCATCCTCCCTCCTCCTGGGCAGGCCCTAGCAGTGGGGCAGGGCCGGGGCGGCGGGACCGGGAAGGAACTGAGACCACGAGTATTCCAACGGGTTTATTCTTACACACGGCACCATACAGAGCAGCACAGTTCACTGAGCCGGGCCCGCCCCTTACAAAAGAGCAAGGACACGAAATACCGAGGGTGTGAGGACCGCACAGCCCAGGGGGCTGGGGCATAAGAGAAGGGAAGGGGCGAGGAGTGGTGGACGGTGGGGCTGAGGGATGGCCTGGAGCACAGGGCACGAAAACTGGGGAGAGCAAAGTCCAGAAGTGAGCGGGCAGTGGCCCGTCTGCAGCACAGACACCACACGGCACGTTGCACCGAGCATGTCGGCGTGGCCCAAGGGGCACAGTGGATGGAGAGAGAGAGGAGAGAGGCCAGAAGAGGCCCTGCGCCCCTGCCAGGCTCCTGGGGCAGAGCCCGCCCAATGCGGATCCTAGGAAACGGGGAGGCCAAGAAAGGAGAAAGGCAAGCGCGCAGCGGTGGCTGTGGCGTCCGGAGCGGAGCAGGAACGGCAGAAGTCCATGCAGGAAGGAGCAGAGGAGGGGAGGGGCAGGAAAGCTCCCCCCAGGAGCAGCTGGGCCGGGGCGGGCGCTCGGATGCCCCCGCCCCTCTGGGCCTGTCTCGCTGGCCTGGCGCCTGGCGTGGGGCCGAGCTCCCTTCTTCTCCATGCAGCGAGCCTGGCGCAGCGCGTCCAGCCGGGCCTGGTCCCCGGCAGCCCCCAGCCGCAGGCTCCAGCGTTCCTAGCCTTCCCTGGGGGTGGGGGTTAGTTACAAAGGTTCCCGTGGGTCTCTGGAGTGGGGAGCACGGCGGCCGCTTCTCATCTGAGAGCAGTCCCAGGGCCCGGCCCGCCTCCGGCCCCGCACAGGGGAGAATGTCCAGAGGTGCTGTGTGTCACCACCTGGTCTTCTAATTTGGAAGGAGTTGGAAAGGCCTTTTTGTTGATGAAAAGTTGGAAACAGTGGCACATATCTGCAAATATCGAAAGAATAAAGATTTTGGCAAGTTATACTCAAGCCCCGCACAAGTCGGTCAGCACTGGTGAGGGCAGAAACCCAGGCACCTGGGGAGAGGCAGCAGCGGGATGAAGAGGAGGAGGCGGCGGCGAGGCAGTGGCCGGGCAGTCCATCTCAGCGGGGAATGTTCACCACACGCAGCCTGGGCCCCACATCCCTCCTGTTCTCCAGGCTGCCGGGAGCCAGGGCACAGGGAAGGGGCGAAGGACTACAGCCGCAGCATGGGGGGAGCACAGCCAAAGGAATGGGAAGAACTGGGCCAGGGACTGCCGCCTGCAGCTGCACCATCAGTGCCTGCCCTGGGTCTCTCCTGGGCGCCAGAGCCTCTGCCCCTTTGGCCCAGGGAGGAGGAAGGTGCATGGGACCGCTGCCACAGGGTCCCCAAACAGAAGAGCCAGTTGGGGGCATGGGGTGCAGACTGCCCCAGCCAGGCTGGTGAGCCAAGAGGCCTCCAACCACCAGAGGATCTCTGGGAGCCCAGGGGGCACCCCCCCAAGGAAGGGAACCAGGGCGCGAGCAGCAACAGAACGAGTACATGAAGTCATGGGGGGATGGGATGGCCACGTCCAGCGGGAGGGCCACAAGGGCACCAGCCATGGAGCAGGAAGGCTCTGCTGGGGAGGACGATGAGGCGAGGGAGTGGCCCCCTAGCGACGATGAGAGGGGGAGGTCCTGAGATGCACCCCTAGAGACGGACAGGTCTTGAGGCTGCCTCGGGGACAATGGCGCAAGTGAGGTCACCATGGAAACAATGGAAAGAAAAAATAAGGTTGCCACAGTGAAGATGGAGAGAATGAGAGGGCTGGAGGGAAGGCTGTGCCGTGAGCGCACGCAGCAACGAAGGCAGGCGGAGGCAGCACGGTGGAGCAGGCAACAGAGCGCGCAGGGCCGGGAGTGCGAAGGCGAAGGCGCGCGGCGAGGAGGCCATGAGCTAGGCATGGGCATCAGACAGAGGGTGGCAGAGGGAGGAGAGCGTGCCCTGGGGTGTTGCAGGACTAGCAGCAGAGGAAGGTGAGAGACTAAGAATGATGCTGAGGATGGTAACTGAGGCAGGATGTCAGGGAGCAGGTGCCGAGGGCACAGACGGTCGTCACTGCAAACACAGGCACCTGCAGGCTTTACAGCAGCAGCAGCAGCAGCAGCAGCAGCAGCAGCAACAGGTGTGGGCACAAGCAGGCAGCCCGAGGCCCTGTGTGTCTCGATGGGTGTGAATAGAAACAAGAAGCTGTGAGTCTAGGCAGGGTCGGGGCTGGGGAAGTGCAATGCACGGCAGCAGCTTGTCAGCAGAAAGAGAGTCAGTCAGCATGGACGGGGAGGGGGCGCGTGGCAGGCAGAGGGTAGATGGAGGTAGGCAGACCTGGCAGAAGTGTGCTGGTGGGTGGAGGCAACAGTGAATGAGCAAGGCCTGGGGAGCACTGGCTGCCTGGGCAGGGTTCCTGAGAGCCTGGCTGGGGCCTGGCCTGGCCAGCAGGACACAGAGCCAGACTGAGCGCCAAGCCCTGACGCTCAGAAAGAGGCACACGGATGACGCAGAAAGACAGGGCCATGTCCTGAGAATCCACACGGGCAGCTCACCCACCTGTGTCTGACCCAAGACTCCTGGCATGGTCCAGCCAATCCCAGCTGGAGGGTGAGAGTATGGGGTGGGTGCTGTGTGTCAGATGCTGGGCATGGAGAAACAGCAGACTCAGGGCACCTAAGAGCTGAGGGGCCGGGCCCCAAGCAGTGGATGGCACATGGGACCCCGGGGTGAAGTCCATAGGGAGGGGGAGAAAGGGTGGGCCTGTGGAGTCCTGAGTCAGGGTGGAGAGCCACAGGCTGGGATTCAGGAGATGGAGGCCTAGGAAAGATGTCTAAGCCTTTGTTAAATCAGTCACTGCAGGGTGTGGGAAGCGTGAGGTGATGGACAATAGCAGGAATGCAGACTGTGAGGCCTGGGCCCTGGTTCTAGCTCTGCCAGAACCATTCTAGTTCTGGTTCTAACTCTTCACACAGCCTTGGGCAAGTAACCTTGGGGCCTTGGTTCACTGCAGAATCAAGGTGTCGGGAAGGTTAGAGCACAGGCGTCAAAGGCCGCTCCAGCTGGCCAAGAAGCCCTACGTGATTGGGGGTGGGGGGTGAGTGTGTGCAGCAGGGGCAGGAGGATCTGTGTGGATATGCCGAGGGCAGCGCCCTGTGGGCTCAGAAGAACGGTCTGGAAGAGTCTGGGTGTGGAGGAGGGCACCAGTAAGGAGCCTACAGAAGCTGCTGTGTGTCTGTGTGAATGGAGAAAGAGAGACTACAGGTGGCATCTTCCTGACTCGGGGCTACCCACAGCCCAGCTGTCTGGGGCTCCTGCCTGCTCTGCTCCCTCTTAGCTGGGTGGCGGGGGCTCGGCCCTGCCTGCGCAGTGAAGGCAGCTGGGCAGGTGGGAGGACAGGGCACGGGACACGTACCGTGAAGATGTTGGAGCGCCGCTTGGACTGCTTGCGGATGGGTGTGGGGGTGGAGGAGGCAGCGATGGTCTCGATGCGCAGCTCCCGCTGGCTGATGCTGGGGGTGGAGGGGACTGAGGATGAGTAGTCGCTGAAGGCGCTGCTGCCGCCATTCGTGGCCTAAGGACAGAGAGGGCTGCTGAGGGCGGCTCGGGTTGGGTGCAGGGAGAGGCAGCAGGCAGGAGCCAAGAACCCCTGCAGTATGGGGACCTGGCTTGGGGCTCATGGGGCAGCAGAGGAGCCACTAGCTCCTAAAGATGGAACCGAGGGGGATGGCAGCATGGCCTGAAGGCTGGCAGGATCCAGTCGTCACTGCCTGGGCTGCCCCACTAGGGCCCCAGCAGGGGCAATTCTGTGCCAACTAGGGAACTGAATCAGAGGCAACGGCTGCCTGTCGGAGTCAGTGACAGAGTGAACAAACTGTGGAGTCTTGGCGCACAGGTGGGTCTGGCACGAGGCAGCAGGTCACCCAGAATGAGCTCCCCAAAGTCAGTGACGTATGTTGAGGAAGCAGGAGGCCAGGGTGGGGCTCAGGGTGCCAGGGAGGATGAGCTTCACTCTTTGACAGTGTGTGCGATAGGGGAAAGGACATGGAAAAGCCGAGGCAGAGAGAACGGAACCAAGCCTGCCATCAGAGTGGGCGGCAGATAAGGGACAGAGGTGGGGAAGGAAGAGGAGACAGAAAGGATCACAGGATGGAGACAGAAAGCGCACGGCAGTGTCTACTCCAGGACTCGGGAGACAGCACAACAAGGCCCGCTCCCTAACGGTCAGTGGGGTGTTCACTAAGTGGAGGCCGTGTCCTGCCTGGCAGTGCCTGGAATCCTAACCTGTCCAAAAGGAGCCGAACACCCAAACCGCCACCCCTCGGCAGTCAGAGGCCCCTCAGGCGGGGCCCGCCGGCACCTGAGGCAGAGCTGCTGAGAGACAATGAAGAAAGACCTATCATTCCTCCTTCCCACCCGAGAACACTTACAAAGGAATCCCTGTGGCCTTCTAAAGGGCCAAAGGGAGGGGTCTCTGGAACAGCAACCAGGCTGCCATCAGAAAGCTGGGGGCCAGGGTGGGCCTTGGAAAGACAATGGCCCTGAGCAGACAGAAAGCTGTAGCTGTCGGCCTGACCACTCAGTCGAGTGTATCTGTGATGGCCCAGGGCTTTCCACAGAGCAGAGTGGGGAAACACAGTTCCAGAAGGAAACAGCAACCCACGTGCCAAGAGCCAAAAAATACACAGGCAGTAGGCCCGGAAGTGGGCAGGCATCCAAGTGGTATTATGGGAGAACAGTGGCAGGAGTTGGCTCAGAACACCCGACAGGGCACGAAAGCCATTGGTCCCTGTGGGGCAAGCGCTGCCCTTCTAAACGCAAACACCGACAAAAGGGCCGACAGGTGAGTAGGGGAGAGGCCTGTGCCGTGAGCTGGTTTTGCTAGGGCTGGTCCCGAGCAGGCCTACAGGAACTCCTCTCACCCTGTGCTCCTGAGGGTGGCTCCACAGGAAGCCGTCCTGAGGCATCGCTAACAGCACTGACTGATCACATTGCCTTAGCTGACATGGCTGCAGAGCGAGTAGAGTGGTGAGCAGGGATGGGAAACTAGCGGGAAGGCAGTCAGCACAGGGGTACAGATGAGGCCGGGCCAGTCGTGCAGGCTACAGGGAACTCGAGCGAGTGTTTTCAAACCGTCCGCAAGGTGGGAGACCAGATGAGGTGGGGACACGCAAGCAGACAGACAGTATGGTGAGGCAGGGCCGCGGTGGGACTAACTCGCGGTGGGAGACAGAGAGGCTGGCCGCACCTGGTTGATGTGCACGGCCGGGATGGAGGCGGCGGACACTGCCGAGTGGCTGGGGGAGTTGGGCAGTGACTTGCAGGGCCCGATGGCCAGCTGCTGCTTCTTCCGCAAGGCCACTACCTTCTGGGCCACTGCAGGGGACAGCAGAGTCAATTACCCCTCTGGGGAGAAGGGAGAAGCCCAGCTTAGAGCCGCCCCCCAGGGCACAGCGCCCCGCTAACCACAGCGCCATCCTGAGCCCCGCTCTGGGGGAGCCGTTCCCACCCGGCGCCCGAGTTACCGTCCTGGAAGACGCGCTCCACGTTGAGCCCGTAGGTCGCGCACGTCTCATAGTAGGTGCAGCGCTTCAAGTCTGTGGAGAGCTTGCGGGCCCTGCTGTCGTCGATGACTCGGGGGTTTGCGGCACTGATGGCATCTGTTGGAGGCGGGATGGTGGGGATTTACTCAGCCTGCTGAGAAGCTGGGACCACTGAGGGGGAGGGCCATTTGGTCAGAGGGTGAGTGGGCAAAGAGCCCAGGGCAGCGGATGACACAGAGCACGAGAAGACGGGTGTCCAGGCCTTGTTCCAGCTCTGCCACCAACCCACTGAGTGGAAAGGAGCCAGCCACTCTGTTTATTCATCACAAAATACGTGCACACAATCATCACATGGACGGCAGGATCTATCTGGGGAAGATCCATTGTGTACGCAGCCAGGAGGAGGCCCCCAAAGACGAGGACTCGGTCAGCACCAGGAGGGGCGGGAGAGCTGGGCTTTCTTACAGCAGTCCACCTGGGGACCCCCAGCGCCCCATGCCACCCCTGCAGGCCTGCTCACCCTGCGTGCCCACCAGCACCATGGGCACCTCGCTCGCGTTGCGGAAGCTGCAGAGCCGCAGGAAGTAGTTGTACACGGTCTGGAAGCTGATTTCATCCTCCAGGCTGAACACAAACACCACCGCGTCCACCCAGGCAGCAAACTAGGGGGGACCGAGCAGAATTACCACCCTCACCTGGTCATGGGCGAATTCCGTACCCTTCTCCCCACACACTCAACCTTGCCCAGTCCCAAGCAAGAACTTCGAGTAAAGGGCACCATGGGCCAGGACGGGGGCAGGAGCATCACCTGGAGCTCAGGGGGACCTCCTTCATCTCGGATCAGCAGCAGGTAACTCTGGCCATCCACCACAATCTCCTTCTTAAACCGACCCCCTAGGACAGAATGCACGGTCAGGCCCAAAACTGAGAGAAGGAGCGCACGGAGGCCAAGCAGAGAAGAAATCCACAGCTTCCAAGGGGGGGAGACGGGAGGACTGAGAAGGACAAGGGGCTTGAGCCCCATACACAGACAGCGGGAAGGAGAGAAAGGGGGCAGAGTGGCCAGGCTCAGAGCCCAGGCCAGCCCAGGACGCTCACCTTCAGGGGACTCCTCCTGGACATAGGTCCCCGTCAGATAGCGGTGCACCAGGGCCGACTTCCCACTAGACAGGTTTCCCACAATGCCCTGCGGGAGAGGAAGGGGTGAGAGTGGCAGTCAGAGGGCACGAGGAAGGAGATGGGGCAGAAGAGGCAAATACCATCAGGAAGGAGAAGGGCCAGCTTGAGGACAGGAAAGGAATGAGACTCGGAGGGCAGGGAAGAGGGCCAGAAGTGAAGGGCTTCGGGAAAAGGCCAAGCTGAGAGAAGGAGGGGACTGGACGTAGGGGAAGCCATGTCCAGACCCACGGCTCCAGCCTGCACCCGCCCAGCCCCAGGGCTGCCTGGGCCTCCCACGGGCCTCACTCACCACTTTAAGCTCCGGCACCGAGCGGCTCAGGGTCCACTCCTGGCTGTTCACAAAGGAGTCTGCGGGAGAGAAGGCCGCCCATCAGGCCTGGGGTGGCACGTACACCTGTGCTATCTGCTACCAGCTGCCTCCTGCCCTGCCCCTTCCTAGGCAAAGGCCAGAAAATGGGGTCCTGACCCTCACCCCCATTCCCTAGGGAGCAGCAGGAAAATTCTTTCCGAGTGGAATGGAGTGATGATAGTCCTCAGAAAGAGGACTCTGAGGAGCGTGGACTCAGTTCTCCTGGGCTAGACCTGTGCCCCTCCTCCTCTCACTGCTCCAGCAAGATAAGTATTTCCTACCTTGAGCCACACCCGGCCTGGTGCGCCCGAGGCCCAGACACCAGGCCCAGGTGAGAGGGCACTCCAGCAGGTCTCAGCCCAGACCCAAGCCAGGCTGGGCACTTGGCAGCTGGGAAGGGGGGCCAGCCTCCTGCATCGAGTAGGAACAGCTCACTCTCTCGGGGTGGGGCCACCCACCACATTCCTAGCCAGGGTGATGAGGGAGGAGCCCTTACCTGGCCCTGTTCTGTGAGGGGCAGGTCGAATGGGGAGCTATCTACCCAGCCCAACTGGCCCTCCTCCCCATGCTCCTCCTTGGTGGAGAGGCCACCTCCCTTTCTTTCCTAGAGACCTGCCTCTCCGGCTCCCTCCTCTCCAGGCCATTCTCAGCTCCCACCTGACTCTGGCAATGTTCTGGGAAAGGGAAGCCTTGAGCTACCCAGAGTCCTCCAAAGATGAGGCCAGCCCATCTTTATCCTCTGGGCCGTAACCGACATCCTCCAGCCAGCTCTGGGCAGCCTTGGGGCCAGCATGGCCTCTGGGCCATGCTTGCTTCCCCTCCCCAGGTCGTTTCAAAGAGTAGTCCTTGCGACCGGTCCACAAGCAAGCCCTGAACTCATCTGCAGGGGCAGCAGAGGCGAGGGCTCAAGCCCGGCCTGGGAGCTAGATATGTGTTCTCATCTCGCCTAGAGCCAGCTGACTCCGTGAGTCTGTCCCTTCCGGGCCTCAATTCTGCATGTGCCAAAGGTGAGGAAGGGGCCTTCCGGCCCGTCCCATAGCCCACCATGCTATGGGCCGCGGCTAGCGCCCAGACGGAGGACCGCCTGGAAGTCCTCCTCTGCCACGACCACCTTCTCACACCCAGCAGCGACCCCAGAGCCCGCCTGAGCATCCATCTCCCTCGGGCCAGCCGCGGCCGGCCCCCACCTCTCCCAGGTAGGTTCAGGGGCTCCGCACCCGCTCTTAACGCGGGACTCCGACCAGAGAGGCCACGCAGGCTGGGACTCTTCCCCTTACCGCTTGGTGTGCCCAGGAGCCCCGGGGCCGCGGCCGCCCGGCGGCTCCACAGCGGCTCGGCGGGCGCGGGCGCGGGCGCGGGTGCGGGCTCCCTCCGGCGGAAGCGGCTGGTGAGCAGCCTCCAGAGGCCGGCGGCGGCGCGGGGGCGGCCGGGCTCGGGCGCGGCGCGCGGGGCCTCGGCGCCCAGCAGCAGGTCGCGGCGGCTGGGGAAGGCGCCCAGGGAGCTGGCGTCGCCGTCGCTGCGGGTGCGCGCCCGGGGCAGGGGCCCCGACTCGGCGCGCCGGATCTCCTGGCCGCGGCGCAGGCGGAAGCTGAAGCTCTTCCTCAGCGCGGAGAGGCCGCGCCGGGGGCCCGGGCCGCCGCCGCCGCGCAGCACCTGCCAGCGCTGGCTGCTCCACAGCGAGGCGCCCCGCAGGAAGCCCGCGCTACCCGCGCGGCCCAGCCCCGCGCCCGCGCCCTCGGCCGCCGCCAGCTCCAGGCGGTTCACCTCCAGGAACGTCATGCTGGTGGGCCGCGGGGCCGGGCTCCCCCGAGGGCGGCTGCGCCGGGCCGGCGCGGGGCTGGGCGCGGGGCTGGACGCCGGGGTGCTCGCGGCCGAGCCGGGGCGCCCCGCAGGCTCGGGTCCGGGAGCCGGCGGCGGCCCGTCGGCAGGGCCCCGGCGGCCAAGGCGCGGGCGCAGGAGGCCGAGCAGCAGGCTGCGGGGCCCGGCGGGCGACCGGCCCGAGGCGCCCGAGCATACGCTCCGCGGCCGCGCCGGCTGCTCACGCGCGGCGCACAGGGCGGCCTGCAGGGCGGCGGCGGCGCGGTCAGCCGGGGCGCCGTGCACGTCCAGCGAGTCGCAGACGCTGAGGGCGCGACGGCAGCCGGCGGGCCGCTCCTGGCTGTAGTTGTCGCCCGGCGGCCGGCCCTGCTCCATGCTCAGGGCCCGCGGGCGAGGTCCAGGCCCATGGCGAGGGGCGCGGGGCTGGGCCCGGGCCGGGGCCGCGGCCGGGGCGCACGGACCTCCGGCCTCTGGGCACTGGCGTCGGCCGCCGACCGAGTCCCTCAACGCCTCCACCTCACAGCAGCCGGCAAGCCCAGACCTGGAGAGGCCGGGAGCCAGCCCAGCAAGGAGAGGCGGCAAGCCTGGCCTGGAACACCCCGGAACGGCGGCGGCGGGGGAGCCAGCATGCTGGGGCAGCCCCCGAGCCCTCAACAAACAGGAAATTCCAGCCCAGGGCTCCTCCTCGGACTGGGGCAGGTAGGCGAGGAGCTGTCATTAAGAGCAGCCCAAATAAATAACAGTCCTCAGCACACCACACACTGTGCCCCGTTTTGGAGAGCAGTGGGCCATCTGCTCTTTCTCCAGAGGAAGAGCAACCAGAAGGTGATACCCAGGGCTGGAATTAACAAGAGCCTGAAGCAGGAGTCAGGAGGCAAGTCCGATGCCATCTCTGGGCCTCAGTCTCCTTATCTGTAAAATGGGGGGCCTGAATGAGGTGAGCCTATCTTAGGTTTTGGCTCATTCTGACATTGGGAAACTCAAGAATCAGAGTTGCTGGATGCTCATTCCACTGTTCTGTTAATGACTGAAGCTGTCTTCTTCCTTGGAGATTACAAAATCATCCGGACTGGCTTAAGTGCCGTCCTGCCTAAGGCAGGACAAGATCAAAAGGTAAGCTCTGGACCTGGACCATACAGTTCTGGACAAGGGACTCACTTCTGAGTCCCTGAAGTCTCCAGTCTCCTCCTGTCACTGGGTCTCACCTCCTGTCCAGAGTTTGTCCAGAGGTTGGCTGGCCAGGCAGAGGCGAAGCGTTAGCCTGCAGTACTGGCTGGAGCCGTAAGCTCACTCTCTCCAAGCGCCGATGCCCTCTGAATTTCCTGAGTGTGGGCTGCACCAGACACGCGTTAAGTGCAGGGCTCACCCCAGAATGGGGGTGGGGGGGCAGTTGCCGTGCTTCCACTGCATTTTAAACATCAGTCCTCTCCTGAGGCCCTGGAGATGAGCCAGTTTACCGTAATCCACAAGGACCACGAGCAGATCAGGAGAAACCAGTTTAGGTACTGGCAAAGATGAGGGGGCTTGCATTTCCTTTAAAGAGATAATACACCCAGGTTTCCTCCACCCCCACTCCAACCCAACTCCCAACGTCCCCTCTAAGCTTTAGAATTCCAGGGTCCTAGTCAAAAGCAGAGTACAAGATAAAAGTGGCGCATTCCTGAGGGGCTGGGGTGGGGGAATGCCTGAGGAAGGCAGGGCCTCTCCATCCTAGGTGCTCCCGCAGAAAAGAGCTGAACACTCCCAAGTCCCGGGCTGGATCTCCCGGCCTGGAGAGGCCCTGGGGGTGAATCCGTATTTCCTCGGACTAGTTATTAACAATGATGAGGACGGCTTCTTCCTCTCGGGATGCATATTCCCCATGTAATAGATGGTTCCGCAGAAGAGCCCTTCCCAGGATCCTTTGGGCATGGAAACAAGAACACAACCCAGGAATCCTGACTCACAGTTCCAAGTTTAAGTCTCCCACACTCAACTTCCCTATCTGCATATCTGTCTGTCTGTCCTCTCTCACACACACATGGGGAATTACCCCTCCCGAAAAGAGTAAGGCTGCTCAGTCACAAACCTCCACCCAAGCCAATGGAAGTGCAAGCACAGGGCAGTGGCCATAGGAACCTGTCTCTGGGGACTGAGGGGGACAGGATGAAAGGGGATGGGGTGCTTTAGAACCCACTGGCTCTCTCAGTAGGACAGCAGGATGGGATAGGAGGGGAAAGGCCCCCAGCTACACCTATACACACACACACAGCTCGGGCAAGGCAGCCAGCAGTGCCGGGTCCAGAGGTGAAAGAACATCTCCCGTTCTCCGAGGACACACCAGCTCCCAGCTCCCACCGCACCTGCAGAATCAGCCCAGGTAAGAAGCTCAGCCTGGCTCAATTCCCAAACCCGGAACAGCTGCCTCTTCCTCACTTGGCGGCCTCCTTCCTACCTCTTCCCAGAAACCTCTCCTGACCCGAAGAAACACAGCAGAGAAGGGCACCTGCCTACACAAATATGTCCAGCCAAAGACATCAAGCCAGTTGAAGACCTTAGAAAGGAGATCAGTGCAAACATACACCACTTTTCCCTGTTGGCATCAGCCCTCTGTCGGGGACAAGGTCTCTGTGTTCTGACAAGATTCTTCTCCAAAGAGATGCGGCAAGTACAACTCCACTCAACAGAGCCCAAAGGAAATTAGGATAGCCCACCAAGCTCCAGGCTGGGACCTTGTAAACAGTACAGGATTCCTTAAAACCAGCTCTCCTGTCAGTTCTCTGTTTCTTAAGGTCATCAGAAACACCAAGCTGAATCTGTCACTTAAAGGTGAGAGACCTCAGGGAAGTGTCTAGGGGAATTAAAGATGCGATCTCTCGTGATGCCTGCGGTGTGCATTCTGGGCAAGGATGGACACACGCTTCCCTGGAAGCAGAGAGTGCAGAAGATGAGTGCCGAGCAGCCCCTTCTGCTCCAAGCGCCGGGAAGTCAGGAGAACAGGCTGACTCTAGAGGTACCCACAGCTTGGGAAGCTGGACCGGCTATCCAGACCAGCCCATGCCTCAGATGCTCTGCATGACAAAAGAGGGTGCCCGTGTGGGCACCTTGTGCCTGGGGGTGGTGGGGATATACTACTAACCCACTCCAGGGGAGCCAGGGTGAAAGAGGACCCCTGCAAAGGTGTGACACATGAGCACAGCACAGAAATGGAACGCTGGTCATGAGGCAGAGGAAAGGGCGGGCTCCAGCCCAGGTGCCCAACAGAACCTTGTACCTAGTCTCCACTCAAATATTTGCTGGTTGATCCACTGATAAGTGCTAAGGTGTGCCCAGCTCAGGCCACACAACCCACGGGGAGCCTGTGGATGTCCTTCTCAGAGAGGAGGAAGAGCCAGCTTTCTGCTAAAAGGCAAAGGGTGCATGTGGGTGGCTGCCAGGGAAAGGCTCCGGCTTCTTCCAGCAGCCTCCAGTGGTCCTGGAGCCACGCTGGCCCTCCAACATCGCACTGGCTCTTCTCGTCCACAAGGTGGCAGCAAAACATCTTCCTGCAGCCAGGGGCCACCGGCTGTGCAGCAAGGAAAGGGGGGCACCTCAGTAGCAGTCCACAGTGGCCAGGCATGTTGGCCATGCCCTTTGGCCAGAGAGTCCAAGGGAGGTGGCGAGTGCCACACTCAAGAGCTACCTGAAGCTGGATGGTCTCTAGCAAGTTCTGTTCTCTGTGCAGGTCCCTGGGTCTGAGGAGAAGAGGGGACACTCTGGGCTGCCCCCAACCCCTGCTTGCCCACAGCCTCCCCAACAACCCGCCACTCATGCCAGCCTGCAGGACACGGCCTCTTTACAAGGTTCGGGAGTTGTCCACGGAGACAGCTTGACGCAGCAGCAACAATGAACCTCCAAATTCCACCCCCAAATCACTTCACCCCCAGTGTCCACCTTAACTAATGGCACAGGCAAGAACCTTCCAGGCACGCTCTTCCATTCCCTCCTTTTTACCACTCCCCCACATGCAATCCGGGGTCAGTCCTGTTGGCTCCACCTCCTCAACGTGTCCCAGATCCACCTCTCACCACCTCCTTTGTACAGCCCAAGGCAAGCCACGGCCCTGCCCACCTAAACCCCACAGCAGCTTCCTAATCTCCCCCAACCCCCACCCCACTGCCAATCCAGAAGTGACCTGGGCACTCCCAGCCACTGCCCCCCAGTGGGCTTTCCACTTGGTATAGAATTACACCAGGCTCCTGATTCTTTTCAAATGCCCATGTGCCCCTTTGGTCTGACTTGCTGTAACTCCTCCCCCACCCCCCACCTCCGTGCCTGCATCAGCCACACAGCCCAGAAGGGCCAGGGCGTCTGCACTTGCCCATCCTTCAGCTCGCCCAGGTCTCCTCCCAAGGGAGCCTTCCCTCACCATCTGAGCGCCTAGCTGCTCTCTGAACAACAGCCATCTCACGCTCATTACTCTCAGATACTGCTCTGGTGTGTTCGATGCTCCCCCACTAGAACTTGGCCAGGCATGCCGAGGTGTGCAAGGATTCTGTGTGAATGAGTGAAGGAATGTGTTTGCTGACCATGAACTACACACCCAAGCTTTTGTTCTCCTTGTGCAGAGAGAGGCAGGCTTGTAAGAGAAGGCCCTTGGCTGGAACAGTCTGTCAAGGAGATAAATCACAGGCCAAATAACGAGCACAGAGCCCAGGTCAAGAGGCATGGCGGTGCACTGGCAAGACACACGCACTGTGTGAGAGGTTGAGAGGACTGGGTTTGGGATCAGCCTCTGGCACCTATTAGCTGTGTGCCCATCAACAGACACCTTACCCTCACTGGGTCTCGGGTTTTAGTCTCTAAACTAGGGATAAGCCCACCTTTTCAGCTGAAGTTGCTATGAAGAGCAGAAATGTGACTGTGGAGGGTCCAGCACGGTGCCTGGCACTCGACAGGTGATCAATAGAAGGAGCCAGAGTGATATTGGGCACAGGAGCCTTAAACCAGTGCTAGCCTTCTTCCAATCAGAAACCTAGTTGGACGCCTCAGCAGTTCCACCTCGGCTCAGGCCTGTTGATTACTGGTCCCTCCAGCTCTTCTCCGAGAGACTGCACAGATGGACCTAGGAGATCCCCGAGGCCCATTTGGATCATGTCTCCCTCTGAAAATATGATGAAAGCTGCTACGGGCTGAATTGTGTTACCCTGAAATTCACATTTTGAAGTCCTAACGCCCCCGTACTTTAGCATGTGACCTTATTTGGAAATACGGTGGTTGCAAATGTAATGAGCTAAGATGAGGTCACACTAGAGTAGGGTGGGCCCCTAATCCCAGATGACTGGTGTCCTCATAAAAAGGGGAAATTTGAAGAGAGAGACGGCCACGCACAGAGGGAAGACGATGTGAAGAGAACCAGCGAGCATTCAGCTATCTACAAGCCACAGAGAGGGCCTGGAACAGACCCTCCCCTAGCGACTTCAGAGGGAGCGCGGCCCTGCCCACACCTGGATCCAGGCTTCTGGCCTCCGGAACTGGGAGAGAATAGATTTCTGCTGTTTGAAGCCCCCCAGTTTGTGGTACTGTGGTACAGCAGCCCCGGGAAACATAGAGAAGCTGAGACTCTGGGGGTGGGCTCCAGGGGGTCGGGCAGGTAGGCTGAACAGAAACATCTCCGGACCCTCCCAGCGCTGTTCGGAGGAGATGGGGAATTCTGCCCCCATCTCCCAAGTTCAGGGTGTCAGCTGCTCAAGGGCTGCCTTTCTCCAAAGGGAGGAAACTAGGACCACCCCCCAAGGGGCCGAGTAATCCCAGCCCAGAAACGGCCTTCTAGCACCAAATGAGCTACCCAATGGCAGTTTCTCCATACTCCTTTCTCTCCGCAAACTCTGTCCTAGTCACCATGGTGGACAGGACAAGGGTCCTCCCCTCAAAGACTCAGTCCCTCTGTGCATCCCCAACCGGCCTCCTGACCTGGTTCTGCCTTGCCACACTCTAAAACCCAGAGAGGGTCCTAGACAGACACTGCTCCCCGCTCAGAAGGAGACACGTCCACGGGGCCATCTGAGGACCACGGGCCCCGCGCATGCGTGCTCGGCCGGAAACTCTGATGCTTTTCAACAGCTCCTCCCTGCAGAGGAAAGGGAGCAGCCTGCACACATCTCATTCCCCATAATCCTCCCGACGGCCTGAAGGGCAGGCAGTAGGACAATGCACACGACCACATCACAGACAGGGATTCTGGACTCAGAATCTAACAGAATACGTTCCCTAATGCCTTTTCATCCTGATTTTGACACGTTTCCTGCATTTCATGCCTTTTTAAATGCTGTTCTCTTCCTTTAAAACTGAACACATGGTCCAGCTTAAGTCCCATGGGCTAAAAATCTGCTTCTTTCAGCCCAATGGGCTTCTAAAATGCATCCCATTCATGAGATCTTTACTCTTCCACAGCAGTAGCAGCTCTCCAGTTTGCTCTCATCTTATTTTGATAAAAGTAAAATATTTTAATAAAGGGAAGATGCAATAAAATATTCAAATAATTGCACTAATTTTGCTCCCAGGTGGAGGAGCTGCAGAAACGGACCTGCTGCTGCCGGGTGACGCCTCGACCTGAGTGCTCAGGTACAGACATGGAAGGCCGGGGTCTCAAGGAAATGGGCTGAGGGTCTGTGTACACTTTGGAAGAAAAGACTCAAGTAGTTTGAGAGTCTACTGGACAAAAGTTTAAGAGCATCTGAATTCCTCTTACAGGTTTTGAAAGTGGGGCAGGTAACTTCCCCAGGGGCGGGGCCTACAGAGACGCAGGGCTCTGCCCCATTCCCTAGGCCAGGCTCGCCCACTGTCCCCAGCACCGGACACACATGCCCAGGCCCCAGGCAGCCTCAGGGTGGGCTCTGCATTAAAGAAGCCACAGCCCTCTGGGGGGCTGGGCCCAGGTCAACACCAGCAGGGGCTGGACATGGAGACCACCTCCCTCCAGCCCTGCCAGCTCAGCCGCAGATGCTCAGCTCATTCCCACTGGCAGCATGAAGCCCTGGGGCCTCCCAGACCTCACGGCCTCCTCTCAGCATCCCCAGCTCATCTTGTCTCTGCCGTAGGAACTAATAGAGAATCTGTTCTCATCTCACCAGGGCCTGCGCTCCTGGGCACACGCAGACACCTGCCCCTGCGCTCAGAGCCGGCCTCTGCTCGGGGCCCCAGGACCAGCAGAGTCACCTTTGTTGCCCTATACACCCAAGGCAGCGGCTAGCTGGGAAGCCACTGGTCACCTGATAATCAGAGCCACTTATCAAACACGACAGGCCCCACTCTGAGCACTTTACACATATTGACCCATTCAGCCCTCACGACAACCCTTTGAGAAAAGCACTGTTAATCTACCCATTTTACAGATGAGGAATCTGAGCCACAGACACCAAGTAACTTGCCTAAGGTCACTAGCTAGTAGGTGGCTGAAGCTGGCATTCCAATCCAGGCTGTCTGGCTGGCCCAGGCGCTTGAGCCTCCCTGGCCTGGTGAGATTCCTGCCTACATAGGAGCCCAAAGTTCATCTTGCAGGCAGCCCCCACCTATCTTCCTCTCCTTCCTCCTGGGTACTCACACCGGGGCGGCCCAGCCTTGCCCTTCCTAGCACAGCCCCTCCTTCCAAAAAGACCCCCCGCCTCAGTGGTTCCTACTCACCCACCTCCCAAACAAACTCCTGCCCCCAACTCCCACTCTCCCAGCCCTGGATGAGTCCAAGGGGCTGACACAGGTTCTGGAGCTTACAAAGGAGAAAGCAGGCAAAGGGGAGCTCCCTGGGGCTGATGGGCCCTTGGCACACCTCACATTCGTGCCATGTAGACAGAGCCACAGAGGGCCAGGCCAGCCTGCCGCTCAGGGAGGAGAGGATGAGTATGTGAGACCACCTCCCGACCTGAAGATCCTCTCCTTCCCTGAGAGACCACAAGCTCCCTGAGCCCTCCAGGAACCCAGGAACGTGTGATGGAGGAATTCCCTACTCCAAGACCTGCCCTCCCCACCTGCCCTGCAGGGTCTCCACCGCCCGGCTTCTGCCCACATCCGGTGGTGGAGGCCCGAGCACTGCCCCAGCCCACTCACAGAAGGACCCAGGCAGGGCAACCACCTGAGCTCTCTGGGCACAGGACTGGCCCAGATGCGGCCGGCTCAACCGCACAATTTTCCTGTTAAGCAGCACTCCGTGTTCCCAGCCCCACTGTTCTCCTGCATCGCAGAGCGACTGAGAATGGGAGTCAGAAGCTCAGCAGTGGGGTCTTAGACTTTCATCTGAATTCCACTTTCATCTGCCTTCAGTCCGATGACTCGCTGCCCCAGCCAGCCCATCAGCTCTTAGGCCTAGGCCCCCAGGCGACGCCATCACTGCGAAACAGTGTCAGGTGACCCTGCTGACCACTGGGGGCCCACAGAGGATGAGACGGAAGGAGCTCCATGGTGGACGAGGTCCTCCCCGTGCTGGGCTGCAGGGCCCTCAGCTGCCAGATGAGAAGGGCTAGGAGGGCTCTGAGCCGTCCGCGGAGCCACTGTCCTCTGGGAACTTACACCACCAGAGCCAGGAGACCCCCGGGAGGACCCCTCCCTGGAGAGCAAGGAGAGCCAGGCCAGGGTCAGTCAGCAGTAGCTCTGCGCGGCCAGTCTCAGGGCCGCCAGGCACAGCCAGTGCACGACACGCAGTGGCAGAGGTGGAAGTCCCTGGTACCCTGTCTGCAAATGCCCACGCGGCCCAGGCAAACAGGTCTCACGCTCTCCTCCCTGGGCTCTCTGTGCCCCCTCCGCACCCCCCAGCCTGCCCTGCTCACTCACGCCCACCACGTTCCTGAAGTCTTTGACCTTGGTGTCCAACCCCTACTCCAAGCGCGCCGGGCCCCAACTGTGCCGAGCTGGCACAATGCGAGGCTGGGGCCCGGGGAAGCCCACTGGCTCTGGGGGTCGGTGCCGATGGTGGGACAACCCCAGAGGAGGCTGAGCTGGTTGGTGGGGAAGGAGGAAGCTGAGAGCAACATGCAGCCAGGCTCATCGGGTTTAAAGACAGGAGAGAGAGCAAATATTCAACTATATAAAAATGAAAAGTGCTGAACGAGAAAAAACGGTAAAAACCCTCAGAGGAATACAATTAAAGGGAAATCAACATCTGGGGGAAAAAAACATAACTATGTCAATGGGTTACTATTAATACATACAAAGCTCACAGACATTGCTTAAGAAAACAAACACAAAATCTGGACACGAGTAAAGATAGTACAAATAGCCAATACACATGGGAACCACTCATGCTCCTTTGGTCTTCCAAGAAATAGAAATTTAAAATGAAATCTACTTCTCACCGAAGAAAGCCCTAAGAGCTGGCTTCTGTGTTAGGGAGGCCCCTGTGGCAGCAAGCGTGCATGTGGGGAGTGGGTCCTCTGGTCCTGCTGTCGGAGCCATCACCGCTTCACTCTCATCTGGCTGGACAGCAGCTCAGCCCAGCGCACAAAGGGGAAAAGGGCCCTTTGCCCCTCATGCTAATGTCGCAGGGGCCCCTACAGAGACCATCTGACACAGAGGGAAAGGTTTAGGCCCAAAGAAGTCCAGCACTTCCAAAAAAGTGAAGCAACCCCAAGTATCCCACGACATGGAAATGAGGAAGTAAAGCATTGCGTCTCTAGAAAATGGAATATCGTGCAACCATTTAAACTAATGTCTGCAGAGACTCTCTTACCTAGTATATTGCAACACTTCGGGTCTTTTTTTTCCCTCCCCAAAGCCCCAGTGCATGGTTGTATATCCCAGTTGCAAGTTGTTCTAGTTCTTCTACGTGAGCTGCAGCCAGAGCACGGCAACTGGTGGTGTGCGTGGTGTGGTTCCTTGCCCAGGAATTGAACCTGGGCCGCTGAAGCGGTGAGTGCCAAACTTTAACCTCTAGGCCATCAGGGCTGGCTCATGATTATTTTTTTTAAAAGCAAGATACAAAACTGTATGTAATGTGGCCCCACGCAAAAAATGCAGCAAGAAAGGACCACATCAAAATGAGGACAGGACCGACTGTGATACTTATGACCCACAGTGAGTATTTTTCTGCCTCTTCTTGTTTTTCTGTGAAATGCATATTTTCTGAAATGTTTATAGAGAGTATATTACTTTTGTAAAAAGAAAAAGAAACAGAAGACCGTTTGACCTAAGGATGAGGGCTCGACGAGGGACAGAGAACTTGCTCGCCAGGAAAATGAACGGGCTTGCCTCTCCTGGCTGAACCCTGGGCGCCCCAAAGCCTGCCACACCTGCAGCTGCTCTGGGTCACACATTCTAACGAGGGCTCAGGAGAGCGTTGTGATCCTGGCTCTGGGTGGGACACAAAAGAAGTGGACTATGACTAATAGATACAATGAATGTACGCTTTGCCCAAATTTTAAAAATTTTCTTTTAGGGTGTAAAACCACATTCACAATACACTCAGAAAAATGCTCTTGGCCCCCTGCCCTCTTCCCTTTCCTTCATGAGGAAGCTTCCAGAATGAGTGTCCACTCCCCACACCATCTCAACAGGACTCGGCCTCCCGCCCTTCCCCAAACTGCCCCAGCCTGGGCAGCAAGGAGCAGCCGCACACCGAATGTTCTTGTAGCCAGCCCCGGTCCATGCGATGGTTCAGCTCACTCTTCTGTTAGCTTCATAATATTTCACAGTATGTATGTTCCAGCCACCATCCATTTCCTACTGAGGGGCATTCCAGTTGCTTCCATTTTTTTTTTAATCACTACAAGCAAGGCTGTAATCAATACCTGTGTACCTGTGAGTCTCTTTCCACGGGACACATGCCCCAAAGTAGGACAGTTGGGTTCAAAGGCATATGAATTTTTCATGTTAATGGATAATGCCTGATTACTTTTCCAAACAGAAGGCAGCAATTCATACCCCCATTCTCCCACCGGCCATGTACGAGAACACCCATTCTGCCACCCTCACCAGCATCAGAAGCCATCCGTGTACTTTCTGCCATGCGGACAGGGACACAGGCCCTGCTCTTGTGATCTGCATTTCCCTGATTACTCGGGGTTAAGCATCTTTTCATAGTCATCGACAATCTGCATTTCCTCTTCTGTGAACCATCTGCCTGGTCCTATTCTTTGCCTGCTTGTCTTTGGGGTTTTAAAAATCCTTTCCTTAAAACTGGCAGGAACTCTTTGTATAACAGGCATCTTAACTATTTATCTTGCATATGCACACAGCAAGCAAATTCTCCTACTCTATTCCACAGAAATGTAATTAAATCTGTTAATTTTGTAATTGATTATATTATAACATCTGAACAGTAACAGCAACAAAAATCCACTAGACGGTAGTGATGCTAAGAGGAGGCGGGGTGAGGAGAGGATCTTCTTGATAGAAGAATACAGCTAAATCCTGCAGAAGGCACGTCCGCTGAGAAGATCACCCGTGGTAACTCCAGTATACTGGATTCAGGCCTGGATCATTGAGGCCCAGGAAAAGGAGTAAGTGAAAGCTGCCGGGCGCCGCTTATTTGCAGCTTCGGAAGTCTCCCCCACAGATTACTTACGAACTACAAAGCGGGAGGAGAAAGCCCTTCAGGATTGGAGATCCGGTCTTAATCTCCTTAACAGCATCACTAACAGCAGGGCCCAGGGTGACACAATAGGCGGTAATCCCGTCAAAAGGGTTTGACCTGGATCTCCTGAAGCCCCTAGATGTCCCTTCAGGTCAGGGGCAGCACGGGGGATGGAGGACCCCACATGGCAGGACCCAAATCCGGAGCACAGAATGCCCACAGGAAATCCAGCTGGACTCGTCAAGAGTCTGCGTGACGCCCCGTGAGGGATCCTGCCCCATCCTGATCCCATCCTGACTTGGAAAAACACAAAGGCTATCAAACATTTTGGGATAATTGAGGAAATTTGGTTATGGATGAACTATTAAGGGATGTTAGAAAATTCTCGTTAATTTTCTCAGGTGTGACACTGCTATTACGTTATGTGTAAGAACGGCCTGCCCCTAGGAAATGCCCGCTGAAGTGCCTGGAGGGGGAACACCCACCCCGTCTACAACTACTGACCGCAACCACTACCTAAAAGAGAGAGTGAGAGGGAGGGACCGGGGAAAGCAGCCGGAGTAATCTTCAAGGTGGCCATTTTTCAAAATAAAAAGCCGGAGGGAAATCCTGTCAGTCTTTTCCTCTATAAATTGTGGGTTTCCTATCTGGCTTAAGAGGGTCCATCTTATCCCAAGATTAGATAATATTCTTCCAATTTTCTCCTCTATCTTAAAAAGCTTTATCTTTCTCGTGGCACAGTCGCGCACGCTGCTCAGAGCCCAGGCTCTGAGACCAGGCTGCGTGGGTTCAGGTCCCGCCTCTGCCGTTAGTAGCGAGCAAATTCCTCTACATCTCTGTGCCTCGGTTTCCTCCTTTGCAAGATGCGGTAACACTTCCCCCGTGGGGCTGTCCTGGGAATTACAAGCAAGCACAGACAGCAGGGCCTGGCCCACAATGAGCACGAACAGAAGCTAATCTCGTACCTGCTCTCTGGATACCAGCTCTCATCCCACCCCCTGCACCCCACCCCAGCTTAGAGCCGTGCGCTGCCAGCACCACAGCAAGAGCTGTCAATCCTGCCACATCTGCAGCACAAACACAGAGTGCTGGAGGGTAGGGAGGCACGTTTGAACAGTTTAAGAACACACCACGCCAGCAATGTTCACAATAAAGTCACGACTCCCGTGAAGCGGTGTCTGGCAGTGGGGCCCATGAAGGCAGCCAGGCGGCCAAGGCACCGCCCGCCCACCTCCTGCTGGCACCTGGGTGGAAACCTGACTCCGCCCTCTGCACACGCCGCTTCCAGTAAACACGTTTTCTTTGGAGCCAGCTCAGCAAAAATCCAAGGCCCCCCCAGATGGGGGAAGGCCTCGCTCAGGGCCTCACACCCACTGTCACCCATCACTCCCCCCGCCCCGTGGCGAGGGCCACACAGTTTGGGTCAGTTCAGGGCCGCCTTCTGGCCAGTCACTGGCTCCTCCGCTTCTCCCCCTCCCTGGGGGCCTGATGGAGGGAGGGCCACTTGCACGCTTTCTAGGGAAGCTTTCTCACCAGACATGACCACCCTCTAAGGCCTGAGCCGTCGACCTGTCAGAAGCATGCACCAAAAAGCAGGATACCCAGGTTCTCCATGACCTCCCAGCTCTGACCTCGCTCTGACCCCTCGAGGAGGAATGGGGACTGTGAGGGGGAGGACAGAGATCTCGGTGTACCGCCATCCTCTTCCCAGTCACCTCGGAGCCCGGCGTGTGCTGGGCACTCAGCAAGCACCAGCAACCTGGGACCGAGCCAGACAGTGAGCCAGGCGTGTCAAAGACCCAAGTGAGAGGCCCTCCCCACCTCCTGCCTGAGGGGAGCCACAGGCCTCAGAAAGAGACCCGCTGGCCCCCACCATACATCGCCTCCCCACTGCCAGCCCCCACGGCTCTGGGGGCTGCAGAGCTCTACCCTCAGGCACCAGATAGCCCGCAGCCCCACCTGCCCTCTGCTGCTTGGGCCAGCAGGGGCCCACCTGGCTGCGAGGGAACCCTGTACTGAGACAGAGCCATGCGATACAGGTGGGGGGCTCCCTGAGTGGCCTCTGGTGCCCAGGAGGGCTCCTGGGCTGGTACAGAGCAGGGAGACCCCCTGGTCACTGGTCAAGTTTAGTCGAGTGTTACCTGCCAGGCCGGTAGTGGGCTCAGGGCTCAGTGTCCAGAGGGGAAGCAGTGAGCCAAGCAGACACCAGCTCATGACAATGCCAGCAGGAGGAAGAGTGCCAACAGCTCCAGGCCCCATTAGGCACCAGGCCAGGGAAGGCTGGGGAGAGGGGCACCCAAGAGGCCAGGGCCTGGAACCCAAAAGGCGGGCGCGGGAGCTGGACAGAGCCTGGTTTAGAGCCCAGCTTCTGAGCCTCAGTGAGGCTCACTCTTCTCACAGGTAAAGGGCAGTAACATCCCTGGAGGGGCACAGGGCCCTAGGGCCACAGCCGGCAGGTGGAAGGAGGGGAGAGAGCGTATTAACACAGGTTCAGGCTGGCGTCATCCACAGAGTAACAAGCTCTTTGAGAGCGCTAGGAGATGACCTCTGTCTTCCCTGGGTTGGCTGGAGGAGGCCTCAAGACATCCTAACCAAGAGGTCATGAAGCACGCTAAAGGCAGAGGGCTGTACGGCCAGCCCATGTGCGGGGTTCCGGCCAGCTCCCTGGATAAAGGTTAACAACGGGGTTGGCAAAGGGAGCTCGCATTTATTGCTGCAATACAACGGGGTGTTCCTTCCTGGGCAGGACCAAATCACCTCACCTCCAAGGGGAGGCAGGGGCAGGTCTCCCCACTTCACAGCCAGGAAGCGGACCGAGAAGCGGAGCAAGGAAGCCACCACAGGGCTACTAGTGAAGAGAGGCTTTCTTCCGTGCCACATGCTTTCCAAGGTATGGATACATTTACAAACGTTCAACTTTTATACATATATAACTTGGCATAAATTAAGGACAGAACACAAACAAAAACACCTTACAAAAACAGCCCGGGATGGGGGGAGGGGGATGTTGTCACATCTGCTGGTGACACATCCTAACGCCCCTGCTGTGGGTAATGGGGAGGTGGCCAGCAGGATACCCAGCCCATCTCCCCTCAGTGAGCTGGAGGGAGGTCACCATGATGCAAAAAGGCCTAGGGGCCTGGCTGGGCCCTGCTGCCAACCAGTGACCTTGAATCCTGGGTCAGCCGCTCGCGCCCTCTCTGGCCTGCAAAGGGAGGGCTGGGCTCGCCCTTCTCCACCTCTATCTGCACTGCTGTTGGGCTGCACGGTCAGCATCCGATTCCCGAATTGTCTGCGCCTCACCATCCAGCACTTGATCTCACGAGTGTGTAACGCTGATTTGCAGAAGGCCAGCTAGCCCACTGACGGTGCAGTTCGCACAAGCCCTGTCCACCCACAGGCTCCCGGGCCGGGCCCTCCAGCACTTGAGAACTCCGGGCTGATGCCATAGCCGATGGAAGGAGCCCGGGAACTGCCATGGCCTTTCCCCGCCTGCCTGTCTTCCCCTCACCCCAATTCAGGATTATCCTCCAGGCGGGCGACAGGCAGGGGAGAGGGCGGGGAGGACATAAGCAGGGCAGAGCAGCCGCCACAGGGGATGAAACTGCCAAACCGAGATGACGTGAGCCACACTGAGGTCTGTGGCCAACCCATCCATAAGCAGGACGCTGACTAACAGGGCCCACGCCACCATCGCCCGGCCGTGCGCACTCCTGGAGCAGAACCCTGCGAATCGTGGTTCCCCAACTAGACGTCAGCAGCTCCTGTGGCCCACCCCTCACAACAGCGGCTGCACTTCCAGGTTTTCAGAAAACACAGCGACGAAAAGCTACAGTGAACTCAGTAACACTTTTAAATGGATGTGTGTGCTGTCAATCACGGTGGCCCCAGCAGGTACTCAGTAAACGAGTATCTGCTGAACGACTGAATCACGTTACTTAAAAATGCTAAAATCTTGGGGTTGGCCCCGTGGCCGAGTGGTTACGTTCGCGCGCTCCGCTGCAGGCGGCCCAGTGTTTCGTTGGTTCGAATCCTGGGCGCGGACATGGCACTGCTCATCAAGCCACCCTGAGGCAGCGTCCCACATGCCACAACTAAAAGGACCCACAACAATGAATATACAACTATGTACCAGGGGGCTTTGGGGAGAAAAAGGAAAAAAATAAAATCTTTAAAAAAAAAAAAATGCTAAAATCTTTAGAAAGTGAATCAAGAAAGATACACTTCTGTATTCAATTTTTATGACAAACTGGCATTTTTCTGTTACTTAGAGGCTAAAATTAGAGCTGTTCCTCCCATACCACAGCCACTGGCCATGTCTGGCTACCGAGCATTGCAACACGGCCAGTCCCAACGGAGAGGTGAGGGCGTGAGACACAGATCGGGGTCTGCGGACTTAGTATGAAAAAAGAATGTAAAATATCTAATAATTTCTTATATTGATTGCATGTTGAAATGATTGTATTTCAGATATATTGGGTTAAATAAAACATTAAAATTAATTTCACTTTTTTTAATTCTCTTAACATGGCTACTAGAAAATTTAAATTTACACATGACTCACATGTATCTTTGGTGCTGAATTTGAGGAATTACTTTAATCCAGAGGCAAACAATCAAATCGAGGTGATGCTAGCTGCCTGTGGGCCACTCTCCTTGTGACGAGCTACGGTCAGGGTCTGTGACCATCAGCTGGAACCTCAGACGCGTCCTGCCCTGGGGCCCGCCGGGCTACATGCCAACCTGCCCCAAGCCCCGTCACTCCTGGTTCTCGTGCTCATTCGCTCGGGTTTAGGAAACGCCACTGGAGGAGCTGCAGACATCATGCGAGGCCCACCCACTCATGCCCTCACTTCGTCCTCACCACCACCCTGCAAAGGCAGCGACTAGCACCTAGTTTAGGAATGGTGGAATGGGGGCTGCTACCACAAGGTGAGCACTTCCAAGGGGCTGGTGCCGGTCTAAAGCTTTGCATGCATTAACTTACTTCATTACCACACCTACAGGATGAAACAGGTGCTTGTTAACCTCACTGTAGCAACAAGGAAGCCAAGACACAGAGAGGTTAAGGAACCCACCCAAGGTCACACAGCTACTAAGCGGTAGGTCTGGGATTCCAATCTAGGTAGCCTGGCTCCAGAGCGGGTTCATAATCACTATCCGTACAGGCTCTGACAGAGGAAGACTGACACCTAGGCTTCATTCCACCACACCACCCCATGTAAAACAGTCTAGAACAGTCTAGGAGCAATAACCATGCAGACGGGGGTCCTCAGAGTGACTAAAAGCCACCAGATCTTCACAGCTCTTCTCACAAGGCTCTCGTGCCTTCATTTAGGCCTGTTTAACAAAAGTCCTCTGGGCAAAAGAGATGGGGCAGAGGAAGGACTGGGAGCTCCCACCAGGAGCAGAGCAGGAGCCCCATGGGGTCCTGATGTCCTGCCTCCCCGCAAACACACACGCAGACACGCACACAGGGAGAGGCCATGACTAGGCTTCAATCCCCCCCAACGGGCCTGGCTCCAGGTGTGCAGGCCATCAAAACACCAAATTAAAAGGCAAAAGAGAAACCATCACAGGCAGCACACCAACAGTGCAGGAGGAGTGCTGACAGACAGACGGAGAAAGAGGAACACACCATACACAGGCCCCACACCAGCAAAAGCACACCCCGCTGGGGCCACATGGGGTGGGCTCACTCTTCTCAGCGCCCAGAGGATAGCTCAGTCAGCTCGGCCCAGGGCCCGGGGGTTCACAGGCAACTGAGAAAGATGGCCGCTTCCCTCCAGCAAACAGAAATGGACGCTTTAGAAAAACCTAGATCAAGAGATTAAACGGGGGCCTGCCCGGTGGCGCAGCGGTTAAGTGCACACATTCTGCTTCGGGGCCCGGGGTTCACCGGTTCGGATCCCGGGCGTGGACATGACACAGCTTGGCATGCCATGCTGTGATAGGCGTCCCACATATAAAGTGGAGGAAGATGGGCACGGAAGTTAGCTCAGGGCCAGTCTTCCTTAGCAAAAAGAGGAGGATTTGTGGCAGATGTTAGCTCAGGGCGAGTCTTCCTCAAAAAAAAAAAAGACATTAAATGGTCTTAGCCGCAATAAGAAAAAGAGCAACGAACCAAGAAGAAAATGAAAAAATGATATGAATAAAATTAAACAAAATATAGATGACCCAAAAAAATCTTTCAACGTTGTCAATGTTGACTCTCATTAGTGATCAAATGAATGCAAAATAAAACAATGAAAATCATGTCATCTTTTTTTGTACCCATCAGGTGGGCAAGGGGGCCAGGGTGGCAAGGCAGGGGACAGGTGCTCTCCGCCCTGGAAGCAGGAAGGGCCTTCCTGGGGGGCAGTGTGGGGTGGGGAGCAAAACACTAGAAGTGGGCACACCCAAGGGTCTTGCTGTTTTCTTCTTGGAATTTGTCCTGCAGAAACGGCCAGACAAGTGGCCTGCAATGCACGCGGAGGGTGACAGATGACAAACCCGACAAGCCCACACAGGGCACCGTGCAGCCTCGCAACTGATGACGAGCGCTCGCTGGGCGCTCGCTCCGTGCCAGGCACCTTACATGCCTGACCCCGGCATGACTCGGCATGACCCAACAAGCAGGCTGTGTCATTCCCCTGCTGTCTCATGTGAGGAAACCGAGGCAGAGATCTCACTCCTCCCTACAGGACCTTTTCAACGACCAGCTCCTTGAGGGCTCCCAGGCAGCGCGAGTCAAGGTGCTGCATGCCCAAAGGTAGGCTCACGACGTCGCACGGCACAGAGCCCGCGCTTCTGGACAGGCGGGACCCGAGGCCAGGGAGCCGAGACCGAAGAGGTCCAAACCCACACTGGGTTACCGCCAGCTGCACAGACGCAACCAGACGGCAGCTCCAGGAAGACAGGCCAGAGAGCGCGCGTGCATCTGTGTGTGTGTGTGTCTGTCTGTCTGTCTTGCCTGAGTTCTCACAGCCAGTCAGTGGCAGGGCAGAAATGATAACCCAAGTATCCTGATTCCCCGTCAGGGAGCTGTCAGACGGGCGGATGAACGCAGGGGCCTCTTGAGAATCTCTGCGTCTCGGGCTCCTTCTCCCAGTGCAGCGTTTTCCACGAAACTCCCACCTCTGCTGTGAAACACCCGTGACACTGAATCCATCACAGAGTAGTTGATAGTAGACATGCAGGACAGAAAACAGTCTGGAAGGACCGCACCAGCCAGCCAACGGCAGGCACCTCTGCAGGGGGACGGCGGGGTACACACGATTCTTCTACTTCCTTCCGCAATTGAATTTGTTATAACAAGCATGCATTATTTTTGTCATTTCAACATGTATTTAAATTTTTACAGTGTTTGAATATTTTGAAGTCTCCCTTGATCAAGCATCCATCTACTATATGTAATATGCACATCCATACTGCTCACAGAAGGGAGGGGCACCTCTGAGAGCCACCGCTTTGCTGCGGAGTCAAGAGACCTGGAAGAAAGTTACAGCAGGAGAGACGAACCCTATGTCACCCTGAAGTTAAAGGCACATGCCACAGAGCGACAGTTCAGTAACGACGGCCTCATCCACGACGGCGGTGCCATGAGATTAGTGCCACACAGCCTGGATGTGCAGAAGGCTATACATACCATCTAGGTTGTGTAAGTGCACTCCATGACGTTCACACAAGGACAAAACCGCCTAATGACACTCTTCTCAGAATGTATCCCGTCGTTAAGGGGCACACGACAGTATTCTAAAAGTTTCTGAAAGTTAAACTCAAGGTCAAAAGCTTTGCTGAGAGGGTCCTTAGAAGGCCTAACTGGGTGTCCAGCCTGGCCCACCAAAGCTCATGGAGTCCATCGTGCAAGAGGTAAGCACCGGACTTGGAGCTGGAAAAGCAGGCAAAACCTTGGTTCAGCCGGTCCTTGTGTGGCCTGGGGGAAGTCCGAGGCTATCTCATTTGAAAAATGGAGGTGATACCTACATACCTAAAAAGAACTTGCAGGAAGATGGCCGGTGAACTGCAAAGAGCTGCAAAGGCCTGACAACGATAGCCCACGGGCAGGCAGAAGAATGTGAACTGGGGGAACACCGCGCGGCCCAAGGTCTGCCTCCTCAAAGCAGATGTTCCAGGTCACCTCCCTTCCCACTTCCAGAGCCCTAGGGCTCAGCTCCACACTCCAAAATTGGCTGCACCTTACCCCTTGGCGTGCCTGGTGGAAGTCAGCTGGGGGTCAGGAGGAGGCAAGCTGGTTAAACTAATTTTGAATTACCTGAATGTTAAAAAGAGAATGAGGGCAAGCCAAAGGTTCCTGGGTGGGCATTCGGGAGGTGCTAAATAGGGACACAGGAGTTCTGAGGGCCCCCAGTCTGCCTCCGCCAGGCCTCAGCTCCCCCAAGCTCATCCCGCTTTTCAAGCAGGGCATCTTCACTCCCTCCACTCCTGAGGTTCTGAGGCCACAGACTTGCTAACAGCTGGTACAGAGGGCTCACAACGCAAATGCACAGCATGGACACTACGAGCCCATTAATCCACTTCTCCTCCCACCTGGTCTCCCTGTGGCCGCTGCTCCCTCTGATCCACCCAGCACACTGCAGCTGCGAGAGTGCGTTCTGCAGGGCAACCTGCTGGTACCACTTCTGCTCCAACCCTCCTATGACAGCCCATCCCCTGGAGGATTAGGTGCCACTTCGAACAGTCTCCTGGAACGTGCTGAGATACAAATAAATTAATACAGGCTAAGGCACTAAAAACTCCCAAACCAGGGTGCTCCTGGCTGTCCCTCGTGGACTCTATGCCCCGCCACACAGACCAGCCAGCTGCTCTCGACCACCACGCCATACGTCACCCTTCCTTGCTGTCTTTGCGAACCTGTTCCCTCTGCATGGAAAGTCTCCGGAACCCCCATGCCTGGCACACACATTCGACTAAAGAAATAAGTGGTAGAGGAAAGTAAGCGGTACCAGCTAGCCACAGGGTACTTAGGAGCAAGGACTATCTTATTTGTATGGTGTCTTGCAACTGGCAGAGAGCTGGAATGCAGTGAAGGAGCACTGAATGGAGAAGGGGGTGGTTTCCATCTTGCTGCTGCCTGAGGTCCCACAGCCTGAGGTCAGCCTGGGGTGGGTCTTTCCATCCCTCTCCTCTGACCTTGAGGAAAGGGGTCTTGGTGAGTCTCCCCCAGTCTCTACACTTTGCCCTAGTGTTCTTAAAACCTGGGCTTTATTCCTGCCACTCCCAGACCCACTCCGGCACTTCCCACAGGCTCATCATTCACCTTCAGGGTCCAGAGTTGGCCCAGCCCCTTCTTGCTCCTCCTCGGCTCTGAGCTTCCTTCCTGCCTTCCACTGTGCTAGATGCAACTGGGCCACACAGTAGGAGCTAAATAAATGTATCTGGAACAAATGCAGCTTTCCCTGGCCACCAGCACCCACATGAATATCCTCTTTTTCAGAATTCCTAGAGCTCCTTTGTGCAAAGTCCTAAATAAGTAACCAGCCCCCCACCAGATACTCATTCCCTAAACCAGCTCATTACCAGAATGGCCCAGGAAAGTTACAAATGCAGATCTCTGGGTCCCCATCCCAAACCTGCCGAATCCAACCCCTTGGAGGGAGCCTCAGAAATGGGTACTTCACAAGCCCCACAGGGGAGTGTTATGGCCAGGCTGGGGGATGCCCACCCCAAGGAACAGGCAGAAGGGCAAATTAGCCCAAGAGAGAGCTTCCTGTCTGCAACACAGGGCTGTTGCCAGGATCTAGTGACAGGACACACGGAAAACACGGGACAAACGCTAAAGCCCAGGCACGCCTGCAAGGAAGAGTGTGGCTGCTGGACGGCAACCTCCGCCTGCTCCCTCAGCCGCCACCCAACACATCCGGGCAGTGCCCCCTCCTCTCTCTAGCTGAGACCTGGACCAGATGGGAAAATGCGCACCTCTCTGCCTCAGTCCCTTTCGGATGTTACCAGGCCCCAGCCCAGGGAGGTGGGCGAGGATGAGGGTGAGAACAAACCAGCCAAGCCCTAGAATGCTTGAAGGCATGTCACTGTTTAAAAAAAAAACCCTGGGGGCAAACAAAGGGGACATGAACAAGTCACTCGGGTGACAAAGCCTGGTTCCCACGGAGGGCAGTAGCACACGGCAGGCACGCCTGTGGCTGAGGTCCACTGCCAGGCCCTCCTTGCGAGCTGCGGAGCCCACCCGCTTGCCCTCCCTTGGTAGACCTCCCCAGGGGCACATCTACTCAGGGACAAGCCAGTCTTTCCAGGGTCCCTCCTGGGACCCCAAGGGCTGCTTCTCCCAACAACTCACACTGGTTCCCGCTCACTTGGCCCAGCGTCCCTGGGGTCCAGGTGCCCAGACTGCCTCCCATCTGGACTGAGGCCTGGTTCCCTGCAGCCCTATTTCTAGGACGCAGCCAGGAGACCCAAGCAAGTCCCAGGAGCTCCTTTTCCTGCAGGCTCCTGCCTGAGGCCTCACACGAGCCTTGGCTGTGTCACTGTGGATCCCTCCCTTCTCTGAGCCTCAGTTTCCCTATCAAGGAGATGAGAGCGGCTCAGAGGTTCTGCGCGTGGTGGTGAGCCTTCCATCCCTCCGTGCCAGCTCTGGTTATATTTCTTGCATTCCTTAAGACCACATGGCGGACAGGTTTTTTCTCTCCTTGGTCTTTGGTGGGAAAGGAACTTTTCAAAACCATCTGCCTCGCCTCAAATCCTGTCCTGAAACACAGGAAAGCCGAACGTTCCTCTGCTTCCTCCTGCCCTGGCCACAGGGTCAGAGGTGACTGAGGGAACCAAGGAGAGGACAGGAGGGCGAGGTGCCACTGGGCTTCCTCAGTCCCAAACAGATCCTGACTGAGTCTCACAGATCACCTTCAGAGCTGGGACAAATAAGCCCTTCACCGAAGTATTACCGGAGTGAGTGGAGGCTTACTGTACATGAGGAAAATGTCATCCCTTCCCACCAAGACACTCATCCCCAGTAAACACAGACCGGCCTCCCAGGCGACCAATGTGTTTATGTAACAGCCAGGACCCAGGTCTGCTGGGCCCTGGCAGGGGGGGCTCAGGCAGGCTCCGAGCAGACTCAGAAGGAGCAGGGAAACGCCCAAAGAAGCTGCTCCCCTCCCTCCACTGAGAAAGAAGGTGGGGACGCAGCTTTGCAGGACAGCAGCAATATGGTTTGGCAGATGGGGAAAGGAAGGATATAGGGCAGAAATTGGAGAAGGAGTTTTCTGGGTTTTTTTCTTTTTTTTGATGCCTGCGTACAGCAGAAGAGCTGGGAAAGCAGACAGAAGTGGGAAAGCAGGGGTGAGGTGGGTAATAGAGATGGGTTCCAGGAGAGAGGCTGGAAAAAAAAAGGAAGAAGGAGGAAAGAGGGGGGAAGGCTTGCCAAAAGGGAGCAGGGAAGCCGGGATGGGGAGAACTGAGAACGGATGTGTGAGGAGCAGCTGCGCCTGGTGACAATGAGACATCGGGTCCCCGGATTCGACGGGTGATACCAAGCTTCCAGGCTAAGCAGACGGAACATGGGGTACTTCCAAACCGCAATGGGGAAGTTGGTCACGGGGGAGGGCTCTAAGGGGGGAAATTCTGCCTGTGGTGTTGAATCTAAGACGGCGTGAAAACCCAAGTGCGTCCCAGGAATCATGACCTTCACATCACAGAAGATGACCAGCCAGAGGCCTCCTGAGCTGCCGGGGTTGCTGATAAGGAAGCTGGAGCTAGAGGTGGAAGCCGGCCGGTTCCTGCCTCTCCCTGCTCCAGGAAGGACTCTGTGGCAGATGTCTTCCCTCATCTCTTCTGTAGCCATCTCCCCAAGTCTCTTCACCTTCCAAAAGGGGCGGGGTGGGGTGATCTTGGAGCTGATAGGGCACTTCTCTGACTTCCTCCAAAGGACAGTGCAGCTGCAGGGAATGGCGGCTCCCCGCCCCACCCCCTTTGGATCTAGGAGGAAAAATTGGTCATCTCCTCTCTTTGGGGCCCTGGGCTCACACAAATGCCATTTTCTGGTCCCTAACCACAACGGTGATTCAGGCCATTTACTCAGATCCATGATAATGAGTTTTTTCTGTCACCTAATTAGTTCACAGTGAACTCAGCCTTGAGAGGAAAGAGAGGAGAGAGGGCTGAGGAGAGGACAGAAGTCAGGCTGGAAGGATACAACAGATAGGCAGGACCCCAGCACTGAGGGGTCCTCTACTCCCCAAACACGGAATGTTCCTTTCCCCAGTCATGGGGACCTCTGAAAGCAGAAAGGGGGTGTTCAGGTGAAGGAGCCCCCAGGGTCCCACACAAGGAGATGAAGATGGGAGTGGGGCCCTAACTGTGAGGCCCACATAGCAGCAGGCCCCTGCTCACAACTCCATGTCATCAGCAAAAGGCCTGCACACTCCCTGCATTTTCTCTAAGGCCAAACCCACCACCTGCTGGTGGGCGTCCCCCTTGCCATGGAACCGGAGGAAGCAGATGGCCCAGGGCGAGGCCCATCTGCCCCACAGTGCTCAAAGGTCACTATGCCACTGGGGTGCCTGCGGGTGCTGCAGGTCCCCACTACGCGAGGGGTCGTGGGACATCTGCCAGCAGCACGCACTCACTTCCTCTGCCCCTCGACAGCAGAAACCCAGTGCCCCAGAGTCCGGAGAAAGGAGCGCTGGGCAGCGCAGTGGCCCGGGACTCCAGTCCCCAAAGCCTGGCGCCGTGTCCCTGGAGGTCGGTCAGCCCCCGGCAGCCCCGCGCCCGCCTCCTGAGCGGCTCCCTGGAGAGCAGCGACGGATGCCCGGAGCCCGTGGGACCCGGCAAAGGCGCCAATGGCCCGGCCGGTGCCTCCCACGCTGTCGCGGTGCCCGAGCCCGCGCCAGGCCCGGCCCGCGCCCGCCCGGCCGCGGCAGCGTGGGGGGTGTGCGTCGGGAGAGGGCGCCGCGGCGAATGCCACCCTCCCGGGCCCGCGGGCTCTGGGCCCGGGAAGGCTGCCATCCACTAACGGGAGGCTCCGATCCCTCGCCCCGCCGCAGGGCAAGGCAGGAGCAGCAGCTGAAACGCCTCTCCGGCAGCCGCCCCACGTCCCGGCCCGCCAAGGCCCTCCGCTGCACCCACCCACCCCGGCCATGCCTGACCAGATCTGGCCCCAGACCCCCAGCAACTCTGCGGCTCCGAGCGCACTCGTTCCCGAAGCGACACCACCCTCGCGCCCTGGAGCATAGGAGCAGAAAACGTGTCCCTTGGCACGGGACCGGTCCCCAGCCCCAAAGTGTCCCCGAACGAGATATGGCGAAGCCTGGACGCTGGCTCTGCAGCGCCGACGATAGCACACCGCGTGGCCCGGACCTCAGGCGCGCAAGGACCCCCGACTGGGAAAGCGTGGCCAGGCCAGGCCGGGCCCGCAGAGTCTCCGGGCGTCGCCGGAGAGACCACCGCGCCCTGGCTCCCGCAGACTCCGGTTCCGCTCACCCTCGATGGAGATGACGTGCTCCCGGATCTGGTTCTGCAGCGCCAAGTCCTCGATGCGCTCGATCAGGTCGTAGATGGCGTAGATATTGGGATGCACGGACTCGAAGCGCTGGATCTCGGCCCGGATGGCCGCGGAGTTGGAGAGCGCGAACTGCTGGGGGGGCCCGCCGGCCAGCTGCTGCGAGGGGCCGCCGCCACCCCCGGCCCCCGGCCCCGCGCCGCCGAACTGCCCGCCGCCCCCCGCGCCGCCGCCGCCGCCGCCGCCGCCCCCAGGCGCCGCCAGGCTCGGCTGCTGCTGCGGGCTCTGCCCCCCGCCCGCCTGGAAGTTCATGGCTCCGGAGCCGCGGGGCCCGAGGCGGGCCCGACCGGGGCCCGAGGCGGCGCTGCGGCGGCGGCGGCGGCGGGCGGGCGCGCGGGGCTGGCGGGGCCGGGACTACGGAGCCGGCGGCGCGGGGCTAGCGCATGGGGCCGGGGGCCGGGGGCCGAGGCCGGTAGGCGACGCCGCGCACGCTGTGGCCGCCGTTGCCGGGCGCTTCCCGGCGCCGCGATCCCGCTGCCTCGGAGCAGCTTCCAGCGGCAACAACAACGGGACCGGGAGCGCGCGGCCCGGGCCCTCCCCCCGCGTCATGCGCACGCACCGCCGCCCCCGCCGGCTCCAGCACACGCAGCCCGAGCCCCCCTCCCCGCCGCCCCCGCCCCTCCTGCGCGCTGGCCCCAGCGCCCCCGCCCCTCGCTTGCTCGCTGGCTCTGCAGCCTCCACCCCCGAGCCGCGCGCTCCAGCCTTAGTGCCCCGGCCCCTCCCACCTAGCCTTGGCCCTTCCGCCTGCTCTCCAGCCCCAACCCACACCCGCCACCAGGGCCACCCGCTCAGAGGGGATGGCTGCCCTGGCCTCCTCCTGGCCCCTTCCTGGCCCCGGCTGTCGCTTTCGCCGCCCTGCGCTGGTCTGGGTGGAGTGTCCGATCTCTGGGCAGTGCCCGAACAGTGCCCTACGCCTGAGGGTGCTGATGAACGTGGCTGATTGGCCAAGGAGGGCCGCCAGCCCAGGCCCAGCTGCGACTCGATTACAAGGTCCTGCCTTCAGTGCAGGACAGGCTCCCCTGTCCCCGGCCCCAAGGTCATCCCTAGAGACTACCCCGCCCCCCCCCCCCCACCGGGGTTCTCCCTCTAGCCCTCCCCTGGACTCTCCACAGCAGGCTGCAGCGCGGAGACTGGAAATCTGGGTTCCCAGCTTCTATTTCCAGTTCTCCCTGAGAGAGTCATCCGTGAGGCCCTTGGAAATGACACTGAACAACTACGTACCCACTCTTAATTTCTTGCCTCTTCTAAAAGACCCCTCTGCCAGACTGGGGAGGATCCGCTGACCACTGATGGACCCACTGGTATATAGAGGAAGAAGAGAGAGGAATCAAATATGCCTTCTTCCCCCACTCACCCCATTCAAGACAGTCACTAGAGCCCACATGACTCTTAATTGTGCTCTCTCCCTTGTCCATCCTATGTTCCTGTCTGCTCATTCTGGGGCCAGGGATCTCCCTTCAATGTCCCAGTTCCTCTGCATCCCCATCGCTAAAGCTGTCTGCAGTTCTGCTAGCCAACCCTCCCCCAACCTTTCCTAAAACCCCTGAGATGGACTGAGCAGGGTGCTGACCCAACCAATCAGTCTGCCATGGCTGCACCCGGACGTTTTCTGGCACAGTTGACACATATCCTTTTTACACTCACTTACACTTCCCAGGCCGAGCTGGATCTTTTCCCAGCATAAAGTTGCTCCCCATTCACCTGCCCACACAACTTTGCCCCAGTACCAACCCAGTCACCATTCCTAAGTTTCTTGTACCTTCCAAAGAACCAGATGCAAGCTAATCAATAGCAGGGGCCTCCCCAGCTCCTGAGAGATATGGGTTCTATCTACCTGTTTGAACTTAAGGATATCTTCTGCCCTCTCTGGGCTTCATCTGCAAAATATAGTGGTTGAACAGAACACCTAGCTCTGATGTTCTGTAATTCTAAAAGCAATATCTAATAATTCTTTTAGATGCTTAATTAGAATCGACAGCAAGAAGTTGCACCAGGTACCTCTCAGGAGAGATGCTGAGGGTAAAGGGTTCCTCAAATGTGTTGCCCCAGCAGCCAGCACACATCTATTTTAGCACTGGTGGGCTGTCTACACGTCTGTCTCCTCTGTTAGTATATGAGCCACATAAGGGCAGGGACAAAGTCTGATTCACCGTTTTATTCCCAGCATCTTGCACTGGGCCTGACATATGCATTTAATAAATGTTTCTAGAATAAATGAATGAATAGAAGGGAAGGAACTAGAGACAAGTTGGTTCTGTACATTATAAATCTAAACTGACTTTCCCAAGGCTGCACTTGGAGTACTTGCTCCCACAAGTAGGCATGTGCTATGGGAAGACTAGGGTACATGACTTTTAATCAAGACTGACCTATAAAATCCAGGATGTGAGATCTCTGTGCCTCCAGGAGCCCAGAGGAAGGGGGGAAATCCACAGAAATCAGCTGGCCCAGGCCAGGCTGAGCCTCAACATCCTCTACACAGTAACAGGCTAAGGACCCAATTTCTGAGCCCAGGTTTGGGTGGAGGGAGTGTTCTAAAACTAGGTGAGCAAATATCTACTGAGTGGCAGATTCCTTACATAGTTTTCACACTTATTTAATAAACCACTTAATTTCTTCCATATAATTGCCTTATGAGGTGTATCTTAGAAATGAAATTTAGGGGTCAAAGAGATTCAACAACGCACCCAAGGTCATATAGTTGCTAAGGACATGATGAGGGATCAGCATTTGTTCCAGGTTCCAAAGTCCATGCTTCTTAACAGTCTTGCAGGGGCAAAGTGGAGGAGGGGACCAGGGAAACAGGTCAGCCCAAGCCACGGTAGCCAGCCCTGGAGACTGGTATCCTCAGGCAGCCTGGTGGGGCAGCCCGTGGGTACTGGGTTCTGGGCTGGAGTCAATTTGGGGGTCCCAACGTGCCTGCTTGCGTCCACTCGGACATAAGAGTATGCCAGGGTAGAGGATACCTGAGCTCCCTAGAGCCTGCCTCTCGAAACACGGGTGCTCTGACGTACTCCGGCTGACGTTGGTTTCTGGAGTGACAGATGCCCTGGCTGCCCGCGGGAGAGGAGGCGGATCCTGTTACCGGCCAAACCTCTGCTTGCTAGCACAACCCCCAAACCCGCCCCCGCCGGCCCCCCAGATGCTTGAGGCAACCAGACCACCAAGCCCCGCATGTGGTTCTCCAGGCACGAGCGGGGAGACGGCGCACCGCGCCGGACTACAAGTCCCACAATGCTCCGGGCGGTCGCGTCGGCGGCGGTGAAGGAGGGGTGCCTTCAGGTGTCTGCGACCTCGACGCCTCCCGCCCGGAAGTGCCCGAGGGTCCGCTATGGAGCTGGCGGAGCCGGGCGGTGAGTCTCCGCGCCGTGACCGCGCCCACCCGCTCCCCGTGGCCCCCGCTCGCCCCGCCCCGGGATCGCCCGTGCCTTCCAGCGGCTTTGCAGGGAGGGAAGATGGGAGGGGTGATGGAGGAGTTGGGGGTGGGGAGGGCGAAGTCTCGGATTCCCGGGCAGGATCTGGGGTCTGGCAGCTGCCTGGGTTTGGAGAGGCTTCCAGGGGAAGCGCGGAGTCGGGCCGCCGCGGGTTGGGGCTTGAGTAGACCAGGAAGGGCCGAGTTGTGTTGGGTGTAGCAGCCCTTGGAGGCTCCAGACTGCCAAAGGGCAGAGTTTGACTTTTGGTGTCGGCAAGCCTTGGGAAGCAATCCCGTGCCACGGTTGGGATTTGGGTACATGGTAACAGGGCGGGGATGAGGGGTAGGGCGTGTGTGTGTGTGTGTGTGTGTGTGTGTGGCATAGAGGCCCTTTTTCTTTCCCCTTGGAGAAACTTTAGCAACAGAATAGATAAGCATTGGGGTAAACTTTGGGATGAAGTAGATGGAAGAAGAGGTAAGCTTTGGGGTGAAGTTTGGTGGGGGTTGAATTTAGGGAAGAGGTTACTTAAAAGGTCGAGGCCCTTACCTTGGCATATGGTTTGGGTGATTTGGGGAGCTGGTTAAAGACCAAGAACTCGGTTACAAGTTAAGACTTGAGATGTGGTGATGGGAAAGGGCACATGAGGCAAGTTTGGGGTGACTGGGAGTTAGGGCAGTCTGTGCTCCCGCGTAGGGCTTGGGTAAGGGGGCAGAGGAATGAGGGCTTTGGGAGAGTTGTGGCGGGATGGGGTCAGGAGCCTGTTGAAGATGAGAGGGCTTTTGGCCAGTGAGCCACCCCCTCATGGGTTCTTTGTGCCTCTCCAGCTCGGTAGCGCAGCAGGCAAGGCAGGTGCCATGGCCCTGATTGAAGGGGTGGGTGATGAGGTGACCATCCTTTTCGCGGTGCTTGCCTGCCTTCTGGTGCTGGCTCTCGCCTGGGTCTCAACACACACCGCCGAGGGCACCAACTCACTGCCCCAGACGTCAGGGACCCCAACACCAGCACAGCCCAGTGAAGCTATGGCAGTCACCGACAGCATCAGAGGGGAGGCCCCAGGAACCGAGACCCCCAGCTTGAGACACAGAGGTCAGGCTGCACAGCCAGAGCCTGGCACACAGCTCCCAGCAACGCCGCCACCCCCGGACTCCCCCCAGGAGCCCCTAGTTCTACGGCTGAAATTCCTCAACGATTCAGAGCAGGTGGCCAGAGTCTGGCCTCACGACACCATTGGCTCCCTGAAAAGGTAAGCTGGGATGAGGACAGGAACAAAATGCTAGAATGGGGTAGAAGTGATCACAGTGGAAGGGCCACTGGAAATATCTGAGACTTCCTCCTCATTTTATAGATGAGGGAACAGAAGTCCCCAAATGCACACTGTGTTGTTCCCCTGTAGCAGGAAGGACCCTCTTGGAGGCCACGACCTGGGTGGTGGGTAGATGGCAGAGAAGAGAGGAGGGAGTATTATTCTAGGCAAGGGACTAGGATTGCCTGAGGCCTGCTCTATTACCCAGGTCCCTCTCTCCTCAGGACCCAGTTTCCGGGCCGGGAGCAGCAGGTGCGACTCATCTACCAAGGGCAACTGCTAGGAGACGATACCCAGACTCTGGGCAGCCTTCACCTCCCTCCCAACTGCGTTCTCCATTGCCACGTGTCCACGCGGGTCGGTCCCCCACACCCTCCCTGCCCACCGGGGTCAGAGCCAGGCCCCTCCGGGCTGGAAATAGGCAGCCTGCTGCTGCCCCTGCTGCTTCTGCTTCTGCTGCTGCTCTGGTACTGCCAGATCCAGTACCGGCCCTTCTTTCCCCTGACTGCCACTCTGGGTCTGGCCGGCTTCACCCTGCTCCTCAGTCTCCTGGCCTTTGCCATGTACCGTCCGTAGTGCCTCCACGGGCTCTTGGCAGTGTCACTGGCCGCTCTGGACCTTGCTCCCCACGACACGGTGGGAGCTGCTGTCTGCCCAGGCCCGCCTCTCCGGCCTGCCTCTTCCCACTACCTTGGAGCCCAGCCGTGCGCCGCAGAGCCCTCCGGGGTTCGGCAGAGGCCCCTCCCTGTGACGTCCATGGCTCTGGGCCACCTCCCGGGCCTGCTGGCCCTCAGCCGCCACTGACAGTTGGCTCCTCTGGGTCAGGCAGCTGCTGTCGCTGCCTTGGTCCTGGGCAGAGCCGGGCCACGCCCCTGGGCCCGTCTTAGTGTTCTGCCTGAGCACCCAGCCACCTCTAGTCCCTAATAGCTCTTTGGGCTGGTTTAGGGACCCAAGGACCCTGGGGGACTGGTGAAGGGGAGCTGGGCGGGACAGAGGGGTTCTTTGGAACAGGCCCAGATTAAATAACTGTGAAGTTTTCACTCTCGGTGTGTGTCTGGGTGTGTGGGCCGGGCGGCGGGGGCGGGGATCCCTCAGCCAGTGGGAAAAAAGGAGCGAGCGGAGGGCAGTACGGGGCTTTCGGTCCTGCCCAACCTGCCCAGGCCAGCCGCCAGCTCCCCTCTCGCCTTTCCGCCCCAGCCTCAGCGCGCTGCCCTTTGGCCCCGCCCCTCCGGCCCCGGCTCCGCCCGGTGCCGCGCGCGCAGCTTCCCGGAAGCGGGAGGCGGGGCGCACGGCGCCCCGGCGCGCGGGGCCTGACGGGAGCCACGTCTTTGCTGGCGGAGGGCTGAGCGCTATTGGCGTCCGGGCGGCGATCCGGGGGCTGCCGGGAAGATGGCGGACTCGGTGGCCCGCTGATGAGGAGGCCGCGGGGGGAGCCCGGCTCCCGGGCCCCGAGACCGACTGAGGGAGCGACCTGCGCGGGGCCTGGGGAGTCATGTAGGGGCGGCTCCTGCGGGACGGGCGCGGGAGGGCGGCGGGAGTTGGTGTTGGCGACCGTGACCACGGTCTCCTGACGTCCCCGGGCCGGGTGGGTGTGGGGACCCCTGACACTGCTGACTCCGCGCCGCTGCAAAGCTGCGCTCTCGGCCCCACGGGCGCCCTGTGAGGTGGGCCCCGCGTTCTCGTTTCACGGGCGAGGAGGCTTGGGCAGAGAGACGAAGCCACTTGTCCAAGGTCACGCAGCTGGTAAGTGGGAGCGCTCAGCATGGAACCCAGCCCCGTCCGACTGCGGAACCCGCGTGCCAGCCTCCGCGCCGCCGCCGCCTCCTGCGGGAGGGGGAGGTGGTCGGGAGGGCGGATGGACCGGGCGAGTTGGGCTCCAGGATGGGCGCGACCACTAACCCGATTCGTGACCTCGGGCTTAACTTAACCCCTTCGCCTCTCTGGGCCTTGGTTTCTCCACCTGTGAAATCGAGGTAATGCCAGCCCTGTCTGTCTCCTCACAGGCATGTGGGGAGGAAGAAGAGATAATGCATGTGGACTTGCTTTGTAAATGTCACTGCGCTGAGCACACTGAAGGACTGTAATTGCTGTTTCAAATGAGTGGAAGGAGGCAGGGCGGGCGGAGTGGGGCAGAGGACCAGAGCGGTCACAAGCAGGGATGAACACAAGTCTGGGTTGCTCTGACCGCAGGCCCTCTGAACAGGGAGTGTGGTGAGGAGTAGGTAGCAGGTCTTTCTCCCCTTTGGAGAAAACCTCACCTCCTTTTCTGGGCCACCCCTCAGGGTCTCCATCACCCAACTCCATGCTTCGAGTCCTGCTCTCTGCCCAGGCCTCCGCTGCTCGGCTGTCTGGCCTGCTGCTGCTCCCGCCAGTACAGCCCTGCTATCTGGGGCCCAGCAAGTGGGGGGACCGGCCTCCTGGAGGAGGCCCCCATGCAGGCCCTGTGCAGGGGCTGCAGCGGCTTCTGGAACAGGCGAGGAGCCCTGGGGAGCTGCTACGCTGGCTGGGCCAGAACCCCACCAAGGTGCGCCCCCACCACTACCCGGTGGCACTCCGTCGTCTGGGCCAGCTCTTGGGGTCTCGGCCACAGCCCCCTCCTGTGGAGCAGGCCACACTGCAGGACTTGAGTCAGCTCATCATCCGAAACTGCCCCTCCTTTGACATTCACACCATCCACGTGTGTCTGCACCTTGCAGTCTTACTTGGTGAGGAGGGGTCTGGGGGGTGGGTGTTAGTGGAAGAATAGAGAAAGATCAGTAGAGGACCTGAGATCGGTGTCAGAATTCACCTCTCAGGTTTTGCCGGGAATGGCACGTACCCCAGCACACTGGCCGCGGCTCCCCTGCATCCACAGCAGACACCAGGAGTCAAGCAGCATACGTCCAGCTTAACTAGAGTGCCACCCCAGATCCCTTCTAATCTAGTGCTCTAGGAAGCCACGACAATTTGTCACTGTTGGCACCAGATGAGAGCTCATATGTCATCTTTGTATAAGGCCTTCCCCACAGGCTGTTCTGATACCTCAAGTTCACATGGCATTTCACATTTCTCCAGTATTTCCACTGATACTAGAGCAAACCTTCCAGCCCAGAACACGGAGCTGAGGAAGGCTGGGAATTCACTAACTAAACCCCATGACTGGAGTGGAGTAGGGCAGCTTCCTGTTAGCAGGACTGCCTCCTCTGACCCTCTGGCTCTCAGGCTTCCCGTCAGATGGCCCTCTGGTGTGTGCCCTGGAGCAGGAGCGAAGGTTCCGCCTCCCTCCGAAGCCTCCTCCCCCTCTGCAACCTGTCCTTCGTGGTGGGCAAAGGTTGGAAGCTGCTTTGAGCTGCCCTCGTTTCCTGCGTTATCCACGGCAGCACCTCATCCGCAGCCTGGCAGGTGCTGGGGGAGCTAATGGCAGGTGGGGAGGGGCTGAGGAGGAGACAGGTGGTGGTGTCTGGGCTAAGGTGGAATCTAATCTGGAACTCTGGCCTGAGGGTCCAGTTTGATGGGCTGTTCTTCACAGAGGCCAGGCCAGAAGAACTGACTCCTCACGTGATGGTGCTCCTGGCCCAGCACCTGGCCCGGCACCGGTTGCGGGAGCCCCAGCTTCTGGAAGCCATTGCGCACTTCCTGGTGGTCCAGGAAGCCCAGCTCAACAGCAAGGTGGGATTACCTCCCACCCTCCCATGCTCCTCTCCTGGTCACCCTCAGCCACCCTGTCAGGCCCAGCCACTTGTCCGGCTTGACTGGCTGCTGCTTCCTGCAGCAGACAACCCAGCAAGGCTCTCTGCTCTGTCCCCCAGGGTTCCATCTTTGCGCACACCCTCCTTGGTTTGTCCAGCTCCCCAGCACGTATGCCTGGTTCTCTGGAGTTCTCCAGGCACCCTTAGTGCTGTTCTAGCTTCATTGATCCCACTCCTGAGTCTTTGGGCCAGACCCACAGCAGTGTCTCCTCTGCTTGTGTTGTGTTTAATCATGTAGGGCTCAAGACTGCTTATGCTGTCGAACTTCCAGTGTGTATGTTGGGTGGCAGGATTGTTTTCCCTTCACGGGCATGTAATAAGCTTGCAGGCCACGCCTCCCCGGGATTCAGCTTGTAAAGGATATTGGAGAACTGTTTCTTGCTGGGTGATGGGCTGCTCTTTCTCCACAGGTGGTACAGAAGTTGGTCCTGCCCTTTGGGCGGCTGAACTACTTGCCCCTGGAGCAGCAGTTTATGCCCTGCCTTGAGAGGATCCTGGCTCGAGAAGCAGGGCTGGCACCCCTGGCCACGGTCAACATCCTAATGTCCCTGTGCCAGCTGCGGTGCCTACCCTTCCGGGCCCTGCACTTTGTCTTTTCCCCGGGTTTCATCAACCACATCAGTGGTGCGCAGCCAGGAGGGCCGCTGGGAAGGGAAAAGCGGGGTGGGGGTCTGCAGCCCAGCGAGCTTCAGCCCCACTGTCCCTCAGGCACCCCTCATGCCCTGATTGTGCGGCGCTACCTCTCCCTGCTGGACACGGCTGTGGAGCTGGAGCTCCCAGGATACCGGGGGCCCCGCCTTCCCCGAAGGCAGCAAGTGCCCATCTTCCCCCAGCCGCTCATCACTGACCGTGCCCGCTGCAAGTACAGGTGGCTGGGGCAGCTTGGGGGAGGGGAGGGGATGGCCTGCCAGAAGCACAGAGTAGGAAAGCCAGGGGACCATGAATTGTCCACGCTGATGCACTGTCAGTGGTCACAAAGAAAAACTGGGCCTCAAGGCAGCGAAGGCATTTGCCTGGGGCTGCGCAGCGAGGCAGACTGAACTAGCAGGAGCCTCCTGATAGCCATGCTCCTTCCCCCTCAGTCACAAGGACATAGTTGCCGAGGGGCTGCGCCAGCTGCTGGGGGAGGAGAAATACCGCCAGGACCTGACCGTGCCTCCAGGTTACTGCACAGGTGAGCTCCATATGGGTGGGTGGCAGCCAGGGACAGGGAGCCTTGGCTAAAAGCCAGCAGCCTTTTCTCTTCCCCCCTCCAGACTTCCTGCTATGTGTCAGCAGCTCTGGTGCTGTGCTTCCCGTAAGGACCCAGGACCCCTTCCTACCATACCCTCCCAGGTCCTGTCTGCAGGGCCAGGCTGCCCCGCAGCCCACTACCCGCGACCCTGCCCAAAGGTAAGGGAAGAGGGTGGGAGAGCCTGCCCTGTTGCCTCCATGGACAGCGACCCTGAGCCCCAATCCACTCCCTCTCCAGGGTGGTGCTGATGCTGCGAGAACGCTGGCATTTCTGCCGGGACGGCAGAGTGCTGCTGGGTTCCCGAGCGCTGCGGGAGCGGCACCTGGGCCTGATGGGCTACCAGCTCCTGCCGGTGAGAGCCTCCCCCTTGTGACTCCTCGCGCATCCTCACCCCAGCCCATAGGCCCTGTGGGTAACCTGGCACCCTCTCCCCTGCAGCTACCCTTCGAGGAACTGGAGTCACAGAGAGGCCTGCCCCAGCTCAAGAGCTACCTGAGACAGAAGCTCCAGGCCTTGGGCCTCCGCTGGGGGCCTGAAGGGGGGTGAGGGGGTACACACGGGTTCATGATGGCCCCCCTATGGGGGGTGGACGATTTGCACTTTGGCTCCCTCTGTTTTGGTTTCTCATTAAAGTCCCTTTCCCTCCCCATTGTGCATCTCGTTTCTGGGACAGGGAGCACACTGGGTCCCCTCATCCTTGTTTCCATTCATGCCCGCCCGCCCCATACAGAGACAGAAGGCCAGGGATAGGTGGGGGCCGAAGCACTTTACTGCAGGAGGAAGGGCGGGGGAGGTAAGGGGACTTTAAATTATTCACTTAAATAAAAATGAGGAGGGAGGGGGATGGGGAGAGCCCCCCCCAGCCCCTGTTCCCTCTGTCCGTCTGTCCCTCGGCTGTCCATCCAGGCAGCAGCTACACAGGCATGGGCATCTCATTGTACTCGTCCACACCCTCCCGCTCATCAAACACCGGCTCCGCCTCATTCGCATCCAGCTGTCAGGGAGGACGGAGTCAGGAAGGTTGACCCTGACCCACAGCACCCTTGGCAGGGACCGTGGAGGGGGCTGGCGGGGCTGGGGAGGAAGGGCAGGAGCCTTACGCATTTCATCTCTCGCTCGGTGAAGATGCGGGTGAGCACGACCATGCGGAGCGGCACTGTGAGGATGAGGATGAAGGGGAAGGCCAGGGAGGCTGCTGTGGACATGACGGCCCAGAGCAGGGCCAGGCAGAGCAGCTGCAGGGCTGTGAACAGGTGCATACGGAGGGTCCGAACCTGGGGCAAGTGGGGTGGGACAAGACAGGTGAGCCCAGGCTTCTCCCTAGCCTGAGGGCCCCTGTCCCTGGAGGGCCATCCGGGCCTGCCACATTCAGAGGATGGATGACCCTTTCCTCTCCACGGGGTGGGGATGGAAATGCCTTCTTGTGTGCTTACCAGAGGCAGGTCTGCACAGACCGAATGGTGGCTACCAATGGGGGCAGATGAGGGGCAGGAGGGTGACCCACGCAGACCAGGAGGGAGCAGAGGCGTGGGGCCCTTCTGAGCGGGCTCTCACCTTCTTGACATAGGTGACATCTGGGTGGTGTTTGGGTGGCATGAGCAGCAGGTGCAGCCGCTCATAGAACTGGATCCCGTTAAGGGAGGTAACTCCCATGTACAGGAAGATTCCAAAGAGCACGGCCAGGGGTATCTGCCGGAGCAGATCTCCAATAACTATGGAGAGGCCTGGGGGAGAAGGAGGAGAAACAGTTGGCCCCAAGTGCTCCCACTGCCACTGGCCCCAAGACCCCTCCAGGAAGGGCAGGGACAAGAGGCGAACATACCCACAAGCAGGGCAACCAGCAGCCCCGTCACCCGCTGCTCTTTGACTTCCTGGATCTTGGGCTTGTCCCCCGGCGCCACAGCCTTGCTCATGACGGTGAGCGCGTTGGCATGAGTGACGGAGCGGACAGTGGCAGCAGCCAACCAGGGCAGGCCAAAGAGGGCACAGATGCCACCCATGGCCACAATGAGCAGCAGGTCCAGGTGGAAACCGGAGCCCTTCTGCAGCATGCGCTCCTTCTTGGAGATGATCAGCCTGGGCAGGGACAGGCGCTCACTGAGGCCCGGGCCCGGCTCAGCAGATACCTGTGTCTTTCCAGAACACCCAGCCAGTTGCCTCTGTCTCTTTTTGGACCCTAGTGGTCCCTGCCCATTCTGTCAGGACAAGAGTTCCATCATGGAGCTGAGCCCTATCTGCACGGCCCTCCCCGCCCTCCAGGACAGCTCCCGTCCCGTTTGGTGCCCATCCCAGCAAACGTCAGTGGGATTTTCTGCTGCCTACAAAACCAACTCCAGCGGCCAGCCTGGCATCCTGGGCTCCCCTCACCCAATGCAGCTGTGTTCCCCAGCCTTGCTGGGGCTCTGGCCCCTCCACGTACAAGGTTGTCCTGTCTACACAGCAACCCCCTTGGCCAGGACCACTCACGTGGTGATTTGCGTCTCCATGAAGATGAGGATGAAGACCAGGATGGCGGGCAGCAGGCTGGCAACCATCATCCACACGGGGAAGGAGCTCTTCTCCCCCAGGGGGTTGATGACCCAGCCTCGCTTTTCTGGGGCTGTCACCGAGAATCCGCTGGGCACACTCAGCTTCTGTTGGGCAGAGAGCAGAGACAGGGGCTAGTGGGCCTTGGAAGGAGAGCCCTGAGCTGCACTGAGGGCATGCTGTGGAAAAGGCCTGGTGTCTGCCCAGTTAGGAGGCAGCTCTGGGGTGGGGGCTGGAGGGGAACAGCCAGAGTCCAATGCCAGGCGGCACCTCCTCACTGCTGCGTGCCCCTCCTTACCTGGGTGTAGGTGTCCTCAATACTGTAATCCACAAGCACCATGATGAGGATCGCGATGGGCACCCCAAAGTCCCCAATCACCCGCCGTACCTGTGGGCAAGCGCCGTGCTTAGAGGGCCCCTGTCTCACTCCAGCCCTGACTCCGAGTCACCCCCCTCCTACCCCAGCTCCCGCCTCCCTCTGGCCTTCCAGCCCACGCACCCGGCCAGGGAAGAACCGGCTGTTCTTGAATTTGCGCAGGAAGAAGGCGATGAAGAAAGTGCCGGCCATGAGCACCAGCGACAGCAGGGCTGTGTTGGGCTGGCCCCGGGGCCTCCCCTGCCCAGCCGGCCCAGCCGAGCTCCCGTTTCCCAGGCCCAGCGTAGCTCTTGTTCCAGCCCACGTGGCATTGTCGCCACTGTCTGCCTCAGAGCTGTTGGAGACTGAACAGCCGTGGAGGGGGTGTTCCTGGAAGATCTGGGGAGAGGACAAAGGACTCCATCAACTAAACTGGCAAGATTTCCAACGTTGAGGGGGACAGGCCTCCCTGCCCTCAAGGAGCTTGTCTTATTGATTAAGAAAATGACCAAGGAGGCCAGATGTGAGCATGGGGCCACTGGGAATTAAGAGAGGGGCTGGTCTAAGTCAGGGCAGCAGTGGACTGTGGCTCCAGCAGGCCAGGAGGTGCAGGATGTGGAGCGAGGACAGTGGGGCCGTGTCTTCTCCAGAGCCTGACACAGACATGGGTCTGATGTCTGCACTGTGATCGTGTCTGTCATCTTGGGGGGGTCTTCCCTTTTACACTTCTGGATTGTTTGCCACTTTAACAAAAGCACGTTACCTTTGTCATTAAAGCTATGTTTTTTAAGATTGACCTGAAGCCCTGGTGTGTGTATGGGCGACAGGGAGGGTAGTGGGAGGAAGCAGAAAGAAGACCTGGCCCGCGCTCTGTGGGCTTCACAGACTGCGGCCTGGCGGAGCTGTGGGCCAGCCTGGCCTCATGCCCAAAAGACAGAACAAGAGACGGGTAAGACGCCCCTTGGCTCCCTCGGGTCCCAAGGCCTCACCCCCCGGGCTCAGTTCTCAGTGGGCCTGCCCACCTTCACCAGCTTGTAGAAGGTCTCGTAGATGAAGATGAGGGAGATGAGGAAGGCGAAGATCTCCTGAGTGAAACGGGAGACGAAGCGCACCAGGAAGCTCCCCTCCAAGGCCACCATGAGCAGGGCCAGGAGCACCAGCCAGAAGCCGATCCACACACGGCCCACCAGGTACTCTAGGTCATTGCTGCTGCAGAACTGGAGCAGGGGTGGGGGGCAGTCAGGGCCAAAGCCGAGGCGCTAACAGGGTGGGAGTGTTTGGGCAAGAGGAGGGGCAGCTGGAGCTGGGCAGAAGGAGCCAGCCCCAGAGGAGAGGAGCCTGTGGACCCTTACCGAGAAGAAGGCCTCCTCAAAGACCAGCAGAGGCCCTGAAAAGCCGATCACCAGCAGCGGCTGGGCACCCAGCAGGCAGAAGACCACGCCCTGGAGCGCTGTGGACATGATCAGCTCCGACACCCCGATCAGGTCCTGCGTCTTCTCTCCTGGGGTGGCAGAAACCAGCTCAGGAGCTGGCAGCTGGGGCGCTGTGCGTGCCCCGTCCAACCCTCACCTGAAGGCTTTCCTTACCCAGCAGCCCCCCAAAGGTGATAGCAGGAGACAGGGCCGCAAAGTAGATGAAGATGACGGCAGCCAGGCACTGGGGGTCGAGTGCGTCTCGGAAGTCACTCAGATAGTGGGGATAGCGGCGCCGCACATCTCGTATCAGCCCCCCGAACGGTCGGCCTGTCCGCCGAAGGGGATCGTCTTCAACTGCACCCGCCGCCTCTACCATCTGCAGGAGCGCTGCAACCCAGGCCTCTATCAGGGCGCCTGCCGCAGCCCCCTTCCTGCCCACCCCGCTCTCTTCCACATACGCACAGACCACCCCCAACCCGGCCCCCCAAGTCCCCGCCCCAGGTAGCCCAGTCCTTGCCCCCGGCCTGCACTGTCCCGTACCCTTATCTTGGGCCGACTTGGGCTCCAGCCCAGCCCCTGTGGGCAACAGCCGGCCCTGCTCCTCCCGCTTCTTGAGCATCTGGCGCTGGAAGTGAGCGACGGATCGCAGCAACTCCTCGCCCTGCACCTCCGAGGGCGGCAGCACCACGCTGCAGTCCAGAAAGGCGTTGATGGCGGTCAGCAGGTCCTCCCGCTCATCTGCCAGGTAGGCTGCCTCGTGGAATTGCTGCCAAAGCAGGACTGGGACTGGTAAGGGCATAGGACGGGGGCCAGGGGGCCTGGAGCAGGGCTGGGCGATATTGGTGGGGGGTGTCCCGGGTGGGCTCTGGGGAGGGGCTGACCTTGTCCGACATGAGGGTGGAGATGGAGCGGCCGATCTCGTGGTAGTCCATGTTGGCGCTGCTCGGGCCCAGGAGCAGGAAGAGGAAGCGCACAGGCACAGGCACCTCCAGCACTGCATCCAGCTCCACCGCCTCCCGTAGCCGCACAAAGGCCATGGTGGGGCGGGAGAGGAACTCCACGCAGCCTGGAGGTGTGGGGCCATCGTGGGCAAGAGCAGGGCACAGGCCACTTCCCAGCCCCCAGCCCCTGGGCAGGCCCAGCACCAGGACCCCTGCCCCCAAGACCCACCCCACGTACCCACGAGGACCACCGTGGCCTCGGCGTTCTCGGGGATCTTCTCCAGCAGCTTCAGCTCGTGCTTGGACTTGGAGCGAGTGATGCCAGCTGGTGGAGCCGGAGGTGATAGCTCACGCTGGGAATGCAGGAGAACAGAGCTCAGCCTGGCCAGGCCCCCACCCCTACACGTCCACGCTGGGGTCGCTCGCAGTCCTGCACCAGCTCTGGTGGCTGGGACCAACCCAGGCAGGGCCACCATCTCCTCTCACCTCTCGCTCCACTTCCAGCCGGGTCTCGGGAACACCTCCAATGAGAGGCTCGGTGACGTGGGGGTCACTCTCGGCTCCCTGGCCATGGTGATGCCCCAGCAGGGAGCCCAGGGAGCCAGCCGAGATATTGCGGGGGAAGGAGAAGTCCTTCTCGTCACTTGGGTGGCTGGTGGGGCAGAGGGCAGTGAGGTAAGGAGGGTGACGGCTAGGGCTGGGGACAGGTAGGCAGGGGGCAGTGGGTGGGGCCCCACCTGTGTTTTAGCAGCAGGGCCCGCAGCACGTTGGCTCTGTCCTCGGCCTTGATCTGGTCAGAGATGACCATCTGCTCCACCACCTGGTGAGCCACCCCAGGTAGGGTCTGCTGGTCCAGGTCCAAGAGCACGGCCCCTGGAATAAGGACGGCAGAGGAGCCTTCATTCCCAGGCCAGAAACCAGCGCTGGGGTGGAAGGGAGGGAGAGCAGGGACAAGGGGGCAGCCAGGTCAGCACAGTCCAGGGCATGAGCAGTGGCCTCCAACTGTATGAGCAGGGCCTGGGCCCCACTCAGCCTCGAGGGCCAAGTCCTCTCTGACCTGCTCCTTCCCACTCCCTCTCTGCCCAGTAATGTGGGGCTCAGCAGAGGCCGCGAAACTCCAGCTATCAGAGAGGCTACCAGGGCCGGGCCCTGCCCAGACGCCCCTTCCAGGGCACACGTGGCCTCACTGAGGCACTCCAGGCCACCCACTTGGGGTTGGACCTCTCTTTGCCATTAGAAAGTTCCTCCTCTCATTGAGCCACATGCCGCCTCCCCTGACGTCACTCTAGAGTCCTAGTTCTTCCCTGTGGAGTACGACGCAGCCAGTCTGTGGCCTTGTCCACAGGGCAGCCTTGAGCCATCTGAAGATGTCCCCTCCACCCCAGGCTCCTCAACTTCCCCAAGTTCCACAGCTGCTCGCAGGACTTTCTAGACCTCTCCCCTCCCTCACCCTGGTCACTGCTCTGGAGCTGTCGTTTCGTATAGAAATGAAAGTCCTTTCAAAAGTCACCAGGTCATTTTTCTGTCAAGGTCAACTTTCAGAACACAGAACTAAAGAACAAACAGAACCACAGGCCCCTGAGCAGCCAAAACAGAGCACGCGGAGCCTGGCGGTGAAGGGCTCCCACTGCGGCACCTTGCCCAAAGCCGGAAGCCTCACTCAGAGCCTCTCTACTCTGAGGTGGGAGCAGTTCTGACAGTAGGTTTCTCAGTCCTCGGCCGCTTAGAAGCAGGCCTTCTGACAGCAGCTGGGAGTGACTCCCCAGCAGAAAGGAGGAAACAAGCAAACAGCGGAAACATCATACACACAGCTCGAGAGGCCTGTGGCCGTGGTCATTTAGTTAAGTGTGCACAGCCCTACAGGTTAGAGCACATTCCCCAGAAAACTCTAGAATTTCAAGAAAGCTTTCTATCAAAATTGTGTAAAAACATTGTAGCATCCAAAACATACCAGCTTCAGTTATCTGAAAATATCACTTAGAGAAGCCGCCTGCTGAAAATGCCAAAGAAGAAACAGGAGTGTCAATCTCGCCCTGCGTCACCCAAAGACGGAGCCGGAGGAACGGCACGCTGCGTGACATCACGAGAGCAGGACGCACCCTCCTGGGCTCTGGTGACATTACACAGTGTCACTCAAGACAAATTTGGGGGCCGTGTGGTCCTCGGAGACCGGGCCCGGGCAAAGGGAGTGTCCTGGGGCGAGGATGGGCAGGAGAGGAGGGCAGGGCAGGGTACCGTGGGCCAGGGTCCGGCGGAGCTCCAGGAGGCTGCGGAAGGACAGGGAGGCCACGTGGGGCTTCCCCCAGCGCTCTGTCTCCTCCTCCACGTCCTCCTCAAACTTGATCCAGCGCGCCGTCTCCCGCCACTGGGGCTCCTGGTTTTTGTCCAGCAGCAACTCATTCAGTTCCACGAACACCTTGGGGTGAGATTAGGGGGCACGGTGGGGTCAGAGCCAGAGGACGGCCCCCAGGGCTGCTCCCAGAGCACTGTATGGGTGGGACATGTGACTCTGGATGGTAGTTACGAACCACTATGGGACTCACTTTCCCTCATCTGTAAATGGGAGCAACAAGAGCCACCTCAAAGGGCTGGTATGGGGTTAAAAGAAACAGTGCACCAAGCGCTGAGCACAGCGCATGGCTCACAGGAAGTGCCTAACGAATGTCACTATGTATCCCCACACTGGGTTTCTGTGCGATTGCATCTACACGCATTCAAGAACTGGCACAACCAGTTAGAATGACAGAAGGACGGTCACCTCGGAGAGTACTGACTGGGCGGAGGCATGAAGGACCTTTCCGCGTGCGGCAAATGTTCTGTATCTAGGTAGGGTAGCCAGGTGTTTACGTGTGCAAAAAGCCATTGAGCTGTACACTTAAAAGAGTGCACTGCACTGTACGTCTGTTAGACCTCAATAAAAGGTTTAAAGAAAATCCACCAGAAGGGTCAAGGGTCAGGACCAGAGCCCTGGAGCCTAAGATGGACAGCATCACGAAGTAACTGAGTGACCTTGGCCAATCACTGACGCTGATTTATGGCTCAGGCCACCTGTGCCGTCATCTTCACAGGTTGTGGGAGGATCAAATGAGCGCAGAGGTGACTGGATTCTGAAAAATTAAGTGTATTGCTCCACAGAGCCATCGCTAGCCCAAAGGGTCCTCAAACACCTCAGTACCAGCTGCCAGAAAATGGCCGTGATATAGAAATCAACAGTGTATAAGATGTGACTCAGAATCATAAGGCCCAAATCAACAATGTTGAAGATGTGTACACTGCACTTTTGTGTACAACCTGCACAAACGGGGCAACTCTGGTGCTCGAGATCATTGCTAGTCTGAGAGGTAGAACAGGGAGCTGTGGGGAGAAAATGTGTAGGGGGACAGTGGAAGAGCGTGGAGGGGAGAACAGTACCTCATGGGGCTTGTGGGGGGCCCGGGGCCGGGCCCGAGGCGTGGGGCCAGGCTCTCGCCCTTCCCGGCCACTCTGCACAGACCCTTTGGCATTCTTCCGCACCAAGTGCCGCCGTACCCCAGGAACATCCTCAAACCGGTGACCTATGGGGGCCAAGGGGACAGGGTCAGCCTCCTCCTCTCTCTTACCCCTGTTCCCACCAGCACTGGGCTTGGCCCAGGCCCAACACTCACTCTTCATCAGGTCTAGGTCAGCCGTGGCGAGCGTCTGGGCCTCGCTCTCATCCGTGGGGACCCGGGGCAGCAGTGCCTGCTCAGCCCCAGTCATGCTTCCAATGCGCCTCCTCTCCTGCAGGTTGTAGCTGCGGTGCCCAGGCTGCGCTTTGGTCAGGGGGCGCCCAGAGGCACCCCCGTCATCGCCTCCTGCTGTGCCGCCGGCCACTGCCATCACCTCTTCCACCAGGGCTCTGGACAGACAGAGAAGCTGTGAGCCAGAGAAGGCCGGCCCCCTCCCCCTTGGCCAGGAGCCATGCCAGAGCAACCCAGGAGGCGGACCCCATCCCTCCTCGCTGCCCACTCTTGGCAGGTGTGGATGTGAAAGGGTGAGGATTTTGGAAGCAGACGGCAGCATTTAAATCCGGCTCTACCCTTCATTGGCTGTGCCATCTGAGCAATCACACAAGTCACTCAGAACACAAACTCAGCAGCAAAGCAGAGCTGAGGCCAGCCCCCTGTGCTGTGGGGAGAGGAAAAGTCTGGAAAAGCACCCAGCAGGGCCTGCTCATCACAGGTTCCCTTGCTCCTACGTCCCCTCCCAGGCACACCCCTAACCCTGGACTCAAGAGGTTCATGGGGTCACATGTTTCTAACCAAACAGAGCAAAGTATGTAGAAATGGGCCTTTGGGACTGTAGACAGCTTCCCCTCCCCAGTCATAAGGAGAATATGAACTCCTTGTCCCTTCCAGATTCCAACTTCTGCTCCTATCCCCCAAACCAGAATGCATCCTTTCTCTCTGCCATTGCCAGTGCATCCTGATCCCCGCCACATCCCTCTAAACTGCTCTCTAGCATCTAGCACCTCCCACAGCTCCAAGCCTGTGTCCCCTGCCCAAGACCAGTCCTTCCTCTGCCAGCTTTTCTCCTCCTACACCTGCCCTCGGTCCCCTTGGTTCTACTCACACCCTTGCCCACAAATCTGACCCAGTTTTCCAGTGCCATGCTCTCTCTGAGGCTCTCCCACCTCCTCCAGCCATCCAGCCACCCGCAGGCCTGCGCCTCCAGTGCAGAGGACCACTGTGGACTCAGCTCCACCGGCACCGCCCATCTCCCCAGCGAGTCTGCGCCTGCCCTGGAGGGGCAATGCGCCCTTCACTTCTCCACAGTCCTTCGTTCTGCCTGGCACCCAGAAAACAGCAGGTCCGTGGTAGTAGTGACCTTGAGACCTCATTCAGAGGGATTTCATCCAGGAAGGCTTCTCTAGCTAACAGCCCCAGACTGCAATCACCCACTGGTACTGACACTGTGCCTGAACCAGGCCACGTGGCACAGTTAACTTGTTCTGGTTCCACTTCACGAGATGATGAGCAGGGTGGATTGGCGGCTCCCCAAGAGCAAGAGGGGGTCTCCTATTCTTCTCCACTCGTGGGGCCCCAGGGGGTGCCTGGAGGTCACCAGTGTAGTCTCTGATCCAGTGCTTGATGCTGCTCCACCTGAAGCCACAGGTCGGGGGGATGGCTGGAGGGCAGCTTAGACTGCACATCTGTTCCATGCCAGGCTAAACCATACCTAAACCTTAATTCACAGCACCTTTTAATCCCTACAACCACTTTGTGGGAAAGGTTCTATTCTCAGTTTCCAGCTGGGAAGCTGGGGCTCAGAGAGGTGGTTACTAGCCTAAATAGCTACTGAGGGACAGGCCTGGGACTAGAACCCCAGTCTGTTGATCCCGAGGCCTCTGCTTTTCCCCCACATCACCTCAGTGACACTGGCAGGGCAGGACTCTGTCTGGCGACATTACCCAGTCTGGGCCCCTTTGGTGGCCCGGGGAGCTGCCTCCTGGTGGGGCAGTGGTGGAGGGGGAGACGGACTGGTCCTTTCTGCTTTCCGGTCGGCACCATCATCCTCCTGGAGAAAGAACTGGAACAAAGACCCATGTGGGCAGGTGAGGCCAGGCCAGGGACACTGCAGACATCCCCCAGGAGCCCTGCCCCCACTCACCTGCACCGAAGAGGGTGTGGACGCAGGGGATGGTTGGGTGGGTGCCCGGGCTCCCTCAGCCTCACTGGCCTCATCCTCATCTTCCTCCCCCTCCTCAATGGTGGGGGTCTCCCCCGTTGGGGAGGCTCCAGGGCGCCTGCGAGACTTCCGTCCCGGGCCCTGGGGTGTCTTGCGGCGGCGGGTGTCCGGCGGCAGGTGGGTGGACAGTGGGTGATGGATATGGTGGGAAGACTGGCGGTGGTCTGCCGGGAGGAGGGGACCTGGCTGCTGGCAGGCATGGCCTCCCTCCCCTACATCCTGACCCCCAGCCCTGGCCCCTCCCACTAGGCCCCTAGCCCATTTCTTGCTGGACAGTCAAGCCAGAGCCCCTGCATCCCACCTCCCTGTTTCCCCCTCACATTCAAAGTCTTCTTCCCCATAGCTGCGGCCTGGCTCCTCCCCTCCTCGAGACCCGGCCTCCTGTAGGATCTCCTCAAACCGTTCCACGCCCAGGGTGCGGTGAAGTTCATCTTCCTCCTGCTCGGGGAACCCAGCTGTTGCAGGGCCCAAGATCTCTGGCTCTGGCTGTGAGGAAGAAGGAACGGGGAGAAAGAACACACAGGGGCTCACCAGGAGTTGTACCCTGAAATCCCACCTTGCCCAGTGCTGGAGATCCAGTACCCTCCCAGCAGCCTTCCCCTCAAATGCTGGGCACTCAGACCCCCCCAGCAGTCTATCCCCCCAAATGCTGGAGACTCAGACCCCCCCCAGCAGTCTATCCCCCCAAATGCTGAGGACTCAGACCCCCCAGCAGTCTATCCCCTCAAATGCTGGAGACTCAGACCCCCCAGCAGTCTATCCCCTCAAATGCTGGGGACTCAGACCCCCCCAGCAGTCTATCCCCTCAAATGCTGGGGACTCAGACCCCCCCAGCAGCCTATCCCTGGGGTTCTAGGCTATCTGGACCCTGGCTGTGTCCCTTCCAGTGAGTTCTAGGGCAGGTGGAAAGGGTCTGCCCTGGAAGGCTCGTCAGGAATCCTATGTGCAGCCCCGAGGTGGTGCTTGTGACCTGGGCAGTTCACAAAGCTGATGGGGAACAAACTTTCTCTGGCTCGAGGACAACTACTGAGCACAAAAAGGAACTTCTGGAGGCACCCAAGCTAACTGATCCGGGTTGGGTCCCAGGCAAACTGAAACCCAGACCCTGGACCTGGTCAGGAGAGCCCCCTCACTGACCTTGGCAGCACCCCACCAGCCCAGGGCCCCCCCGGCGCCTCCCTAGTCCCACTCCGCCCCTCCCCCACCCCCACTCCCCCCACCTGAGTCATACTGCAGGAGCTAGCAGCGGGACTGCGGTGGCGCTTTGGAGAGCTCAGCCTAGCTAAGCAGCCTGCTGCCCAGCCAAGCGGCCTTGGTCCAGCCCCCCACCCACCCCCTGCTGGTCTCAGCTCCAGGCAGCTCCAGGCAGCTCCAGGCGCCGCCAAATATTTGCTCAAGAGCTTCTGGACCTGAAGGGCATAGGGATCTCCAAGGGCGGGGGTATGGAGCCCCCTCCACCAAGGTGCCAGCCCACTAGAGCAAGGAAGAGCCAGGGGAAGAGAGCTGGGAAGAAGGGCGGGTCTTGGGGAGACATTGAGGTGGGCCCAGGAGCGGCTGGGGTGGCGGGGATACTGGATATAAGAAGCTGCAGGTGTCAGGGGTTTGTTTCTTCCCAGCGCATCTCCGCAGCAGTCTCCTCCCGGCTCCCCACAAGCGCTGGCCCCACTCTCACCAGAATTAGCACACGGAGGAAGGCCGTGGAAGGCGGATGAAGCGAGAGAGCGCTGGGAACTAGCCCGGGGTGGGGGGAGGGGGTCGCGAACCCCTCGCACCTGAGGCCGCAGGAGGAAGTCCATGGCGGGCAGGGGTGAACTTGGGAAGGAGGGGGAGGGGACCGTCTGCGCCCCTTCCTGGTCACGTGCCCAGCTGGGCCAAAGTGACCAATAACAGGCTGATTCTGGCACTCAGGGTTAATCATTAGACTTCCCAGGAAAATCGGGAGGGGGCCACGTGGGGTGGTGGCCACGTGGGGGCCGGGAGGGGCGGGCCTGGGTGGCACGTGGGGCTGGGGGCGGGGCCGGTCTGCCCAGAACCACGGTGTGGACTGCAGCTGTCTCTAAGGCTGGGTCAGAAGAGGTCACCAGGTTAGAGACCCAGGGTCCCCAAAGTTCCTCTCTCAGTGCGGCTAAACAACCACCCAGGGCTTCAGGAAATAGAGCCTCAACTCCCTCCCCAAGACTGGAAGCTCCCTGATGGCCCACCAATATCCATCCCAGAACCGCCCCCCTATGCCCCCTGCAAGGCCAGGGTAGGGATGGCAGCGCCCCTCCCAAATCCATCACAGGCTCCCCTCTCTCCTGAGCCTCTTCACCCGCTACACACACACACACACACACACGCACACACAAACCCCTGTTTGACCCGGGCGCCTGAGCACGGAGGGGAGGCCAACCGGTGGGCAATACTCACAGTGCGGAAAGAATCCGCGCCCGAGGCAGGGCGCCTGGGGGCGCTGCTCATGGCCAAATCTTAGCCCTTTTCGCTGTCGCTGCGGCTTTCAGGGCAACAAGGCGGCGGCATAACCTGAGCAGGGAGAGGACCAATCACCGCGTGAGAGTGGGGCCAGGCTGGCGAGGGCGTCCCAGCATCGCGCAGCCCGGGAGCACAGCCCAGGGGAGCACAGGACTCCGGGGCTTCCGGGAGGCTGGCCACGAGGGGTCTCCCAGCTGCACAGGATCCTCCCCGACTACGAAGGGCCTTAGAGTGGCCCTTAGAGGTGGCAAGAGCAAAGAGGAGAGTTATTTATAGGAAGAAAAGCGAGGAACAAAGAAAGACAGAGGCCAGCACTGAGGCAGAAGAGGCATAAAAGGGCCAAGGGCCTAAGCAGGATGAAGCCGAGAGAGCAGAAGGTGGAGAGAGGCTGCAAAAAAAATAGGAGGCAAGAAAGGAGTCACAGCCCAGACCTGGAGAGAAAGCAGCAGAGATCAGGGAGGGGGGATAGAGGAGAGAGGGCGGGAAAGGACAGCCAAGCCAGAAACAGGAGCAGTGAGCGAGTGGAGGCACCAGAGGGGGCTGAACCAGAGAGGGGTGTGCTGGGGAGAGCGAGACACCCCGTGGAGCAGACACTGGGGAGGCAGGAAGGGAGAGGAAGAACTCTGGAGAGAGCCCCACAGGCAAGCAAGGGGGCCAGGCAGACACTAGGCCCAGGGTAGGAGGAGGAGCACCAAGGTGCCCCCTCCCCTGATGAAGGCCAGAAGGACGGGAATCTGGCTCCCTGGGGGAGGGGCAGAAGCCCAACTCCACTCACTCCCTGGGAAGGAGGAAGGGAGGATGGCGCTCACAGGCAGGGCAGAGCTTTATAATGGGGGAGGGGCACGTGACGAACCGGGAGGAGGGTGAGCACAGAAGCCCCGAGGTTCTGCCCTGAGGTTCTCCCCTCCTCTAACCAGGAAAATCTGAGTGGCAGGGCTGACGCCCTCCTGACCATGACTGTAGGGGTGTCTGGGGAGGCCACTTATGTGGTGGGGGAGCAGAAGAGCTGCAGTTAGGGAACCCGACTAGTGCAAATCCGGGTACCCATTCATAGCAGGGGTGCACCCAAGGATCTCCGAAGATAAAAGTACTGAAGCTCCCCAGCGTGCTGTTCGGGGGGGTTGGGATTCCCCGACTTAGGGCTAACTCGGGGGTAAGACAGGTCAGCATAGGATCAAACAGAAATAAGTCTGGGGGGTCAGTCCAGGGTGGGGAGCCCGAAGTAACACATTCCTGGCAAGCACTCAACTCAGCTGACTGCTCTCTTCACCTCCCCCCAGCAGGCCTTCAGCCAGGGCACTACGGGCGTGGGGGAGAGGGGCACTGGGGGAGGGACCCCAGTCAGGGAAGGAGTGTCCTGAGCACCTGCAGGTGCCCCACTCCCACCTCCAGGCTGTGCCCTCAATGTGCTCCTCCACCTCCCGCCTCCTGTGCCCCCCTCCCCCGCCGTCCCAGAATACAAAGCAGCTTCTGTCCAGACCATCGGTGCCGATAATCCGGGGTGGGGGCACATTCCGGGGACCAGCCCCGACCGGCCCGGAGGATTAGCATCTCTCCCCCTGCCCAAAGGATTAGCACCCCGGACCCCCACTTGAGCATTAACCACTCCCCAAGTGAATTCGCAAATTCCACGGCTCTTCGATGTGGGGTTGGTGGGGGTAGGGGGCCGAGGGAAAAGGATAAAGTGGTCTGTGGATTTCTGGAGGTACCGCCTCCCCTACCAGCATGGAGCTCCCCACCCAGACAAGCCAGCCCCCCAAGAGTCAGGTCCAACTCTCCCGAATCGTCTTTCCCATCCCCACCCAGCTGCTCCCTCTTTTGCCTGACCCCTTGTCCTGACCTGACCCGCCACCCCCCCTTTCCGGCTCCGCCTCCCAACCTCCGAGGTTGGGAGGTGGAGCCCCTGGGCAACCCCCAGGCTGGGCGCCCAGGACAGGCCTGAAGGATAAAGTAGGGGGTAGCAGGGGAGGGTGTCGTCTGGAGCCCGTCCAGGAGTTGGGAGGGCCGGCCGCGCCTCTTTGAGACTACCCCCTCCTGGTGGCAGGGGGCGCGGCACCCTCGCTTTAGGGAACTCTAAGAAGCAGACCCCGGATCCCGCTCCGATCAGCACTCCGCTCGCCTCTCCATCCTTCTCCCCAAGACCTGGCTTCCCTGCGCCCCAGTCTCCGCCCTTTCCTCCACTTCCACTCCCTCCCTGCTCCGAGTCCCGAGTTCCCCCCTTTCCTTCCCCCTCCCTTCCTCCCTCCGCGGCCCTGGCCCTCCCCCGCCGCCACCTCTCCGCTTACCCGCTTGCTCTGGACTTCGTGCGCCGGGGGTCTCTGGGTCCCTGCCCCTTCTCCGACGTCCTCGCGCGCTCCTGACGACTCCCGGGTGCCCACCTCGGGGCGCGCCCCCGCCACTCCCAACTTCTCCCAACTCAACTTTCCCCCGCGCCGCAGGCAGGCCCGCCCCCTGCGTGCGCGCCCCCCGGCGCACCGTGCGCGGCCCCGCCCAGTGGGAGGAGGGGGCGGGGGCCGAGACCCAGGGGCGGAGGCGCGCGTCTAGGCACTGCCAGAGCCGACGCCCGGAGCCTTGGTCCGGGGAGGCCACTCTGCCGTCCCGCGGCCCGGCCCCGCGAGGCCACGGTCCCGGGCTTCCTCGCACGGGACTCAGGCGCCCCGGGGACACCTTCTCGTGGCCCCATTAGGCGCCTCTGGGCGGAAAGGAGCACTCCTCACGCTGGGGATCCCAGGCAGGAAAACGGAGGCACAAAGATGATTGGGAAATTCGGCGCGGAGGAAGTTGAAATATAAATGCATCAGAGTCAAGATTCTCTTGCGCCCGACCTCCCTCCCCCTCCCCCCAGTAATCCCCAGTGCCTCCAAGAAAGCCCCTGTCTGCCTGGGGGACGGGGATCCGGGAGCGAGAGGGGTGATGACGGCTGAGGTTGGATGCCCATGACCCTGAAGTAACCTAGACTTTTTCGGAAGGAACTTATGCCTCGGAGAGATTCCCTGTAGTGACCTCCCTCCTGCAACACTATTCATAGCCATCACCTGTCATTTAAGGATCTCTGTGTGTAGTTCTGGTTTTCTCAACTCAACTATAAATTCTTCCAGATAAAGAATATACTTTTCGCTTCTTTTCTTTAGGCTGCCCCCGGGTGAAGCACAGCATTGTGTATGCAGAAACATTCAGATACAAATAAGTTAATTAAATGTTTAGCACCAACTCTGGTTCTGGCGCTGAGCAGTGCTGTTTGGAGCCGTTTTCGTCCAGTTCACAGCCCTCAAGAATGCAATCATGAGACAATTAGAGAGCAGCGCAAGAAAATCTATAATCAGTTCCTTAAGGGATGAGGTCAAGGCTGCTGCAAGTGTAGCATCTGTCTGTGCTTCTGTCTGTTGAGGGCAGTAACCAACCTGCCAACCCTCGGCCACACCCTGGCTGACTCCAGAGGGCCAGGGCTCTGGAGACTGATATGGGAGTGCTTCAGCCAGCTTGCCTCGGGATGTCAGAGTGTAGCGAGCAGCTAGAGTCGGGTGGGCTCCGAGTCGACAAACGGGGCCCAGAGGAGACAGAGGTCTCTGGCTTATCTTAAATCCAGTCTCAACTGGGGCACGTGCCTCTCTTCCCAGCCCTGTGGTCAGCTGGTCCCTGTGAAGTCATCGTCAGCCAGACATGGCTCGGAGCCATTCCTCAATCAATCCTGGGGTCACCACATGGCCTGGGGAGAGGTGGAAACCCGTGCTGAGACTGTCAGGAGGTCGCTGGGACCTCAACTTCATCAACTGGGTCAGAGCCAGGCCACCCCGGCCCGCGATATAGGCCGTCTAACCCCAAACCCCAGAGAGCGCCCCACCCCCACCCCGGCTGCATTCTGGAATGTCTAGTCCCGGAAAGGCCCTTTTCAAAAGAAAGTTGTGATCACAAAAAGGAATAACAAGAGCGGAGCACCCTGGGAGCCGCGGCGCTACGGCGGGGGACGCCCGGAAAGCGGACACGAGATGCTTCCTGGGACTTGAAGTCCAGAGTTGCCTCCGCTGTCGAACCCGAGTCCCGGGAGTCGAGTACTGCAGAGAGCCTGAGCGCAGCCTGCTGGGGATTGTGGTCTTCTTGTTGCCTAAGGCCCCTGGCATAACTGGGAAACCAGGGCTTCCTTGGACTACAAGCCCCAGAAGTCCATGCGCAAGGAGGAGGGCGGGGCAGGGCCGGAGGCTGGGGTGCCGCCTCCTCTGCAACGCCGGGGCTGGAGTCTCAGAACCCAGGGCCCGCAGGGGTCCCCGCGGCCGCCGCGATGCAGAAATACGAGAAACTGGAGAAGATTGGGGAAGGTAATGGGACCACGAGATATTCCTTCAAGATCTTCTTCTGCAGACTATTCAACATTCCTTGCAGCCCTGGCTCCTTTACCGTCAGCAATACCCACAGACTCCGACCTCAGCACTGGCTGCAGCCTTGGCCCCTAGCTCAGCCCTCCGTGTAGACACCAACCCTCCCCGTTAGCATTTCCCGCGGACACCCTCTCCCAACCTTAGTACTCCCTGTAGGCCTAGCTGCGACCTTAGCACTTCCTGCACTTCCTAGCCCAGCCTCAGCACCACCTGCAGAACCTCACCCACCCCCAGCCTGAGTGCTCCCTGCAGATCTCCAACCCCATCATTCCTGCCGGCCGCATTTCTTCCCAGGCCCCTGCTCACTATTTCCAGACCCTCTCCAAGCGCTGCCTTTATAGATCTCCTACCCTGGCAGCCGCAGCCTCAACCTGCTGCAAACATCCTTGAGCATCTGCAAGCACCTTCTCTGCCACATCCCTTCTCACAAAGCTCTTCCACACCAGGCCTTCACCCTGAATCTCTTCCCTTACTCCTCCAGGTGTCAGAAATAACACAGTCCCACGTTGCCTCCCCTCCCTGGAGGGGTTGCCTCCCCTCCCTGGAGGGGCTTCGTGGGATGGGAAGGGTGCCCCATCCTTTCCCTCACCCTGACCTCCTTCCTCTAGGCACCTATGGAACAGTGTTCAAGGCCAAAAACCGAGAGACCCATGAGATCGTGGCTCTGAAACGGGTGAGGCTGGATGACGATGATGAGGTAGGACTGGAGCATCGGGGCCAGGGAGGGGGTTGACGGCCTAGGTTGGGTGGGATGTGACTTTGCCCACCTGGCCCCCTCCCACGTGTAGGGAGTGCCGAGTTCTGCCCTTCGGGAAATCTGCCTACTCAAAGAGCTGAAGCACAAGAACATCGTCAGGTGTGTAGACGGGCAGGGTTCTCCTTCCCTGTGTGGTCAGTTGGAGGAGGTGGGGACTGCAGAGATGGGCTGATAGTGGGATAATAGGCGCAAACCTGTGGACCTGCCTGGCTGAGCCCTCCCTTCTCCCTAGGCTTCATGACGTCCTGCATAGCGACAAGAAGCTGACTTTGGTTTTTGAGTTCTGTGACCAGGTGAAAGGGGGTTTGGGGGATAGCAGCCTTGGGAGGGTATAGGGCCCAGACTGAGCTTAAACTCTGTCCCATTACCCCACCCCCATCCCTTTTCAGGACCTCAAGAAGTACTTTGACAGCTGCAATGGTGACCTAGATCCTGAAATTGTGAAGGTGAGGGGCCTGGTGTTCTGGAGACTCATTGAAGCTGGGGTTGCAGTCTATATTCAGCGTACCTACTCTTTGAGCACCAAATTCAGGCCCAGAACACAGACACTCTGGGGTGTCAGCAATTGAGAAAACCTGTTTCTGCTCTCCAGGAGCCTCCATCTTAGCAATCATTTCCACATGATCACATTGACCTGCCAGTAATGCTCTGATGTCAATGAGATATGATTTACACTTGAGAGATGAGAAAATGAAACTCAAAGAGTTACGTCCATTCATTGAACACATGCTTATTGAAGGCCTTGCTGTGTGCCAGGCACTGTTCTAGGCCCAAGACCAAGTGCTTTGTCCCAGGTTCCAGGGAAAACAAGTGCTGAATACTAATACAGCACAATATATACGTTGAGGTTATATTGTGTGTGTTCAAATGAGGCCAGGTCGGGGAGAGGTCAGTGTGGGCTGGGAAGGTAGGAGGGCCCACTAAGCTGTAAGTTTCAGAAAAGTAGGGACCAGGGCCCCTGTTCACTGTTGAGTCTAATACCTAGCACAATACAGAGTAGGTGCTCCATAGTGACTGAGTGATGTTGCACTGAGCTTGGTGCTGAAAGACTGGTGGGTTCCAGGCAAAGCAGAAGTGAAGAGGGGAGCATGGGCCACTGCTGGGCGCAGCTTCCCATCCAGAGGGTCTGACACTCTCCTCCCTGCCCCTCCCCCAGTCATTCCTCTTCCAGCTGCTAAAGGGCCTGGGATTCTGTCACAGTCGCAACGTGCTGCACAGGGACCTAAAGCCCCAGAACCTACTCATAAACAGAGTACGTCTTGGGGAGAAGGCGGGTGCTGGGGAGGCTGGAGCCAAGGGCCAGGGAGCGATTAGGGGAGCGGGGCTGGAAGGCGGGAGCGCGGGCCTGCCCTGAGACTGTTGAAAAGCCCCTTTCCATGTCCCTTCCCATCTACCTCAGAACGGGGAGCTGAAATTGGCTGATTTTGGGTTGGCTCGAGCCTTTGGGATCCCTGTTCGCTGTTACTCAGCTGAGGTGAGCTGGGGGGCTAGGTTATGGGGGTGAGGGAGGGAGTCCCCAGTGAGCATCTCTCAGTCCCCAAACAGTATTTTCCTTTCCTCTATGAGCCTCCTCCTCCCCAGCCCTCTAAGTAGGGGGTCCCTGTGGGTGGGGTCTTCTCCAGGTGGTCACGCTGTGGTACCGCCCACCGGATGTCCTCTTTGGGGCCAAGCTGTACTCCACGTCCATCGACATGTGGTCAGCCGGCTGCATCTTTGCAGGTGACATGCTGGGGGTCTGCAGAGGCATTTTCTCTCCCATTTGAGTTGACAAATAGTGTCTGAAGGGTCCCCCCTGGGGCAGGGAGTAAGGCCCTTGGGGATGGGGAGGAAGGCACAGAGTGTGCCGTGGGAGTGAGGGGTGCTTTATGTGTCATCTCTCACCCCCTCCTCTTTCTCTCAGAGCTGGCCAATGCGGGGCGGCCGCTTTTCCCTGGCAACGATGTAGATGACCAGTTGAAGAGGATCTTCCGATATCCTTCTGTTTCCCTTCGCCCCAGCCCTCCAGAGGGGGAGTAACAAGCCCATGGAGCTTCGAGTGCAGGGAGAGACAGTGGTGACGAGCTGGGCCGGGATGGGGCTGCTGCAGGGCTTCCCCCAAGAGTGAGCAGATGGACGGGGCACAGAGGGTGGTGGACACTGCTGGGTGTCACAGTGCAGATGCATACTGCCAGCTGGAGAACGTGTGACTTGTAGATAAGGAGGGCTCGTTGGGGGAAGAAGCCAAGAGGATGCTCCTCCAGCTGAGAGGGGAATCCTTAGGATGAAGGAGCCAAAAGGAGCAGGAGGATGATTTGTGGGAGTAGGGGAAGGCCGACCACTTCATCAGGACCACGGACATCAGGCTTTAGGTCAAAGCAGTTAGCATCTGTAAAGGGTGGTTTAGTGGCCTGCAGTAAACATGCAGCTGGGACTAAAGAGGAGAGTCGCACATGCTGGGGCCTGCTTCTGTCGTTAACTGGGGGATGAAGTGAGGAGGATAGGGTGAGTATGAGGAATTGCCCCAGGAAGGGGAGAGCCCCTCACCCTGCCCCTTTCCACCTGAGTGATCCTTGACCCCGTGGACACGCTGCTGGGGACACCGACTGAGGAGCAGTGGCCCGCCATGACCAAGCTGCCAGACTATAAGGTGCGGTGGGAAATGGGAGGTCCTCGTTCATCAGTGGTCCCTTTTATTTCACAGCCATAGCAGCCTCCATGCCTCAAACCCCCTGGTCTGATTTTCCCTGCCCTCCACAGCCCTACCCGATGTACCCGGCCACAACGTCCCTCGTGAACGTCGTACCCAAGCTCAATGCCACAGGGAGGGACCTGCTGCAGGTGACCAAGGGCAGGGTAGAGGGTGAGGTTGGGACACTTTTCCAGAGGTCAGCTGTGGGTGGCCGACCCAGACAGAACCTGCCATGCCTTTCTTCCCTGCCCCAGAACCTCCTGAAGTGTAACCCCGTCCAGCGCATCTCCGCAGAAGAGGCCCTGCAGCACCCCTACTTCTCCGACTTCTGCCCCCCCTAGGCTCCAGGACCCCGGCCGCCAGGCTGCGGCCTGGCCTATTTAAGCCCCTTCCCGGGAGGGGAGGGAAAGCAGGGCTGCCAGTGTGCTGAGCTCCAGCTGTGCTGGGCCCGGCGCAGGGAGGGGCTTGAGCCGTGTTCTCTCCCTCCGTGGACTTTATTTAATTTCATAAACTGGCTCCTTTCCCACAGCCTGGCTGATGTGGTGGTAGAGTGGCTCTGGGTCGGGGTGAGCCTGGGTGGGGGGCTCTGAGACAGGGTGGGCTGGGGGGCTCTGCTCCACCTTACTGCTCTCTACAACCCTGCTTCCAGCTCAGACACAGCCCAAGTGTCTGGTCCTTGCTCCACTACTCTAAGTGGCCTGAGGCTGGGAGCTGTAGGCTGTAACCCCCACCCCTTATGGCTGGGCTCAGGGGCAGTGCTGTCTCCATATGTCTTAATGCACTGGGACACACCCCTTTCCCCCTCTGCTTAGGAGGCCCAGACACAGCCCTGGTGGGTTAGGCTGCAGGTGTCTGAGAGCAAGGATGGGCTTCTGCTGAATGAGGAGAAAAGGGCCAGGCCTTTCCTGTGGTTCTCCATATCACACATGTGCCCACCCTGTCCCTTCCCTCCTCATCCCCCCATATGCAGGCCTGCAGGCTGGGACAGGAAAGCCCCAAAAATGTGGTTAGATCAGGAACACCCCCTCCCCTGCTCCCTTATTTGTCAGTTTTCCAATATTTTGGGTACAGAGAGAGCAGGGAAAATGGGCTGTGGCTAGGGTGGCCTGGGCGTGTCCTTACTGGCAGGAGTGGGAAGGCAGGGCCTCCCTCTACCTTGTCAAGCTGGGGCCTTCAGCTCTTGTGGGGAAGTTGGGAAAGCAAAAGCTGTTCCCATAGAGACAGGTGGTGTGCTGGCGCTTGGTCCCAACATGAGAAGAAGAGTCGTGATCTAAGGCAGGACAACAGCTTGTGTCCTTGGGAGTGAGCATTGGTGTGTCTTCTCCCTGTCTGTCCCCCGACTTCTTGCCAGGCTCTGGGTCAGAGGCTTCTTCCAGCTATTCCGTTATAGTACCCCAAATGCGATTGTCCTACCCCTGACTTCTCTCTGCCTGCACACCTGGCTTTGGGCTCCGCTCTCTCTGAGAGTCTGATGAACTCATTCACACTGAGGTTCAAATGACTGATGCCCTCTTACTCCTCTTCTCTCCCAGAGAGATTTCTGGTGGTTAACTGGGACCCAGCCCACATTTCAGACACCATGTCCACTGTAAGATGGCTGGCAGGTCATCTTGTGCCTGAGTAGGGCTGACCTTATCCTGACTAGGCTGCCTGTAGGAAGAACAGCTGAGACTGATGCACTAGAATTTTATTTGGGGTGAAGATGGCAAAGACATGTGCAGGCTGGGCATGTCCAAGATGCCAAGGTGCAGCCCTGAAGACACAGTCACAGGGTCTAGAGCCGTGTGACGAGGTAGCAGGTGCGGTGGGAAGCAGAGAAAGTCTTGGTGACAGCACAGGGCGGGGTGGGAGGCCTGGTGAGACACAGACCACAGCACTGGGACAGGAGGCCTCACACCCACTGCCCTGCTCCTGCCCCTGCCCTCCTGGACCTGAACTTCACCCTCTGCCAGACTTGCCCCTCCTCCCTTGACCTTAGGGAGCCATTTCGTTACCTGGGGCCCAGGCTGAGGTGGGGAACTTGGGTTCGATGGCTGCCCAGCCCTTCCTGAAGCTGTGGGAGGAAGGAGAGGGTCAAAGGAGGGGAGGGGTCCTCCCCCTAGGGACCAGTCAAGGTTACTGCACGCCCCTCACCCACTACTCTATTTTCTTCTCAGCTGGGTAGGGATGGTGTTCTAGGCTCCATGGGGAGGGGCAGAGCACCCACGGTGGAGATGCTGGGGAGGAAGACGGGGCTGTTACCAGATTGGTGCTGGAGTGCCTTTGGGAGCGCTTTCGGTTCCAGAAGTATCCCAGGACCTTGTCTCGGAACACCTGGGGGCAAGCATTGGGGCAGGTGGCCAGCGCGCACCTTCTCCTGGATCCTGTGGATAGATTCCTTCCCCCTCCCCCAGCTGGGGCCTGGGCCCACCTCACAGAGGTAGTCCAGGATCTCAAGGATGGTGAGCAGGCTGGCCCCAATGAACAGCCCCATCTGGCCCCCAATGTCGCCTGCAGAGACAGAATCACCAGTCAGCTCACAGCCACTTGCTCTGCCCACACCCTGGGGGTGCCCTGCGCGAGCGCGCATGAACACCCACACACCGAGCAGCTCCGAAACTTCATAGGCCTTCTTCTGCTCCACTGTCTCATAGTTGAGGGCCTCAAAGAAGATGTCCAGCACCAGTACGTTCTCCCTGGAGGAAAAGAGAGGCCAGGAAAGTTCGCTGGACACCCTCTGGTGCCGGCTGCTAGCAGGAAACAGGTGCGCGTTCTCTGGTCTCTGACTCCTTTCAACAGCCCTAGGAGGGGCATCGCCGCCCCCATTTGCAGAAGAGACGGCATCAGAAAGGTTAAGCACCTTGCCCAGCAGGGCGTGCGCCCAAAGGCTCGGCCCGGAGGAGGGCGCCGCTCCGCCCGCCCCGCCTCCCGGCCCAGCCCCGCTCACGCGATGTAGGCCTCGCTGCGGTTGTATTTCCGGGCCAGGTAGCGGGCGGCGGCGCGGCTTGGGATCCGCACCATGGAGAGCTCCTTGGCGTACCGCGTGCTGGTGCACGGGTTGGGGCAGGCGCACGCGTCCTTCCTCAGCATGGCGTCTGTGGGCCACAGTCGCCCGGGTTAGCGCCGCCGGCCGGGCGGGGTCGGAGGCTCAGGCCGAGCGGGGTGGAGACGGGATGCAGGGGAGGTCTGCCCCTTACCCAGCGCCGGATTGGCACAGTCCTTGTACTGCTGGGGGCTGCACACCGGCGCGCCGCCTGGGGTGTAGGGGGAGGAGAACGTTTCAGGAGAGGATCCCCAGGCACCCACCCACCCCGGTGCCTCCCTCCCGCCGCCCTCCTCCTCCGCTCTCCCAGCCCCTTACCAGGCATATGCATCATTCGGCAGCCACATTTCCGAGCCACGTAGCGGGTCTCGCAGGCCAGGCGACACCCCATTAGACTGTAGGGAGGGCTGGGGCCTGGGTTGGGTCTGGGGGGATCCAGGGGACCAGCGGGTTCCGACTCAAAGTCGGGGTCCAGAGTTTCGGAGCTGCAGTCGCCCCAGGGCGGTGGCAGGAAGCTCAGCTGTAGAGAGATTGGTTAAGGAGGCTTCTGGGAGAAGTGTGAGACCCAGGTAGATAGAACGTGAGGGTCACTGTGGGGCAGAGGCCCCTGGGATTGGTCTGAGGTTCCAGGGGTAGGGTCGGAGGTGGTGTGGGCTGAAAGAGAGGATTGCGGGGGGGGGGGGGGGACGACGGGGAGGGGGACGACGGGGCTGGTTCGGAGGCCCAGAGGAGGATACTTGTTGCTTCTGGCAGGACACAAAAGTCTGGTAGCCTGGGGCAGCCCCAAAGCCCAGCTGGTCGATGATGGGCGGCTCCTCCTGGCTGTGGATCTGCACGCGGATCCCCACCTCAAATGGGGTCTCCTCTGCAGGGGAAGCGGGACCCTGAAGCCTGAGGCCTGGGTCCCAGGAGACCCCCTGCTGCAGCCCACTATCCCTAGGACTGTGATGGGCCAAGCCCGTGCTCTTCTCACAAGAAAGCCCATGCTCTGGGGCCCTCCCTGCACCTCCTCTCCTTCCCATCTGCACCACCCCCAACCTCAGACACGTGCTTGCATACCCGTGTCCCTCCACACAGGCAGATACTCATCCTGCTGCACGTCCAGCATGACCTCCAGGCCGTTGCCCATGCCACCCTTGGGAGTGGTGAGAAGTTCTGCCCCGTTGGCGCCAGAGTTAAAGGTGTAGCACAGCCCCATCCGGGTGAAGATCTAGGGGTGACAGAGGACAAACCTCACCAGGGAACAGAAAGCCCAGCCAGCCCTTTCCCCCAGCAAACACAAGGACTATGGGACTGCTCCCCTCCCCGTCCTTTCTTTGGGTCTCTTCTTTGAACACTGAAGCCCACATCTCAATGCCCCCAGCCCCACCCTCATCCAGGCACATGTAGTTGGACCCTCATTGGCTCCCATCACTCCAGTTACCCCCGCCCCCGCCCAGGGCACATCTTACAGGGCAAATGTTTCTTTGGACTGGTGTAAAAGGAAGTGGGTCCCAGTTGCCCTCCTCCAGGACTGGCAGAATGTTGAAGAGGCAGAGGGAAAACAAGCCCCCTCCCACTGCCAGAGAGAGGAATCTTCTGCCCTAAGACAGTCCCACTAGAGTCCCCTCACCTCCCAGGAGCAGGGTCTCCACAACCAGACCTTGGGCCCAGGGCCAGCCTGGTGAGTGCCCATGCTGGGAGACGTGACCTTGCCCACTGCAGTCCTGCTGAGTGACAGGGAGGGAGCCCCAAGGAGGACAGCTTCTTGGGCTGACCAGAAGGGTGCTGGTGGGGTGAGGAGCCCATGGTCTGGCTGGGAAAGAAAGGATCCCGGGGCACAGGGGTTAAGGTTCCCTGGCTTTGGGGGAGCCTGGGCTGGCAAAGCTGGCGATTGCTGGTCCTGGGCAGGGACTGGCTGGCGCTCCTGGGTCCCTGGCAGGACTGGTTGAGTGGTCGTCTCACCGAGGTGAAGTTCTCAGGCCCGCACGGTTGGCCGCGGTAGCGGCAGTCCAGCAGCATGTCCTCAAGGGCGTGCCCGGCCCGGGCGTAGAGTCGGGCCGTGTCGAAGGTGGGACTGGGCATGAAGCCGGGCGGTGCGGGGGGCCGGCCCAGGGCACGCAGGAAGGCTGCGTGCTCGGCGGGCTCCAGGCCCAGCAGCGTGGGCCCGGCCCAGTGCAGGTCGTTGGGTGTGAGGCGCGAGCGGCGCAGCGGGTTGATGTTGCACAGGGTGACCGCCGGGAAGGTGAGCTGGTGGCTTTCGCACTCGTCCAGGGCCGTCTCGTGGTGAAACTCCCCGTAGTAGCGCACCCTCTCAGCCACCTGGTAGAGGAAGGCAGCCAGCGACAGGAGCACAGCTGCTGCCCACAGCCCCCGGCGCGGGGTCAGGCCCCCAGGGCCGAAGACATGGCCCAGCCCGTGCAGCGTGCAGCTGCTGGCGAACACGCAGATGTCCGAGGCCGGCCGCTGGGCCTCCTCCAGCCCTGACGGGGGCTTCATGGCTGGAGCGTGAGGTGGGGGGACTAAGAGGCCTGGGGTTGGTGAGCAGACTGCAGAGGCTTAGAGGAAGAGAGAAGGTCAGTCCGAGGACCCCGAGGGGCTGAGAGAGGATTCTGGTGGCCAGTCAGGGGTCAGTGCAGGTGAGGCAAGGAGAGGAGAGGGCAGAGGAGAGGAGTCCAGACCGAGGTGGGGAGGCACTGGCCTGGTGGGGTTGCATGCGGCAGCCTAGCTGGTCCAGCTTGACCTTCTCCAGGAACAGGCTGTAGCTCTGCTGGGCTCAGCGCTGGGCTGGGGGCTCTGCAGCAAAGACAGGTGTGGCGCGGTGCTGTGGAAGCAGGCCCGCTCTGCTGGAGGCTGCTCTGCCGAGCCTGAGCTGCCGCAGAGGATTGGGTTTCAGCAGTGAGGGGGCAAGGGGGCCGCAGAGCAGGCTGGGGGGCGGGGGAGGTCCCTGGGGCCCCAGGCTGAGCCATTAGTGCAGCGTGGGCCTGTGGCCGTGGAGACCAGAGGCGCCAGGAGGAAACCACAGCAATCCTGGGGAGGGCTTGAGGGGAGCCCAGAGACAGTTGGGGCTGGGGGTGCCCTTGGGGCCCTCTAGGCTCCCAGCTGCAGCCACTGTATGTCCAGCCTGAGGGTCAGTTGCTGACCCTTGGCCTAGCCCCTCTCTCCTCTCTTCTCCCTTCCCACGAACCTTACCCGGGATCATTTGTTCTTTCACAAAGAGCAGAGTTGGCTCTTGACCAAGCTGGAAAGTGGTGGGGAGTTTGGCATCAGCAGTTTCCTCTTTCAGAGCCCCCGTGTCCTGGCCTACACTGGATAGGCAGGGCCTCTTCTAGTCCCGTGTCAAGGGGTAGTCTGTCTCTCAAGAGGCCCTTTCCCACCACCCCGCATTCACCCCTCCTGTCTGGGAAGTTGGCCTTTGCCACAATGATTGTGGGCTCACCTGCCACCGTCCCAAGTAACATGGGTGCACACGTGCCACCCTCCCAGGTAATGTGGGTGCCCTGTGGTTTCACATCTTTTCAATTAACAACATATTCTGGAGACCATGTGATATCCAGTACCTGGAAAACTTCCACCTCTTTAAAAGGCTGCACAATATTCCATTATGTGGATGCACCATTGTTCCTGTAACCAGGCCCCTAACACTGGGGGTTTCCAGTCTTCCACTACCAACAACAGTGTTCTCAGTACCATTGCACAGATGTAAAATCCCAGAAATAGAACTACAGGTCAAGAGGCAACTGTGTGGGTAATCTGACGAATACGACAAAATTCCCCGCCGTGGGAGCTACACCATTTTGCACTCCCATCACTAACACAGGAGTTTGCCTGTTGTGTGTGAGGCTTTTCTAAAGGAAGAAATGCTGTCCCCCTGAACTGGCTGGGGTGCCCTGGCCACAGTACATAGCATGGTGTGACAACACTGGTCCTGAGAGGGCAGAGCCAGCACATTTGACTGAAGATGCCTCAGATGATCCAGGCCAACGAGACAATGGGCCAGAGTAGGGACTTGCTGTGGCTGAAGCAGAGCTGCGGTCTGCAAGGCTAGTGCCAGCCAGCCTGAAGTGGGATGATGATGTCTTGGGGACCCAAGGCACAGGGAAAAAGCAGCAGCAGCAGGAGGGCTGGGCAGCTTAGGGCCACAGGAGCCAGCTCAGACACGCTGCATGCAGGACCGTGTCTGGGCCTGATTCTTGTGTCAAGCTCTGCCTTTGGTGTAATGCTCCTCTGACCTCTGTGTATCTGGGAATGGGGAGATGCTGCACCGTAAGCCTGAGAGAAAGCACGTTTATGTCCCTTAATTTACTGAAACTTTTTTCTACTCTATCTCCTTCCACAAAGCATTTGAGGCCTCTGGGTTCACGCTGGGCTCTTGGCCATGAGTGGCAGATAGTCCGCCAACTGAATATCACATGGTGCTGCAATTGCCTGCCCATCTGTCTGTCCCGCCAAGACTGGAGGCTTCATAGCAGGGAGGTCCTCGTCCCCACTGCAGACATGGCAGTACATGGTAGGTGCTAAACGAACACAAATTTTGGGCAGAATGAGTGGATAACAGGGTTTATTGCACAGATATGACCACCTTCTGAGGCTGCAGCATTGTGAGTTTTGAGTACTCTCCCACAGATTATCCCATTTAAACTCTTAAAACAACCTTTCAAGACGAAGCACAGCCAGACTTACGATCTACCTTGACTAGCTGCGGGAGCCAGGGCTGAGGTCAAGGCTCCATGGCCAGTGTGCAGCCCACTGCAGGGCCTTCCTGCCCAGCGCTCGCCATGGGTCTCACTACTTTCCTGGGGTGGGGAGGCAGGATTCAGAGAGGCCACCCTGAAGAGATAAGGAGAGACCTCAAATCTGGTGTCAGATGTCTTGGGCGGCCTGAGGCTGGGCTGGAGCTGGTGGAGCCGGAGCTGGCCTTGGCAGGCTCTCCCTTGAGGGTGGGGCCCGGCAGGCCAGTGTGGGCTTGGCTGGGGAGCTGAGGCCTGCTCTTGGATGCACTAGGGGGGTGTTTAGTGGCAAAGCAACCCGGAGCCAGCCCGCCGCACTCTGCTTCCTGGGCTGTGGCTGCCCTGGAATGTGACCTCTGAGCAGTCAGGAAGTGGGGCATCAAACAAGAGTGGCTGTGGCCCTGGGATACTTCAGGCGGTTTGCCCTAAACCACACCCAGAGGCTGCGGGGTCTTTCACCCCTGGCTCCTGCACTCACACCTCTCCTCCAGGCTGGCCTCCAGCGGCAGCCAGCTCTGCTCATCCAACACATGGCTGCTGCCCCCCTGAAACACAGCACCACCCTTCTGTGCCACAGGATAAATACAAAACGCTGGGCTGGCTCAAAGGTCCGGCACAGGCAAACCCTCTTCCCCACCCTAGGGAGCAGAGCTGAGTGGAGTCCTCAGCTTGGACATGGCCGTGGGGTAAGGTTTCCCAGTGGGAAGTGACATGGGCAGAATCAGGGCAGGAGAGACAGCTGGCTCTGGGAGTCCATGAGGAGGGCTGGTGGGAAACCCTGGCTGCTCCCAGGTCCGCAGAATCTGAAGGGAATCCAGCCCCACCTCATTCACAGCTGTAGGGCCACAGACTCATGCCGTGTGGGCAGTTGGCCCATCCTCTTTCAAGGTGAGGCTCCAGTCCCACCTTCTCTTGGTCTGGCAGTGACCACTCCTTCTTAGACTGGTATCATATTGTGTCAGCCTGAGGGGCTTGGCATTAACTGCCCCCTAGTGTTTGGTGACTGTTGGCACCACGTGCCCTGTGGCTGGAATCTAGGGTGTCAGCTCCTTCTGTCCCCTTCACAGCTGAGTGTCCTCCCATAGAAATGGGGCTGTCCACAATCTCACTTGGTGACAGACTTGCATGCAGTGCCAGGGCAGAGGTTAGACAGCCAGGCCAGCTGGGAGCTCCTCGTGGGACCGTCCATAGTGCGCCTGCCCCTCCTACCCCTCCCCAAGAGCCAGCGCGCATGTCTGCGTGTGTGTGTCATCTGTTGCATTTGGATGAGGGGAGGGCAAAATCTAGAAAAAGGTCTGTGTTAATGAAGCAGGGAGAAGGAAGTTGTTCTGAGGATGGGGACTGTGGGTTCGAGGTGTTGGCCCAAGGGGTGGGCTCCTTCTCCCGGGGCCCAGAGAAGCAGTGGGGACGGAGCAGTGTCATGGGTCGGTCTAGGAAAGCAAGGTCCTGGCCATAGGTGTGGGGAAGAACCTAGTCTGAATGCTCATACCCCCTCGCAGACCCTGACTCGTAAAATCCCCTGGAGCTGGGGCCTGGACACCCCTAGGCTGTCAGGGGTAGCGAGGGACTGTCAGGGGGAGTGAGGGACTCGGCAGGGTTTCTGAGAGGGGTGGGGAGAGTCTGAACAAAATCGGGGAGCAGAGCAGGGCCCAGGGACTCTGGCTCTTGCCCTGTGTAGCCCAATAACTCTGTGGCTCTGGCAGGAGAGAGGTGGCCTGGCGGCAGGATGGGGAGCGGATGGGAGTGGTCCCAGCCTCCTCCCAACCTCCTCCCAGCCCTGTGCTCAGCCGGGTTTTATTGTGAGCAGGGGAGCGGTGGCAGCAGCCCACACCCCAGCATGCTGGCCCTCCCAGGAGCTCAGTCCCTGCGAGCTCCCCCGAGCCAAGCCGAGGCCCTGGGCACTGATGCTCAGCAGCGACCAGACCTTAGAAGGCCATAATCAGGACTTGGGGTGGCGGTTCCTGGGGCCACTGGGCGTCTCAGGAGGTGGGGTATCCAGGGCCTGTCTCCGGATGAGCTCTGCATAGAGCCCACCTTTCTTCAGGAGCTCTTCGTGGGTCCCCACCTGGAGAGGAAACGGAGAGGCAGATGGTTACCCCAACGCAGCTCAGAGTTCAGAGCTCTAGGAAGGCCTGCTTCTTATCAGTCACTGGGTTCACCATCACCTAAGCCAATGTCCCAGACACTGAAACCAAAGCACAACTGATTACATATCGCCACTGGCACACCTGTATTTGTAAGTGCCAACTCCCTGCTTAGCTGTATTTTGGACGAGCATCTGTGTCCTGCTGTTTCCCTTACAGAGCCCACAGAGTCCAGCTCAGGGCCTACTGCCCCTCAGACCCTCTCAGCTTTGGCTTGAACAAGCGGCTGGGGGGCTGGCAGCCGGCCCCACGCAGCCTCCCAGCCCTACTGCAGACCCAGTCTCTGGGGTGCTGCTCCTGGCAGGTCCCTGATCAGGGCCCCTGGTGTTGCCTCTTCTGCACCCCAGCCCCCGCCCCCAGCACTGTACACTTCTCCGAGTACACCTCCCTTTGATCCTGGGTGCAACTCTACTACCCCCAGGCACAGAGGCAGAAACTGGAGCTCCGAAAGGCCAGGGGTCATCTAAGGGCAGAAACTCCTGAATCAACATGGGGCGCTCCGTCCAGAATATGGCCCCAAGCCCCCAGGGCCAGGCCAGACCCTCACACAGCTCAGCTGAGCCACTCCTTCCACTGTGTCCATGGCTGAAGCTGAACCAACCCATCAACCTGCTCCCCGGGCCCCTGCTGACCTCACAGACACGGCCGTGGGCCATGACGACGATGCGGTGGGCCCCACGTACAGTGCTGAGCCGGTGGGCGATGACCAGGACAGTGCGGCCAGCACTGGCACGGTCCAGGGCCTCCTGCACAACCCGCTCAGACTCTGAGTCCAGTGCGCTGGTTGCCTCATCCAGGATCAGCACCGTGGGCTGCTTGATGAGGGCGCGGGCGATGGCCAGGCGCTGCTTCTGACCACCAGACAGGGTCGCACCCCGCTCACCTGGGAAGGGGGACAGGGCAGGGGCCTGAAGCGATCCTCAGCTCTGCACTCGGGGGCGGCCCCGCAAAGGGGCACCAGGGCTGTTGGGAACTTCCCATCTGGCCCCGCGGGTTCCTCCCCAGCACTGTGCCCATCTGTCCTGCCTCTCTCAGGGCAGGGGTGACGCCTATCAGCATCTTGACCCTACATTCCTGTGCAAAGGTGTGCACACTTACCCGAGATGACAGGAGTCGTGCACATGGTGGGGCTCACTGCACCCTGGAGGAGTCACCAAGTGCCCCTCCCGCAGCCCAGCAGGGTCTCAGAGCCATGAAGGGCCCTATCCCTGCCCTGGCCTTGCAGCTCTAGCCCCCTTCTCCTGGGCTCCCACGTCTCTGCTGCTGTGGGGACATCCAGGACCCAGAAGTGGGCTCCTGGAGTTTGGTGACGGCATGGTGGGATTCGAAGCCCACTGCCCGGGCATTCTGGGGAAACCACACTTGGGATCTAAAATGCCCACAGAGGACAGCAGAGGTGGAGGCCTGGGAGCCTGAAAGAGCCTCAAAGTGACAGCAGTCCCAGAGCAGTGAGGGCTGTAAAGCCCCAGAGAAGCCTGGGAGCGAGCTGGGGTCAGAGGGACAAGGGAAGTGCCACCTGAGAGGTGTGGGCACGGCTCCTCCGGTCAGGGGGCGTGTAATCTGAGCAGTGGGAAGAGCAGCTACATCAGTAACAGAAAGCGAAGGGTGGCTCAAGACAGTGGGAGCACCACGGGGAAGGCAGCCCAGCTAGACTGAGGCCTAAGTTTCAAGAAGAGTTGAGAACCCCAGATATGCCTGCACCTTGAGATGTGCTGGAACATTCTGCAAAAGAGCCAAGAGACTCTGGACGATAACATGGCCCCAAAGGTTGGACAAAAGACCTCTGAGATAAACACACAAAGTTGCAAACTGCAATTGAATACTCTAGTGCGATGCTACAAGATTTCAATGTTCCAGAACCACCAGAGCCCTCTCCTGGGTAAGTCAGAAGGGAGACTTGCTCAATCAAATCAATCCCACTGGATAACAAGACAGGAACCACCTTTACATTAAAGAACAAAAAGATAGGAGCCAGAAGGATAAACGACCACGAGGAGAGAACACCCCATTGCTTCTGGTCGGGTCTTGGGACACGGAGGCCCCTGGTAAGCTCTAGAGAGTCCCAGCACCACAGCTCACGTGTGTCCCTGGCTGGGTCCTGTAATTGCGTTCCCTGTCAGATTGTCTCGCAGCCTGCTTGTAGCTGAACCGCATGCGCCTGGACTCCCCTGTCCCCACAGAACCATCTCTGTCCCTCTCGGAGACGGTTCTGGTTGGGTCTTCCCTGAGGCCATGCCTGTGTTCCTGTCCTCCGTGATCCCAGCCTCCGGCCGTGGGCCCCGCAGCCCCTAACAGGATGCCGTCCCTGGAACTCACCGACTATGGTGTTGTAGCCCTCGGGGAAGCTGGCGATGAACTCATGGGCATTGGCTTCCCGGGCAGCCGCATAAACCTCTTCATCGGAGGCATCCAGCTTCCCAAAACGGATGTTCTCCATGATTGTCGTTCCGAACAGGACTGGCTCCTGGGGCGGGGGTGGGGGCGTGCACAGGAAACATTCTAACTTTGCCCCGAACCCCGAGGCACGCCAGAAAAGGCTATTTCTGCCAGACCGGGACCCCTTGGAGGGCAGGCAGGGGCAGTTCAAAGTTACAGGTCGAATGAGGACAGAGAGGTCCATCCAAGGGGGGAGAGGCTGAGCCTCCCGCAGGGCACGGAGCCCTCAGCAGGAGCGGGAAGGTGGCTGAGAGAGCAAGGCCAGCGGGCAGAGCCCCCCATCTCTGGGGAGATGGGGAGGGAGGGGGTGGCAGATAGTCCTTGTGGGGTAAGGGAGCCCTTCTTATCCACACATTGGGGGTAGGGGGAGATGACCCTGACTGGGCAGGGCCGCCTCAGGCAGAGGGAAAGCAGTGGCACTGAACACTCTAGGGAGGGGCCACGAGTCTTCCCTGAGTGGGCGGGTGGGCCACCAGCAGTCCCCAGCAAAACTGCTTGGGTGTCTCGAGACCTCTTGTCAGCCCACCCAGGGATCCTAAAGCGGCCATCCCACCCGGCCTGCTTGGATCCCTTTAATGGAGAGGTCGTGCCTGGAGGGTATGAGGGCAGAGCTGCAGGGGCTGGGGACGCGGGGGCTGGGGACGCGGGCGCCTCTGACCCAGTGAATGCCAGGGAAGACTGAAGGAGGGCAAAGCCCCCCAAGAGCAGGGGATGATGCGGGGATGGTGCCGTGCAGACTGAGAGAGAGGCAGGGCTGCAGGGGAGAGTGGCGGGGTGAAAGATAAAGTCACATTTCCTGGGTGACCCCGCCGTGAGGCAGGCCTCTTCTCTCCACACCTGGCTGATGAAGCCGATGACCTGGCCCCGGAGCCACGAGGGGTCCAGGGTGCGCAGGTCCCACCCGTCCAGCGTCACTTTGCCCGCTGTGGGGTCGTAGAAGCGCTCAAGCAGAGAAGCCACGGTGGTCTTTCCTGGGGAATTGGGGAGGCAGGGCAGTCAGGGCCGGGGCACGGGTTTCTGGAGATTGTGCCAGGAGAGAGCAACCCCTCCTCCTACCCACTCCGAGTGGCCAGCACGGGAATGAAAGTCACAGGGCAGGAGGGTGGCAGGTTCCTCTTACCTCCCCCAGACTGGCCCACAAGGGCCACAATCTTGCCGGGGGGCAGCGTGAGGGTGAAGTCTTTGAGCACCTGGAAGCTGGGGCGGCAGGGATAACTGGGAAGAGCCAAGAGACCCCCAGTCAGACCAGGTTCCCAGCCCCTCATTGCCCTGGTCCCTCCTGAAGTTTCAGTGTACCCCAAAGGGGGAAGCAGTGACCCAGAGGTCCCAGCCAGGGCCCCCTCCCATCCTCAACCCGAGAACTACCCATGCCCACCCACTAACGCTGACCTGAAACAGACGTTGTGAAATGTGATGGACCCTCGCAGGTGCTCCCTGGGGACGCAGTGGCCCCCGGACAGCGGGATGCTCGGGCTTAGAGTCATGTACTCAAAGACCCGGGTGCCTGCGCTGAGTCCTCGCACCACCTGGGGAGGGGGTTTCAAGTCTGTGGTGAGAAGGGAGTAGGGCCGAGGGAATGGGTGGGAACACAGCAGCATCTCTCAGACTCCTGCATGGCAGGTACGGGGAGGGGCTTGTGGTGTCCCCCCACCTGATACCCAGTGTCTGAAGCACACAAGTGATGTCGGTGGCTGATGGGACTCCAGCCCAGATCCGGTGTTCACAACCCGGGACCCACCCCCAACTGCCACTCACCTGACCAAACAGGACAGAGAGGTTGGCCATGGACCTGCGAGGAGGAGGAGAGAAGGGCTGAAGGAGTGGGGCCAAGAAGAGCCTGAGAGAAGATGGTGCCAGAGGGAAGGTCTGGGTCTCAGCTGCATGGGGGGCATGTTGGGTGAGGCAGGGAAACAGGTGACCTGGAGCTGCACACAGAGAACACTCCTGAAATCTGGGATCAGGAGCCCTGGGATCCAGCAGCACTGGGTAGACCACCGGCAAGTTGCTTCTCCTTTTGGAGTCGCATTCTCTCTGTGGCCAGATGAGGCTGACAGCTGTCTGCTCCCTCCGAACTGGGGGCTCCAGGGAGACAGACATGGAAAGCAGGCACAGGGCTCAGTGGGGTCAGATTCCACGCTGCCTGCAGCTGCAGGGCGGAGGCTGGCTCCCACATGCAGGGATGTCGCCACCGCAGTCAACAGAGGTCAGAGTTGGGGGGCCCACGAGGCGAGGTCAGATCTAGCGCTACTGACTGCTGGGGGAAGCAAGGACTAGTTAAGGTGGAAAGATGGATGTGAATCCTTTCAGAGAAAGAAAACAGAAGACAGTGGGCCACATGGGGACTCGGGGGGAACCCTAAAACAAAATCCCCAGGAGACAATTTATTGTGGGCTTTCCCTGTGTAAGGAATGGTGCGAGCGTGCGTCTGTCTAGACAGTGGGTCACCTCCTCTGTCGTGTGGGGCTGTCAGCTGCTGGGAGGAAGGTGAGTCACTGCTTCTTAGTCACCAGCCCCTGACCAGCCCGGCCGGCCCGTGACAGTGTGTGCGTCTGTGATTGTCTATGCAGGTCTTTCTTGAAGAAGAGGAAAGACTGATTCCCTAGCAGGGCGGCCGGTGGGGGGTGGGGGGGAGGGGAGGAGGGGGAAAGGAGGGAGAGAGAAGCCGGCAGGAAATGGTTCTGGCAGGCTCAGAGCCATCAGCACTTGCCAAAGGGAGTGGGGAGGCATCACGCAAGGAAGAGCCAGGACAGCAAGTTATCTGTTGATGAGAAGGGAGAACATTCTCCACAAGAGATCTGGAAGCCATTAGGGCCTGGCAGAGGTGCCGGGTAGCAACTGAAAACCAGGCACACGTGACTCGGGGTGCGATGACCTTCCTCTCAGAGATGGCTCAGAGGGCAGGCCTTGGCCTTCTCCAAGGCCTGGCGGGGGGCAGCCCATTCCCAGGAGGGCCCAGACCTGGATGCAGATGAGGCGGCCTGGCCCTGGCTGTGGTCTGGGCACCTCTCCATCTCCTCTGGGGCCTCAGGGCCACCAAGAAGGACACTGAGGATGGGGTCTGAAGGTTGAAGCTGCTTGAAGGCAGGGCAAGGCTACCTCTCACCCCTCCCTGCCTCCTCTGCAGGACCCCAGGGGGAAACACACCAGCTTCTTCAATAAACAAGACCCAGTTCCTCCAAGGTGGGTGGTGAAGAATCTCCATGTGGTGAGGGGCCCCCAAAAAGCTGGGCTTGTGGCTGTGAGAGCAGCCCTGTCCAGCAGCCTGTGAGAGGACAGCACAGACGAACGCCCTGGGCTGTCTGTGTCTGTCATAAAATTCTGCTAACTGGCCAGGCAGTGCAGTGGGGAGGAAAGGCAGGGTCTGTACTTGGGCCATAAAGGGGAGGGGGCCCACGAGAAGGCGAGTCTGAGGGAGGAGGGCCAGGCCTGGGAGGTGCTGGGAGGGAGGCTTTCCCACCACTGCCCTTTGGAGGGCCTCGAGGTGACTGTGTGAAGGGAGCCAGTGGGGTTCACACAGGTCCTCAGGACTAAAATTAGAGGCCAAAGCTTGGCCTGGGGTCAGCACTGGGGGAAGGGCAGCAGGGGGAGGCCCCAAGTCCCGTCTCTACAACAGTCAGAGCTCCTCAGTCCCAAGGCCACCAGGGAGCAGCTCCCGGCTGGAGGAGGGATGAGGCCATCCAGGACCAGAGCAGGTCAGAACGGGCCCAGGCTAATGAGCTCCAAGCAGAAATGGGGCTGAGGACGGGGCTCTGCGGCTGCAGAGATGGGCAGAATTCAGTCTTTGTGGAATGCTTGGTTCAGGGAGAAAGGGAGTCTCTCCTGCCTGCCTGTCTGGGGTTAGCTCCATCCTACACGGGACAGTAAGGCCAAGGGTGGGGGACTCTGTTCTAAATGGGCGACACACAGGCATGCCACGAACCAGAGCCAGCACACGAGGACAGTCAGGATCAGGAGCAACGGGGAGGCACACAGAGGGGTCTGAGTGATGTTCTATTTTGCTGACGTGGTTGGTGGTACCACAGGTCTTCACTCCAGTTATCTGTCCTCACGTATTTGTATTTGTGTGTATTATGATACACATGGTGTAGCGGGGAGGACAAAGTGAAGACAAACAGCAGAAGGAACTGCGAGTGCTTAGCCTGGAAGGCAGGCGAGGGGAGCCCGCCACCTGAGCTAGAGGGAGGGGCGTGCGGGGCCCAGGGGAGCCTCTCATCCTGGGAAGTCAGGCAGAGGCCGGTAGGCCAGCTCTTGAAAAGCGTGTCAAAGATGGTCTAGACATACGTGGACTCTTACTCAGCCTTAAAAAGGAAGGAAATCCTGTCATATGCTACGACATGGATGAACCTGAAGGACATTCTGCTAAGTGAAATAAGCCAGTCACTAAAGGACAAATACTGTGTGAGTCCACTCATATGAGGTCCCCAGAGTCGGCAGAGTCACAGAGACAGAAAGTAGAATGGAGGTGCTGGGGGTTGGGGGAGGGGAGACGGCGGTTAGTGTCTAATGGGGACAGAGTTTCAGTTTTGCAAGATAAAAAAGTTCCGGAGATGGATGGTGGTAATGGCTGCACAACAATGTGAGTGTACATAATGCTACTAAACTGTGTACTTGAAAATGGTTAAGATGGCAAATTTTATGTTATGTGTATTTACCACAATTGAAAACAAACCAACCTTGTCAAGGAAACTCTTGAATTGTTTGGAAGTCTGAGGATGATTCCTGCATTTCTGAGTGTGGAGTCAGTGAATGAGGTTGGAGGGGCTGCTGGGAGCCTGAGGGGAGGCCGTGGGGAGCCCTCTCCCAGGCCTGTGCTTCACTGGGGCAGCTGGGCAGGCCTGGGGCTATGCAGCACACCCTGCCCCTTGACCCAGCAGGGCTCCTTAGGAACAGGAACAGTCCCACACTCACCTCTGCACTGTCTGGGAAGCCACCAAGAAGGACATGAGGTCTCCCCCCGTCAGCTGCTGTCCAGCCACGAGGGAGCCCCCAATAAACAGGGTGCCCAGGACCATGCCTGCATGGGGAAGGGGACAAGTGGTTAGGATGGAAGCAGCTAGGAGCAGAGGACAGAGTTGGCCCAGGTCTTAGTCCCCAGTTCCAGTCCTTGCTTGGCCTCCAACTGAGAGGAATTTTGCTAAGTCCCTGCCTTTGTTTCCCCCTTTGGTAACGAGTGTTACACCTCCTTGGCTTCCTCTAGGGTGGCCCGGCAGCATTCTACACATAGCTCGGTTGTGACATCAGGCCCACTTTCCCCTTGCCCGCTGGCACCAGCAGCCTCAGGTGTCTGGCCCTGACAGACGTCTGAAGGACGTCAAGCAGGTGGAGAGCTGCCCCTTGCCCGCCTTGCTGGGACTGTCCTTCGCTCCTCCAAGCTCAGCCCAGCCACAACCTGGGTGTCCCAGGCGGGGATCAGCTCACTTACAGTTGAAGGCGATGTTGGACAGCCCTTGGAACAAGGCGATGCCTCTGCCCAGCTCCTCTGCCTTACACCGGGACACCTCCAGCTCTGCTCCGTAGTGTCTGGGGACAGAGGCCAAGCCCAGTCCTCAGGAAGCAGCTGGGCTGGGGTGCAGGGCCGGTGGGGGTGAGTTTGGGGAACCCCTCACCCCCCGCTTTGTGCTCCACCCCTGCCCAGGACTCACTCCTCCTCCCGCTGCTCCATGGCAAAGGCTCGCACGGTCCGAACGTTGCCCAGGGCCTCATCCGCTACTCCCGTTGCCCTGGCGATCTGCGGGGAATCCAGGGGACAGGGAGCAAGGTTGGAGATGGGGAGGAGTGACAGCAGAGTGTGGGGCAGAGAGGAAGGGGGAGGCTAAGGAGGACAGGTGGGAATTCTGGTACCTGCTCCTGACACTGACGAGACAACTTTCGGAGAGCTGAGCCCATCAGGGTGCCAACTCCCATCAGGGCGGGTGTGGCCACCATCAATAGCAGCGTGAGGCGCGTGGACAGCATGGACAGGGACACCAGGCAGCCAGCCACCTGGGTGCAGCTTCGCAGCCCCTGGAGAGTGGGAAAGGCTGTTTGGCAGCAGCACCATGACCTGGGGACTTTACCAAGGGTCAGCTGGCCACGATTCTACACTCACAAGGCCTAGGCCACAGGTCTGACCCCTGGGAGACCAACTGGCAGTCCACCGGTCACAGTATATAACCCTTTCTTGACCAGCAGGCATGAAAGGGCTGGGAGAGAATGTCTACAGACCACAGCATCCTTCACCTAGACAAATCCAAGTTTGCTTTCTTTCTGCTCTAGAAACTGAACAAAAAGCAAGTTGCATGGCAGTGCTGCCCAGGAACTGCCATGGGCCACCATCTGCATGACCCAGCAGATGGGTGCACAAGGCGAGCATGTCAAGAATACAGCAAAAAGCCACTGCTCCTTCTTGCCAGTGCGCCAGGCATTCTGGGGGCAAGGCAGGCGCGAAGAATTTTGCTCTTGGCAAGCCGTGCCAGGAAAGGCTCTTGTCTGAGTCCTTGGGAAGGTTTTCCGGGGAGGTAGGATTTCAGAACAAGAGAGAAACAGCCTGTCCTGACCTTGGACGCCGCCATGGCACCTCCCCTCCATGAGCTTCCCTGCTCCCTCACCCATGCCCTCACCGGACAGCAGGCTTCTCACTTCGGTGTGAGCCTAGGCTGGAGCCCTCCAGCAGGGTGGGACAGGGCTGGCCCGGTGTATTGCACTGGGGAGCATGTTTGTGTGTGTGTGTGCATGTGTGTGTGTACAGGGGGACCTAGGGCACTGACCTGGGAGATGACAAGTTTGAAGGATGATTTAAATTCCTGCACGTCAGTTGTCAATCTGCTCACCAGTTGCCCTGTTTTTTTAGCATCAAAGAAAGCAATGTCTTGTCTGGTGGTGGGACACAGGGGCAGCAGGTGGGAAAAGAGGGAGACATTACTTCAGGATGAGGCCCCAGCCCTAGACATTGCCCGGGACCCCGTGAGGCCCATCAGTCACCCCCCTGCACCCTGCACCCTGTAGCTGGCGGTACCGGAGCAGGTTGCTGAAGAGAGCCCTCCGCATGTCCACGGCCATGCGCTCGCCGATGCGGGACAGCAGCACCAGGTACCCGAAGGTCAGCAGTCCCTGAGGGAGAGGCCCAGCACTCAGCGGTGCCCAGGAGGCTCCTCTCTGTGCCCCCAGGCCCTCCCTCCTGCTGTACCTGGATGCCGTAGAGGATGAGCAGGTGAGTGCTGAGGTTCCGGGACTCAGTCAGGAAGCTGCCCACATGGTCCCTCGTGTACTTGGCCACGATCTCCACCAGCTGGCCCAAGAGCAGGGGGATCTGCACGTTCACCAGTGCCGCACCTAGTGCCAGCTGGGGGGTTGGGAACAGACGTTTAGTGTGGGGCCACAGTCTTCCCCATGCCCAGCCGACCTTGGCCGTTCCTCTCCCGCTGCTGTCCATGCTTTGGCTGCTCCTGTGCTTCTCAGTCCAGGCAGCCAGCCCCTGGAGACCCCTGCACCCTACACCCCCCGCCACCCTGTGCAGCTTCTCCTGGTGGTCCTTGGCCCCTGGTCCCTAAGCCAGCCAGTCCTGCAGCTTCCAGAGGTCTCCTCTGAGACTCGGTGAGGCAGGAAAGCTGTCCCTATGCACCTCCAGCTGGGGCTTCTGCATCCCCTGGCTGGATCATTCCCTGTCCCTGGTGTGCGGGGGGGTGGGGGGGGGGAGGTCGGGGCAGGCAGGAGAAGATCTCACCACAACGGCTACCCCCAGGACCAGCAGGTGGGGACGCAGAAACTGCCAGAAGAGCTTCCAGTTAAAGCGGGACTCCGTGACACAGGGTCTGGAGCAGGCAGGAGGGGCCTCTTCTGCCTCACACAGCGCCACAAGACAGAGGCGGGGGCACTTACTCAGCACCACGGGGCCCAGGAGGATGCCCCCAACCCAGCGCCAGGCGGAAGGGCTTCGGTGGGGAGCTGGGGGCGCTCGCGGAAGGCGGGCCCGGAGCTGGGAGCGCAGCTGGGCCACAGCCCTGAGGAGGCAGGAGCTGTGGTGGCCCTCTGGGCACCTGCAGGGAGAGAACAGTACTGATGGCTCAAGGCCCCGACTTTCTACCAACTGAGCAACGAACAGCTGAGCTCCGGGCAGAGCCCTCTGGAGAGCAGCGTTCCTCTTCCGTGCGGCCCTACACCGCCTTTCTCAGGGCTGTTCTTACCCAACCCCAGTTTCTGAGACAAACATACACAGGCAAAGCAGCTGAGGAATGAGACAACAGCCTGTAATCACGTCTCAACAGTGCTCTCCCCATGCTGCCGGCTCCCAGACAGCGGGCCTCTCAGCCTCCGGAGGCACCTCTGGGTCAGTGTGCATCTCCGGCCCCTGCTCTTTGCGATCACAGCACAGCAGAGCTGGAGGGCACTCTGGACAGCAGTTAGCCCCCGACATGGCTTTTACAGATGAGGTCCTGGGTGAACATGGCTCAGAGAGGTAAGAGAGGGCACCGCGCTGGGCCACGGCCCCCACCTCACTGAGGTAACAGTCCAGCACATTTAATCCTTGCCTCCCTGGGAGGCAGATGCCATTATTCTCACTTGATAGATGAAAAAATCATGTGGGGCTGAGAAATAATCTGTCCCCAAGCAGCAGAACTGGGACAAGAGGGGAAATCTGCTGTCTGATTCCAGAATCCAGGCTCGCCCTAGTCTGCCATGTGTGCCAAGGCTACGTGTGGCAGGGCCAGGACTGGAGCAAGTCTTCTGACCAGTGGGCAATGCTTATGGCACCCCATCCCCCTGGCTCCTCCCAGGCCTCGAGTGCTTAAGTGACAACATATAGAGGGGAGGGCAACACACTCCCTCTCCATCAGCTGAAGGAAAAAAAGAAATAAAAACCCAAACAGATGTGGCTGGCCCCATGGCTGAGTGGTTAAGTTCACGCGCTTTGCTGCAGGCGGCCCAGTGTTTCGTTGGTTCGAATCCTGGGCGCGGACATGCACTGCTCATGCGTCCCACATGCCACAACTAGAAGGACCCACAACGAAGAATATACAACTATGTACTGGGGGGCTTTGGGGAGAAAAAGGAAAAAAAAAAACAACCCAAACAGCATATCTTGTCAGCTCGGATAGGCCAAGGTCACATTCTCCTTCCTGCAGTTTCCATATCTATAGATGGCAATGCAAGTTTGCATGCCTACTATGCGCCAGGGCTCGGCTATGAGGCCTGGGGAACAGGAGGCAAATGAGACAGACCCAGTAACTACCCGCATTGTGGTTACGCTTTAGTGGGTGGATAAACAGCTAACAAAAGCTTGCCGAGTGCAGAGACAAGGGAACCAACCACAGGGCACTCTTCCTGTCTGAGGGAGGCAGGAAAGGCCTTTCTGACGAGACCTGAGGGCGAAAGGAAGGAGCTGGCCAAGTGAAGGTGGCAGAGATAAAGTGGGGAAGAGCTCTGGGCAGAGGGGAGGCATGCTGGAGTGCCTGCAGGGAAGAATGAGAAAGTGTCAGGAACAGAAGAGCTGAAGCCTGGCACACAGAAGGGAGAGGGGACATGAGGCCCAGGGGCAGGGGCAGGCATTACAGTCCTCATAAAATGCCAGGACTTTAGAAGGCAATAGGACCGGGGCCGGCCCAGTGGCGCAGCGGTTAAGTTCGCACATTCTGCTTCTTGGGAGCCCGGGATTCGCCGGTTTGGATCCCAGGTGTGGACACGGCACCACTTGGCACACCATGCTGTGGTAGGCGTCCCACATATAAAAGTAGAGGAAGATGGGCATGGATGTTAGCTCAGGGCCAGTCTTCCTCAGCAAAAAGAGGAGGATTGGCAGTAGTTAGCTCAGGGCTAACCTTCCTCAAAAAAAAAAAAAAAAGAAGGCAACAGGAATATTCATGGTTTTTAGACTGGGGTGTGACAATCAGATTTGCATTTTAAAGATCATAGCAGAGGGGACTGGCTGGGGATGACAGGACTGGCTCGAGGGAGGCCTGCTAGAAGCAGAAGTTGTCTGGCCCAGAGTATATGATGGGATGCCAAAGATCCAAATGAGACTACTGATGGGAAAAGGCTTTAAAAAAACAGTAGAGCGAGAGGCTTTTCCTTGACTACGCTGGTCTTTCACATTCCCAGACCCTAACAGCGGACCTCATCTCATCCGTCTCTTGTTTCAGGGACGCCAGGCTTCTTGCCACCCCTGTGTTAGGCCTTCCCCCAGCCCATTCCACCTGCCTGGTTTTTATGTCTTGTTTTCCACTGTGTACTTTACATCTATCCTAAATTTTGGACAGAGAAACTCATCCTCTTTCTGCCCCGCGTAACTGTCCAATTTCCCATTGGACTCTAGGTTCCTTGGGGGAGGAAGCTCCACCTTATTCACCATGTCCCCACCACTTAGCTGAGTGCTGGTACATAACAGACATACAGCAAATGCTTGGCTGTTGAGTGCATACCCGCATGAGAAATGCAGAACAATCTGGCCAGACCCCTTACTGTAGACTTTGCAAAGTTTTAGAGTTACTGAGGCCAAGGTTAAAAAATACAGTTTACATCGTGACCTAGTACAATGAATGTATATGTCACACAAAATTGAAATGCTTCACATAACAATACTTTCCCTAATTTTTTAACATGTATTCTGTTACACGCACTTTTAAGGTCCGGACCCACTAAGTTCATTTTAGGATCTATTGTGTTGTGACTTGCATGTGTGAAAGACACTACACTAATTAACGCACAAATACTTGAACATCATTTGATGTCTTTCCCTGGGTTTCTCTGCGGTTTAAATAATATCAATACCCTTGCTCTTTTTTGAAGGACTGTTTTTAAACCTTTTAATAATTTACCATGGCCGCTTTCCAGCTTCTCTCATCTTGTCCAACTAAGACTTTACGCAGGGGTTGGTTATTGCCAAGAACTGGCGGATTAATTCCCAGCACTGGGACTTCTAGCTCCAGCCCGGCCCAGCTCTTGCCCTCGATCAATCAGACCGGCTTTCCAAAGACACAAGTCCACACCCACCCGCCCCTGTGAATCTGCTGCCTGCCTGGCCCTCAGATTATTCAGTCCAGGATTAAAAGGGAATCAGTCCCTTTTCATAAAGCATTTACACTGGAGTCGCAGTTTCAGGGGCCTTGTTCGTTTCCCACCCGTCTCTCTCCCTTCGGACCAACGTGTGCAGCGCGAACACACAAGAACTCACACGAAGCATTACTAGATTGACTCTTTATCTCTGCTGAAAGTATCCAGATCTAGGCACCACTTTTGTTCAGCTCACTTTGAATCTTGGGAGCACCACCAATAATAAATTATTCGTGTTCAGAAACATTTTTGTCCAAATCGCCAAATCAATTCCAAGGAGGTTGGGGGCCTCGAACGGCGACCGAGGGCTTTGCAGCACGGCGCCCCCTGGTGGGGAGGACAAGCCGGGCGTGGTCACCGACCCAGAACGCTCCCTCTGTCCAGCCCACACGAGGATGCAGACGCGCGGAACCTCCAGATCGCACCTGGGTCGTCGCTATAAATAATTGAAGCCAGTCTGCCGGGGAGTGACATTCCATCCCGGGCCGGGCGGGCCTACAACTCCCAGGAGGCCTCGCGCGAGCGGGGGACTACATCTCCCGGCGGGCCCCACGCCCTGCTGAGCGGTCAATGGCCCGCGCTCCCCGTAGGTTTGTCCCTTTTTACCTGACGGCCGAGAATGTCTGGAAGCAGAAGGGTAGTAGCGGCCTGCCTGGGACAGGGCCGCCCCGAATCCCAACCCGAAATAAGTGCACCAACATGATGGGGCGGGAGAACAGGAGCCACCAGCAATGGCAGTTTCACCCTCACCCCATTGAGGGCTCCATGTTGGCTCCGACCCCCATCCCGGCAACCCCCTCGCGCCTCGGCGATAATTGGCGGAAAGATGCATCAATCTTGTTCCATGCTTCGTTTGGAGAAAACCTTGTCAGCCCTCCTCCTTCCGGAACTGTGATTGGAGAAGACCGCTTGCCTTCCCGCCCCCCAGCTCTGGGCGGGGCGGAGCAGGATGGGGCACTACTCCCCGCCCGTAGGCCGGGTCAGCTCCGGGGAGGAGTTTTGAGGGTGTGCAGGGTGCGCCCTCTACCCCGGGGTATCCGTAGTAACGCGTCAGTCGCTAATCTCGGGACCACTCTCCTATGGGTGCTCCCGGCGGACTCTAAATGTCTCGGGGTCTCCAGGGAGTGTAGAGCGCTGGTTCTGGGGGGCGCAGGGACAAAAATCAGCCGGCGAGTTTTTTTCAAAACACGTGAATCTGCCTTGCCACCCACTCCACTCTCGCGGGCAGGTCAGCGCTCCGGAGACGGCAGCCACGTGTGTTTGGGAAAAAACTCTCCTGGTGCTTCTGATAAATTCCCCCTACTCAACGATTGAGAACCACTGGTATGGAGGTCCTGTAACTTGTCAACGCGCGACCTCAGATCCATCTCTTCCGGATGCCTTCCTCTCTGCAGTCAGGCTGACTTGCTTAAGGCTCCCACCGCACACCTCTTGCACCTCTGCTTAGCGCTTCTTTCTTTCTTTCGTGTAATGGTTTGCACAGCTACCTCCCCCAGTGGGCTGTGACTTCTTTTTGGGTAGTGGCTCTGTCTCATTCGTCCGTCCCCCCTTCTCCTTCAAATGCCAGGCAGGGAAAAGTGCCCTTCATAACAAGTTGACTTGAATTGGGGGTGGTGATAGGAAGGTGGTCAATCAATCTGGGGTGGAAAATGTGCCAGAATTAGTTTGAGGTTGGGCTGGGTGTATGGGGAAGGTGTATGGGAGGGGTGCTAATATGAGTATGGTGGAATAGAGTGAGGTTGGGGAAAGACCAGGCGAAACTCCACATTACCTATCTTGACAGATGTCTCAGAGAGATCATGGGAATTTCTTAGCCCCTCTGCAATGCGGGATTCCATTTTAGGCACTAGGATGCCACTTCTAGAAGGGGTGAGTCTTGTTTCAGCTCTGTCTCCTGCTCAGGGATAAAACTGCAAGTCGTGAGTTACTATGAAAATTCTCCTCCCAGGAAGGAGGCACAGCAGAAAATCAGCCACGACTAAACTGTGTGGACAATCCCATGATTGCCTCCACATTCCTCCAGTGGAAATCTGGGAAGCACTCTGCTCTTCTCTCTGTTTCATGGATACTGGCCCCTACATCAGCCCTTGGGCTTAAGCCCTGGGGGCCCGGACACCTGGGTGGCTGAGTCAGCACCTCAGGAATAGGCTTCAGTAGGAAACCTGGTGATTCAGGGCCTCAAGAATGGCGTTGGACAAGCCAACAAACCAGCTGCCTGGGCCGCCTCCTTCTCTTCTTCCTACTTGTGGAGACAGCAACAAGGAACTCAACTCAGCTCATCCCTGGGTACCCAAGTTCTCCTTCCACATTCTGGACCCCCCACCCCTCTGCTGGGTCAGCCCTGATGCTTCTCAGAGAGCCCCAGAAACTGGATCAGGACTCGGGGCAGAAGGTTTCAGGGTTCAAGGGGACAGAGAAGTAAACTTAGTGGAACTTCCAAGGAACCCTACTTTTCTACCGTAAGCACCAAAAACCACTTCTCACATCCAAGAGAGCTGCCTCCCCTTTCTTCACTTCTTTTCTCGCCTCAGTTTCCCTCAACCTGGTTGCAAAGTCAGGCAGTCTCCCTTGTTCCCTTCCTTCGTACCATCAGACAAACACAACGTGCAGTCTTTTCTTTTTGGTTTGGTTTTAAAGCATTTCTCTGTTGATCACTGTGTGTGTAGGAGGGGGAGACAAGATTTTGAGAAATCAGATTTAACATCTTGGCCCCATAGTCCTATAATCCTTTGCTAGGATTTTCTTTTTGCTTTTGCTATTTTGGCTGCTCCTCTCTGGCATCCCCTTTAAATCCACTCAGGGTTGAAGATGGGACAATAGATGTCTCCTCTGCTCTGCTGCCCTTCAGCTCCTGCCTCTCCACCCTTCACCCCTCCCAGGCATGGAGGCGGGGCCCCCGAGAGGTTGGGCCACAGGTTGCCCTAGAAGGGGTGTGAGTGGTCTGGTCGGACAGGTGACTGTGAGCTGGGACGCCTGAGGCCTGCCCCAACTGAGTCACCGTGCTGTTGTTGTCACCATCCTTGTTGAAGTCCCTGCTCAGCAACCCAGACCTCCGTGGAAACAACAGCAGCTCCCATCCTTCCAAGCTTTCAGAAGAAGGCGCCGGCCTGATGGTGAGGCGAACGGGTTGGGGGGGGAGCAGGAGGCAGCGGGGGCGGTGGGGAGACCTGGGGCCTGGATCAGTGCCCCTCCTCCCTACGCCACTGCCTCCTCTTCCTCCCCCTCTGTGTCGGGGGCCTGGGGGAGGGAGGGTCTCCATCTTCTCTCTGTCCCCTGCCCCTCACACAAGAAGCTCTACTTCCTCAGCTCCCCCTCTGGCCCTGGGGCCCCCCTGCCCAGTGGTGCAGGCCCCAGGGACCTCTCAGCCTCGCCACAGTGCCCTCCCCACCCCAGCCACCCCCCCAACACAGGCACGGCCTGCGATGATACCCATCTCTGCTCCCCAATCCTGGGGTTCCCACTCCACTCCACCCCTGGCCTCGGTGACTCCCCCTCCCACATGCCGATGCCCCCAGGATCCTCCTGGGCTGCGGATAGGCCCTCTGATCCCAGAGCAGGATTATGAGCGGCTGGAGGACTGTGACCCTGAGGGGTCCCAACATTCACCCCTCCATGGGGAGGAGCAGCAGCCCCTGCTTCATGTGCCTGAAGGGCTCCGAGGTGAGGCTGTGAGGGTGGGGCTGTGGAGGGAGTGGGTTGGGGAGGACCTGGGGGCTCCAGGGCTTCCTCCAGGCTGGGTCTCTGGCAGCTGGTTGAGGGCGTGGAGAGCTATCACTCAGGTGAGAGCAATTCCCAATGCTCTCCCCTCTGTGTCCAGGCTCCTGGCACCACATCCAGAACCTGGACAGCTTCTTCACCAAGATATCCTTTGTGCTTGGCCTGGCAGTGGTGGCATGGGAGGGCCCCTCGGGGCTGGCATGGTTCTTGGCAGGGAGACTGAGGGTGCAGTGGGTTGGAGGCCTTGTTGGGGGAGTGATGGGAGCGTCCTCTGGAAGGTCCCTCTTGCCTCAGGCTTATTTCTTGACACACTGCCACATCTACAGCTACCACCAGAGGAATGGCTTTGCCTGCATCCTGCTGGAGGATGTCTTCCAGCTGGGGTGAGATGCTTGTCCTGGACCCCAAACTCTTCCTCTTGCTTCCTTAGTAGTGCCTGCTGCTCCACCCAGCGCCTCCACAAGCAGCCTAGGGGCTTGGCGGGGGTGGGGAGGATAACTGGGCTGGTCTGGAGGGTGGGGCAGGACCTTGCCTGGCCCTCAGGTCTGATCACTGCACCCCCTGCGCCCCCCAGACAATTTGTTTTCATTGTCACCTTCACCACCTTCCTCCTTCGCTGTGTGGATTACAATATTCTCTTTGCCAACCAACCAAATAACCGGACAAGACCTGGGCTGCTCCACAGCAAAGTAACCTTGTCGGATGCCATCCTACCCTCAGCTCAGTGTGCCCAGCGGTGAGTGACAGCCGGTGGGGGGGTGGGGGGATGAGCAGACAAGAGCCCTCCTCCCCCTTGTCCCATGGTCTAGATCAGAGGTTCTCCAAATTTTTGGTCTTAGGACACCTTTAATACGCTTAAAGTTGATTGAGCATGCCTGAGAGCTTTTGTTGAGGAAACTGTATCTCTCTATATTTGCCGTATTAGAGATTAAAGCTGAGAATGCTTTAAAACATGAGTGTGCCCAAGCACACATTGTATCAGCTGTCAATGTGATGTCTCGCAGCCTCTGGAAAACTCCACTGTACACTTGTGAGAAAATGAGAATGAAAATGGCAGAAAACCTTAGTATCTGAAAAAAGTTTTCAGACACTTGCAAGGGTCTCAGGGACCCCAGGGCCCATGCTTTGAGAACGGCGGGATCTCTCTCTCCATAGCTTTACCATCACTCCCCAAGTCTGGTCTCCCTCTCTATTGGGCCCCCACTTTCTCTCTGCTCTCTGTCCTGCCCAACACAGGATCCGCTCCAGTCCCCTGCTGGTCTTCCTTCTGATCCTGGCTGCTGCCTTCTGGCTGTTCCAGCTGCTTCGCTCAGTCTGCAACCTCTTCAGCTACTGGGACATCCAGGTGTTTTACAGGGAGGCCCTACACATCCCACCGGTGAGCTGGGTGGGCATGTATGTGGAGGGGTGCTGTGTCGGGGGGCAGAGGACAGAAGAGGAATAAGGGCTTTAGAGACAGAAGGACCCACTGGAAGAGGGCAGAAGGCCTCACTGACACCCACCTTAGGCCCTGAATAATGTTAGGAGGTGGAGTTCCACCACTTATAAAACATGGTCCTTACCTAGCGGGGCTTAATGGATTGAGAGAGGTGGTGGGAGATGATTTACAGTCACAGACTGTGGACCAAAGAGTGGGTATTTAGAGGGAGGGCAGTCATCTGGCTTTACAGAGCAGGAGAAATTGGGGGGATGCTGAGAAGGAGGGAGGTGGGGAGGCATTCCAAGCCCCGATGCAGGAAGGGAGGAAGCAATGAGCCTCGGTGGGCAGCAGTGAGATTGGCCTGGCAGCCTGCAGCTGAGTGTTCAGGCACTGGTGGGTGATCCCACCCCACTTCCTGGCCTCGCCCCCTCTTGCAGTAAGCTGCTGCGTGGGTCCCTTCACTGTCTCTGTCATGCATTGCCCTTTCCTCCCTGTCTTGCTCCTGCTCCTTGCTCTGTTCCTAAATTCTCTCTTTAAGGCACAGCTCAAGGGCCACCTTCTGCAGCCAGCTTCCCTTGCTCTGTCCAGAAGTCCAGAGCCTTCTGCACAGCTCTCCTGCACAGCAAAGGGGAGAGGTTCTAGAAAGCCCCGTTGAGTAGGGGAGCACAAGGCATAGTGCAGGGAGGAGCTGGACCACTGCTCCTCTGGGAGGCTGCTGGCTCTCCTCTTTCTCTGTCTCCTCTCTTTGCCTCCTCCTCTCTTCCTTCCAGGGGAAGGGGAGACCCTGGGCTGGACTGGAGATGCTGGCCTGGAGGGACTTCACTAAGCTGGATTGGGGGAGCTGGGTGAAACTGGGCTCAAATGAGGTTTGCAGACGATATCCAAATGAGCTCTGACTGTGCCCCACCCCAGATGTGGACACAGTGTGTGTCTTAGGAAAGTCAATCTGGTGATGGAGTGGGATGGGGCTGGCGGTCTCAAAGAATGCTGAGGCAAAAGGTGGTGAGGCTTCTCGGCCCACCTTGGCTGCACCCTCAGGCCGGCAAAGAGAGGTTCCCATTCCCTGGGCCGTTAAGTGTCTTCTCTGTGCAGGGCTGTGGGAGGCTCAGGCAAATCTGCTCCCCCAGAGCCGACATCAAATACCTGAAGAGTTTAACTTATGAGGTGTCGCTGGGAAGCACATGACTCAGGGCCTCAGCAGTGCCGGGGACATGAGGAATACAATTCAAAAGAGGATGAAAGGAAGTAGGAAGTGCCCCTTGTTAGTGACAAAGTTAGGGGAGGGCAAGAGAGGGCAGGCAGCGAAAGATGGCAGGTTTCATGCCTGGGGACACTGGGTGAGGAAGCGGGGAGGGGGCGCTGAGGGATGTAGCTCTGGTCCTCGTGAGTTTCGGCATCACCGTGCAGAGGAATCCAGGTCGCTGGTGCTCACCCACCCCCTCTCGGCAGGAGGAGCTCAGCTCGGTGCCCTGGGCGGAGGTGCAGTCCCGCCTCCTGGCGCTGCAGAGGAGCGGGGGGCTGTGCGTGCAGCCGCGGCCGCTGACCGAGCTGGACGTCCACCACCGCATCCTGCGCTACACCAACTACCAGGTGGCGCTGGCCAACAAGGGCCTGCTGCCGGCCCGCTGCGCGCTGCCCTGGGGAGGCAGTGCGGCCTTCCTCAGCCGCGGCCTGGCGTTCAACGTCGACCTGCTCCTCTTCCGCGGGCCCTTCTCCCTCTTCCGCGGGGGCTGGGAGCTGCCCGATGCCTACAAGCGCAGCGACCAGCGGGGCGCCCTGGCGGCGCGCTGGCGGCGCACGGTGCTGCTACTGGCCGCCGTGAACCTCGCGCTGAGCCCGCTGGTGCTGGCCTGGCAGGTGCTGCACGCCTTCTACAGCCACGTGGAGCTGCTGCGGCGCGAGCCAGGCGCGCTGGGGGCGCGCCGCTGGTCCCGCCTGGCCCGCCTGCAGCTGCGCCACTTCAACGAGCTGCCGCACGAGCTGTGCGCGCGCTTGGCCCGCGCCTACCGCCCCGCCGCCGCCTTCCTGCGCGCCGCCGCACCCCCGGCGCCCCTGCTCGCTCTGCTGGCCCGCCAGCTCGTCTTCTTCGCCGGCGCGCTCTTCGCTGCTCTCCTCGTGCTCACCGTCTACGACGAGGACGTCCTCGCCGTGGAGCATGTGCTCACCGCTATGACCGTGCTCGGGGTCACCGCTACCGTGGCCAGGTGCGTGCTACGGGAGATGCCCTGGAGGGGGACATTCCTCCGACCTGGGGCTGGGCTGCTCTCGAATCACTTCCCCTCCCACCGCCGGCGTCCCCCAGCCCTGCCTCCCATCCGCGCGCACATCCTACTAAACGCAGGACCCTTCTCTACTCCGATCCCGCCCTCTAGGTCTTTCATTCCAGAAGAGCAGTGCCAGGGTCGTTCCCCACAGCTCCTGCTGCAGGCGGCTTTGGCCCACATGCATTACCTTCCAGAGGAGCCCGGCCCTGCCGGCAGGGTCAGCGCTTACCGGCAGATGGCGCGGCTGTTGCAATACCGAGCGGTGAGGGCCCGAAGGGGGCTGCGGAGGCCACTCTGGGAGAGGGCGTGACACAAACCAGCTCGGGCCTGGCTATCCCGTGAGCCGGGGAGTGACTGGGCTGGAGGTTTCCTTCCCTGGCGAGCGTCCCTGGGGCCCTCTTGGTCCTGTCACGAGTGGCCCCTTCAGCAATCCCTTTGCCCCCCTACCCCGGCTTCCCCAGGTCTCCCTCCTGGAGGAGCTCCTGTCCCCTCTCCTCACCCCCATGTTTCTGCTCTTCTGGTTTCGCCCACGTGCCCTGGAGATTGTTGACTTTTTTCATCACTTCACTGTGGATGTGGCTGGGGTTGGTGACATCTGTTCCTTTGCCCTTATGGATGTGAAACGTCATGGCCACCCTCAGGTCAGAGCCCTTCCCTGGCTGTGCGCTTGTGGTTAGGTAGGGGTTTGCCTCACTCAGAGCAGAGCTGGGTTCTACCCACTGCTCCATCGCTTGCCACCTGTGACCTTGAGCTAGTCACTCCACTTCCTTGTGCCCTAGTGTCTTCATCTGTTAAATGAGGACAGTGACCATGGCCAATGAGCTGGGCTGTTGTGAGGATGACATGAGATGATGTGTGTAGAACCCTAACAGAGTTCCTGGCACACCTTAACGCCAGTAAATGGGGGTGATGACCACCAGAGAGGCTGAAAACCAGCTGGTGAGTGGATGGGGCTGGAGTCAGGCCAGCCCTGGGATCTGGTGTGCATAGGGTCAAACACCGAGCCCTCACCGTATCCCAGTGCTGGGTCTGGACTCTAGTCCTCCCCTGCTTCTGTATTTTGGGTGATCTTGAGCAAGGCCTCATGTGGCCTCCATTCTTTCACCTGGAAAATGGGCCTAGTGTTTCCTCTCCCACCTACACGATGAGGCTCCCACTCAGCTGTAAAAGCAGTGTCCACAGCACCTGAAGGACTGTCCTTGCTCTCAGTGGCTCTCGGCCGGACAGACAGAGGCCTCGCTGTCTCAGCGTGCAGAGGATGGAAAGACTGAGCTGTCCTTGATGAGGTTCTCCCTGGTACATCCGCAATGGCGCCCCCCAGGGCACAGCTCCAAGTTCCTGGGGCACCTTCGAGGCCGGGTACAACAAGATGCAGCCTCCTGGGGTGCCACCTCGGTTCGCAGCCCCCCCACCCCTGGGGTGCTCAGCGACTCCTCCTCACCTCTGGTGAGTCACAGCCTGGCCTGCTCTTCTGCCCTCACCATGCCTCCTTTTTCCCCTCCCCTTTTGTATTAACCTGCTCACTCATCCAGCCTGCTCTCCTGCTTTCCTTAGACCTCCCCGCTGCCCTTCTGTCCTCTCTTCTGACCCGTCTTGTCTTGCTCCCAGCCGGAGGCCTTCCTAGCCAACCTCTTGGTGCACCCCCTCTTGCCTCCGCGGGACCTGAGCCCCACAGCCCCCTGCCCAGCTGCAGCCACAGCCAGCCTCCTGGCCTCCATTTCCCGCATTGCTCAGGACCCAAGGTGAGGGGTGGGGGCCTGAGATGCAGGGGAGCAGGGCTGGTGGGGCTGATCCTCCAGGAGGAGGGCGCAGGGGCACTGGGGGTGACTAGGAAGGGGAGATCAAGCCTGGCCCTCCCCGTGCAGTGGAGGGGGGAGGGGCATACCTTTGATCCACTGAACTCTGTTCTAGCTGTGTGTCCCCAGGAGGCACTGGGGGCCAGAAGCTGGCCCAGCTCCCAGAGCTTGCTTCTGCTGAGATGAGTCTCCATGCTATCTACCTGCACCAGGTGAGTAGAGGGGTGTGGAAAATAGAAATGTGGGGAGAAAGCAGCTGAACCAAATGAGTACTGAGGAGGAGGCTAAGGAAGTACTTAACAGGAGCTGGGAGAGGAGATTTCAGAACCCTCTGCGCCTAGCCTAGGGGCTGGGCCTCCCACTGCGGGGCAGGAGGGAGCCCCTCACTCCTCTTCCTTCTATCTAGCTCCATCAGCAGCAGCAGCAGGAACTGTGGGGTGAGGCTTCAGCCTCCACCCTGTCCAGGCCCTGGTCCAGCCCCCTGCAGACACTCTCGCCTGATGAGGAGAAGCCATCCTGGTCAAGTGATGGTGAGGCAGTCAGGGTGTGCAGGGAACAGACCCTGGGTGGACCGTGGGCGTCACGGCACTGCCCAGCTGATGGCTTTTCTCATCAGGCTCCAGTCCTGCCTCCAGCCCCAAACAGCGGTGGAGAACCCAGAGGACCCAGAATCTGTTCCCTGGAGGGTTTCAGGAGACCACAGACACCCAGAAGGAGCCTGGCCAGGCCCCTAGCACTGACTGAGGGGGCTCCTCTGGGTCAGTATTGTCTAATTGGCACAGGGGTAGGGGAATGAACAGGAAGTTGGATGGAGCCAGACTTGGAGGCATGGGAACAGTGGTGGGAATCCAGCATGATGGGAATGGTCATCTCTGGAACCTAAACCTCTGGACTGCTTGCTACAATGAGTCTTCTCCTTCCGCAGGTTCCCTGGCTTCTCCAGCCACAGGACATCAGACGAGGGGGAGTGGAAGGACACGCCAAGCCCTCTTTAGAGGCCCCCCATGGACTATGGGCCCAAGGATGCTTTAGTTGGGCAGGACTTGGAGGTTAATGATGAACTAGCCCCAGAGGGCAGAGAAAGAGCAAGAGAAGAGATGCCGAAGGCATCTGGAAACAAGTCTTAGGGACGATTCCCACGTGGAAGGGCTAAGGGGACACCTCCCATCTAGCTGTCCTGGAGCAGTTGCCTGGGAAGCAGTCCCCAAGTATCCTCAAGGTGGAGGGCAGGGCCAAGGCAGAGGCCAAACCAAACCTAAGGACAATAGTGAGGGACAGGGCCTGAGAGGCAGTGGGTTCTCCTGGCCCGCCTGGCCTCCAGCTTCCCACCGGACTTGTGGAGGCGGGCAATGGGGGCTTGCGAGTGGAAAGGCTGATGTTTTTGAAGTTCAGCACTCGTGTGACGTCTGAGGAAGTGGGTGTGACTCCTCATCCTGTCTGAAAAAAGCAGTAAAGGTTCCTCACGGCTGTATTACACATCGTTGTGACCTGGGTCTCTGCCATCCTCACTCCTGGCAGCTGAGAGCTGTACCTGCTTCTCAATCAAGAGCTAGGAAGCAACACAGGAGAACTGCCTGTGATTGGCTGGAAGCCACGTTTCCAGAGTGCTGGGTCAGTGGAACGTGTACACTGCAGCGCCCCATCAAAGAATTACCAGCCTCTCCTGCCCCACCCCCTAACACCCGCATCTGCATAAGTTAAAAGACAAAGCTTGTCGTTCTCTAATTTTAATCAATGGGAGCTGGGTTAGGCATCTTAGTAGTTCTCATAACATCTGGTCCAGTCTCTTATGGTGAGTTTTCACGAATAAATATTTGAATGATTTAGAAATTAGGTGTCAAGATAACATACTCCTGAGAGAGGTAAGGGGATCTAAAAATTCACCGAAAGAACACCAAAGGGGTGACAGTGGGCCCTGGAATACCACTGCTGGGAGAGGCCTTCCAGATTTACTCAGACCCAGGTAAGGGAAGGGGTCTAGAGAGAGAAAGGGACATTCGCTCATTCCGGAATAAGGTGAAGTGTCCACAGGCTCCGGACAGACAAGGGAAGGCACCTCGGGAGGGGAGTGGGGGAGGCGGCCGGTCCTGGTTAGGCCGACAGGGGAGCAGCAGAGTCAGGATGGACCGACAGCCCCTCTCCGGGAACTGGGGTAGAAAGCAAGAGGACTCTCAGCGACCAGAGGTGTCTGGGCCGGGCGGGTCGAACGCCCAGGGCACTGTGCCCTGCAGATGCCGCTCGTGCAAGGAAAGGCTCTGGGTGCGTATGCGGCTTGTCACCTCCTGGGTGCGCAGCGTGAGCCCGAAAATGTCCTCGTGATAGCGTTGCTGATCCTGCGGAGAAAGAGCGCAGCGGGTCAGAACCGCAGTAGGGGGATCGGTACCGCAGTGGGCCCCGCCCCCGGCATGGCCCCGCCTCGCCCCGGGACCGGCTCCTTCGCACCCGCAGCACGCCGATGACGTCGCCGGCCTCGTCCAGTTCCATGTCGCCCTCTGTCGCCAGGATGCGTTGCACCGTCTGCAAGACGCTGGTTGCCATGGTGACATCACCGCAGACAAACATGTGGCCCCGATCGAGGCACAGCACGCGGTGCACCTCGGCAGCCAGCTCGGTCCGCAGGATGTCCTGTACGTAGGTCTGAAGGGAGGTGGGGTTAGGGACATGCCCTGGGGGCGCGGGCCGGGAGGGGAGGGAGAGGGGGGCAGCAGAGGGCGGGCCCGAGGGGGAGGGCGAGCCTTAGGTGTGAAAAAATTCCTAGCCGGCCAGATGAAGCGTAAGTGCGCTGGGGATGGGGTCTAGAGAGGCGGAGCCAAGCAAGGGGCGGGGCGGGGCTTGTTGAGGGTGGGTGAGACCAAAGGGCGCGTTGGGCACGCGGATGGGGCCCAGTGGGTGCGGGTGCCTGAGCGCCGCTGGGTGGGAGCAGAGGGGAGGGCCTGGGCCTGCGCTCACCGCTGGAGCGCACGTCGGTCCTTCCCCCTGTCCCTAATTTCAGGTTACCCCCGCCCCCTTAGAGTCCCGCACCTTAGGGCTGTCCGGTTCCCTGGAGAAGGCGGTGAGGACGCGGCCAAATACCCCGCGCTGCTGGGCATCCTGCACCTCGTCGCGGTAGAGGTGATCGAGCTGGGAGCATCGGCAGCCGAACACCAAGGTCATGGGGGCGGGCTGCAGCCCTGCAAGCAGTACTGTGGCTTGGGCGAGCCCTCTCTCCCGGGGCCGCAGCCCCAGCGACCCCTCCCGCTGGCTACCCTCGCCCTGGCTGACAGCCCAGCCTTTCGGACAGAATCAATCACTTTTGGCTTTTTGGCCTCTAGGAGAGTGCAGGATGCTTTCGCAGAAATCTTGTCTGACCCTGATTTACACAGAAGAAGCCGAAGCTTACAGGAGACGGTGACTTCCCTCCAGTGGAATGACCCTGCTGCTCCAGAACGTGGGGCTTCTGACTCGGAAAGTGAAGCCCTCTGCAGTCTAACACTGCAGTTCTGGGACTCTATCCAGCCCCTTCCCTGCTCCAACCCCCTATTCTCCCACACCTTCAGCTCCCACACTTTCTACCTTCCTCTCAGCCCAGCCCCCTTCTTTCGATTTACCAGTTGGCCTGGCCCAGCCTGAACACCCTGTAGCTTCCTTGGGACTTGGACATGCCTAGCTGAGCTCCAGCATAGTCCAGAGTTCACCTGGGGCATTTCTTGTCTTCTGAGTTCCAGCCCCATCCTCTCCAGACTTCCAGTTCCTCTTGTCCCTTCGTCCCTAATCCAATCCAACACCTACTTTGTGTCTGGCACCAGGAAGCCAGACCAACAGGGCACTGCCTTTGCCTCTAGGCCCTCCCCCTCCCCTTGGTCTAATAAGCTTCTTTTCATTGTCGTGACCCTGGTTCCTTGCCCTTTTTCCTACCTGGTTCCTGCCTTCCAGGCCCTGCACCTTTGTCCCTAGATTGTGTGATTCCCTCCTGCCTTCTGGTCGTTCTCTTTGCCACCAGCCTCACCTTTGCTCTCAATGTCATGCAGCCGCTCCTGCCAAAATCCCCGGAAGGGGGCGATGCCCGTGCCGGGGCCCACCAGGATGCAGGGCAAGCTGGGGTCTGGAGGCAGCCGGAAGGAGGGAGCCCTGGCGGAGAGACGCTCCGTCAGGCTCCCTTGGCTTCCCCAGCCCCTGTGTGTCCCAACCTCAGCGTGGTGGAGAGGGGAGAACCCAATTCACTGGAGATGAGTTAATACTTGTGAAGAGCTCATGACAGTGTCTAGCTCATAGTAAGCACGATGTGTTTATTAAAAGAACTCTGCTTGCAGGCAGAAATGCCCTGGACCTGAGGTTTTGGGTGGTTGGGTCAAAAGGAAATATAGTTCAATTTGAAGAATGTTTTGACCTTCTCAGTTTAGGAGATTTTGAAATACGGGGAAGGGAAGGACAGCCTTTTGGTTCATCACGGGTTCACTGAGTGTGTTTATTTTGAATCGTGGCCTCAATGTTGGTATTTGGTTTGTATTCAGTAGGTTGGTGCGGTTTATCTGTAATTTGGCCTCCTGCATGGATTTGGGGCACTGGGCCTAGCTGGTGCCACTCTGGGAACTCTTCTTAGTCCCACTCGAGACTTTTGGCTCCTGGCTGCTGAGTGGGGCAGGACTTCTGAACAGAGCACGAGACCCTCCGCTTTCTCTGAGTCCTAGGTGATACTATGGTAACTTCACTGGTTCTCCCCAGACTAAGTGGGGACCTGTTCTTGAACAGGGCACAGTTCCCAAGTGCCAGGCCTAATATCACACTGACCCCAAGGATATAGTGAGGAACACAGTACCCCTTCTAAAAGCAATAGGGCCTGAGGGTCTAATCTCAGTCCTGTCTCCAGAAGCTGCAGTTTCAGGGCAGGACCCTAAGTCCAAATCAGTGAAAGGTCCAAAGCTTAGCCAAAGTTCCGAAGTGGTTTAACTGGACGCCCCATCCTTGGTATGTTAGGTAGGCCCCTCCTGCTCATCAAAGCTTCCATCCTTACTCTGTGTAACTGTCCACCCATTCCTCCATCTGTTCCCGGTCATCCATTTGGCACTTTGTCCACCTCTGCTTGGACAGACACTCTTCTTGACGCCCCTCCTGCCTCCATCCCCCACAGTGCTCACTTACCCCCTGATGAAGCAGGGTACAAGGTCTCCGGCCTTGAGTTGGCTCAGCCATGTGGAGCAGACTCCATAGTGCAGGGGGCCTAGCCCATCTAGGGGATTGGGGAGGAGAGGGAGCCAGTGAGGGGCCCATCCTGGGGTCACTGTGTGGCCCTGGCCCTGGCCCTCCGCAGCCTCACCCTGGGTCCTGTATGCCAGCACGGCAACTGTGAGGTGGATCTCTCCTGGGTGGGTGCTGGGGGCTGAGCTGACGGAGTAGTACCGGGGCTGGAGCAGGGGCAGCTGGGTGAGGAGCAGGGCAGCAGGCAGTGCCACCGAAGGAAACTGCTCCAGCACCTCCAGCAGCGTGGGGCAGCGGAACCACTTCCATTCTTCGTAGCGCCGGGGGTCCTGGTGGGGACAGGGTGCAATGGGACCTCCCAACCCTGCCTGCTGACCTCCCTTCTTGACCCCTTCCCAGCTGAGCCTCCTTGGGATTTCGGCCTCCTCAATTCAGGCCAACACTTCTCTGTGCCTGGCTCTTTAAGACCTCGAGCGAGCGTTCAGAGATGAATTAGTGACTGGAGCTGGGTCTTAAAGCCCCAGTACGCATTAGCCAGGTGGGCTCCCCTTCTCAGCTCATTCTGCCCCACTAGCCCCTGCTCCCCACTGGGCTGCCCCCCAACCTGGCTGAGGGTCTCAAGCTCCTGCTGTTCACTGGGTTCTTCTGCCAAGGTGCTGAGCAGTCGAAGGAGTTGAGGGCTGGGCGGGGAAGTGATGTCCAGGAAGAAGGTGAGAGCCTGGCGCAGCGTGCACGGGGGCAGCCGGGGGTCCCGCACCCAGCTTGGGGGAGGGCCACCTGGGGGTGGTGCACAGGGGAGCTCTGAGGAAGGGGTCAGCCAGAATTGCATTGTCTGGTGTGGTGATTGCTTCTTGGGAGGTACATGGGGACTCATCATGCCTCATGGTGTTTTATCAGAGCCCTTGAACAGCGGTGGCAGGGCTGTCTCGGCAGCCCCTGTGTGTGTGTTTGGAGGCGCCTCACTGGTTTGGGTTGGTCTGGGCTCCTCTGCCTCCCTCCCCACCCCAACTTATTTTTAACCCCAGGCACTGGTGTGGCAGAAGGTAGACCCCATGCCAACTACAGAGCCGGCGAGGCTGCAGGGGGAGCCTTTGGGAGGAGCCCAGAGGGAGGGGACACCTTTATGGGGGTGGGATGTGGGTGGTTTCTGAGAAAGAAGCCTCATCTGTGGACCATCCAGCAACAAGGCCAGCCTGGCAGGAGGTGGCACAGCCACTCCAGGCGCAGTGGTGCTGGCTGTGAGCCGAGGTGGTAGCCCTCTGCCAGGTCATGAACCCAAGGGGATCCTGGGGCCAGGAAGATGGAGCAGGCTGTCACTGTGGTGCCCCAGATCACACCCCCTCACCAGGGCTGCCCTTCTCCAGCTGTTCCACTGCCACGGGCTCGCCTGCTGGCGGCGGGTCCTCCACACGGCTGAGCAGTGCCTCCACGAGTCCCGGCCGGTTGGGTGGGCAGACGCCTATGTGGTCCCCTGGCTGGTACTGGAGCCCCTCCTGGCCTCCAGTGTCCAGGCGCACCAGGATCGTGGCCCGGCTGGGGGTAGGGAGAGGGGGCAGTTATAGGGGGGCGGAGGGTGGAGCAGGGGAAAGCAGGATGTGAGAGAAGGATGGGGGGGTCTGGGAAGGAGGGGCCAGGACAGGTCGGGGGAGTGGTCCTCCTCACGTGGACTTGCTGCTTTGCAGATTTTCCACTGAAAGGACTGTAGCCTGGAACATCTTTCGCCGGTGCACATGGATCAGGCCTGCGGGGGAGCAAACGAGACCGAGCCTGAGGCAGGGACCTCCCCTCACCCGCTGAGAGTTCATCCTGGGACCCTAGGGAGCCTAGAGGGCCAGCAGGGGCAGGGCGAGGTCAGGGACACACCTGGTAGCAACTGGAGGCCCTCAGCCTGGGTGCTCAGCCGGTACCTCTGGCGCTTCCAGCTCCGTTTGGGGCTGAATATGTCCCGGGCAGCAGCCTTGGCATCCTCTCCCACGCAGAAGGTCTCACAGGAGGCCTGAGGGGCAAGGTGGTGAGGGCCAAGGACCTCTGGCCACCAGGGAGGGCTCGAGCAGTGAGGAGCTCGAGGGGGCCAGTGTAGGAGGTTGAGCTGGGCTTGTTGGGTCCCCAGTCGCCACCTTCCATTCTGAGGGCTCCAGGAGCAGAGGGCCCCAGGAGCGGGAGGTGCCTGTCTCTGAGATCAGCAGCTGCAGTGGCCGGAGGGAGAATGCGATAGACACTGATGGCACCTTGTTCTTCTGCCCATGTCAGGGCTTGGCTGCTGCGCTAGCTCCCCCTTTGCAAGTGATTTGTTGGTGTTATACCCACTAGTTACGTAATCTGGTGAGTGTTAATCTTGTGTCCCCAGGAGCACGGTGCTTGGCACACAGTAGCACTCAGTGAATAGTCTATACATTCAGAACTGCGTTCAAATTCTGACTCCTGTACTTACTTTTTACATGCCTCAGTTTCCCCATCTTTACACCTCATTAGGTTCTGCTGAAGATTAAATGAGATACTTTATGTAAAGCCCTTAAGTGCTCCTGGAGTGGGACACCAAATATGGGTGGCTGTGGGAGGGGTCTCTGGCTGGTCTGTCTTTCCCTGCACTGCACACAGGGGGCTGGAGGAGGCCCCTGGGGCAGGATCCCTTGGGAGAGGCTCATCCTATTTTTTTCTGCTAGCTCAAGTCTGGCACACTGCTTGGCCAGTCCCCAGCTTGAAATCTAGGGCTCATCCATGATTGGCTGCTCCCTCCCCTCCCACCACATCACCAGACCTGTTAATCTTTCTTTTGTGTGTGTAAAGGCTTATATCTCTTCCTTCCTTCCTTGGCCCCCTCCCTTCCTTCCTACCTCCACTGCTACCACCCTGCTTAGCTCTGAGTCTTCCTGCTTCTAGTTGGTGGCTCCTCCAGTTGACCCAGAGCCTTTGGAGAGGTACCCCTAAACTTCATGTTGGGTCCTCCCTTCTTTCATCTGCTCGTAACTTCCAGCCACTTTCCTTGGCCTGGATTCTTTAGTCTTGTTTTCCATTCCCCCTTCTCCTGAGCAACCCCTCCACCTGGGCCAGGTGGCCCTCCCCAGCCTAGGATGCCCTCCTCCTTTCCATCAGTCCAGACCTGCTGAGCTCCAACCTCAGAACCCTGGCAGGGCCGGTGTTGCCCTGGAACAGCATCAGGCCTGGGAGAAGGAGCCCTGTTCAGCTCCAGGCATAATCCCCACACAGGGCAGAGCTGCCTCCGGAGGAAGCCCAGGCTTCAAAAGTCACAGCCCCAGAAGCCACCCCTCCTTGCACTCCCCTCCAGTCCAGGCACCACCCCAAGCCTGTCTGGCCTCTGACTTCCTGTGGTTTCTGTGCTGGCCTCAGCTTCAGCCCTCGCCTCTGTCTAACCTGTTCTTGATCCTTCCTTCTCCCTCCATTCTGCCCTCCCTGGGCAGAGCACCCTGCCCTGCACCTCCTCCCTTTGTGCTCCCACTGAGGGGGCTGAGCCTCTGCCTGACTGAGGCTCCTGTCTGCCACAGCCAGGCACCTCCCACGTTGTTAGGGTCATGTGGTCCATTACTCAGGACAGCCAGAGAGCTGGCTGTGTGGTGGCAAAATGACAGTGGATTTTGGAAGGAACAGGAAGGGACCAGAGAGCCACACAGAAGCAGGGCAGCAGTGAGGACACCAGCCTCAATATTACAGGTCTCGGGGGGACGTGTCCAGACTGGAGTGAGTCAGTGAGAGGTCGCAGGGGTCAGATGTCGGGACAGGCCCAGGGGCTCACCTGGAAGGCGGCTTGGGCCCAGCCACGGAAGGCCTCCTCCTGGCCGCACAGCTCGTCTCCCTGGCCCAGCTGCAGGAGCCGCTCGCCACCCAGCTCTTCCAGCCGCGTGTCCACCGCACGAGCAAAGGCGCAGAAGTGCGGGTACGCCCGGGAGCCGAGCCCGAACACACAGAACCTGGGGTGCAGGGAGCCGTCACTGGAGCCCACCCCTGTCCCAGTCCATGTGTGCCCAGGCAACTTGCCCTCCCGGCACGCCTCCCCTCACTGAGGGTCTCCAGACCTGAGGGTCCCCAGTGCCCCTGCACTGTCTGTGTTACTGGATTCCTTTCTCTTCCGCCGCCAGGAGGACACCAGTGGGTCTGAACAGGAGACGCTGTTGAAGCGGATTTTGTAACTCCTGGCAAGAGAGGACAAAGACAGGGGTGTCACAGGCACAGCCCTGTGACACAGCCAGGGGACAGCTTCAGGGCCTCTGCATCTGGGGCAGGAAAGGCTCTGCCCCTGGGCTTGGCTTCGCATCCTTGGGGGTCTCCAGACCTCCAGGTCCTGCTCTGCCTCCCCTCCCCTCTCTGAAGGAGACCTCAGGACTGACTGGCCCTTAGTGCCCTGGGGGCAGATCATGAGGAAGGAGGGTGTCCTGAGGCTGTGGTGGGGACCCAGGCCTCCTCCCACCTGTCCTCTTGCTTGTTGGAGGCACAGAGGGAGAGCTCTCCAGATGCCCACTCACTTGTGCTGTTCTGGCCGAGGGGAGCTGTTGTAAGGGCCCGACATCTCCATCAGGGCTGCTGCGAAACTCTGGCAGGGGGGAGTGTTGGTATCATGGTTAGTTTTATTTTAAATTATACAGAAGTTTAAAACTGCACCAAGCTTTGCCTTAGTATTATTATTTGTAACTTTTAATTTTAATTTATTTTGAAAATTTCAAAAGAGGTGTTGGCTTTTTGAAAACACTACAGAAGCATATAAAGTAATAGAAGAGAAAATCTACCCTTCTCTTCCCTCCAGTCTTACTTAGCTCCCAAGGCATGCTCTATGGGCAGGTGTCTGACTTTCTAGTCTTTTCGTTGTATTTACATACATATCTGTACTTATAGTATTTTTAAAAAGTAAAAATGAGACTGTACTATATTTACCTACTTTTTATCAATAACCTGTCATGGATGTCCTTCCAGGTCAGCACACCAAGGTCGACCTCGTTCTTTTGCATAGCTATGTAGCGTCCTATCATTTGTACGTACCATCATGTAGGGCCTTCCCTCTGACTGAGGACATCTGGGGGATCCACAAACAATGCTACCACACACTCATATGTGCTTGCTTCCTCTTTTGCATACGTCAGTAAGATAGTCCTTAGAAGTGGAATTGTCAAGTGAGAGGATTTAAAAGCCTGATGGGGTAGTCAAGCCATCCTCCGGCATGAGAGTAGAGGGGTGCTCTTTCCTCACACCTATCAACACTGGACGTGACCAGTTCTTACTGTTTCAGCCGATTCAACAGGTGGAAAACAGCTCTCAGTCCCCCTGAATTGCCTTGATCACTAGTGGCACTGACATCTTCTAGAAGGCTGGGCTGCCTCACATGCTGCCACAGAAACAGCTTAGAGCTACATGGAACAACCTTCACACAGGAAAGAACAAAAATGTGGCAAGGCCAGAGCATCTCATTGTCGGCTGTAGATGCATTCGGGTCTGCAGGCTCGAAGTGATTAGCACGCGCTACCTTAATTTTACTCTTTGGATATTTTGCAGAAGTGTAACATACATACAGAAGAGCACACATAGCATAAACGGACAGCTTTATAGATTTTCACAAACTGAACCTACCTGTGTAATGAGCATCCCATCAAGTAATATCACCAGCATCCTGGAAGTCCTCTTTGTGCCCCTCCCAGTCACCACCACCCCTCATGACCCCAGGGTAACCAACCACTTTCCTGATTAGAACACCACGGATTAGTTTTGCTTGTTTCTGAACTTGATGCAAAGGGAACCCTATGGTCTGATTCTTGGTTGTCTGGCTTCTTTCCCTCTACACGATGTTCTGAGACTCGTGTGTACTGTTGTGTGTGGCTGTAATTTGTTCACCCTCATTGCTGCGTCGCATTTGATTAGAGTGCACTGTGTTTGTTCGGTCTACTGTTGATAGTCCCTTGAATTGTTTCCAGTGTGGGAGCATTGTGAACAACGCTGCTGTAAATATTCTTGTTTCTGTCTTTAACGAACATATCCTCTTTTCTGTGGAGCATTTTCCTAGTTTGCTCCATTTGTAAAAATTGGAGGTAAAATTTACACACATTGAAATGCACAGAACTCTAAGGCACAGTTCAATCTATTCGGCTGTTTGGCAGTTTCATGAAAAAAAGTTATACATCTACCGGCTGACCAGCAATTCCACTCCTAGGTATTTATCCAAGAGCAATGAGCACATAAGCCCACAAAAGCCTAGTACAAGAGTGTTCGTAACAGCTTTATTCATAACAGCCAAACACTGGAAACAGCCCAAGTGTCGGTCAACAGCAGCGTGGAGAAACAGCCTGGTGTATTCACACAACCAGTGCTCTTGGTGGTGGGAGGGAGCGAACTACTGAATCACTCGACAGCGAGGTGGACCTCTAAAGCAGGCTGAGTAAAAGAAGCCAGAATGCTGTATGCTCCTCCCTATGACGTCCTAGAGCAGGCGAAACTAACCTAGGTGACAGAAATCCGAACGCTGGTGGCTTTGAGTAGGGAGATTGCCTGGTAAGGGGATTGCCTTGGGGAACTGACAGGGGACTTTCTAGGTGATGGAAATGTTCTTATCTTGATAGGGTTGCAGGTCACATGGGTGTAAATACTACTTTTATACTAAAGAAAAAGTGATTTTATTTTTCTTTAAAAGGCAGATCAGAATGAGGGCTGAAGTGGACAGCAAGGAGGGGAGAAATCTTACAGAATTCCACTTTAGGGTACTTCAGGAGTACTGAGTGCTAAGAAGGCATTTGTCACCTAGAAACCGAAACAGATAGGGGCCCCAGCAATGAAGGCAGAAGTGCCAGAGAAGCTTGAAAGATAATGGTTAACAACGAAGGATTGAACGGTGCCACTCTAGTTCTTCCTTTAAAGATTTGTTCAGAAAGTGAAGTTGCCCAATCTCTGTTGGCATCTGAGTGCTCTTTTCTTTTGTCAAGAAAAGAAAAAGCTGAAATTGCGTATTAAGTGGAATGTTCCTGTTTTTCTCATTTGTCAATGCCCGAGAGCAGTCCAACCTCGTTGGCCAGCCAAGAAGTGCCTGCCACGTATTAAAAACTGGCACTGATAATGGAAACGACTTGGGTACACAGTTAAGCAGGTGTGTGTGCGTCCAGGGCAGCCCCCGGGGTGGGCCTGGAGCGTGGCTTGTGCAGGCTCACGGGTCCCAGTGGAAGGTCCATGCTCCCACCTTGGGGATTCTCGTGGAGTCTCCACTTTCCATTATGGGTGGGGGGTTCCTGCCCAGCTATTCCGTTTTGAGTCTCCCCTCATTCCCCGTGGCCCCTTTCCTGGCAGGCCTCACCTCTCCATTCTCTGGGGGATCCCCATTCCCGAATGTGCTGGTCACCACCAACACCAGTGTCTCGTGCTCGAGGGACACCACATCATACTCATCCATGCACAGGACCTGTGGGCGAGGAAGAGACCACTGTCTGGACTCAGCCCTGCTGACCTGGTCCTTCTCAGTCTGGCCCTCCCTGGCAGGGCAAAGTCAGGCCTGACGCAGTCCCTGACTCCTTGTGGTTCCCAGGTTCCCCGTGGGCCCTGACTGTGACCCCCCTCTCTATCCTCCAGGGCGTGTCTGAAGATGCGGGCAGCGCCCTCTACCCTGCCGACCTCACCCCCCGGGCTCGCCCCCCCCCCCCAACCACTTTCAAGATCCCTGCTCCTCTGGGCTCAGCCCTACCCGGGGGTCGAAAGCCTTCCGGAAGAGCCTCCCCAGCTGCTGTGCGTAGCCCTGGGCCCGGCCGGTCTCGGAGCCGTACAGGATTGTAGCCTTCACTCTCTTTGCCATCACGGTGCCCATGAGGGAGGCAGAGATCTTCACAGCACTGTGGGCAAGGGTGGGGTGAGGGGGTCCCAGGTGCACGGAGCCGGGGCCTCCCCAGGCGCACCGTCTGGACCCCATCACAGCAAGGTCTTGGGGCACTGGGTCGTGGGTGTGCCTTCCCACTGGCCCAGACCACCGCTGGGGCTGTTCTCCCAGGTGTGGGGGAAGGGAGCACTCTTAGGGCACCTACTTGGCCACTTCCTTAAAGGTCTTCTTCCTGGCGAGGCCGGTGCCCTTGACTGCACTCCCCTTCCAGGGGTCTGGCTGCAGGGGAGCGGTGGGGGGAGTGGAGAGGGAAGTGAGTAAAGAAAACAGAAGATCGGAGGACACTGGGGGGCCGCCTAGTTAGAGCCAGCCCCAGTGGGCAAGAGGCAGTGGGGTGGGCACCTGGTAGCGGAAGGCAGGGGACAGGACATAGTTGACCATCTCCTGATGGAAGACAGGGGTGAGGCTGCCCGAGATGGGGGGCACAATCCAGGCCCAGTCGGCAGGGCAGCCCCCCCTCGCCTTCTGCTCATTCTCCAGGTGCTTCATGAAGGAGGCTGTGGCGGCGTGGTGGTCCACAATGGTCACTTTGGCCAGCTGGGGTGAGAGAGGGAGGGTGAGAGAGGGAGGGAGCGAGAGGATGGGCTTAGGCTCAGGCTACAGAGCCCACTACTTGTCACCCCAAGCCCCCTGTGCCCTGGTCACCCCGACTCTGACATATACTGTGTTCCCCCAAACCCTGCTGTGACCTCTAACTGCAGCATGCGTGGTCATGCTCGAAGTTCAGCTTGTTAAGCAGGTCCAGTCTCTGGCATCTTTAAGCCCTGCCCCCCCAGCAAAACATCCTAAACTCTTGAGAGCCCAAGGAATACTCAGCAGGCACTAGTTTCCTCAAACTATGATGCTCAGCATGCCCTCGATTCTGGAATTAGAGTTTCCAGAATCCAGTGGGTCCCACAAACTGCAATACCCAGTATGCCCTGGGGTCCAGAATTACTAAGCATGCGATCATCAGCTGGGCTCCTGGCACATACCAGGCCCCCATCTTGCAGCACCCGCAATAGTATGTGCTGTGTCCCCAGAACTGCAGGCCTAGCATGCCGCATGTCTCTTGGACTATGGAATTCCTTCCAGCCGGCTCCAAGTCCTGCCCCATTTTCCAAGTGCCTCCCTCTCTTCCAGCCCCGGCCTCTTGCCCTCCTGGCCAGGTTGGGCCTGCGCACCTGGTAACTGTGCAGCACAGCCAAGTTGATTTCCACCGCTGCCTTGTCTTTCCACAGGGACGAGGTTGTCCTGGTATCCAAGTCCATGCAGACGGCCACATCCTGGGAGCAGGGGTGCATGGCATTGGTGGGGACAGGGCGGTGGGGAGTGGATCTCTGTCTCAAACTCGTGAGTGGAAGGAGTGAGGGTGGGTGGGTGGCACGTGGCAGCCTGACTGCCTCTTTGGGGCTGATTCAGGTTCTTGCCTGCAAAGGCGCCACAGAGCAGAAAGGGACACTGGGCACTTCTCAGCCCTGGGCCTTAGTTTCTCATCTCTAAAATGTCTTAACTCACATTCTTTTGGGGTCAAGGTCTGTTTTGAGAAGGTGATGAAAGCTATAGAGCTATAGATTCTATCCCCAGGAAAATAACTCTATATTCACACACACGTGTGCACTCACGCCCCATTGCCCCAGCCTTGGAGGTTTCAGAGCTCTCCGAAGTTCTAGTTTAGGAGCACCTGACATCACTCAGATTCTCTAGTTGCTGACATTCTGTGGATCTTTTTGCCAGTCAAAGCCTTCAGCCCAGGAGTGGGTGGGGCACGCAGCTCCCTGTGGCCCCTCCCCTCTGCTGGTCCTCACCTCCAGGATGTTGTAGCGGTGAGGGTCACACAGGTTCCGCGTGCCGATCTCAGTGCTCATGTACCAGCCGCTGAAAGGGGCCGCAGGGAACTCCAGGCCCCCGATTTCCAGCAGCATGTTGGACACTGCCGGGAGCGCGTACCAGCGCAGGCCCAGGGATGCGAACCACTCCAGCCTGGGGGCATGGGGCGTGAGATCAGGTCCCCTGTGGAGCCTTGCCTGCCTGGCCACCCCCTGGGCAGCCCCCTCCTCCACCTGACCCAGTCCTTCTCGTGCTCACGTGGGGTGCTCCAGGGGCACTTCAAGCACCAGCTCGGGGGGCAGAGTGAAGAGTTCCGGGGGTTCATCTGGGGCCTGGAGCAGCAGGGGCAGCACATCAAAGCGGCCATTTCCTGGAGTCCAGCCATGCTGGACGCAGAGCTGCACGGAGCAGGGCACGAGGCAGGTCTGAGGGTCCAAACTCATGCCCTCCTCAGGGACCCCCTTCATTAGCCACCTCCCATCCTTCATCTCAGGGATCCCTCATTGACTGGATCTCCACACCCACCTACGGGCCTCCTTCTTTGGTATCTCCCATCCTTCATCTCAGTGAGGGTGTCCTCTTCCTCCCTTACCGACCGCTCTTTGACTGGACCCCCGTGCCTCATCCCAGAGCCCTCATTGGCTGGCTTTTCCTTTCTCTACCTCTCTATGCCCACCTCGGTGATCTCCACGTTGGCTGGGTCCCCCCGCACAGAGCCGTCCTGCTGTCTGTAGCCTGCATAGCGCACCAGTTGGCTGTTCCAGATTCTGAAGTCTCCGCGGCCCGGGGTGCGCTGGGGGAACACTGTGATGGCAGAGCTGACATGGGGACAAGAGCTGGTCAGAGCCCCAACTCACCACTACCTGCAGGAGGGTGAGTCTGGCGCTGTGCAGGTGCACTCACCGAAGGTTGCCCCGGTTGGTGGCGTACTTGATGTGGTTGCATATGCAGGTGAACATCTCCTGCGCAGAGCTGCAATCCCGCGCATCAAAGACCTGAGCCAGCCAAGACAGGGGGACAGGAGGGGAATGGGAGTCTTGAGACCAGCCCCAGGAGAAGGTAAGAAGGCAGGGAAGGGAGGAATGGCTTTGTCTGTGGCCTTCGAAGGCTGGAGGTGCCACTAGCTGTGAGCCATGGTTCCTTCTCCCCCTGGGAGCCTCCCTGACCATTTGCATCCTCACGGACCCCTTCCTGCCCTGTACCCTACACACTCGGCACAGCCTGGTCTGCTCCTCATCTCCTTGCTAGAGGCCTCCCCTGACTCCTACAGCAGCTAACTTGGTACCTGGTCCAGAGGAGGGACCCGGTGACTGCCAAAGTGATGACTGGGGAAGGGCATCAGCTGCTGGGGAGAAAACTTAGGGGTGTGGGTGGTGAGTTCTGCATTACCCACGGTGCTCAAGCAAGGGCAGGTGGCCCTAGCCAGTCATCAGACTCTCCTTGAGCACACTGATGATGGGAGGGGGGCTGGCTACACTAGGTGTCCTCCAGGGACTCTGCCCATCCTGACATTCGATGCTAAGAGGAGCCATCTTGACTGGCTGAGTGGAGGCTCCAGCAGGAGGCTGGGAGGTCTCTTTCCCGCCTGAGGGGGGAGAAGACTCGTGTTAGAGACCAGGCAGGGGGTGGCAGTGGCTGGCCTGGGGCCAAGGGAGGGATGGTGAGTGAAGTCAAATAAGGAAGCTCTGCTGGGTTCAGAGTTGACCTGACACTCCCAACAACTGAGAGGGGTTTGCATGTCAGAGAGGATTGGTCTTATTTTATTGGAGAGTCCTTTGGGATTTACTGAACATGTGGCCAGATTCCAGATTCTTTGGTGGACAGTTATAGCCAAGGAGGCCAAGGGCACGGATTCAATTCCCCTGTGGGTCAGCTTGCTTCTCTTAGTGCTGGGCCACAGGCTGTTCCAGTGACCCTGGCTCACTCTGAGTCATGTGGCAGGCGTGTGGAGGAGGATGTGGGGCCGAGGCACTGGGCGACCAGGAGGGAGCAGTGTGTTTGAGGTGAGGGGTCTGGGCTGGGCAGGCGAGGCCCACATGGAAGACGCAGCCAGCGGCCTTTTCCAGAAGGCTGCTCCGTTACTCTGACAATACCCCCCAGGGATCACTGCTCAGCTATCGTCACCAACTCACTGTCCCCGAGTGTTTCTCCCTCTGCCCAGCTGAGGCACTTCTGTGGGCTTACCAACTAGGACTTAGCTACTGGGCTGAGGCCTCCCCAGGGGTACCAGTCTCTAAGGGAACAGGCAGGGATCTCCTTGATGCTTGGGAGCCCCCAGGGAAGGCTTAGGAGCTGCCTGCACCTCTCCTCCCCACTTTTGTGTTCCCCAGTTCCTATCCCAGCTGCTTGCTGGCCAGCCACACCTGCAGTTTCCCCCACTGGATCCGGCCCACACAACGGGGAGCGTTGCGCCAGGCCTGCTTGGCCCCAAATACCAGCTCACTCTCCCGAAGCTGGTAGGTGCCCGTGGCTGCCACCTCGGCCTCCACCTCCTGAAGACGCTGCTCGTGGGCCTGGGAGCCGCTCCTGGGGAGGGGAGGGAGCAGAAGGAGTCGTGTGGGGTGGGGAGACCCCAGGCTTTGTGTGAGTGTTGGGGGAGGCTGGTGGTGCTGAGCTCAGGCCCATGGTGTCAAGATGGGGGGTGGGAGTGGCTCCCGGGGAAGTGGTCTCAGCAAGACTCAGGGGAGAGGACAAGGGTGGGCTGTGGGCTCAGAGGGGTCTCACCTCTTGATGGAGCTGTAGTACTGGTTGATGAAGTCCCTAGCCTGACTCAGCAGCTGCTCAGGAGGCGGAGGGCCCTGGGACGGCCGGCTCTGCAGTTTCCGTGGAAACACCAGGGAGCCGAGGCAGCGTCTTGGGGTGCAGGGCCCATCCTGGGTAAGGGGGGCAGGGGGTGGAGGTGGAGAGAGCAGGAAGCACAAAGATCAGAACCACGTCAGGGTGCAGGGGCTAGGAGGGGGGGCAGTGGGAGAGAGGGGCTGGGAGGTGTGGGTTCAGGGCCCGGGCTGAGACTGGAAATAGAGGAGAGGTTGGGCTGGGTTAGGGCAGGACTTGGGGCAAGGGCTGGAGGCCGAGAGTCACCAAAGACCCCTGCACGTCCCTTAGTCCCTCTGCTTCTCCCCAGTCTGCCCTCTTTTTGGAGATGAAGGGCCAGTTCAGGAGGGCGTGGGCCTCAGCTGTGCTGACTCCAAGGGGCTGGGAGGCACGGCCTTACCTGCTGGGACTGGGCACACAGGGTGTCGTAGGTGATGCTCCCCACCTCCCAGTTCTTCACACGCGGGAACTTGGGCCCCTCTGGGGGCCTGGCGAGCGGGGGGCTGTTGAGAGCCGGGGTAGGGTCAGGGGGGAGGAGTGTGTTTCCTTTTGGATGTACCCCTGAGACCTCTCTGACAGTATTAAAAATCTCAATGATTTACTGCTTGCCTGCCATACGCTTTCTTACATTTTCCCTCGTCAGCCTTCACGACAACCTCGGGAGGGAAGCAATAATTAAATCCCCGTTCATACAGGAGGGACCTGAGGCTCAGAAAAGTTAGGAATCTTGCCAGCGGCGGCGGAAAAGGTAGAGCTGGTCACTTCTCTGCCCAGGTCCGCCTGACTCGCGTGCCTGCGGAAGCTCAGCCAGATCCTGGGGTGCTGAGGGCTGTGCTGCTGAACCCCTGAGCCCCTGGGCAAGGCTGGGTCCTCATCCCCGTGCAGGGCCCACCTCGCCTCCTCTGGACATGGGGTGTCCAACCCCTCAAAGTTGTGATGAGCCGCACCTTGAGGAGACAGAGCCTGTGCCCGGCTGAGGGAAGCCCCAGCAGAGATTCCCCAGCCCTGATTTCCCTCCCCACTCACACCCCTCCTGACAGTGGCCATCGTGTGAAGGGAAGCCTCAGAGACCTTATCACTTCCTTCCAGAGCCGCCAGGCCAGCGGCCGGGAGGAAGGGAGGGCCTCGGGTCTCGGGTGCGCCAGTGCAGAGCCCTTCCCTGAGGAGCTGTCTGCAGCCTCAGCCGCCCTGCTATCCTGGCACCCCACCTGGCCTCCAGCGCGTCCTTCCTCTCTCTGGGAACCTCTGCCCAGGGAGGCCCTTCTGGGAGCTGGGACTGCAGGGTCAGTTTTGGGGTTGACGGCCACTAGGAGGAGGGGCCTGGAGCAGAGAAAAAGGGCCTACCTGCTCTGTCTTCTCAGCCTCCCACCCTAGGACCTGAGCCTCCTGGCCCAACTCTCTCCCCCTTCCATGAGACACCATCTTGTCACTCTCCTGTTCCTATCCCTCCCAGCTCCTTTCCTCTTCTGTTAAGTAATCATTGCTGTTTGTTGAAGTCTTGCCATGAACCAGAAACTTAACACAACCCCATGGGGGTGCGGCCCTGTGGCCGAGTGGTTAGTCCACGTGCTCTGCTTTGGCGGCCCAGGGTTTTGCCAGTTTGGATCCTGGGCGCGAACATGGCAAGACTCATCAGGCCACGCTGATGCAGCGTCCCACATGCCACAACTAGAAGGACCCACAACTAAAATATACAACTATGTACTGGGGGGATTTGGGGAGAAAAAGCAGAAAAAAACCCAGAAGATTGGTAACAGTTGTTAGCTCAGGTGCCAATCTTTAAAAAAAAAACCCCATGGGGTAAGTACTGCTATATCCCTATTTTATATAAATGGAGGCTCAGAGAGGTTAAGAAACTTGCTCAAAGTCAAACAGCTCTTGGCAGGAGAGCAGCATTCCAACCCTGGCCATTCAAACTTGGTAAGCTGGCACCTTTACCCCCGACTTCCACCTGTTGCCTGCTGGCCCTAATCCTGGTCTCTCGTCTGAGCCTCCCTGACTATCCTGTTCTGTCCACAGTGACAGCCCTTTTGCATTGATGACCTGGCCGTCCTGGCTGGGCTGCAGGCTCCAGCCCTTCTGAGCCCCCGGCTTTAGGCCGTGACCCTCCTGCCACCTGCTCCTAGCCCCCAGGGCCCTCACCTGTGGTCTGGCGCAGGCAGGGGTGCGGGTGCGGGTGCGGGTACAGGTGCCCGGCTGGGCTCAGATGCGGGGGAGGCTGGGCCCTGCTTGCCACACAGCCCGAGGCCCAGCCCCAGCCCCAGGCCGCAGGGTGGCCCAGGCTCCTGGCCCACACTCTTCAAGTTGCCCATGTCGGCTTCGCTTCAGCTCTGCCGCTCTGAGCAGAGCACCGGCCTTTTCCTTAGGAAGGGGAGGGGGCAGTGGGAGGGGGCTCTCTGGTGCTGGCCCTCGCCCCGCCCCTGCCCCACACACAATGGGACAGGAACAAGGCCGGCTGGGAGGCTCTAAAGACTCGGCTCCATGCCACCAGCCTGGAGGGTGGGGGCCGGACGCCTGGGTTCCGCTCCAAGGACTAGGGCTGATAAGTGGGAACCCAGGTGTCCGGCGGCGCCCTGGGGCTGCAGTGCGGGAGCCGGGGTGCCGGAAAAATGGCAGGGTGGAACAACAGAGAGTCAGAAAGCCCCTCCTGTGGTCAGACCAGAGGGGAGGCCTTCCACCTGGCCCTTGTGGGCCTTGTCCTGAGGGGTGGAAGGCAAGCACCATGTCAGTAGCGCAGGAGGATTCCCAGACTCTTAGTGACCACAGGGACCTCTAGGCTCTCCTTCTCCACTGTCCCTACGTCTAAGTGCGCATGGACCCCTGCCTTTGAGTCCTTTTGGGTTCCTGGGGACACAGGCCCAGCAAAGATGCAGTGACCCTTTGTCCTTGGGTCTGGCATTAGGGTATCCCTTCCCCTCCCTCCCCTATTTCCTGGAACCCCCGCCCCCCATGACTCAAGTGGGGGACACAAAAGAGCAGGAAGCTGCCATCCAGGGCCTCCACCCCCACCCTGTCATCCAGTGACGCATGCTTCCCTGGGGGTAGTAGGTCATCAGACAGACCCAGCAGTCAGGGCTGAGGCAGGGACTGCCCACTGGGGAGATCTTGGAGGCCCAGCGAGAGTGTGGGGATGGAGAAACTACAATTCCCAGAATGCAGGTGGCACACACCAGCACTCTTCAGGCATCTCAGGTTGCAGTGCATGCTGGGGTTTGTAGTTGTGAGCCGTCTGGGGCTAGAGAAAGGTCATGAGCTGGGGCAATAGGTCTCCAGTGTCCAAGCCTGGTGGATTTGAGACGGCAGCCCAAGAGAAACTACAAGAAAGAAACGGAAGTTGAGAGACGGGGATAGGCAGAGACTGGGAGAGGCAGACAGGCAGACAAACAAACATGTGGATTTGTGTTGGCTGGACTCCTTTGAAAAGCAGTGGAGGATAAGACTGGGGTGGGCCTGGGTGGGGGCGAGGCGGCGGATCAGCCGGAAGGAACAGGCTGTGCTGTGAGCTCTGGGGTCACACCTAGAAGGTAGGGTCTGCCAGGTTGGAGGGAGGAGGTGAGGGGCCTTGTAAACTCAAACAAGCCTGAGCTCCGGAGAGCTTTGCTGCCCCTCTCTCAGCAGAGGGGCAGGGGAGAGGCTGAAGCATGTGGCCTGTGCCCGCTGGCTGTAGACCTGCCCCCTGCCGGAGCCTGAGGCTCCACCCCACTGGCCTCCCAGGGAGGCCAGAGAGGGGATCCAGGCCCTACCTCTCAGACATTTTCACCCACTGTGGCTGAAGCAGATAGACCCCATTTCTGATTCCCTTTTGGCGACCACCTAAAATGTACTGACTGAGATCAACTCGTTTTTCCAGATTTCAGTTAATGGAGCTGTGGCTGGCCTCCTCAGGGACAAGGTGACAACAAGTATGAGATGCTGAAGTCCTCATGACCTCTTGCCTGCATCGCTGACCATAGCCCCTCCCTGTGGTCCCGTGACCTCGAGGTCTCCCCTCCCATCTGTGCACCACACTGCTGCCAGATTCATCTCAAAAGCAGGGCTTACCTCATGCTTTGGCTCTCCCTGAAACCTTCATCCCAAGGCCAAGGCCACTCCAACACACTGGCCTGGCCCGCAATTTCCCAAATGCACTGCTCACACCCTCTGTTCCAGACAAATGGGCTTCCTTGCAGATTCCCAAACAGTCCTTGTGTTTTCCTGCCTCTGGGCCCTTGCCTATGCTGTCCCCTCCACCTCTCCCTTTACCCTCTGACTAAAGAATATCCTTCTTCCCCTTCCTCATGCCCAGCCTGGGCAGCTCTGGAGGTGTCCTGCCCAGATCTCCCTTCAAGAGAGAACCTGCTGCAGGAAGTGCAGGTGGCTGACAGCTCTCAGCTGCAATGCCTTCAGAATCTACCCAGTGTTCAATGGAAGGCCACATGTTTCTGTGGAGGCCTCAGTCACTGAAACCCGGGAGGTACATGGGCCCACAATTTCTGCCCAACTGGGACTCCTCCATGGGCAATCTTTACGCGGAATTCCTATTGGCCTGGCAAGACCATCTCAGAGCTCCCTGTGGTCTGAGGCTGTTCCCATCTGACTCTTCTTCCCTCTCTCCTTCATGGATGTCAGACCCACATCCCATTCCGAAGGCTTTCCCTGCCTCCCAGTGCTCTTTCACAAGCATTATCCCCAATCAATCTCTTATGCTTCTAACTCCTTCTTGGCATGCTTCCCAGAGGACCCGACCAACACACAGCCCCGGTGTGTTTCCTCAGTGAGACCTTCCCCAGCATGCCCTTTCTCAGGTCTCCAGGCTACTCTTTGTCACCCTGCCACCAGGCCCTGGGAACATCTCTTGCTCTGGTTCCTCCCGGGGGTGGTTCTTGGGCAGCTTGCTCTGTGTCTGTGATTTCTCTCCCAAATGAACTTGTGTGCTGTGGAAGGACTGGTCAAGTTTTCCTCATTGTGGCTGCTGCTGGACCTGAGTACCCTGCACCGAGTGGGTGCTGCACGGACATTAGCTTGTTTAGCTGCAAATGTGGGCAGCCACCCAGGGAGCTGAAGCTGTGTTCTGGAGGCAGTGGAGAGCGGCCACCGAGAAGGGAGCTGGCTGAGGCTGGATGGGTCTGGGCGGGCAGAAAGGCGAGGTGAGGCTGGTGAAGGTGATGGGTCCAAGAGGGGGCATTCTCTGGCTACAGGGAGGTAGGGACAGTTGAGCACAGCTGCACTGATGGCGGGGGCCAGGGTAGGCTTGAATGGGTGTGGACAGAGGTAGCCATGGCAGGCGTTTTAGGAAGAGGAGGAGAAAGTCAAAATAGAGACAGGAAAAGTCGGAGTGGGGAGCTTTCACCACAGGGAAGGTTTCCTTCTCCCACTTCTCCTGGGGTTGTGGCCGGCATTGCCCGATGTGTCCTAACTTCCGACAAGAGACTGGCTTTCCTGACAGTTTGTGATTCTTCTACCTCTGGGATGGGGCCTCTCCCTCGCCCCCCAGGGCCCTGAGCGATTCTGTCTGTCTTCGTAACTTGCTCTTTGTCAGCCATCCCCGAGAGGGCATTGAGGCATATGAGTCTCAGGGGCTGACAGCCCTTCTTAACAATTGTATTTTTAAAAGCAATTTCTGGAAAAACAAATTTTCAAGACCCTGGGAGTGGAAGTTCCACTGATAGAAAAGAGTGTTAAATTGTGGGATTTCAAACTGGAAGTGACCTTGGAGAGAATCTGTGTGGGAGCCCAGCCCCTTGACCCCTGACAATGGCTGCATTTTCTGCTACTGAGGAGTCAGGCCCAGACCCCAACCTCATCATGCCTGATCAGTGAAGATGACAGACCCTTCTGTGGGTGAGTAGCCAGGCCCCTGGCTCCTCCTGCTCCCCCAGAAGGTGGCAGACCTTGCTCCTGCCTTCTGCTCAGAGCAGAGTGCTGAACTTGGCTTGAGGTGAGATGCCCTGACCTTGGCAGAGGGAAGGCCCTGGGTCTGAGGGGTGTGTGGGGTTGTGGGGGCTGTGGAGGGTGGCGGGTGGCGGGTGACGGGAGCGGAAGGCCCTGACTCTTTATAGCCCAACCTGGGGCTGTTCAGTGTGAGCTGGAAGTGCCCCACCCTGCCCTCTATGAGCGGCTTCCTTCCTGCCTGCTGGCAAGGGCTGGGTGGGGAGCGGAGGGGAAAGGAGGGAAGGGAGGGGAGAGGCAGGAGAGGCGGGGAGCAGCCCTCTGTGGCTCAGGAGGCCTCCGTCCTCCTCAGGATGTAACTCATGCTGCGTCGGGAAGTTGCGAGCGGAGAAATTTGCTCAGCTTCCAGATTGCAAGGCGGAGGCTAGGCATTTGTGGAAGAACTTTGGGCAGGGTCTGGGGCATTTAGGGCTCAGGCAGTGGGAGATGTTGCCTGTCTGAAAGGCGCTCAGCTGGCACTGGGGAGCTGGTAAGCAGCCCCGCCCTTCTTGAGGAAGCCACATGGGGGCAGCAGAGAGCTGAGGAGAAGAGTTTGGCGCAAAGGCCTGGGCTCAGTCACCCAGAGACAAGACAATGAGACCCAGGATGTGCGAGGGCCAGTGGCACATGCCTCTGGGCCCAGCTGGGGTTGTGGGTCCACACTAGCTTTCTGGGACCTTGAAGTGGTTTGTTTGCCTAAGTCTGAAGTTCCTGGCGATGACTCTGTGACTAGCCCACCCCCAGAGAAGCAGGGGTGCCTTTCTTGGTAAACCTCCCCACCTCTGCACAGACCACACGGGGTGTGGTGAACTGAAGGTACAGGGAGCCATGTCCAGCACAGCCCGGGGCGGGAGCATCGGGCGCGGTGGCTCCCCTGAGAGGAGGAAGCTGCTGGCAGTCAGACAGGGTGCAGGGACGCCCCCCGGTGCTTGTAGATGCCGCCCCCGTCCCACAGGTGGGCTTCCTGGGGCACGTGGGCCCTGTTCTGGAGACTCTTCTGCCTCCGGGTCCTCAGACTGGTAGGAAAGTCACCGGGCCGAGAGGCCTTGGAGAATCCTAACACTTTGCCCTGGGAGCGATGGTGTCTGTCGGCTTCTGGGTGCTCCTGGGAAGTCTGCACTGACTTCCTGATGGAAACCTGGGTGTCTCCAGGCCTTGATTCTCCTTGAGGTTTAGATTCTTCCTTCCGAACCATGGCCCTGAGTGGATTCTGTCCCTGTGTGGTGCGTGAGTGTAAGCATGAGTATGTGTGAGTGTGTATGGATGTGTGTGACTGTGTATATATATGTGAGTATGTGTGTGTGGGTATGTCTGTGTGTGAGTGTGTGTATGTATGTGTATGTGTGTGTAAGCATTTGAGTCTGTATGTATGTATATGAGTGTGTGAGAATTTGTATGTATGTGTGTATGTGAGTGTGTATGTATGTGTCTATGTATGTGAGTGTGTGAGAATGTGTGTATGTGTGTGAGTGTGCATGCATGTATATGAGTGTGTATGTAGGTGTGAGTGCGTATGTGTGCCTGTGAGTGTGCTTTCACATCCATGGGGACTTGAAATTGTGCTTCAATCCAGAGTGAAAACGAGGAATTTTTAGGGTGAGTAGAGGTCTCTCAAATGATGACCTTGGGGACCCCTGTCTCAGGTCATGAGGTCCCTACTTATAAGGCGACAGTGGTCAGGGATCAGTCTGACAAGCTCTGCCCTCTTCCCTGCTCCTTCTCTCCCCTCTTCTCTCTTTCAATCCCTCCGGCTGGCCCTGTTTCCTGGTGTGGTTGCTGTGGTGCTGGGTCTCTTGGGAACCAGAGCTTTGAGCATCAAGTGTGCCCAGTATGGAAATTCTGTAGCAACCATCACTGAGGATTGGCTGAGCAGAATCCCTTCCCCCTGCCTTTCAGGTGCCCTGGGGAGGGGCCAGGCCCTCTCTCCAAGCCAGGGTGGGAGGAGAAGTCTGTAGATCCCCTTATTGATTTGTGAGATATGGAGACCCTGATCCCAAACCCTGAGGTACCTTCAGTCATTGCGCTCTTTTTCCTGCCCTCCCAATAGGGTGATAGCCTTTTGACTCCCAAAGACCAGCAAATGAGACGTTCCTGGTATATTTGCTGTGGATGATCTGGGCCTTTCCTGGGGTTCCCATCCTGTTGTTTGGCTTCCTAAACTGCAGCCCAGGCTGCTGTAGGAACTGGCAGACCCTGGTTCACGGAGGAGCCTGATTTACACGGTGTCCTACCTCATGGATCCAGAAGGGGGAGTTCTCTAAGCCCTTTCTTTTTCAGGAGAAAAGATTCCTCTTTTTCTTGACATTCTGGGTCCCTGCACTGTGACTGACCTCTGCTGTCACCTTCACACGCTCACTAACTTTGTCTTCCTATAAGAAGTCCCCACGACGGGCAACTATTCTCCGGAGGGAAGGAGATGAGGTGTCCTGACTGCTGCTGTCAGCTCAGCCATGTTCTCCCTACCCCTGCTCCTTTGTAAAGATTTCCCTTCCCTCTCCAGCCTTAACATGGTCTCTCCCTACTCTAAAGTGAAAGCATTCATGGTCTGCACCACTTCTTGGCACTTGGGATCCAAGACCATGTGACTTCTCTTGTGGCTGCCGTTATTGGTATTTGGTTCCTGTAATATTGTCTATTCATGTGTGAGCATCTTTTCTTTCGAACTAACCGCAAAATTTTTAAGGTCCAGGGACAGAACTGTATGCCTTATATTTCTGGGGGTCCCACACAGCTTGAGGCACATGGAAAGTGATAGGTAATTTTTTGTGAGTAAATCAGTGAGATGACAGAGAGGGAGACCTGGTGGTCCTGAGTTCTATTGTCTGGTCCTTCACGTTGGCTGACGTTCCATGGGGTGGGATACCTTCCCTTTAGGATATGGAACTAGTGTTGGGTTATCATTCCTATGCTTATCCCCCTCCGCCCTAGGCTGGCGTAAGCTCTGAATTCTGCTTGATGAGTTTAGCAGAATAAACAGGGCATGGTTCTGGGGAGCTGACATAGCCACCTCTGTATCTAGAGCTCTCTGGGTCTTCTATCCTCTCTCTCTCTCTCTTTCACACGCACGAATGCACACCCACCCCTGGAATTCTTGATTTCCTAGAGCTCTTGTTATATGTGGTATATAGTCCCTGGCCTGGCCTGGTGCGTGTGGAGAAATTACCTGACTAAGAACTTGGAAACCTGCTTCTTGTCCAGTTCTGTTTCTAACCTGTGGCATGACCTTGGAGGGATCTGCACTGCTGTGAATCTGTTTTCCCATCTAAAATATGAAAGCATTCACTTCTGGCTCTAATATTTCATAAAGCACAGAAACACCCAAGGAAAGCCCAGGCGTTGCAAACATAAAGTCCAGGGGAGGATGCATATCTTTTCCTTGATGACTTGGGTGGCGGTGAGGGAGGAAGGCACATTCTGGACATATGGAAGTGAGACCTGAAGCTTCTTAGCACCGATTGGCAAAGTCAGCTCTTGCTTCACTCTATGCTGCCTCCTGGAGTTACTGTCCAGTTACAGAAGCATTTTCATGGTTTTCAGTGATTATTTAATTCACTGTGTCCCAAGGAGGGCCCCAGTCTGGGTCACCCGAGCTGCCCTCCCTGGTTTCCTGACGAGTCTGGCATGAAGGGTTTTCAGCACCTTGGACAGAGACAGAGCTCCCGGGCTGCAGGACCTGAACAGCCAAGAGAGCTTGGGATCTCCTGCCAGGCCAGCCAGCTTCCCTGGCGAGGTGGTTTGCTCCTTAATATTTTTCAGTCCTTCAAAGACATCCTAAAATAAAGTGTTTTAATTTTCCTTATAATCAGAATCTCCCTCCTCATCAGTCCCTCCTATATGGTAATTCTAGAGCTTCTACTTGCTAAGTTCTGAAGTCTCACTTAGGACCCTTATTGTGTCTGAGGAGGCTGAATCCCATCCTTAAATCAAAGGGACAGATGGCTGTTAAGGTCTCAGGCAGAGGAAACTTAAACTGGCCCCTCCTCTTTGTCATTTGGGGATAAGTAGATAGGTGGGATGACTACTCCATACCTGACCCCTACTGGAATCTTACTTTATGAAGATGCTCACTCCCTTCCTCTGTGCCTGAGAAAACCGTTACCATCCAAGAGGGCCCAGCCTTCCCAGGAAGCCCTCTTGGCTCCCCAAGCCCACTCAGAACCCTCCCTCCTTTGGACTCCTTGCACATATTTTTGGTAGCACAGTGTCACACTAGATTGTTTTCAAGACATTTCATGCCCATTCATTCTTCCTCCCCAGTTAGACTATGAACTCCTTGCAGGTGGAGTCTGTACCAAATGTCTGTTTCCTTTCAGGAGAACCTACAGTGATGAGCAGACGGCAGTGTGAAATGATAAGTCTGAGGGGCTTCTTAGCTGCCCTTAAGGGTGTCCCGCACCACTTATTTTTAATCTGAAATAAATATCCAGGATGCTATCTGTGGAGTAACTATTGGCCTCAAGGACACCCAGGATCAGAGATTAGAGGCAGGAGATAGAGGTGGCAATGGGTATTGATGGAAAATGGAGGAACCATTGATGGGTGGGGAATATGGTTGTGTAGAGTTAAGGAATCACTCACTTCTGGGGCTGGAAGAGATCTCAGAGATCAGCTTGTTTGGTCTCCTCATTTTACAGGTAAGGAAAGTGAGATTTAACAATCCTTCTAAAGTCAAACAACAAATGGGCCCCTTTCTATCGCCTCTGACCTGGTTTAAGTCTTTGACATCTCTCCCCTGGTCTACGGCACAGCTTGGTGTGGCAGATCATATTTTTCCAAGATGGTTGTGCCAATAGATCCCATTGCACCTGCTTTTCTTATAATATGTCAGTGACATTCTTCCACTGAGAGGCGGGGGTCTATGTTCCTCTCTTTGAATCTGATGGGCTGTGGTTATGGCAGGAGTTAATTTATGTGGCTTTCTAGGCTAAGTTATTAAAGGTGGTACAGCTGCTGCCTGAACCTCTCTTGGGAAACTTGACCTTGGAACCCAGCCACGATGCCGTGAGGAAGCCAGGCAGCCACGAGGAAAGGCTTCATGTCAGTGTTCTGGCCCCGGTCCTAGATGAAGTCCCAGCTGACAGCCAGCATCAACCACCAAATGTGAGTGAATGAGCCTTTCAGTCCCGAGTTGAGTGGAGCAGACACAAGTGTTCCCAGCTGAACCTGCCCAAATGGCAGACCCGTGAGCAAAATAAATGCTGTCATTGACTTAGGTCACTGAGGTTTGGGATGGCTGTTATGCAGCAATAAGTAATTGAAACACCTTGTATCTGCCTCAGTTTCTCCAAACTATTATACACGTCTCATTAATTCAACAGGCCTTTATTAGATACTACCTATGTGCTAGGATCTGTACAAAAACAGACGAGAGTTCTGTACAATACATGGACAATACATTTCAGCTGCTGCCACTGTTCCTTTGCACACAGAATAAAATCCATACTCTTTGGCCCTCTACTAACAGATCTAGCCAATTGCTCCACTGACACCACACCAAACTGTTTTGTCCCCAGATCTGATCTCCATTCTCCAGTCTCTATGCCTTTGCTCAAGTTGTCCCTTCCACCTGCAGTGCTTCTGCCCTGCCCACTCTCCACCTTCAAAGACCTGCTCTGAAACCTCCTCCCCTCGAAAGACTCTCCAGCTGAAAGTACCGACACCTCCTTGTAATCCCACAACATTTACTGCGAACTCTACAGTTTCTGTCCGCCCATCACCTCTCAGGAGACTGTGAATCTCTGGAGGAGGGATCCTGGCTTGTCCCTCCTGTCCCCCCACAGGGCCCAGTACATAGGAGGCCCCCAGGAAACATGTGACTAGTAGCTGAACAAGAATTAGAAGTCAAGTCTCCTGAATCCTAGTCTCCAACACCTTACTTGCTTCTTTTGATATCACCATGGCAGGGAAGAAGTCCCGCCAATGGTGGGTATCAGGCGGGTGGGAGAAGACCTTGGTCATGGGCTGGAGGTTGACAGGATTGCTGCACGTGGAGCTGCAGATGGCACTGAGTAGAGGGAGCTCTGGCTCCTGACTAGGGGTTTGAAGTGGGTCCCTCTCTCCCTTCCTTCTTTCCCTTCTTGCTTTCAGCAAGCCCTGAACATCCTCTTCTGGGGGATTTCTTTGATCTTCCTCTCCTCAAACCCCAGTTCATACCTGAAAACATCTCCATTCTCAGGACCCAGTTGCACAGAAAAACAAGGCCCCACTGTGCAGTCTAAGCTTCCCCTTGTTCTGTGTTCCTCCTCCCGCGGGGTTTCTGAGGAACCATTCCTCCATAAGCTGTCTTTCCTGTGCCCATCTGACTGGAACTGCTTCTCAGTCCCCTGTGTTTGTCACTCCCTCTCCTGGGCCCGCCTTTGGCTGTCTTGCCTGGCCTCCCTGCAGGAGTCCACAGGGGCAGGCTTCAATTCCTTTTTCCCTCCCAGGATGTCCTGGCTCAACTCCCTCAGACTGAGCAGGAGCAGAGAGTGGGGTGGGCAGGATGTTTTCCGCAGACTTTTCTCCCTAAATTGTCTCTTTCTGGGAGCTGGGAGGAGCCTATGTGTCTCACTGTCGGGACAGCCTCTCCCTCCCCTCAGTCACAGGCAGAGATGGTCCCTGAAAAGGGCTCTGGGAACCTGAGGTGGGGGGTGGGCTGAGTCTGGTGGCTGTGGGTATTCAGGTTGAGCACTTAACTCTTTTTTTTTTTTTTTTTAAGTTTTATTTGGTGTCAGCTCTCTAACACTTTTTTTTTTTTTTGAGGAAGACCCTGACCTGGGGCTAGTGGAGGTGGGAAGGTGGTGGCAGGGGAGGCTTCTCCATCAGCCAGCTCATCTATTGCCCTTTACCTCTTTGTGCCTGGCATCTGTGGCCCCAGGAAGGATGCCTCTGGGGAGAGCTCGTGTCCATTTCACAGCCTGTCTTCCTTGTCCTAGTCCTGGGCTGTGGGGGTGGCTTAGGGGGACTGCCTTCAGGCTCTCCCCTCAGCCTCTAGGAAGTCGGAAATCTGCATTCAACTTTGACATCTGAGTGTGTGCATGGAGAGAGAGAGAGAGAGAGAGAGAGAGAGAGAGAGAGGGAGAGAGGGAGAGAGAATTTATGTCTTAATTAGCCTGAGGGAGCAGCTCTTTCCTGGCCTGCCTCGATGCCCAGGTGGAGGGTTGCTCTGTGCCTGATCGCCTCTCTTTTGGGAGGATCAAGGGTCCTTCTGGTTCCTTTGTCCTCCATGGGGGATAAGAGCAGAGGCCTGTCCCGGGAACATGGGCGCCAGTGTGGACAGCTGGCCAGACCACATGAGTAGCACCTTTCCTTGGGTCTGGCTCTCCCTCGCCCTTGGTCTGGAGAGAAGGGGGTGCCACAGATGTCCCTTTCCATCTCTTCTCTTCCCAAGCCCATTCTTTCTGCAGGCCCTTTCTCACACTCTCAGTCCCTGGACCTGAGGGGGGAGGATACCGCACTCAAACATGAACCACCCTGGACTCGGGTCAGGCGATCCAGCAACCAGGGTGGTCTCTGGTGGGGGAGGGCCAGGCCCATTGTAGTCTGGGTTCCACCCAGCACCCAGATGGATTGAGATGTCTGATGCCCGGTCATAAAGGAGGTGCAGTCTGTGCCACCGAAGGCCCTGGGCATCTCAGAGTGCAAGCAAGAAAGCTGCCGGAGGTGGCGAGGGCCGAGGGGATGACTGTACAGGCAAGAGCCTCTGGTCTTTTTTAGCATCAGCTGGTGGAGCCACCTCCTTCTCTCCCACTGGCTGCCTCCCTGAGTCACTGCCCACCCACCAGCAAATAAAAAAGGGGTGTCATCTGCTGGCCAATGGCCCCATCTAGCCCCAGTGTTTGCATCTTTTTGCTCCTGGGTGGAAGGTGAGAGTCTGGGTAGGGTGGTTTTGCCAAGACCTTTTCCTCTGGGCCTTTCTCCTCCCAGACTCTGCTTCCTTCTCTGCCCTTTGTACCTTCCCTCCCCCCACATCCCATGATGGTGCTCCCTGGTGACAAGACCCACCCCCTTGTTCCAAGGACAGAGGCAGCTGCAAGCCCTCAGGGGCCCCCACATGGCCCCATCCATCCAGCCGGGTCTCTGACCCAGGCTTCAGGGGAGGGGACCCATGGGGCCGGCTGGCTGCTCAGCTGCCAACTCCTCCCCACCCGCCAGCTCAGCTGTCAACACTCGCCTTCCCGCCCTGGCCTTCTCGGGGCCCTGCTTGGCTGCTTAAGCCCAGGGACACCGCGCCTCAGAGACCCTCACTCAGACCCAGGCAGGCGGTGGGCAGGCAGCGGGCAGACACCCTGCCTGCCCTTGAGCATCCTCAGGCCTCCTTGCCTAAATAAGGGAGCTGCAGCTGGAGCGAGCCAGCTGGCCGGGGGGAGGGGCCTGCGGCTAGGCCAGGGTTTTCCGAGGGGCTGGGCCGCCGCAGCGCCGCAGGGCCCCGAGCCCGCCGATTGGGCCTGCATGGCTGCCCCGGGCTGCAGAGGGAGGGCTGGCCGCTCGCACAAGGGGATCCCCAGGCTGGAACCTCGCGCTCTGGGGCCTTTCTTTGATCCTGTAGCTAGGAGGCCGCAACTCCTGTCAGAATGTCCCTCTCTGTGCAGGAGGGCCCCGAATAACCCCAGAGAGGGCTGTGTGAGTGTGAGTGTGTGTGTGTGTGTGTGTGTGTGTGTGTGTGTTGGGGGGGCGTCCCTGCTTTGGGTGCGTGCCCCTCCTCAATCTCATCCACTCTTATCTCAAATCTCGGCTGGCCTGGGGCCTCCAGATTGTCTTGCCCTTCACATTTCCCGGGTCTCTCCTGACCCTGAGCTCGTCCTCCCAGGGCCCAGGCCTCGCCCGTGTCACCTACAGCAGGCACTGAGCTCATGCTAGTACCAAGTCAGTGCCTGGCATGGTGGGGGACCAGGGCACAAGCGACTGGCCCTCTCCCTTCAAGTCAGGTTCTTCAGCCCTTCGAGTCCGGGGGTGGGGGCGGAACCCCAGTTCCTCCCTGGCCACCTCAAGGCCGGCCGTCGCACCTGTCCTCACGGTTCCCCTACCGAAGGGTCCCTTCCCCCTCTCAGGGCGCGCGAGTCCCGGGGGCTCCTGAGCTGAGCGAGGGGCTGGGTGGGGGGAACCCTCAGCACGGCCCAGCCAATGGGAAGGGCGGGCGCGCGGGGTGTGGGGGGGAGAGGGCGGCGCTGCAGGCGCGCGGCGGGCGGGGGCCGGAGCCCGAGGGGCGCGCGCCGCGTTAACCCTTCCGCGGCCGGGCCGAGCCGTAGGCGCAGCCCGAGCCGCGGGCGCCGGAGCGGCTGGCGGCGCGGCGGGCGGGAGCCGGGAGCCCCGCGCTCGGGCGGGCGGAGCGCAGCGCGGGGACGCGGCGGAGCGGGGCCTGCGGCTCGGCGGGGGCCGGCAGACAGGTGTGCGGGCGGCCGGGCGGCCCGAGCTCAGGCGGCTCCAGGCCGGGCCCGCGGTCCGGAGCCGGGAGCCGAGCGGGGACCCCGCGCCCGCAGCCCAGTCCCGGCCCCGCCTGTGCTCTGCCTGGCCGCGGGGTGCGGGGATCACGGCCGGGCCGGGCCACCCGAAGCCTGTGTTGGGCCGGGCCGGGCCGGGGTGGGTGGGGGCCCGCCCGGCCCGCCCATGGGCTCAGGATGCCGGTGCGGAGGGGCCACGTCGCGCCGCAGAACACCTTCCTGGACACCATCATCCGCAAGTTTGAGGGCCAGAGTGAGTGGGGGAGGGGGCCGGCGGGGAGGGGGCTCTGGGGGCAGGCCGAGCTCTCCCGAGTGTGGATGGGGGGCGTGCCCGGGCCGTGTGCATCCGGTAAGTGCGAGTCACTGGGGGGTGGGGTGGCCCTAAGGCGCTGGCCAGGGGTCGCCTGGGCAAGGCTTGGTGCTGGGGGCCGTGGGCTTGGGGCCAAGGGGCCTGGTGTTGGGGCGTGTGGCGGGAGGCTCAGGTCACACTTCCAGGATCCAGGAGTGTGTGTGACACCCTGAGTGTACAGGGAAGGGAGGTGGGATGGGAGTGTTCAGGTATCCCTAACTCTGGGTGCCTGGATGTGCATGGGGCTGTGTGGGTGCAAGGACAGGAGAATGTATGTGGCCCAAACTGTGGGACCCTCAGAGGACGGTGCATGTGGCTGTCTTGACTGTTGTGAGAAACGGAAGGCCAAGCAGGTAGGGTCATGCCTAACCTGCTCTTGGGTGTGTGGGGTGTGTATGTGTCACCCACGGGTTCCACCCTGCATGGGCAGTGGGGAGATGTCTTTGACAAGGCTACAAACTGTGGGCCCTGGGATGGGAGGGGTCACGAGCTGAAGCTGGGCTTTGAGGGTCTCACAGGCTTGATGCAGTGTCCCCATATTATTGATTTTCCTGTCCTGAGCACCTTTAAGGGGACTAGAGCACCCCTAATCCTGGCCTGGTAGGGGAGGCTTCCAGAAGTGTCCCAGGCTAGGTGAATGTTCTGGGCGTGGGCGTTTGCACCCTCCCGGCATGCGTGTGTCTGTCCCTAAGGTTGCATGTGCCATGGTGGGTGTGACTGCCAAGGGCCCTGGGAGTGGGGAGTGGTGACATTCCTTGCCCATGACCCTGTGAGCACAGGACAGCATGTGCTTGTAACCGTGGTAGGGGGAGGGAGGGGTCAGTTCGATGGGCAGCATTGTCTAAAGCAGAGGAACGAGATGATCCCGAGGGGGAGGGCCCGAGGTGGCGGCTTTTCTTCCCACAAGCTCCAGGAGGCTGTGTAGGCACAGGAAGACCCTGGGCTGGGATCTGGGGGCCTGGCTTCTGGCCCCACCTCTGCCACTGACTGCCATGTGACCTTGAGTGACTTCCCAGTTGGAGTCTCAGTTTGCACATCTGGGAAGGAGGGGGCCCCCAAAGGGGCCTTTCAGGTCCCTTCTGTCCCGGTATTCCAGGAGCTCATTGAAGAGGGTGGGGGTGGGGCCTGCCTTCGAAGAAACTTGCTCTTCTCTCTGGCCTGGAGTGGGGGCCAAGTGGTTTTTTTCTCCGAAGCTGGTGTGTGGCTGGTACCCTGGGCTGCCTTTCAGGTGGAGATGGAGGCCAAGTCAGGGGTCTTGTCATGTGACAGGGAGCCCTGACTCCTGGGGTTGATGGCTGCCTGCGAGTTTTGGGGGGCCTGGGGAATTGACCTAAAGATGACCCAACTTCGAAAAGTAACTTCCTGGAGGCCAGGGTAAGGGAGGGCCAGGAAGGCAGGAGGAGGCCAGATCCTGATGGCCTCAGCCTGCCTCAGGGAGCTCTTGCTGCAGCAGCCTGGGCCTTGTCCATGGGATTGCCCAGAGCAGCAGCCTAAGGGCTGTGCCCACTGGGAAGGGAGGGGGCAGAGTTCTGACTGCTACTGAAAGCCCCAGCATTAAAGGCCAAAGTGGCCGGAAACTTCTGTGTTTATAAGAAGCTTTTATCCCTGGAGCATCTTCCCTGGCACAAGCCAGGGCTGCTGCCGCCTGCCCGCTGCTCACCTGCCAGCCTGACTCCGGGAAGGCGGGGAGGGGGTGAGCCAAGGCTAGCTGAAATGGGTCCACTGGGGCACACTCCTTGATGGGGCCAAACTGAGGCAGGCCTCACATCCCTGGGGAAGGTCCCCTTTCCTGGGTCTGTCTGCTTACAAGTGGGTTACTGTCTCAGGCCCCTCCCTGGGCTTCAGGTATTCCCAGGGTTGGGAGTTGCAGGTCTCTTTCCTTGCTTCCTATGACCTTGGGCTTCTGTCTGTGACCCTCCGCTTATTCCTTCACCTTCTGCCAGACCTAGGTTCAGAAGACGGCTCTGTGATTTACAAGTTGCAAGCTGTGGGTATGGTTCTGAACTTCTTCTGAGCCTCACTTTCTTCATCTCTAAAACGAGGATAATGATGCCTCCCTTACGGGGGGTTGACAGAGTGTTAAGCGAGAGAAAGCGGAGGGGGGGTACATCCTTGCTCCTCTTTAGCGCGCCCACTCCCCAGCCCCTGACTGCCCTTGGAGGGGACACGGAAGTTCCGGGAAGTACTGACCTGGAAGGGTCTGCAGACACTTGGGGGAGTGATTTCCTAGGGACCCCCGGGCTAAGGAGTGCTCAGGGAGCGCCCCACAGTCTAGAGAACGGGGGTCAGGAAGAGAAGCCAGAGGAGCCGGTGCAAAGAGAAGGCTGGCCGCCATCTCTGGCCCTTCCCAGGATCCCTCTCCAGGCCCAGTGTTTATTCCTCCGCCGCGGCTGCTGACACGCGTTGCTGACACCCGCCCAGGCTGGCCCTGGCCCCGGGCGCTGAGGGGGCGGCGGGCCGCTGGCAGCTTGCCCGGGGGAAGCCAGGCAGCCAGCTCGCGGGCCGGGCGGGGGAAGGGGTGCGCCACTCGGCCGGGCCACCGAGGCACCTGTGTCTGGGCACAGCTGCGTTCGCCCCCTACTGGGGGTCCCCGTCCCCGCTGTGTTCCCTGGAGTGGGGAGTCCCCAGGCGGGCGGCTGTGTGTGAGAAGAAAATGCGAGGAAGGGCTGGGAGCCCCCTGCTCACGTGTCCGCTCATCCCCGCCCCCCAGGCCGCAAGTTCATTATCGCCAACGCTCGGGTGGAGAACTGCGCCGTCATCTACTGCAACGACGGCTTCTGCGAGCTGTGCGGCTACTCGCGGGCCGAGGTGATGCAGCGGCCCTGCACCTGCGACTTCCTGCACGGGCCGCGCACGCAGCGCCGCGCCGCCGCGCAGATCGCGCAGGCCCTGCTGGGCGCCGAGGAGCGCAAAGTGGAGATCTCCTTCTACCGGAAGGATGGTAGGCGCGGGCCGGGGCGGGGCCGCGGCGCGGGGGCGGGGCCGCGGGGCGGGGCCGAGAGGGACGACGGTGGCCATGGGGGGTTGGGGACCGGGACAGTGGAATGGGGGCGGCCCGGGAATGGCCGGAGTCCGGGAGGGTTCTTTGAGGTCGTGACCCCAGCTGGGGCCATTGTAGAGGGCCAGGTGGGAGGTGCGGCTGAGCGTTGGGGCTTCAGGGCTGGGTCTCTTTACCTCACACACCCTGGTGGGATGGTTTTCTGGGTGGCCAAGGGGCTGCTTGGCTGTGTGGGTCTGGCGCCTGTGGTTCCTTCCTCCCTGGGCAGATGTGGACACGTTGAGCTAGGTGGGCTGGAGTTTGACGGGGCCAGGATGGTAGGTGCGTGCGTGGACCGAGGTCGTACAAGGTCGGGCTGCAGGCTGGGCACTGACCTCCTGCCACAGGCCTATAGCTATCCTAGGGCAGCCCCTGCCAGGTGACTGGTCTGGGGAGATGTCACGGAGGGCGAGGTGGGGGAGGGCTGCACGATTCTGGTTCGCTCTCTGCTGCCCCTCTCCTGCCCCCTCTTTCTTCTGCACTTCAACTGCACCTGGCAGGAGGTGTGTACCTCTTCCCACAACTTTAGTTCCCTTTGTCTAATCTTTTGAGCATCCAGCCCGCCACCCCCTCCTGTGCCAGGTGTCTCTGCTCAGCCACCGCTCCCAGCCCAGCTGCTCTGGGCTTCCGGAGAGCGGATAAACAGAGCCCTGGGCGGGGCTGCTTCCAAACCGCTCCTGCCCTGGTGGGGCGGGCTCTGCTCAGGGAGGACAGTGCAGTAGGGCTTTGGGGGGCCTGCAGGTATTAGAGGGCTGGGGAGGCGGCTACAGAAGGTGCCATGGGCCTGCCCATGGGTGCCCAAACCCTGCTACTCACCATTGGGTATCTGACAAGCGTTTATTGAACCCTGTCAGCCATGCACAGTGCTAGGATCTTGGAGATAGAGCAGTGATGGAGATAGAGAGATGAGGTTCCTGCCTGCAGGGAGCTTCCCTGCTGTGGACAGCACTCTCTGTCTCCCCCCCCCGGGGTAGGCCAAGTAAGCAGCAGCTCCTGTAGGCCGCTGTCCCTGTCCCTTGGAACCTCCTCTACATGCTCAGGGTTGGCTGAGGTTGCCCTGTAAAGGCTTGCATCCCCCAATGGCCCTACTTTTCCAGGCATGCACAGCCTGTGACATCACTGGACAGCATTAGAGGGGGCACTGTCGTTGAGGCCTTGTGGAAGAGAGTTTGCTCACAGCAAATGTGAGTTCTGGCTGAGAGGCAGGGACTGCGAGACAAGATGCACACTCTGAAGGCAGGGCCTCCTGTCTGGTTTTTCACTGGTGTCTCCCCAGAACCTTAATCAGAGCAGAGCTGCTCCTACGTCTGCCTGGCTGTCTAGTGCTAGCTAACCTTGGTGGGTGGCTTCTGAGTGCTGGACACCGGGCTGAATGTTTCTCTTACATTATCTGATGGAATCTTCACAACAACCCTAGGAGGCGGATACTATTTTTATCTCCATTTTATGGATGAGGAAACTGAAGTTTAGGGAAATTAAGAAACTTTCCCAAAGTCACAGTTAGAAAGTGGCAGAACTGGGAATGGAACATGTTTGTCTGAGCACAGCCCTGCCCACTCTGCTCTCCTGTCATATATTAAGAATGACACCAGATAGTTACAGCTATACCTATATACTGCATATTACTTTATGTACAATTTTATTTTGAAAGTTTGCAACTGTTGGTGTAATGAAAAGAACATGACTACATAAATCCTGGGTTCAGGTCTGACACCAGCAATGATGCAGTATGGGACAGGTTGGGTACTGCCTTGAGCCTGTTTCTACTTCTAGGGTAATGTGCCCGCTCCACTCCTTGGCCGCAGGGGCCTGAGGGCTTCAGTCTTCGCTGTAGTGTGTCTGGGGAGCTGGCCCTTCCTCCTGCCCCCGCTGGTTCCTTTGGGAGAGGTTGGCCACGGAACCCCTTCTGCAGAGGTGCTATCGTGGAATCTGGGTGACCTTGAGGATCACTTAATCCAGCGCACTTGAGTTACAGATGGAGAAACTGAGAGGCAGAGGTCCAGTTACCAGCGAATCAGTGGAGGGACTAGAACCCAGGCCCCCCACCCAAGCATGAGCTCTTTCCCCCCTCCCAGTTACTTCTCCAAATGGGCCCGTGACCCAGAAAACCCTATGCCAACCATCTCTGCCTGCCCCCTTCCCTGCTCCCACCTAGTTTCCATGGGGATCAGGTATCTCCTGTTGGCCAACAGGCTGGCCTTGGCCCTCAGGTCACATAGGTCCCCGCTTGTCCTGGTACTTGAGGCCTAGGATGCAGACAGATTTCCTCCACCTCTCCTCCTTCTGCCTTGAAACGCTCAGTCCCTTGGGTAGATCCCCGTGGCCGGACCTGGGCTATGTGTGTGCATGTTGTGCGCTCACACCTTTGTGCCTCGGCAGAGTAGGGAGGCAGAAGTGAGGAATGCCAATGCCACCTCTTGTTTCTGTCCAGTCTTTTGTCAGGGTCTCTGCCTGGGCCAGCCAAGGGGGAGTGGGTCCCTGGGCTTCAGCCCCAGGAAGGTGGGTGGCTGGGAAGGAGGCGGGGCCTTTCACTGGCAGGCGCCACTGCCGACAGCTGTGCTGTGTCGGTGCCTCTAGCTCAGCTCTGTGCAGTATCAGGGCCTGGAGCCAGACAGCCCCATTATTTAGTTGCTGGGACTCCTGGGAGGTGGGGAGGCCGGACTGGGGGGCTGTGGGCTGGAGAGAGAGACATGAGGTGCCAGGAGCTCACTGGCCCTGTGTCCATGCCCCTTAACGTCATGGCCAGGATTAAGGTGGAATTGGGAGCAGATCCCAGCAGCGTGGGGCTGGCAGGCAGTGGCATCCCTGGAGTCCTGGGGCCTCCCGTCAGCAGCAGGTGCTGCTGGTGCACACCTGTGTTCCCGCGTCACCATGGGGGTGGGCTGTGGGTCCTTCCAGCATGGCTCCTCCTCACTCACTCCTCTCCTCTGCCAGGCCTCTGCTCTCTGTCTCTTGCGTTCTCTCTGCTCTTTGTTCCCACCTCTCTGAGCCCCGCCTCCCACCGCGCTCAGCCTGTCTGCTTGTGCCCGGGGTCTCTGTTCCTTTCCTTCTCCCCATGTCTCGGCTGCCTGCCTGGTGACTCTCTGTCCCCTTGGTTTTTATCTCCTTCTCCCTATATCTGTCTCTCTTCTTCCCTCCTTTCAGCACCCCTGAGCTTTCTACTTTGCCTCTCTCCCTCTGCCCTGGCGTCCTTCACCTCTTTGGGCTCCATCTCGAAGTCTCTGTCCAGCTCCCCATACCTCTGCCTGTCCTGGCCTGGTCTCCATGCTCCTGTGTCCCTAGGAGCCTGTGCGTGGGTGGAGATGGGGGTGTCTCTAGAGAAGAGTCTGTCGGCTTCTCCATTCCAGCTGCAGGCTGGTTGCTATGGTAACAGGGTCAGAGGGCCCCCACTGTAACAGCTGAGCTTTGGGCTGGGGGAGGGGTGGAGATCAGCGGGCCAGCCTGCTCCCCAGTGCCCCCAGTGCTTGTGGGGAGCCAGAGCCCCAGAGATGGCCCTACACACACTGGTCTGTGGCCTGCAGACTCAGACCCCAGCTTTTCAGGGGCTTGTGCAGGCATATCTGGCCTCAGTGACACTTCACACATCCCAGGCCATTTCCGCGTCTTCTCCCTGTCCCCTGAGAGCAGACTTCTCACTGCGACACTCCCATATCCCCTCTTCTCCATCACGGCTGACTCCTCCCCCAGCTCAGACACCCACGCCCTCCGTCCTCTCCAGGCTGTGGTCCTCAGGCCCCCAGAGCCGCATCAGTCTGGGTTGCTGGTAAAGCAGCCCCTGGGTATTTTGAAGTTGGGCAGGCAGGTCAGACAGAGGCTGGTGCCTAGGTGTGTTCTGTGTCCTTGAGATGTGAGCAGACCAGAATCATCCCCAGAGGAACAAGGTTAGACACAGGTAGCACTTTTCTCAGGGAGTGGAAGCCATGGGGGGCGCTCCGTCCACCTTGGGCCCTTCCGGTCACGGCCTGGGGCAGTGTGGAGTTAGCAGCAGGTTAGAGCACCTGTATGGGTGGCCAGGAGCAGGCCACTGGGCCCTGCCTCAGAGCCAGCTGCATCCCCCACCTAGCATTTTCCCTGTGTGGCTCCAGGGGCTCTGGCGGGTGGGGGTTCATTCCTGAGAAGGAACAAGGTGCCCTGGCCTGCTTGGGGGTTCCTGTCTCAGCCCCACCCCGAGGTGAGGCCGGCCTACCAGAATTGAGGGGTGTCGGCCACTCCTGGCTGACTCTGGAGTCTGGAGAGTGTTGGGAGGGTGGCTCCTCCATGTTGTGTCTGCTGTAGCCCCCGGAGAGGAGCTATGTAAATATTTGCGCAGAGAGGGCTGAGATGGGAGTAGAGTTTGACGGTGGCCTTGGTCTCTGGGGAGGGGGGCCGTGGGCAGCAGGAGGGCCAGCGTCGGGGGTGAGATGGGCTGAGACTCAGCCTCTGGTGGTGTGACTTGAGAGGTTCCGAGAAAGCCCTTTCACGCTTAAGCATCTCCCCCGAGCGTGCCTGAAATGCCTCCATTAGAGAACCTTTCTCTTGGGCTGACACTGAGCCTTTTTCTTTAAAAACACATTCTCTCTCGTCACCCCTCCTCCGTATGCAGGGAGAAATGTGGAAATATCTAGCCCTTAGTGTGAGGGAGTGTAACAGAAACTTTCCTCCCTGATCTGGGGGGCGTGGGGGCCAGCTGGGACAGGTGGTGAGTATGGGAGAGGCTCTGGGTGAGCTGCTGGCCCCCTCATGTCGCCTCCTGCCCTTAGCCCAGGGGCGCGTAGAGATCTCCACGCCCTAAACTGTGGTTGGCCCTCTCTCTGTGAATGGGCCTCTCTCCGTTTTGGTCACATGTCTACCAGACTAGAAGCACCTTGAGGGCCAGGCAGTGTCTCCTCCTTGGCCCACCATCTCCTTGCTCATAGTCTGTGTGTGATAGCCATGTCCGGCTTCCCCACTAGACTGTAGGCTCCGAGAGGGTGGAGAGCAGCCTGTCTGTTTTGTTCTCTGTTGCATCTGTGTGTCAGGTGCCTAGTGAGAGCTCAGTACATGCTTGCTGAATGAATGAATGAATGAATGAATGGGGAGGGTAGTGTGCAGAAGTCCTATACCGGGAGTCAGAGACTTGGGAGTGATTTCTGGGTCAGTTAGACTTGCTGTGTGACCTTGGGCAGATTGCTTCCCACCTCGGGGCCTCCATTTCTCCCTCTGTGGAAAACCTTAGAATAATAGAATGCCAGGGCTGGGCGGGGACTTAGAGGGTGGGGGCTGTCAGGGCCAGAGGAAGGTGGGTCCGAGAGAGGTGGCCTGAGGTGGCCACTGAGAGAGCTGGGAGTCCTCCAGCCCTGTTATGTGTGAGGGACATTGTGGGGTACAGGGAAGGCATCTAGGGATGCTCAGCCTCCCCCTACTCAGAGGCCTGGGCTGGGGAGCAGAATGGGGGCAGGGGCGGTGGCAGCTGCACCAGCACACACTCGTGGTTGTGACTACACTCAGAGTTGGCAGGCTGGGACGCAAACTTTATGGCAGGTGATTGTCACGGCCCTCTGATAGGTAGGCCTCTTTGCCTTCACTTTGCAGGAGGGAAACCAGCTTAGAAAGGCTAAGGGGACTTGCCCACGTTTACCTAGCTGGTGGGTGCCTGAGTGGGAACCCGAACCCATTTTTCCTCTTTCCACTCCAGAGCCCTGCCCAGCACGGAACACAACCACACAGGCTGTCTTACCCCCGAGGGCCCTTTTGGGGTGTGATGGGCTCAGGGCCCCAGGAGACTTGGGCTCTGAGAGCTGCACTTCCTCGTAACACCTGTCCTCCCGGCTGCTGCTGGGAGAGGTTCCGCAGATAAGGTTATAGATGCCAACAAAGCAGCCTCGAGTGCCAAGGCTCGTTCTGTTTGCCCTCAGGCAGGGAGTCACCCAGGTGGCCACAGGTCCTGGCCACCCAGGGCCTCAGCATCCCTGTTCCCTGGGGCGCTGCTCTGCTTGCCCTGTGCCCTGCCCACGACCCCTGCCTGCCGCTCCCTCTCCCTTCCCAGGCTTCTGCTGGCCCCAGCTCCTGCCTCTCTCCCAAATCATGGAAACCATGATGTTTGTATTATTGTTTTTTTCTTCTTTCGTTTGATTTTTTTCCTTTTTCTTTATCTCACTCCCCAGTCCCATTACCCTCCCCTTAGGCAACCATTCAAATGTACTTCCTGTGAATGTGTTGCTTGCATATGTTCTTGCAAAATGTGTATTTTGTCTGGATGCATAGGTTTAATTTATGTAAATGATATTGTGCTATGTCTTGTATTCTGGTGTTCACTTTTCTTAAACAGGAGTATGCCCTTACGTACATCAGGTTGTTACTTGACTTCTGGTCTGTAGCTTCATGTTCTGTGGTGTGTTCCCACCTCATTTTCTCCACCCTGTCTCCTGGGGAGGGCCCTCCAGACTGTCTCCATAAATCACGCTGCAGCAAACATCCTCATCCGTGGCCCCTTTTGGACTCGTATGAGGATGTCTTTAGGATGCATCTCTAGGAGTGGAAGCGCTGGATCGCACGGTATGTGGACATTGATTTCAACCACGTACCACCAGGTTGTACCTCAGCCTGGCTGCAGCCATCATTGCGGTCCTGAGCAGAGCGCTGGGTCCCTATTCCCTCACATGGCTGCCACACCTGGCAGCATCCACTTTTCTAATTTTTGCCAGTCTAACTGGTGAAAGTGATATCTTGCTGCTCTGATTTGCATTTCTTTGATTTTGCATGAGTCCAAGCATCTCTCTCTTTTCTTTTGATTTTGAGGAAGATTAGCCTTGAGCTAACATCTGCTGCCAATCCTCCTCTTTTTGCTGAGGAAGACTGGCCCTGAGCTAACATCCGTGCCCATCTTCCTCTACTTTATATGTGGGACACCTGCCACAGCATGGCTTGAGAAGCAACGTGTAGGTCTGAACCTGGGATCTGAACCAGTGAACCCTGGGCCGCCAAAGTGGAACGTATGAACTAAACCGCTGCGCCACCGGGCTGGCCCCCCTGAGCATCTCTTGATAGCCTTTGGGTTCACTTTCCTGAAAATCGCCCACTCAGATCCTTTGCTCGCTTTTCTGTTGAAGCTGCTGTCTTTTGTTCTTATTGGTTTGCAGGAGCTGCTTGTGTGTTCTAGAAATACAGATGCATCCAGTTAAGCATCCGATGTGTATTCTGGATATTAATTCCTGCTGAATCAAGATATTGCAAGTGTCTTCTCCCATTCAGTCATCTGTTAAATTTATTCAAGAAAGATACTTAATTTTGATACAAACAATTCATGGATTTTTAGCTTTGTTTGTGCTTTTGAAGTTCTGTTTAAGAAATGCTTCACCATCCTGAGCTTGCAAAGGTCTACACTTTCTTCTATTAACTTAATTGTGCTACCTTTCTCATAGGTCTCAAATCTATCCTGAGCCTACCTCTGTCTGTGGTATCAAGTAGGGATCAGGTTGTATTTTTTTCCGTGTTGTGAGCCAATTTTCCCAACACATCTAGTAAACAGCCTGTTCTTTTCCATTGATTGGTGGGGCCACCTTTATCATAGGTTCATTTCCCATATATCTGTGGGTCTGCCTTTGAGCTCTCTGTTCTGTTCCAAATATTTGTCTGTTCTTGCATCAAAACCACATTAAAAAAAAACCTATAGCATTCTGTATATCTTCGTTTCTAGAAAGGCAAATCTTCCCTCTCTGTTCTTCTTTTCAAAGGCTGACATAGGTATTTGAAGACCTCTTCTTCTTTATAAACTTTAGAGAAAGTTTATTGAGTTCCTGGAAGGAAAAACTCCACTAGAGTCTTGATTGGGATTAGATTGGTTTTATAGATTAACTTGGGGGAGAATTGACATCTTTATAGTATTTGTCCCAATCCAAGAGGCTAGAGTGTCTCTCCATTTCTTGGATCATTTCTGTATCTTTTATTAGTTTAAAGTTTTGTTTTATTTTTTTCCCTATAGAGGCCTTGTGCATTCTTGCTCAATTCCCAGAGACTTTATAGTTTTTGTTGCTATTATGAAGGAGATCTTATTTTTGACTACCTGTTGTAATAGTTTTATGCTGGTGGAGAAAAATGCTATATATTTTGTGGGCTGATCTTGTATCTGGCAGCCTGGCTGAACTCTCTTATTAGTCTAATTGTTTATCTGTTGATTTTATTGGTTCTCCTGGGAGATGATTCTATCATCTGCAAGTAATGCTGGTTTTCTCTGTTTACGTTTGGGTCATTGTCATATATTTTGATGCTGGAATGTTCCATCTGACTCTCCAAGAGGCTTAGACATTCACTTGTATTTGTCTATCGGAGTGTTCTGGTGTCCTGTGAGGTAGACGGCTCTCGGTTTAATGATTGAGAAGCTATGGCTGGCTAGGTGACCAATGGGAGAGCTGGAATTGGGATGGGGGATGGGGTTCTCTCAAGGCGTCCCCAGGCTCTCTGGGGTGTGCTGGGAGCCAAGATGGGAGCACAGTTCTAGAAGCTTGCAGAGCCCTGGAAGAGAGCAGGGGCCCTAGAGTGTCCCCTGGCTGATTGTAGCTCTGGGTGCCCTAGCTGCCCTGTGACAGGCTGTGTGGTGGTCACAGTAAGGGGGGCTAGTAGGTGGCTGAGGCTCAGAAATACCACACCTGTGAGGGTCCTGCTCTGGCCCCCTCTCCTGGATTCCTGGGTGGTCAGCCTCCATGATCCATGCTAACTTGCTAACTGTTGACCAGATTTAATAGCACTTCCGTGAAGGATACCACCTTGATTCTCATGGTGGTTCTGACTGCTGTCTAGCCTCAGGATGGGTTTGAAATGGGCAGATTATGTTGTGAAAGGACAGTCAGTGTCCCTGGATCTGAAAGGGAGCTTAGAAGGTGGGGAGATGTTCCTGTCCACACCCGCCATAAGCACAGGTCACCACCCTGAATCCACGATCGGTCCTTCGACTGCTTACCCAGTACCTTCCTGGGAAGCCAGCCCAACCCTGGCCTCAGGGCTCCGACTCTGGGGGAAAGGAGGATGCTCACCCCGGAAGTCAGTGTACAATTATCTCCTAAATCAGGGATATAGTTTTAGAGGAGTTCTCAACGAGAAATATCCGTGTGGACCTGATCGAGCAGTCAAGAAAATGTTTGTAGAGGGGATCCTGCAGGGCCTAGAGGGATGGGAGGAGTTGGAGGGAAGAGGAATGGGGGCCGTGGGAACAGGAGGATGGGATGAAGCTGGGGTACCCCGGGGGGCAGGCACTGAGGCCAGGCTGCTTGGGACTCGGCATGTCTGTGTGTCCGGGCATGGGAGGCCCACCTGGGAGGGCAGGCTGAAGGGTCTGATGTGGTTGGGAACAGGGGATTCTGAAGGATTCTGAGGGGGATAGAATCCAGGAAGTAGGAGGAGAGAGGTAAAGTGTGGTGACCTTGGGGAGGATGGGGATGAGAATAGATCCAGGAGAGAGAGCAACTTTGCCCCATCAACATGGCCTTCTTTCCTCTTCCAGGGCTTCTGGGGAGCACGGAGGGGCATGACTCCCAGTTTATAGACAACAAGGCTGTGTCGCTGGGGGTCAAGTGGGGCTGGGCCCCAGAGCTTTTCTAGGAAGAGCTCTTCTCTTGAGGCCTTCGCAGTGGTCTGGAAAGATGGTGTAGGGAAGCCACATGCCGTGGGTTTGGGTGGCGGTCGGACGACTGCACAGGTTCCCCTGAGGCCCTCTGTAGGGCTCTCTAAATCCCTGGGAGGTGTCAGGCTGGAAGGGCTGGTGGAGGTGTCTGTCTGGAGGTGCTCCTTCTGTGGAAGTTGGAGGCTGGATTGGGGCTCCCCAACTCCTGCCCTGCAGTGGCCGTTCCCAGGGGAGTCTGCATCAGCTTCTGGAGGCAGGAGCATAGGATTGGTCTCTCTCTCTCTCTCACACACACACACACACTCACATGCACACTTGAGCACGTGTACTCATTCACTGGCTGGCCTCTCAGGCTCACCCATTCTGTCCCTTGGGCCTGCAACGTCCCTGGCCTCCCCTAGGCCCCCTGGCTGCCCCTAAGAGTGGTGTTAGCGACATGGTGGCCCCCGGCCAGGAGCAGCTCCTGCTGCATCTTCCTGTCGCCGCCACCAGGCTAAATATAACCTGACACTGCACAGCCCTGGGCTGCTGCGGAGACAGCCTCTCTGCCTGGGGGCGGACAGGGCCAACTGGAGCCCCAGCCTCCTGCCCTCAGTGTGACTTTGGGCCCAGATCCTCCTGCCGGGAGCGAGGCAGGGAGGCAGCCAGGGCAAGGATGGCTGCCTCCCCGAGGTCACCTTCCCTGCAGGGGCCCGGCACCCTGCCTCGTTACAGCTCTTGGTGCTTCCGCAAGGCCATCTGTCATCTCGTCTGGCACCCAGGGCGGGAATCACTTGTCCCTGCAGTACCCACAGGGAGTATGAAGCTCAGAGAGGTGGGTGACCTGCCCACAGTCACACAGCAAGAGCCCCGCTTCCTGATGGTTGAGGCAGGTGAGCTCAGCTTCCCAGGGCTCCTCCCTCTGCCTGGGTTATTTTTTCTTCCTCGTCTTGGGCTCTGAATCGGGGTCCTGTTGACTCCTTGGCTCAGGGGGGCAGGTGCTAGGCCTGTCTTGTTTGTGTTGCCCCAAATGCTTCATATGCAAGTGCTCGGTGGATATTCATGGGGTGAAGAGAAGAGCCCCGGTGAAGGAGCTGTGACGACACCTAGTCACAGATGAGTAGCCAGAGACCGTGGCCTGGGGAACTTGCCCAAGGACGCTCAGGGTCGCCTGCAGGCCTCCCCTTTCCGTGAGAGATAGGGTCTGCCCTCGCTAAAGCCTAGTGTGGCTCCTGCCTGGGGCCCAGCTGAGGCCAGGGGTGCCCAGAGGTGGGAAATTGGGTTTGGCCCCTGACCCTTGGATGCGTTGGGATACTGTGCAGGGACGATGCCCCCAGGTGCACTACTGGGCGTGGGTTGGCACCATGTGAAAGCAAGGCAGCATTGTGTTCTGATGACGGTGCCCTTCCCTGGGGTCAGGAGGAACTGTACCTGTGGCACCTGGAATGTGTCCAGGTCTGGCTCTTCTGCAGGGTCCCTCCTGCTGCCCCTCCTCTTCTCCCCTCCTCAGTGACCTGTGGGGAGCTGTGTGACCTCTGGAGGCACAGAGGGTGTGAGGTGTGTGGAGCCTGTCACCGTATGGCTATCAGGCAATGACTGCCTCCCCTTTCCTTCTCTCCATCCCCACAGGGCCCAGGGTGCCCTGAGCCCCAGGAGGCAGGCACAGCCTTGGCACCCAGCCTCCTCACCCCAAGCCAGGTGTCTTCAGCTGGGGCTGGGGTTGATGGGGTGTGAATGGGTGTTCTTTGACATCAGCCGCATGAGCCAGGTGGCCCCTGAACCTCTCCATTCCTGATACTGGCCCACCGCCTCTCCCTCTCCTCCTCCTCCCGTTTATCAAGACCTCCCCTGGGCCCGGCTCCTGTCTCATGCATCCCCACAGCCCCACGGGTTGGGCGTGATCTCTCCGGTTGCAGATGAGTGCTCTGAGGCTTGGGGATGGTAGGTGATATGCCCAAGGTCATTCTGACAGAGTGAGCAAAGGCCACCTGACTCCACGGCCTGGGTCCTCCCCTTAGCGTCGGGTACCCCACAGTCTTCCTGTGGCAGGGCGGGGTCCTCTGCTCCCCTCCTTCCCCAAGCGAGCGCTCCTGGGGCTGGCTGCCTCCGGAGAGTGGGCCGTGCCTGCCACGGAGTGGCTCTCGGAGGCACTGCAGCCTTGCCCAGCTGGGCCGGTTAGCCTCTGCGCCTGGGGGAGCTGTCCTGGGGGCGGGGCAAGGGCAGAGGGAGAAGAGGAGCAGAGGGCTGGGCAGGGTCTGGGGGCAGGTTGGAGTGGGGCTGGTGGAGGGCGAGGCGCTCTTCTATGTGTGCAGTGCCAGCCCGCAGCTCCCGGGAGGCAGCTCAGCTGGACTCATTTCTTCCCTGCTGGGAAGTTGTGTGATGGTCAGAGCCCTGCCCTCCACAGGCTGTGGTTTGCTCTGTGCTGATGCCCGGCTGTCCTTGTGCCCCGCCTTGGGCCTGGATGACTTTCAGCTGCCATCAGGGACCCACACCCCACATAATCCCAGCCAGTAATGGGATGGGGTCTGTTGGCCCGTCTGGCTGAAGAGCTGGGGGTGGGTGACGTGGCAGCTCACGGAAGACCCAGCCGACCCGGCAGGTGGTGGGAGGCAGAGCCTCAGAGAACACTGGCTGACTCGGGGCCACCACTTTCCTCCTTCCACGTCCCCTTGAAAACAGCAGCTGAAGCCAACTCCCCACTCTGCGCAGCCATCAGGCAGGGCTCCAGTTCACATTTTTGGAATAACCAGGGCTTTGACAGGGTTATTTGAAAGGAAAATTCCTTGAATGTCAAAGGGAGAGGGCCAAGGGGGCTCCACAGGCGAGTGAGTGTGTGTCTGGGGAAGGGAGTGGACCTGTGTCGCCACAGGGGCTGATTCTGGAGTTTCTGCAGCCTGGCAGGGGGCGAGGTGGCAATTTGGGATGCCAGTGTCCTGGGATTCTGGGCTGCAGAATGAGACTCTGGCCTCTCTTGCCGAGAAGCCTGAACGGAAGGGGGCATGGAGGGCCGTGGCCTCAAGTCCAGACTCCTGGGGCCGTGTGCGGGGCAGATTCCCAGGCCATCCAGGAGGTTTGGGCTCCTCTAGCTTCCAGACTCCGGAGTGGCCTTCGCTCACTCTGTCAGAGTGACCTTGGGCACGTCACCTACCCTCCCCAAGCTTCGGAGCACTCATCTACAACCAGAGAGATCACATCCACCCCGTGGGGCTGTGGGGATGCATGAGACAGGAGCCGGGCCCAGGGGAGGTCTTGATAAACGGGAGAAGGAGTTTCCCAGTGAGGAACAAGGATCAGGGGCCTGGAGTACTGGAATCCTGGGGTCAGGTGTTGGGGGTCTTCAGAGCTAAGGTTTCCTGGTCTCTGGCCTCTCCTTAGTCCTGATGAGGGCCAGTCCGTGTTCAGGCCGCTGCCGGCCATCACCATATTAGGGCATAAACTCTAGGCGGGCTGTCTGGGTGCCAAACGGTCTCCAGCTGGGCCCGGCCCCCTGCAGCTCCCAACACCACAGCCATACTTCAGCCAGGCCATGTCAGAGGCCGGAGGTCAGGGGAGAGGAGCAGCTGCTGGAGGGAGACCCAGACAGAGCCCCCCAGCTCAGGTCCTGAGGGCCGAGCCATGAGGGCCTGGGATGCGGTGAGTGGAAGGGCTTAAGGGTGGGGTGGAGAGTTCCTGGCCAGCCCCTCCCCTGGTCCAGCCCTGTCATCCCAGTGCCATCCTGTTTCCCTTGATTTCAGAGGATCTCTTTCCACAAGATTTATCCCACAGCTGTTAGAATTGCTAATCTGCTTCCCTCTCTCAGCCTGCCCCCAGCATATCTTCTCAGAGCCTGGCCAGCATCTCCCAGGAGTCAGGCCCTTCACGCCTGGCCCGCTGAGGCTGATGCTGAAGCTACTGCCCCACTTGGCAGGGCTCAGCCCCCAGGGCCTCGTTGGCAGCATCAAGCAGCAGCCCCAAGCCCCTCCAGATTGCTGGCCTCTCCCTTGACTCAGTTCACCACCGCCACTTCCTCTCCACCCCTCTCCATCCTTGACCCTCCCCCACCATCCACACTGCCCCTTCACTAACACCACCAGCCAGTGCCTGCTCCCTGCTGCCTTGTTCTAGGTGTTAGGCCCTTCAGAGGGACACAGACACTGGCGAGTTAGGCCCCTGCAGTTCAGAGAAGACAGATGAGGACAGGGGCAGCAGCAACAAGGAAAGAAGTCTCTACTCTGGGAAGAGAGGGAGATGAGAGACATGCCTGGTCCCCATAGGGTCCACAGAGGAGGAATAGGATGTTAATGCATCTTTGAGGGTTTCCTCTGTGCCGGGGTTCTGAGTTGGGCCTTAGGCAGAGCCTGAGAGCATGCCGGGTCTCTTTCAGATATCAGCAGAGAGAGGGGTGAGAGGGCCGTGCACCGGACAGGCAGCAGAGGCAGACTGGGTGTATTCGGCCTGGTGGGCTGACCTCACCTGGTACAGGGGCTCTGGTGGGGAGGGAAAAAAAAATCAAGGACACAGAGAGAAAGACAAGGAGAGGCAGGGATGAAAGATCTAGAAGCAGTGCTTCTCAACTCTTTGGTGAAGGATCAGTTTTCTTTGTTTCTAATATATCACAGACCAATGCTCGTGTGAAATACAGAATCACATACTTGGAGTTGTGGCGAGGCCAAATTGCTCTAAAGGTTTTGAAACTCTTGCTCTTGACATCTGAACTGACCTCGTTGTGGACGGACAGTGCAGTTGGGTATCGTGTAGAGAGAGTGAAGGCAGAGACTGGGGTCACTGCCAACCCGTCTATAGCATTTGGTGCACGCCAGGCATTGCCCCAGGCCCTGGGCATATGTTGACTTATTTAATCTTTATAACTCACGAGAGAGGAATTATTATCGTTCCCACTTTATAGATGAAGAAATTGGAGGCACAGCGAGGTTAAATAATTTAGGAACAATGCATAAATGACTAAGCAGCAGAGCTGGGATCCGAACCCAGAGATCCTGGGCTTAAAGTCTGTGGGCTTAACCATCAGGCAACACTGCCTCACATGAGGGAAGGCAAAGATAGATTGAGAGGATGGGGAAATGAGATGAAAAAACAAGGGAGGAAGAAAGGAGTGTAAGCCACTGTAGGGGAGCATGCAGTAGGGAGAGAGGGCTAGAGAAACGACAAGGAGAGCGAGGCGAAGGGAGAGTTTTGAAAGCAGCAAGCTGGAGCAGACAGATTGAGGCCAGAAACTCAGTCTGGCAGGCACACAGCAGGAGGAGGGTTTGGGGCAGAAGATCCTGTAGCGGAGATGGCTGGGGACTGTGTTTAGGGGCCGTGGGGGAGGCACAAGAGGATGGGCCCCTTCAGATTTCTGCTCTGCCCACCGAGGGGCCCTGGTGCCACAGTGGCCGTGTCCCCCACTCTGCAGGGAGCTGCTTCCTGTGCCTGGTGGATGTGGTGCCCGTGAAGAACGAGGATGGGGCTGTCATCATGTTCATCCTCAACTTCGAGGTGGTGATGGAGAAGGACATGGTGGGGTCCCCGGCCCGGGACACCAATCACCGTGGCCCCCCCACTAGCTGGCTGGCCACAGGTAAGTGCAGCCGGGCTGTCTGGCTGGCGCAGGAATATATAATCTTCCTTCCTGGGGCCATGAAGCCACCCAAGGCCAGTGCTCCGCAGGAAAGGGTGCGGGAGGTGCGGGTCCCTTCAGGGGTTGGGGAGAGAACACTGAGGATCTGGCCCAGGCCCATCTGGCTCAGGATGGACATACAGGGGTGGAGTGACAGACTGAGCCCAGATTCACAGGTTCTTGGGGCAGGATGACGCCTGGTTTCCTAGTCTTACCTGCTTGGGTTCCCACCACAGCATCCCAGGGAGTGGTCCTCTCTCCAGCCCCAGGGATGGGGATTCACCCTTCCCAGATGGCGTTGCCACTTCGGAGTGGCTCCCTCTCCTTGTCAGAAAGCTCGGTCTCCCGTGGACTCAGCTCTCTGTCTGTGAAGTTTCTGCCTTCTGGTCCTTGTTCCTGGACTGGCTAGCTCCCTGCTGTGGCCTTGGCTAATTGAGAAGAGGATTTGAGGGGAACGTTTACCGTGGCTGGAGACGTGGAGGCCTCACCTCATCTCCCTGTGACGCAAAGACTCAGACCTCTTGACTCCATGGCCTCTTTTGGTTTAATTTTAGTTTTTCCCTCAGAGTCATGGCAAAAATTGCACCTCTTGTTTTCCCAGGCTCTAGAATGGCGGTGTTAATAACGCCGGCCCCACCTTTGCACAGGTCCCCTCTGCAAGGCAGCAGGGTATGGCAGGAAGGCTGTGGCATCACTCCCCTATTCAGATGCAGGCCCTGCCGTTAACTGTGTGACCTTCTGCAGGTCACACAACTCATTTATAGCTACATTTCCTCATGTCTGAAATGGGGATAAGGATACCCATCAGTGCAGGTGTGAGAGTCAGGGATGGTTTGTGAAAAGCCCACCTGATATGTGGCTCAAGAAATGGTGGTTTGTTATTGTTAGAGCCTTAGATAAGATTGTATTCTAGAATCTTTTTGAGATTGGAGTTCCGTGCAGTGGGAGCGGGGGTGGAGGGGTGCCAGCTGTCAGGGCTCCCGTTTGCCTTCCTTCCTCCCCTGGGTGGGTGGCTGGGGCTCCTGCTCCTAGGCTTGCCCCTCCCTGGCTGCTCTGCTGGCGGTCCTGTGGACTCGCACCTCTCCTCTCCCCTCCTCTCTCCCTGCAGGTCGGGCCAAGACCTTCCGCCTGAAGTTGCCTGCGCTGCTGGCCTTGACAGCGCGGGAGTCGACAGTGCGGCCAGGTGGCGCGGGCAGCACGGGGGCCCCCGGGGCTGTGGTGGTGGACGTGGACCTGACGCCTGCGGCGCCCAGCAGCGAGTCGCTGGCCCTGGACGAGGTGACAGCCATGGACAACCACGTGGCGGGGCTTGGGCCGGCGGAAGAGCGCCGCGCGCTGGTGGGCCCCGGCTCGCCGCCCGCCTGTGCGCCCATCCCGCACCCGTCACCCCGGGCCCACAGCCTCAACCCCGACGCCTCGGGCTCCAGCTGCAGCCTGGCCCGGACACGCTCCCGGGAGAGCTGTGCCAGCGTGCGCCGCGCCTCATCAGCGGATGACATCGAGGCCATGCGCACCGGGCTGCCCCCACCGCCACGCCATGCCAGCACAGGTGAGGGCCTCTGGCCACCCTGGGAACTGCCCCAGCACTTTCGCACCTGCCAGGCCTGCCCCGTTCCGGGACCTCAGCTTCCTCCCCCTCCACCCTGTCCTGTGTGCCTGGGAGATGGAAATCCCATTAAGCACTTATTTAATCTGGTTAAGCAGGCTTTTACTCCATTAAATGTCCATTCATCCCACTACATCCTTCCACTCACAGAGCCTTTGCTGGCCCCTGGCTCTGGGGTTCTCCCAGGACAGCCTGGAGCAGGGATGGCCATGGGGAGTTTGAAGGGCGGGAGAGACATCTGGGTCCCTGCCACCACCTGGTCCTCTGGCAGGCTCCCAGTACCCGCTGAACAGACCTTTATGGAGGATCGTCTCCTCTGTCACCTCATAGTTGCATCATGGCATGCTTCGATCAGGTCGGGAGGGGTCTGGCCTTGCTTGTTTTCGGTGACTCTGCCCCAACTCCTGAGCTGGCCTCATTGACACACTGTACCTCATGACCTGGCACATGCAGGGCCTGGTCTCCACCTCAGCTCTATGTCGTCGGCCTGACTGCCCTTCGGCACCTGCCTGCTGCCCTGACCCTGCTTTCCCCTTCACCCCAGGGGCCATGCACCCCCTGCGCAGCGGCCTGCTTAACTCCACATCAGATTCGGACCTCGTGCGCTACCGCACCATTAGCAAGATTCCCCAAATCACCCTCAACTTTGTGGACCTCAAGGGCGACCCCTTCCTGGCTTCGCCCACCAGTGACCGGGAGATCATAGCACCCAAGATAAAGGAGCGGACCCACAATGTCACCGAGAAGGTCACCCAGGTAGGTGCCCAGACCCTGGCTCTCCCCTCAGCTTGGAGGATCTTGGAGGAGGTGGAAGTGGGCTGTGGTCAAAGGTGGGGTGGAGGGGTCCAGTCAGTGAGGGCCTCTTGAGGGTGGGCAGACCTGCTGGCTGGGGGTGTTAATTCTGGAGCTTGGATGAGGTAGAGAACAGTCTGGGAGGTCCTGGAGAAAGGGAGACTGGACGGGAGGTGGCCTTGGGACACGGCAGGTCTAGAGGACAGGTTGACGGGGCACAGGGAGGACAGTGCAGTTGAGGCTGGGCACCTGAGACAGTCAGGGTGGGCAGGAGAAGTCAGCCACAGGGACACAACAGGGCCTGCTCACAGGGTGTGGGGAGGGGAGCAGTGGGGGCAACCAACAAGAGGCCTCAAGTTAGAAGGGGCCACAGAGGTCAAGGTCGGGGGTCTTGATTCTTCTAGCCCAAGGTGATGAGCCAGGAGGAGAGTGGGGGCCTGGTGCTAGGGCCAGGATGGCCTGGAGGTGCACACCCTTTCCGTAAGGCACAGGAGAGGAGGGTTGCCTTCCCACATTGTGAGGGGAGGGTATGGTGGTGGGGGCACAGATATGGGGGGATGGAGGGATCAAGTCCGTGAATCCTGGGCCAGAGGGGACTGCCAGCCTTTGGGGGCATTGCCCAACACTGCCCGGTGGCAGGGCCAGCCTGGTCTCCTGCCCCCTCCTGGCAGCCAGAAGGCCTGCACCACCCCACTGCCCAGGCCATCCCAGCTCCTCCTTTGCATCCTGACGGAGGATCAGGAGTGGGAATCCCTGCAGTCAGGGAGAAGCCTGGGACAGTGGGGGCTCCTGTCCCACACCTGCTGCACCCCAGTTCCCCATGCCCTCTCCTGCCCCGTCCACAGCAGCTCCCCAAGTTGGCCTGAGGAAGGGAGCTGCCCGTTTGCTTGCCCCGCCTGCCTCCTCGGCCCTCCTCCTGGCCCTGCTCCCACCGCCTCTGGCTCCCTGGGTCCCTGCCAGGTCTCCAGCCCCTTGGCCTTGACTCCAGAATGTTCCTCCACACCCGAGGCCCTATATCTGGCTGCCTCCCCCTCACTGCCTCCCCCCCACCGCCTCTGTCTTGTTCCCACCTGGAGCCCTGGCATCTGCCCTGCTCCTGTGCCCGCAGCATGTGCCTGTTGTGTTGTTGTGGTCTGCGCGTGTGGGTCTATATGTGTCAGCCTGTGCGTGTGTTCCTGGCTCTGCCGGTCAACGGGCGGCCTCTCCATCTCTGGGTGTCTGTCTGACTCTGGCTGGCTGGGCACTGGACTGGCGGGGCGGGGGTGTTGGGGAGACCATTAATCTGCGGTGACAGTCCGGGCCGCCGGGGAGGGGGAGGGGCGCGGGCTGCAGGAGCGGCTGCAGCAGGAGCCTGGAGCCGGCCGCGGGGGAGGGGGCGCTGGCCTGCTGGGGCGGGGCGGGGGAGCCCAGTGTGCCTCGTGGGGGTGGGGACAGGGAGGAGGAGGGGCCGGCTGGAGGAGCCGAGGTTCCGACCGCGGCGCCGCTGCTGGGCTGGCAGCAGGCAGAGCACAGCACCCTGGCAGCGGGGCCCGCACCAGGGGACCATGGGCAGCCAGAGCCAGGCGGGCTGCTGTCCACACTCACTGCCAGGGTGACCCCAGCCCCGGGCCCAGCCCCGGCGACCCTGGCTTCATGCCAGAGGCTGTCCTGGGAGCCAGGCCGCCAGCCTCTGGGGCGCAGCCTGGGCTGGGACTGCTGCTGGGGCGCAGGTGAGGTGCTGGCTGGGCCCTCAGGCCCCAGGGCAGGCAGGCTGGGGGGAGCCAAGTCCTCCATGGCGGCCCCAGCAGGGAAGGCAAGCAGGACAGGGGCTCTGCAACCCAGGGCCCAGAAAGGCCGGGTGCGGCGGGCCGTGCGCATCTCCAGCCTGGTGGCCCAGGAGGTAGGTGACCCCCAGCTCCTCCCCCTCCCTTCCGGGGCTGGGGCACTGAGACAGGCGGCAGCAAGTCGGATGCGGTCCAGAGGGCTCTGGCACCAGGCCGGGAGAGGGCTTCTGAGAAGCAGGAGAGTTTGAGGCACGGGGTCCCTGTTCATCTTGCTCTTGGTTCCAGCTTGCTCCTCTTTATGCCCACTGGGCTGGGGGACAGTGCTTTCCTTGACAGGGAGCTTCCCTCTCCCAAGGCTTCCCGGGCCTACGGTCTTCTAGCTCAAAATGCAAAGGTAGGATAAGGAAAACAGGAATGAAATGGGTGACCAGAGAGGATAGCAGGGAGACTGGGGAGGAGAGGAGCCAGCCTCCTGCTCCCATCCCACCTCCCCCAGCGGGCAGGGACAGCGAGAGGGCTGGCGGGCAGCAGCCAAGCCTGGCATGGAGGCGCTGAGGCTCCATGCTCCCGCACTCTGTGTGCTGGAGGTGGACCCTGCAGCAGCGAGTGAGGCGTGGGCTGCTTCAGGGGTCCAGGCTTGGAGGCTGGACTCTGAGCAGGGTGGGGGTCAGAGGCCACTGGATGGTGGTGAGGGCAGGCTGAGCTGAGACACCTGGCTTGCCTCTTCCTGGGCAGCCTGAGGTGCTGGTGGCTGGGCTGTGGTCCCCCAGGCTGATGACTCTGTAGGCACCTCCTGGGAGCCACCTCTCTGCCCCCAGGGGGCTTCTGTCAGAGATCCTGCAGGAGGCTCTGGGCAGATGGCAGATGCCTGAGAATCTCATCCCTGCCACTGTCTCCCTTGGCACCTGAGCTCTCTGCCGCGGCTCACATGCTCTTCCCGCTGGGGGACAGGTATGGGGGGATTCTTTCAATCCACAGAGGAGCCCAGAGTTTGGCTTAAATGAGCTTGTGTTCTGCGGGACAACAGGTCAAGGGGGGGTTACACACCTGGCCTGAGGCCATATGGTAAGCTGCTGGTTGCAGAGCGGGGCCTGGTCCCTGTGAGATGAGGTCTGCGGGTCCAGGCCTTGTATCCTGGGCTTGCCCCATGCATGTGCATTTGTGCATTGGGCTGGTCCTGCCATGGGCAGACTCGGGGGGCAGGATCGCTGTTGTCAGGTGTGGTCCAGCACAGCCCCAGGGGGTTGGGCCTCTCAGGCACTGGGAGGAGCTCCATCCAGGGACAGTTACCTTCTTCTGCTCCCTTGTCTGCGGGGGCCCTGGCCAGGTCTGTTTTTTTAATCCCCACTTGATCTCTGTAAGGCTGCCACCCCATGCTTTCTGCCTTAAGGAGCAAGTGTCTTGGGCTGAAGGCAGGGCAGAAGTGGCGGCCTAGGAGCCACATGCTCCCTCCTCTGCTCCAGGCCCCAGCTGTTCCCCGCACCTATCACTTGCCACTGGAGCTCCCGTGGCCACCCCAGGGTGGCCAAACCCCTAACTATGGCCCATTTTAACTTCCTGTTACTTCCTTTAAGGACTTGTTCTCTAAACAGTCTGTCTGGTGAGGGTGGGCCCAGGGGATGCCCCAGCTTGGTTATGAATGGAAGTCTTTGAGGCTCCACCCACCACGCCCTCGCAGCCCAGGAGCCTGAAGTTGTGGGGCCCTGGCACTCAGAACTGCTGGGAACAGGGCCGGCAATCTTGGCTCTCAAGGGGGTGGGCCAGGCCTTGGGTTTGGGGCTGCCCAGGGATGGCAGGGCCAGGCTGAGAGAGCTTGGGGAGGGGGATTTTGGGTTGAGTCAAATGTTCGTAAGAGAGGACTCTGAGGGCCTGGGGGAGGGCACAGGGGGACAGATGCAGCTCCTGGGACAGTGTAGGGAAGCCAGCCTCTGCCCTTCCTAGTTTGCTTGGGGAGAGAGTGGTGTGGCTGCTGCTACCTGATCTAGACAGTGAAGGATATGAAGGTGAGCCTGTACAGAGCTGGGTGTGTCCCTTCTGAATGTCTGTTGTGTGCATGTCCCTCTGTGTACACGTAGGCCCATCTCTGGCTGGGTTAGGGCTTAGTGCACTGGTGTAGGAGTGTGGGAGCGCAAGGACTGAGGGCTGCCCTGGGCTTCGGGGGAGAGGGGGCTGGGGGAGAGAGGACTGGGAGTGACTTGGTCTCTCCCCAGTGGAGGCCAAGGAGCCTGAGTCTGGGTGGCTGGTATCCTTGGGCCAGCGGCATGAAGAAACCATTAGGCCCTCAGTCCCTGGACCACCAGCAGTGGGACTCGTAGGGAACTGCAGTGATGTGCTGAGGCTATGACTCCTGAGGCCATCGCCCAGGCAGGGAGCCGTAGCCCTTGGAGCATTTTCTGGACTGAGCCGATGGTGTGTGTGTGTGGTGTTTGGCCAGTGTGGGCAAGATTGCATGGTGGGAGTTATATCCGTAGGTGTGGGTCTGCATCGCTGGTGGGGAGCAGTACTTCTGGGCATTACTGCACGGTGCCCTAGACTCAGGTCACCAGCCAGGAGGTCCCCATGCTGCATGGGGAACTGTAGTGCCCAGGTTGAGGGTTGGTCGGTGGCTGTGGCCCCTTGGCTGAGGGGTAGGTATTCTGATTGAAACTTTTTGGCCTCCCTCCTTACTCTGCTTGTCCTCTTCTTTGGACGCCCCAGCAGAGATGTTACCTGCTCCCACCCTAGAGGTCCCATGGCCTGTCTTCCCCTGCCCCAGATGCCGGCTGGACATCATGCCCTCCTCTCCACCTCCCTTGCCTGTCCAGGTCCTGTCTCTGGGTGCTGATGTGCTGCCGGAGTACAAGCTGCAGGCGCCACGCATCCACCGCTGGACCATCCTGCACTACAGCCCCTTCAAGGCCGTGTGGGACTGGCTCATCCTGCTGCTGGTCATCTACACGGCCGTCTTCACGCCCTACTCGGCTGCCTTCCTGCTGAAGGAGACGGAAGAGGGCCCCCCGGCCACCGACTGTGGCTATGCCTGCCAGCCCCTGGCAGTGGTGGACCTCATCGTGGATATCATGTTCATCGTGGACATCCTCATCAACTTCCGCACCACCTATGTCAATGCCAACGAGGAGGTGGTCAGCCACCCTGGCCGCATCGCCGTCCACTACTTCAAGGGCTGGTTCCTCATCGACATGGTGGCTGCCATCCCCTTTGACCTGCTCATCTTCGGTTCTGGCTCTGAGGAGGTGGGTTGGCAGGGAGGTAGAGGCAAAGAGGATGTGGGGAAAGGGAGAGAAGGTGGTGGGAGGTGGTGGGGCAGAGAAGGTGGCGAGGGAAAGGCCTGCAGAGGCATGGCGGGTGCCACCAACCAGCACCCGCTCCCGCTCCATACCAGCCACTCACTGGTTATAGAGGTCCAGAGGGGGCGCCTTTTTCTAATTTGTCTTTCAAAAAAGGCCACTGTCTTCTCATTCACACAAAAGCTGTGGGCGTTCTGGCCAGGCACCTTACTGTGGGTGTTGACCCTTTCGGAGTCCCAGTTTCCTCATTGTTACTATGGGGACCATGAGCCCTCTGTTCACAAAGCTAGCAAAGATTAATGGGATTCTGTTCTGGGCGCAGCATGTGGAGGGCGCTTCAATTAGGAGGAGGTTCTGGGAGGAAGTCTTTGGGGATCTTACCGCTGATGTCCCCCAGTACTGCAGTGCCCCCATCCTCATTTGCCCCCACACTTAATGTCCCCCTCCCACCGCAGCTGATCGGGCTCCTGAAGACGGCGCGGCTGCTGCGACTGGTGCGCGTCGCACGGAAGCTGGACCGCTACTCGGAGTACGGGGCAGCGGTGCTCTTCCTGCTCATGTGCACCTTTGCGCTCATCGCGCACTGGCTGGCTTGCATCTGGTACGCCATCGGCAACATGGAGCAGCCGCACATGGACTCCCGCATCGGCTGGCTGCACAACCTGGGCGACCAGATCGGCAAGCCCTACAACAGCAGTGGCCTGGGTGGCCCGTCCATCAAGGACAAGTATGTCACGGCCCTCTACTTCACCTTCAGCAGCCTCACTAGCGTGGGCTTCGGCAATGTCTCCCCCAACACCAACTCAGAGAAGATCTTCTCCATTTGTGTCATGCTCATTGGCTGTGAGTGTGCCCATCCGGGTGGGCGGGGGAGAGTGGCACCGGGTCTGGGAAGAGCCCAAGGTGGAGGGTGGGGAGGATGCCAGAGGGGCTGGAGTGGGCTCTTGGGACTTAGAGATGCCAGAGGCCACCATCGTGGCGTGTTGGGAGCCAGGATGCCAGGGAAGAGGCACAAGGCAGAGTCCCGGGGCGTGTGTGCCTGGGCTTCTGTGTTTGTGCATCTCGTTTGTGTGCTTACACTGAGACGTGACTGCGTGTGTCATTGACTGGGTGCAGGGGCCGGCGGGGTCCCTTTGATGCTGACGGCCCCACTCGCCCCTGCCCCCAGCCCTCATGTACGCCAGCATCTTTGGCAACGTGTCAGCCATCATCCAGCGGCTATACTCGGGCACAGCCCGCTACCACACGCAAATGCTCCGGGTGCGGGAGTTCATCCGCTTCCACCAGATCCCTAACCCGCTGCGCCAGCGCCTTGAGGAGTATTTCCAGCACGCCTGGTCCTACACCAACGGCATCGACATGAACGCGGTGAGGCCACTGGGCCGCGTGATGGGCTGCTGGGGGGCTGGAGGGATTGGGGTCATGCAGTGAACATGTCTCCCCTCCCAGCATCACACTGTGGTTCAGGTGGTCACAGTTAGTGCTGTAACCCTGAGAGCTGTTACCCTCCTTTTGCTAATGGAGCTCATTTACTGGGAGAGCTCTCACTTTGGGGCAGGCCAGATCAGGCCCTTGCGTATGGGTGATGCGTTTAATCCTCACAACAGCCCCAGGCAGGAATTGGTCCCCACACCTTAAACATAAGGAAATGGAGGTCTAGGGCAGTGAGGTGTCATCCCCAAGGGTGCACGGCTAGAAGGGGTGGAGATGGAATGGGCACCCAGATCCCTCCCTTCCACACTGGACCCCCCATGCTCGTCCCAGGGCCTCCTCTGGGGCGGGGTGTGGGAATGGGTTCCAGGGGAGGGCATGCTGAGCCGCCCCACCTCCCCCAGGTGCTGAAGGGCTTCCCGGAGTGCCTGCAGGCAGACATCTGCCTGCACCTGAACCGCTCGCTGCTGCAACATTGCAAGCCCTTCCGAGGGGCCACCAAAGGCTGCCTGCGGGCCCTGGCCATGAAGTTCAAGACGACACACGCACCGCCAGGGGACACGCTGGTGCACGCCGGGGACCTGCTCACCGCCCTCTACTTCATCTCCCGGGGCTCCATCGAGATCCTGCGGGGCGATGTCGTCGTGGCCATCCTGGGTACGGCAGGGACCAGGCCCTGGGCTGGAAATGCCCGCCATGGCCTGGAGACATCCGAGCCCTCTGAGGACACAGCCACTGGGGCTGTGGACCCGGGACTGCCTGCAGAGACCTTGGGCTCTTTTAATTCACCCCAGCTCAGGCCCTCCACGGGGGGCAGTGAGAAGGAGCCGCACACGGGGTGGGGCTGCTAACCTCTGGGGGCTCCCAGATTCTGCCTCTCTTCGGGATCTCCCCCCAGGCAGCGACACTCTTGCTTCCTTAAAACAGGACCAAATCCAGATGCTTCAAGGTGGGCAGTGGAGGGAGGCTGTGCCTCTGATTTTACTAAGGAAATTCGAAGTTCCCTACAGCCTCCTGCGATACAGCCAAGCCTGGCCCTCGTCATCTCCAAAGCAAAGGGAGTCCTGCCCCTCCCCGCCTTCCCTCCCTTCCTTTCCGCCCTACCTGTGCACCTGGGCAGGTGTGCCTGGGCAGGGGACGTCCTGCTCTCTGTCTTTCCCTTGACCCTGTACACCTTAGGGCAGATGTGTCATGGGGGGTCCTTTTAGGTTTTTATTTCTCAGTTCAGTAAGAACACATACCCTCGCTCCACGAACACCCCCAAACACAGCTAAAACTAGTTTCACCACATAACACTTGGCCCTACTACACATGGTGCCTTCTGGTGTTTTCTGTTCTGTGTTGTGCTAAGCTATGCTATCCTATTTTCTTTCAGTAAACAAAATGCTGGTCTTGATTCACTACTGTGTTATGATCTGTAGTTTGAAGAACACTATTTATGAGAGTGCAGTGGTTGGCCAGGAGGGTGTTTGGGATGTGGGGTTTGGGGGTAGAAGTCGAGTTAGAACCCAGGGGAACCAGGGCCATGGGCAGGGTGGGGAACGCAGGCTGGTGCCACTGGCTGGTTCCAGGAGCTGGAGGCACAAAGATGGGAGGTTCCCTGCTCTTTACCAACAGGGCTCTGCTGGCTACGTGGTCCCGCCTTTGTAGGGGGGCGGGAATGGGGCTGGGGCTGGCCGGTGGGTGACGAGATTGAGGGGAGGCGCCGGGCCTGGGGTGAGAATGCCTGGAAGACAGGAGCCTGCTGCCTCTGCCGCCCCAGGGGCTGAGCCCCCCTCTCGGTGGCCTCCAGGGAAGAATGACATCTTCGGAGAGCCTCTGAACCTGTATGCGCGGCCTGGCAAGTCCAATGGGGATGTGCGGGCCCTCACCTACTGCGACCTGCACAAGATCCACCGGGACGACCTGCTGGAGGTGCTGGACATGTACCCCGAGTTCTCCGACCACTTCTGGTCCAGCCTGGAGATCACCTTCAACCTTCGAGACGTGAGTGGGCTGACCCCGCGGTCTGCACCCTGGGTGGCTGCCCCTTCTCTGTGCGCCCTCCCCTCGGGCCGTTTCCCTGCCTCAGACAAGGTTGTGAAAGTCCCAGCCTCAGCCTCAACCCTCGTCCTGGGGCAGAGGGAGGCTTCCCTGGAGCGGGAGCTGCCAGCCCCACCTTCTCTGTGCTTATGAGGGGCTTTGGGCCCCACCTGGCAGGGCCGAAGGGCCCTGACACCGCTCTTGGTTCCAGACCAACATGATCCCCGGCTCTCCCGGCAGCACAGAGCTGGAGGGCGGCTTCAACCGGCAACGCAAGCGCAAGCTGTCCTTCCGCAGACGCACCGACAAGGGTGAGGGGGGGAGGGGAGGGGATGGGGGGAAGGAGAGGGGATAGGGTGGGCGGTGCCGGTGAGCGGGACGGGGCCAAAGGGGTGGTCCAGAGGAGGCGGGGAGGAGGGTGGAGCCCCGGGTCAGCCGCATCTGCTCCACCCAGGCTCCACAGACATTCGTGCGCCTACCTTCAGTGCCCCGCACCCCTCACCCCAGCTGTCTAAACGCTGCCCATCCTTTCAGGTTCACTTGAACTGTCTCCTCCTCCTGGAAGCCCTCTTCTGCCCTCTAGGGCAGGGGCATACCTAAGTTTCTTTGGTCCTTACAGGGCTGACGTCCTGGTGGGCGCTGCCTTGAACTGATCAGGGGACAAGAGAAAGGACCAAAGAGGGCAAGGGGGCCAGCAACGGGGACTGAGGGCCCAGGGGTCCCAGAGAGCGCCGCCCAGCAGTGCCACTGCCGGTGCTTGGGTGGCCAGCGATCAGAGACGACCCGGTCCCACTCCCGGGAGTTCTCAGTCCGCTTGAGGGTCGATGAAAGATAGACGCAACAATGGGGACAAACCAGGCCCTCCTGCCACAGTCCTCTTGCAGGCCTGCTCCATCACCTCCCCTCCCCTGCCCTCCCCTCCGCTCCTCTGCCCTCCCTGCCCCTCTGCCCCCTGCCCTCTCTGAGGCCCATTCTCTGTTTCCCACAGACCCGGAACAGCCAGGGGAGGTGTCGGCCTTGGGGCCGGGCCGGGCGGGGGCAGGGCCCAGTAGCCGGGGCCGGCCAGGGGGCCCGTGGGGGGAAAGCCCGTCCAGTGGCCCCTCCAGCCCTGAGAGCAGTGAGGATGAGGGCCCAGGCCGCAGCTCCAGCCCCCTCCGCCTGGTGCCCTTCTCCAGCCCCAGGCCCCCCGGAGAGCCGCCGGGTGGGGAGCCCCTGATTGAGGACTGCGAGAAGAGCAGTGACACATGTAACCCGCTGTCAGGTAGAGTGAGGCTGCCCCAGGCTGGCGGGCGGGCAGGTGTGGGGTCTCTCCGGGCTCTCAACCCAGCTCTCTGGCTCCAGGCGCCTTCTCGGGAGTGTCCAACATCTTCAGCTTCTGGGGGGATAGTCGGGGCCGCCAGTACCAGGAGCTGCCTCGCTGCCCCGCCCCCGCCCCCAGCCTCCTCAACATCCCTCTTTCCAGCCCTGGCCGGCGGCCCCGGGGCGATGTGGAGAGCAGGCTGGACGCCCTTCAGAGGCAGCTTAACAGGTGAGGGCGACCCCAGGGATCCAGCTTAGCCCCCAGCTGTGTGTGTCGAGGGGGAGGGTCTGGTAAGGTGGTGTGCGATCTATGGGTTTCTGGCAGTATTGTGGGGTGAAGGGAGAGTGTCAGCTCTGGGTAGGCCTGTCTGTGTGTCTGGCAGCTTGACCCTCTCCTTCCATTCAGAACTGAGCTGGGGGCTGTCACACCTAAAATGAAGAGTGTCTGGGGTTGACCAGCTGTCCGTCCATGGGGTGGTCCTGAAGTCACAGTTACTGATATGTCCACTTCCCCGAGACCCAGAGCGTCCTCCTCCTTGTTGCCCCAGGCTGGAGACGCGGCTGAGTGCAGACATGGCCACCGTCCTGCAGCTACTGCAGAGACAGATGACACTGGTCCCTCCAGCCTACAGTGCTGTGACCACCCCGGGGCCCGGCCCCACCTCCACCTCCCCTCTCCTGCCTGTCAGCCCCATCCCCACTCTCACCCTGGACTCGCTTTCTCAGGTAAGTCCCAAAGCCCCTTCCCGCCCTGGCACCCAGCCCTGCCTTCTCCGCCCTGATTCCACTCTGCAAATCTGCTTTGCTGTCCTTTCTTTGTGGCCCTGGGCCCCAGCCTCCCCTCTGTCCACCTGCCCCCCATTCCTGCCCTCCTCCCAGGCTGTGCTCCTAGAGGAGGGCTGCTTCAGGAGCTAGGGGCAGAGGACCACAGGACCACAGGACAAGGCAGGAAAGCCCCCAGACAGCTGGGTGTGTTCCTCTAGTGTCACCTGAACGGCAGATCTACTCATGGGGCCTGTGTCATGGCTGCCAGTGGTCTCCAAGGAGGGGACTGATTGACCCTGAGGCGTGGTAGTGGGTGCCGTGTGCCAGCACACCCTTGGGACAGGGTCCCAGGTGCCTGCTGTGACTGGTACCCCCGCTCTGACTCTGCTGCCCACCAATTGCTCATGCTGGCCGCTTTGCAGGGCTGTCGTGCGGGCTTGGCTAAGCCCCAGGGTGGTGCCCGCATCTCTCTCCTCCTGCCGGAGATGGGCCTCTGTGGCCCCTTGTCCTCTCCTGAGTGGACATGCGGGCTCCTGGCCCCCTGACAGCTGTGTCTGGACCCTGAGAAGGGGGCTCCTCTGGCTACGAGAGGGGCCTGGGATCTGCTCCCCCCTTCCTCTGGCATCTGCTCCCCCTCCCATATGCTGCCTGCTCCTGTTTGCAGACACCAGGGCCCACGTCAGCAAATGTGCCAGTCTCCCTTCACAGCCTCCCCCGCAGAGATCTCACAGCAGACTCGTCAGCACCCACAAACCCCCTCCCGCCTGCCCTGGCACTCTCCCTGGCCTTCCGGGGCCTGGCTGCCAGCCCGCCTCTGTTTCTAGGTCCCCGAGTTCTTTCTAGATTGGAGGAAGAAGGCTTGTTTCTCTTTCTGTCCTAGCTTTTGTCCCAATTCAGGGCCCCTTATTCCGGATTGGGTGTGGATTGAGCTCCTGCATCCCCTGGGGAAGGAGGTGGCTGTGGCCTCGAGTTCTCCCCTGTATCGAGTGGGAGCTCCCACGGCTCCCAGCTGCCCGGGGTGGCTCTTGCCCACTGAGAACACATTTCTCTACTTCCGATCTCAGCCCCTTGCCTTTGTGGTCTGAGGCCTGCTCTGCCTTGGCCTATCTCCTTTTCCCCTCTTCTGTCCTCCTGTCCTCTGTCACCTGGTTCTCTGGACCCTCTTTGTCCTCTGACCGCCCCTCCAGCCCCTTCCTCCCCTTCCGCGGGCTTCTTGCCTCTCACGCTCTGTGGTCTTTCCAGGTTTCCCAGTTCATGGCGTGCGAGGAGCTCCCTCCGGGGGCCCCAGAGCTTCCCCAAGACGGCCCCACTCGACGCCTCTCCCTGCCGGGCCAGCTGGGGGCCCTCACCTCCCAGCCCCTGCACAGACACGGCTCAGACCCGGGCAGTTAGTGGGGCTGCCCACTGTGGACACGTGGCTCACCCAGGGTTCAGTGCACTGCCTGGGCCCCTCCCCTCAAGGCCTGCCCGGGAGGCCCTGGCTGCAGAGGGGAGAGGAACGAGAAGGCAGGGCCCCTCCCTCAGCCCTCGGGGACCATCTCCTCCTGTGTCCCCTGGACCCCAGTGGGAGGGGCAGGGGCGGGGCTGGGCAGTGGATGGGGGTCTGTGGTCCCCCCACTGCCCTGGGGGCAGTAGCTGGTCTAACTGCCCGGAGGCACCCGGCCCTGGGCCTTAGGCACCTCAAGGACTTTTCTGCTATTTACTGCTCTTATTGTTAAGGATAATAATTAAGGATCATATGAATAATTAATGAAGATGCTGATGACTATGAATAATAAATAATTATCCTGAGGAGACTCTCGTGGTGCTGGGAGGGTGCAGCTGTCAGCATGCTGTGTCATGTGTTCACATTCACGTGTGTACGTGTGCACTGGCCTTTCTGCAGGAATCTGGGTGTATCTGTCTGCGTGCACAGGGCCTGCAGGGACGGCCCTGATATTTGGGTGTGGGGTGTATGCCGTGGGGGGTGCTTCCTGCCTCTGTAGGGTCCTGCTTCCATGTGGCCCTGGATTCAGGATAGCAGAGAACCACTCAGACTGTTTTGAATATGGAGGTAGTTCTAATGGGGTGCCAGGCCTGTGGCCAGTCCCTCAGGGCCCTGTTGCCTGGGTGGCATTCTGGCTCCCAAAGGTGCCCCCAAACTGACGGCTAATCCCCCATCCTCTTGTCCCCTTACACAGTTTGTGGGCCCAGCCCACACTGACCCTAACCTGGGGCTGTATTGGCTTAAGTCCTGGCCCATACCCCCTGCCCCGTGACTGGGCCTTATCGTGACCTTAACCCAGGCTCACACAGACCCCACATCACTGGGCCACACACTGATCCATCTCTGGTCGCGCTGGCTTTCCCGGCCCGGCGCGGAGCTCCCTGGTGTCTGCTGCCGATGGGCTCACCTTGATCGCCTCAATGGCTTGGTCACCTCCCATCCTTGATCACAGAGGAACTGCCTGAAGAGGGTAGAAGTATCTGGATGGCTCATTCCCATTCCTGGAGGAACAAGACGGAACGGACGTCCTGCAGCCAGTGAAGGGTGGTGCCACATGTGTGTGCATGTGCGTGTGTGCATGTGTGTGTGTGTGCATGCTGCTGGCCTTGTGAGGACACACAGTTTTCCTGAGGAGTGGCCATGTGGTGGCCGTGGCAGGGCAGCTGCCAGCCAGCAGGAGGAGCCGATGGGCAGTGGCCAGCTCTACTGAGGTGCTGCCAAAGGCCTTGGTTTCCCACTTAACCCCAAACCCCTGACCCCTTGGGGTGGGTTTGTTAGCCTTGCTTTAAAGTCAAATGCAGCCCTTCTCACTGCCCATGCCTGGGCGGGGGTGGGCACTGGGAGGAGAGGCCCAGGTCTCTGAGCAGCCTGGAGGGTTCTCACTGTGCCCCAGCAGGTAGGAGAGAATGGATAGAGTCTCCCCATGTCCAGGCCCTTCTGCACCAGGGTCCTGGCTCCCCTCCCACCAGGTGTGACCAGGGAGGGGCTTGTGTGCACTGTGTCTGGGGGAGGGGGCCGTACATGGAACATAGAGATGGGGAGAAGGGTGAGACACCAGGGTCAGAGGTAGAGAGGAGTGACAGAGAGAGGCAGGCCAGGCAGGAAGGGTGACAGGATCTGCCACACGTGAACATACGTGTCACATGTGTGTACACATGAGTGTGAGCACGCATCTGTTTGTGGTTTGGGAGTTCACATACAGCCTTTCCTGGTGAGGTGATGTTTGTGAGTGTGAGGTGGGGGGGCTGGCTGGGGGGATTCCCTGGATTCGGAGTCAGCTCATGGCCTCCGGAGGCAAGCAGAAACCCTCGGGATCTCAGCCCGGGGTAGGAGACAGACACAGGCAGAGGCCACCGTGGGGCTGGTGGTGAGAAGGAAAGGTGGAGATGGAGCCTGGGGCACCTGGCATGCTGGGGCTGGGGGTGTTGGGCCGGGTCCCCACTAGGGCGCTGTCTCCTCCTTGTTACAGTCCGCCCTCGTCCTTGGAGCATCTTCATCCTAGGAGCTCAGCCCTGATTTGCACCACTCTGTCCCAGTACAGTGGTGGGGGCCGGGAGAGCCTCGGGGAGGGGCTGGGGGTCAGGCCAGTGAGTCAGGGCCCTTGTTGGTGGGCATGGGGAGGGGAAGGAGAGGAACTTTTGCTCATGGACTCTAGGCTTTGTGTCAGGTGTGACACTGTCGTTTCACCATGCCAGGCCCCTCAGTCAGTCACCTGCTGCCAGGTAGGATCCCTGGGCTCACACCTTGGCCTTGGTGGGCCTGAGAGGCAGGCAGGGGTGCTGTGAATGGGCCATGCAGCCCAGTGTGGGAGTCCAGCATGGAGACTCTCTCTGACTCCCATTCCCAGGCTGCTCTGGCCCTCCTTTCCCTTGGCCGGGTGACAGCCCACTCCCCCTGCCAGTCTGGGGGTCATGCTCCGCCCAACATATGAGTAACGTATGAGCTGTAAACCGTAGCTGTGTCTGTGACCCTGGAGTGCACTGTTGGGCTGGATCAAGTTCTTGGGCAGGGTCTGCTTAAGGCAGAAGGCTGCCTAGACCACCCATAGTGGGGCCCCAGCCTCAGGCTGTCTGCAGCTCGTGGGGTCTTTGCTGCATCCCTGGGCTCTGGGGTTCTCAGGTGTGTTGGGGAGGGGTGGGTGGAGCTCCACTTCCTGTAATTCCACAGCCCCCTGGGAGTACAGCCTCACGGCGGGCTATTTTCCTCCAGGGACACCATTGTTCACTGTGCATCGCCCACCCTTTTAAGCTCCACTTCATCTTTTATTTTGTTAGAAACCATCAGTAAAAATGCTTTGGAAGGGAAAGGAAGAACCAATTAGAAGCCACTAGCCTGTGAGCCTGGGAGAAGGGATGTCTAAGGGGCATCTTGTTCCTGGGGCTCAGGAACAAGAGATGTAGGGCACTGTGCAGCCACTGTGCATCCCAGGACAGGTCCTGCAGTCAGACAAATGGCTGTTTCCTCTACTTGCCTGAAGGCAATAAGATGGGGAATGCCAGCTCCGGGAGGGTGTGGTCTATTGATTCTTCAGGGCCTCAAACAGTGCCTGGCACTAGAATGTACTCAGTGTTTCCTGAATGAATGAATGAATGAATGAATGAAGCACTGCCCTCCTCCCTGGGTCAGGGACCCAAGTGGCTGGGGAAGGCCACTTGTGGCTGGAGGGAGCAGAAGGAGGGCATCTTCCCAGTTCCCTGGCCTTTTGCCCTGGGTGCCCCCGGGTCACCATGTTCTCCTTTGTGCCCCTTCTCATGCCTGTGCTGCACGGCTCTGTGGCAACTGCTCACTGCACCAGACCTGCTCCCTGGCCTTCCCCATCACCTGGGCTCCCAGTGCCACAGCGACTTTTTTTGGTGGGGGCGGCGGAGCAAGTGTGGTGGTGCAGTCCCCTCCTCTCCTGCAGGGCCAGACACTAGCTGTTGGGTGGCAGTCATCAGAGCTGAGGGTTCTCCCAAACCAAGAGGGCCAGAGGGGTGAGGCAGGAGCTGGAGGGGGATGTGGTGAGTGAGGAAACAGACCCACGTGGTTGCCAACGCTCAGAAGGCAGGTAGCTGAGCCTGGAGGTGGAGTTTGGGCCGGGGTTGTGGGCAGGAATGGAAGGGGCAGGACGAGGCTTCTCCCCTGCCCTCACCTCTACACCTGAAGGTCTAGGAGTGGAGGCTGGAGTGGTGTGGCCGGGCCTCGTGACTCAGCTCCTGCCCGGAGTCCAGGTGGAGCTGGCCTCTGCACCTGCCCTTACCTGGACTCTCACCTCAGCGTAGCCCAGACAGTGGCAGACCTCACATTTCATGGACAGCTGGGAGTAATTGATACTCATCGAGCACATCCTTTGTGATGAGCATTATCTCTGCCACCTGAAACCAAACCCCAAGAGGCTGGAGTAACTAGCTGGGCGGTGGCACCTCCTGAGAGTGGAGCTGGGGTGTGAACCCAGGCAGTCTGAGCCACCGCCTGCTGGCTTAACCCTTGGGCACTGCCTCCCTTGCTCTAGGGACAGTGACTAGGAGACCTTTGCAAGGGTCTGGGATTTCTAGAACCTGCTGTCCCCTGCAGACTTTTGTGTCTTCTGGAGCACCCTTTGGTGAATTCCTGCTGGTCCTCAGGTGACTCTTTTAGGAAGTGCTTGGGGCGCCCCCTCCCTTGGGCTGGGAGCCCCTTTGTGTTGCTGCAGCACCCTCTGCTCTCCCCACCCCACTCTCCCCCTGCTGGGCTGCCGGGTATGGGGGCTCATTGCCTCTGTGCTACACTGTGTCCTTGTCTCTGTCCAAGCATGGCAGCTCCCCTAGAACAGGCACACGGCAGTTTACTAAATGGACATTTCTAGATTTTGGTAGAGCTTAGCAGTAAATTCCTTAATGTCGAAAGGGCCTGCGTGCTTGACTTGGGGGGCTGTGTCTTCCTATGCAGCCAAGCTTGGGCCATGAGGGCTGAGCGAGGGGCTCTCTGGGGTTTCCCTGAGTCTCCTCTGCTGATCAGCAGACATGGGTCTGGGACCCCAGGAATGGCCCCTGAGAGTCCATGCTGTTTACATCTTCCACCCTGTTCTGTTGGCTCAGCTCAGTGCGTGGGGATTGGTCCTTGCTCTGGGTTACAATTAGTGACCTTGCCTGGTGCCCTCTGGGGCTGGAATCCCTTCTGGTGGGCATCTCAGGGCACAGCTGGTCATCCTGTGATGGCCACTGCTCACCTGAGCTTTGGGGAGCCCCTGCCTCTGCTTTCCGACACAGCTGAGCTCACCCCCTCTCAGACGCCACGTCACCTGCCTGGCCATACCCCCAGGGGCAGCCCAGGTGACTTCTAGGGTCTGTTCTGCCACAGGGTGTGCCAGGTCCTTTCTGCCACCCACCTGCCCGTGTTGCATAAGCAGATGGACTGCAGCAGGCCCAGTCCTGAAGGGACAGATGGTCTTCTCCTCTCTGCCTGCAGGACAAAGCCCTCCGTGTCAGCTTGGCACAGAGGGTTCTCATCTTCCTTTCCAGACTCACCCTCTTCCTCCTTCTGCCACATGCCTGGCGCTCCAGCGGCACGAGATCACGTCCTGTTAACTGTGCTCGCGTTCTCCTGCATTTGCGTAGTCTTTCCCTCTTCTTGTAAGGCCAGCTCCATCCTTCCTGGTCTGGAGAAACCCTTCCACACTTCAAGTCCTAGCTCAGACGTCACCTCCTCCAGCAGAACTCCTCTAGGCTTCTAGTTGACCTGAAGCTCCTCTAGCGCTCGGCTCAGACCTCTGTGAGAGCGCTCACCACACCACACCACACCTGTTCTCTTGTCTGTCCTCCGGAAGGGCACGGGCTGAGCCTTGCTCATCTTTGCATCTCCCCCAGAGGCCTCTGTGGTGGAGCTGGGAGGCTGCAGGCACTCCACTGGCACGTCTTGCTCCCAGTCTCCACTTCCCAGCTGCTCTGTGTGGAGGGCTCCCACTCCTGCCCTCTGTGTGGCTGCTCATTTGTCCTTTGAGGGTCAAGGCTGAGAGAGATTTCTCCAGGGGCTTTTCAGTTCCAACTTCAGGTCTGCGGGACCCACCTTTGGTGGACAGTCCTATGGGAACTGAAAGGGTTCAGCCTGGCCTCTCAGATGAGACCTTACATGGCTCACACGGGACGAGGCATTTCCTCCTCAGCGTCCTGGTGGTATGACCACACAGGGACCAGAAGAAGGACACAGGCAGCGGGTCAGTCTATCTCTAGTACTCAAAAACGTCAGAACGAATGTGAAGTACAGGCCTTCCAAGGTCACTATTTTGAGACATTTTTAGATAATTGTATACGGTAAAGGGTGGTTGGTCTGAAAATTAATGAAGATTTAGTAAAAGATTGAATGGTAACGGTGTTCTTAAAACTGCATAGGTGCATGTTATTAAACCCTACAAAAACTCAATTTATCTTGATCATCTTAGTGCAGCAGCATTTTAAATAAAGTGATTCTTGATACTTTATTTTCTCAAAGTCCAAATACAGTTCACTTTCTCTTTTTTTTGGTTAACTTTTGTCTTCCAAAAAAAAGAGAGAGAACGTGTTCTGAGGCATTTGTTTAAATAATCAGCTTGATTATTTTATAATCATACCTTATAAGTGAGTTGGAAGTCTGCAAGAGCCATCGCTAAGAAACCAGAGCAGAAGAATTTAGCACGACCGCTTACCATTATTTTAAAATTAGCAATAGCATAAGGTCTGGCTGCAAAAGACTTAGATGCTAACTGGTGAGAAAATCAGTCATTAGGGGAACAGTCTGGAGGGGCTCCCACAGCAAGGCGGCCATATGTACTGGCGTTGCTCCCTCTTTATGCTCCTCCAGGTGATGACAGCTGGAGAATCAGAGGGAACTTGATGATTAGGGACACGAGGAAAGTCAAATGAGGCTGTTCCCATGCTCTTGAGCGGCCTAAGTGGAATGAAACTCTTAGCAGATGGGAAAATGACCATCAAGTGCTTTATTTAATGTCAGGCTGCCCTAGGCGCTCCGGAATTGTCCTGCGGGGAAGTTGGGCTTTATGTGGGATTCTGACTGGTCATGAGGAAGAGTTATTCTCAGTGCTGGTGGAAGGAGCGTGGGGGAGTGAGGATTAGGTTAAAGAGAGATTGCTGTCGTGGCCCAGCTGCCCCCCATCCTTCAGCTCTGGGGGAGCCCTTCCCTTAGGATGCTGAGAAATGGCTGGAGCCCCATCCCACGGAGAGTAGGGTGTGCCCAGTGCCTCCCCATGTTTCTGGGGATGCCCCAGGGCTGAGGCTTCTGTTCTGGGTTAATCCCCCTGTGACTTGCATCTCTGCAGGCACCTGTCTCCTTGGTATGCTTTAGCTCCTGTGCCTGATGCCACCTCTCTTCCATGCCACTCTGACTCAAGCTGGACACTGCTCCCCTCCTTCATTATCGCAAAGCACCACCAACCACAGGCTGTTGCCTATAGCAGATGGTCAATGAAGATTTTGGGGGTCATTGTGAGAGCTGGGGAAGTTGTCTCCTTGTACAGCCAAGAAAACAACCTAAAAGATGATCTCAGATGTTCTCAAACATTCCAGTCCTAAATTCTTGGCTGCCTCCTTGTTAGTGCCTTTCTCACTGGCTGACCGCCTTCCTAGTCCTTCCAAGACCCTCTTGGTTGGCCCCCATCTTTCTGAAGAAACCTTCTCTAACTCTTCTTTTTCCTCACTTCCCCAGCCTGCCCCCAGACTCTCAGATTCCTTCTTGCTGGATCTAAGTTTCTCCAGGCTGCTCTCAGATGACCTTGCCCAGGGCCCTACCCTTCTCCTTCTAAGGGACCCTTCCAGGCCACTGGGACACTATCCAGACATGCATCTGATGGGCCCAGAGATGAACTAACCACGCCCCTAGAAAGGAGAAGTGGCTGCCATAAAGCTTCCTTCTTTCCTTCCTTCCTTCCTTCCTTTCATTAGCAAGAAGTTTTCCCAAAATAATAATTAGTGATTCATAACGAGGCATCTAGTCATAGAGATGGGGAGTTAGAGGGGAGGCGAGGAAGATGCAAAGGAAACAGTAGAATGGGAGGCGAAAAACCTTCCAGGAGATCAGAGCATGGTGCAGATCTGAGGATGACTTGGCTCCGTCCGATAGCTGCCATCACTGTCCCTTCACACAGGCAGTCCTGAAGACACGGAGCTAAATCTTGATTTTAGGCAGAGCTGTTCAGCTCAGATCTTAGGAAAATCCATTCCTGAGCCAATTAGCTTCCCTCTTGCAGAGGCACAGACTGCAACTCCAGCCGAGGCTGCCCTCTTGGGACCTCAGGCATGTGGTGAAGGAGCAGGGTCTGGAAGGGACTCTAAGTGCCGCAGCTTGTTAGAGACCCAGCTCGCATCAGACACAGCCCTGGGGAGGGGTTGGGGCAAAGCGCAGCTCGCTGCAGAAGGACTCCTCATGGATTTCTGCTGACTCTTTGCCAACTGACCAGCCAACGTCGAATGTCCTGGGTAACTGTCAAATTTGTGGTTTGGAAATGAATGAAATGCTGAAGAGCTGCAAGTGGCTTTGGTAAAGAGGCACCTCCTGTGACTAGATGCTTGGTATGTTGGAAGTAACCGATGCCAACAGGACTTCCCTCTCTGCACACTGTCCTCACGGGATGGCATCTCCCTGACTCTGACCTGGCTTAGCCCCCGGCAGCCCGGGCCATGGCTGAGGTCCTTGATCTCACTGCTCGACCAAAAGCAGGATAGTTTTCAATTAAAATATTTTTCTAAAGAGTTCTGCCTAGAATGGCAGGGAGTCAAGAAAATCCCTCAGAGAGCACAGTGTATCCCCCTCAGTTTTCAGTGGAGAAGGACGAGGCCCAAAGTTGCCAAAGCCAGCGAGTTAAGGGCAAACAAGGCTTCCTAACTTCTAGCCCGCCGCAGGCCAGACCCGTTGTGTTGGGCACAATGATGGTTGTATGAGACCCAGCCACGCCCGTCAGTATCTTGTGGTTCACTGGGAACCAGGAGGGGGAGAAAAGTTGGAAGATAGTTAAGGTCCTGCTCTGAGCACCCAGCAGAGCTGCCGCTACTCCTGGTCGCGTCCTTCTCGTTCTCTGAGATGGACTCGTGGTTGGCCTCCTCCATGAAGACTTGTCAGTGATCCTCTGTGGCTTTCCTGTGACATGTGGTGCCACGCGGTCCTGTGACGACTCTTTGTGGTAGGAGCTGTGTGTTGGCCGAGCAGAACTGGGATTTAGGGGAATGCCTCTTTAATGTGGGTGGAGTTGCTCTCCTCAATAAACACACGTCCCCTTCCCAACTTCTTGCCTGAACACAGGCACATCCTTTTGCTCCTACTGGATTGGGGGGTTCCCTGGAGTTTCCATGGAGGCGGACGGGAGGCTCACTGTCTAGAATGTGGTGAGAAAGAATGGTGATCCCCTGGTATTCTCCTCATTCAACCCATCCGCAGTTTGACCTATTCCCAGTTTTCTCAGTTCCTGGTTTTCTCCCCGGATGCAGAATGCCTCATGACTTGTGGGGACACGTGTGGGTGCCTTGCCCCCTCTCCAGCAGGAGGAAACTGTAGGAGTTCAGCCTCCAGCACCTGAGAGCGGGAAGTCCCCGGAGGAGCCCTAGTCCTTTTGGGCTGCTATAACAAAAATCCCACAGACTGAGTGGCTTATAAACAACAGAAATTTATTTCTCACAGCTCTGGAGGCTGGAAGTCCAGGATCAAGGTGCCTGCAGACTCTGCATCTGGTGAGCACCTGCCTCCTGGTTCACAGACGGCCACCCTCACGTGGCTGAAGGGGCAGAGGAGCTCTCTGGAGCCTCTTTTATAAGGGCACTAATCTCATTCGTGAGGGCGGAGCCTCCTAATACCATCCCCTGGGCATTAGGCTTCAACACGTGAATTTCGGGGGGACACAGATGTTCAGTCCACGGCAGAATGGATCATCCATAGCAGGACGGCCCAGTTGGACCGACCAGCACATCCTTCTGTGGACCAGACAGCCACACTGCTCCTTGGCCAGAGAGAGAAGAAAGAGCTATAAATGATGGATTCATTCTTTAGCGTTTGGAGGTAGAATTTAAAAGCTCATGTTAGAGGTTAAAAATTATGAAACGGACCTGATATAAACCAAGTTATTTTGGGGATACATTTTACTGGTTGCTGTTGTGGAGAAGGTGGCATTTTTCACCTTTGGCAAAATAAAATAGAAATGTGTGTTAGTCTTGTCCTCCAACACGACTATAAATTTCTAACACGACTATAAATTCCTTGAAGACAGGGCTGAGATTGAAGTTGAGATGGAGTGAGGGGGCCGTCTGAGAAAGTCTCTCACCAAAGGAGTGCTCGAAAGGCCAGCAGCAGAGCAGCACTTCCCGACTCCTGCCTCCTGTGTCCTTGAGCATAGGAAAGAAAAAGCCGATGTTTTCATTTTGTCCTTTTTTGTCGTTGTCACCTGTCGCTGAGCCTGGCCTAGGGCTGGGCTCAGTGAAAGCTGGTTGGCTGATTGAAAATATCAGGGTTGGCAAAGCGGGCTGGAAAACTCAACAAGCGATGGAGAAGGAGTGAGGAGGGGCATGGACACAGGCTGTGTGGAGCCAGAAGGTCAGAGCTGGAAGCTTCTTGGGAGAGCATTTAGCTCCAACCATTCCTTACAGAGACCAAGCAACCGAGACCCAGAGAGAGCCCGCAGCTTGCCCATGTCATGCAGATAATTAATTAGTGGCAGGGCCAGGTCCAGAACACAGGGCTCTGGCCTTTCCATCCCGCCAGATGCCCAACAGGTGACCCTCTCAACCTTGGGACATATCCTCTTACAACTCACACTGTTCTTTGAGCATGAAGATAACGCACAGACTCTTTGTGGTTGGGAGTCTTTCTCTGGGATTGGCGCGGGATTGTGTTGAGCCATTCAGCCCCTCCACCTCCTCCTCCCAGAGGGGTCACAGTGGCTGAGGAGAGAGGAGCAGTGGAATATGTTTTAATCACTATCTATGTGGATATTCAGGATCTAGCCCCAGCTCTACCACCTCTCAGACCCTTTTATTACCCACTTCTCCATTTCTGGCTCCCTGCCAGGTCCCAGGGTCAATGTCAAGTGAGCCGTGAGGAGAACCTCGGGCCAGAAGGCCTGAGCGAGCTTGTCTTTCCCTGCTCTGTACCTGGGCAGACATGTCTTATCCCCTGGCCCATGGTTTGGGGCCAGAGGAGGTTCAGCCCCCGAATATACTCGACAATGTCTGGATACATTTTTGGTTGTCACAACCAGGCGTGGGCGGTAGGTGGCATCTAGTGGGTAGAGGCCAGGGATGCTGCTAAAGATCCTACAAGGCACAGGACGGCCCCTATAACAAAGAATTATCCAGCCTAAAATGTTAATAGTACTGAGGCTGAGAAAGCTTCCCCTTCGCAGTTTGTGGGGAAGAGGCATTTCACAGCCTTCTTCCCCCTACAGCGTGGAGAGTCACTGTTATGCCTAATTTGACTCCCTACTGTGATGTTTTCCCACTGAAATTAGAAATAGCTTTTCTATCTTCTACATGTAGCAGAAAAAATATTTTAAAGGCCACTAGAGTTTGAACTGAACATCCTAGGAGAAAAGCAGAATATGTCTGTTAGGAAGGGAATGGCTCCTTTTGTCTAGAAATACCTTGATGGGCCTCTTTGGTCATTAAAGATGAGGTCCCTAGAGAATGGCCTGGGTAAGTGAGCACAAGACAGATGGAATGACAGAAATAATTTTTGAGTTTTTCTGGGCATCCTGGGAGAGAGAGTGAGGGTAAGGGGAGAGGGAGGGATCCAGAAGACATCCAGGCCTTCTGAAGACACACTGGTAGCAAGACATTATTTTTTGGTGGCCAATGAATCTTTAGGAAGACTGACGTTCGACCTTCAGGACTGGGTTATTTCCTACCTGTGGTAAAACTTCTCTTTGTTGCTCCACAAGCCATTGGTAAAAGTCTGTTACACACTCGCTGTGTGACAGAGGTGCTTTGAGGAAGGAAGGAAGGGGACGTTTCCAGGAGGACCCAGTTGCAAAGTGGACCAGGCAGAGCTGAGAGAGATGGTCAGAGCCAGGCGACATCATAGGACCATGATGCAGCATGTTCTGACCAGGACCAGTTGTGGATGATCCTCTGGTCCTCAGATGTACAGTGAAGTTGCCTTTTAAAAGGGGTTTGCTGGGAGGAATGGGGGAGGCCAGAGCAATCTCGCAGCTGTGTGACTGGGGCCCTCCAGGCAGCAGACACACCAATTACATGTATAAGAAGAACGCTTTGTGGTCAAGGAGGCTAATTGCTCACCCCAGTAGCCATGATTCTTTTCCTTTTTAGTAACGGAACCCCCGATTTTGAGCTAAGCCCGTGGCTTCCAAGAATAGGGATCACATTTAGCAGCCCCCTTGTGGCTTGGATGGGAGCAAAAGTGCCATATGGAACTTTTGAGAGGTGCCCTCCGAGAGAAGGAGAATCCCCTTTCACTCCTCCTCCTTCCTGCTGACTGAAGCGGAGGGCTTCAGCTAAAGAGAGAAGAGCCACAAGATGAAAGATCCCAGGGTTCTAAGGATGGAAGAGCTTCCAGGCAGCCCTGACTGCTCATCTCTGGACTTATTTTTCCAGAGGGAATGGCCATAGCTAGAAGCAGGCAAGGGCACCTGGGGAGAGGGAGTGTGTGGGACCAGCCGTGGATGTGTTTCTGCCTTCGGCACCCTGTCCTCCACCCAGAGTGGAGGAAGGCAAAGGTGGCTTCTCTACAAGCCACTGACATTCACAGGACCCTCAGGATTACTTCTAGGGCCCAGCTGTGGCCATTCTGCCCTAGCTCCTTTCTCCTCAACTGCTGTCAATCCCATGGCAATCTTCGTAGCCGCTCCACCCCTGCTGTAGCTGCCCCATCACGTGGCGCTATGGTCTGTCAGTCAGTGTCCAGTCATAAAAACAGACATGCCTCTGGATATTTCAAGCTGGGAGCGGCTTAGTGCAGGGAATGTTGGCAACATTGGTTCCAAATGTGAAAGAAGGACAGGAAGAACAAAAGAGAGGGAAGGATGAGGCCAGTAGGTCAGGAAGATGCTGGCATCCCCATGACTGAGCCCCCCAGCACGAACTGCTGCTGCTGGAAGTGCTGCTGGACACGAGCCGTTCCTGCCGCCATGAGATCATCGGCTCTGCTCAAGGTCACAGTGGCCTGCTGCTGCTGTAGCAGAGGCAGAGGGCTTCCCTCTTCTCCCTCTCCTCCAGTCTCTTGTCGTTGATTCCTACTGATGACGCTTAACCAGAAGCCAGTTGGTGAGGAGTCTGAGATGTGTAGTTTTCACCACGCAGTGGCAAGAATGGATAGGTGAGTGCAGGTCTGAGGACCAACAGGCAAATAACTGGCGCGTGGAGGAAGATGTTTAGAGTGCCCAACTTTCCAGATGAGCCTCATTCCTACTATTTTTTTCTCTTTTGAGTTAAATTTGATTATTATGGAAAATTTAAAACATACAAAAGCACTAAGAGTAGTATAACACTCCTTTATGTATGCATCATCTAACTTCAACAATTATCAATTCATGTCCAATCTTGTTATATTTATACCCTTCACTCTGCCAACATCAGATTATTTTGATGTAAATCCCAAAGACCATGTAATTTCATTTGTAAATATTTCAGTATTTCTAGAAGATGAAGACTCCTAAAAAGAAACAACCACCATGGCATTACCACACTTATAGTCCAATAATTCCTCGATAGAATCAAATACCCAGTTAGTGATTGAACTTCTTCAGTTTTTCCACATATTTGAAGTAATTTGTTTGAATCAGAAACCAAATAAGGTCCATACATTGCCATTGGTAGTTAGGACTCTTAAATACCTTTTAATCTATAGAGTCTTCCTCCATATTTTTTCCTTGATTTTTTTTGTTTTGATTGAAGAATCTAGATGGTGCATCCTTTAGAGTTTTTGACAACTTGATTTTGCCGATTTCCTCCTTGTGATGTAGCTTAACACTAGGGTGACCAACCAACCCAGTTTGCCCAGCCCTCAAACCATTGCAGTCCTGAGCACACTGGGATGGTCGGTCACCCTACAATTTTCTCTATCACCTATATTTCTTATAAGTCAGTAGTTAAATCTAGAGCCTTTATCAGACTCCAGTTTAAATTTTTGGCAAGATTATTCCCTAGCTGGTGGTGCGTTATTCCCACAGGAGGCACATAAATAGCTGGTTGCCACTCTCTTTGTGGTATTACGCCATTAATCTTTGTTTAAATCTAGTCATTCATCCAGGGTAGCAAAATGGTGATGTTCTAATTCTACTTTCCCTTTGCATTGATTAGCTGGACTTCTTTTGTAAGGAGACACTTACTGTCGGCAACCCTTTGGTTACCCAGAGCTGCAGTTCATATAGTAAGGGCAATATTGATGCTTGATTCTTTCCCTTTAATTGTCAGTTTTTCAAAATATGGTTCCATGGTGTGTCCCAAAAGTGGAGGCTGAATTTCCTTTAGTGACATTATAAACTCATGGGTGGAAAGAAAATAACATTTTCAATCCTTTGTAGTTATTATCCTTATCGATACTCATGTTTCCATCTTGGCCAGTGGGGACTTCTTCAGGTTGGTTCCTGAGTTATTTTGACACGACTCTAGCGGTCTCGAAAGCTACCTTGCTCTATGATTTGACAAGCTGTTCCAAACCAAATTATCCTGTACTTTCCTGTCCCAGTCTTGGAAATAGCCATTTTCCGAGTCCTGGTTCTTTTTCATGGGAAATGTACTTATAAACAGGGTTGCTCATTGTTACTAGACTGGTCATTGTTTCTCGGTCCTTTCAGTGGCTATTGCTAGGAAATACGGGTTACTTTTAAGAAATAAAATATTTGGTGTGTTCATACTGATGTTACTAATTCAAATTCAGAACTAGTGAGTTTTAACTTGACCTCATTGATCTTAGATCTTTATCTCCATTTTCCCACACTGAAAATCCCGATGCTTAATGGTATCAATATAATCACTCATTTGCTTTATCCCACGATGAACACACACCCAACAGTCTGAGACTAACAATATGAACCACTGCAGCTAACAGTATGATTACAGGAAACAGTTTGCTGTATTTTTGAAGTTCTTTTTGTCCCTCCAGGGATGTATAGGCAAATTACCGTGGTTAAGTTACTGGGGATAATTCCTTCTTGGGTGGTTATATCACCAACTGGCGGTTACGCTACGTAATTAAAGTTCATTTGTATAATTTTCCTTTTCATTTTTAGGGCTTGATTTTTTTTGTTTTGATTGAAGAATCTAGATGGTTCATCCTTTAGAGTTTTTGACAACTTGATTTTGCTGATTTCATCCTTGTGATGTAGCTTAACATTAGGGTTTTAAGTTTAATTCTGAAGTTGAATTTATAAAAGTAAGTATATTCAAAGAAGTCTAGCTTCTCTCCCTGTCTCCTCTATTCTGGTCCCTTCCTCTCCCATTGATAAACATCAAGGTATTTTTGTTCGTCTTTCCATAGTTTTTGAAAATAAGCAAATGTATGTGTGTGTATATATATGTATACATGAAAGTATTTACATATGCATGAATGCATATGTGTGTGTATATATATGCATGTATGTATATCTGCATGTCTATATGTATGTATGTTTATATGTGTGTATTTATGTAACTATCTTTCTGTTTACCTAGTTCTCTACTTTTTTTTTAGATGAATGAAAGCATTCTGAGGACATTTTTCTCTTCCTTGCCTTTTTTTTTTTTTAAAGATTTTCTTTTTTTTCCTTTTTCTCCCCAAAGCCCCCCGGTACATAGTTGTATATTCTTAGTTGTGGGTCCTTCTAGTTGTGGCATGTGGGACGCCGCCTCAGCATGGTTTGATGAGCAGTGCCATGTCCGCGCCCAGGATTCGAACTGACGAAACACTGGGCCGCCTGCAGCGGAACGCATGAACTTAACCACTCGGCCACAGGGCCAGCCCCTCTTCCTTGCTTTTTTTGCTTGCTATCTGGGGAGCACTCTACATCAGTATGAAAAGATATTTCTTATTCTTTTTCATAGATACTTAGTACTTCATCATGTGGATGTACTTAGTTGACTTAACTAGTCCCTTACTGTCATTTGTTTCCAGTTCTTTGCCATTTTTACAAAGTTGTGCTATAATAAATAGCCTTGTGCATACATCTTTTTATATATTTGTATATCTTTGAGGTAAATTCCCAGATTTGCTGGGTCAAAGGTTTAGTGCATATGTAATTTTGGAAAATATTAAATTTCCCACCAGCAATGTAGGAGTCCTTCTTTCTCTAACCTTGCCAAAAGAGTATGTTGTCACACTTTTGGGTTTGTGTCCAATTTGATAGGTGAGAAATCCTATCTGTGCATTTGTACTTTGTATGCTTCTGTCGCAAGTTGAATTCCCTGGGAGCAGACTCATAGACAGAGACTAGCGTGCAAGCTGTTTAGTAAGGAATGCTCGTTGGATGAACACCTGTGGAAGGGACAGGAAGGAAGCAGGACTGGAGAGAGGGACAAGCTGAACAACCTCCACAGAGGACCCAGCGGTGCCCGCAGGGAGCTCTGGAGCTGGGAAGGCCCTTTGGAAATGCTCTCAGTTGGGATGACGGGCAGGGCTGCCCTTCCCCCACAACAATCCATCATTAGATATGGGCCGCTCTGGGAGGAGGAGTGAGCTTGGACGAGGCAGTTTCCTTCTGCTGAGGCAAACACACCTGAGGGCTGACAATTGAGGGCCATCTCCTGGTGGCACTGCCGTAGGTGGGGGAATTAAATCTTTGATTTCCAAAGGAAAATGGATGACATGTCACAGCAGCCAACTTTGTCTCTTGATTTTGTCTCTTTAAGGTCTTCCTTAATAATTTTGTTTTTTTGAGTTCTCTACAAGTAGCCTTATTTTTATCTATCTATCTATCTGTCAATCAATCTGCCATCTGTCAATCAATCATCTCTGTCTATCTATCTATCTAGTTGATCTGTCTTGGGTTGAGATAGCTGCGTTTTTTAAAAATGTGTTTCTATATATTTCTCCTGTCATATCCCACAGTTTCCGCTTTATGAGAATCGTTGCTAAGTCATTGCGTACGTAAATAGTATCACTGCTCAATCTTCATCAGGAATCGCAGACTTCAGAATTGTGCAGTGTCCTACTTTGTCTCACTTGATCCTGTTTGGCCTGAATTCTCCCTGGCTGGGTATCAAGATGGCGACTCATGATTTCTTTTTTATTTGAATTTGCCTGTTGTATCTTTTAATTATTTTTAGTTTTTTTCTATCCTTTTATTTTTCACCTGTCTGAATCTCTTTGTATTAGGAGTGTCTGCCACGTAGCATAGTATTAGATTTTGCCTTTTAAACCAATCTGAATACTTTTTTCTTTTAATAGCTGAGTGAAGCCCGATTACGTTTATTGATATGATTGATACGCTTGACCTCAGTTCCGTCGCATTGGTTTATTCTATGTAGATCTCAATGCATCTGTTTTATGTGTTCTCTTCAGGTATTCAGGAAGGTTTGCATTGTCGTTCTAACAAGTGCATTTCTTTGGTCTGTTACATGACACTTTTAGTTCCCTGGCTTTGCCTATTTTCTATTAGTTTCCAACGAGGGGCAATATTAAAATGAGCTGGTAAAGTCTTCTGGCTCCCCTCTCTCCCCCAGCACGTAGCCTGAAGTTACACTCTTTTCCTTCCTGTTTCTACCTATAAGGCTATCAGGAGGCTGACTCAAATTTTTATGGACCTTCCCCACCCCCGCCCCCTATTTTTGGTAGTTGTATCTGCAGTGTCAGAATGCAGCTGGTACCTTCTCTGTGGTCTCCCTTGTAAAGACCGTCTAGTCTGAGCACCAAGCTTGTGGCTGTCCTCACATTGATGTCTTTCCAGTCGTTTTTGTTGTCTGAAGCTTGTTCTCCAGCGGCTCCCTTAGTCAGAGTTCATGAGAATACAGTCCCCGAGTTCTTGAATGTGTACAGCAGTCTGTCTGTCCATGGGCTTTCCCGTGGCAGGCTTGGCTCATGTTTCTCAGTAAATATCCTACTGCACTGTCTTCTGGCACACAGCGTGGCTGTTGAAAAGTCTAAATGCAAGCTGGTAGTCTTTCCTTTGTAAGTCACTTGGACTCTTTAGCCAACGTCCAAAGATATTTTTCTTCTTTAAGTCCGATAGTCCTACTAACATACGTCTCTGTGTACAGCACACTGTCCTCGGTGTACACCGTGCCCAGAATGTGCAATTTTAATTTTTTTTTTTTACTGAGGAAGATTAGCCCTGAGCTAGTATCCATGCTAATCTTCTCTATTCTTTATGTGGGTTGCTGCCACAGCAGGGCTGATGAGTGGTGTAGGTCCACGCCTGGGATCCCAACCCACGAACCAGGGCAACTGAAGCAGAGCGCTCTGAACCCAACCACTAGGTCACAGGGCTGGCCCCTTAAGTATTTTTAGTCCAGGAAAAATGTTCTTAAGTTTAATTCTGAGTATTATTCCCATAGCTGTGGTTTTCTTTTTGGGGGTTCCTATTATATAAATTTTTTATCTTTGCCTATCTCCTGTTACTTTCTCTTGAATTCTTTTCTTTTTCTTATTCACTCCTTTCGACGGAAACTTTTTTCTTGTTCATCTTTTATTTCACTTCAGACGTTACCCATTGTGTCCATTTGCACTTGCTGTTTGTCCAGCTTAGTCTTCATTTCTAAATCAATTTTTATTTCACATCGAATTCTCCCCTCTCTTTTCATACCATCTTCGTCTTCAATCACCTCCTTTCTGAGTTTCTCCAATTCTGATTCATCACGTTCTTCAGTAGCTTCTATCGCTTTATTTATTTTGGCTCATTTTGCAACAGTAGGTGGCCCATTTCGTCCGTGTTCTGGCCGAGTCACGTGGGCGGCGTTCAGCCTTCCTTGGTTGCAGGGATGCTGGGCCGCTTCTCACCTGTTTTCTCTCAGTTTCCCTTAGTGTGACGTTGGGATGACATTCTTGCAGCTGCCCACGTTCAGTAGAATGGATTTTCTGTGCTTCAAGAGGAGAAGGTTGAGCCCAGAGAGCTCTTTTGAGCTTTACGACTCTAGAGCTCTCGTTTCTGTTCTCACCAAGGTGTGTAAAATCTGGCCTCCCGCTCTCTGAGATCCGACTGCTCTGCCCACTGCCCCGCTCCTGACTGGCCTTCTCTTCTCTCTGCTCCCTTGGCCCTGACCCCATCAGTTCCGATTCTTTTCTCGGCAGTTTTTCCTCAGCGCTGGTTTGGATCCAGAGGTAGCTCTGATTTGCTAGTTTTGAGAGCCCACGGGCCTTGGGTTCTCTGGCACAGTTGATGGTACGGTGCTCCCTTGTTCTCACCTATGGCTCGGAGCTTTAGAAAGCCCCTCCCAGTCTTGGCTGTTGTCCTCAGATTGGCCAGCACTGAGTACCTAGAAAGGAACGAGATGAGTTGTGTTCTTATGACTTTCAGCACTGTCAGAGAGCCCAGCTGTTTTTCCTTATCTTCCTCCCAAACATGGGTTCACATCGTGCTGCTCCTGCAGCTATTAGCAGTTTGCTTTTAAACATTCCTATTGTGGGTTTGTGGGCAGACATCATCACTGTGGTTGTTGTTGATGTTGCCCATGAGGCTTTGGTTTTCCTGTTCTAGTGCTGTTCTTTTTCTTTTTTTTTGTTTTTTTGCTGAGGAAGATTTGCCCTGAGCTGACATCCACTGCCAATCTTCCTCTTTTTTTTTAATGTGAGCTGCTGCTGCCACAGCATGGCCGCTGACAGAGGAGTGGTGTAGTTCTGTGCCCAGGAACTGAACCTGGGCCACTGAAGTAGAGCGCATCGAACTTAACTGCTAGGCCACTGGGGCTGGCCTGTTCCAGTACTGTTCTCTTTTTATGCGGAGATTTAGGGATGTTAAAGAAAAACAAACTATGGGCCATTATTATTCATCTCCTATCTTTTTTATTAATTGAAATTATTAAGAAATTTTAAGTGTCAGTAGGTACCCTGTGGTATTTATGAAATGCTAACCAATCACGGGTTCCTATGTGTTGGAAATGTCCTATTCAGGGCAAAGAGTCTGAAGGACACACACTGAGCAAACATAATAAAGATTTAAGGGTTGCATTAAATTTCCTAGGGCTGGTGTAACAAAGTACCATAAATTAATGGCTTAAAACAACAGAAATTTAGTCTCCCGCAGTTCTGGAGGCGGAAGTCCTAAGGCGCTGGCAGACCATGCTCCCTCTGAAGGGTCTATGGAAGAATCTTCTATGCTTCTCCCGGCCTCTGGTGGTGGCTGACAGTCTTTGGCTTGTGGCGGCACCACTGCAGTCTCTGCTTCTGTCTTCACAGGACATCCGCCCGTGTGTGTCTGTGTCTCTTCTCTTCTTATCAGGACACCAGTCACTGGATTAGGGCCCACCTAACCCAATATGACCTCATCTTAACTTGATTACTTCTACAGAGTCCCTATTTCCAAGGAAGGCCACATTCACAGGTACGGGGGAACGTGGATCTTTGGGAGGCACTAAACCCAGTACGAGGGTGTTAGGCTAGATAAATGTATGATAGGAGGATTCTCTGGATAAAGAGAAACAAAAATGTCTCTGAAGAAGAGAATCAGAAGATTTAAGCCCAGCTCTTGCCATATCCGGCATCAAGCAAGAAGCGTGTGTCCCATTCGTCAGCTGGGGCCGTGGTGACAAGCACTCGTCAGTCAGCTCAGGGCTCCTCCTGAGGTCTCACTGTGCCCTTGGATGTCTCCTTTGGGCTAATCTCTGTGTGGACCTTGCACCAGGCTGGGGGCTAAGTTTGGTCCAGAGAGAGCTTAATTCTCTGCCATCCTTTAGGAGGTCCATAAGCCTGAAAGGCTGTCAAAGAGAAGCCTTCTATCTCTGGACCCAGTGAGTAGGAAGCAGAAAAGAAGTGCTGTTCTGTGCTCCCTATTCTGACCATTGAATCCCTATAAATGAGCTTTTTAAAAGCCTGAAACCCTCACACAGGCAGAGAGGGAAACAAGGAGTCAGAATAGGTGCCAAGAGCTATAAATTTTCTCTGTCTGTCTGGGGCCATTATTCCATTGCCTACAGGCACTCATTTGGCAGCTCAAAGTAAATCAGTCACATTCTCCAGCCCAGGTGGACGCACTGGTTATTTAATTAATTGGATGTACATAGCTCAGGGTCCTAGCTTTTGCACGGGGCGTCTGCCAAATTCTCTGTAGTCCAGAAATATCCCAAGGAACTTTTCTAACTTATAAGTAGAATTGTTATAATTGTACCTCCCTTGTTCCACCTCAAGGTCCGCCTTACATCACTCTACTTTAACAAGAACAACCAGAGCAACTCCCTTCCAGTTCACCATTTCTGGACAGTATTTTATGTCTTCAGAGAATTTGCTGCCATTTCAAAATGAATACAGAAGAAGCCTCTCAGCTAGTTGACATGGTCTTATGTCTGATTAATGTGACCTTTGCCTTTGTGGATCATTTTTAAAGGATTTGAGGAGCTTTTCCAGGAACTTTAATTCGATTGGAAATCACAGATTGAAGTTCCGATGTTTGAGACCCAACGTAGCCTAGGATGGTAGAATTAGCTGTTTATTCTCCAAATGTCACAATTACCCTGTCTATCCCATACTGTCCTCCACCATTCTCAACCATATTCTATTCATATCCACTAGCATCGTGCCAGGTTATCATCAGCCTCACAAGTCAGCCTCTCAATTCCACATCATCAGCCAGTCATCTTTCAACCTCATAGCATTGTCCTTAGCAACCCAAGGCCAGATCCCTTCTTGACTTCCTTTTACTCTTAGATGGAGCATCTTCTTGGGACCTGAATGAACTGCGCTCTTGGATCATTTGTGCATTTGCTGCTGTCACTGAATGCATATATCTATTTCTGAGTATCTTCATCCATCCTTCTCTCCTCTTCTGTGATGCTGGTCTTCCCCTCTTTGATTTCTCCTCTTCTTCTGGTAACTAGATCTGTCTACTCTACTTTCCCTCTATTCCTTTCTCAGGCAGACCTAAGTTGCAGACAACAGAAGCCAGTCTAGCGAAGTCGATCAGGAAGGGATTCACTACAGAGAATTAGGTGCTTATAAAACTGTTGCCAAGATGGGAAGATTCAGCTCCAGGCTGAGTTTCTGGGCCCAGCTTTCAGAACAACGCTAAAAAACTGGGCCAACAAGGGAACTGTGACCTCTTCCACAAACCAGCAAGCTGACTCCAGAATCACCCACTTTAGCTGCAATCTGGGAACAGGAAGCCATCACGACATCTGTTTCTCTCAAAATGCAACACCTTTAATTATGAACTGGGGATAAAGAAGTTGTTGCCACAATTGTTGGTGGCAAATGGATGCCTTCCATGCTGCTGCTTCTCTTCCCACTTAGCTCAGTTTTGAAATCTAGTCTCATGGGAGTGCACTTTACCTGGGAGAAGGGATGGCCAGAAGTAAGGACCAACAGCAATTCACAGACAGTGGGAAATATTTGGCCAGACACTCAGAGACCTGGAAGGAATGAAACTGGATGGTTGATGATGGAGCAACCTGAGGAAGAGGCGGGTGGGTGGACCCTGACAATGGCAGGATATTTGTGTCCCTTGTGAATGCTCACTTCAGAAGAGGCTCTCAGTGATCAGGTGGATAATACGACCCATTCTGTGGACATTGGTCAGCCCTTTTGCCCCCTCCCCTGAACTACCCCAGCGATTTCTCAATGGTCCCATGTGCAAATGGCTGTGGCAGCAGACTGTATGTGGGCTCAACAACGTGGGTTTTCCCTCACTGACTCTGTTATGCATCCTGCTACCACTAAGTGCCCAAGAGCCGGGACCAATGGTTTGTTCTTCCTGGAATAGTCTCTTATTCTGAGCATGGATTTGGCTCCACTGCCCATCAAGTCTTCACCAGCTTCCATGGACTTCTTACTAAATGTCATATTCACCGTGATGGTATCACACCTCAAATTACTTCTAACCAGGGAGTGATATTACACTAAAAAAATGGGACACTGGACTGGCACTCACAGGATACTGGTGACTAACATGTCCTTCCTCACCCTGAAGTGACTGGCCTTGTAGAGCAGTGGGAGGGCCTCCTGAAGTTCCGGGAAGGCGCCAGTCTGCCATGCACAGCACTCAGGCTGGTGGCTTCTTCCCCTTCTTCTACTCTCCCATCCTATCCTTTCCTCTTTCTCCCCTGGTCCCTACAGTTTTCTCTTTCCAGTGTGTCCTACGAGCCTCTGTTCTACGAGTGGTAAATGTCAACATGAACTCCTTTCTTCTCACTTTACCTGTACATGTGAACTGACGCCTTGCTCTCTGTCTTCTGAACACATTTTTACTAGTCAGGACATCTCATCTTGCAAGTGGCAGAAACCTAACTCAAACTAGCTTATGCTAAAAAGGAATCTGTTGGCTGCTACAGGAGAAAAGTCCAGGGCCTTCCTAGTTCAGATGGCTGGATTTAGGTGCTCAACTGCTGCCCCTAGTTCCCTGCCTCTCTCCGACGTTGGCTCTGCTTTACTCTGTGTTGGTTCCATTCTTTGGCAGTATCTCTCTCTGAGGCTTTAAGAAAGCTATTGGCAGCTCCAGACTCATGATCTTTACAAATCCAGATGTCATCAGAGAAGCCCCATCTCTCTCAAATAGAAATAACCAAATTGGCATCAATAGAAAACTGGCTCTACTTGGGCCATGTGCCCATTCTTGAATTAATCTGAAATAATCTGCTAACCACACATGAGTCATATGATTCTTCCTTGTTGGGTCAGTTAGAGGCACTGAGTGAATCACACAACATTGTGGACGGAAATTTCCAAAAGGGAAGGAAGCTAGGCAGATCAAGTGTAACAGACATGCACTGTGATGCCACACGCTCCACTGCTGTCTTTCACGGGATGAGGATGTTTCCTCTTCTCCCTTTAGCCTGCATCCCCAATTCTAGTCACTCAGGTTATATTTCTGCTGTTAAGTATGTCTATACTTTAATACTTGATTTCACTCATATAACCACCATCCAGGTCAAGAAAAAGAACTTGCCTGCCTGCTAGGACCTCCCTGTGTGATGCTTCCTGACCACCACCTGCACGTGAAAGGCAAAACAAAAAAGCTTTTAGAAAGTAATAGTAGGAAACCAGAAGCACTAGCCCTAAAGGAAAAGAGGGCTACATTGAAATTAAAGACTTCTGTTTATCAAGAGACATCTTTAGGATGTACTAAAAAAATTCCCACAATGATGGGAACACCTCCAAAGGACATAGGAGCCAACCTCCAAGAGCTCCCAATGGCCAAAGCTGGAATCATTCAAGCAGCAGATAAAAAGTGGGAGTACTAAATTATAACCTAAAGAATAAAAGAAATATCCATGAGTACAAACTGATATAAATGATTGAATACATAAATAAAAGGGGAAAAGGGAGCAGCCTATACAGAAGAATCCTGATATATGTAGATATACCCCCTCCAGGAGCAGGAGTTTGAAAGTGGTCTGGACCTAGAGACTTGCTTCTGAGGAATAGAGTATCGAAAGGGAAAAATAGTAACCTTACAGTGTAGAATCCTAAATGGTACCACCTTAACCAAATGCCAAAGTTCCTATTACAGAGCTAAGTCGTGTTGAGATCATATGCCCCAGCTGAGAAGGGTACTTCCCCCAAACACATGCCCTCAGGTCTAGTCATTACAAGACATTAGACAAACCCAAACTGAGGGACAGTCTACAAAACACCTCATGAGTTCTCTCCAGAAATGTCAAGATCATGGAAAAGAAGGAAAGACTGAGAAACTGTCACAACCTGGAGGAGGAGACCAAGGAGACGTGACGACTAAATGAAATGTGGTGTCTTGGATGGGATTCTGGAACAGAAAAGGCATGTTAATGGAAAAACTGGTGAAATTTGAATAAAGTCTATAGTTTAATGAATAGTATTGTACAACATTAATTTCTTAATTTTGGCAAACATATCACGGTGATTTAAGATGGCAACACTAGAGGAAGCTGGGTGAAGGGTGTACGGGACTCTCTGTATCATCTTTGCAACTTTTTTGTCAATCTAAAATTATTCCAAAATAAAAAGTCTGTTAAAAATACATCTTTAAGAGAGTAAAAAGTTAAGCCATAGAGTGGAAGAGATATTTACAATGCGTACAACCTACAAAAGACTCACATTTAGACCCCACAAGGGATGCCAACAAATCAATAAGAAAAAGGCAGAGAAGCCAATAGAAAGATGAGTAAAAGGATAGAACAAGCATATCACAAAAGAGGAAAGGCAAACGGCCATTAAACATGGGGAGAAGTGCTTTATCTCATTGGGGAAATGCAAAGGAACTGTTTCTTTAAATAATTGTTCTGCTCCTTGGTTTTCTTCTTCAGATGCTCCAATTATGTGTATGTTGGAGCTCTTTCACAGCAAACATTTTCTCTCTTTATTTGCCTTTGCGTCTTCTGGGTCCGTGTCTAACTTACGTCCTCTGTGTCCCTAACCTACATCCTCTGTGTCCCTCTCTTACTCAGAGATATCAGTTCTCTCTTGTGCTGCTTCCAGTTTTATCTTCATTCCTGTGGTGATTTTATTTTTGATTCTACTCTTTCCTGAATTTTGCCAGTTCGCTTTTCATATCCTTCTGTTTTCTCCCCATCTCTTTCTTGAGCTGTTGCTTCATTAAGTTTAAAAAAATTCATGGCAAAATATTTGGATACAATTTTAATCTATTCGTTGCAACACATTTTTCTTTTTCTTTGATGAAGATTAGCCCTGAGCTAACATCTGCCACCCACCCTCCTCTTTTTGCTGAGGAAGACTGGCCCTGAGCTAACATCCGTGCCCATCTTCCTCTACTTTATGTGTGGGACGCCTGCCACAGGATGGCTTGATAAGCGGTGGGTAGGTCTGCACCTGGGATCCGAACCAGCGAACCCTGGGCCACCAAAGCAGAACGTGTGAACTTAACTGCTGCGCCACCAGACTCGCCCCCGCAACACATTTTTGATTAGTGTTTTTCATCTGCCATTCTTTCCTTCATTTTTATGCTATGGTGTTTTTGTATAGATTTTATATGGAGCTAAATATTATCCTTATTTGAAGCAGGCAAGTTTTTCCTGGACCAGGTATTTTCAGGAGATTCATGAGGGTTAGGGTCCAGAACCATCCCAGGCTAGCAAATATGAACTTTATAAACTTTTTTTAAAAATTGCATTTGTTTAACTTTTACTTTTCCCCACTCAACAGGGATAGAAAAGTGTGGAGCTGGGTTTAGGGGAGGAGAGAGAATCGCCAGAAAACAAAGCCCATTTGGGACTGCGCTCTTTTAAGAAAGAGAGCGGTGGAAACATTGCTTTGGAGTCTGACAGATTCGGGTTCAGATACGAACTCCAGTCTGAGCTGGCTGTGTGGCCTTGGAGACATCGCTTAAAGTCTCAGAACCTCAACGACCACATCTATAAAATGGGAGTAATAGTACCTCCTCACCTGTGCTAGGAAATTTTAAGGATATGTGAGAAACTTGGCAAATCATTAGTTAGGTTAAGCAATGCTAGCTGCCAGAGCAGGCAAACCCCAAAATCTCAGAGGCTTAACACAACAATGGTTTTTTCCTTTTTTTTTTTTGTTTTGAGTTGACTTTTAAAAATTATTCTATTGTGGTCCGGTGGCGCAGTGGTTAAGTTTGCATATTCTTCTTCTCCGTGGCCCGGGGCTCGCCGGTTCAGATCCCAGGTGCGGACATGGCACTGCTTGGCAAAAGCCATTCTGTGGTAGGCGTCCCACATATAAAGTAGAGGAAGATGGGCACGGATGTTAGCTCAGGGCCAGTCTTCCTCAGCAAAAAGAGGAGGATTGGCAGTAGTTAGCTCAGGGCTAATCTTTCTCAAAAAAAATTATTTTATTGAAGTCATAATGGTTTATAACATTGTGTAATTTCAGGTATACATTATTATATATCAGTTTCTGTATAGACTGCATCGTGCTCATCACCAATAGTCTAGTTTTTATCTGTCACCATACTTATGTGCCCCTTTACTGCTTTCGCTACCCTGCCAACCCCCTTCCCCTCTGGTAGCCACTAATCTGTTCTCTTTACCCATGCCCACAAGGGTTTATTTCTTGTTAGTGCAAAATCCAGGCAGCTCTGCTCCGTGCTGTGACAGGGACGGAGTTGCTTACATTTGTGGCTCTATCCTCTCAACGTGTGGTCCCTGTGGTTGCTGCCCAGTGGGGCTGGCAGAGCCACATCAGCTCTTAGTGCCTTGGTTGGAGCTGGCCACGTGGCCCCCTGTAAGCACCAGGGCAGCTGGGAAACAGAGGGGAGCCCAGGGTGCTTGGCAAGCACTATGAGCTCACACGTTTCCGCTCTTTACTCCATCAATGTGATGACTTTTTGCTTTTTCCTTTGAATTATTATCTTACAACAGAGAGGATGTGGTGTTGAGGCTGGCAGCAGGAAAGACATTTCTAAAAGAGATTTTTAAATATCTCAGAAGAACAAAGGAAACAAGAAAAATGTTAGGCAAATTAAAAACTCTCTGTTTTTAAGAGGGTGGGAAAGAACCGGGGCTAGTGGTCAACATAAATTCCTTACTCTTGGTGTATTCCACTGAATCCATACAAAATGAAAATCCCCTCCACTGCATCCCAGGTGGATGGACCTCTGACCTGGAATGGAGCATGTTCTGCTTTATTGGACAATGTCTATTATTAGGCTAAACCTATCTTCTGGCAGCTTCCATCCATGGGTTGTATTTCTTTATTAGGCAACCCTGTAAGCCCAAACCCCGACAATGACTCAATGTGCTAGGCAGATGCTCTATTTCCCTCAATCTTTGCTTCTCCTGGCAAAACAACCCCCAATGCTTCCACCACTCCTTGTGGGATATAGTTTTGAGATGCTGACGAGAACAGCACTGCAGCCCTCCCTAGTCCCGAGTCACTAGCTTTGTCAGCCCGCAGAGCTTCAGCACCTGGTCACCCCTGTGGGGAGGCAATAGGGCTCCTTAAGACTCTGAAAGCTTGATCAATAAAATCAACACAATGGTAAGGGACAGAGTGCCTCTGGGCCAAACCCAAACTAAAGAGATGTCATCAACTGAGCTAAAGAAATAATGTGACAAAAGAAAAGGGGCTTTGGGCATAGACACACTGCAAAATGGGGGGTCAGAGAGACGAAGGTTGATGCGTCTGTCCGATATAGTTGGGGGACTTGGACTTGAGCAGTCAGCTCACAGGAGAGCTGGCCTGCTTGGGTAGGAGTAGTCGCCAGTTCTCATCACAGCCTGGGTGAAATATCCTCCAGTATTAGCAGTCTGCCTTGGATCTGAGTCCACGTTCACCAAGCAATGTTTAGATTAATAATTTTACTTCCTGGTTTCCTGATACTGGGAAGGAGAATGTTCGGGTAAGACACGTCAGAATTCTGGTCACTGGCATGGGATTCCCTGTGCTGCTGTCTGGTTAATATCTCAGTCTGCTGTAGGTCGGGAAATATCAGCCATTCCCTCCTAGAATAACTCCCCGGGGGCACTGTGCATCACTGACGGTTGGCCTCTCTGTCCACGGCTCTGAGGGTTACGCAAGCATTCCCGGGCCTCACACGTGCCCTCCAGGCCGTGGAGGACGCCACAGTGTGATCCCCACAGCGCAAGGTCATTCTGGAGAAGGTCACGGCTCTCTGCTGATTTGTCCTACCTGTCCAAGCTCTCTAGTTTATCACAATGGTAGGAGACGGAGTGTTGACCCTGAGGTAGCTCAGCCGTGGTTCAATGCCAGCCTTTCCTCTAACACACGCCCCACCACAGCTATTCTAGTTTCTACCACATTTCTTAAGCTCCTTTTATGGGCTAAATTTTGTCCCCCCACAAATTCAGATGTTGCAGTCCTAACCCCCAGCACCTCAGCATGTGACTGTATTTGGAGATGGGGCCTTTAAAGAGGTGATTAAGATAAAATGAGGTCATACGGTGGGCCCTGATCCAACGGGACGGGAGTCCTTATAAGAAGAGGAGACGAGGACACAGACACACACAGAGGGAAGGCCGTGTGAGGACACAGGGCAAAGACGGCCAACTACAAGCCCGGGAGAGAAGCCTCAGAAGAAACCAGCCCTGGGGACCCCTCGGTCTCAGACATCTAGCCTTCAGAACGTAAGAAAATACAATTCTGTGTGTCAACCAACCAGCCTGTGGCACTTGGTTACGGCAGCCCGAGGGAATTGATAGAGTCCCCGGTTCCACCTTTCTGGAACCACTCTCAGGGGAGCCTTCCTTCTCTGTAGACCCAAATTAGGCTCAGTTCAGGCTGTTTATCTGGCAGCCTGTGAAAGCTTCAGCCTTCTAAGGGAGACAACGGTCAGGTGGATTTTCTCAACAAAACCCCTTTATTTTCCAATACAGAGTACAGTGAGTAATAAGCGGATGCCGCCTCCGGGGGTGCTCAGCCTCTCTGAGGAAGGTCTCTCCGCACAGTGCTCCAGTCTCCTCTTCTCCCGTCCCCCGTCTGAGGAGAGGCAGACACAGACAGCTTGGTCTGCAGGCCACTTTGGGGCTGTAACCACCCCACTCCAGTGGGGCTAGCTGCACCCCTTCTTTCTGTTCAAGTTGATTGACAATGATGACAATGGATTTCAATGTTCCTGTCCTCATCAGGGGTATCGAGAAGCGGGCTTCCTCTGTTCTCTCACAGCAGTATTGTGAACTTTGCTAGGAAGCAGTTTTCTAATAAAACAATGTAAGACATGAAGACTAAAGGACACTCTGTGCCCTCTTCTATTCACTCGTTATAAGCTACATTAGGCATCCCATGGGACGAGAACATCCTAGGCCTTGGGGTACCAGTCTCTCTTAGTGATGGTTTTCAAAATCCATACATTCACAGGTGAAGAAAACTTTGTAATTGGCAGACGGCCAAGGGCCGTTTACCAACCTGCCCCTTCTACAGGGTCGCCCAAACGTCCCTGCACATCAACTCTTCATTTCCTCCTGGATAACAGGAAAGGGAGATTTATTTATTTTTTTTGCATTTTTTCTTTTTAAAAATTGCAATAAAATACACATGACATAAAACTTACGATCTTAACCCTTTTTAAGCGTACAGTTTAGTAATGTTAAATACATTCACAATGTTGTGTAACCACCACCACCATCCATCCCATAACTCTCTTCATCTGCAAAACTGAAACTCTATGCCTATTAAACAATAACTCCGCATTATTCCCTCCCACGAACCCCTGGAAACTACCATAATACTTTCTGTCTCTATGAATTTGACTACTGCAAGTATCTAATATGAGTGCAATCATACAGTATTTGTCTTTTTGTGACTGGCTTATTTCACTTAGCATAATATCCTCAGAGTTCATCTGTGTTGTAGCATGTGTCAGAATTTCCTTCCTTTTAAGGCTGAATAATATTCCAATGTATGCACCACATTTTGCTTATCCATTCATCCGTTGTTGGACATTTGGGTTGCTTGCACACTTTAGCTATTGTGAATAATGCTGCTATGAACGTGGGTGTACAAATATCTTTTGGAGACTCTGCCTTCAATTTTTTTGGGTATATACCCAGAAGTGGAATTGCTGGATCCTATGGTAATTCTATTTTTAACTTCTTGAGGAAACACTTTACTGTTTTCCACAGCGGCTCTACCATTTTACATTCCCACCATCAGTGCACAAGGGTTCCAATTTCTCCACATCCTTGCTGGCACTTGCCTTCTTTTTTTCCTAATGGGCATGTTGTGGTTTCTCATTGTAGTTTTGATTTACATTTCCCTAATGGTTAGTGATATTGAGAATCTTTTCATGTACCTGTTGGCTACTCGTATATCTTCTTTGGAGAAATGTCTGTTCAAGTCTTTCACCTGTTTTTGAATTGAGTTGTTTGTTTTTTGGTTGTTGAGTTTTAGGAGTTCTCTATATATTTGGATATTAATCTCCTATCAGTTATATGATTTGCAAATATCTTCTCCCATTCTGTGGGTTGCCTTTTTTACTCTGTGGGTAGTGTCTTCTGATGCACAAAATCTTAAAATTTTCACAGGCTCATTCGTCTGCTTTTTTTTGGTTACCTGTGCCTTTGGGGTCACATCCAAGAAATCATTGCCAAAATCAATGTTGTGAAGCTTTTCCATTTTGCTCACATATTGTCTTCTTGATTTTTCCACATCTTCCTTTAGTTCTTCAAGTGTCTTTAAGACAGTTGTTTTAAAGTCTTTATCTGGTATGTTTGCTACTAGGTATTTTTGGGGACAGTTTCTGTTGAATTATTCTCTTCCTTTGAACGGACCATACTTTCCTGTTTCTTTGTATGCCTTGCATTTTTTTTTTTGTTGAACACTGGACATTTGAATCTAATAATGTGGTAACTCTGGGAATCTTACTCTCCCCCAGGGTTTGCTGGGCTTTTTTTTTTTTTTTTTTAAATTGTTGTAGGCTGTCTCTGTGCGAAGGATCAGCCTGAAGTTTATACTTAATATCTTCTCAGGTCTTTTCTGAGCATTTCTCTGGGCATGCATGGTCACTTTCTAATTTTCTCTGTAAATGTGGTTGTTTTTGAATGTCCTAGTCTTTAATGTCTGGCTCCTGAGAGGGGGGAAAAAAGTGAAAAATGGAGGGGGGAATACAGACAGAGCCTACCCTTTAAATGCCCTGAAAGTCACAAAGCGGGAGGAGCTTGCAACAACGGGGGAGACGCGACAGCAATGACTGCTCACATATTTGCACCTCTGTGATCAGAAGCAGCAATCAGGGATCAGAGCACAGATCCCTGATATTGGGAGGACAGCATCCTCCCCTCCCCACCTCCCCCCACCCCGCCAACTTCTGCACACGGCTCCAGGAGCACACAGCTGCCTGCACAGGGCGAGGGGTGGAAGACGGGTAGCTGCTACTGTGCTAGGAGCTGCAATTGACCAAAATCCATCTCAATTTACCATCCAAGACTTCCAAGCCTGGAAGTTGCAAGCCCTCAACAGCCTCCAGAGTTCCACAATAGTTCCATCTGATTCTCCCAGAGCAATTGCTGTCTAGGTGTGGAGACGGATTCCTGGTGCTTCCTACTCTGCCATCTTCTCAGAATCTTCTCCAAGGAAAGGGAGATTTGAATCCAAACCTTCTCATGTCTTCTGGCAGGTGGCACTTTGTTATTTTAATTCATTTCTCCGTTTCTCTACATAATAAGGAAACTCCTCCATGAGTTCCTCCATGACTCACAGGACGCCTGCTCTGGTCCCCCATCCTAGTTCTCTACTTTCTCCATCAGATTTTCCAACAATTCATCTACACGTACACTTTCCACTTCTCCTGCTTACACTCTCTTTAATCTATAGTCTGGCTTAGCCTCTGCACGCTCGTGAAAACATACCATTTAAAGTCATTGTTGACCTAGAATTTGTCAACTTAATGCCTTTTCAACTCCACAATTGCCATTAGCACCTACTTTGACTTCTAAGATGAGATCCATTCTCTTTCTCTTCTTCTGCACTGACCACTTTTTCTGGTTCTCCTTTGCCAGCTTCTCACTTCTCCTCCTGTAAAGGGTCGATATTCCCCCAAATGTTAATCTGCATCTTGAGCTGTTTCTTGTCTACATCTAATTTGGTCTCAGTCTTGTATAGCTTCTAAGGCGTCTGTATGAGGATGGCATTCTCTCACCTCAGGACCTTTGCACTTGCTGGGAGGCTCTTCCTTGAGACATTTACATGATTGCCTCCCTCACCTCTTTGGGTCTCTGCTCAAAGGGCACCTCGTCAAAGATTTCCTGACCTACCTAGATAAAGTAGCAAATCTACCACTTTCCTTTTCTATTTTTCTGCATAGCTTGTACCACCATTTGACATCTACATCTATTTGTTTCTTTGTTGTCTATCTCTACAATCTCAGATAGCAGCTTCAGGGGATGAGGACTTTGTCTCCCTAACAGGCATGTGGTAGATACTTGTCACATAAGTGAACTCTCACTGACACCTGGAAGGAGTGACTTATTGATCAGGGTTATGAGTTGCAAATAACAGAATCCCCTCTACCCAGTTTAAGGCAGAAGGGGTTTGTGAATGATCTTAGATAGATCACAGAATCATGGAGCTTGGAAGAAAGAGACTCAAGAATGAGCTTCCCAGAACGACTCCACATCATTCTGCAGAGCGGCCTCTTGCCTCCACCCCAGTCAGGGGTCTCTAAAGTAGGCAGCCACCGCCAGAGCTGCAGCTGCCGTCGTTGTGCGCCCTCTGCCCCCGTCTCCAGTGGAAGCTCCGCACTTTGCCTCTTCCCCACACAACTGAAGTCCAGATCGAAGTTTTGTGGGGGTGTCTGTGGTTAGTGGAACCTAAGTCTCACGTCCATTCCCTAATGACCAGTCAGGCTTGGAAATGTCGGTCCCACCTCCCCCAACATCGGGAAGGCAATATTCACACTCTGGAGAGGTGTTCAGAAGATTTTGGGCAGCCGTGAGTGACAGATGTCCGTCATACATACTTTTCCAGGTTTTCCATTCTGGTGGGACTCAAGGTGTTACATCACTGTAATTGTGGTTTTCTGACTGGTAGCATCTGGGCACTCCGCATGTGCTCGGTCAGGCATCTGGTTTTCTTCTGCGGCTTGCCTAGGCAGGCCCTTGGCCTCTTTTTCTACAGTGCTCCTTCCTGGCATGTTCCATTAGTGTGTGGTCAGTGTTAGAAGTTGCAAGTGTCTTCCTCCAGGTGGGCATCAATATGTTAATTTTGCCTATGGTGTCCTTCTTTGAACAGAAGTTCTTAATTTTGATATAGTGAAAACATCAATTTTTGTCTCGTAGTTTGTCCTTTTTTAGGTCTTATTTGTGAAATCTTCCCTGAATTCCACCCCAGGGATCAAACACATTATTGTACATTTTTTCCTATTAGCTTTCTAGTTACAACTTTCCCATTCAGATCTTTAATTCAGCTGGACTCCACCTTTGCATGTGGGGGACGGTAGGAATCCAGCGGCCGCCTCCCCATGTGAAGGAGTCGTTTGTCCAACAATCATTGCTGAACAGGCTCTTCTTTCCACACTGACTTGTGGTGCCTTCTGTCTCACGAACTAAGTTCTCGTATCTACACGGGTTTGTATCTGAACTCTCTATCTTGGTTTATGGTGCCAGCGCTTTACAGTTTTATACTATGGCCTTCGAGTGTGTCTGTATATCTGATAAGATCAATCCGTCTTTGCCTTTTTGTTCTAAAATTACCTTAGTAATTGGGAAAACTTATTCTGCCTCATAAATTTTAGAATAAGTTTGAGTTCCTAAAAAAGTACAGTTGAAATTTGATTAGGATTATAACTGTGATAATACTTGGGTGGAATTGGTATTTTTCTGTTAAGTGGGCCCATCCAACAACGTGGATTATTCAACTTATTCAGATCTTCTTTTATCTCATTTAATGGAAGGTAAAAATTTCCTCCATTGAGGATGATGTATTTTTTTTGGAATATTTTCAGACACTTTACAGCTTTTGTTGCTGCTGTGAATGGTATCCTATTTTCTGTTACATATGCTAGGTGGTTGTTGTGGTATACAGAAAGTGTTATTGACTTTTGTTTTCTTTTAAAGATTGGCAGCTGAGCTAACAACTGTTGCCAGTCTTTTTTTTTTTCCTTTCTGCTTTTTCTCCCCAAATCCCCCCAGTACATAGTGTTATATTTTAGTTGTGGGTCCTTCTAGTTGTGGCACGTGGGACGCTGCCTCAGCGTGGCCTGATGAGGGGTGCCATGTCCTCGCCCAGGATTCGAACCAGAGAAACCCTGGGCCGCTGAAGCAGAGCACACAAACTCAACCACTCTGCCACGGGGCCGGCCCCTGATTTTTGTAAATTGATCTTACTTCCCTCCAATAACACTCTTATTAGTTCTAATAATTTATCTGTTCAAATTTCTATGTAGATTATCATCTTGTTTGCAAATAACAACATTTTTATGTCTTTCCTTCCAATTCCTATATCTGTTATTTCTTTTTCTTGTTTTACAATATTGGCAGGACCTCTGGTTCTTTGTTACATAATAGCAGTGCTGGTAGGCATTCTTATCTTGTTGCCAGTTTTAATGGGAATGTTTCTAAAATTTCTCCATTAGGTATGAAGTTTTCTTCAGGGTTTTGATACACAGCCTTTAAAAGTTAGGTTGAGGGGCCACCCCCTGGCTGAGTGGTTAAGTTTGTGCGCTCTGCTTCGGCGTCCCAGGGTTTCTCCCGTTTGGATCCTGGGCATGGACATGGCACTGCTCTTCAGGCCATGCTGAGGTAGCATCCCACATAGCACAACCAGAGGTTCTCACAACTAGAATACACAGTTATGTACTTGGGGGCTTTGGGGAGAAGAAAAAAAAAATAAGATTGGCAACAGTTAGCTCAGGTGCCAATCTTTAAAAAAAACAAAAGTTAGGTTGAGCTGGCTCCATTCAAATTCTAGTTTTCTGAATTACTGTGTGGCTCTGTGCCGTGAAGGGCTGTCCATCCCCATGCCCCCAGCCCACATGGCATAGCCACACTTCACCATTAGTGCCACACTGCAAATTCAGACCTTAAAGGCTTTCTAAGTCTTACGGTGTTTTACACACAGGATATCCCTGCTCACGGGAAGCATCTTCCTCACCGTCCTGGAGGGACATAGCTTAGCCCAGGTGGAGCGTGGTGATGTCCTCCCGTTACACAGACATAGCCTGGGCACACCTGTGGGGTATGGTGTGCAGACAGGAGGGTGGAACAGAGAGAGCATTGGCTGTGGATCAGGCTGTCTTGGGATCAAAACTGGGACCTGCCACTTACCAGCTGTGTGATGATGACGTTATTTAACCGTCTAAGCCTCAGTTTTCTCATTTGTAAACCGGGGAAAATAACAAAACTGCTTCCCGGGAAGCCACAGTGTAGGCTGTCAAATGAGACAATCCACAAAGCAGTTAGCAGAGCAGTGACGGTCAGCTATTGTGTTAGGAACTCGCCAAAGGAATGTCATTAACACACTAAAAGTTTCACAGAATTTTTAATGACAGGCAGAATGCTCTTGATAAAAGTGAAAGCTATATACAGATTAAGTCAACATTTGTTTAAAAATGTTTTAAAATCTGCATAAGTAAAAGAAGAGAAATATATCAAAGGGAGGGATTACAGGTGATTTTTATTGACCTCCTTTATATTTTTCTGTGTTTTCAAATTTTTCTCCAGTGAGCACATGATTACTTTTATAATCTTCAAAACATGTTTTATGGAAACAAAAAATTCAGTGTGACTCAGCTGTGACAAGCCTGCCAGGAAAGCCAGTGCTGCCTTTGGCTGCCTCCATAGAAGCCCAGAAGCGGAGGTATGTATGGTCTGCGAGGTTGGGCACTGGCCAGACCCTGTCTAGATTGGGGTTTTGTTTAGCTCTGGGCACAGGGAACCATGGGGACCTTAAATGTCACGGCGGAACAAAAATGTGGCAAGTGTGTAAAGGCCTCAAAATCTAGAGGAAAACAGAGCTGAGAATGCAGGACGGAATGACAGCAGATTTCGAGGAGCTGAGGGGCCCCCAGCGGGGAAGGGGGGATGGGGGAAGATGGGAGAGAGACAGAGATGGGGGGGGGGGAGACGGAGAGGGGGAGAGAGAGGCATATCAGTGTGGGGAGGGGGCGTCTGTGGAGGCCGGTGGACCTTGGGGCCCATCCAGGGCTTTTCTCGTGCCCGGCGCCTGTTATCTTCTTCCAGGCACTGCCCTCCCACCCCAACTGGGAGGTGGAGTCTGAGCCGCAAAGATCTTCTAGGTCCTGCCCACTGCCCTCTCCTCCACTGATCCCCGCCAGCCGATGTCCTTCTGCGGACTTTGCAAATGGGCAATGGGGACAGAATGACCCCCTCTCAGGCTGGGGCCTGCAGCACCCCCGGGAGGCCGCGACCCCTGCGTGTGGAGAGCTCCCTCCAGAGGAGAATGCACTCAGCCACAGAGGGCTGGCGTGAGGCCTGGACGTGACCTCTGGCGGTGCTCCAGTCCTGAGTCCACCTGCTTTTGAAGTCCAAGTGGATCCATCCTTCTCCAGGGCCTGGCCGTTTAACCTGCCTTCCCTGGGAGAGATGCCCGAAGAGCTTTTCAAAGCATGTCTCCCTTCCCTCAACCTCGTTCAGAATGGGTTTTTATCACTAGCCACCAAAAAGGTCCTGAGTCATGCAAAATGACAGATACTTGTGGTGAAGAGGAGCTAAAAGGAGGGACTCTAAGGAGAAGGCGGCGTGTGAAAGACATTGACAAAGATGCGCCCCTGCAGCGCCAGGCCTGCCTCCCCTGCGCCCTCGCGTCTCTGCCTCTGGATCCACTTGTCTGTCTCTCCCTCTCTCTCTGCGTCTCTCCTTGTTTCTGTCTGTCTCTCTCATTTTCTCAGCCTCAGTGTCTGACTTTGGCCCCTCTTTTCTTTTCTTTTCTTTTTTAAACTTTTTTTTATTTTTTATTTTTTATTTTTTTATTTTTTTTTAAAGATTTTATTTTTTCCTTTTTCTCCCCAAAGCCCCTCCGGTACATAGTTGTGTATTCTTCGTTGTGGGTTCTTCTAGTTGTGGCATGTGGGACACTGCCTCAGCATGGCCTGATGAGCGGTGCCATGTCCGCGCCCAGGATCCGAACCGGTGAAACCCTGGGCTGCTGAAGTGGAGCATGTGAACTTAACCACTTGGCCACGGGGCCGGCCCCTGGCCCCTCTTTTCAAGCTCCCTCTTCCACCGGGTCTCCTCCCATCTCTGAATGTGCTCTCCCCCAGCGGCCTGCACCTCAGCTCACCTGCGCCCAGGCCTGCCCTCCAGCCTCCTGAGCTCTGCTTTCTCCCACCCAGGGTTCAACACTACGTGTGCCCATGGCCCCGTTCATCACTCGTCAACATCAGGCCCCCTCCAGTCCGTCCTCCTTGCCCCCTTTCCCACCTGGGTCCCTGTGTGGGGTGCCAGGACCGCCTCCATACCCAGGCTTGAAGCCCTGAAAGCTGCCCCCTCTCCTGCCTTCTCTACATCCTGTCAACACCCGGGGGCTCTACCTTCTGGATTGTGCTGGAATCTGCCTCTCAGTTCTAACCTTCCCACCCCTGCCCTGATTTAGTGTTTGATCATCTCTCGCATGAAACCTTCAGAGTTCTAAACGGTCTCTCTGCTTCCACTCTTGTTCCTCCCAACCCCACCTCATGGCTGTCACACGGCGAGCTTGTACAGTCACAGGGCCCATCGTGCCCTGCCCTGCCCTGCGCAGAGCCCTGCCAAGGGCCCCGCAGCCCCGAGTAAATCCCAAGGTCAACACTCCGCCCTCCTGGTCTTAGCTGGCAACTCCCCGCCCCCCACCTTCTGCAGCAACCACACTGGACTGTGCCCCCTCGGTCTGAGTCCTTTCCGCCCTGCCTGGCCCACTCTGACGCATCAGTTAGACCCAGGTCTCTGCCAGACCCCCTCTCCCCGCAGCTGCACCCCTGCCATGCCCAGGCCCCCCGGGAGGGGGAGGGCTCTGCATTTCCACCAGGATTTCCAGTTTTTTCCTCAGGGATCAGTGCCTCCCACTAAGCCACGGGTGCATTGAGGGCTGGGGCCTCTGATGGCCTCTCTGTAGTGTGGTTCAGAGCCAGGGAACCTCAGACACTCAGCAGATGTCAAAGGAAGCCTGGGGGCTCGGCTCGAGAAGGAAGGATGGCCGCACGGTGCAGGCTGGGCTGCAGGGCAAGGACAGGTGGCTGTGAGCCCCAACGCCAAGGTTAGCGCTCTGCAGGCTTTTCGCTTACAGATTGGCCGACCTGGAGGCCGCTCCTCCGCCCACTCTGGAGCTGGGGGCGGGAGGTCATCTCACGGAGAAGGGCTGTCTGGTCTTTGGAGAAGTCTTCAAACCTGGGGCTCCCGCAGCCCTGAGAGTCAGGAGCAGGGGAGCAGCTCCTCCACAGAAAGGAGGTGCAGTTCCCACTGCCGAGCTGGAAAGGTCAGAGCAGACGTGAAATTCAGCCTCCATTGAGTGCTTGCTCTGTTCCAGCCACTGCGGGTGTGAGCCCCAGGTGGGAAACCAAGCCACCAGCTTCAGTCCAGCCGGGTAGACTGGTGAGCAGGCAGTGGAGACAGCCTGCTGAGTGGTGAGGGCGGCTGGACAAGAGCAGGCTGCCAGCAGAACCAGAGAGGGATGCCTGTTCTCAAGGCCCCACTGTCACACAGCCTGTATCCTGGTTGGGGAGACGAATGGAGACTGAGACAAACGTAAGAGGGTAGAGTGCTTTCAGACGGTGAGGATGAGGGAAGTGAACAACGCTGTGGGAATTACTGGGTGGTGGCGGGGGTTTTCACTGAGAAGGCCTCTTTGAGAAGTGACATTTGAACTGAGACCTAAAGGATGGGACAGAATCAGCTTGTAAAGGGCCATGAGACGCAGACAGGAAGTGCAAAGGGCCTGGGGTGAAAACAAGTTTTGGTATGGCTAGAAAACAGGGATAATAACACCCACCCGCATGAGTCAGCTATTGTCATAAAAACACTGCATAACAAATAGCCCTCAAACTCAGTGACTGATAACAGAACCAGTATTTATTCTCAAACTCACGGTCTCAGATGACTGTAGTTGGGCTGATGCAGGATGGACGTGTCCTGACCTCTCTGCTTTGGGCTGTGGGGAGCCTAGGTTTGGACTGAGCGCAGGTGTGCTCTGCCTGTGTTCCTCCTGGGACACAGGCTGAAGGCTCTGAGGAAGCTCTTCCTACACTGGGTTTCTGGAGAGCGAGGACGCTCATGCTCTGTTCACGAACATTCCATTGGCTGAGGCAGGTCACGTATCAGCCCGGCCGCCGTGGTGTGGGGAAGTGCATTCTGGGGGGCTCGAATATTTGCTGAGTAGCAACCGCCGATCGCCCGCTGCCTCAGAGAGCTGCTGTGAGGACGGAAGGAGTTAGTATTCATACGAGCGCATGGGAGTAGATGCTTGTTCAGTGCTAATCATTATCGGGAGGACAGAAGGACAGGCCACGTCCAAAATGTCTTGATAAATCACTTTAAAAAATTTAGGCTTTTCCCGAGGACAGTGGGGACATATGGAGGCTTCAGTCAGTAGGGCGACATGGTTTGCTTTGGATCTTAGAGATCCCTCTGGAAGCAAAGGGGATGCCCAGGATGGCTTCCCGGTTCTTGTCTTAAGTGACAGGGACACGATGATGGCAGCCTTGGGTCAGAGGGCACGGGAGAAAGGGCAGGTGAGTGGGGAGTGGACGGGGGAGGGTGCCAGCTGACTGGGAGGTGTTGGATTTGAGATTCTTGTGGGACGTTTAGGTGCAGATATCAATTGAGGAGGGGAATCTGGACATGCGACATGCATTGGGGAATCATATGAACTAAACAGTGGGGGGGGGGGGGGCTCAGCCATCCTGGCTTCCAGGGATCAGAAAATACGCTGCGTCGGGATAAAGGAATTTTCAGTGGCATATATGAACACGTGACTGATGTTGCTAGTTTCTTTCAACTCTCCATCACGTTCTTCTTCCAGACTGGATCCTGAAATTATCAGGAGGTAGCAGTGCTCAGGTGAAAACCTCCAGTCCCCAGCCTTCTCACACGGCCAGTGAGCTGTAAGTACAGGTGATGTCTCTGAATTCTGGGAAAGGTCCTTAAAGCGTGGGGCCATGCCTGTCTCTGTTCCTTCCTCTAACCCACAGCCTGGTACTCAAATGCAGTGGCTGGAGCTCCAGCAGTCACCTTGGACTAGGAGGCTGAAGGCCGCATCCTAGGTGGCTGTGCCAGAGAGGAAGGAGGCTGCCTCCCACACACCTCCCAGAGCTCCTGGAACAGCCCCAGGCTGTGCTTTCACATGAAAACCAAAAAACTTCCCTCTTGTTCGAGCCACTGTTATAGTTTCCTGTTAAATTCAGCTGACCTTGGTTCAAAGGCAAATATCAGGATTCTGGGCTATCTGGTCAAGCTGCAGCCTCGCACCTGGGGGCACTTCCAGTCTCTGCCCTGCTAACCTCTGCGGGGTTAACCAGGGAAACGCCGGCTGCCCGTTGGGGCCGCCGGCCGGGCGCGCAGCGCCACCTGGCGGACCCGGCGGACAGCACTCCTCTCTAGCAAGGCGCCGCACAGCTGGAAGCTGGGACGCTGCCTCGGGCTGTCGGCTTTGACCAGCGGTCGGCCCCCGGCTGGCTAATTTGACCTCAGCCCCGGATGACCTTTTAGCCAGGGACGCAATGCGTGCTCCAGAGGCCTGGGTGTCAGTGGAGCTCTGGGAGCTCCAGGAACTCCCGACTGTCGGAGCCTCTCGGCTCGGGCTGCTCTCGGAACCGCGGCTGCGCAGCGCATCCTCCCCTCCCGCTGGCCCTGCCCTCCCCCTCCCCCTCCTCCAGGTGGAGAACTTATGTCCTAATAAAGGATTCCATGTGACCTCTCCTTCTGCAGACTCAGGGCTCAGAGCGGCAGTTAGAGGGCGATGACTCACTGCCTCCTGAACAGGAAATGAACACCGAGGGAGCGGACCTGGCAGCAGCCTGGAGCGAGTGGATTCGCCTCGTTTAGCAGTGGGCGAAGTGGGCTCCTGTGGGCGAGCTTATTAACGCTTCCTTCTGCTGACCGCTGGTACAAACGCGACAGGGCCGACCGCGTGGAAAGTGGGGTTCAAACTGCAAAAAAATTAGAAAGTCCCGAAGTTGGCGGGAGACCCCTGGCGCCTGGGCACAGGTTTACGCCGTGTGCCACGGACCGTGTGTGACCCGGCGCCCGCCTCGTCTCTCTGGGCTCCACTTGGTGCCTAAAGTGGCGGAACACCCTTCAGCCCTGACATGGAGTCGCCGCTCTGGCTGCCTTTGTAATTAATGTGGCCCTAAGTGACTAAGGCGAGGTAGCAGGGACTTTGGGGCAGAAGCACAAATGAGAAGAGAAGAAAGATGCCCCCCCCCCCAGTAGAAATGAAGCGCTGCCGTTTCTGGGGGGAGTGGGGGTTGCGGGGAGGTCGATGTGACCTGGGAAGTGTGGAATTCGGCAGATGGGTGTAGCCCTTGGTTTTCCCAGGTGGGGCCTGTAAGGCGGGGCAGCGGAGGAGGAGAGTCAGAGGGCAGACAGAGCGGCCCCAGGTCAAGGGCAGTGGGGCAGTGGGTATGGAGAAGGTAGAGCTGGAGCAGGAAACGAGATCTGGGGTGGGCACGAAGAGCACCCCCAGTGCGGAAGCTGTGCGTCTCAGGCTGGAAGGAAGGAAGCTGGAGTCAACCCACCATCTTAGGGGGGAAGAAACTGGGTCTCAGAGGTTGCGGGACTTGCACAAAGTCGCCTAGTTTATTCGGCAGAGCTGGGGCGGGGCCAGGCCCTCCCCCTGCCCACAGCCACTGGGGTTAGGGAACTTCTTCCCTGGGATCAGAACCCAGACAACTGGGAAGCCCCTGCTTCATACTTCTTTATCCTTTTTATGCTTAAAACGACAAAAATGAGAAAATTCTTAAAGCCCAGTACCTGTTGGCGCTGAGACAAGGGTTTCTAGGTGTTGGTGATAAAGAGAAGGGCCCCTGGCTCAGGCAGCTGGTCCCAATCTACGCCCCCGCCTGCCCAGTCTTCCCACAGCTCTCCTGGATGGCAGGGCTGCCTCAGTTTGCCCCCTCCCTGAAAAGCCTCCAAAAGCAACAGGTTCTTGCTTCCCTTTGATTTCTAGCTCCCTCCTTCTGTAAAGCAACCTGGTTGTCTCTCAGCTGCTCCCATTTGCATCTCCACCTGGTACCCAGGAGCCACAAACAAAACCACCTTCTGTTTTACATGGGGGAGGAAGTGCGCTGGGGCTGGAGGCCGGATGGGAGGTGCTGGGTTTGGGGGGGGGGGGCCCACAGCTGTGCAGCCTCCTGTCCTCTCCTCTGACTTCTCTGGATGGGATCTCTGTGGTCCTCTGCGAAGGAGGCTGGGGGTCTCTTCTCACTCAGAGCCCAGCCCAGGCTTCTCCTCCTGCCGCTGCTCCACACTCTCAGGCAGCTTGGCCAAGCCTGGCATGGGATGTCCACCAGCACTTCTTCCAGCAGGGCTCAGAGCTGAGACTTCGGGCCTGTCCTGGGGGAAAATGTGTGGGACCAATGCCCCTTCCCAGGCTCTGAGGCTCCAGCAGGTACCAGTGAGCAGAGGTCCGTATAACAAAGATCTCTCTCTCCTGTATGTCCTTGCCCCATGACCAAGCACACACAGAGGTGTCGGGGCAGGCCCAGAGCGTCCCATTGCTGCCCCAATAGCTGGGACCTGTGAGCTGCCAGAGGACCCTGGGCCAGCCTGGCCATATGGGAGGCCAATTGCAGGACGTGCCCATGACCCAGGCCAAGCAGTCTGTCTACCCCAAAGGATGTGGTCAGGGGTCCTCCTCCAGGAGATTAACCTCACAGGGATGTGACCTTAGGTCCAGACCACCCTGGCATTGCCTGAGCACCACTGGTCCAGTGTCCTGGGGCTCAGTGTGGCTGTGAGCCAATTTACGGAACAGTCTGAGCTTGATGGGGTGCAGAGTGGAGAGGGAGGTCCCCCAGTTCCATTCGCTGCCTTTTGAACTGCTGTGCCGGTCCTAAGTCCCTTCCTTGCCATCTCCCTTCTGTTCTGTCTCCCTGGGGACAGGCCCTGCTGGCTGTGTCTCCTATACTGCGGGTTCTACCATCTGGAGGCCCTGCTGGGAGACTGGAGTGGGGAGGGAGAGGCAGGGTTTTCTCACCCTCCCTCTCCAGCTGTGTGGACAGACAGGCCTCCAGATGAGGGGTCCAGCTTCCGCTGGTGAGCCTGGCTCCTGGGTGGGAGGACTTCTTCCTCCCTCTGTCCCCTGTTCCTGGGCTGGAAGTCTCTCTCTGCAGTGCCTGGCCCTGCTGGCTTCTTGGCTCCACTGTCACCCTAGCCACCAGGTCCCTGAATTGGAGGGTCTTTGTGCTAAGTGGCTCGGGGTTTCCATTTCCCAATACCCGCATCCGGCCAGGTCTTCCATCCTGGCCTCAGTGACATTGGGAGCAGATCCCACCATTGATTTTTGATGATGTTCGAGCATTAAACAGCTTGTCAAGTTAATTTAAAACTGTCATCTGACATCCAATTCACAGTCTTTCCTCCCCTCCCAGTTCAGCCTGACCCGTGGTCCAAGGGTCCTGACCTGGGGATAGGCAAGGTCTGCTTTCCCCTCCTCGCCCCTCTCCTGTGCACCCCCCTGGGGGCAAGGCGGGGTGGGAGGGCGATTGGAGGAAAACCGGCCCCGCTGGTGTGGCCCAGCCTTGCCATCCTGGGGCTCTGGATGGCAGGCTGGTAGGCAAATGGCACCTGTAAGTTGAGGAGCATGTGGAGTGAGCTGTAAGCTGTGTGGGGCCCTCTCCCTCTGGGTGGGGGGCGTGTCTGGGGGAGCAGGGAACTGGCGGTTGGGCCTCTGGGGCCCTGTGATGCTCGGGGACGGTAAGGCAGTACGTGGAATTTCAGGCCTTACAATACGTGGGGCTACTATGCGCTGAATGTTTTCCGCTTTGGGCTTTTCAAGAGAGTCACAGACACTGAAAAAGCGCCCTTCAGTGATCGGTTGCCTGTTCCCCATCCTTCTCTTTAATTAGCTGCCCCAACAGTGAGAATTCAGGTGTCAGCTCAGGCTTGTAGTCAGGTCTACATGTGTTCAATTTCTTCTCGGATTTCCTGCAGTGTCGTGACCTGCCAGTCCACAGCCTCCTGCTGGGTCAGCAGTGCTTGAGTGGGTGGCCAGCAGCCTGGTCACTGGGTTTAACTCTCGTGCCTACTGTCCTTCCCCCTTGTTGACCTGGATTGTTTAGGGATCACAGCCAGGAATTCCGTTTGAGACGTGGAGATCTCTGTGGCTGCAGGGCACAAACTCTTCGTGATTCTAGATCCTCTGGAAGGGTGTGAGAGGTAATGAGGAAGGTTTGAATGCTTTGGCTCGGAGCAAACAGGCTCCGATGATCCTCCCTCCCTCCCTCCTTTCCTCCCTTCCTTCCTCTCTCCTTCCCTTCCTTTCTTTTTTATATAGCAGCTTTATTGAAATATAATCCATGTGTAATACAATTCACCCATTTAAAGCGTACAATTCAATGGTTTTTAATATATTTACAGAGTTGTGCAACCATCACCACACTGAATTTTAGGACATTTTTATCACCCCCAGAAGAAACCCTATACCCATTAGCAGTCGCTCCCAATCTCTCCCCAACACTCTCCAGCCCTAGGCACTCACTGATCTACAGAAGGTAGTGAGAAGGCCACACTAGTCTACATTCCCCCACCATGCCTCAGGGTTCCAGTTTCTCCCCATCCTCACCAACGCTTGTTACTGTCTGTCTTTTTGATTATAGCCATTCCCAGTGACTGTGAAATGGTATCTCTTTGTGGTTTTGATTTGCATTTCTCTAATGACTGATAATGTTGAGCATCTTTTCATATGCGTATTGGCTATTGGACATCTTCTTAGGAGATATGTCTATTCAAACACTTTGCCCAATTTTAATTGAGCCGTCTTTTTATTATTGAGTTGTAAGTGTATGTTCCTGTGTGTGTGTGCAGCCTGTGGACACTAGACCCTTCTCAGGTACGTGATGTGTGGATCTTTGCTCCCATGCTGTATTCACTCTCTTGATAATGTTTTTGACAAACAGAAGTTTGTAATATTGATGAAGTCAAGTTTATCTCTTTTTTCTTCACACCATTAAGACCAACTTGTACTGATACGGGACTGACCCCCCCGGAGCCCTCCAGGGCTCGTTGCTGCTGGGTGTTGGTTAGTGACTTTGCTGGACTATTTTTGTGAAGTGCATTTGCCCGCAGTGTGAAGAGGCTGAGGTCACTGCTTAGAGGGCACAGACTTAGGCAGGTGCACAAGCACCCTGGGGTGACAGCGGTTTTTACAGGGGTCCCTCTGACTCTCTCTTTCCCTGATCTCTCTGCTAAACCCTCTGTCTCTGTGGCATCACACCCAGCTGTTAGGCTCCACTAATGAGCGGCTGACTGCTCCAGCGTTTCCGACAATTCCTGGGGGCAGACAATGTGCGACAGTCTGACCCAGTGAAATTTGGGCCTCTTTGCAGGAGTGGCTTTTGAGGCCAGTCTCTGAGGTTTGTTCTCACTTCTGGAGGAGTCTTTTCAGCTGTCTCATTTTTTGGTTTTCTCTGGTAAGCTAGCTGGCCTTTGGTTTAGCTTATTGCTCTTGTGGAACTACCAGTGTTGTCTTTATTGTCCACCACCAAAATCGACTGTTTTTGAGAGCACCCTGATGCTTGAACTTCCCCCACATTCTGCTATAAATTAAGCCAGTTTTCTTTCTTTCCTCTGTTTTTCAAGAGCTGCCGCGCTCTCTGCTCTTATGGCCTGCCTCTCCCTGTGGACAAACTCTGAGACACTGCTCCAGAGCTGGGGGCAGAGACAGTGGCTTACTTCTCTGAGTGACGCCCCGACTTCACAGAGCAAGGCTTTGGGTGGGGGCAGAAGCCTCTGGTCTCCTCAGCTTGCGGCTCCCAGCATGGCACCTCTGACCCATGAGGGAGCTGAGGCAAGTGCAGTTGGGGCCCCAGTGACTTGGCTTGCTCTGCCTGGGGTGGAGCCTCCCCCTGCGTGGAGACTAGGGGAAGGGAGCCGCCGTCCTCTCAGCTGCACTCCACCGATTCCGTTTGTGCAACGGGGGGCTAAGGGATGCTGGTGGCTGCCTCTCTTGGGGAGCCGCTGTACTCCTGGACTGGGAGCTGGGTGGGAGGGAGCCCCATTTTCCCGGCCGCACTCACCCAGAGTGGAGCTTCTGTTCAGGTGAGCTGGGGGGATGGTGGAGAGGGCCTGGGTCGAGGCTCAGGTGCCACAGACTCTCTCTTCTTCCCAAGGAGAAGTCCAGAAGCATTTCTTTTTAATTCTTAAAAAGATATAAAAATTATTATTATTATTACTTTTTTTACCAATTATGGGTGTTTTGCTGGAGAGCAGGTTTGCAGAGTTCCTCATACCACCATTCTGGAAGTGGATCTCTTTCTTTCTTCCTTCCTTTCCTCCCTTTCTTCCTTCTTCTTTTTCTTCCCCTTTCTTTCTCTTTCACTCTCTCACTCTCTCTCTCTCTCTCTCTCTCTCTCGGGTTTTTGTTTTGTTAACCTATGGGTTAATAATAGAATATGCCAGATGTTAGAAATGATGTTCACATGTGGGATGTTATTAATAAGTATATTAACTAATGTTGAAGACACTCCTCTCAACTCTAAGAAAATATGGTCAGAAAAATAAATTTTTCAGCACAGTGAACAGCTTCTTCAGTAAGGCTGACGGTTAAAAGTAAAAAGTTTCAAAGCAAATACATTTCCTGGTTCCTTTTTACAAGAAGTTATTATCTATGGAATTCTTAATCCTTTTTGTTTAAGAAGATTCGATTTTTTTCCCCTGATACTGAAAGATTTGCTGTTTTCCTTTCCTTTTGTGGACATTTATAATCCTTTGTCTTTTAGAAGTTTCAAAGTTTTGAAACAATGTTCAGATAATTTCAAAAATAAAAAGAAAAACAATGACTAAAATAAAAATTGTTGATGTTTTAAGTATTTTACCAGTTGGAAGAAAGATGCTTTGTCTAAATCCTATAGTGTTTGTCTTCATGGTGTTAAGATGAAAGGTTAAGGTTCACCTTCTTTCTGCTGTAAAAATAAAAGCTATTCAGACCGCTTTCTGGAATCTTAAGCACAATGCACAAGTTTGTTTGCTTAATTAAACATCCCTTGGACACTTGGGGCAGAATAATCCTGCCCCAGTTCCTAGCCACACCCTCCCACCAGGTTCCTGCTCCTCCTGGATGACTGCAGAAGAATTGTGCCTGTCCCTTCCTAAAGCCGCATCTGTGATCTCTGCTACGGCCCCTGGGCATCCTCCTTGGACCAGTGAGTTCGGTAATGTGCGTGTGGCACCAGATTCCCACCACCCACGTCCTCTCCTATGATGACTGATTACACAGTTAGGACAGCCCTATGTCCTGACAATACATTCTCCCTTCACGCTTAACCAAGTTGGAGACGTTCTGTTACTTCAACTATAGACAAGAGGAGACTAATCTACGGGATTGAAATAATTCACCAATTCAACAAATGGGGGCTTCTTTTTTTGCTCCGTAAGAGCTTTTTTTTGCTTTATAAGAGGCGTGTTTGTACTTTCTGGCGGGTAGTCTTGCTGGCAAACGCGTTGCTTGCCCTTCTGATTCAGAGTCGAGCCACCTGAGGGCCTGAGACAACCCAGGAAGTTTGGGAGAGAAGCCGAGGGCACAGTCTTAGAGGGCCTGGAGATGGAGAAATGTCCTCTGGGAGAGGGCGGGAACACGTGAGTGCGGGGGCTTGGAGAAGACGCTCCTTGCAGGAAGGCGGGCATCTGGCTGATGTGGATCAAGGCTGCCCCAGCTAGAGAAGCCCAAGGTGACCTGGCCTACATGCCAAACTATACGACCCAGTGGACTTTTTTTATGGTATGAATTAGGACCGCCCCAGGGAGAGAAGCCCAGGGCATCCTCACCTACATGCCGATCTATATGGCTAGATTCGTATCTAAAGTTATATGACCGCACAATAACCAGACCCCATCTGCACTGAAATCATTTAATGACTTTTTACATCATCTTTTCTTTTCTCCAGTAAAAATAAGTCACGTACCCATGCCTTATAAAATTAGCCCTAACCCTCAACTCGGGGCAGCAGCAGGAGCTCTGACTGCCCGTAGGTCCTGTCCCCACTCACCAGCTCTGCCTGCCCATGGGTCCTGTCCCCATGCCAGCGGGGGCAGCAGCTGCTCTGCCTGCCCATGGGCCCTGTCCCCATGCCAGCGGGGGCAGCAGAAGCGGCGGCAGCAGAAGCTCTGACTGCCCATGGGTCCTGTCCCCATGCTATTCCACACTATTCTCTAAATAAAAGAGCACTACTGACAGATCTTGAGAGTCTAAGAAATCTTTCTTTCGACTCCTGGGCTCACCGACCCCGCATCATGGCCACTCTGGGTTTAGCCTTCTCTGCCTCCCAGTTCTCCCCAGGTGCACCTCTCTGGACTCTGACTTTGCACCCAGTGCTGTCCCAGCAGGACGGCGGAGGAGCCTCGGTTCTGGCGGGAACCTGCGGCGCCACCTAGTGCCCAGCCGGCCCTGGAGACGGGAAAGCGCACCGCTTTCTCCCCGAGAGGAGCAAAGACGAGGGGCGGGGGGCCGGAAACCATGGTCTCAGCGCCCCGACACCTGGGACAGGGAGGGCGTGACGATGATGAGGAAAACAAGCAGGGCAACAGCCTGAGCCCCCTCTGTAACTTTGACATATACACTTAATTTCACAGGTACTCCTGTAAAATGTGCTTATTCGGTGCCTGTTTCCTATTTAGTTTCCTATTTAGTTAAATCTCTGGACCGCTTAGATAATGGTGTTTTGTTCTTATGATCTCGCTCCTGAACGTGGGAAGGCGAGAGTTGGTGAAACACTCCCATCACAGGATTTGTTCACTCCATATCCTGTTATTTTTTATTTTAATTCCCCTCCAGTTTTACTGAGCTCTAATGGACATCTAACATTGTATTAGTTTTAGGTGTACAACGCAATGATCTGACACATGTATGTACTGCAAAAGGATCACCACAATAAATCTAATTAATATCCATCACCTCACATGGGTACAATTTTTTTTTCTTGTGATGAGAGCTTTTTCAAGATGTACTCCGTTAGCAACTTTCAATATAGTCACCGTGCTGTACCTCACGTCCCCGGGACTTATTTATCGTATAACTGGAAGTTCATACCTTTTGCCAACCTTCACCTTTCACCCCCTCCTGCCTCCCCCACAACCAGCAGTCGGGTCTGTTTCTGTGAGTCCCATGTCCCTTTCAAACGGGTTACAGATAAAGGCATCAGAAACCTGAAAAAGTAACAAGAGTTTTACTATCTTTCCCTTGAGGCTTTGGATATGTATTTTTTTTTAAAAGCCTTTTACTTAGAAATAATTATAAACTCACAAAAGTTAGCAAAAATAGTGCAGAGTCTGTGGATCCTTCACGCCGAGTTCCCCGGTGGGGACGTCTGGCACAGCGGTAGCGCAGTATCGAAGCCGGATGCTGACACTGGGGGGCCTCGCTGTTCACGAGAGCACGGGGGGGGGGGGGGGGGGGTGGGGGGGGGCGCGCCCGGTTTTCACCACGGTTGAACCTGCGTCCATCTGTGTCGTGTGCGTGCTGGCGTGTGGCGGGGGGGGGGGGTGTGTGTGCAGTTCTTGCAAGTTTATCTCAGGTGCAGATTTGTGTAACCACCACCACAATCAAGATACAGGATCGCCCCATCACCACAGAACTCTCTCCTGCCTCCTCTTTTTATTCACGCCCCCCACCCCTCCCCTGGAAACCCCTCATCTCTCCTCCTGTCTGAGGAGGGCTGACAACGGGGCCTGTGGGCCCGCGTGTCTACCTGGTGCTCAAGGAGAATCATCCGCCCGGACCAGGCTGGCCTTCTCGGTCCGAGATGCTGCGTACCTGAGAATGTCGGGGTCACACAATGAACGACTGCTGAGTGCATTCACAAGGGCCACTCTAGGATGACATTTCTTGGGGCCACTTTTAGCTCTAGGGTTGGAGCAGACTTCAGTGAAACAAGGAGAAGAGCATCTGGGAGAAGTCCCCCTCTGAAGTCATGCTCAAAGCAAGGAGGAGCAATGAGAGAAATGAGGAAGAGTAGACGCCAGGGACTAGAAGGGAAAGAGGTTGGGAGGTGGTCACTGCGAGGACCACCAGGGACCCAGAGAGGGCAGTGATGTCGCTGGGGTTGTCGGGGCTGCTTTCTCAGGGGCAAGGCTCACTTCTCCTGCCATCTCATTGGGTGGAGAGGCAGCAGCCAAGGGAACGGCCAAAATCCTGATTAGGGCCAAGGGACAAAAAGACGACAGGGTCGGGAAGGGAGGATATGAGGACTAGGTGTAATTTGGAATTTGCATTTCCTAGGCTGTAGGTCACTCAGTCACTCAATAAGCACCACTGAGTGCCCACTAAATGCACCACATAATCAGATGTACTGTGAAAGACGCAAAGGAATAGTGAGGGGTGGGTTTCGGTCTTCAAGCTGCCTCCAGGGTGGGTGGGGAGGCAACAGCCACCCACAAATTAAACCTGTGTGGAGGAGCCCTTGCCCTCTGGTTTCTAACCTGCTCTCATCTGAGCCTCCTTAAAATGTTTATCTAAACCGACCACAGCCTTCCCTTGTGTCTTGGAGCAAAGGTTTCATTGAACATCCAGTCGAAGGCCCAGGACCTGGCCCCTCTCCCGCTGTTTGGCCTGGCTGCCCCTGGACATTCGTTGCTGGCTCTCCTGTCCCTGGCCCCCTGTCAGCGGATCCTGGGCCTGGGCCAGACTTGGGTGACCGAGCTCTGAGCAGAGTCGAGGCCGCTTAGGCCGGGGGGACAGTGGAAGAGTGGCTGGTCTGCTTCCTTCCATCTCAGGTCCCCCTGGACAGGAAGTTCCACAGCCCTTGGATCTGTTCCTGCCGAGGCTGTGAACAAATGACCACAGGCCTAGGGGCTTCACAGAGCACAGCCCATCCGCTTACAGGGCCAGGGCTGCAGGGGGCCCTGGGGAATTCTGTCTCCTCGCCCTTCCCAGCTTCGCAAGGCCGCTGCCATTCCTTGGCTGTGGCTCCTTCCCCATCTTCGCAGCCAGCGTGTGCGCCTTCGCTCCTCTCTGACCTCCTGCCTCCCTCTTACAAGCGACAATCCTTGCGATTATTTCGAACCTACCTGGACAATCCCGGAGACTTTCCCCACCTCAAGATCTTTCCTCTAATCGCATCTGCAAGATTCCTCGCTTGGCGTGAGAGGTAACTCGTTCACAGGTTCTCAGGGTTAGGGCGTGGGCATTTGGGGGGAGGGGCATTATTCTGTGCACTGCATTCTACTGCCAGCTACTACAGCTCCACTGACCACTCATGACTTTCATTCTTCCTCTCTCCCTTTCTCTTTTCAAATTTAGATTGTAACTTTTTTGACAAAGTAATACATTTTTATAGTTAAAAAAAAAAGCACTGGGGTGAAAGGCAATGGCACCTGGGAACCCGCCAACCTGTGAGTAGTTACAGCTTTCCCTGGGCCTGCGCTGTGGCCGGGACACTTGGAGGCTCCGAGACTGCGACTCTGGAGGGAGGGAGGGAGGCAACCCCTGCCCGCCCTGGTGTTCCCCGTGGGTTCCCACAGGTTCTTGTCACTCAAAATCAACAAGGAAAACTCCAGAGAAAACATACAGAAGGGTTTACACTGAGAAACCCGGCTCCATTCCCCATTCCATGCCTCCCCATCTTCTTCAGGTGCCAGGGTTTGAATGTTTGTGTCTCCCGAAAACTCACCTGTTGAAATCCTAGGACCCGATGTGATGGTGTTAGGAGGTCAGGCCTTTGGGCTCCAGCCACCCTCATGGATGGGATTAGTGCCCGGATGAAAGAGACCCCAGAGAGCTCCCCCACCCTTCTGCCATGTGGGGACACAGCGAGAAGGCAGAAGTCTGTGACCCAGAAGAGAGCCCTCACTTGGCCATGTGGCCCCCTGATCTTGGACTTCCAGCCTCCAGAACTGTGAGCAATAAACTTCCGCTCCTTATAAGCCACCCAGTCTACAGTATTTTGTAATAGCAGCCTGAATGCACTAAGACGACAGGCAACGTGTTTTATTAGTGTCTTGTGTCTCTTTCTAGGGTTTTTATGAATATATATGTTATAATATGTATACATATTTATTCCTCTCTTTTCTCATACAAAACTTAACATACTATATCCTATATACGTGTTGTTCTAAAGCGATATTCTTTTCTTAGCATCTCCTGAAGCACTTTCCCCGTCAGTACAAAGAACGTGCTGGTTCGCACGTTTCTTTTACGATCACCCACAGCTGCGGCGTGCGGCTGCGCCATAGTTGACTCAGAGCTGTGGCGCTCTCCTCTAGCTGGACCGTCGGCTTGTTTCCCGACTTGGCTGTTACACACAGGACGGCTGTGAATCACCGTGTGCATATGTTTCTCCCGTGGTTGTAGGTAGAGCTCCGGGATAAACCCCTAGAAGCAGCATCAGTGTGTCAAAGAGTAAAGGTGTTGGCAATCTTGCTAGATTCGTCCACAGTCCTCCCGGGCTGCACTACTCTGCGTGCGCGTGAGCCACTCAGGAGAGTCCCCCCAGACTCCCGAGAGGCAGTCGTCAGTCTCAGCTCTTTTAAACCAATCTGGTGGGTGAGTCTAGTACTTCAGTGAGTGCCATTTGCCTTAGGAATGGAGCTCTTTTCTGGGGTGGAGTTGACCAAGATGAACGGAGGCCAAGGCCACGTGCTTGCTCACCTGTGTGTGTCCCACACGCGTGGCCTGGAGTGTGGCCTTGCCCACTGTGCCTCCCCCCAAGAAGCAGGACACGGTGCTGAGCGTGAGGGGTTTATTATCCATCCCTGGGGGGTGATGGGCTTCTAGGTAAGAGTTAGTTGGGGGCAGGGAGCCCTTCACACAGGCCTGTAGGTTCCATTGTAGCTGAAAGGGGTGGGCATCAGGCAGTCCCCATCCTCCTCAGGGATCCAGCGCTGGACGTAGTTGGGGCCGTTGTCCCGAGGCCACACGATCACAGTGTCTCTGGATGCCAAGGATGGGTCCTCCGGGAAGAAGTTGAAGGGGCGGAGCAGGAAGCCCACGGAGTTTCCCGGTGTGGCTGTGTTGGGGATGTCCTCTGAGTGGGGGATGTGCAGGAAGCCCACTGTGACCCAGGCCACCAAGTCCTGGGGGAGAGAGGGGTGGACAGTGCTGAGAAGGCTGCGAAGGGAGGGGCGGGCAACCCCCTCAAGCCTCACTTTTAAGGAATGGGCAGAGCCGGTGACCACTGAGCTTGCTGTCCGTCCTGGGACTGGGCACAGATCCTGGCACCGGGCTCAGATGTGGTCTTGGGTTGGGGCTGGAGGAAAGTGGGCCAGTACCTCATTTTCAATGTTCTCGTTGTTGTGAAGAAACTTCTCAAAGACCACAGGCGGGTCCCAGGGGTCGTTCTGGTTATAGATGCTGCTGCTGCACAGCTCCGCCTCCCGGTACTTGGTCACTGCCAGGGGGTACCTGTCCGGGCAGAGAAGCCAGGGGGCTCTGGGCACTGGGGGGCCTCCCAGCCACTCCCAGGGAACATCTTCTGGGTCAATCATGAGGGAAAGTTACTACTTTCCCCAAATCGAGGTCATCTCTTGGGAGTCAGCCCAACTGACTGATGTCAACAGAGGCTCAGGGCTGAGCACAGGCTCTCCGTCTCCCTCCCTAAACACAGAGACACACGCCCAGAAACACACACACACGCATACGTGCCCAGATCCACGGCCACACATGGACACAGCATCACAGGCACACCGAGAGGAGCCTCTAGCCCTCCCCGGCCTCCCTCACCTGGCCCAGGTGACAGCCCGCTCCTCATGCCAGCCCGGGGGCAGCACTTGGTGGGCCATGGAGTGGATCTGCAGTCTGTAGCTGCGCCTGTGGCCCCAGCGGTTCTCCTTGGGGCTGGTAAAGAGCAGGTACTCGGGCAGAGTCCGTCCAAAGCGGAAGGCCGCCTGGCGCTCCCGCGAGTACCTCGTCTGCTCTAGAGTCGGCTGGACCAGGCGGTGTCTCGGGCTCCAGGGGTTGGTGATGTTTTCTAGCTTCATCCGCAGGGTCTGGAAGCTATTCTTGGTGCCTGCAGGTGTGCAGGGAGAAGCAGAATGAGAATCGAGCCCCCAGGATGGACACGTCCTTATTCTGCCCTGAGACCTCCATCCCAGACGACATCCAACAGCAAACTCTCAGGAGTGAAGAGGACATTGTGGGCACACACTGAGCTGTGGGGTGAAGGGAAGGGAAGAAAGCAAAAGGCAACAGAAGAACTGGAAGACAACTCGGAGTGAGTCATGGCAGCTCTGGTGATGCCCTTGTGGCTCTGGGCGGCTCCCGCTGAGAGCTCTAAGCCTGTTGGCTGCCGCTGCGGCTGCAGCCTAGGGAAGAGGCAGCTCGGCGGTCCCCAAGCGCAGAGCCTTCATCCGGTGCCCTCTGTGCCCGGGGCATGAATGGGACTGAGCGGGGAGAAGCTGCCCATCTGGTCCCGGGGGCCTGTTGTGACGTACCACTTGATGTCACGCCAAATCCTATCGTCACGCCTGTGCCATATCTCGTGGTGATGTCATTAATTCAAGTGACACAATGAGTCTTCCTGGACCACACTGCCTCCACCTCAGAGTGTCAGGCAGAGACATTTCTTACACTCCTGGGCGTTGTCCCCTCCCTGCCCCCATGTGCAGCTTTCTACCCAATCTACCCCTCCAGGGGTCAACGCAGCCCCAGGACAAGGACAGGGTTGACACTGCCCCATTCAGGGCAAGGCTTGGGCGCCATTCACTTTCACCATTTTTCAGGGGCACGCAGATCCCTAGCCCTGCAGGTTTCACGGAAGCAGGCTGGGCCAATTCTCCTGACTTGATGCCTCAGGGGAGCAGCACCACATCTGTGAGTAATTGCTGGGAGGCGGATGTTTGGCTGGGAGGCGTGTGAGCCCTGGTCCTACCTGCCACATCCAGGTCCACGCGGTAATGCACCAAGTGAGTGTGCATGTTGCCAAGCAGGTGCGTGTGCAGGCGGGTCCCGTGGCGCAGCCCCTCGGGGGTGTAGAAGGTGGCGTGGACGTAGCCGGTGGCGTGCATCTTGGCCTCCATCACTCCGTTGGGGTAGAAGATGAAGTCCCAGATATAGTCATAATTATAGACTGTTGAAGTCGTTCGCAGCACCAGCACCTGGCCCTGGAGCCCTGCGTAGAAGTTGAAGCCACCGTTGAAGTTGGAATCGAAGTGCCGCCGAAGGGGCACCCCCGTGGGCATCTCAAAGAGACAGAGGGCTCGGGGGTAGTGGATGGGGTCATCAGCATCGTAGTGGTGCAGGGCATCCAGGAAGGTGGCCGTCTCTGGGCAGTCGATGCCAGGGGCTAACTCGTGACTGACGCTCCCTAAGCCCCAGCCCACGTCAGTGTACTTGGTCTGCATGCCCGCGGGTGTGTGTCCTCCGTAGAGCGCGGCTGCCTCTTGCACGCTCACCTCATAGGCTACACGCTCCCCGCCAAAGTGCACGTTCAGGACCTGCAGCCCCGAGGAGGAGCGCAGCCTGAAGGCGAAGCTCCAGCCCCCATAGAGCACAGTGTTGCCCTCCAGCCTGTAGCGAGGGCCTTGGGGCTGGACCAGGCGGGGGCCGTGCACAGTGTTGGGGGTGGGGAAGTCCCCACGTGGCTTGTAGGAGGAGAAGAGGGGTGGCTCCTCTATGTTCTCTCCCCTCTTGCCCTTGGGAAGTGGGTCCTCTAGGACCGCCACAGCCACCTCTCCATCATTATACTTCTGAGCCAGTTCTTCTGGGCTCTGATAGAACTTCCCGTTGTACCAGACCTGCTCCACTGTCCAGTCTTGGGCATTTGTGCTTCCATGATCCACGAGGAGCTCCAGCCCAGTGGGGTGCAAGAAGTAGCCTTCTACATAGCGCTGTAAGATAAACCAAGTGCGGCGCTGGCCAGAGGCCAGGCCACGGGGAGCCACGTCTGTGAAAGTCAGGCATCGGGTGTGGCAGTCTTTGAACGAGAAGCCTGTGGTATCCAGGAAAAATTGGTGCAGGGGTTTGGTGAGCTCCCGCAGGGCGTGGCTCAGGAGGACATACTCCACCGCAGAGATGGGCCTGGAGGCCCAGGAGGCCGGGTGTCCACGCTTGGAGGGCAGTTTGCGCATGTAGTAGGGCTCTGGGAGGGGCCCCACAGCAAACTCGGTGATGTTGGGATGCTCTTGGGCTCCAAAGAAGATGACGGCACGGGCCTCCCTAGCTGGACGCCTTTCACCTTTATCCAGAAATTTCAGCACCCGTTGCTTCTTGGGCAGCAGCATCTCAATGAGGAACACGGAGTTCTTGGCTATGGTCAACACTCTGGAGGGCTCCAGCCTCAGCTCTTTCTGGGACCAGAGGAAGCTGCGCACGGCCTTCAGCTCTTGCGCGCTCAGGTCTGCGAACACATCGCCCCTGCCGCGCAGGGTCCATGGCGAGCGCTCTGCCGCGGCCACCATCTGCAGTGCCAGGATGGCAGCAGCGGCCCAGCTGAGGGCCAGGGTCGCTCGCCCCATGGCTCTGGAAGGCAGTAGAAGAGATGCCCTTAGTTGTTTTATGGGAGGAAATGGGTTTCCACCAGGCGGGGGCCTTGGACTGCCTTGTCCTTTGGCCTCAGGTTTTCCTACAGACTCCGGTCCTCCCCAGCCCCCACCCCAGCTAGAGGCAGCGCTCGGTGGCCGCTGGGGCCCCAGGCAGTTCCCAGCGCTGTTCAGGGCTGTGCTTGCCATTGATTCTTGTTCTGCTCTCTCCTCACCTGTCTGCAAACCTCTCATCATCCTGCGGATTTTCTTACCCACGTGAACGGTTTTTCCTGTCTCCTGTGCCTTTCCTCAGCGGGCAGAACTGCGGGCTCCTATCTCTCCACCGGGAGTTCAGTGACTCCCGGCCCCTGCAAACGCCTCAGTGCTGACTGTGTCGTGGGTACTGACAGCAAAACTGCATTTTTGATCTAACACACGTTTCTATGTAGAAAAATTTGATATTTAGTGTAGAAGTTCAAAGAGTCTGCTCTGGAGCCTGGCTGCCCGGGTCCAAGTCCTAGTCCGCCTAGTGCAAGGACCAGCTGTGTGAGCTTGGGCAGGTGGCTTAAACTCTCTGGGCCTCCATTTCCTCAACCGTACAGTGGAAATAACCACAGTACTTCCCTCCTGGGTTGTTGCAAGAAATCAGTAGGACAAGGAAAAAGAGTTGAGAACAAACGCCTACCTTCTAGGAAGCACTCAAGAACCGCTAGCTAATCTTTTTTTTTTTTTTTTTAAAGATTTTATTTTTTCCTTTTTCTCCCCAAAGCCCCCCAGTACATAGTCGTGTATTCTTCGTTGTGGGTTCTTCTAGTTGTGGCATGTGGGACGCTGCCCCAGCGTGGTCCGATGAGCAGTGCCATGTCCGCACCCAGGATTCGAACCAACGAAACACTGGGCCGCCTGCAGCGGAGCGCGCAAACCCAACCACTCGGCCACGGGGCCAGCCCCACTAGCTAATCTTTTTAAAGTCAACCATGCAGATATGGTCTGTGATACCAGCACATTTAAAATTTTAAGCAGCGTGGAGAGAGTCAACTGTGATGAGGCTGTAGACCCGTGGTTCTGAGGGTGAGGAGGGGAGCCTCTGGCCCCCTGGTGGGGCACCCGGGCCTTGGTAGTGTGACCGTCCAGGGTGACTAGGAGGGCATCTCACAGGGGGATCATCCCAGGTGGTGATTCAGGGAGACGCCCTATCCCCTTCCATTTTGGGGGAGGGTGTGGTCAGGTCTTCACCTCGTTATCCCATCCCCCAGGGCTGCCAGGTCAATCCCCTCTGGTGGCCTCCTCTTGTCCCCACGGCCCTGGTAGGAGGGCCCGGAAGCACAGGATCTTGTGCTCTCCAGCCTGAAGGGAGGGGCTGCTGGGGAATCCCGAGCCAGCAGAAGGATATGGGGTGAGCTCTTGTGCTACTACTAAATTTTGGTCAGGGCTCTTGTTTTTTTAATAGAGTTTACTTTTTACAGCAGTTGTAGGTTCATAGCAAAATTGAGAGGAAGGTACAGAGAGTTCCCATGTACCCACTGTCCCCACACATGTGCCCCTTCCCCACTATCACCACCCCCCATGGAGTGGGACATTCGTTATGGTCAATGAACCTACACCGAGATGCACTAATCACCCAGAGTGCATAGGTGACGTGAGGGTGACATGTTGTATGTTCTAAGGGTTTTGAAAAATGTGTGACAACAGGTACCCACCATTACAGAATCAGACAGAGCAGTGTCACTGCCCTAAAGACCCTTCATGCTCCGCCTAGTCATCCCTCCCTCCCCCTTAAACCGGACAACCACTGGTCGTTTTACTGTCTCCTTTTCCGGAATGTCATACGGCTGGAATCATAGAGTAGGTAGCTTTTTCAGACTGGCTTCTGTCACTCAGTAATATGCATTTATGTTCCTCCATGCCTTCTCATGGCCAGGCCCCCTTTTTATAGCCTCTTACCCCAAATCTCTTTCTGCTCTGCTAAGGAGGGAGATGTGGGAGAGACCTGTGATCCTTTACCCTGAACTCGGCTATTCTTTTAATCTTTACCTTCGCCAGTACGATCCTCCGTTCCAATGTCCAAGTGGGCAGCCGGGGAGGCAGATGACGGCAAGGAAGCCTTAGAAGGAGAGCTTGGAGCTAGGGAGACCTCGGTGCTGGGAGCTGTGAAACATGCCCTGTCCTGGGCCCTGCTCATCTCTAGCACCAAGCACAGCATCACCTCCTCTCTGCGTTTCCCATCTTGCCCCTGGGCAGTTTATGCTGGAGAGCACCCTGGAGCGACTCCCTCTGGGCTTTGCCCCTCACTTTCCGACCCCCCTCTCTTGAGTCTTTGTTTCTCCTGCCCCCTCATTCCATGCCTATTTCCCTGCTGCCCTCCCCCTCCTGGCCAGCCCACTCCCCTCTCCCTGAATACCCCATCAGAAGTACATACCTGTGCCAGGGCTCGTCTCTGCTGCCAGCCTTTGTCTCCGACTCCTTCTGGAGCTTTATGCCTCTATCAGACCCCGCCCTGGAGGGAGGGCCAGAGTGAGGCATGGGCTGACCAAAAGTGGGACCTGTGGCTCGGGGCTTCCACTGTGGGCAGGGCAGGGGCCTGACGGAGTGTGTGGGGCACCGGCTGCTGCAGCCTGGAGCGCTCCTGTTACCCTTCAAGGGCCCAAGTTGGAAACTCCCCAGTCCTTCACCACTTCAGCGGTCAGGGCTACTTCTGTTTGCTCCAACATACACACGCCCTATACCTGTTTCCCTGTCATTCCTCCTGCCAAAGTGGCGCCTTCCACAGAAGTTGTCTGAGGCATTCTGTCTTAGCTGTACAATGCCATAATCTGTTAAAGTGGGTGGTGAGTTTCAGAGGCCAGAGATAAGGAAAAGGGGAAGTGTACTAACAAGTAGCCTCACCTGCAACAGATATACGGCCCAAGACAGAGGCTGGTAGAGACTGACACCAACGCCAAAAATGGAGAATTTGACCCATATGTAGAATAGGGAACCAGAGACAGAATAGCTTGGGAGAGAGAAGTGACTGTGTTGAGACTGTAGAAGCAGCCATATTAGCCATCTCTGAGACCCTGACAGGATTCAGAAAGGAGGGGGGAGTTGGCTGGGGAGAAAATTGGTCAGGATGGCTAGGGTGATGGTCCAGAGAGACGAGAGGGAAAGAAAAGCTGGGGGTGGGGGTGGTACCTGTGTGGGGACCGGACATGAGTCTTAGACGGCAAGGGAGGGAGTTCCTGGTCAGAGGGAAAGAACAGAGTCAAGAATAGTGAGGCTTGGAAGAACCAACAGATCGTTCGTTACCCACCAATGGCCAAGTCTTGATGCCTTATTCTTTTGTTATTATATGACCTTGTACTTCTCATCATTTTCTTCTGGCTGTTTGCATTCCAAGTAATTTCAGTATTTATTGGCAGCTAGATGAAAGAAGGAGGAAACAATTAGTCAACCTGGTACTCCTTTGCAATTCCAGAAGGCCTTTGCTGTCTCCAAGGAAGGGGATTAGCTTTGAGTGCTCAAATGATGATGGATAGGATGACTTCACTTACATTTCCCCCCTCAGGGGTCTGAAGGATTGAGAGTTGGTTCCTTTCAGTAACAGGCTCACCAACTCCGTGGAGACTTGAGATCCGGATCTGAAGAGAGTCCTAGGAATGACTTGACATTGAGAAGTGCAGTCTGTTTCTGTTCCACAAAGAACATTGTAACCAACTTACTGAAGTGAGGACAGCTCGAGCAAAGATACTTGTAGAGATTGAAAGAGAAAGGGACCACACGCAAAAAAATGAAGCTGGACCCTTAGCTCACACCATGCACAAGAATTAACTCAAAATGATCAAAGACCTAAATGTAAAAGCCAAAAATATAAAACTCTTATAAGAAAACATAGGAGTAAATCTTCGTGATCTCGGGTTTAGCAAAGGACTCTTAGCTATGACGCCAAAGCACAAATAACTGAATTAAAAATAGATAAATTAGACTTCATCAAAATTATAAACTCTTCTACTTCAAAGGACACCATCAAGAAAGTGAAAAGACAACTCATAGAACAGGAGAAAATATTTGCAGATCATATATCTGACAGTGGAATTGTCTGTAGAATATACAAAAACTCTTGCAACTCAATAATGAAAAGACAACTCAATTAAAAAATGGGCAAAGGATCTGAGAAGACATTTCTCCCAAGAAGATAAACATATGGCCAATCAGTGCATGAAAGTTGTGGAGATGGAGAGCTGGAGCTCATGGGAATGTACATCACCAGATGACCGAACTGGCGAGACGCTGTCCGTGCACACCGTGGGTGCTGTGCAGCTGGTGGACACAAAGCAGCGGATGTCCACACAGCAGCTCATTGCAGTGGGTCTTAAGAACGAAGGAAGAAGCAGGATGAACGGTAGAGCTCAATGCCAAACACATTAACACACATGCACACAAAGCAACCTGACACATTTCCAAGGACAGATAGAAACAAAAGGATAGACGTGAATGCATTAGAATGAGAAGAGTGGGAGTGGAAACACACACACACATAATGTACACGCACATACATTCTCACACACGCATATATATGAACACATATGCACATGTGTACAGACATATGTGCATGCACATGTATACACATACACATGTACTATGTACATATAGACATATAGATATGTATATGTTTATACATACATGCATAAGAAAGACAAGAGAGAGGCTCTGTATGCCTAATGATGATAATGTCCATGCGCTGAGGTACATGCTTAACTCAATTCTGCAATGGATGCCTAAATAGATAAAAGAAAGGCTGAGGGGCTGCAGGTTATCACCCCAGGAGAGAGGACCTAGGGAGCCGGAACCACTGCTGGTCTCACCCCTGGGGCATGAAGGAGCGTGAGCAGGAGGAGCGGTTTTGCGTGCAGGCAGGGAGGAGGGGCGTGCATGGACGGGTTCCACTTTTTATTTGAGGGAGTATGTCAAAGGTACATGGAAAGAGCAATAATGGTAGAAGGCAGCATAGAATAAGTGCGACATGACTTGTGCCCAAGCGCAGTCCTGCAGAGCGCGGAAGGAGATGCCCCTCAGGCCCGCCGGCCTCTCCAGGCCTGGGATGTGTCTCCTCCCCATTGGATTCCCAGGGCGGCCACAACACAGCCCCACAAACTAGGGCTCTTCAAACAACAGAAACTATTCTCTCACTGTGCTGGAGGCTGCAGGCCTGAGATCAAGGTGCTGGCAGGGCCGCACTCCCTCTGACGGCTCCAGGGAAGGGTCCTTCTTTGCCCCTTCCAGCTCCCAGGGTTTCTGGCAATCCTTGGCGCCCCTTGGTTCCTTGGCTTGTAGATGCATCTCTCCAGTCTCGCCCCCATCATCACATGGTGTTCTCCCCTATGTGTCTGTTTTTCTATGTGTCCCTTCTCTTCTTCTAAGGACACCAGTCACTAGATTAAGTCATACTCCTATACGACTTCATTTTAACTAGTTACATCTGCAATGACCTTTTGCCAAATAAGGGCACATTCAGAGGTTCCAGGAAGGATGTGTATTTTGGAGGGAGGATGCTATGAAACCCAGCACACCCCCTTCACATGCCCCACCTTGCAGATGCCCGGCCCATGGCGGGGGAGTGAATTCAGCCCTGCGCTCTGGGCTGCTGGCGCCCTGAGGGCTACAGAGAAGAGCCGGAGTGGGGTCGTGGGAGTGTGCCAGGGACTTGGGAGGAGGAGGACGCTCTGGGCAGGGGACAGGCAGGAGCAGAGCCATGCAGCCAAGATGGGTGCTGTGTTCCCAGGACTTTCAGGAGGTTGGGTGTCCTAGGTGGAGTCGGGGACTGTCCGGAGGAAGGCGGAGGTGGAGGAGATGTCTGCGAGGAAGTGGATTCAGCGAGGAATCCCCTTGCGCACTTGTGTAGAAGGTGGAGTGGAGAGAAGGGACTTGAGGAATGCCAAGGAGAAGCCCCTGAGAATGACCCAAAGGAAGCTGCGACGAATGCAGCCCTGAGGCAGCCATGCTGGGTGAAGCCATTGTCTTGGACTCCAGTGGAGGGCATCGAGATGTGACGCACTGGAATTTGGACTCTAGCCTGGCAGCTGCTCTTTCCCCTAGCTCACCACACTCCGTGTCTGCTTCGCCATCGTAGGTGACCTTGATGTCTGAGGTGCGGTTCCTCCCTTCTTGAGGTTAATGATTGGTGACTGTTACAGAAACACTTGGGCAAAGATTGTGTCCTTTAAGTTCTGGGCTGCCTGCCTCTGTTAAAGGGGCAGAACCGATGGCCTTGGGGAAGAAGATGTGTAGAGGACAGGACATCCAGTCTTGGGGAGGGACAGTGTACCACGTGAAGATGGAGTCAGTGTCCGGGGTTAGTTGGCCAGAGATCACAGCTCACAGCTTTCCCATTGCTAAATTCGGATATTTTGTTTTCAGAAAGTCATAACACAACAGAGATAATGGAGATAATCTAGAGAGTGGGATTGTTTCTATAGAAACATGAGAAAGAAAGGGTCCCAGAGTTGCCTGGACTAGGTCCCACTAGGGGGCCAGTGAAGTCACTAGATTAGATCTCTAGGCTAATGAAGCCAACAGCCCAGGTTTCATGTCTGATTAGGGAAGACTAGTTTGCAAAGGGAAACCTACCATTTTCTAAATGCAGGGCAGGTGGTCATAAGGGGCCCTGGCACTACTGATGTTTTGAGTCCGATAAGTCTTTCTTAGGGGTCTGTCGCTTTGTGCAGTGTAGGATGTTTAGTAGCAACCTTGGCCTCTACTCACTAGATGCCAGGAGCACCCCACACCTCCCACCCCAGGTGTGACAACTAACGATATCTTCAGACATTGCCAAATATCTCCTGCGGGACAAAATTGCCCTTGTGTTGAGAATCACTGGTCGGTATTGAAACCCTTCACGATTCGTCCGTGGAACCTGCAGTAGCCTCCACACTCCCTGACTTCACCTGGAATCTCTCTCATCTGTGCACCATGATTTTGCAGGAACACAAATCCGATCGCAGTCCCTCCTGTTTGTTGGGTTCCTGCTGCCCAGTGCATAACGTTTGAACTATTTTATTGTCAGTAGACACCTATAGAGCCCAGCCCCACCTTCCTTTTGTTCTGGGTACACTCCTTACCTCGAACTCACCGCCCCCCCCCCCCCCCCCCCCACCTGCCTTGCTCCAGCCAGTCTGAACCTGGGCTTCCTTGTCGCTGTCTTTTCCTCTTGGTTTCAGGGCACTTGTCCCTCCTCCCTTCTTGCCTTCTCACACTGATTTGTAACTCTGTGTTCACAAGTCTGTCTCTTCTACCGCTCCCTCGAGATCTGGAACTGTGTCTTAATTCCTTCGAATATACAGAGGCCAATACAGCGCTGGTGTACAGTGGGTGCCTGTGTTTTGTTCTCAGAGTGAATGAATGTACAGATCGTGTGGACAAGGGGGATGGAAGAGGTGTTAGGAATCCACACTTCAGAAAAGTTTTGATTAATTGCTGGGTGGCGTTCTAAGAAAAAAAATGCTCAGTGGTGAGGTTTCAACCAGGTTACTGTTTTTTTCCAGCTTTACTGAGATATACTTGACATGTAACCTTGTGTAAGTGTAAGGTGTAGATTGTGTTGATTTGATACACTTATCTGTTGCAGTATGATCACCACTGTAGCATCAGCTGACACCTTCATCATGTCACATAATTACCATTTCTTTTTTGTGGTGAGAACATTTAAGATCTACTCTCTCAGCAACATGCACGTGTATAGCAGAGGATTGTCATCTATCATTATAATGCTGTGCCTTAGATCCCAAACTTGCTCCTCTTATAACTGGAAGTTTCTACTCTTTGACCAGCATCTCCCCATGTCCCCCACCCCTAGGCCCTGGGAGCCACGATTCTGTTCTCTGCTTCTACAAGGTTGGCTTTTCTAGATTGCTTATGTAAGTGAGACCATCCAGTGTCCCACATCTTCTTTATCCACTCCCCTATTGTTGGACACTTAGGTTGTTCCTGTGTCTTGGCTATTGTGACTAATCCTGCGATGAACATGGGAGCACAGATATCTCTTCAAGATTCCATTTTCATTTCCTTTGGAAATATACTCAGAAGTGGGATTGCTGGATCATATGATAGTTCTATTTTTGATTTTTTTTTGAGGAAGCTCTATATTGTTTTCTACAGTGGCTGTACAATTTACATTCCCACCAACAGTGCACAAGGGTTCCCTTTTCTCCACATCCTCACCAGCATGTGTTATCTCTTGTCTTGTTGATGAGAGCTACTCTAACAGGTATGAGGTGATATCTCAGTGTAGTTTTGATTTGCATTTTTGACGACTAGTCATGTTGAGCACCTTTTCATGTACCTGTCGGCCATGTGTATGTCTTCTTTGGAAAAATGTTTGCTCAGTTCCTCTGTCCTTTTTTTTATTTCGGTGAGGAATAATGTCCCTGGGCTAACATCTGTGCCAATCTTCCTCTGTTTGTATGTGGAACACCGCCATAGCGTGGCTTGATGTGCAGTGTGTAGGTCCACACCCAGGGATCTGAACTGGCAAACCCTGGGACGCCGAAGTGAAGCTTGCAAACTTAACCACCATGCCACTGAGCTGGGCCCCCTCTCTCCATTTTTAAATCAGATTCTTTTTGTTATTGAGTCTTATGAGTTCTTTATACATTTTGGTTATTAACCTTTTATCAGATCTACGAATCGCAAATATTTTCTTTCATCCCGTAGATTGCCTTTTCATTTTGTTCGCTGTTTCTTTTGCGGTGCAGAAGCTTTTGAGTATGATATAGTCCTTCAACCATGTTGCTAGTAAGATGGCCACATAGATGGGGTATGGGGTGTTTACCCGGAGGAAGAGTCTTTAGACCACATCGCAGGCCCTCAGGGCAAGGAGAGCCAAGAGTGGTGTGAGTCAGCTTGGGCTTCAAGGCTGTGCAAGCTGCGCTGTCTCCCAGGGCCCCGCACTCAGGAGGGCCCTGTACTTGGTTTAATGCTCTACTGTCACTGCCTTGAAATCCTTAACTTTTGAACAAGGATCCCCACCTTTTCATTTTCTACTGGACTCTGCAGTTTATGGTGCTGGTCCTGGCTTAGAAGGCCGAGGTTTAAACCTGGGTGTAGACGGCCAAGGAGGGCAGGGCAGTGAGACGGGTGGAGGGCAGTCAGGCTAGCCAGGTGCGGGCAATGAACGCAGATGAACAGGGTTGATAAGATTCAGGGGTGAGGCTCGATTGCAGAGGGACCCAGGCCAGAGATCAGGAACAGAGGCTCGAGGCAGATTGGCGGCAGCAGCAAAAACATCACAGGTAATTGAGCCCGAAGTCTCGGACGCCTGATTCTGACCTTTACCCTAGCCAGCTCCTTGCCCTCACTCTTCCAGTTCGCTCTTTCAGCCCATTCCCCCTGCTCAACTCCCCACTGGCTGAAGGCAGACGTGCTGGACAGGGCTTATTTCTCTGAAAGCAAACGCCTAAAGGCCACGTTACAGCACCTGGGTCTGGAGGGAGGCTGCGGGCTGACAGAGCCAGACGGAAGATGCCACTCTGAGCAGGCAGACATGCACTGGAAGGCAGGCTGAGTGGGGAGCCCAGGGCTACTAGAAAATCCACACTCCGGGCTGCAGCCCACACTGCGAAACGCAGGAGCGCTGACAGGCTCCACAGCCACGCAAGCTGCGCTCGCCCTGCTGCTTCTCCTCCAGCTCAGGGACTTCCTATTTATCGATTCATTTTCTGCTAAAGGCTGTGGGATTTTGTAAGTAGCAAGAAAAAGCACGCATATGTTATCATACATCATCCACAGCAGTAGAGGGATGGACGAGGACCAGACAAGAAGCTCAGATGAACAGCCAGACCGACAATCAAGATCTTCAGGTCGGGGCGGGGCTGGACTTCTGGAACATACTGAGATGAGGCTAGGCGAGCCCTGGGTCTGCAGGATCGGCACCCACACCCCGAATGTCAGCTTCCATCCTCGTCCTCTGTTTCATTTGCTCCCCACTAGGATTTGGCACAGTCCTGTTCTACCAGTTCCTCCCTGTGTGAGCTGTGCCAAGGGGAAGCAAGGGGAGGGTTTGTGCTGTGCGTTCTTGTTAAAGGGAGGTAGGCCTTGCGGGCAGGGAACCTAAGGGAGGTGACACTTAGGGGATAAACAGAGCCCACGGGGTCAGCTCTTCTCTACAGTTAGGAGGGTCCCTTTCGCATCAGTGTGGGAGGTTCTGGGCTTTCCTAAGGAGTGGATACCCACCACCACGCCCACCACCCACGGAGGCCTGGGCACCACTGTGTCAGGGGCTCTGTGCGCACGGCCTTGCTTCTTCCTAGAGATGATTCTGCAAGTAGGCATTGTCCCCACAGCTGCACAGCTGGGCAGTGGCAGAGCCAGGAGTGGGTCTCTCTGGCTCCCAAACCTGCAGCCACCCCTGAAGGACATTGCTTCCCTGTGACAAGGTGGTGTCAAGACCTGTAAGGGGCATGTGAGCACCTTCCTCTACAAATGAGTGGTGTTCTGAGCCCTCTTCGTCCGTGTGGGCAGCGCTGCCAAGGCTGTTTCTAGGAAGGGACTTTTGTGTCTATGCTAAGATGCATAAGCGTGGGAGCAAAAAGACCCACTGCACTGGTAAGTGTGCCCACACATTTACTTACACATAGTTTAAAAAATCTTCAAACAAATATTATATCTTGACTGTATCTTTGACCATCTCAATGGCATTATAACTTATCCCGGGCGGAGGGACCAAGTCTGAAAAATTAGCTTTTTGCGATAAGGATTAGACACTTTTGCACCTAAATGGTACTTACTTTCTGATTGTAAGCTATTGGAATTTGTCCAGGATAAACCCAACTTCCATGCATGGCAGGCCTCCTTTAAAGTTCCCGGTCCCCATTTTGGGCGAGGGTCCCTGGCAAAGCAGGCAGCAGAAGGGCCCCCACCAGTGGGGGTTTAATGGCGCACCAGGAGGAGAGCCTGGCGGTTCTGCACATGAGAAGCGTCCTCACTCAGGCGAGCCTGCGGGAGTTCCACCAGGCTCCCCTGGGGACGACGCTGACTTTCCAGTTCAGGAGCAGAACAGCCTTGCCTAAAGTGGGCGTTCAGGTTTGTCAGCAGGCTGCCTGTGCTTTGGACACAATTCAAGGCTTCTCTCCAATTGTAGGAGCTGATGAGCCAGTGTTTTTCGTAGGCCTCCGTGGCTTGGAGATTCGCCAGCACTCAGGATAGAAAAGGCTCCTCTGCCGTGGGGCTCTGACACCTGCCCAAAGAAGCAAGGTCCTGGGGCCGGCCCTGTGGCCTACTGGTTAAGTTTGGTGTGCTCTGCTTTGGCAGCTCGAGTTTGGTTCCCGAGTGCAGAGCTGCACCACTTGTTGGTGGCCATGCTGTGGCAGCATCCCACATACAAAGGAGAGGAAGACTGGCACAGATGTTAGCTCAGGGCAAATCTTCCTCAAGCAACAAGAGGAAGGTTGGCAACAGATGTTAGCTCAGGGCATATCTTCCTCAGCCAAAAAAAAAGAAGCAGCAAGGTGTTTGTTCTTTGGTCTTGGTCTTGCTGCACCTCTTGCTCAGGAGGCTGCCTAATCTCATCTGTGAGTCCCTGTGCCAAGAATTTCTCCCGAGTTTCTCTGGTCATGGGGTCTTTCTGTTACTCAGGGAATGGGCCATGATCTTTATTTTTCTTGGGTTTGCCCCTAGGGCTATCTGTCACTGACACAGCACAGGATGCTCAGAGCATCTTCCCGTTCCAGCAGCGTGAGCTCCATGATGCTCCCAGGCCTCATGAGAGACTGTCCAACTGCTTGCTTTGTCCTTGAGAGTCCTTCTCTGCGTCTGAGTTCTTTAGGGCTTTGGTTTCTAAGTGAGGCTGCCACAGCCTGGAAATCCCTCTCTGGATTTCATCGACTGGGAAAACAGTGACTGAAGGACATCATGCAGATCCTAATGACATCATCTGTGGAAGATCCATGGAGCCCCCAAAGCTTCCTGGCCTGGACCAGGCCCACAGTGGGCACTCTCCCTTGTGGCTGCATGTTGGGTAACCTGGGTAGTGCTCATAGCTGTTGGTTCCCTGGGGTCCCACCGCAGTTCTGACTTAGTTGGTCTGGAGTGGGGCTTGGGCTTCCAGGTTTTTAAAAGCTCCCTGAGGTGGTTCTAAAATGCAGCCAAGACTGAGAACCATTTGTGTAGCAGCTCTGTGGATATAAGAGAGCTCACGCACAGGCACTGTGTGCATGGAGAAATCTGCTTTGTTTTTTAGGTCTAACAGCAGCTTCTCATCAAGTTCAAGTCTTTATCATTAAAATGCTTGATTCTAATAAACAGAATTCTCCACTTGCTACTTCTGGTGATGGGGCAGCCTGGTAAGAACCATGATGAGTACCCAGCCTGACACCAACCAAAGAGCCCGCTGCCACCTTCACAAAGAATGGAGGGCCCAGGTGAAAGGGCCTGATGGGGAGCCAGGAGGAGGGACCGTGAGAGCAGGCAGACCTCAATGTAATCTCCGTCCCTCCTTCTTACACTGGCCAGGCCAGGGCTTCTGCTTTGAGTTAAAAGTCTTCATCTACGGGATTCGGAGCACATTTTCTGCCTCTGAGGGCTGACTATGCTAATGCTGAGGAATCCTTGGCTTACCTGGGAAGGCAAAGTCAGCTGGGATGTTAGGACTGGCAAAGGATCAACATGACCCAGCAGACTAGAGCCTTGGGGACCCTCTCAATCGGCAGGTCCAGGACTTTTCTTTAACGTGGCTTTCCCCTGGCTCCATCTTGGTCACCCTGTGAGCCTATAGAAAACTAGGCTAGGTCTGTTTAGCTGATCAAGAAACCTAATTAGGGGCCAGACCCATGGCTGAGTGGTTAAGTTTGCATGCTCCACTTTGGTGGCCCAGGGTTTCACCGGTTCGGATCGTGGGCGCTGACATAGCACCATTCATCAGATCATGCTGAGGTGGCATCCCACATCCCACAACTAGGAGGACCCACAACTAAAATATACAACTACGTAGTGGGGCACTTTGGGGAGAAAAAGGAAAAATAAAATCTTTAAAAAAAAGAGACCTAATTATTTGTTTTTCCATTTCTGGGGAAAAATGTGCATCATGGGTCCATGTGTGTGCCTATCAGTAGTAGAAGGAGTCATATGCAAATATTAACATGGTTGTCTCTGGGGTGTGAAATATGAGTGTTACCAAACCCAAATACAAGTTCATTTACCTGCCACATAGTAGGGCCAACAAGGAAAAGACTGGTGTGGCAAGGAAAGAGGTTCACTATTACTGAAAGGCAGTCAGACGAGCAGATGGGAGTTAGAACTCAGATCCACCTCCTCGAAGGGAAAATGGTAGGGGTTTTCATCTGGGGTTTTAAGTAGGGGAGGGGCAGCATGTGCTGGGGTTTTAGGCAGAGGAGGGGGAGCATATGCTTGTGCTGGTTGGCACCTTTCCACCAACCTGTGTTGGCCTTGAAGACTGAATTTCTTTTCCCTTGACTGTTTGGACTTTTCTAGTTAGTTTTCATCTTCACCTGCATTTGACTTTGTGAGGCTGAATCCTGACGTCTGGACCTTGACTTCCTGGGAAAGACAACTCACTCATAGACAAAGGAGGGACAGAAAGACCTGGTTAGTTTTAAACAATAGTTGATTATGCTGAATATGCACAGCTGCAGTTAGCAAAGCTTATCTCAAAGTTTCTGTTCTTTTCTTCTAGCCCAGAGAATATGTTTTAACCTCTTTGTCCTCAGTTTCAATCCCACTGTCTAATCATCATTCCTCAATCTTGGGGAATATGGGTGAAGACTGTTCTGGCTACTTCCTTCTGTGAAAGGGTGAAGATCAGGGTCAGAGGAATGAAACTGTTTTACCTTTATTTTAAAATACATTTGGGTACCAGGTGGACAGAGCAAGATATACTTTGCATAACTACTATTTTAGTACTCTGATCAATGGCTTTGGACCAACACTTTAGTCCACATTTTAGTTACATAGACAACCACACAGATTAGTGAAATAGCCCGAATTTTAGTATCCCCTGTATACTGGACCTGAATCTTTGGGGAATCTAGGAGAAGAGGCCTGTAAAGCAATCAAAGTTAGGGCCTAGAACCCCAAGTGAAATCTGAAGTAGCTACGCAGCCTGCTGTCTAATAGTCAACAAGTTATGTAATAACCTGGGAGTCATTTATTACTTATCTTAGGAAACCATCTTCTGTATAGCATACAGCAGCTTTCAGTCTGTCAGGGGTTCATTTGTCCATTCAGAAAAGTCAGTGTCTAGAGTATGAAGTCATCCAAGGTTTGGGTGATCCCAGTTGTGATGTTTTTCTGTGGCATGGTTCGTGTTTCTTGTGGCGTTTTTCCTGTGGTCCCATCCAGCAGGGATGAAATCCAGGATTTCAATAGGACCCAGTTTCTACAACAAAGATGGTGTCGAGATACATCTCACAGTGTTTAGCTCTTTAATTTGAGTTCCCTCCAGGTCTTTTGGGTCATCTCTAGAACTTAGAAAGGGTCTCCCAAAGTTAGGCCTACATTGTGTAAACAAGTAACCAGATATTTAATAAGAAGCATTTCTAGAAGAACAAAGGTTAATGGTTGGAGAAAATTATAAGCCAATTTTGAGTCCAGGGGATGGTCAGTTAAGACAATCTCTAGATGTCAGCGTTGAAGCATCCCCTGAGGTTTAAAATGTCTCCAATGATGTCATCAGGCATTCAGGTGAACCTTTTGAGTGGCTTACAAAGCAACAGGCATGAAGAGTGTCCAAACATGGGCTAGCATGGTGCTCTCTTAGGTTTATATCAAGTTGTCCAGCTTCAGTTGGCAGGGCTTCAGCAAAAATGGTGGTTTTAGTACTTAGTGATTCCAGATGAAAAGGACAGAAATAAATTGAAAACATTAATTTGGAAATCTTTACCAGATATTTGAGGAAGCTAGAAGAATTCAAGATCCAGTCAAGTTTACAGATAGAAAACAAAAACCTCAAAGACAATTAACAGAACCAGAATCCAACATCCAAAAATGTGTCTTACGGTCTCTATTGGAACATAATTTTTCTCTCTATAATTCCCCTCATTTTTATGAAACATAGCCAAATTAGGACTCATTGGTTTGAAAAATGTCTAGTTTCAATAAACTTGGCCCAATTATTTACATAAGTACAGCAAAAATAGCAATTGATCATATAGGCTCTTAAATCTGCTTTGCTGGAACTTTTTATAATGAATCTCAGGTTGAACTTTAAAGGCCTCTTGAGTTAGGGAAGCCAAGCCAAGGACTTGTCATCAGACTCTGCCTGCAACACCTACAGATTTGGGTGAATTTATCTCTTCTAGAGGTCCCCAAATTATCCTGGGCTTTTCTGCACCTGCCAGCGAAGTGACCTTCTCTACTCACCTGGTAAGGTTGCTGGGCACCCTGTAAACAAGGTAACAGGCCAATATTTCCAAATGGCTTTATTCCATAAAGTCCGATCTTTGTTCCTCAAAAGCTATCTGGTCATATCTGAGTTTGCATGTTTTTAGATATGACGTTCCAGTCAAAGCCTTGATAATGTAATCAGTGTTTCCAATTGTTTCCTTGTATAAGTAGAACAGATTCTTCTTGAACTTATGCAAATAACTATATTGCCATGAATACAAGCATACTCACTCTTCACAAGTTTTCAAATTCTGGAGGGATAAGATAGGGAGAAAAAGAGAAATGCTTCAATTCTGTTTACAAATTGTCATAAATCATAGTTCCTTAAGAGAAAAGAGAAAAATTTTTTCTTAAACTTGGAAAAACAAAACATTAAAAAAATCAGCAATATTTCAAACAAAAATTTATAATAATTATAATCACCCTCATCCATTTATTCAGTCCTATGATATCAACTCTTGATCTTCTGTTAGCACTTTCATGAGGCCATCAGTTTCTCTGTTACAGTTCTGTAATTTTTTCACCCAGCTCAGTTTCATAACCTGAAAATGTATCAGAAACCTGTATCCTAGAGCAAGTGTCAGAGTCCTTTCCATGAATCTCTCTAAAAAATGAATCATATTTGCAAAAAACATCAGAGTAAAATAACTGTCTGCAAATGACAAGATATTCAAAATGGCAATTGACAAAGACACTTGGCTATTTCTGTGACCTATAACACTTTGAGAGAATAACTAGAATTATGACTAACAACCAGGAAACATCAGAATTTTCAAAATATTATATAATTTAAAAAAACTTATATCTATAACATTTACCTACACAATATAACCTAGGAAGGCTTATTATCATCTATTTGATGATGTTTCCCATGTAATTCAGCATATCAACTAAGTCTAATCAGTTTAATATCTTTCTCTTTACAGAAAGAGAGAACAAATTCTTTGTGAAGTCTCAGTGCTGATCGGAAATTTTCAAAGTTTCCTTTTTAAGTAAAAAAAAGTTTAATTTTGGGGAAAGTATTTCAAAATATCAAAACGTTTTAAAACACTTGATCAAATAGGAAACAATGTTTAGTTATCCATTCAATCAAAGTGACAACAGAAGATTGTCAGAGGCAAACAGAGAGTCAAAACACTCAAAAACCTTAATAGATCTCAATCTTTTTGAATAAAGGAATTACTTTAACATAACATAGATGTTCTGTCTTTTAGGTAGACTCACTCAAAAGTAAAGAAAAACCTTTTATAGTCTCTTTATCAAGAGTAGAACAAAAGCTTAATAAAATTACATTTTTAAGAGAGAAAGCAGGGCTGGCCCGGTGGCGCAGTAGTTAAGTTCACACATTCTGCTTCTCGGCAGCCCGGGGTTTGCCGGTTTGGATCCCGGGTGCAGACATGGCACCGCTTGGCAAAAGCCATGCTGTGGCAGGCATCCCACATATAGAGTGGAGGAAGATGTGCATGGATGTTACCTTGGGGCCAGTCTTCCTCAGCAGAAGGAGGAGGATTGGCAGTAGTTAGCTCAGGGCTAATCTTCCTCAAAAAAAAAAAAATTAAATAAATAAATAAAATAAAAACCTACTTATTAAAAAAAAAAAGAACACATTCTAAAAAAAAAAAAAATAAGAGGGAAAACTAAATCCTAGTTTTCCACCACGTTACTTTAGCCAACTTGCCCGTGTACAATACTCCTCAGGTTTACTTCCACAAACCTCCTGTCACTTCCTTTTTACATTCAGAATCTGTCCCATGCTTTCTTTCCTTTTTTCCTTTCCTAGTACTTCAGGACAAATTTATCTTTCTTAACAAAACAAAGAAAAATATCTCTATTCTTTATACCCTCTTTACTGAAAATATACATTTTACTTTCTTCATATACAGACTTTCTAGAAATATGTGCTTCCTCACAGAAAATCCCTCAGCATGTACAAAACATGTTTATCAATAAATTCAAGCATCTTTCAGTGTCTTTGAGATAATAAAGCAAAGGCAGACAAATCTATGCTTAGTAAGCAATTTCTAACATTTTACTGTATGTGGAAAGACCTACTCAATAAATTTTTATCATTTAACTTAATTTTGGCAAAACTCTAAACTTTTTAGTTACCAAAAAAGATTTTTGAAGCTGTTTTTCAAGCACACAGGCCATAAAACATAATTATTGCACCCAAAAACTCAGCCATTTTTATTTATCTAAATTATTTGTCCTCAACAATTATGTTTGGATTACTCACGAAAACGTCATGTGACATTAAAGCATTAGCCATCATCTTGAGTTGTTTTAAGTACATATACCATAACACAAAACTATTGTCAAAAAGTTCCTCCAAAAACTTTCATCCTTTTCACATTTAGTTTCCTTGTTCCCAATAATTCTATTTAGATTGCCTACAAAACCCTCACGAGACATCAGACAAAATCGGCTATTCTTCTAAGTTAAGATTTCTGCTGATGAATTTTGTAACAGAGATAACATGTCTGCACCATATCCAATGTTGATAACTCTGAAAACATATTTATTTTAATGAAACCAACAAACTGAAACAAACTTTTTATTAACCAATGACCATTTTATATCATGTTAACTTGAAAAACATCTGGGTTAGTTTTTATTATATTTAGAAATAATTTCCATAAGCACTTACTTTAAGCCAATGAAATAGAGATCCTTTACAAATTATATCATCTGGAGGCAGACAAATATATAGAGAGAGTCTTATATAAAGATAGACAAAAACAGAGATCTCCAAAATTTTAGCCAGGCCTCAGGTACAAAACTTAGAAAACAGTCAGGTCTGAACTGTTTTTCTGGCAGATGGACCTGCTCAGACAGACAAAATTATTTATTAAAGATTCTTTTCTTTTTGCTGTAAGGATCCCTTTTAGAGCTGTTTTTGAAATTATTTTGCCTTCTATACGTTTCTGCATATCAATCAAGATTGCCTTCCATTGTGAGAGGTGTTTTTTTTCTTGAGGAAGATTAGCCCTGAGCTAACACCAGCCGCCAACCCTCCTCTTTTTGCTGAGGAAGACTGGCCCTGAGCTAACATCTGTGCCCATCTTCCTCTACTTCATATGTGGGATGCCCGCCACAGCATGGCTTGCCAGGCGGTGCCATGTCTGCACCCAGGATCCAAGCCGGTGAACCCCGGGCAGTCAAAGTGGATTGTGCGAACTTAACTGCTGTGGCACTGGGCCAGCCCTGTGAGAGCTTTTGAATTCTCTTTTAAGGATGACTTTAAAGTGGACTCATCTGAAACAGAGGTTCCCCAGAATGGCATTAAAATTCCAAATTATCTCAGAGGTTTACTTATTTCTACTTGCTCAATTTTAGATGAGGAATTTTGAGGGAGTCAAAGAGGGGAAGCTCAGTGAGGGAGGAGATTTGATTTCTTTTGCCGGCAGGGCTGCTGGCATCCCCCAATCTGGCATGTTTAATTATTCAATTCTTTTCTTCTCTTTTTTTTTTTTCGAGGAAGACTGGCCCTGAGCTAACATCCGTGTCCATCTTCCTCTACTTTCTATGTGGGATGCCTGCCACAGCATGGCTTGACAAGCGGTGCCTAGGTCTGCACCTGGGATCCGAACCAGCTAACCCTGGGCCACCGAAGCAGAACGTGAAAACTTAACTGCTGCACCACTGGGGCAGCCCCTCAATTATTTTCTTTTAAAGAGGCAGAAGGTATTCTTTTTTAAAAAAAATTGTGGTAACATTGGTTTATAACGTTACATAAATTTCAGGTGTACATTGTTATATTTTGATTACTGTGTAGATTACATCTTGTTCACCACCCAAAGACTAATTACAATCCATCACCACACACATGTGCCTAGTCACTCTTTTCCCCCACTCCCCCCTTCCCCTCTGGTAACCACCAATGCAATCTCTGTCTCTGTGTGATTGTTTGTGGTTGTTTTTATCTTCTACTTATGAGAGAGATCATATGGTATTTGACTTTCTCCCTCTGACTTATTTCACTTAGCATAATACCCGTGAGGTCCATCCACGTTGCCATAAACGGCCGGATTTCATCATTTCTTATGGCTGAGTAGTATTCCATTGTGTACATATACCACATCTTCTTTATCCAATCATCCCTTGATGGGCACCTGGGTTGCTTCCAAGTCTTGGCTATTGTGAATAATGCCACAATGAACACAGGGGTGTATGTATCTTTGCATATTTGTGTTTTCATGTTCTTTGGATAAATCCCCAGCAGTGGAATAGTTGGATCATATGGTAGTTCTATTATTAATTTTCTGAGGGTACTCCATACTGCTTTCCATAGTGGCTGTACCAGTTTGTACTCCCACCAGCAGTGTATGAGAGTCTCCCTCTCTCCACAACCTCTCCAACACTTGTTGTTTCCTGTCTTGTTAATTATAGCCATTCTGACCGGAGTCAGGTGATATCTCATTGTAGTTTTGATTTGCATTTCCCTGATAGTTAATGATGTTCAACATCTTTTCATGTGGCTGTTGGCCATGAGTATACCTTCTTTGGAGAAATCTCTTTTCAGATCTTTTGCCCATTTTTAATTGGGTTTTTAGATTTTTTGTTGTTGAGATGTATGAGTTCTTTCTATTATCCTTATCAGCTATGGTTTGCAAATATCTTCTCCCAATTGTAAGGTTGTCTTTTCATTTTGTTCCTGGTTTCCTTGCTGTGCAGAAGCTTTTTAGTTTGATGTAGTCCCATTTGTTTACTTTTTCTATTGTTTCCCTTGCCCGGTCAGATATGGTACTTGAAAATACGCTGCTTAGACTGATGTGGAAGAGTACTACCTATGTTTTCTTCCAGAAGTTTCATTGTTTCAGGTCTTACATTCAAGTCTTTAATACATTTTGAGTTAATTTTTGTGTATGGTGTAAGATAATGGTCTACTTTCATTCTTTTACTGTAAGGTATTCTTGATTTCACTTAGAATTCTCAAAAGATTAAAGTAGGCTTCCCATTGGTTGTTTAACTTTGTAGCTGGCTTCTTCCAAATTGTATAAGCAAATACACCAGTTCAGGTAAACTGAAATTGCCCCATTTCAGTCATTTTAAAGTGAAATCTCCTTTAGCATGTTTAATTAACACTGCCTGAAGGGTGGATTTATATGCTTTTACAATATCAGGCAGGGGAAATTTTCCCCAGTGAGACAAAATGTTTATCCTCACACCATAATCGATAATACAATCAGGCAAAAGAGATGCAATCATTTTACATAAATCTCATTTAAATACACTATTTTTTCCCAAAACTTTACCTTAATTTCATCAACTCATACCTCTAATCACAGCCTCCACGAGGATTCCATCAACAAGTCTTGGTCTTATAACACTGTGCAGGGGACGCTTTCCCAGCCAGACGTGACAGCCATTCAGTCAAAGTTGACATGACCTCCTTATATAATGTTAGGTCAAACATTTTAATCTTTATAATCTTATCAATCTCAGCAGCCTAACTGTTTGTTGCCCTAAGCGACTGTTGTTCGGGTTTCTCATTGTGATTTCTGCCTTCTGGCTTTTAAAATTTCTTTTGTTCCAAACTGGGGTGAACACAGAACAGGCCTGTTTGAAGTTCTTTAATGTTGGTGGGGGGGGGGGGGGGCAGAAGGGAGTCCTTCCAGCCCACTCAACCTTAGGCAGTGTTTTATTAAACACATTGTTTTAACGTCATTCATGTCTATTCCATTCATACCGTTTTTCTTTCTAATAACTAGCTGAAGATTTCCATCCTGTTGGGATGGATCCTGTGACTCTTTCCTTTACTGATTTCTCTTTGTTTTCCCCCCTTTTAATATTTGTCTTATTTACCTTAATTTAAAAAAAAACCCTTTAAAAAATTTTCCACCTTGTTGAGAAGAGTCCCTTTATTTTTTTCTCAGCTTTTTATTCTTTTGTTAACTTGATGTTTTCATTAGCACCTCTAAGACCATAAGAGGAAGGTGAGACCCTAAATTTGGTTGTTTCATCTTTTTCTTTTTTATAGGTTTCTAACTGAAAACATCCCAATTTTGCAATACATAACCCAGAGGGCCGCCACTGGGAATTGAATCCGAGTTTCCCATTAAACTTCCATCCACACACACACAGTACACATACTCACACGTTTCCACACAAGCACCAAAACGGATGGAGCCAAGAGTTAATCCCTTCAACAAATCAAGCTTCCCTCTGAACAAACTCCAGTAACCTAGAACAAACCCCCCCAAACAGGCAAACAAATTCCACATTCACATATACACACAAGCATCAATCAAAAACAAATGGGGCCCAGAGTCTTCTCTCTGAGTGAGGTCCCTAGTCCTTTCAACAGAATCAGAGCCCCTTGAACAAGCTCCAGGAATCCGGAACGAAATCCCTGAAGCAGAGGCAAACAAAGGAAGGAAAAATAGGACTCGGTCGGTTTTAATGAGGGAACTTACCAAAAGGACGTTCGTTCCAAACCAGAAGCCAAAACAAATAAACAAACAAACAAACAAATATAGAGCCTGTTTCCTTGCCACAAGAAAAATGCGCCTAGGGCCAACGGTGCTGCGTCAGATGGAAAGTGCTGGGGACAGTCTCTAGGGCAAATCACCTAGGCAGCTGCTGGACTGCTTCCCAGGAAATGCCAGTTGGCTTGGGGCTGCGGAGCCATGGGCAAGAGCCTCCTGGCTGGCTTGCCAAATTGTTATTGAACCCAAACACAAGTTCGTTTACCTGCTGCTTAGTAGGGCCATTAAAGAGAAGACTGAAACACCAGGCTTGTGACAAGGAAAGAGATTTACTATTATTGAAAGTCAGCTAGATGAAGAGATGGGAGTTAGAACTCAGATCCACCTCCTTGAAGGGAAAAAGGCAGTGGTTTTTATCTAGGGTTTTAGGCAGAGGAGGGGGAGCATATGGCCTTGCTGGTTGGCACCTTCCCACCACCTGTGTTCAGCCCTGAAGACTGAATTTCTTTTCCCTTGACTGTTTGGACTTTTCTGCTTAGTTTTCATCTTCAGCCTGCATTTGGCCTTGTGAGGCTGAATCTTGACATCTGGACCTTGACTTCCTGGGAAAGACAGCTCACTCATAGACAAAGGAGGGACAGAAAGACCTGGTTAGTTTCAAACAACGGTTGACTATGCTGAACGTGCACAGCTGCAGTTAACGAAGCTTTCCTCAAAGGTTTTGTTCTTCTAGACCAGGAAAGATGTTTTTAACCTCTTTGTTTTCGGTTTCAAGAGTACTTCTTGACTTCTTTTTATAATTTTCCATATTTCCCAACTTTCCCCAATGGGCATGTATTATTTCTATAACAAGAGAAAATGAATTAAAACACAGGTTTGCATGGGGCTGGCCCTGTGGTGTAGTGGTTAAGTTCATGCACTCTGCTTTGGTGGCCCAGGGTTCATAAGTTCAGATCCCTGGTGCAGACCTACACACTGCTCATTAGGCCATGCTGTGGTGGCGTCCCACATACAAAATAGAGGAAGACTGGCCCAGATGTTAGCTCCAGGCCACTCTTCTTCACCAAAGGACAAAAAAAGGTTTACCACACAAACGCTATGGTCAAGAAGCCCAAGTTCTTGATGAATAGACCACTGAAAAAGAAGATACTTATTATATGGAAAAGACAGGAAAAAATTACATCAATATATTTTTCATGGTTGTTGCTGGGTTGTTAACCTCTTTAGGTTCTAGTTTGCCTCAGAATGAGAAAATTTAGGAACCTCAGGTCCTATTGTGGAACTAGTTTGATAGCAAAAGTCATGACCCCAACCAACCCAGGGCATAGCAATGTCTCTGGACCCAGAGGGACACAATGGCACATTTCCCTGAGGAACAAGCAGCTCAGAGGTCTCCTCCTGGGCAGCCTGTTGAAGCTTCTCAGATGTTGACTAGACTCTGCCCTTCCTCTGGGGAGCAGTGGACTTCCATGCCCTCAGACAGTGACCAAAATTAGTTATGGGTAAAGGCTGTCAGCTTATCTCATGAAGAGTCACTGCCTCTCTTTCTCCCAAGCTCACATCAATTTTGGAAAGAAATGGATTTCTCTGTCCAATCAGAATGCAAAAAAACCCCCAAAGCTTTGCTGACCTGGGGCCAGCTGCACCATCCTTAACAAATCCCCTCATCTGTTTATTCCACAAACACATAGTAGGGCTGATGTGTCAGACACTCTGTGCCAAGCCCTGGCTAAGTGCTTCACCTGTGTTGCATATTTACTCCCCTCAATGACCCTATGAGGTTGGCCAGAACATTGTCATCGCATTACAGATGAAGATGCCGGAACCAGGACTTCAGCCCCTGCTGGCAGTGGTTCCAGGGCTGGCACATCTCTATCGCCCTCCACTGCCCTCCACGTGGAGACGCAGACATGAAAGCCCTGGCTCCTGCTCTTGGGGGTGTGGACTTGAGTGAGGACAGACAGACTTGCAGGCAAGCAAAGAACATACAGTGGTCAGGTGTGGAGGCCGAAGTGTGTACAGGGTGCAGAGGAGGGGCCATCCACTCGTCCGGTGGGGACAGTGGTTTATGAAGTGCTCCCCAGGGGGGGTGGCCTTTGCACTGAGTCTTGAGGGAGGAGTTACTCTTCGTGAGGCCAACGAGCGTGGGACTGATTGCGTGTGAGGGGAACGGATGCAGGTGGCAGGAGGTTATTCCAGGAGGAAGGAGCAATGTCAGCATCTGGTCCAAAAGCACAGAGAGACAACAAGTGGAAACAGCCTGGAGTCCCTCAGCAGGTGAATGGATAAACTGACCGTGGTCTAGTCGTACAATGGAATGTGGCTCAGTAATAAGAAGGAGCAGACCAATACTGACCCCGGCAACATGGAGAGGTCTCAATGACATCATGTGGAGTAAAAGAAGCCAGAATCAAAGGACGAACTCCTGTATTATCCCATTTAGAGGAAGCTCTAGGAGAGGCAATAAGTCAGAGCAGTCCTTACCTCTGGGCAGTGGGAGTGGGAGAGGGGACTGATGAGAACAGGGCATGAGAGGACTTTCTGGGGCTGATGGTAACGTTCTGTACCTTGATGGGGGTTTGGAGTAAGCAAGTGTGTAACACAAGTATGCATTTGTAAAAACTCACTAACTGGTGTGTGTGGTAGGCTGAATAATGGCTCCCTATGACGACCACATGCTGATCCCTGGAACCCGTGAATAAGTTACTTTCATAGCCAAAGGAACTCCACAGATGTGATTAAATTACACACCTTGAGATGGAGGATTGTCCTGGATCATCTTGGTGTAGTCACAGAGTCCTCCTGAGAGCGAGGCAGGAGGTCAGAGGAGACAGGGCTGCAAAAGAGCAAAGGCGAAGAGGTTGGAGCCGTTCAAGGAAGGCGTCATGAGCCAAGGAATGTTCTAGAAGAAAAAGGCAAGGAAACAGATTGTCCCCTGAGGGCCTCCAGAAGGAACAAACCCTGCCCACACTTTGACTTTAGCCCAGTCATCTGACTTTGGACTTTGAGCCTCCAGAATGGTAAGAGAATAAATTTGTTTTAAGATGCTATGTGGTGATTTGTTACAGCACCAAAAACCCTAATACATACACCTAAGATTTGTACATTTTGTTGCGTGTTAATTCTACCTCAAAGGAAAAAAAAAGAACTGAAAACAAATATGGAACTCTCGTCAATGGTATGTGTGCTGAAGGATTTAGAGGGACGTGGACAGAGGTCCACAACTTACCCGGAAATGCATAAGATACTAAATGGCTCAAGGATGGGTAGATGGATAGATATGTGATAAAGCCAATACAGCAATGTTAATTGTTGAGTCTAAGTGGTGTATAAATGGATATTCATTGTAAGTTTTTCTCCCAACTTTCCCATATGTTTGAACATTTTTATAGTAAAATGTTGGGGGAAAAGGCAGAGGCTTGGTGTGGTTAGGAAGTGTGAGTGGTTCTCATGGCTGGGTTGTTTGTATCCCGCTGGGAGAAGCTGGTACCGCCAGCCAGTAAGAACCCTGGAGAGGGAGCAAGGGTCAGATGGGAGGGAATGTGGACTTTCTCCTGGAGGCAGTGGAGGCCCAGGGAAGGATTTAAACAGGGAGTAACAACTAGATTTGCATTTTCCCCTCTCACTGTGCAAGTCACACCCCAGATCAAATTTTCTGAAAAGCTGTCTACTTGATTTGAGATACAAATCATTAGGAATGGAGTTAGGAGATAATTCAGTCAGTCAACGGTCACCTCTGTATTTGTCTCGTCATTAGCAGGAGGGGGCAAAGCTCCAGCACTTTCAGATTTAACAGCTCACAGTCTGTAGAGAAAGGGCAGTTAACTCCAGCCTTCTCTTTTTTTTTTTTTTTTTTGAGGAAGATTAGCCCTGAGCTAACATCTGCTGCCAATCCTCCTCTTTTTGCTGAGGAAGACTGGCCCTGAGCTAACATCCGTGCCCATCTTCCTCTACTTTATATGTGGGACGCCTACCACAGCATGGTTTGCCAAGCAGTGCCACGTCCGCACCCGGGATCTGAACCAGCGAACCCTGGGCCGCCGAAGCAGAACGTGCGAACTTAACAGCTGTGCCACGGGGCTGGCCCCAGCCTTCTCTTTAAGGCCTACTCATTCTTGGAGGTAAACAACACGAAGAAAAAAAGTATAAAACCCTGGTATAGATTGAGTAACTGAGGTGCTCATTCAGTGAAATGATTAAGAAAAAGCCCAGGATCAGGAGTCAGACTCTCTAGATTCAAATATCAGTTATGACATCTTTTAGCCCTGCAGCCTTGGGTCAGTTCCTTAACTTCTCTGAGCCTTAGTTTCCTATTTGTAAAATGGAGATAACTCTAGTCGGTGCCTCACAGGGTTGCTGTGAGGATTATAACACATGAGGTCAAGGGACTCACCATAAAGTACTTGGTATAGTCCTGACGTGTAGCCAGTGCTGAAGCAACGTTAGCACTGAAATTCTTGTTCACTGATGGTCTTCTCAACAAATAGCACGGAAGGAGGAAGCTTATCTGTATTCAAGGTTTGTGCCATTCCTCCAATGTCTTTAAAATGATGATCAAGGGCCTATCTTTAGTCTAGACTGTGTGAAGTTTCAGACGTATATCCCCTGTTTCCTTATGGGCATTTTTGTTTGCCGGTCCCATCAATACTGTAAATGCAACAAACTCTACGCAGAACACATTGCCCCCCTACCCCTACCCAGTTTTCTGTGCCTCCCTTCTCGTGGGTCTGCCACTGCCGCCCACCCAGATGCTCCAGTGGAGCGTCTGGCAGCCCTGCCAGCCCGGGACTTCCTCCCCTGGCAGCCACTCCTGGTGCACTGCGAGCTCTGTGAGCTCTATGTCCGGAGCTCCCTCACCTGTCGCCTGCATGCCACGCCTCCTGCTCTTGTCAAGATGCTTCACCAACATTCCTGCAGGACTCTCACCGACCTCCCTGCTCCCAAACTTGCCTGCTCCAGTCTGTCTCCACTAGAATCACCTTCCCACAATGGAAATCTGACCGTTCACTGTCCTGTCCAGGTCCTCCAGAGGGCCCCCCACTGGGATACAAGGGCTTCCATGGGTTGGCTCCTGTTACCTCTGTGGTAGCCAGTGTCACCTGTGACCCCTCACCACTCTGTGCAGTGCCCAGCCCCTCTGTGGCTCCCTCTGATGTCTCTGTACACTGCCCTCTGCTTGGAGCATTTCCACCCCGTCCCCATCTTCACCTCGCTGCCTTTGACTCTGTGATTCCCCCTCGACCATTTCCCTCCCCAAGCTATGCCCCACCTGGCGCTGACCTCCAGCGTAACCCACATCATCTGGGATGGTGATTGACTGTGACCTCCGTCTCTCGTCTCTGCATCGCTGGTGCTGAGCTCATAACCGGCATATTACAGATACCGTGTTGGTAGAGTGAATGAGGTTGACTCCAGGGTCCAAGGAGAGGAAAATTGAAGTAAAGAAAACTCAGCGTGTCAATTAGGGTCCTGTCAGGAAACAGACGGCACTCACAGGGGGAATGAAGAGACTTTAAAGAAGGGACTACCGACAAAGGTGAGGCAGGGTTAGGGGAAATCATCAAGGGATGGTGGGGCACCCTGAGGCCAGCAGCAGTAGGAAGCCATTTTCATTCGTAGACTTGAAGGGAGAAGGGGAGGGAACGGCCACTAGAACCGGGGTAGATGCAGAGGACAGAGCCATCTGACAAGATCTGTCACCTTTGGTAGAAGGACACTGGTATGCCAAAGTGGGGTCAGGCACAGAGGAAGCCATGGGACTAAATACCTGGATCTCATTCACCTGCCAGTGTCACCTATAGGCTGAACCCAACGCCAGGCCACGGCACAAGGGAGCCTTTGAGTGTGGTCCACAGAGGCCAGCCTGCCAGGGCATAGGGCAGGCGAGAAGGGTGGAAAGTACATCCGGAGGGGCAAGAAAAACATCCAGCGCACTCAGGAATCCCGATTTCCTGGCCACAGACCAGCTCTAGGTCTCTGAATCTGAGCACGGAGGACGGAATGTGCTCACATCCATGAGGACACCGCACTTCCTTCCTCTTGGCTTCATCTTTTTCAACCAGAAGAGGCACAGAGGCAAGTAGGGAGGTCTGGACCCACTCCTGGTCCTGGCCCGACAGAGTCACAGGGCCCTGACAGGCGCTCACTTCCAGGCTTCTCTTGGTGTTCTCATCCAGGCCTTCCCAGCAGAGCCCTGGTTCTCCTCTGAAACCCTAAGAAAGCTGGAACTAGTTTCTGTTGTTGTTGAGTACCTTCTACCGCAGACTCAAGAGTTAACTTTAAGTTCCTCTCTCTCATTTTTGACTTCAGGTCTGCCACATGCTCTGTTAGGAAGGAGGCTCATAAATCAAGTCTCTAGGGGAGAACCTAATTGGTTTCCACATCTTCTATTCTGAGCGCCCAAATTCAACCTACGGGCTTCAGGCCGACTCAATCCAGTGCCTTCAGGCGGGAAACATCGTGCCCAGAACCATGGGCAAGACTAATCTGAAGAATCTGGAGTCCTGGAAGAACTCTGTGCCACGGCGATCCCGCAGTTTTCCTTCCCAGGGGAAAGCCGCCTATTCTGAACAGGCAAAGGGAACCGGCGTTGCCCTGGGAGCTGGGTGCTGCTGGGCAATGTCTGAAGAGGCCCGTTCCCCGGGACATCCTCAGGTAAGACCTGCGGGGAGACGCAGACACACCTGCGCCAGTCCTGACGTCAGGGTTCACAGTCTGGTTGGGGAGGTCAGGCAGCTACAAAGAGCACGCAGCGTATGTGTTGGTTGGGGGCTTCCCGCGCGAGGACGTGGCGCCCATTTGAGAAAGGGCTGTAGCCAGTGATGCGGCAAGTCCCCCCGGCGAGGTGGGCTCGGCGTGACTGCAAATACAGCCCGGCAGTGCAGGGGGCCCGTCCCTCCTCCCGCCTAAGCCCCGGCGCTCCAGGAAGGGGAGGGGGAGGAGGAGCAGCTCTTGTGGGTGCTGTCCAGTGGGGTGCCGCGGGTGGCGGGGGTCGGGGCACCCGGCGGGGACAGCCTCGGAGTGCGGGGCCCAACCTCCGCCAGCCTAGCGACCCCGGCCGTCCCCAAATCGGAGTTCAAGGCTCACCGCGCGCCGAGGCGTGTCCTCTCAGTCAGCCGCAGCACAACTCCCTCCTCATTGGTTGTTAGGGAGTGAGCGGCAGGCAGATTGTCCATTGGCTACGAGGATATGGCCGCTCTCGAGCCGTAAGCCCCGCCTTCCCACCCCGTGCTGCTAACAGCGCCACCTCGTGTCTCCGTAGCGCGGCTTCGGGGAGTTGGAAACCTTCCGGTTCTCATGGTTTCAGATTAATTTGGCAAAAGTTGAATGTGTGCCCTGGTAGGCGCTATGCTACCGACTGACTGACTTTCCCTACCTGGCGGGGACAGAGATATATCCCTCAAGCCACTGGGGATAGCACTACCCTTCTTTAAAATTTTTTTTTTTTATCATCGCAGTAACATTGGATTATAACATTATATAACTTTCAGATGTACATCGTAATATATTTCGAATTCTGTGTAGATTACATCATGTTCACCACCCAAAGACAATTTAAAATCTGTTACCACACATGTGCTTAATCACCCCCTTCACCCTAACCCCTTCTTCTCTGGTAACCACCAATCCAATCTCTGTTGCTATATGTTTATCATTGTTTTTATCTTCCACTTATGAGTGAGAGCATATGATAATTGACTTTCTCCCTCTGACTTATTTCACTTAGCATAATATCCTCAAGGTCCATCCATGTTATCACAAATGGCAGGATTTCATCATTTCTTGTATTGAGTAGTATTCCATCGTGTATATATGCATCTTCTTTATCCATTCATCCCTTGATGGGCACCTAGGTTGCTGCCAAGTCTTGGCTATTGTGAGTCAGGCTGTGATGAACAGAGGGAGCACCACCCTTCTAAATTCCTATCATCTGTTGCCGGGCCTCCAAACCACACGAGATTTTATGAGTTCAGCAAAGGAATGGGAGGCCATACTCTGGGGAGCGTTTCTAACTGCTGTTGTATTTCTCCATTTCGTTCAGTCCTTATGTCTAGCCTCAGCTTCTTTTACTGCGTTTCCCACTATTTCTGGCTTCAAATGTTCCAGGAACTAAGGGCATCCTTGATGTTGGTTTTATTTTCTTCTTCTTGAAAGTACTACTCGACTTTACGTTGTGGTTCCCAATTTTGGGGAATGCGTTTCCAACTTGCTGAGACTTCTTAACTAAAGTACCTGGTTGGGATGTGTCTGCGTCCATGTCTGTCACTGTAATGGGACACCCTGAGCCCTGTTTATAGTCCAAAATAGGGACTTTATAACTTAAAGGAGGTGGTCATTGAGCTTTCCCTGTTAGATCTGGGACCTATCATTTCGAGTTTTCAAGTCAGATTATGATCTGTAAACTTCTACCCAGGCCACTACACCACTTCAATGACATTTGCCTTCCTGTTGTCCTTAAGATTTGTCTAAAGATCTTTGAACTTGGCAGAATTTTGACTTCTTTTTCTTTTTAATTGTAAAATATAACATTTACGCAGGTGAACATTAAACATGTAAATATGGTTGTATGATTAATCATAAAGCAAATTTATGCACCTGTAAATCAAGAAACAGCTCATTGTCCCAGGAGCAGCTGCAGTCCCTGAATGATGCCCTCTCCCTTTCTCCTTCCCTCTACGGGTGACCCACAGAATGATTCTCGTGCAAATCCCTTCTTTGCTTTTCTCTAGACTGGTGTTTTGCCATCTATGTATGCAGCCCTAAAGGATATAGATTGTTTTTGCCTGTTCTGAATTTTATATAAATAGAATCTTACTGAAGGCATTTTGGGTGTCTTGCATATTTTGCTCAGTTTCAGGTAGTTATGGGTTGTTCATTGCTAGGTAGTTTTCTACTCTGGGAGTTTGTAACAATTAATACATCTGTTCTGCTGAGGATGGATCCCAGGCTTGTTTCCAGTTTGGGGATATTATGAACAATGCTTCTATACACCTTTTTGGACATATGAGCTGCTGACTATGTGTACCTGAGTGTGTGCCTTGGAATGCAATGGTGGAGCCGTAAGCCATATATCTCGGTTTTACTAGTACATGCATATTTTTCAAAGTGGTTGTACCAGTTTACCTTCCTGTCAGCCGTGGATGAGAGTGTTCAATCCTCCACATCCTCACAAGACTTGTTATTGTCAGACTTTTAACTTTTTGCCAAATATGGCCGATTAGTTTGTGTTATCTGATTGTGGCTTTAATTTACCTTTACCAGAATACTGATGAGGTTGAGGACGTTTGCTATGCATACGCGTCATTTGGAGTTCCTCTTATGTAGAGTGTCTGCTCAAATCTTTGGCCAATTTTTCTCTCGGGTTGTCTGCCTTAAAGATTTGTAAGAATTCTTTATACTAGATTAAACCATATGAAATTGCTGGTATTTGACCTACAAAAAATGGCAGTTTCAAATGGTTCAACTTAACACATTCTGGATACTGGCTCTTTGTTAATTATATCTGTCAATAAGTATTTCATCATGTTATATGACTTATCTTTTCATTTTCTTTATTCATTTTTTGAGGGTCAGAAGTTTCTAACTTGAACACACTTGGATTTATCAGTCCTTGCGTTTATGGCTGGTGCTTTTCGTGTCCCATTTTAAAAAATCCTTCTTGTCTTTTGTGCTGAAGGTGATCAGATCGTGCTGGGGGCTGGGAGCTGAGCTCTCAGGGCGTTCTACTTTGGATCTTGGGTCACCCTGCTTCCTCTTAGGGGCAGGCAGATTCCTCTGTGACCGCAGACTTGGCTAGGTCGGGGAGGGGGAGGCCACTCCTGGGGTCCTTCCACCATGGAGCCCAAGTTTCTGAGAAGAGCTTTTCCGAAGATTGTTTCCCACTATTCTTGTGACTGTGGAAGGTCTTCCCATTGGATCGGCAGACCTGTGGCTCACTGGGCCAGGGTTGGGGCAGCACTGAGCTACCATCTCTGTGGATGCTCAGGCCGGGTGGGCTGTGACAGGGGCTGACTCCAGCTCTGAACTGGGATATCTGGTTCCTGAATTGTGTGTCCCTGGAGCAGATGAGGTGGGACAGGGAGAAAACTGGCTGGAGACAGTGGTGTAGTAGGAAACCCCCACCTGCCCTCTAACTCTGGGGTTTTGGCGGTGTAATGGCCTGATTCTGACCAACTGGCTCAAGTAGAGCGGGTGGCATGGGGCGTGCCTGGTAGAGGAGGGGAAGATGTCATGATTTCTTGGCCCCTTACTCCTCAATGTCACCTGGGTTAGACAAGGCAGGGGGCTGTCCCACCTGTTCCCAGGTGCATTTCCATTACCTACTGTGCCTGCCACCTGGGAGATATTAGAATATATTTGCTCAATAATTCATTAATAATTTTCAAAGAATTGTGTGAAAAAATTAATTTTTTCTTTTCTAGTTTCTTCCGAAGAAAACTTTTTGTAGCCACAAGGTGGCGAGGTTAATCTCATCTGGATGGCTTGTAAGGAGGAATTCTGATATGGAACCAGGCATTTGAGTTTAAATTCTTCTGTTTTTGAACTCATTAATCATGAAGTTTAAAAGACATACTGTCATAAGAAAGATTTTCAGGGTGAAACTTAAATAAAGATCCTGGTGAATTACTTTCTTTCTCAAGCTAAAGATGGTATGAATTTCTCTTCTACAGTGTTTCTAAATCAGTCCTTTTATGGCCCGACTGGTTGTAAATTCTTTCCATTCTTCATTAAGATAAACGAATGTCAACTCAGTTTGACCTTCTGCTCAGAAGTAGTCTTTTACTGTCAGAATCTGGCAGCCTCCTTTGTTTATTGCATCTGGCTGATCTGAGTTTCTGAGAAAACCACTTCCCTCTGCCTGACCCCTTCACAAGCCCAGCCCACAGCTCCTCCTCAGCTTCTGTCTCCCTTGGGCCACCCCCCCTCCTCCCTAACCTCCTCAGAGAATGCTAGATCTTTGGTTTTCTCTTCTGTAGAAAATCGGATGTCAGAGCCACCCCTGACTTTTGTTTTAAATAAAATTCAAAAGCAATTTGTTTATTTGAAAATACAGCTAAAGCCACAGGCTAGAGGTTCCTGTTTTGATGGGCAAAATGAAGATACACATCTGGAAATGACTCTGAGATGATGAGATAGAGATAGACAAATAAACTCAAATTTATCTCCTTGTGATTATATCTTTATCATTATAGTAAAACTGACCTTCTTTTATTCTGTGTTCAGTTCTGTGAGTTTTAATACACATATAGATTTGTGTAACCAACACCATGATCAGGATAAAGAGCAGTACTGTCTCCCCCAATAATGTCCCTTGTGCTCCCCCTTTTGTAGTCACACTAAAATGTTGCTGTACAATATTGTGCCCATACTTAACAATTAAAAAAAGATGTTGTGTCACTTCCTCTGGCCATCATGGTGTCTGAGGAAAAACTGCAGTAATTTGGATCACTCTTCTATATAGGTAGTGGGGTCATTTTTGTTTGGCTGTTTTCAAGATTTTTTCTTTGTCTTTAGTGGTTTGATTATGATATGTCTGGGCTTATAATTCTTTGAATTAGTTCTGTTTAGGGTTCATTGAGTTCCTTGGGTCTGTAGGTTTCTGTCTTTCATCAAATTGGGGAGTTTGCAACCATACTTCTTCACACACAAAGTAATTGTTCCAGATATCTTTCATTTGCCTCTCCAGATGTTCTTTCCACCTTTCTCTAGCCTTCTCTGTGCCGTGAAGGGGTGTCTCATATGGATCACATCATTAGGCTCTCATGATGTATGACTTCCTTTGGGGAAAGGCAAATGGGGAACACTAGCAAGAGATCAGAGGCGGGTAGTAGAGTATTTATTCCCCAGGATTCCTCACTGCAAGATCATCTCAGGCTGGCTGTGTTTCTCTGGGAAGATGACAGCTCAGATCAAGCACCATCTTCGTCAGCTTTCTCTGTCTCTGTCTTAACACAGCAATTGCTCTTTTTCCTCATCTTTTGGGCCTAGGGGTAATAATGGTATCCTCCCTGACTCATCTTGGTTACCAACTCTGGTATGGCACTGTCACTTACAGTTTCCTACACTTTGTTGGCATCTTGGTAAATAGTCCCTTTATCAAACACTTCCCAAATGACCCACTTTGAGTGTGCCATCTGTTTTCTGCCTGGGCCCTGACAGATAGAGTGGTTTTTTTGGGAGTGTGGTTAGCCTTACTCTGACTGTCACTCCCACCACCTCTGAGGACCCCTGACCCCTGAGCAGGCAGCTGTCTCTCATTGGCCTTTCAGGCTTTCGATCCTTTTCCAGGTTGGGCATGCTGAAGAAAAAAGGTCCATTTGGTTATTGCTGATTAGCTTTATATTAACTGATATAATTAATAACTTTTGCGCTAGTCATTGTTTTTGTAACTTTGAAGTAACTCAAGCATAAGGAGTCCTCGTGTGTATTTTTCATTGTGATTATATCATTCATACAGAAGAAGGTATAAAATGTATATGTGCAGTTTTAATAATAATGATAATAATATGTCCACTATCTAGGTTAAGAAGGAAATGTGAGCACTACTATAGATCTCTATGCAGTTCTCTCTAGACACATCCTTTCCCCTCCCCATTCATCCCTGCTAGGAGGAAACTGCTACCCTGACTTTCGTGTTATTCCTCTCCCTGCTTTTCTTTTCAGTTTTGAGATATGTGGATATAAGTAATACATTCCTTGATTTTGAAGGACTGAGGAGCAAGTACAAAGCTAGGGGTGTCAGGTCTTAGGTGAAGATCATGGACTGGATCCCGCTTTCCTGAAAGTTATAAGAACGCTTTCTGGAGAAAGTCAGTGCAGAGTCATGAGCAAGTCTAGGGAAATGTGGAACTCGCTATATTTGAGGCAGCTGGCAGGGCTGTGCTGTGGGCCGGAAGGAATATGGTCAGTGGGTCACCATGGAAGACCTCCCACTCACTGGACTAGACTAGACCAAAGCAGAACACTTCTGTGTGGGGTGATAGAAATGTCCTCAGTGTATCCAAGCGGTAGGATATGGAGGGGACAGGTACAGGGTCCAGACAATTCAAGTAAGTTGAGAACCTGAGCGTCTCTCTTATTGGCCTAATGCTGGTTGATCAAACCCCAATTTTTCTCCTCTGACTCTCATTTTATCCATGTTGCCCCCCAAAATCCTTCTTCTTTAAAAATATATAAACAGTTTCCAATTAGCTGTAATCACGTTATGTTTTCCAGCCTCTGCTCTGGGAGATATTCATTCTTTAAATGATGGATTTTATCCACAATGTGCTGACTGGACAGGCTTAGCCATCATTCTTTTTGAGGTAAAAATGTATTCATTAGAATAATGTCTGGCTGTAAGTAGCAGAATATGTAAAATAATCCAAGTTTCTTTCTTACACAAACGTCTAGGCAGGCACCGAGGGTTAGTATGTTACGCCAGCGGTCACACTTTTCCTGTGCTATTATTCTCCAAGAATGGACTCCATTCCCAAATACCTCATGGTCTAAGATGGCTTGCTCTAGGTCCAGCTGTCACACCTGCATTCCAAGCATCATAAAAGAGAGCATAGTGGGCAAGGGATACAACCTCTATCTTAAAGGGTACGGCCCGGCAGGTGCACACAACATTTCCTCTGAATCACATTGTCTAGAATTTAGTCACTTGATCATACTTTGCAGCAAAGGAGGTTGGGAAATCTAGTCTGCATTCTGAGACGTTGTATGCCCAGTTAATATCCAGGTGGCCTATTACAAAGGAATAAAGGAAGAACGAAAATTGGGGAAGAATACTAGTCTCTGCTGAAGGGCACCCCATTGCCATCCCTATGCATCGAAGCCATACCTTCTACTGTGTCTGCACGGTTCAGCCCCCTATGGCTCTAGTTTCTCGAATGCTCTTCTGGAAGATTGAAGGAGGGGATAATATTCCCATCTGGAGATTCTGTTGTTTTTTTTTTTTTAGATTTTTAAAATTTGTTTCCTTTTTCTCCCCAAAGCCCCCCGGGTACATAGTTGTATGTTCTTCGTTGTGGATCCTTCTAGTTGTGGCATGTGGGGCGCTGCCTCAGCGTGGTTTGATGAGCAGTGCCATGTCCGTGCCCAGGATTCGAACCAATGAAACACTGGGCTGCCTACAGCGGAGTGCGCGAACTTAACCACTCGGCCACGGGGCCAGCCCCATGGAGATTCTGTTTTACTTCATTTGAAGGAAGAAGCAGAGAGGATTTGGGGATTGGTGAGTACTTTCTGTTCTCCCAAATTCTGTCATCCATGATCCACATTTGTTTGACTAATTTGTACCTTGAGGTGTCCAATTTTTAGACACTGTTATATTTATCATTCTATCCTCACGCTAGCCATGGGTTTTTTATATAATTGCCCACAATTTACAAGTGAAAAGACTATTGCTCAGGAGGTATTTGTAGCCGCCCCAATGTTGAGGAGCTATCAAGTGTCAGTGCTGAGATTTGTGCTCAGGTCTTCTGACTGCAAGTTCAGAGCTCCTTCAGAGCACCCTTCCTGCTTCACTCTCCCTGTTGTCTCTGGTACAGCTCTGCCAACTGGGGCACCATGTGGTCTGAATGCTTGCTTTGTCCAACTCATTATCTGGGTTTCAGGCGACAGCAAAATTGTCTTTGCTGTTCTTGATCTTCTGATCTGTATCAATTTGAGAACTGGCTAATCAAGTACTGAGAAAACTCTGTTGAGATTTTGATTGGAATGACATTGGATTCATGCATCAATTTGGAGGGAGACGCCATCTTTACAAAACTGAGTCCTTCCTTCTATGGACATAGTGTACGTATTTCCATTTATTTAGGTATTCATAAACATTTTTCAATAATGTTCTATGATTTTATTAATGTCTTGAGTATCTAGATTTATTCCTAGGTAACTTATAGTTTCATTGTTATTGTAAATGTTAAAAAAAATTCTTTTTCTTTTTAAAAAATCAGCAAGGAATTAATTTTTCTCATATAAATACATTCAAAGGTAAGCAATCCAAGACTGGTTCCGCAGATTCAGTTATGCTATTGAAGGCCCAGGCTCCTTGGGTCTTCCTCTTGCACCACCTCCAGCCAGTGGCTGTTACCCTTCTGGCCACCAGATGGCTCATCCAGCTGCAAGTGTGGGGTCCTGATTCCAGGAAGGAACGAATAAAATGGGAGAAGGAAGAAGAGAATGATGCTAGGTTGGCCACAAGTGGTCTCTTTATCTCTAGGAATGCTCTTTGCTTTAAAGTCTGATTTTAATAGAGTTGTACCAATTTAATTATTGTATCTTTTTCTTCCCATCCTCTTACTGTCAATCTTTCTGTATCCTTGTTTTAGATGTGTTTCTTGTAAATAGAATATGGATGAATTTTATAAAAGTGCAGTCTATCTTTGTATTTTAAGTGGACTATTTGGTCCATTTGCATTTATTGGAATTACTCATATGACTTAATTTATAGTCATCTTCTATTTTTTGGCTTGCCATTTTTCTCACTTTTTAAAATGTTTCTTTTTATCTCTTCTCTGTTCTTATTTTGCATTGATTGAATTTTTTCTCATTCTATGGTTTTCTCCAATTGAGATTTAAAGTTTTATGGTTATTTCTATTCTTTTAATAATTACAGGTGAACTTTTACTAAAACACTTAAGTTTAAATATTTAAATTAGGTATTAATTGAATGAACACATAAATGAATAAGCTGACAGACTAAATTTAATCAACATCTTTGCGTCTTTTCGAACAATGCAAGGATCTTATAACCCTTTAATTAATCATTCCTTGCCAGGAAGAGAGTGATGTAATATTGTCATTTGTTTTTAGTTAATGACATTTGACTGATTTTAAGACATTCTCTTTGTTTCCTGAAATTTTACTGTGATGTGTTTAGATGAAGATTTCTTTTTATTTATTCTAATTTGTACTTGTTGCACTTCCTCTCTCTGAGAATCTTGTGTTTTATTAATTCACGAAATGTCTCAGTCATTGTGTCTGAATATTTCTTTTCTCTCATTCTCTCTACTTCTTCCTCTTGGAATTCTGCCTAGACACGTCAGATCTAAATGTCTCTTAAATCTCTCTTTACTTTCCAGCTCTTTTTTCTGTCTGAGTTGCATTCCAGGTAATTTCTTCATACCTATCTTCTAGCTTACTACTTCTCTCTGCAGCTATTTCTAATCTGTTTACTGGAGTTTTGATTCTAATTACTATAATTCTCATTTCTAGAAGTTCTCTCTGGGATTTTAAAAAATCTGCTTGATCATTTTTTGATAATCTCTTCTTTTTGCCAATACTTTAACTCCCTTTTTTTATATCTTTAAATATGTTAAACACGCTAATTTTATATCCCATATCTAAAAGTGGCCATAACTGAAGGATTTGTGCTCCTGATTTGATATTTGTAATTTATGCTGAATTTCAGGTTTTCTTTTCATACTGTGAAACAGTGCTTTTAGGAATTATTTGAGGCCTAGGTGAGGGTGAATTTCTCCAGCCTTTGTTTCTGACAGGGGTCTAGGGTCACTACCATCTCGAGGACTTTAAATTCTTTTCTCTGGATTTCTGGATCACCTAAGCAGTGGGAATTCAATCCGTAAGTCTGTATTAGAGTCAACTTATCTTCATGAGTCTTCATTTCACTCCTTTCTCCAAGAGTCTGCTTGTCATATCCTTAGACGAGGTAGATTTCTTTTCCGATTGCCCCATGAAATTGCAGATTTATACAGGGTTCTTCACTTTGACTCCCCAATTTACTAGCAGCTCTAGGATTTGTTGACTGTCTTCAACACAGTTATCAAGTGCAGTTTTGGGTTACGAGAGTTTTGGCAGACGCCACTAAGGCAGTGTGCAGGAGAGAGGTAACGCAGAGGGCTGCTCCTTACAAGTCCTGCTTGCAGGGCTGGCCCTTGGTTGTCTTCTTGGAATTTGGCTTTTGGAATGTTCCTATGCTGATAAGGTTGTTTTGCGTGCCTGGAGCACTGAACTCCATTGTGTCTGCTTGCCTACCCTGCACAAACTGTGTGATTTCAGGTGGACATCTGCTTTTCTTCTGGGAATCTTGAATTGCAGTAGTTGTGCAGGCAGAGTGTCTGTGTGTCCAGGCCCCAATAAAAACTCTGGCCTCTGAATCTTAATTGGGCTTTCCTGGGCAGAAACGCTGCATACATGTTACTGTGTGGCCCGTCACCAGGGGGAGAATGTAGGGAGCCTGCATCTGGATTCCTCCAGAGTCCACCTAACATGTCTTTTTTCCCTTGTTGATACTGCTGTGCATCCTTTTGCTCTAATAAAACTCAGCCATGAGTACAACTGTATGCTAATCCGTGGGTCCTCCTAGTGGACCACAGGATGTGTAGGTGGCTGTGGGACTCTGAAACAGGTAGATACTGGTTTCAAGACTCAGCTCTCTGAATTCATGCTCCTACTTCTATTATGGCCTATTCAGGTTAGCCATGAATTAAAAAATGTCTGATTCGTATTTTATCCAGAAGTTTTAGATGTTTTTTTCATGGGACAATTATTCAGGGTTTCTATTTCACCATATTGTTGGATGTCCTACCTTTAAAAAAATGATTTCCAAAATGATTGCATCTTGGTGTTATGTTATCTACTTTTTAATATTTCCACACAGTCAAAATAAAAAATCCATTTCTCAAATTGCCAAGCATTCACCCTCTTAAATCTGAATTGTAGAGGGCAGGGCTCAGAGTCTCAGCTCCCCTCATCCTTCGTACCCAGGACCTACAGACCCAGGACCACCCTCAAAGAAAGTCTATTTTCAGGGGCAGCAACTCTAGACCCAGAGGGGAGGTTGGGAGTGGGAAGAGCATTGTAGGTCTGCTAGTGGCTCATTCTCCACTGCCTCCCTCAGCCGAGAGGAATTCCCTGGAATAACTAAGCAAGAAGCTGGGAGCAACGACATGAGAGTTTATTATCATCGCTGCTCAAGAGGGGACATGAAGCAGGTCAGGAGGGTGAATGTGGGCAAGAAATGTCAGGAGCCTCTATGATGGTTGGTGGGGCAGGGCAGTGGCCATGGCTGTGACTGTGGGGGACAGATAACTGGGGCTTTTCCCCGGTCGAGTTCTTCTTCCAGGAGTCAGATGCAGTCATGCTCAGTCCAGAAGCAGCTCCAGGCCTGAGTCCTCAAGAGAGGCAAGGCTAGATCTCATTCCCTCCCAGCAGTTTCTTCTGGTCTCTTTTCTAAGGGAGGAGGAGGGGCGAGAGAGCCCGATGGGGAGAGAAAGCCCAAATTCTCTCCTCTAGGGCAGCTTAGTTCTGGAGTCAACCAGATTCAATATCAGCCTCACAGTACCTGATGCAAAGAGCCCCAAGGTCCCACAGTGGATATGGACTTCCCTGGCATCCTGGGATCTTTGGCCTGGGGGCCACCTGGTCAGGGATGGGGGCTCTCTGGGCTGGGCCACCACTGGGGTAGAAAGACAGGCATGATGCCGCTTGAGACTCATTGTAATGGGCTCTTTTCTCCTCCCCAAACCATCCACTTTCCATTCCTCTCCTCTGGACAGCCCTGCCGCCCCAAACATATAGACGTGTATGTTAAGGACTCACCTCCTTAGGTCGGAGTCTTCTCCAGCAGTACAGGCAAAGAGGGGCCAGAGATGCCAGAAGCAGCAGGATCCAGACACCCAACAGCATGGCCCGGATGCTTATGAACAGGGCCTGGGGACAGAGGAGTAAAGCTGTAAGTACCAGAGTGACTGTTGCCATCTGTGCTCTGTCCCTACGCTCATCCCCGACACAGTGTCACTCTCCACCCCTTCATCCCTAAGTCTGTAGCTTCTGGAGGGGGCTGAAGGAGGAGCTCTGCATGGACGGGGGCGGGGGTGGGTGGGTCGCAGCAGTCAATGGGTCTAGTGTGCAGAGGCAGCCAGGGACCTCTCTTATCGGACCTCAGCAACCTCATCGGAACAGTGACAGGCTTGGGCTATGATCTGGTTCCCGACAACCCCAACACTTGAGAGAATCAAGGGAGAACACACATTTAACACCTTTGCAGCACTTCGCACACTTGCAATATTGCCCCATTTCCTGTTGTTTCAATGTTTGTATTTCCCTCTAGTCTGTTTTGTTCAATGCCACATCTGTGGTGACAGCAGTCAAGTTTGGGGCAGAATAGGTGACACTCTTTTTGATGGACAGCCTTTCTCTTGTCCACTGTCTGGAATCTCCCTGCCCACCGCCTGCTGCCGCCACCCTGCACACCCACCTTCAGCATGTTCAGGTAGGAGAGGCATAGGTGCAGCCTTCTGACTTCTTCTGGACTTGGAGTGTGGGGGGCCGAGGTGGGCCAGCTTCCCGAGGGAGAGATATCACAGATATCCTCAGACTCAAAGCGATACTCATAGAAATTACGAGCCCCAATGACAACGGCAGCAGTGGCCGTGGAGAAAGCTGCAAGGGCGAGCAGGGTCCTCAGCTGGGCCTGGTGAGGAGAGGAGGCAGAGAGAGACCTTGGTGATTCAGTGTCTCCTGGAGCCCAGCCCCGTGAAAAGACTGGGAGGCCCAGTGGAACTGGCGTGTGATGGGGCAGAAGGCTTGGGCCTCGTGTCAACCCCTGCTCACCCCAAACTCACCAAGTAAAAGCCACCTCGTTTCTCATAAATGAAGGCAATGGTTCCAGCCAGCACAGCCTGGGGAGAGAGTCAAGCCGGAGGGTCAGCACAGGAAAGGCAGCCCCTCCAGCTGCCACTTCTGTTTCCCTCTGTAACTGCAGCAGATAGAGCCCAGCATCGCTGGCCCTTCCCCAGAACACTCTATGTGGACCCAAGTCTCTGAGCTAAGCTTTGCTGTCTGTAGTAAGGTAACAGTGAAGGAGTTGAGGCCTGAACCAAACTCCTGAGGCTACAGGACCTTCTGTTTTAGCGACTTGGAAAAGTGCTTCTGGTCTAGCCAGGTGTGAGCTCTCCCTCCCTTTCTTTGTAAGCAATGCCAGGTGCTTTATGAAAGTTCCAGATGGCGGGTGGAAGTCTAGGTCTCCGAGCTGCCTCAGGTCTAGGCATTGTCCTAACAGTGCTCAGCAGCCCACCTGGCTGGGCTTACAGAGCAGGAGGTCCGGTATATCCCGGTGGACAGATGGCTCCGAATACCATTTGGCAATTCTCTTACTAATCCGAGTGTTTTTTTGCCATTGGGTGGCTGAGGATGATTACTTTTGGCCCCTCTCAATAAATAGTGTGTTTTGCTGTTATTCTGTGAGTGTGGGTATGCTAAATGACCCCTCAATCCTGCCATGACCTCCCCACCAAGCTCTTATTGCAGATTGCACAGCCCATCTGGTGACATTAACCACTGTCGTTCAGTGATACCCACTGGATTCCCACCATGTGCAGGACCTGCAGAGGGCAGTGAACGAGCGGCAAGTGGCCCTTCCTTGTAGGGTACACACTCTCCAGCACATTCTGCCTCCCACATCTCAGTGCAAGCCTCTGGAGAGGAGCTTGGTCCTAGATCCTTAGTTGATATTTGCTGTCGAAGATGGGGAGAGGTGGCCAGCCTGGTGGGAGAGGCCCTGGGCAGGGAGCCGGGAGAGCTGACTGGGCGGCTTTAGACAGACCACCACTTCCCTAAGCTATTTTCTCATCTGTAGAAATAGGGAATTGGCCTTGATGACTCAGGGTCTTTTTGATTGCTGACACTGTACAGCACCATGTGGATGGCGAGGGTGTTGATGGCGACAGTCTATGACCTCTGACAGCAGGTCCACCTGCCCCTTCCCGGGCCCATCAACCATCCTCCGGCTGCACTCACCACCACGCCTGTCCAGATGGCAGCTCCCGAGTTCCGCACAGGGGAGTAGTAGAAGAAATGGAGGAATCCTCCTAGGACCCCACTCAACACCCCCAGCACGATCTGCACCGCCTGAAAGATGAAGAACTTCAGAATCCGGCTCCCAGCTTCCTGGGCCTAGGAGCAACCCTCTGCCCCCAAGACTTGCGGTAGCTTTGAGGACCTGCCACTTCAAGTATTAACAGTTAGAACCCAGGAAAGAGAAAGAGAGAGAGGAGAGAGAAAGAAGGAGGGAGAGGAGAGGTGAAGAGAGGGGAGGAGAGGAAAGGGGAGAGGAAGAGAGGAGAAGAGAGGAAGGGGGAAGGTAGAGGAGAAGGGAGGGGAGGGGAAGGAGAGGAGGAGAGGAGGGGGAGGGGAGAGGAGAGGAGAAGGGAGGGGAAGGACAAGAGGAGAGGAGGGGGGAGGGGAGGGGAGAGGAGAGGAGAAGGGAAGGGAAGGACAGGAGGAGGAGGGGAGGGGAGAGGAGGGGAGGAGAGGAGAAGAGAGGAAGGGGGAAGGTGGAGGAAAGGAGAGGGGAGGGGAGGGGAGTGGAGGGGAGGGGAGGGGAAGACAAGTCAGCCTATGCTGGTGTAGAGGGGATGGACTCAGGGTTCCACCAGCTAGGACTTTAAATGGTCATGGGTCCTTTGCACCCCTTTAGCCCACAGCCTACCCTTCCTACTAGAGCTTTTATTGAAAAGGCTGGTCTGTGAGGAAAGAAGCCAGAGACAGAACACAGGAGAACTTGATTTCTAGTAACAAGATAAAACTGGCTTAGTGTCCTATTCAGAGAGGCTGGTGGAGAGTGTGCTCAGCAAGAGGATGGGTCTTCCCTTTCCTGATGCAGAGAGCCTGATGCCCCCTTGGGCCCCACGAGGTGGGCAGCCCTACTCACCCAGGAGGCCACCAGCAGCCGCCTGCTGCCCAGGGTCTGGGAGGAGGGCCGCAGCAGGGAGCACCCGCTCAGCAGGAGCTTGCCCAGAGCTGACTCCTGGTGGATGTGCACGTCGATGCAGGTGGGCTGGGGGCCCCCAGGGGCCACGACACCACCGTCTACCATCCCCATGCCTGTGGACATCTGTCTGGGGGAGGGAGGATGGGAGTGTCATGGAGAAAAAGTTGGCAGAAGGTTTTCACTGGAGTTCAGGACTGGTGGAGGCCCCTAGTCACAGAGCGGCACGGCAGGTCCTCCCTCTCAAGGGCTGTCATGTCAGGACAGCCTGACTCTGCTGGGGCTGTGGTGACCGCTGAGCCCTCTGGAACCTCCCCCTTCACGCCACATCTGCTGTGTCCCCCCACCCTCCTCCCAGGGCCTTGGGGTCTGGACCAAGCAGTACCCTGTATTCCTCCCCTTTCCACCCTCTGCTCTCAGCCGGCTCCTGCCATCGTGGCCCCCACCCTGGCTCTTCTCCAGGTCTCTTCTCCTCCAGAGCCCTCAGGCCACCGACAGAACCCAAGTCCCAGCCGCCTGCTGGGCTTCTATTGCAGCAGCTGCTCCCCAGCTGGGCCTGGGGACACCCCTCAGCCCCTAAATATCTCCCTCTCCACCAACGGCCACTCAGCCCCACACTGCCTGTTCAAGCTGCCACCGCCCCCAAGAAAGGACCGAGCTGTGGGTGAAGGGGGGGTCACAGGCCAGACTGACTTGCCATCAGACAGGGATGCACTTGGCCTCTGTTCTTGCCACCTTCCCTAGTCACATCTTCCACAGGGTGGTGGGTCCCTCCCCCACTCCCTCCCCAGCAAGTCCTGAGGGGCGAGGTTGCAGAGAACTGTGAGGGGGCAGGAAAGCGAACCCCTTGGGGAGGGGGGCTGTGAGAAAGGTCTCTGAGAAAGGGCCACCTGGGCTGTGGGCCTGCCTCACCTGCTCTCTTCAGGGATCTGTGGCTGAGTGTGTGAGCAGGGAGGGCCGGGAGGGTCTGAGCTGGAGCTGAGGGCTGTGCAGAAGCAGGAGGGTGTTGGTGGAGCGCCAGAAAGGGAAGGATGGAGGCCAGACTGGTGGGACTTCAGCGTGAAGCTTCCCAGAACTCAGCTGGGCAAAGGGGCCCCTCTGGGGTTTTCCAGCCGCCGGAGGATCACTGGGCTCTGGTGCTGGAGAGCTTGGGGGCCAGGTGGGTAGCCTGGGAGACCTCGGAGCTGACCAGCCCTGGGAAACCCCATGAGGCTGTCGTGTCCCCAACCACCACCTGGGTAGGGGCTTTCTGAACAAAGATTTGCCTGTGCTGTATGTGTGCCCAGTGTGTGTGTTGTCTGAGTAGGCACCAGTGTGTGAGTGTGTGTGTGTGTGTGTGAGCGTGTTCTGCCATCTCCAGCCAACCTGATTATCTGCTCAAGACTGAACCCCCTAGAGGGGCCCCTCTGCCTCAGCTATTTTCTGGGATGTGATGCTGAAGGGCAGGCCCTTCTCCCTCCCCTCCTTCCTTCAGCTCTCGTCCCTCCCACCCACCAGCAGGTCCTCAGCTCTAGGTCGGCTCCTCCCAGGCCTGCTCTGCTCTGTGGCTGCCAGAAGACAGCAGGTAAGCAGGGCTATCACAGCTCCGGGGCCCCTTCCCAGGAGACTCTCACCGCAGGACCCCTCTCTCTCGGGGAGTCTCCAAGACCAGTCCCCAAAGCCTCCATCCTGTCTCATAGGATGCCTTCTCCCCCATTCCTGGTTCCCATAGGCCTTGCTTAGGAGGGATGGGTGTTATAGACAGAGGATGTGACCCTAGGAAAATGGCTGGGGAGGCATGTGTCTGGCCCCATCAGCCTGGCTCTCCCTCACCCTCAGTGGTGCCTCAGGCCTTTATTCTGCATGGGGTGGCTGAAGTTCAGGTTCAGGTGATTTGGTGGTGAGAGGTCCTCTGGAGTGAAGCCTGAGGGTGGAGGGCCCAGGGCATAGCAGGGATCTTGGTCCTCTGTCCTCAACTCCAGCGGCACTGGGAGGAGCTGGGCAGAGAAGAGTGTCCAGAGCAGCAGGGAAGAGCCCCACAGCCTGGAGTCACGGTGGTGTGGGAGGGGAATCTTCATGGGGCTGGCCTGCTTCAGTGGAAGAGCAGGGGGCTAGGCTGATCTGGGGGCGGGAGTCGGGTGAGGAGAGTGGTGGTACCCAGGGGGCTCAGAGGGAGCTGCAAGGTACATTCAGGGCTGCAACATGATGCTGAACTCCTGGGCCCCAAGGGAAGATCTGGGTGGAATCTGAGCTGGACTTCCTTGTGTGTGTCTGTGAACAAGTCTGAGCCTCCTTGTGCATCTGCAGAATTGTCAAACACCTGTCATTTATGCCTCAAAGGAGGCCAGGTAGGTGAGAGAGTGAAACCACTTTGAAAAGTACATAGAATACAGATGGGGAGACTTTAGGATTGCTATTTTTGCTGGTGTTATTAGAATTGTTATTAATAATATTATGATTTAAATGATGGTAATTAAGTAGGAGGCCCATTAGAGTTACCTACAGAGAATTTCTATTGAAGCTAGGCAGGTTGATTCTAAAGTGCACACACAGAAGTAAGTGAGCAAAAATGGCCATGAAAAAAAAAAATAACATGAAATAGCTCAACTAAATATTAAATGTATACTCATAATTAAAATTGTGGTGCATGACCCATCAGACACACCAATGGGCAGAATATAAAGAGTAGAATAAACCGGAATTCCTACGGGAATTTTGCTTTTGCTCAGGGGAGCATTTCAAATCAGTGGGAGAAAGATGATATATTCCACAAACAGAACATGCCCTCCAGAAGTAAACCATCTGGGAAAGAAAAATAAAAATAAAAACCCAACCTAACTTGGATTCATATCTTCCAATTTCCAAGAGAAATTCTAGACGGATCTACATTTAAATGTGAACTGAAAGCATAAAACCACTTTGAAGAAAACACGAAGAATTATTTTATAATCTTGAAATGGGAAAGTCCTTTTTAAGTAGGATGTAAAACCTAGAAATCGTAAAAAAGATCGAAAACTCGGATTATATAAAAACTCAAGCAAAGTCAAAAAATACATCACAAATTGTAAAGAAATATTTGGAGCTCGAGTCACAGATGATAATTTTTCAAATACACAAAGAACTCCCGTAAAGACCAAAATGAAACAAAGTAAACAAGAAGGATGTAGGCTATGAACAGAGAGCTCATAAAAGAAGAACCGAAAATGGCCATTCAGCATATGAAAAGATGACCAACCTCACTCATAATAAGAGAACCAGGAACTGAACCTCTCCTGGAAGAGCCACAGACGGCAGATCAGCGGTTGCCTGGTGCAGGTGTTGGGGATTTATTCTGGGAGGAACCTTAGGGAGGTTTTTGCAACATAGAGATGTTCTGTATCTTGACTCCAGTTGTGGTTGCACAAATGTACAAATTTGCCCAAACTTGTTGAGATATACACTGAAAAGGGAGCATTTTATTGCCTAAAATTGATTAAAATCTACATTGGAATGTAATTTTCCTGATATGCATTTGAAAGAGATTAAAAAGTTTGCTGACACCTTCTGCTGGCCATGGGGAGGGGCTGTGGGTAAGCTGCGACCTTCCTCCTGCCTGTGAATTGCATGGAGGTCGCTCCACAACGGCAAGATCCATCAAAACACACATGCGCCTTTCCACTGACCTGCAAACTCCATGTTGTTTGTAAGAAAAAAATAGGTGTCTATCCATATGAGACTGCTTAAAAAAATTATGATGCATTCATACAGTGGCATACTCCGTAACTACACAAATGAGTGAGGAAGCATTTTATGGACTGATGCAGGATTATTTTTAAATGTGGTTCTGTGAACAAGTCATTGTGCAGAACAGTGTGTTTGTGGGAAAACTGGGGGAGGAAATATCATTGTAGGATATGTAAGAGAATGATGATATTAGTTTCCATTTGGAGGGCAACTAGGTGGTTGGAGAGAAAGCTAGGAGAGAGGGTTTTAAAGGTATACCCTTTCGTATTGTTTGAACTTTTTCACCGTATGAGAGTATTATGTGTAAATATGTATACTAAGTCACTGAAATAATTCAGATTCCTTTCTTTGTCCAACCTGAGACCCGGAGAAACTTTATCAGATAGTTTTGGGGAGAGGTCCAAGAATATATGTGGTAAAAGACTCTAGAGCCGATTTGGCTTTGCACCCCAGATTAAGGTCACCATGACATTGATACCTACACTGGAAGGCCCTTTGGAACTTGACAAGGAGACTGTTTTCTCTCCCTTCACTCATGTGATGTGTTCCTTTTTGCCTTACCTCGTTCCCAGACCTCACTTCTGTACGTCTTCTCCCCAGCAGGCACGATGACCCAAAACATGGTGACTCTGAATGGAGTCGATGTGGCCTCCACGCTGCCGCAGCCCACCCACATCAACATCCACATCCACCAGGAATCGGCTTTGGCACAACTGCTAAAAGCTGGAGGTTCCCTGAAGGAGCTCTTTTCTCGCCCTCGGGACAGTGGCCCTTCCAAGGCCAGGAAAAGCTATGGGCAGCTGGCACTAGGGGTAAGAGTGGGCTGGAGAGGCTGGTTAGTGAGGTGCCACAGAGGAGGACACTCTCCTTCCTCAGTAGGATGCAAAAAGGAGAATGGGTTGAATCCCAACGAGAACTCACTATTTATATCCCGTCTTGTTTGGGAAAAGAAGGTTTTGGAAGGTTCCCCACAGAAGTTTGGATGAACGAGAAGGCTGGACTGCTTGGATGGATGGTGCAGTGGGGCAGTGCCGGCCAGAGGTGGGGATGGGTGGAAGAATCCCTGGGGGCTGTTGATTCAGATTAATGGAACCCACATGCACTGAGGGCCTGCAGATGCAAGGCAGTAGGCTAGGCACCTCAGGGAAAACTGCTCAAAGGATCCCTGGGCTGCAACCTAAAGGGGCTCAGCATGCATCAGAAGGGATCAGGCAACTACACAAATGCCTAGAATTAAAGGCAGATTAGGTGATGTCCTTGGAGGCAGGGCGGCAACCTGCAGGAGTTGGCATCTGAGCCAGACCTTTAGTAGAGAAAGAGTGGGTTTAGACAGATAGAAGCAACGGAATTCTAGGTTAAGAGAGTGGCAGGAACAAGGGCAAAGAAGCCAGAAAGCACAGGGCAAGTTCTATCAGAGTAAAGAGAATGGGATTCATGGCTGATTAGCCTGGAAATGCAGCCCAGGGCTATATTGCCGAGAGCCTTGAATGATGGGGTGAGGAGTCTGTCCTGAGTCAGCTTCCATAGTGGGAAGGCTGTGGATGGATTCTAAGCAGGAACCTGGGCTTTAGGCTGCCTCACAGCTAGAAGGTGTCCAAGGAAGAAGTACAAGGGTCTGCGCCTGTGTGGTCACAGCGGAAATGACGAGGAAAGGGAGGAGTCCAAATCCTTTGTGGATAGGGTCTCGGTGACTTGGGAGTGAAAGGGTTTGGGATACAAGGGAGGAGAGGAGCCCAAGAACATGCTGAGGTTTGGAGTGTGGCTGACCAGGAGATTGGAGCCCTGGAAGTCAGGGGAAGGCAGACGTTGGAGGTGTGGGTGGGGTGTGGAATTTGGGTGTGATGAATCTGAGATGCTAGCAGGACATGCAGGCGGTGATGTCCAAGAGGCTGTGATAGTCGGATTCTCCAGGAAGTAGATGCTGAGTTGGAGTTAGGTGTGCAAAAGGTTATTGGGGTGTAAGAACTAGGAAACGAAAAGGGAGGGAGCAGAAATGGGCAGGGGGAGACATTAGACCATGATGTAGGCCTGACAAGGTCTCTGCCAGCCCAGTGGGGAGCTCTGGAGCAAAGACTGCCCTTCCAGGAGTTCCACGTTGGGTGGAAATGGCCGTTGTACACTGCCTTGCTTAGCCATTGGCTGGGCAGCCGTCCCCAGAGTGTGCCCTTGGCTTGAAAGACGAGGGGCCCTTGAAGGAGCTGACCACTGTAGGCTGTCAGCTAACCACAGTCTTTTCTTGGAGGGGGTCTTTTTCACCCATCATGGATAAGATGATGTGATTCCCAAGGGAGAATAAGGAGAAAAAAGTGAGAACCATCAGGTGGGATGACAAAAGTGTGGTGTTTAGGAAAAAGTGATGAAGGCTAAAAGCCTGGCATGTCAGAGGGATGGGGAAGAATAGGACATGCTGCTTCATGGATGGTAAGGGAACAGAACCTTCCAGAATCAGAGCTGCAGAGAGGTCAAGGCAGAGGAGAAGGAGAGGAAAGCCACCTAGGTGGGAGCTGGGTGGCTGCTCCTGAGGCTTGTGGGCTTTGTGGGAAGGAGTCTGGCTCTGTCTTGCAGGTGACCCAGATATTGCTGGGGGCTGTAAGCTGTGCGCTTGGAGCGTTTCTCTACTTTGGACCCTGGACCGAGCTGCGTGCCTCAGGCTGCGCCTTATGGGCAGGGTCTGTGGTGAGTAAGGAAGGGGCTGTGAGCTCAGTGGGAGGCAAGCCATTGAGCAAGGAGAAAGTTCCCTTGGATCTGGGTCAGGCATGTGGGGAAGAGACCCAAGACCCGGAGTCCAAATGCCCTTTGCCATGAGGAAGCTGCCTTAGGGGCCTGGCAAAACCCTTTCACTCTCCATTTTCCTCTTTACGGCAAGGGGCAATTGTAATGGAGTCCTGTCCATATGCCAGGTTTCTTTGCCTGTCCCTGGGATCCTGCTCCAATTAGTTGTTCTGGGAGCTATTGGGGGAAGGGTGATGGAGATCATCTCAGGAGAGTAAATTGGAGGTCTTTTCTGGTGTCTTCTCTTCCCAGGCTATTACAGCAGGAGCTGGGACCATTGTCCATGAGAAGCACCGGGGCAAGCTTTCAGTGAGTCTTGGGCATCCTCTGCCCCCTCCTATGTCTCAGTCTTTCTGCTCTAGTTTCCTGTCTCCTCTCCTTTGGTTCCCAATATCCCGGGTTCCTTCCTGGAGGGGTAGGGAGGTTTTCCTGGGCTAGGAAGCTGGAGAAGAGGAGACAGGTTTGAGGCTGGGACCCCATGGCTTTGCCATCAACAGAGGGAGTCTGCATTCTGAACTTCTCTCTTTTAGGGCTGGGTGTCAGGTCTGCTCACCCTGGCTGGCGTTGCCACGGCTGTGGCTGCTGTTGTCTTCTGTGTGAATAGCTTAACCTGGCAAAGTGATGGCTTCGTCTACATCGACACTGTGTGTGATCCCCCAGCCCCTGCCTTCACAACCACTGGGTATAGATGGATGCAAAGAAGCTACGGCTCAAGCTGGAGAAAGGACTATTGCAAAGTCTACATGCAAATGCTGATGGTGAGAATGGAAAGTCCAATCTTCTAGGGACTCATCAGAACCATTTGTTCCCAAGGAACCAGGGCACTGGAAGGCAGACACGTAGGCTCTCTGTGCTTGGACCTCATCCTAGGTCTTTTGTTCACGAGGTTTTAGCTTAGGCTGAAGACATTTCTCAGACCTTCATGACATGAAGATTCCCTGAATCAAAGGGGATGAGGGGCGAAGAGGAGACATTTAAGAGAGGATATTGTGGGCCACCCTCTGTCTTTCCCGGTGTGTGGCTGTTCCAGTTACCTATTGCTGCATAACACACCACCCTAAAAATGTAGTGGCTTAAAACTACAATTTGTTATTATTTCTCACATTCTGTGGGCTGACTGGGCTCAGAGGGGCAGTCCTCACTTGGGTTTTCTCATGCAGTTCAGATGTCAATGGTGGGTGAAGTCATCTGAGGGCTCATCTGGGCTGGACGTCCAAGATGATGAAATCCATGGCTGGGAGCTCAGCTGGGGCTATCAGCCAGAGGGCCTACAATGGCTTCACCATGTGGCTTGTACTTCTCATAGCTCAGCAATTAGGTTCCAACAGGGAGCATCCCACTGAGAGCATTCCAAGAAGTAGGAAATGGAAGCTGCCAGGCCAGCTAACGGCTACCCCGTTAATTGGCATAGTGTCACTTCCACTGTATTTTATTGGTGAAAGTGGTCACAGGCCCTTCCAGATCCTAGGGGCTGGAGAAATAGACCCCAGCTCTTCATAGTTGGTGGTAAGGTCATCTTGCTGGCAAGCAAATGGGGTGGAAGCTGTGGCTGCCCAAAGAGTTGGAAAATGCAATCTGCTTTGGTGGGAAGTAGTTAGTTGGACAGAATCTGATACCTGGCTGGGCTGATAAGGTGGTAGTAAGAGGAGATTCAGAGGAGTGGACTCCTGACTGTATCTTTTTTCTTCCTTTATCTCCAGAACTTGTTCCTAGGAATTCGTGCTCTGCTCCTGGCTGTCTGTGTCCTGCAGGTCATTGTATCCTTGGCTTCCCTGGGTGTGGGTCTTCGAAGCTTATGTGGCCAGAGCTCCCGGCCCCTGGTGAGCTGTCAGGGGGGCACTGGGGAAAGAGAGGGTCTGGTTGGTTGGTGAGGCTCTGGGAACAGGGAGAAACATTGGGGCCAGGCACACTGCCTAGCAGAGTCATGCTCAACCTCACTCAACTTCTTTCCAGGGCTCGGCTCCTCCCTTTGCTCTCTGAGGAATCAGTGCATCCTGGGTTAACTTCCACCCTCTGCTTCTCCATGCCCTCCTTTACTCTCATTTTCCCACTTTCCCTCTTTTTTGTCCTAGATCTTTGTCTAGCTCCCCTTCCATGGTCACCTTTTCCTTCCCCTTCTTTCCTCTTCCTGATTTCAAGTTCTATGAAGCTAACTCTGCCCCATCCTTTTCCACCCAAGAATTGATTTCCCCCTGTTTTTTCAGAATGAGGAAGGGTCAGAAAAGAAGCTCCTGGGGGAGAATTCAGTGCCTCCTTCCCCGTCTAAGGAGAAGACCACGGCTGCCATCATCCTGTGAGCTGCCAAAGACCCTGCCTGGATCCCCACATGTCCCTGCGGAGTAGCCCAGGGTGCTCCCCCGGGCCCATCGCTGCCCTGTCCCTCATACTTGCCTCTCCTTTGGCCACTGTCCACCACCTCCTCCTCTCCCCATCACCCTCACCTACCGTTCCCACTCCAGTGTCCTCAATTCAAGGAACAGGTATTGTCACATTTTCCCCAACGCTGATTAAACATAAACAACCATGAAAAATAATTTTGCACAGAAAGGTTGTGGTCTCCTTCTGTTTATACACATGGCATTCTGTGAAGGGCCTTTGTGTTGGTATGGATGGAATCAGACGAGAGTGGATTTGTCACATGGAAACAAGGTCCCAATGAGACTAAATTTAATTATGTTCTGCTCTATATCCCAAGCGGCAACACTCCTTTTTATGATTTCCTTCTGTTCAATGTAAAGTGAAAAAATCTCTCATATGCTTAGAATCTTTTAAAGACAATCTACTACGACTGTCTTTAAGCATCTACAACCTGGACTTGAATATACAGAACTATGTGAATCATGGAACAAGATCTCTCTCTTCCTCCCTCCTTCCCTTCCTTCTTTCTTTCTTTTTTTGTAGTAATTAGTGTTGGTTCTCTCTCTCTACGTACACACCTATTATTCTTCACTTTCATTGTAAATGATGTGCTCAATTTGTTTTTTACTTTTTTCATTTTTTTATAAATATATAATAGAAATACATAGATGTGAGCATTTCTAAAGGGTAAGAAAACAGGTTATGGTCTGGAGAATTAAAGATGTGATAGTCTGGCTTTTTTCTGATTCCACCATAGTAAGCAGCCTTGCATTTTCATTATGAAATCTTATGAAATCTCTGTGAGGTAGGTTTCCTTACTGAGCAGACTCACAGGAGAGCAACTAGTCTTCAAACCAAGCCGAGTGGCTCAACGCCCCCACCTTTACCCACTGTGCAGTACTGCCTCAGAGGCTGCGCTGAACACGTGCAGCGCTCCGGCAGTGAGGGGGGCGTGGCCCCAAGCGTGGAGGGCCTATGTCTCTCTCCCCGGGGCTTCTCACTGGCCTAGTCCCTAGATGGAGATTTATAAATAAGCTTGTGTAATAAAGGCTCACGGAGACAAGGCAGAAATATGTTCAGAGTATTGGGCAGTAAATGGAGGCATTGAACAGGGGTTACCAAATTACAGCCTGAGGGTCAAAGCCTGTCTGCCACCTATTTTTGTAAAAAAAGCTTTATTGAAACGCAACCACGCTTATTTGTTCACACATTGTCTATGGCACCAGGGCAGAGTTGAGTAGTCTCAACAGAGACTGATGGCCCACAAAGCCTAGAATATTTACTACCAGGCCTTTTACAGAAAAAGTTTGCCCTCCCCTGGCGTAGGGGGCGGTGGGGGTGGCTAGTTCTACTGGGTGATTGACAGGCGCCTATTTTCCTCCTGCTGCCTGTGTGAATCCGGCCCTGGACTGGCTGGCCTGGAGCCTGGAGCTTGCTGGAGAGGCAGACCCTCCGCCCTACCCCAGACCTCCTGAATCAGAATTTGCATTTTCACAGGATCCGCAGGTGCTTCTTGGGTTCAGCATGTTCCAAGAAGCACGGGTATACATAATCACATCTAGGCGGCTTGCCGGGGAGAATTCAGATATGGGACGAGGCCCCTTGAATTTAATCTTTGTTTTAATTCTTTTTATGAACTTGCTAACCTTAGAGTTTTAAAAAGGAATTTTAGTGATAAGAAACACAAACCCAAGATGCTGGTAAGAGAAGGCATCTTTACTTTCTTCCTTAGCTTAAGATGCTATTAATTAATGTCTGTGCTTCAGTGTTTCTCAACCAATCCTTTTATGGCCAGACCAGATAGAAATTCTTATCATTTCTCATTCTGGTAAATAAATGTCAACATGGGTTTTTTTTTGGTGGTTATTGCATGAAATGGTCTCTTACTGTCAGAGTCTGACAACTTCTTCCTTTTTTCTCCTGACGTGTCTAAGTCTCTGAGGGAAGGTGGTCTCCACTATCTGCCCTCTCTAGCCCCCCCTGCCCTCCCTCTCCCCACCCTGTGAGTGACCTTGGGAGTTTCTGAATCTTTGTTTTCCTTTTCCGTAGGAAATAGGATGTCATGCTCCTCTCCCTGGCTTTTGTTTACTTAGATGACAGCTAAGCAACAGTTGTGCAGTAGACAACAGCTATTTGTCTATTTGCACAACTCAGTCGTGGTGATGAAGCTGTATATATACAATGGAAAGGGCTTCACGATCCCGAGATGGGGTGAGGCAAATCATCCCAAACCTATGGATGTGTAATATGTTTATCAAAGGACTTAAAACCATTCAGAGGACAAACAGGTTCTGTTCTTTTCTAATCACTGCTCTTAATTGTGTTTTGTCAACTCCCTCTTTCCCCATTGGATACTGACTCCTTTAACATCAGGGCCAGATTCCAGGTTCCCGAACTTCATCATTAAAATGGTCTCAGGCCCACCTGGTGGTATAGTGGTTAAGTTCGCTTGCTCTGCTTCTGTGGCCTCGGGTTCTCAGGTTCAGATTCCTGGTGTGGACACTACACCGCTTGCCCAGCCATGCTGTGGTGGCATCCCACATACAAAATAGTGGAAGATGGGCACACATGTTAACTCAGCACTAATCTTTCTCAGCAAAAAGAGGAAGATGGGCAACTGATATTAGCTCAGGGCCAATCTTCCTCACACACACACACACACACACACACACACACACACACACACAGATGTCTCAGGTTTGGTCTTCAAGACTCAGTCCTGTTCATTTCTAAAACTGCAATCATCAGAGCTTGGCTCCCCGCCCCAGGAGTAGGGAGGCTGCTCAGACCCGGAGGGGTCTGGGTGTGGGGCTCCTCCTCCATTCCCTTTCCGGGGCTCCCCTCTCCCATTCCGAGTTGGGACCAGGAAGAGGGACGAGGGGCAGGGCTTCCTTAGTACCTGCTGGAGGAGGCAGTGGAGGGGATGCGTGTCTGGGATTTCTTGGCTCGACTGAGATCCAGCTGACGTTCGTGGTCTTTGCCGACGTGGTGTGGGTGGTGTTTATTCTCCTTGCTCAGTCTGGGAGGCACCTGGGAATTTCCCTGCCTTCGGCTCTGTTAGCTGCCTGGCTCAATCACAGAAACTTCCTGGAAAAGTACAGACAGCTCCTGACTTAGGATTTTCTGACTTTACGACGGTTCTAAAGGGACAGCTTTCAGTAGAAACCGAACTTGGAATTTTGAATTTTGATCTTTTCCTGGGCCAGCGATATGCGGTGGAATCCTCTCTTGTGAGGCTGGGCAGCCGCAGCTACCGGTCGGCCCGCGACCCGAGGGCAAACGACCCACACACTTAGACCATGCTGGACACATCAGCCATTCTGTTTTCACTTTCAGCGCGGTATTCAATAAATTGCATGAGTCATTCAACACTTTATTGTGAAATGGGCTTTGTGTTAGATGGTTTTGCTCAACGTAGGTTAGTGTAAGTGTCCTGAGCAGGTTTACGGGGGGCTGGGCTGAGCTGCGATGCTCTGGAGGTTGGGTGTGAGAGAGGCGTTGCCGACTTTCTGTGTTTTCGACTTGGTGGGTCTATCGGAGGCAGGTGGGGGCGGCTCCGCGCAGCCCAAGGAGAGAACCGTGAAGGGCAGGACCAGGACGGGGAGCGCTGTCCTGTGGGGAGAATGTTCATGGACTCTTCGCTGCCCTGCAAGGCTCAGCCTCTCTTCGGAGATGTCTCCGCCGATGGAAGGAGGCCCCACTGCCTCAGACTCCGCAAAGAGGGCCCCGGAGCGCAGATCCAAAGAAGTACTCAGAAAAGTTTGCAATTAAGTTTTAGGAAAAACTGTCAAATTTGTTTAAAAAATTCCTTCTGAAGTAGGAAGGAGACATTAGGAGGGCGCCTTTTCACGACTAGCTGCTGCTGTGAACTCTTCAGCGCTCACTGTGTTAATTTCCCCCTCTCTCCTCTTCACGCCCGCACCCCCTCCTCGTTCAGGAGGATTTCTATTTTTTTAACGGATTCCTTGAAATTCTTTTTTTAAAAACATGTGCACTTAACTAAAAAAATACTAAAGGTAATCAATATCCTTATCCTCTATCTGAAAAATGCAGTGCCTTTAGAATGCTCATCATGACATTCTTGAATTTTAGTTCTATCCTGATAAAATAATGAACTCCACAAATTAGATACTTTAATTTTTTCATGTACTCAATGTTTGTTTAGATTTGTATATGTTTTTATTAAGAAAAAAGCTCTCCTTTTCTTCTTGTAGTTCAGGCTTTCTTTCTGATATTTTTCTTCTTCCTTGGGGTACGTCCTTTAGAAGTTTCTTTAAAAGTAAAGGCTTCTTGGTGGTAAACCTCAGTTTTTATTTATCAGAATATTCTTTATTATACTCAGCTCCAGATAGATAGTTTCACTGGATATACAATACTAGCTTTAGTTAAATATAACCAATTCTGTTTGCTTTTAAGATCTTTTCCTTGTGTTTGGTATTTTGAAGATTTACTTCAAAATCTGTAGGTGTGTATAAATTTATTTTTCCTTGAAAATTCTTCCGGAGGGATTATTTTTAAAGAATCTCAGTCTCAGAATTTACATTTTCCTAAATAAGTCGTGAGATGGTCACGCGCAGCATGGTGACTTTAGTTAGTCATACTGTATTGGATATTTGAAATTTGCTAAGAGAGTAGATCTTAAAAGTTGTCATCACTAGAAAAAAATTGTAACTACGGGTAGTGATGGATGTTAGTGAGACTCATTCTGGTGATCATTTCACAATATATACAAATATCAAACCATTATGCTGTACCCTGAAACTAATATAATAGCATATGTCATTTGCATTTTAAAAAAAAGAATTCATGCTTTTATTTTTAAAAACTGGAAAACTCTCTGAATTACACTTTTGAATAGTTCCTCTTCTGCATTCTCTCTAATATTTCCTTCTCAAATTTTGGCCAGACATACCTTAGACCTTTTCGTTGTAGCTTCCTCATCTCCTAACCCCATTTGTATTTTTTATTTTTCTTGTCTTTATTTCTACCTCCTGCATTATGGTTAAATTCTTTATAACTATTTACTAAGTTGACTAATTTCTGCCTCAGTTATGTGTAACCTGCTTTTAACCATTCTATTTTAAATTCCAGTTTTAAATTTCTAGATTTTATATCTACTTCTTTTTCAAATTCTCCTTTTCCTTTTTCATACTCTCTTTTTCCTACGTCATACCACTGGTGATCTGTTTTATTTCTTTAAAATTACTCCTTTATTTATTTTATTTTCTGCTGGAAAAATACACAATTTTGAAGTCTTTGTGTTTTTTTTGCTACCGACTCTCACTAGCGATATCTTATTTATTTTTATTTTAAAATATTTTACCATTTTGAAGCAGACAGTTCAGTGGCATTAAGTACATTCACTTTGTTGTGCAACCATCACCACCATCCGTCTCCAGAACTTTTCATCTTCCCAAACTGAAACTCTGTCCCCATTGGACACTAACTCCCCATTTTCCTCTCTCTCCAGCCTCTGGGAACCACCATTCTGCTTTCTGTCTCTGTGAATTTGACAACTCTAGGGGCCTCATATAAATGGAATCATACAATGTGTATTGTTTTGTGTTTAGCTTATTTCACTTAGCATAAGATCTTCAAGGTTCACCTATGTTGTAGTGTGTATCAGAATTTCCTTCCTTTTAAGGATGAATAATATTCCATGGAATGCAGATAGCACATTTTGTTCATTCATTCTTGTGTCAATGGACAATTTGGGTAATATAGATTTTGAAGTCAGCAATGAATTGTGAACAAACCCTCCTGTCTTGTACATACAAGAATGATGTTAGAGACAGTTGAGAGGATGGCTTCTAAATATTTGTTGGATGAATCAGTAAATGGCATGAATTGTTTTTTCCAGCTGTGCATGGAGTTTGAGCCATTTATACTCAGTTTGCATTGTGATCGATGGGACCTACTTGGGTGGTAATTGAGTAGGGCAGCGGTTCTCAGTGAGGTTGGAAGAACATTCCCACTAGGAGATACACCAGAATCGTCTGGAGGCTTTGCCGAGTTATCCCACCATTTTTGGTTGGAACATGTTGGGGTGGGGAAAGCAGTTTTTGAGAACCAATGAACTAGTGTTAGTATGAATCTTGTAAGCAGATGGCCCCCAGCATTAGTTCCCCCTTTTCTGGGAACAGGCCTGGAGTTCCATTTGGGGATCCACTTCTTTCTCATTGTCCAGCTGTGTGTTCGTGGTGGCGCTTTATCCTCAGTTCCAGGGATAAAGCACGTGACCCAATCTTAGATCAAACAGCAGATTGTTTCCCTCAGACCAGGGTGGTTGTTTCAGGAGTGGGCACATGGCCCAAGCCGGTCACATGAGAATAAATCTTAGGGCTACCAGAAAAGGCTCTTGCTTTTTACGCTGAACTTGAACCTGGAAGGCTGTAAAGCTGGAGCTGCAGCAGCCATATTGCCTCCATGAGAGGTCCTCCTGGAGCCGCCAGAGACATGCCAGGAGCCTGAGAAGGAAGCCAGCTTGTGGAAGTCAGAGCTGAGAGATGGGAAAAACCACTGCTGATGATATTGCTCGAGCTTTGACTGCAGCAGTGCCTGAAGCCAGATTCACTCTTGACCGTTTGGATGTGTGACCAATAATCTTTTGCTTAAGCCACTTCCATTGAAAGACTTTTAATTAATAGTCTGAAAGACTGGGATCCAGTAACTGGCATTTAAATTGGTTGCCCAGGAATCTCTAGGTCCCAGATCCTAGAGTGCTGCACTCGAAGTGTCTTGAGCCGGGGGACGTTTCTGGGAGTGAAGCCAGGTGTGCTGCTCCATTGCTGTTACGTGGTGGGATAAACATCATAGTTCTGGGAAAAATCACCTGTGCACCAATGCGAGTCCACACTGTGCTGTCACCATCCTCCAGATTTATCACTCCCTTGTCAGCGAATTTGGGTTATGAAACAGATGTGTAACAGAAGAGATTACGTATATTCTTTGCAATGTATGCAAATACACGCATGCATATATATACATATAGGCATATTATTTACATATGCGTAGGATCGTTTTGGAAGGAATCACCAAGACTTGACCACCTCAAGGGGGGAAACTGAGCATCTAGAAGATGAGGTAGGAGGGAGACTTTTCATTGTGTACCCTTCGCATGTTTTGAATATTCCTTAATCAAAAAAATAACAAGTTAAATCATTAAAAAACTTTTAAAAAATTAAAGAAAGGCCTCCCCTGGATCCCCTCTGTCCTCTCTCAGCCAGCAGCTATCTGGCTTCATCACTAAACCATCTGCTTTTGTCACTTTACTTGTTGAAAGCACGACCACGTGACATCCTCGGGTCCATGGAATGACCCCGCCTGCATGGAGAACTCAGGGTGCAGTCTGGCCCGAGAAAGAGAGCACAAAAGCTCAGAAACCTGGAAGAGCCCTCCTCCAAAGTGACTGAGCCGTCTCTCTGGGGAGAGCTGAGATTCCCAGTAGGGCCGTGACACTGCAGAGCAAAGGCCCCTTTTGCAGACGTTTTGGGAGTTGGGAGTCCCTGCCTGACAGACAGGGGTCCCTAATCAGACTCCTGGGTAGGCGGTGGCCTGGGGAAAGTCTGCACATGGGCAGTGGCAGCCGGTGCAGACTGCCTCCTCCTTCCTCTGCAACAATGAACAGAGAGCCAAGGACGACCAGGTACGTGAGGGAAGCACAAGGCTCACTGAGCTGACAGAAAAACAGACCCTAAGAGGGACAGGGGGAAATGAAGAGCATCCAAACAGCACCTTGAGCAAGATGAAGACAGTGGGACCACATTGCATCTATCAGCAATAAGAACACGCTAGGTGCAGAGACCAATAGGGGCAAGAGTTACTTGGAGATTAAAAATATAGTTGCTGAAGTTAAAAAAAGTCCAAGAAAAATCTAGAACATAAACGAATGAAAAGAGAAGAGGCCTGAAATATGAAAGACAATATAAGAGTGGAAGAGGACAATCCCCATGGCCACGGTTCTGCTAGTGAAACCTCCGCCAGCGAGAGCGTCTGAAAGAGAGGACAGAGAAAGGGCTAGGGAGGAAAGGTCAATAAGAAGCAAATCACACAGAGTTAAGGAAGGACTTTAATTTGCAGCATGAAAAAGCCCACTTAGTGGCAAGCACAAGAAATAGGAAAAAATATACCGTTTCCGACTCAGACCCATCTTCATGAAATTTCAGAGCACCAAGCATAAGGAAGCCAGTCCCGGGGGTCTAGTGGTTAAGATCTGGCGCTCTCGCTGCTGAGGCCCAGGTTCATTTTCCCACCAGGGAACCACATCACTCGTCTGTCAGAGTCACACTGCGGTGGCTGCATGTTGCTGTGATGCTGAAAGCTGTGCCAGTGGTATTTCAAATACCATCAGGGTCACCCATGGTGGGCAGCTTTCAGCAGAGCTTCCGGACTAGACAGACTAGGAAGAAGGACCTGGTCACCGACTTCTGACAAAACTGGCCACGAAAACCCTCTGAAATAGCACTGGGAGGTGAGAAGACGATGCAAAGACCAGGCAGGTTTCTGGACGGGGAATGGACTTGATGGCACTGACAACTAACAATAAAGGCTAAGGAGAAGATTCCAGACCTTAAACAACAAGCAACAGTAACAAAGGAATAGGCCCTCACAGAGGTATAGGCATCAGATTGGCATCAGACCTAATGTAAGCTGGGGGACAGATGGAGCAATGTCTTCAGAATTTCGAGAGAAAACGGTTTTGGACTGGGATTTTTAAATGCAGTCAATCCAGCTATTGAACGAAGGGGCAGAAAAAAAGAAATTTTTTTCACACCATCAGAAATTCAGAAAGTTTGCCTCTTATACACCTTTTTTATGATAGATATTTGACGATCTACTCTGGAAAAACAAGGGAGAAAGCCAGCCAGAGGAGTGACGGGATCCAGCAGTGGCCCTGACCGGGAAGAAGGAGGAGGAGAATCGGCGGCAGGTGGGAGGTGTGGGAATGAGGAGGGAGGGCGGGCAAAGATGCCCTCCTCTTCCGTGGGAGAGGCTGGAAATAGTCACCACTGTTGGTGGGACAGGAAAGACAGGTATACGTTGGTAGAGAGGGCATCACTGGCTGAAAAAAGGTAAAAATTGCAAAGAAAACTCGAAAGTAACCTAGAAATGATACATACTTACTAGAATTATGCATAAATAAGTCCGAAAACCACATTGTGCTAGTGTGCACCAACATTATCAATACATGAATGGAAACATTCAATTTTGATTAATCTTTTTGGGACAACTTTAACAAACGTCGTTTGCTTTTGCTGCTTAGCATCCGTTCCAGCTCTTTCTGGGAACAAGCCTCTGCTTTTCCTCTGGAAACACTCCCCCACTTCCAGTCCCTGTGCTGTAAGTGACCTAACTTCACCCTTTCTCACCCCAGGGACTCCAGGGTGAGCACCTGATCCAGGCCAATCGGTGTGATGTGGGCTCGGTGAGCTGAGGAGTTGAAAGATTTCTTGGACTGTCAAGGTCTGGTACTAGTGCTCGTTTATTCAGAGAATAGCATGGGGACAGGACCCATGGGCAGTATGAGCTGCAGCGTGGGGACAGTACCCAAGGGCAGAGAAGAGCTGCAAGCATGGGGACAGGACCCACAGGCAGTGAAGAGCTGCAATGTGTTGAGGGTTGGGGCTAAATTTATAAGGCATAGATATGTGACTTATATTTTACTAGACAAAAGAAAGATCATGTAAAAAAGTCATTAAAATGGTATCAGTGCAGGTGGGATCTGGTTATCAGGTGGTCGTATAACTTTGGATATGAATCAGGTCAAACCAGGTCAGGACGTCCTGTGCTTCCCAGAGGATGATACAGATCAGCATGTAGGCTAGGATGCCTTCGGCTTCTCTCCCTGGGGTGGCCTTGATCCTCATCAGGTGCATCCTGTGCCTGTGGCCACAGCAATGGATTTGGGGGTGGGCTTGTGATCCAAGGCTGTCCCACAAGACTCAGTCCTGGAGTTCTTGTTGGAATGGTTGGAGAAAGAATTTCCTTTTCTTCCTGGATGGCTAGCTGCAAAAATAATGTAAGCTGGTGCTCTGCATCCCCTTCTGGAGAGGGCCTGTCCTAGAGAAACTAAAGCAGTGCTGAGAGACAGAGGGAGCAGGGAGGGAAGAGGAGGAGGTGGACGAGGAAGCAGAAGGGGAAAAAGGGAAAGAAAGAGTAGAGGGAGGGGAGGGGAGGGGAGTAGAAAGAGAATAGAGCAATGACTGAAACTAGACATGTCCCCAGGCTTTTTGTTATGTGAGGTGATGAATTTCCTTTTTTGCTTAAGCTGATGTGAGTTGAACTTCTCTAACCTGCAACAGGAAGGGCCCTGACTGATTCAACAGCTTACTTAGAACTGGAGACACAATCATAAAAAGTAGCAAGAATGTTGCCAAGCACGCAGGACAGGCAACGCTGACTGTTACTGCCGAAAATGGATCAAAAACTCAGAAGGCACACAAAAATTTGCAAAAGCGTCCCAAGTTTTAGAGAGTTATCTGAAGATATCCCTTCTTGATTCTGGGACTGGACATAAGTGCTTACAAGTGGGGGAGAATTTGAAAAACAGCAGCCATCATGCACAAATTGTAAAACCAATGACTGGAATTAGTAATTTTAAACATTTTTTTTTTTTTTACACAGACTCCAACTCTTTATTTATCTAATTGTGATTTAGGCTTTTCCCGTAATCCATTACATTTCTTAATTTGCTAATGCATTTGACTCTATTTCTTGAAATGGGCACAAATTTCTCAGAAATGCCTTACAATTTTTTTTCTATTTTATTTTTTATTGAGGTTATGATAGTTTTCAACCTTGTGAAATTTCAATTGTACATTATTGTCAGTCATATTGTAGATACGCCACTTCACCCTTTGTGTCCACCCCCTACCCCCCTTTCCCCTGGTAACCACTAATCTGTTCTCTTTGTCCATGTGTTTGTTTATCTTCCACATATGAGTGGAGTCATACAGAGATTGTCTTTCTCTCTCTGGCTTATTTCACTTAACATAATACCCTCAAGGTCTATCCATGTTGTTGTGAATGGAATGATTTTATCCTTTTTTGTGGCCAAGTAGTATTCCATTGTATATATATATACCATATCTTCTTTATCCAATCATCAGTCCATGGGCACTTAGGTTGCTTCCACATCTTGGCTATTGTGAATAATGCTGCAGTGAACATAGGGGTGCATGGGTGTCTTTGAATCGCTGACTTCATGTTCTTTGGATAGATACTCAGTAGTGGGATGACTGGGTCATATGGTATTTCTATTTTTAATTTTTTGAGGAATCTCCATACTGTTTTCGATAGTGGCTGCACCAGTTTGCATTCCCACCAGCAGTGTATGAGGGTTGCTTTTTCTTCACAACCTCTCCAACATTTGCTATTTTTTGTTTTGGTTATTTTAGCCATTATAATGGGTGTAAGGTGATATCTTAGTGTAGTTTTGATTTGCATTTCCCTACTGATCAGTGATGATGAGCATCTTTTCATGTGCCTATTGGCCATCCATATGTCTTCTTTGGAGAAATGTCTGTTTCTGTCCGCTGCCCATTTTTTGATTTTTTTTGTTGAGTTGTGTGAGTTCTTTATATATTATGGAGATTAACCCTTTGTCGGATATATGATTCACAAATATTTCTTCCCAGTTGGTAGTTTGTGTTTTTGTTTCAATCCTGTTTTCCCTTGCCTTGCAGAAGCTCTTTAGTCTGATGAAGTCCCATTTGCTTATTCTTTCTATTGTTTCCCTTGTCTGAGAAGACATGGTGTCTGAAAAGATCCTTTTAAGACTGATGTCAAAGAGTGTATTGCCTATATTTTCTTCTAGAAGTCTTATGGTTTCAGGTCTTACCTTTAAGTCTTTGATCCATATTGAGTTTATTTTTGTGAATGGCATAAAAGAATGCCCTATTTTCATTCTTTTACATGTGGCTGTCCAGTTTTCCCAACACCATTTGTTGAAGAGACTTTCTTTTCTCCATTGTATGTTCTCAGGTCCTTTGTTGAAGATTAGCTGTCCATAGATGTGTGGCTTTATTTCTGAGCTTTCAGTTCTGTTCCATTAATCTGTGTGCCTCTTTTTGTACCAGTACTATGCTATTTTTATTACAATAGCTTTGTAGTATATTTTGAAGTCAGGGATTGTGATGCCTCCAGCTTTGTTCCTTTTTCTCAGTATTGCTTTAGCAATTCAGAGTCTTTTGTTGCCCCATATGAATTTTAGGATTCTTTGTTCTATTTCTGTGAAGAGTGTCATTGGGATTCTGTTTGGGATAGCCTTGAATCTGTAGATTGCTTTAGGTAGTATGGACATTTTAACTATGTTTATTCTTCCAATCCATGTGCATGGGACATCTTTCCATCTCTTTATGTCGTCATCAATTTCTTTCAGGAAAGTCTTATAGTTTTCGTTGTATAGATCTTTTACTTCCTTGGTTAAATTTATTCCAAGATATTTTATTCTTTTTGTTGAAATTGTGAATGTGATCGTGTTCTTGAGTTCTCTTCCTGTTAGTTTGTTATTAGAGTATAGAAATGCTGCTGATTTATGTAAGTTGATTTTGTACTCTGCAACTTTGCTGTAATTGTTGATTACTTCTAGTAGCTTTCCGATGGGTTTTTAAGGGTTTTCTATACATAAGATCATGTCGTGTGCAAACAGCAAGAGTTTCACTTCTTCATTGCCTATTTGGATTTGTTTTATTTCTTTTTGCTGCCTAATTGCTCTGGCCAAAACCTCTAGTACTGTGTTGAATAAGAGTGGTGAGAGTGGGCACTCTTGTCTTGTTCCTGTTCTCAGAGGGATGGCTTTCAGGTTTTCCCCATTGAGTATGATGTCAGCTGTGGGTTTGTCATATATGGCCTTTATTATGTTGAAGTACTTTCCTTCTATACTCATTTTATTGAGAGTTTTTCTTATAAATGGATATTGGATCTTGTTGAATGCTTTCTCTGTGTCTATTGAGATGATCATGTGGTTTTTGTTTCTCATTTTGTTAAGGTGTTATCACGTGGATTGACTTGTGGATGTTGAACCATCCTTGTGTCCCTGGTATAAATCCCACTTGATCATGGTGTATGATCTTTTTAATGTATTGTTGTATTCGGTTTGCCAAAATTTTGTTGAGGATTTTTGCATCTATGTTCATCAGTGATTTTGACCTGTAGTTTTCCTTCTTTGTATTGTCCATGTCAGGTTTTGGGATCAGGGTGACGTTGGCCTCATAGAATGTGTTAGGAAGTGCTCCATCTTCCTCAGTTTTCTGAACTAGTTTGAGAAGGATAGGTATTAAATCTTCGTTGAATGTTTGGTAGAATTCTCCAGAGAAGCCACCTGGTCCTGGACTTTTATTTTTGGGGAGGTTTTTGATTACTGTTTCAATCTCTTTACTTGTTATTGGTCTATTCAGATTCTCTATTTCTTCCTGATTCAGTTTTGGGAGGTTGTAAGAGTCTAAGAATTTATCCATTTCTTCTAGGTTGTCCATTTTGTTGGATATAGTTTTTCATAGTATTCTCTTATAATCTTTTGTATTTCTGTGGTGTCTATTGTGCTTTCTCCTCTTTCATTTCTGATTTTATTTATTTGAGTATTCTCTCTTTTTTTCTTAGGGAGCCTGGCTAAGGGTTTGTCAGTTTTGTTTATTTTCTCAAAGAACCAGCTCTTTGTTTTATTGATCCTTTCTACTGTCTTTTTTGTTTTGATTTCATTTATTTCACATCTAACTTTTATTATTTTCCTCCTTCTACTGCCTTTGGGTTTTGTTTGTTCTTCTTTTTCTAATTCTGTTAGGTGTAGTTTGAGATAGCTTATTTGAAATTTTTCTCGTTTATTGAGGTGAGCTATATGGCGATGAATTTCCTTCTTAGGACCGCTTTTGCTGCATCCCAAATGAGTTGGTATGGTGTATTTTCATTTTAATTGTCTCTAGATAATATTTGATTTCTCCAATGATCCATTGGTTGTTCAGTGTCATGTTGTTTAATCTCGACATCTTTGCCCTTTTCCCAGCTTTATTCTTGTAATTGATTTCTAGTTTCATAGCATTATGGTCAGAAAAGATGCTTGATATTATTTCAATCCTCTAAAATTTGTTGAGACTTGCTTTGTTTCCCAACATATGATCTATCCTTGAGAATGTTCCATGTGCACTTGAGAAGAATGCGTAACCTGCTGTTTTTGGATGGAGTGTTCTGTATGTATCTATTAAGTCCAGCTAGTCTAGTTTTTCATTTAATTCTACAATTTCCTTGTTGACTTTCTGTCTGGATGATGTATCCATTGGTGTTAGTGGGGTGTTGAGGTCCCCTACTATTATTGTGTTGTTGTTGATGTCTCCTTTTAGTTTTGTTGATAGTTGCTTTATGTACTTTGGTGCTCCTGTGTTGGGTGTATATGTATTTATAAGAGTTATGTCTTCTTGGTGGAGTGTCCCTTTTATCATTATAAATTGCCCCTCTTTGTCTCTCTACCTGTTTTGCCTCAAAGTCTACTTTGTCTGATATAAGTATGGTGACACCTGCTTTCTTATGTTCACTATTAGCTTGGAGTATCATCTTCCATCCCTGCACTCTGAGTCTGTGTTTGTCTTTGGGGCTGAGGTGTGTTTCCTGGAGGCAGCATGTTGTTGGGTCTTGTTCTTTAATCCATCCTGCCACTCTTGTGTTTTTTGATTGGAGAATTCAATCCATTTAAATTTAGAGTGATTATTGAAATGTAGGAGCCTAATGCTGCCATTTTATCTCTTGTTTTCTGGTTCTCCTGCATTTCCTTTGTTTCTCATCCCATGAATTTTGACTACCAATTCAGTTAGGCAGTTTTGTATGTTGGTTTTCTTCTTATTTGTAACTTGTGTTTCTGTTCTAATTATTTATTTAGTGGTTACCATGTGGTCTGTATAAAACATCTCAGATGAGATAGTACATTTTCTGATAGCCTGTTATTTCCTTAGACTAAGCTGGTTCCATCCTTTTCTTCTTCCCCTTCTAGGTTGTTATTGTCACATCTTTTTTTCTTCTTGTGTTGTTAGTTTGTGGTTAAAATGACAAGATTATATTTATTCTTTTATTCTTGGTGTTTCCCTTCCTTTATCTTTAATGTTATACTTAAACATTTGCTAACCTGTTCTGATGGAGAGCTGCAAATTTCTGATTTTGTCTTTCTACTTATCTCGTTTGCTCAGGATTTTGTAACCCCTTTCCTTTTTTTTTTTTTTTTCAAGTATGAGGGTCTTCCTGAGCATTTCTTGTAGGTGGGGTCTTGTGGTGATGAACTCCCTTAACTTTTGTTTATCTGGGAAAGTTTTAATTTCGCCATCGTATTTGAAGAATACTCTTGCTGGATAGAGTATTCTTGGCTGCAAGTTTTGTCTTTCAGAATTTTGAATACATCATCACACTCTCTCCTAGCCTGTAAGGTTTCTGCTGAGAAATCTGCTGACAGCATGATAGGGGTTCCTTTGTACGTTATTTTCTTCTGCCTTGCTGCCCTTAATATTTTCTCTTTGTTGTTGACTTTTGCAAGCTTCACTACTATATGCCTTGGGGTTGGTCTTTTTACATTGATAAAGTTTGGAGATCTATTAGCTTCTATCACGTGGAGTTCCATCTCTCTCCCCAGGTTTGGGAAGTTCTCAGCCATTATTTCTTTGAACAGGCTTTCTGCCCTCTTCTCCTTCTCTTCTCCTTCTGGAATACCTATAATCCTTATGTTGCATTTCCTAATTGAGTCAGATATTTCTTGGAGACTTTCTTCATTTCTTTTTAGTCTTACTTTTCTCTCCTCCTCTATGTGAAGCATTTCTATATTCCTATCCTCAAAACTGCTAATTCTGTCCTCCATATTATCAGCCCTACTGTTCAGACAGTCCAGATTTTTCTTAATCTCCTCCATTGTGTTTTTCATTGCCAACATTTCTGATTGGTTCTTCTTTATAGTACCAAGCTCTTTTGTGATGTGGCTCCTGAACTTGTTGAGTTCTCTATCTCTATAGAGAGAGTTGAGTTTATATCTCTATAAAAAACTCGTTGAGTTTTTTAACGATAGCTATTATGAATTCTTTGTCATTTAGGTTATAGATTTCTATGTCTTCAGGATTGTTTTCTGGGTACTTGTCATTTTCCTTCTCTTCTGGAGATTTAATATATTTTTTCATACTGCTTGATGGCATGGATTTATGCCTCTGCATAGAGATAGAGTTTGGTTACTGCTTCCACTTCCTGCCACTTGGGGGGAGGGAGTAGCAGCTGTGTAATCTGTGCTGACCAGGATACCTGTCAGCTGTTCCTGACCTAGCCCGAGCCCCTCCTTGGGGTCGCAGTGGCCCTATGGGGTCTCCTGCCAGCTGTGGGAACAATCACACGGGGGCTTCTGGTTGCTGATGCCTGCTCCCACAGACCCACCTAGACACACTCCCTCCTTAGAGTCTGCAGCAGTGTTATGGGCTTTCGCAGCAGCTGAGAGCTGGTTCACCCAGATTCACAGATCTGCCACCATCTGGTTCCGCTGGATCTCACTTGACCAGTCTGGGCTGCAGCAGAGCTATGGGATCTAATGCAGCCAGCAGTTATCTTGCCCAGCCATGCCAATTATGCTCTTAGGTTGCCCAGCCTTTGTGCTTGGTGGGTAGGGCCTCTCCATGAGGGCCAAGTAGAGACTCTCCCTGGGGCCACTGTGGGACCATGGATTGTCCCCCTGGAGCAAGGAGCAGTCATGCTGGGGCTCTGGATTGTCCTCGCCCACTTTCATGGTCCCACTGGGTCTCACTTGCCCCACTCAGGGCTGCAGCAGAGCTATGGGTGTTTAATGCAGCCAGTGGGTAGCTCACCCAGCCACGCCACTTCTGCTCCTAGGTAGTCCAGCCATTGTGCTTGGTGGGCAGGGCCTCTCCACTAGTGCTGACAAGAGACTCTCCCTGTGGCCAATGTGGGACCATGGATTTTCCCACTGGTCCACAGGGCAATCACGGGGGGCTTAGGGCTGTAGTCACCTGTTTCCACAGTTGTGCTGATACACATGTCCACCCTTGGGGCTGTGGCAGTGCTATGAGTGTGTCAGCCAGGAGAGAGTCACTCTCAGGTACTAGGCTGTCTGGGGGCAGGAGAGTTTTCACCTATCTCCACCTCCTCCCAGGGCGTAGTCCATCCACTTTCTGATGTATAACACTGCAGGTCTCTCAGGCATCCTGAGGTGCCATGTGAGTATCCTCTGCTGATCAATGAATGTCCATTTAGTTGTAGTTTGAAGGGGGAGAGACAAAGAAGACGGCTCACTCCACCCTGTTGCTGATGTCAACTTAACATTTTTCTATATTTTTTATTGTGAACATTTCATGTTTGTTTTTATTTTAAGCTCAGTATTTTTCCCCTCTTCCTTTCTAACTTCTCTGCCATTCCTTCTGCCAGGCTTGTTCCACACTCACCTCTCCTTTCCCAAGTAATTTGTCTTGAAGACTCCTGCCAGTTTGTACTTCTCTTTGTACTCATTTATCTTTATTGAGGTATAATTGATATATGTTGATTAACTGCACATATTTAAAGTGTACAGATTGATAGATTGTGACATATATATACACCCAAGAAACCATCACCACAATCAAGACAGTGACACCCAAGAAACCATCACCACAATCAAGACAGCAAATGCTTCCATCACTTCCCCACAGTGTCCTCATGTCCCTTGGCGATGCCTCCCTCCCGTCCCTCCTCATGCCCCATCCCCAGGCAACCACTGATTTGCTTTTTGTCAATGTAAATTAGTGTGCATTTTCTGGAGTTTTATGTAAGTGGAATCATATAATGCACTTATTTTGGTTTGTTTGACTTCTTCCACTCAGCATGATGATTTTGAATCCATCCCTGTTGTGTGTATCAGTAGTTCATTTCTTTTTAGTGAGTGATATTCCATTGTACGGATATACCATAGTTTATCCATTCACCTGTTGATGGACATTTGGGTTGTTCCCAATGATTGCTTACTACAGACAAAGCTTCTGTGAACTGTCAGGTACAAGTCTCTTGTGGACATATGCTTTCTTTTCTCTTGGGAAATCCCCAGGAGTGGAATGGCTGAAACATATCCTGGCTGTATGTTTACTTTTTAAGAAACTGACCAACTGTTTTCCAAAGTGATTGCACCATTTTATATCCCAACCAGTTCCTGCACATCCTTACCAGCACTTAGTGCGGTCAGTTTATTTAATTTTAGCCATCCTAATAGTCCTTTTCAATGGCTGCACAATATTCCCATGATATCCCTGCTGATGAACTTTTGCCTCACTTCCTGTATTTCTGCCTCTAGAAACAACATCGCATCGCTGGGCTGCACTAACTGGAGTTTTCATTGCCATGAGATGGAGTCTTTGGCATAGGACTGCTCATTGAAGGGTATAAATATTTAAAAATGCAATAAATATTATCAGAGAGCTTTCCAAACAGGCTGTAATAATTCATATTTCACTGGTAGTGCATTAAAGCATCCTTAGTCCTTTTTCCCTAACCTCACCACTAATTTTTGTCAGTAGTAAATATTATAACTTTTTAAAATTTATGCAAATTGTTATTTTAATTGTCACCTCCTTGACTATTTATGAAGTTGAGTATCTTTTCATATGTGTATTGGCTATTTATTGTTCATCTTTGAACAGTCTACACATATGCTGCACATTTTCCTTGACTTTTTGGAGCTCTTCTTATAACATAGATTTAAAAATGTCATCTATTCAAATCTATTTTTTTAACTTTATATATGGCATCTTTGCCATAATAAAATATTTAAAACTATCTTCTCTTTGATAATTTCTGAGTTTGTGTCTCGGTTAAGAAAGTGTACCCAACTTTTGGATTGTACATTTAGTTTCCTATATTTTATTTTAAAATTTTTGTTGTTTTATTTTTCACCGATAAAGAATTTAATCCTTCATGGGTTTTTGTAGAGTGTGAGGTAGGAGCTCAGCTTTGTCGTCGTCTAGTTGGAGAACCATTTGGCTCAGCACTGCTTACTAAATAACAATTATTTCCTTGCCTTTGTCATATATTAAATTCCATTATTAAGTTGGATTTACCATATACTGTGTATATTGTTCTACCGATTTATTTGTCTGTTCTTATGTCAATACCAGACGGATTTGATTGTGCTCAGGTGTTTTTTGTCCCATGGGAGCCTTCAGAAAGTATCTAATTCTACTCAGAAAAAGTTGGGATTTCAATTGCAATTGAATTAAATATATATCAATTTTGGAAGAATGTATATTTTGATAGTAGTATTTTCATACAAGACTGTAATACATTTTTCTCTTACTTCAGACACTGTTTCATGTTTTTCAGTGTGATTGAACTTTCTGTAGTTGAGAATATCCTATATACATGAGTACATGTACAGTGCGAAGAAGATCAGTAAAGCGAACACTCAGTTTGAGAATTAGAGCACTGCCCTTCGAAGCTCTCACTCCACTCCTGTCAGTTCCTCTTGATCCCGTCGCTCCTCCTCCCCGTCACCAAGGTGTAATCACCATCCTGTCCTTTGTGGCAATCATTCCCTTGCTTTTCCTTATAGTTTTACCACCTGTGTCTCTTGCTCTAAATAACATATATTTTTAGTTTTGTCCATTATTCCCTTTGACAAAAACGGAATCTGACTCTGTATGCTCCTGGAAATTGCTTCTTTTGTTCAACATAACGTATGTGGTGCTTATCCATGTTGACGCAGGTAACTGTGTTTTGTTCGTTTTTACTGCTGCATATTATTCCCTTGTATGGGTATTCTACAATTTGTTTATCCAATCTACTGTTGATGGATATTTGGGTTGTTCCTAGCTTTTTACCATTATGAGCTTTCTTATGAAAATATCTTCATGCATTCCTGTAAGAGTTTCTTTAGAGCAATGGTCTTCAAATTTTTTTGCTTGTGTATTCACTAAAATAATTTTTAAAATCTAGGTGCTCTCTTGAGCATTTTAAACTGAACTTCTATATTTTTTTCCTCATGAATGCTTGCAAAGACTGCAATTTCTGGCACATCATAGATATTAACATTTTAAAATAAAATTGCTATTTCTTTAAAAAATAATATAAATAACATAGAAATTGAATACCGACCATAAGCTATTTAAAAAATACATGAACAAGGTCTTTTCTAATAGTCAGAAACTTTACAATTTCTTTTTCTCCTTGACTGCCCATTTATGGCCCCCACAGGGTTGTATCTTATTATAATGGATTTTGATGTTGGAAAATCTTGATCACCCTGGCGTACATTTCTGCAACAAAAATATATACAAAAATTGATAAAAGTTTTGTGACCATAAAGCTCTAAGTGTGAAACATCTCTTCTGTATTTAAATATTATTAAAGCATTATTAGTAGGTAATTGATTGAAGCAACACAAATATATCACCATTTTACAAATAATTATTTAACAGTAACTTTTTAATTCTATACATGCATCTCTCAATGGGATGGATAAGGCTTTTTGTCATTTATTTCATATGTGCATGCATGACTATTATTCTTTGCTGGAGTGAGACAATCTTCAGATAAATTCTATTCCTACTTTTTGTTTTAATCAGTGTAGGCACTGAGAAACCTCATTTACATAAATAAATAGGAATGGAGACAATTTTGTTACAGCAGTGCCACTTAATTCTTTGAACTCCTTCCAAGATAAATGCCAAAACCCACATAGCAATCTATCATTCATTTTTAATTGTCTATTAATGGATATATCTGTCTTCCTTTTTGTTGAAAACAAAACAGTGTAAACTGCTTGCCTTGCAAAAGGATTTATTAGCCAGTCATTAGGGACATTAGATTTCGCAGTATCTGGGAAACACACCAAAAAGCCTTTACCAAGACCTATCAAATGATGATACTGTATTTCTTACATCCTTCAGTGAGAGGCTGAAAGGTATCCTCTTTAACCCAATATATCTAAAACATTTGGAAAGAATTGAAATATTGCCCATTTTGATAAACCTTTGTCAATATATTTTGAAAACTTTTTAAATGGAAAATTCTATATATGGAGAAGTTGAAAAAATAGTGTACAGAACCCAATTTATCCATCATAAGGTGTCAACTGTTGTCAATTGTGGGCAATCTTGTTTGATCTAAACCCCTAACCCTTCCTCTCCTGATTCATTGAAAGCCAGACCTCGATGTCATATCATTTCATCTGTACACATTTCAGCAAATAACTCTAAAGCGGTAGGACTCTCCCTTTTATTAATATCACAACTGAAAAACAAATATTTAATATTAAATATCCAGGCAGTTTTCACAGTTTCCCAACTGTCATAATTTTCCTTTACATTTTACTTGAATATGGATCCACATAAGGTTCACACATTGCAGCTTGTAAATGGTGCGTCCACTTCCTTCTGGAGGCGTATGGTGGCTGGTTGCATCTCTTTAGTGATACCTAGCAATCGTTGAGGATCACTGCTTAGATCCATTCATTTATTGCGGTTATAAAATGATGATACTTTAATTTTATCATTCCCTCTGTGTTTATTAGCTGGACTATCTCTGTAAAAAGAAAGCTTTGGCCATTGGGAGCTCTTTCAGGTTGCCGCTTGTCTCCTTTTGATATGCCTCTACCCCTCCCCTTCTTTTGCACTTACTTAGTTTTTGGTACTATAAGATACTGATACTGATATTTCTGACTCCAGTCCAGCACCAGAGTTTATTCTAGCCTTCTTCATTTGCTTATTTGTAATATCTTTCTCTGACAGTGAGGAACTTGGCTCTCATTAGCTACAATGTATTTGCTGAGTAGTTGAACTCTAGGATACTATAGTTTCAAAATTGCTGAGTTTGCCCTCTTAGGGCAAAATCATTCAATATTTCACCATTATATATGTATATGTAGATGCCCTTTATCAGATTGTAGAAGTTCCTTTCTATTCTTACTTTCAGAGTTTTATAATGGTTCTTGAATTTTGTCAAATGCTTTTCTGCATCTATTGAGATGATTACATGGTTTTTCTTCATTAGTCCGTACATGGTGAATTGCACTGATTGATTTTCAAATGTTGAATCAGCCTTGCGTTTCTGTGATGAAACACACTTGTGGGTATCACCATTTTATATATTTTAGGATTTCATCTGCTGACAATTTGTTGAGGAATTTTGCATCGATGTTTATGAGAGATAAATGAGGATTTTTGTTTCTTATAATGTCTTTCTCTGATTTTAGTGTTAATGCTGGCTTCATAAAATGAGTTGGGAAGTGTTCCTTCCTTTTTTACTTTCAGAAGGGGTTGTGTAGAGCTGATATTATTTTTTCTTTAAATATTTGATAGAATTAGACAGCAAAATAATCTGAGCCTGGAGTTCCTTTTTTGGAAGGTTTTAAAGTATAAATTTAATTTCTTTGAGAGATGTAGGACTATTTAGGCTATCTATTTCTTCTTGAGTGTGCTTTGGTAGTTTGTGTCTTTCAAGGAATTAAAAGACTATTGAAAGATGATTTCACCTAAAGCATCAAGTCTATGGGCATAGAGTTGTTCACAGCATTTCCCTAGTGGCTATTTAATTTCTGTGGGGTGGGTAGTGATGTCTCCTCTTTTATTGGTGATCTTGGTAGTTTGTGTCTTCTCCTTTTTTTTCCTTGGCAAATATTTTTTAGAGGCTTATTAATTTTAGTGGTCTTTTCAAAGGATCAGCTTTTGGATTGATTGATATTTCTCTATTGTCTCTTATGTTTTTAACTTCATGATTTCTGCTCTCATCTTTATCATTTTTTGGCATTTTTACTTGTTTTGGGTTTGCTTTTCTCTTCTTTCTCTTTTTATTAAGATTTATTATTATCTCTGTTTATTAAGGCGGAAGCAAGCATTACTTTTTTGAGAACTTTCTTATTTTTGAAATATGCATTTAATGCTTACTATGGTCTGAATGCTTGTATTTCCCCAAATTCATATGTTGCATTAGTGTGGTACGTTTGTTGCAATTGAGAAGCCAATATTGATACAGTGTTATTAATTAAAGTCCACAGTTTACATGAGAGTTTAGTCTTGGTGTTGTACATTCGATGGGTTTTGACAAATGTATAGTGACATGTATCCACCATTACAATATCATACAGAATAATTTCACTGCCCTAAAAGTCATCTGTGCTCCACCTATTCATGCATGTCCCCAACCCCTGGCCACCACTGATCTTTTACTGTCTCCATAGTTTTGCCTTTTCCAAAAGGTCATGGGGTTGGAACTGTACAGTATGTAGCCTTTTCAGATTGGCTTCTTTCACTGATGCGTTTAAGTTTCCTCCATGTCTTTTCATGGCTTAATAGCTCATTTCTTTTTAGCATTGAATAAAATTTCATTATCTGGAGGTACCACTGTATTTTTATCCATTCCCCTATGGAAAGACATCTCGGTTGCTTCCAAGTTTTGGTAATTATAAACAAAGCTTCTATAAATATTCATGTGCTGACTTTTGAGTGGACACAAGTAATATATTTTTAAATAAAGAGATGAGAAAGGAGGGCTTTCTAAGGATGACAGAAGCCATAAAGAAAACATTTGTTAAGATTTTCAGATTGAGCAAAAGCTTAATTAAGAGACAAACAGCAGGGGGTGGTCTTGGCAAGACATTGACAACAGTGGACAGTTCCGTTTTACTTAGCATATGTGAATTTAAACTAGCCAGGAGTCTCAAACTCTTTGACTATTTTATTTTGTTGTGTTTCATTTTGTTCCTGCATGCCTGTGGTAGAAGAGGGAAATATCAGGGATCTCCTTTGGAGTTGTCTAAGAAATCTCCTAAGTATTTAGACTGGTTAGGAATTACTAGCTTTCAATTTACATCTCACTAAGAGAGAAGCACATTATTAAGTAAGACAACCATAATTCCACAGACTTTTGGAGATGAAAGGTTATTTTCACAGGCCAGTGCTACAATTTTCAAGCACTGGGTATCTCACAGACTCCTTTGTAGGAATAATATTTGCTGTTTTTCTCTGTAGCTGTCAGGGAAAAGAACAATTTTTCCCCTTCTTTATTGGTGACATTTCTTTCAGCAGCAATTAGAAGCTCCTATGGTTTGAAAAGCCATCACTAGAATTCCACGAGATAGCTCTGAAAGAATAGAGGAGGCCTGAGTAGCCATAACACTCTGAATACGGAAAGGAAAGGGGCAGAAAAGGACTGTGAACAGGTGTTCTATAGAGCAGGTAATATTTTGTTTTCTTGAATCATAAATAAAGGCCTTTCTTGAATCAACAGGAAAAATACATATAATTTAACAGAATAAAATTGACTAAGAATATGAATAGGCAATTAAGAGGAAAAGGCATACAATTGTCCCAAATGGAAGGCCTCCCATCTCAGGCTACATAGTCGCTGAGGGAATGCTTGAAGACAGAGTCGAGACTCTGTTTTCACTGACCAATTTGCATTTTCTCCAGTGCACAGGAAGTAGCTGCTCAAGACCCACAGTCTTCTCTCCATGCTGTGGACGCAGGAGTATCGGCCTGGGCAGCTTAAGGCAGGCAAACCTATGTGTTTACCTCCACCACAAAAACTCACAAGGCCCGTGTGGATTTGGTACCTTTGGGCAATGTCCCTTCCGTGTGTATCAAATGTGTACAAAATATATGCCGAGATAGCTGAATGAGTTAACTTTAGGCACAAAAGTATTCATGATAAGTCAGTTTGGAGCTGATAAATGTCTCCCCAAAATAATTAGTTTTGTATTAGAAGAGTTGATCCTTAGCCTTCTTTTCTTTTTTCTGGCAAAAATGAGGTATGAGAGGCATTTCTAGCTAACAGAAAGAAAATCCATTGTGCCTCCCACATGTTAAAAGCATGCCTTTCCGTCCTCTACAGCAGGAGGGCACGCATCCTCTCGTTCCGGGTGGTCGCTGTTGTTGTCTGAGAAGTTAAATCACAGTATCAATAGGAGAGTGTTAACATTGTAAGTGAAGCAGGGCTTTCATTGCAAACGGTGAGTTGTGCCTGTTGCCTGCGTTGTGGCTGCCCTCCCCTCCACACTGAGCAGAGACCCCAGAGGCACCTGTAGCCCACTTTTCTGCTTGTGGCTGTTTTTCCATATTAATCTGAACTCACACGTCCAAGTGGCGGATCAAACCGCCCCTTCACACTAAGAATGTCCCCAGAGAGGCGCTTCAGCCCCCCCAGGGGCCCCAGCAGGGCCAGCGCCCGGAGGCAGAGGAGGAGCACCGAGCAGGGCCGTGTGGGGGCCCAGGGCAGCCCCCCCCTTAGGTGCTTGTCTCTTTGCCTATTGCTGGGGACAGAGGGGTAGGGGATGGATGGCTCCTGGTTTCTGTGGAAATTCAGGTCCACCTCGGTGAAGGAACCTACTAAACCCTGTTTCCCACCTCAGGTCAAAGCACGGGGAACCCGAGAGCAGGGCATTTGACAGAGAACCTAGAGGGAGGTCAGGGTCATGGAACGTCTCCAGCAAGGTGCCTGTCTTCAGTTCCGTGTCTGCTGCCGTCTAGAATCACATACAGGAAACCGTCTTTACTCTGGAGAGGAAACGGTGGGGTGGGGAGATGCACCACGGGCCAGTTTGGAACAGTGAGGGCAGCGGATGGCCACGTTCGGGATGCAACTGTGCCCCAGACGTTCCTCCCCATTCTCTGGACCAACCCTGGCAGAGAATTCTTTTTGCACATAAGTGTTACAGGGATGTGGCGGGGAGAAGAAAAAGCAGCTCTTATTAAAAACAAAATAAAACAAGCTCTTTCACTGGTGTCTCTGAGCGCTTCTGGGTCACCCTCTGAGGATGGCTTTTCGAGGAAACACCCACGTTGTTCTGTTCCTGTTTCCGGGACACAGTCCCTCTCTCTCTGGCTGATAGAATTTGTGGACAGTTTTTTTGTCTCTCACTGCTCCTGTGTTATTTTGAAGAGACTAGAAGCCAACGAGAAAGGCTGCCTAGGAGAGGAGTGGGCTGCTGCCAGACAGGCTGCAGAACTTGCAAGATATTCCAGGACCTTCCAGGTAACAGGGCTTGTTTTGTTTTCTTTCATTCTCTCTCACTTTCTTTCATCCCAGGTCTACCAGTAACAATGTGTCAATCTGGACACTTCATCTTTCTAAACCTTGGTTTCTTTATTCACGAATAATTATGGTCGAGAATTACATACCTGAAGACCCTAAATAAGTGCAAGCTGAAAAATTACTGCTACCATATATTTCAGAACCTAAAGTTCGCACTGAGTGAGCTCAGACTGTAGCCCTCTGGTGATACTAACAAGCTTATTTCTTGTCTTTGTGCAATAGTGTTTTCATGTGTGCACAGAGTGGCTGCTGCGTCAATTTCTGGTGCATGTATAGGTGCTCACACGTTGCTGCGTGACGGAGAATGGCCTGAATCCCCACCCCCCCACTTGTCCCCAGAAGTCATAGGATGCCCTTTGAAGAACAGGCTGAAAGCTGGTCTTTCAATTTTCAACTTACTTCATTTCCACTGCTTGTTTTTTAAAATACACCACTCAGCTTGGTGGAAAGAGTTTCCACCTTAAAGAGAAGAGAAAGATTTCAGAGTAGGACTCAAGTTGATCTGCTCAGGTAAAACATTTGCTTTTTTTCTGATAAATGCAGTTTATTGCTTACGAACATTATTTCACCCCCCTCGTCAGCCAGGATGGAGTTATAAACAGCAGGGCTTTGCTCCTGGGGCATTCCCCTGCCTCACACCCTTGACAGTGGCGGTTTCTCATGAGGGCACCTCGTTAACCTTTCCTGACCAGCGTGCCATCCGTCTCCAACGCTCCAGGGGGGCAAGCAGGGAGGATGGTATCACTACTTTTGGCAAATGAGGGTAGGATAATCTGCCAAAGTTCCAGACTGTCCCACCATTTTCCCAAGCGTGTCCCTCCCTTTCCCATCCCTACAGGCTTCTTTCAGTCCTGTGTGGTGGAGATGGTGCAGGCAATAGCACTTCGCGAGGTGGGTGGAGGGAATCATGCTTCTGTGGCAGGAGCTGCTCTTTCAACGGGTCCATCTGTCCTCCAAGTGTAGGGAGAGGAATGCCTGGCGATAGAGGTGTTTAGTACCATTTTTAAGTGAACTGATGGAGGGATCGATGGATATAAAATGAGGAGGGTGCTGATGGCCAGCCCTGAACAGGCTGTTGAGAGGCGGGGAGCAGGATGATGGTGAAGTCCTGAGGGAGGGATGTGGCAGCGAGGGTGCAGTGTCTGCAGGGGACGGAGCAGGGAAGGGGACGCCCTGGGAGCCCTGGCACCCAGTGGCTGAGCTGTGGTGGTTTGCCGTAGAGGAGGCAGGGTGACTGCAGAGGGAAAAAATCCTCAACAAGTAATTGAGAAAACTGAGTAAAACCTAGACAGTTCTTGCGAAGGAGCCCCTTTTTCACTTCTCTTTCTGCTCAGGCTGGCTTCTGAGAGAGCAGCAATTTAAGCCTCTCATTCTCGGAAGAAATGGCCTGCTACCAGTTGCCTGGCCAAACACATCAAGTGAGTAGCACTGTTTGATGGTGCCTGAGGGACTGAGGACGGACCCCTCCCAGCACACCCCACAGCACACCCAGGTCCTGCCTGGGCTCCCAGTTTGCGGGGAAACATTGGGAAGGGGTTGCCGTCTCCCTTTGATGGCCTTTCATCCCACAGCCCTGGGCACAGGCGTCTTTGTGTAAAGGTTGTATTGCATACCCCCGACCCAGAAGTCTCGGTTTCTTCATATTTAAAAGGAGCGGATGGTGTCACCTGATCTCTGAGCTCACTCCTGTCTCCAGGAGTCCAGGCGCAGCAGCTCCCGCCCTCCTCCAGCCCCCTGTCTGCATCTCTTCCAGCACCACCTTCTCTGCCCCTCAGCGCTCACCACTCCTGTCACTTTCCTGGCAGCTGTGCGTTTCCCTCGGAGGCTCAGGAGCCCCTTGTCGCTAGCCCTCTCTGGAGACGGCCATTCAAGATGACTCAAGGGCAGTTCACGGGAAGACAGAGCATCTCGGTTTCAAAATCATCAGCATTGGGAACAAGCTGATCTCTAAGGAACATGCTCCCCGTGCCGCTCTCCGCGCAATCACGTCCTAAAGCCAATCTCCCCACAGGCCTCGTCCTTGAAAGGGACCAGCCACAGACGAGAAGTACGTTCAGGTTTGCTCCTTCTCCGGGTTTCCATGGAGAGAATTAGCTGGATGGAGGCATCAGTCCGGTTTCTCCAGAGAAATAGAACCAATAGAATATAAATATATGAAGAAGTTTATTTGACGGAATTGCCTCCCGTGATTGTGGGGGCTGCTAAGTCCAGAATCTGCAGGGCAGGCCAGCAGCCGGAAACTCAGACAGGAGTTGATATTGAAGTCTCGAGGCAGAATTTCTTCTTCTCTGGGAAACCTCAGTGTTTGCTCTTAAGGCCTTTAACTGATTGGGTGAGGCCCACCCACATCCTGGAGGGCCACCTTTATTTGACCACATCTGCAAAATACTCTCACAGCAACACCCAGATCCGTATTTGATTAAATCACCAGGTACTAGGGTCCATCCAAGCTGACACCTAAGACAACCATCAGGCTCGATTTGAAAGGCCCCCTCATGGATGGCAGGACGGCAGCAAATGCTCAGGACCAGCTTCCATCCAACAGGGCGGCACTTGCTTGGACGTAAATGCAGGACTGAGCTGCATAATCAGTATGGTGGTTCCTTGGCTTGGATGACTCTCCCTTGAATTGTACAGATGCTGGGACAGACTTTACAAGCCAGAGTCGACTAGTTTCCGTGGGACCTGGTCAAAGAAGAGATTCCAAGGGTGGAAAGTTGCTACCGTTTCTCTTTTGGCTCTAAAATAGCATTAGAACGAGTTACAGTGATGTTACCTGGGAACTGGCTGACGGAAGCTGGGTTTTGACGTTTGGTACTTAAATTCAAATGATTCCCAAGTTGTTTATATTTATGGAATTATTTTTCCTGCCAAGGTAATCGCTGTGGCTGGTTTTGCGTGTGGAGGGCTTGGACCATATCCTGTATGGCGTGATCCCAAGGAGCACTGGGAAAACCCACTTCTTTCACAGTGTTTTTTTCTGTTCACCTGTCATAGACCCTGAAATTCCACAGGTGGAGAGTCATTCTTCAGCATCAACTCCTTGAACAGTTACAAGGAAAATACCCTGAAACTTTGCACACAGCAAGGTCCTGATTTGCTTTGGAGAGGATTGTGTAGGATTTTCCCAGTAGTGAAGGCTGAGAAATCATTCTTGGGTGGGGCCTGAATGGACACCCTCCCTGAGAACAGGAAGTAGGAGGTAGGAAGAAAGAGAAGGATCGGGAGAAAGGTATCTGGAAGACAATTCAAGAAGGTGAGTGGGCAGAAGAGAGATGCCCCGGGGTAGCTACTGGCACAAGACTATTCGAGTAAGAGCATGGAAGATGGATCTTCTGTAGTGTAACAGTTGGCGTGAGCCTAACAAATCAGGACTTCCCTCTGTTTACTGGATGTACACTCCACTCCACGGCGCTTGGACTCAGGATGATCTCCTACTCCTGGCATGACCAACTCATCCTGGTTGCCTGGGACCTTCCCAGTTCCAACACTGAAGGTCCTTTGATCAGGGAGTGCTCTCAGCCCTGGACAAACGCGGATGTTTGGTCACCCTCCATTCCACCATCACCATGGAAGCTGAGGAAGGAATTTCTTTTGTGAATTTACCAAAGGGGGATGCTTTGCCAGGCAAACTTGAGTTTGGGGTGCCGGGACTGAGACCCTAAAGGCAGACAAGAGCTCGAGACAGCAGGAGCTCAACAGGAAATCACTAACCTCCTTGATTGGTCTTCTGGGCGGACAGCACATGTTCAATGCCTCCTATGAGCTAAATACAGGTCACAGGAAACCACATGCATGTGCTGGCATGTTGGCGCTGTCTATACCCTCTTCGGGAGGAGGCTCGGTCTAGTGCTAAGAACACTAGGGTCAGCAGACCTGGGCTTTTGTCTTGGCTCATCCATTAAATTACGTGTGACCGTCAGTAGTCCTTTTGTCTCCCCTCAATTTCCTCATCTATAAAATGTGGGGTTTTGTGTCAGGTGTCACATCCACTGCCGGTATGAACAATCCCTGCATCTTTCCCCTCTAGAACACAATGGAAGGGCCTCAGAAGGGCGGGAAAGACACCGTCACCACAGGTAAGGATCTGGTGGAGCTCTTCGCGACACTTGGGGCCACAAACTCAGCACTGGGCAAGCAAACCTCCCACCTTGCAGTGAAAGGCACAGGACTAGAGTCACCCCAAGACAAAGCAAATGCATTTCCCCAGGAAACACAACCTATTAGACTGTTTGCTGTCGTGCTGTCCTTGGTGAAGGTAAGTTTCTCCAGATAAAACCCTGTCATCTTGTACAACAGAGACCGGGCACGGATGGGAGGAGTGGAAAGGAGAGTATGAACATCTCAGTGGTTGTAGGAAGCGCTGAGCATCAAATAGCAGCTTGAGGCCTTCAGGGTGAGAACTAAATAGAGAGAAATTTCCAGAAAGGGTGGCAAAATTCGGCAGTCCCAAAAGGAAAGGTCCCAAGGGCTCTGGCCAGCTGGGGTAGTTTATTCCACTAGCCCCATGTGGGTTCTCTCAGGTCTCTACCTGAGAGGGAGTCTGGTGTTTGCTCTGAGCACAGCCCGGTGATGGGAACAGAGGGTGTGATGCCTAATTGATCATCGATGCCATTTCTCTGGGTCTTTTCCATTTTGTCTTTGATCCTCCTCCTCCTCAAAAGGCACTTATTACCTTCTTAGTTCAGGCTGCTGGATGACAATAGCGTAGAGTGGGTGGTAAACAACAGATATTGCCACCTCACCGTTCTAGAGGCTGGGAGGTTGGAGATCAAGGTGCCGGCAGATTCAGTGTCTGGTGAGAGTCCGCTTCGTGGGTGCTGTGTCCTCACATGGTGGAGAGAGAGCTCTGGTCCCTTCCTCCTCTTCGTTTTTTTGAGGAACATTAGCCCTGAGCTAACTACTGCCAATCCTCCTCTTTTTGCTGAGGAAGTCTGGCCCTGAGATAACATCCATGCCCATCTTCCTCTACTTTATATGTGGGATGCCTACCACAGCATGGCGTGCCAAGCAGTGCCATGTCCACACCCGGGATCTGAACCGGCGAACCCCGGGCCGGCGAGAAGCGGAACATGCAAACTTAACTGCTGCGCCACCAGGCTGGCCCCCCTTCCTCTTCTTATAAGGACACTAATTCCATCATGGGATTGCCACCCACCTGGCCTCATCTAAACCAAGTCACCTCCCAAAGGCCTCAACTCCAGATGCCATCACACTGGGGTTAGGGTTTCAACATCTCCATCTGGGGGTCACAGACATTCAGGCCCAGCAATTACACCTTCACTTTTCATGCGCTCTAACAGGTGGAGGAGAAGAGAGCTCAACTCCAGGATCATCTCCGTTGAGGATCCTCCTGGTGGGCAAAACAGGCAGCGGGAAGAGCGCCACAGGGAACAGCATCCTCTGCCAGCCAGCGTTTGAGTCCAGGCTGGCGGCCCAGTCCGTGACCAGGACGTGCCAGAAGGCGACAGGCACCTGGAATGGGAGGAACATTCTGGTGGTTGACACGCCCTCCATCTTTGAGGCCAAGGCCCAGACCCAAGAGACCTACAAGGACATTGGGGACTGCTACCTGCTCTCGGCCCCAGGGCCCCACGTGCTGCTGCTGGTGACCCAGCTGGGGCGCTTCACTGCCCAGGACACGCTGGCAGTGAGGAGAGTGAAGGAGATCTTTGGGGCAGGAGCCGTGAGACACATGGTCGTCCTCTTCACCCACAAGGAGGACTTAGGGGGCGACTCCCTGGACGAGTATGTAGCGAACACGGACAACCACAGCCTGAGGAGCCTGGTCCAGGAGTGCGGGAGGAGGTACTGCGCCTTCAACAACCGGGCCACCGGGGAGGAGCAGAGGGAGCAGCTGGCCCAGCTGATGGCCGTGGTCGAGAGGCTGGAGAAGGAGCGCGAGGGCGCCTTCCACAGCAACGACCTCTTCTTTGACGCACAGATGCTCCAGCGAGACGGGGCCGGGGTGGGTGGAGACCACGGGTGCTACCTGGCCAGGGTGCAGTTGCAGGTGGAGAAGCAGAGGCGAGACCTGACAGAGAGCGAGAGTAACTGGGCGCTCAAGGCGCTCCTCAGAGCCAAGAACTGGATGATTTTGCATTATGAGTTTTGTGTTTTTCTTGTTTGGTGTAGTTTACTTTTTCTTCTTGTTTTACTGCTCATCTTGTATTATCATTGATTCCGTGTGTCACAGCATTTTCTGAAGAACCGCCTCACGAGACTCATTGTTCTGCGTGTCCCCAGTTCTGAAATTGTCACGCTCTGTAGAGGACACGGTTTGTTCTCTGTGCAGCTCCTGCCCCTCCCCCCTTTTGGACCTCTGGTTTGGCTCAGCCTCCTCCTCTCCCGAAGGGAGCCCTGCACCTCAGAAGGAGGTGACAGCAGGCTGCCTCTGTCCAATCCCATTCCCTTGCCAGTGACTAGTTCTAGAACAGTCCTGAGACCCAATTCAGGCCGATAAGAAGTGAGGAAACGTCTGCAGAGGTGGGGCCAGAAGGTCTCTCCCTTCCCAGGAGAAACGCTCAGAAAGAAACAGTCTCTCTTCTTCCTCTGGGCACGCTTGAGTCTGAATGTGATGCTCGAAATCTAGCAGCCACTTTGCTACCAGCCCGATGTTGAACGCGACACTTCAAAGCAGAGCAGAGCGATGGAACACACCTAAGCCCTGAGTCAACCAGCCCTGAAGCCCACCCTATCTCTGAATTTCCAGTCATGTCAGTCAATAAATTCCCTTATTGTTTACGCTACTTGAGTTTGGGGTCTCTTTTACCTGAATTGAAGGCATTTGCACTAAAGAAGAGTTCTCCATATTCCTTTACAAACTCCTTAAATCTGTCAGAACTTCCCGCTCTGACGCTTCCTCCGAGGAAGTAAATGAACAGACCTCTCTGTTCTTGTTCCCAGAATCAGGAAGGACCTCCCTCTGCTGCTAAAGTGTCCGCTGGGTAGCAGGCCCTCACTGAATCCCGAATGAAGTGGAACCCCTTTTAGCTGGATTATTTTGAAGAGTGACAGTGAGAGGCGGGGGGGAAGTGTGGCCGCCTTTGGGCGGGTTTTCTGTGTGCTTCCTTTACTGTTTTGGGGAGAAACAGAGCTCACCTTTGAGCACCTTCCAGGGACTATTTTGGTGAACGTCCATGTGTGAGGGAAGGGTTGCCAACCCCTCTCTCCTGCTCTGCTGTCAAACATCTCTAGGTTAACTCTCCAGCTTGACTCCCCCTAGAAATCGGCCATGGTGGAGCGTCATCTGGATTCCCAGCGGCACTGCTTGTGATGAAAGAGATGCCCTGCTGGTGCCCCACATCCCTGGGAGGCCTGGACGGGACTGTCTCCGCCCCTGGAGGGAGGCCATCCTCATCCTGCTCCCCGAGACTGACTTGGGCCGAGTCTACACCTGGTCCTGCTTTATGCCTTCCCTGGAGGGAGGATGAGACCCATCACCAACCATGTCCTGGACGACTGGAGCGGTGGCCCAGAGGGCTTCAAGGCCGGCATGGCCAGACCCTAAGTCTTTGCCTTCCTCTGCTCAGCACACTCTCCCTCTGAAGGCCCAGGGCAGTGAAGGTCCGGGGCACACCTTACAGGGGGCCCAAGACAAAACCTGGTTCCCTCCCCAATACTGCTGCCCGTGATGACATTGTATTGATTCCACCTCCTCAGTGTCTCAGTGTGTCCTTCCTCTCTGTCCCCATTCCTATTGCTACAGCTCAGGCCCTGATCGCGGGGATGAATTCTTTTCTTCCAAATGTTATTCTGTCCCCAGGCTTGCATTTATATAACCCAGCTGCCACGTTTCCGCCACGGGGTCTTCCTAAACTATCCTAACCTGCTTGAAAGCCTCCAGTGACTTCCTGTTCTCTGTGAGGCAGCCTTCGAGGTCTGAGGTCTGAGGGTGCCGCACAGGCCCCTCCCCGCCCCCCCTCTCTGCTCCCCTCCTCCCAGAGCTGATTCTCATTCCCTCCCTGACTGTGGCCTCCCTCAGCCTGAAGTGAGTCCAGAGAGGCCAGCAGGCTCCTCGTCGGCTCAAGCACCACCCCATCCAGGGAGCCTCTGCTGAGCCTGGTGCTCTCCTTTTGGCTGACACTTTACCTCCAAGCGAATTTCCCTTCCACCCCAGTTTTACATGGCTTCATCCCTCTAGCGCTCCCCTGCTTTCGTGGAGCAGGAACCTTGTGTTATTTATCTTACATTCCTGGTGCCGAGTGCAGAACCTGACAATCAGTGCGCATGTAACAAATGTCTGTGCAGCTGGACTGAATTAAGCCAAGGGCGGGGAGACCACGTAAGGCTGGACAATTCAGGAAGACTGCCTCAAGGAGGCAGTCCTCGGGCTGAGCACTCAGAGCTCCTTAGGGTTCCGAGGGTCTGAGGGGCTTATACACAGCACACCCGCACATGTTTGCAATCAGCTCTGTGAGGGAGCTGTTGCGATCAACATGGCACTCTTCACACTGATGGAGGTTTGGAGAATGACACTTGGGTGTCATGGTCGAGTTCCTGAGACACACTCTGGAGTTAATCACTGACCCATCCAGTCACAGGCTGCCTGGGACGATGGCAGGTCTCCCCTATGGGGTACAAAGGAGCAGAGGATGGGGGGCAGCTTCCAAAAAGAAGGAGAGGATGGGAAAGGGGCCACCCCGGGACCTCCCATTCCCACTGAATTCGCACCTCTGCTCAGATTTCACCCCAGTGTCTGTCCTCTTCTCTTCACCACCACTGAAATGCGGAACACCACCCTTTCCCCAGATTCCCACAGATGGCACATGATTGGACTGTGTTCGGGGTTAAAGGTGCTGCATCACGACGCAGCGCCACCAACAATGGACGTCTACTCTATGACAGGGGTCCGCAAACTCCAGTCCTTGGCCCAAATCCACCCTGCCGCCTGTTTGTACAGCCTGTGAGCTGAGAAGGGCTTTCTCATTTTTAAATGAAGAAATCAAAAGAAGAATGACACTTCACCGCCACATATGAAAGTTACATGAAATCCAAATTTCAGGGTTCTGAGTTTTATGGGAACGCAGCCTCGGACCTCACGCATGTCTCGTCCACGGTGGCTTTTGCACGAGCAGGGTAGAGCTGAGCAGCTGCAAGCGAGACCACATGGTCGGCTGAGCCTGGAAGACCCAAGCTCTGGCCTTGCCTCGCCCTGCTCTGAGAAGTTGAGTTCCTTTCTTTCCCTTGACCAACTCGTCTTTCCCCCAGGCGCGGCCCATCCTGCCGCTGGGACTCCTGTTCTCTGCTCCCGGCCCTGTCCAGGGCTCCTCTGGCCCTTCTTCCCAGCCTCTGCCCTCCTGCGCAATTGCCCCCAGAATGTCCTCTTCTCTCTTGTGCGGGTGGGGATGGGGATGGGGTGTCATCTTTTACAACCTATGATGGAATCTGAGTACGTTTCCGCGTGAAATAAGGAACTGTGCTACCAGCTTTTGATGGAACCTATTTGTCCCTCAGCGGCAAGCCTGGCAAAGGGGAGCCCAGAGGCAAGGCACTCACACAGTGTCCCCGTCCACTCCCCCTGCCCCTGCAGGCCCCTGAACAGTCAGGACAGCATCCAGTGGGTTTAGTATCTACCCTCACAATTGTTAGCAAAGCAAAAAAGGAAAATACTTTTTTCCTTTGGATTTTATTTACCTAAAAGCACTTGAAGAAAATAGATGACATGTTTGATGCAAGGAGGAGAAATTGAAAGTGAAATTATGTAAAAAGCAAATAAAGTACCCTACAAACAGACAGAGATGGTGACTAAAAAAAAAACTGATTTAGAACTCATCTGAAAATGCTCAGTGTCCACGAGAAATACACAAGTAAATTAAAACAGCAAGAAAAATCAAAGTGCATATGACAATAACAGCAGATATTCCACGGTGAGCAAGCATCCAGTTCTTGGCTCTGAGGAGCGCCTTGAGCGCCCAGTTACTCTCGCTCTCTGTCAGGTCTCGCCTCTGCTTCTCCACCTGCAACTGCACCCTGGCCAGGTAGCGCCTGTGGTCTCCTCCACCCACCCCGGCCCCCTCTCGCTGGAGCATCTGTGCGTCAAAGAAGAGGTCGTTGCTGTGGAAGGCGCCCTCGCGCTCCTTCTCCAGCCTCTCGACCACGGCCATCAGCTGGGCCAGCTGCTCCCTCTGCTCCTCCCCGGTGGCCCGGTTGTTGAAGGCGCAGTACCTCCTCCCGCACTCCTGGACCAGGCTCCTCAGGCTGTGGTTGTCCGTGTTCGCTACATACTCGTCCAGGGAGTCGCCCCCTAAGTCCTCCTTGTGGGTGAAGAGGACGACCATGTGTCTCACGGCTCCTGCCCCAAAGATCTCCTTCACTCTCCTCACTGCCAGCGTGTCCTGGGCAGTGAAGCGCCCCAGCTGGGTCACCAGCAGCAGCACGTGGGGCCCTGGGGCCGAGAGCAGGTAGCAGTCCCCAATGTCCTTGTAGGTCTCTTGGGTCTGGGCCTTGGCCTCAAAGATGGAGGGCGTGTCAACCACCAGAATGTTCCTCCCATTCCAGGTGCCTGTCGCCTTCTGGCACGTCCTGGTCACGGACTGGGCCGCCAGCCTGGACTCAAACGCTGGCTGGCAGAGGATGCTGTTCCCTGTGGCGCTCTTCCCGCTGCCTGTTTTGCCCACCAGGAGGATCCTCAATGACGACGACGTTCCAAACTGGTTATCTTCTCCTCTGTCTACAAACAAAGAATTTTTGGATCTTCCCAAGTTAGTGATTTTTAAGAGTTTTACGTTACAGACCTTCATGATAGCTCATGAAAGCTGTGAATCTGTCCCCAGGAAAACATTCACATCTAAACACATCCAAAAGTTTGATCCAACGTTAGGGGTTATTGGATCACAGGGGGTCCACATCTGGACCCACAGCCCGGAGTAAGAAGTGCTACGCTAAGGAGGCTGCTCCAAGCATCTCATCTACACCTGGGAAAATACAGTTTTTCTGAAAGAAAAGTGGTCCCTGTGCTTTTCCGTGGACGGTGCCTAGGCCAGTGTCACACTAAATAAATGTGAGATTAGAAGAAGGCAGAGGATGGGAAGGCATTGAGAAAATATTATCACCTCTTTTCCACTCACAAATTCCCAGGCACATGCGTATAGAAGTGCTCGACACACACATCCGAACCTTGGGGGTAAAGGGAGTCTCCCATGTCAGAGCTGGAGTGACCTCCCACCCAGGACCAGCTGAATGTCCCTGGGTCTCTGCCCTTTGCATGGGGGGTGGGGGGTTGGATGCTAGAAATTGAGATGACAGAGGTCACAGTTAATGTCAAGGACAAGTCTGGGAGATGACTCTGCATGGGTGGCTGAAGACGAGTGGAAGATAAGACCATTAAATGTACATGTGTTGGAAAGATCATCTATCTGGATGATTGAATCACAGGAAATTATTAAAATAAAGTGGTGCTGGAGAGGGCAACACTGAGCCAAGAGCTAAGATCTTGAAGGGATGCAGAGGGTGAGGAGCCGAGGATTTCTTGAGCTCCTATGAGCCCAAACGAATCTTAAATTCATTCTAGGCTCCGAAAGTCTATTCCTCTATTCCTTCTATTCTGGGTTGGTCCTTCCTTTCCTAAAGCATTCTGGGATGTTCTGTAGCAAACACGGTTACGAAATCTCTATGGGGAACTTTTTTCCTTTTCTTCAGCTGAGAGCAGACAAGGAAGGAGAAACATTTTCACAATTCAGTTTCAAATCCTCCAACTTCAGACCAGAAGTTTCATTTCCACATTTCCCACATCGTGTGCAGGGGCAGCATCACACTGCCGCGTGTGAGCGGGATTGATGACAACGGGGAAGGTAGAGAATAAATGACAGTTGCCCTTTTCTCCTCCTGTTTAAAACAAGTGGGTTTCCATCCGTGTGTCGGAGGTGGGGGCCAGGCGGACAGAGAACAGGGACTCCCCCGCTGCCCTCAGCTCCGGAGACCTGCGAGGCTTTCTTACCTTCACCTATAGTTCCATATCTGCTCCTCTGAAGCCCTTCCATTCTCTTCTGCAATCAAAACAGGAAAGGAATGAAAAGCAAGTGTCCATATGGGAGTCGGTGAGGCCTGAGAATGCCTCCAGTTCAGATTCCTAAGAATAACTACCCTTAGATGAGCCATTTCCACTGCTCATTTTTCTAACTCATATTTTACTTTCAAATGTCTATAAATAACTTTAAGCTAACCAGGCGATTCTAAGTTATGTTAATGCAAGGCAACTGACTGTTGCTTTTTTTCTCAGCTTACAGGAAAGCAGGAAATATTTTGAAACCAATCAGTTGATTATCTCCATCCAACTTGAAAAGGCATGAAATGAAGACAAAGCATTCTTCTATGGAACGAGGAGTGGGACATCATTATTATTTTTTTATTGGAATCAAAGTAGGAAAACATAGTAGAATAGAGAAAAAAATGCCTTGCTGTAAATGACATTGATTTGTTTAAAGTACTTGGAATTTCCAGTGGCCGAAACTCTTTGTGTCAGATGGATATTCTAGTGGCAAAGAGGAAAGTGCAATGTACCTTCCAATGGGAGGATGGAATTGGGGCCGAGGACTCCTTCAAGGAGTGCCACGAGAGGAAGGAGTGGAAGATGGCCGAGCACGACCACCTTCCTCCCTCCCCTTGAGCAGCTGGTGGAGAGAAGGTGGTGCCGTGTCTGAAGGGAAAGAATCAACACTCAGGACAAAGTCAAGATAAACTCGTTTCCTCTTCAGTTTTCAAGCAAATGTCTTTCCCAGTAGCTTCTGAGATCCTGGTCTCCCAATAATCACCATTTTTCTATCACAGCAGATTTAACCAGAAATTGGCACAACCATTGGCATAAATGTTTCATTCAAATGAGGCGTGATATTGTGTCATTCTTCTCGGTGTTAGAAAGGGTACACATACGTTAAAAAAGGCAAGCATGTGAAATTCAACCATAATTAAGATGAACTCTATGAGTGTGTTTTATTTATTCAGTTTTAAAGATTATCCCGTTATGGGACAAACTTCTTAGGTGGAGAAATACACAGTTATAAAACTAATACCCACCATCTGCAACGAACAAATGTAAGGATGCTGGCATGTTTCCTGCAGCTGTACTGTTTGATTGAAAAAGTTAAAATATTCCCCGTGTACTTCATTTATTTTTTTCTACTCCCCGGTCTCATTCTCCCTCCCCCTGCCCTTCAGAGGCAACCATATTCTGAGGTTTTTATGTATCATTCCCATTTGTGTATTTAAGCTTCGACATACACATGTATCTATAGATAATATATAGCACTGCTTTTGTATTTTAAACTTTTACATAAATGACATTATTTATGTAACATTTTATCCAATTACTTGTTAACAAACATTTAAGCTCTTTCAAAATAACTGCCTGCCACCGTGAACAACGCTGCACAACCACCCCCACACAGATCTCCTCGTGCTCAGGTGCAACAGGTCACCTGGGACACAGACTTCCCAGCTGACTCCACGCTGCCAAGTTGACTCCAAGAGGGCTGTGCCAACTCCCCCTGGCACCAGCCGTGGGTGAGAATTCCCCAAATCTTCGCTTTTGCTAAAACCGCTCAAATTCTCCGACATCTTTTCTACCTTAGGCGACATTTCTGAGGCTTGGAAACCTCAGAAAATATGCTGGAATGAATCTAGCGATGCGGTAAAGACGATGACCGTGCTGGCGATGCTGGTGACGAACTTCACCATCGTGCTGATCCCCGTGCGGTCGCTCACAGCTTTCAAAGTTCTTTCACGTCCTTTATTTCACTTGTTCTCCTAGATTCCCCGTGCTGTGATCAAGATAGGTGTTAACATTTAAAATATTAGGAAACTGAGCATGAAATGACCTGCCCGAGGTCACACAATTGCCGTGGAGCTAAGGGCAACAAATGGATGCTTTGCCTGTACACTCTCCTTGATTCCACAGGAGGAAAGAGGTTGTTCCAAGTCAGTCCACAAGCCTCTTGGAACACCACATGCCAGGCTGTCAGCCCATGGTCAGGACACAGACTGATACTGACAGGCTGGAGGCCAGCCCTAAAACCAACACAGAGAATTGTACTGCAAAATCTTGAGTACATATTTTTCAATAAATAAATAAGTAGAAAGATAAAATTGCAGGCGGCAGAAGCTGTTCTGAACGGAAGTATTTCAGTTTAAAACAGCCTGGTGTTTTTACTTGACTTAGTGTGACCCAAATGCAACAATGGGGCTGTCACAAAAAACCAATCGAACTCAGATCACGTGATCCGAGGAGCGGGGCAGGAGTTCTCCAGAACCATCTTCCCCGTGGCTCAGGCTGCAGGAGCAGACCCGAGTCCCACTGAGGAATAGAGTTTTAGGCAGCTATGAGCAAATTACAAAGTGTCCAGAGGGAGTCAGACAGGATATTGACGGAGATGCTAACAGGAGTCATAGACAAAATATTAAGAGGACTGAGCCAAGCTCAGGAGAAGCCTGGCGGAAGCACTGCAGATCTGAAGGAGTGTGGCAGCGCCAGGCTCAGAGCAGGTAAAAGCGAGAGAACTGAGAATGGAGGCAGAATTCTTCTCCAGAAGAAAAATTCTACTAATCTTCCCCTACGTGGGGCCCGGAGTCGTGAGACAGCGGCAGTCAGCGGGCAAGCAGAGAGGATCACAGCATCTGACAGGATGGCAGGAGGCCCCACTTACTAGGGAGGCTGAAGCAAGGGGACATAATGCACCTTCTGACTTTACAATTACGCGAGCCCGATTTCTTCACGACGATACCTCACTTTATCAAACCCCGGGAAAGCAGGCTCTCTAACGCTGTCTGAGGAGAGACAAAAATATTTCCTGTCTGCCTTGTTCACGAGTGTCTCCTTCACTCGTCTGTCCCCGTCCCTGTACTCCCTAGGAGTACGGTCACTTGCTTGGCAGTTTAGTCATTGTGATTTCGGGACGCGTCTCTCGCATAAGGTCTGGCGGACAAAGGGGTTGTTTCCATTCGCCCTGAACATGAGTCTGTTTGCCACAGAGCAAAGTCCACATCGTGTCATAGGAAAGGTGTGGGGCATTTGGGGGAGAATGTGTGGTTTCCAGAAGATCAATATCACAAAACAAAGTCCACCGAGGGGCCCCGTTTGGAACATGTGGCTCACTGCGGTGGGAAAATAATGACCGCACATTTGCCTATGGCGCCCTAAGGGTCCTGTCTGCAGGCCCAGGCCTCTCTGGGACCCCGCGCATGGCAGAGCTTGGGGCGGGGGATATGAGAAGTTAAGAGGGAAAAACTGAGAAGTGCGCCCCCACCTCGCTCGGGCACCTTGGGAGTTTCCGCTTCTCATCTGTTAAATGGCAGGAGAACACTGGTCCAGCTTTATGAAACCCTGAGAGTCTCATGAAGACCAAGCGGCTAAGAAGTAGGCAATGGGACGGAGAAGCCCGCAGCGCTGTGGCTCGAGGGCTGGCAACGCAGGGGGAGCGTTTCCAAGTCTGCTTTGCACCCCTAGAAATCTGCTGTTGCCCATAACGCTCACCGTCATCGCCCCCTTTCAGGCTGGGCGAACACAGAAGTATGGGAACCCATGTGGGACCACACCAGAAGTCAGCAGCCTGGACTAACCCCTGGGCTCTCCGCCCCCCCGCAGACGCTGGGCCCCTCACCGGGTCCCCTTACCGGGCGCGGGGGGCGCGTCGGGTCTGCGGGTCGAGAAGGCGGCGGGGCGGACGCAGTGAAGGAGGAAACGCGCGTGAAGCCGAAGGTTCCAGGCTTGGCAGCAGGGAAAGAGGAGAAAAGGCGCTTATGGAGCGCGCCCCCTTCCCCGCAGCCAAGGACGCGTCCCTTGGGGTCGACTGCGAAAGGCTGCGCACCGGACCCGGGAGCAGCGAGCGCGCGGGCGTGCGCGTCCCCCTGCACCGGCCGCTTCCTGTCAGAGCCCGCGGACCGCCAGGCCCCCTCCCATTTCCTTTCGCGACTTGTTAGAATAAGCAAGATGCGGAGGAAGAGGCTGTGCAGGCAGTGACGGATCCCTCGGGTTCAGAAACGCCCCCTGTGACCCTGGAAAGTTCTTGTGGGGCACCAGCCGCTCCCCTCAGCACCCGTCGCAGGAGCACCTGCACCACCCAACTCCCCAGGCCCCTTCTCCATCCTCTGATTCCAGAACGTTCCTGCTTACCAGGGAGGAAAGGCACTGCTGGTCCACAAAGGGCCTGGAAGCACAGCGCTGAGGACGTGACTTTGAGGGGCTCCCCAGGCCCCGTGTGCTGGCTGCCCCTTCTGTGCCATCTGACAGACAAGCCCCATGGGGCCTTACTGGGACTGGAACTTGTATGTCGATTGTTAGGCGCGGGTTGGGAGCAGGGCTGTAGCTCCTAGGTTTGTCAACTGATGGCACATTTAAGGCCAGAGCAACGGACTTAAAACGACTATGTTGCAAAGCCAGCTGGAGAGCACAGCGTGGGCTTAGGCAGGAGCCAGTCTTGTCCCAGAGAATCTCCAGATTCCTTTCTGTTGACTTTTGAGTTTAGGCTCAGAGTCACATAATAATGATTGTCTAAGATTTGTTGGGGAAAATACATTAAATCTCCCGCCAATCCACAAAAGCTCTCCACCAAAATAGAAGAGAAAGAAACAGTTTTGTCATCGAACAAGTGTTAGAGTGGCGTCACATCACAGTCCTCGAAGAGATTGCAAAGACAAGGACATCCCACCCTGTCAGACAGCCCAGCAGATGCCGCCCACGACTTACATGGTGTCGAGATAAACCGTTACTAGTCCCCAAATAAGAGAACTTGACGACGCCAGTTGTCACACGGAGTTCATCCTAAATTCACCTGGTAATTGGGGTGACCACCTGTGTTACCGAATTGCCTTTATCCAAAGGAAAAGTAAACTTGTCACATTTTATTCTTCTTCAGAGAAAGGGAAGCACAGCCCTGGACAAGGATAAAAAATGAATGCAAGACCGACCCACTGCAGAGAGGGTGAAGGGGGTTGATTTGCACAAGAGGTGCCAGAAGCAGTTCAGTGACAACGTAAGAAGTCATAAGAGGTCATGACCTTCTGCAGCTTCTCCATGACACCCATGGCCTCTGCTGCCATTAGCCTCAGGGAGACTTGCATGCACACATTGCTCATTGAAAGTTTAACCCAGTGAATAAATGAGGTTGACGAATGCAAAAGATAAGAAGGATACAGTGTAGGAGGTGAAAGCAAAGGATAAGGATCTCAGAGTTTATCTAGAATAGCTCTTTTCCTTCTTTTTTTTTTCTGTCACTTTACAGATAAGGAGACTGAGACCAAGAGGAGAGAAATGCTGTTCAGAAAATCACATAGTTAATTTTAGTAAATGGTGTGAGGTATGCATCAAGATTCTTGACAAGTAGAAGGTCAATTTTCCATCTCCATATCTTGAAAAGACTATTCTTTCTCTATTGAATTACTTTGTAAGCTTTGCCAAGAATTAATTGATCATATTTGCAGAGGTCTATTTCTGGACTCTATTCTGTTTCATTGATCTATATGTCTAACCTTCACCAAAACCCTGGAGTTATGATGACTGCAGATTTATAGTAAATCTTGCAATCAGGGAGGGTAAATCCTCCAACTTTTTCTTATTTAAAATACTTTTCATTGTTTGTTTTTTTATATAAGTTTTAAAAGCAGCCTGTAAATATCTACAAGAAGTCCCACTCAGATTTTGATTAAGATTGCGTTGCTCTGTAGATTAAATTAGGGAGAACTCGCATCTTAATAACATTGAATCTTCTTATCCAGGAACATAGTCTGTCTCTCCGTTTATTTTGGTCTTAGATTTTTCTCAAAATCAACATTTGTAGTTTTCAGCATAAAAATCTTAGATTTATCCTAAAGCAGTTTTTATGGTTTTTAATGCTATTGTGATGGTACTGATGATTTAATTCCACTTTCCAGTTGTTCATTGCAGAAATACAATTGATCTTTGCATGTTGACCTTGTCTTCTCCTACTTTGCTAAGCTAATTCATTAGTCCTAGAATATCTTTTTTTCTCGACTCTTTGGAGTTCTGTATGTAGACCATCATGTTATCTTTGAATAAAGAGCTTTATTACTTCCCTTCCAATTTGTATGACTTTAATTTCCTTTCCTTGCCTCATTTCGCTGGCTAGATGCCCATTACTATGTTGAACTGGAGAGGTCGGGATGGACAGCCTGGCCTTTTTTTGACCTTAAGGGAAAAGTATTGTTTACACCTTCTGTAATCTTACTGATTTTCTGCCTGGGTGTTTTACTGATTACTAAGAAAGGAGGTTTAAAGTCTGCAATTATAATTTAGGATCTGTTTATTTATCCTTTTGATTTGTTGAGTTTTAACTTCATGTCTTTTGAAGCTCTATTTTAGGTGCATACATTTTTAGGATTGTGTCTTCCTGGTAAATTAACACATGTATCCTTATGTAATGTCTGTCTTTCTCTTCAGTAAGGTTCCTTGTTCTATAGACTACTTTTTTATCAATGTAGCCATTCAGCTTTCCTTTCGTTAGTATTTTCATGGTTTTTCTTTCCCAATTCTTTTACTTTTAGCCTGTCTATATTGTTCTGGTAGACAGAATTCTAAGATGGCCCACGATCCCTCTCTACTCGTGTACAAGCCCTGGATAATCCTCTCCCTCTGAGTGGGGCAGACCTGTGAATAGGATGGAGGTCACTTTAGACAGCAATGATGAAGAGACCCCCAGATGTAATTAGGGTCCCTACTCAGCTGGCTTTGAATTAGTCAAAAGGGAGGGTGTACTGGGTGGACCTGACCTGCTCAAGAAAGCCTTAAAAGCCAGAGATTCTCCTGCTGACTTTGCAGAAGGCAAATATCCATGCCGTGAACTGCCTATCAAGAGGGGCCACCTCTGGAGCCTCTGGGAGGACCTCAGTCCTACAGCCACAAGCAACTCAATTCTGCTAACAACTCCAGTGAATTTGGAAAAGGACCCTGAGCTTCAGATGAGAACCACTGCGTGGCTGAGCCCTTGACTGAAGCTTTGTGAAGCTCTGAGCAGAGGACCCAGTTAAGCTGGTGCCCGGACCTCTGACCCACAGAAACCATGAGATAACAAATGTATGTTGTTTTAAGTTGCCAAGTCTGAGGTCATTTGTTAGGCAGCAATCGAAAACCAGTCCAGTTGTTATATTTACAGTGAGTTTCCTGTAAATAGCCTACAGATTGGTCTTGATTTTTAACCCTATCTTATAGTCTTTGCTTTTTATTCAGGGGGTGTTTAGACCATTTATCACAGTGAACTTGTAAATAATATTAGACCACTTCGCATGTGGTTTAAGAAACATACAACAGTATAGTTGCAATTTCTCCCTCCCATACGTGGTCATGTTTGCCTTTTGCATATGCTGTAAATTCCCTAATATGTTATTAGTAGTTTTGTTTTACACAATTATCTTTTAGAGCTATAAAATGTAAGAAAAATGTCCTTTATATTTATCTTCTTTCTTTTGGTCATTTCTGGAGCTTTTAATTTCTTTATGTAAATAAAGATTTCTGTCTGGTATCACATTAAGTCCTTCTGCCTGAAGAACTTCTTCTAATATTTCTTTCAGCGCAGGTAAGCTGACAATGAATTATCTCAGCTTTTTTTAGCTAGACAGTCTTTATTTCACCTTCATATTTGAAGGAAATTTCTGTTGTTTATAGAAATCTGGGTTGACACTTTTGTTCTTTAGTATTATAAAGATGCCACACCATTGTCTTCTGAATGGCAGGCTCTGACAAGAAATCATCTGTAATTACAATATTTATTTATCTAATATAACGTTCTTTCCCCTGGTTATTTTTTTATTTTTATTTTTTGGTGAGGAAGATTGTTGCTGAGCTAACATCTGTTGCCAATCTTTCTCTACTTTGTCTGTGAGATGCCGCCACAGCATGGCTTGATGAGCTACGTTTAGGTCCATGCTTGGAATTCGAAGCCCAGGCCACTGAAGTGGAGCACACGAACTTAACCACTACACCACTGGACGGCCCCTCCCTTGGTTATTTCTAAGTTTTTGTCTTTATCTTTGGTTTTAACAGTGTGGATATGAAGCGTCTAGACTATTGTTTGTTTGCTTGCTTCTGTGTTTATTTCGCCCGGGCTTCTCTGTGATTCTTGGACCTGTGGCTTGGTGTCTTTCATTATTTTTAGAAGAGTCTCGACCAAATCTCTTCACATATTTCTTCTGCATGTCCTCTCCTTTCTCCTTCTGGGGCTTCAGTCATACGTATGTTAATCCGTTTGATATTGTCTACAGCTCTTGGATATTCTGTTCTGTTTCTTTTTCTCCCTCATTTTTAGCTTTTGTTTCAGTGTGGGGACTTTCTCTCCACCCGTCTTCAAGTTCACTGATTCCTTCGTCAACTGCGCTGAGTCTACTGATGTCCCTGCTCAGGAAGACTTCATCTCCACAGGGCTTTGGATCCCTGCCACTGATTTTTGACTCATGGTTTTCGTCTCTCTCTTGAAATTCCCCTTCTTGTAGTTCATGTTACCCACATATTTTATTCAGTCCTCGTTGTTATTTTAAAATCCTTGTCCAACTTCTGGACTGTTTCTGAGTCTGGCCTGTTGATTGCTTGGTCTTTTGGTAATGTACAATTTTTTTCTTGCTTTTTTTGAATGTTTCATAATTTTATTAAATTATACACATCATGTGTAGAAGCAAAGTAGAAACTGAGATAAATAGTATTTGTGCCTAGAAGTGGAATCCCGTTTCTCCTGTCTGGCTGTGAGCATGGGGTTTGAGTCAGTCTACCCAGGAGGGGAGCTGGTGGGGGTTGTTGCTATGGTTCCCTTTGTGCACCTTAGGCTTGTATTTCCCGAGAGTTGCCTGTGCTTAGGGTGGGCACTCAGATGCCGTAAGGTTTTACTCAGTGTTCCTGCTTTGCCCGCCTTCAGCTTCCAGTCATCTCTGCACAACTCTGCCTCCCAGTGTCTCCAGGCCTGACCCTCCCTTGTGGCAGAGGCCACTGCTTGTTACTTGTTATTAAAACTGCTTGTCAATTGTTAATTGCTTTTGAGGCACAGAGTGGGGCAGGGCAGTGTCCTCTGTTCTTGTCCAGCTTCAGTCTCAGGCATCTTTGTGAATCTGGGCCTTGGGAGCTGGACTTTCTCCATGTGTCTAACTGGATTAGGGTCTCCAGAGAAACAGAACCAATAGGACAGACAGATATAGTAATATATCTTCTTACACTTGCACTTTGTAAACGTATTCAACAACTAATCATATCCCACCTTGCATTACCACTAGCTCCCAACTCTATACACTTCTATATAATGTGAAGTATTTATTCTCATGAATAATAAATATGGAATATTTATGAGTGTGAAATTTATTTATTGATGAGTATTTATTATTATGAAAAGTTTCCTCAGGTATTTCTATTTCTGTATCATAGTCACGGTATTTAACCTACAAAGTGCTTCCACCATATTATTTCATCATCCATGAAAGCTATAAAGATTAATATTAATATATGCATCTCAAGAAAAAAACGGAATCCTCTTGTGCCCCAGGTCTTGGAGCAAGTACACAGCAGACCAGCTCTGAAACACGAGCCCCTCAGGCCCCGTGGCGCATCTCCCGCTGTCTTTACTACTCCCCTTATGGCGCCCCTTGCGATGCCCCGAGGAGGGCATTTTACCCACGGACGTCCAGCCCTCTCTTGATCCAGCTATACATTTCTATATGCTACGGTCCACATGAGAATTTAAAAACCGTAATACTTATATTTACTTCAAAGTCACATTTCCATTTATAAACAGGGCAGAAACAATAAGTAATGACAAATACTGGAGGGCATTTGCGGACACATGTACGCAAGACAAGGAAAAAATGAAAGAATAACAGATTAAAATCAGCCCACTGGTAAGCAAAGCCTTGGCCCACAGCACTTGCTCCTGCACACGTTGCTCTGGAGCCAAACTGGGGACACGGGCCATCCCCCCGGCTCTGCCCCTTTCTGCTGCCCCTCGGGTCGTCGAAGGAACCCCTGCCTGGCTCAGAGCCCCTCCATTAACCCGGCAGGGCTGCTGAGGACGCTAAAGGCGGGGATTAATAAGGGACATTTCCCCAGCCATGCTTCACAGACCCTAATGCACTGCAACGGTCGCCAGGCCCCTCAAGCCCCCCGACCACAGCCCACCCTAAGCCCGCAGCCCACCCCGGGCCTCCCCCCAGCCCTAACCCGTGGCCCCAGAGCGCTTTCGCCTAGGCCCCTAGTTCACGTGGAGCCAGCATGGTCCAGGGCGCCTGCGCACAACTGCCTACCTTCCCCACAGATGCCTCCTGGCGCATCCACACCTCCCGACTAGAGAAGAGAAGCGTCTGTCACATTCGGAAACAGAAATAGGGAAATCCTATCCTTTGATTACACAACTTAAGGATGGCTCTGGTTTTCTAACGATGTGGGATTCCAGCACTTTCGTGGGCTGGCCCATCCTCTGTAACACCCAACCATACAGCCACACCAGTCTAACCTCGGGTGTTCTGCGACTTTCTGCCCAGGCACCTGCCTCTCCTTCTCTTCTCCACTATCACAGAGAAGTTCGATTTTTTTTTCTTTTGCATAAAAATCCAGGTAGATAACCACACTGAAGACATTACTCAAAATCCTGCTTCACTTTGGAAAGACTAGAACCATGAAAAGTGCAAAAAAAAAAAAAAAAAAAGGAAACTGTTATTTTCAGTATAATTACGTTTTTCTTGTGGGTAGTAAATCCTTGTACAAGTAGGTAAACTGATGTGTCAGATGTAAACGTTAACATGTATGCCCCTGATATCGCTTCATTGATGATCCTAAAAGCCCATCAGGATCACAAAGGGATGAATCTACCATGTTGAGAACTAGAAAACTGTTAAGCGAGGCGACCCTGGGGCTGAGTGGTTAAGTTCCTGTGCTCCACTTGGGAGGCCCAGAGTTCACCAGTTTGGATCCCAGGCGCAGACCCACACACCAGTCATCAAGCCATGCTGTGGTGGAGGCCTGCGTAGAAGAACCAGAATGACCTACAACTAGGATATACAACTATGTACTGGGGCTTTGGGGAAGGAAAAAAAAGAAGAAGATTGGCAACAGATGTCAGCTCAGGGCCAATCTTCCTTACCAAAAAAGAAAAGAAAAGTATGGTTTTCCATACTTTTCGAATGTCTGTTATGGTCTGAAGGTTTGTGTCCCCTGGGAGGTGATTAGGCCATGAGGGCAGATCCCTTATGATTGAGAATTGTGCTCATATACCACAGGCCCCAAGAGCTGGCTCATCCCTTCACCATGTGAGGACACAGCCAGCCAGCATCCGGAACACCAAAGAGGGGTCTCACCAGAACCCGACCAGGCTGCCATCTTGATCTGGGACTTCCAAATCCGGAACTGTGGGGAAAAAAGTTTGTTTATAAGCCACCCAGTCTGCAGCATTATTTTTTAAAAAATAGCAGCCGTAACGGACTAAGACCGTGTCTAAACTTTTTAAAACGCTCAAAATAAAAATCTTTGGTTTCCTTTTGCCTAACCCATTTTCTAATACGAACTATCACTCACTTCATTATTTTTCAAGAGAGGAAAGATGCATCAAGACTAAAACGTTTAAAGGACATTTAAAGTTAGGCCAATTTATTTTAAAATGATATACATTAGCCAAAACTGAAACTTGAAAACTTAACAAGTGAACTTCGAGCTTTTACAAAATTGATGCAGTGTTCACAGATTTCCGCGACATTAACACTCTGTCTGAAACTGCAGGATTCCTTTGGAAGGAGGTTTTAAGTCCCCCCTTCAGCTCCGAGCATTCAGCTCCTCTCCCGCCAGGGGAAGGCATTTTTAAGACCTGCGCTATCTGTCGCGGCGTCCGCCCGGCGCCCAGCGAGCAGCAGGTAGAGCAGGCCCAGGGCCCCCAGCAGCGCGGCCACGACCAGCCTCGGACGGCTCCACGGCGCCCTCCCGCGCCCCAACAGCGCCGCCAGCAGCCCGCGCCCCCGCCGCCGCTGCACGCGGGCCGCCACGCTCTCCGCCACCCTGCGCAGCCGCTCCTCGGGGCGCGCGCGGCCCAGGGCGCGCGCCAGGCCGTACACGTCGTTGGTGTAGGGCGCGCCCCCGTGCGCGCGCACCAGCCGCTCCAACAGCGCCATGAGCTCGGCCACCTGGGCCTCCCGCTCCGTGCCGCTGGCGCGGTTGTCGAAGGTGCAGACGCGGCCGCCGCACTCGGCCACCAGCTCCCGCAGCGCGCGGTTGTCGGTGCAGCGCACGTAGTCCTGCAGCGAGGTCCCGGCCAGGTCCTCCTTGTGCGTGAAGAGCAGGACCGTGCGCGCCACAGCGTCATCGCCGAACATGGCCTTGAGCCGGCGCGCGGCCTGCTGGTCCTGGGCGGTGAAGCGGCCCAGCTGGCTGACGAGGAGCAGGGCGTGCGGCCCGGGCGCCGAGAGCAGGTAGCAGCGGCCCCTCTCGCCGCAGCCCGGCTCTGTCCTGGGGTCTTCGGCGCCGAACAGGTCCGGGGTGTCGATGACGTCCAGGTGCCAGCCGGCCCAGCGGCAGCTGCCCACGGCGCAGGTGGTGGTCACCTGCGCGGCGCTGAGCCTCGAGAGGAAGCGCCGCTGACCCAGGATGCTGTTGCCTGTGGCGCTCTTGCCGGCCCCCGTCCTCCCGGCCAGGATGAGCCTGAGCCTGGGCTCCTGCGGGTTGTCCTCAGAACCTGCGCGGACAATGATTCGTGAGCCGCACGCCTGGAAGCGACTGAGCCTGCTGACCTGGACCTGCTGGACGCCTTTTGAACAAAGGGGAGCAATAGTGCCTCAGCCTTTGCTTTTAAGGCCAGCCTTCGCTGAGGTGATCTGGTTAGAGACTTTTGGACTCCGGGGTATCTTTACCCGTTTATGTCTTTCCTCTTTGGCGTCACCACATGCGCCTGGGGATGCTCCAAGACCCCGTGGGCTTTTCCCTAGAGGACGCCCCTTTGCAATTCCAGGCCGCATGGGCTGCGTCTGACGTGACCTCTGGTCACCACAGCGTGCAGAGCTGTTGCTTATTTGGCGATTTCAGTGGCCTCTGCGCTACTCTCCCAGGTACCATCCCATGAGGAAAGGCAGCAGGCCTCGTGTGGAAGGGCTGCCCAGAGCCCTAGACACCTGGGTTTGAGCTACAGCCCCGCCATCTGCCAGCTGTGTCCCCTGGGAAGGTGCTTACTGTAAGAGTTAAACGTCTTCTGCAAAAATGGAAATAGATTGTTTCTCACAGGGATGTGGGGGGTGAGCTGAGACAAGCTCTCTTCTTCCCTCCCTCCTCCCTCTCCTCTCTCTTAAACCTGCTGCCTAAGAAGACAGCGGTTTAACCTTCCATCCTGTTCTCTGACACCTTCTGCCTGGCAAATCGTGTTCCCTCTAGTCCATGATTGGATCCCTTCTCCATCCTCCTCTGCGGAGATCCTAGTAGATCCATGGTCCTCATTTCCCACTTTGGGATTGGAGGCGCAGGCTAGTCACAGAACTTAATGTCTCCCAGCAGGGCAGGGGCAGAGGTCCAGCTAACGTGCAGGTGGGGCTTGTCTCTGGTCAGTCTGGAGTTGGCTCGCCCCTCATCACCCAGAGCTCACCCCTGCTGGCAGGAACGCCTTGCGAGATGTGTTCTTACCATAGGCATTTTCTTCGTCTCTTACCATCCTCCGTCCTCCCATGCTACCTGCAAGAGTCCCAAACACAGTTTGATCTTTCGTTTCTCATTCATTTATTCATCAGATAGGTATAACTCCCCACAATGTGTCAGGCAAAGTGGAAAGAGCTGGTGACCCCACAGTGAGGAAACCATGGTTCCCTCCTGCCCCTGAACATCCGAGTTTAGGGAGGAACCTGGGAAGAGCCTGGGCTGAGGTTGGAGTGAGGCTGAGAACTTGGCTTTGTCATTTCAGGGACTCCAAGTGCAGCAGCAGAGCGCAGAGCGTGACACTCTGCGTCAGTGAGGTGGCTGTGGATGTTAATTTCCTAGGTAATTCTGTATCAGTACATGAGCCTTACATATTAAATTTTCCCAGGAGGTTCAGCAGCCAGAGGAGACTTTGGAAAACCCTGAGAACCCCAAAATTTGCCCAGTGACTTAGGGAACACCCTAGGGTGGTTGGCCTGGGAAACAAACAAGAAGAAAATTGGAATTTTGTTTGTGGAAATTGGAAAACAGACATACCTCGCAAGCTGCTCTGGACAGCCTCTGACTCTGCTCTCAGCAAGCTGGATTATTTGGCTCGCAATGTGTCTAACTCTGATCTGTGTGCTGGAGAGACTGGGGCGCTCCCCTCCATCTCCTGATGTTCTGCCCCAAATCTGAGGCTTCTCGAAGTAAACTGTTGATGCCCAGTTCAACCATCATTTAATACAATAAACGTTCAGGGAGCACATTTGCCGGATCCCACAGGTACCCGGACGCAAGTGCACAGTCTCTCCTCCGTCTGCGTCTCCAGCCTCATCTCCAGCCACTCCCTGACTCGATCAGCCACTCCACCAGGAGCAGACTTCAGGGCCTTTCCAGCCCACCTTGTGCTTTCCCTCCTGTGACCATTCATCCTCTCCCACGTTCTGTCTGAGACCTGCCTGAGCTCACGTCCCTTTCTAATTCTCCCTGTCCCTGTTGTCCACCTGGTTACTGCAGGTGACCGTGTTCTCTCCCACTGGCACCACACAAGGGAAAGCAAAGCAGAGGTTGGCTGAATACCTTGTCTCTGGCCAAAGGACCAAGAGGACAGGTTTGCCTGGTCCTCAGTCCAAAGTGCTCATGTTCCTGCAGTAAGTGCCCTACCACCTCCCCAAGCCTTAAGTTCAGCCCACGTGATTAATTATTTTGTGTGTAGAAATCAACAAGCTGCCGTAATTGACAGCAGAGCAGAAATGAGGAAACAGCCACAAGATTAGAACAAAGATAAGAATTTAGCCAAAGTGAGCAGTCCTTGTCAAAGATGGAAATGAGAAAGTGTGCTGCAGGGAATTCACTGAGCCCTTGGGAGGCGTTTGGAACCTCCTGCAGAGTTTGGAGTGGGATTTGAACAGTTCTCCCAAAGTTCCTAAGAGCTGAAACCTGGGGTGCACAAGACGTATTGTTGCTGAGGAACGTCAGCCGTGTAGAATCCTGTCATCTGAAAGCTCCGAGGGTTGGAGTCTGTTTACCTAGTCCAGTGCTTCTTGAACCTGCTGTCTTTGGAACTGTCTAGGGGATTCTTTAAAATGAAGATTTCTTAGAGATTTTGATTCCCATATCTGTACTTTTGAGAAATAAGTTCCCCCTCCTGTGACTCTAAAGCGTTCGGTCCACGGTCTGAGTTCCTGATGAGTTATCCCAGCGCCTCCTTCATTACACGGGTGAGAGGAGGTGAGGACGTCAAGACGGCGCAGCAGCCTGCAGAGCCCTGGGCAGCTGAGATTGGGGGCAGGTGTTGAAGGGCACACGTAGGGCGAGGGACTGAAGACCACGCTCGTAACCTTAGATGTCTCCTGCAAGACCCGGTTGTGGACAGAGCTGAGGAAAGTGGAGCGTTTCAGGAGGATTCAGTTCAGGTTTATACCGAATTTTCACTTTCTAACTTGCTCGAGTTTAGATTTGTATGTATGTCCTCAAAAATATTTTTTGCCTTGCTGAACATGCATGTGGGGAGTGTTTCTGCCTTCTAGAGTGTGCTGTGTTCCCTGTAGTGGTTCTAGCAAACACCTTCCTTATTTATTAGGGGAGGAGGGAAGGAGAGAGGATTTGATAAGACTGTGTGCCCTCCAGAGCTGGAGAAGCTGCGTCCCACTTCTTGGGAACTTACTCAATTTGAATCTCAGCACATCCTTAAAAACCTGGAGGTGTGAAGTGATTCTTTCTAGGCTCTGCTCCCCGCCACCCCTCAACCTCGTAGCTCACTCATCGGGTGACATACAGACACCGCATTCCGCACAGGTCCTCCTCCCCGGCCGGCTCCCTTGCCCTTGGGCTCACCTTTCCTGCAGAGTTGGTGAAGGGCTCTGACGCTGGCTCCCGGGAGCCTCTGACCTACTGCTTTCCCTTGGTTGTGAGGCCAGCAGGCTGTTTCCTCCCAGCACAGGAGGAAATCTGCCTCTCAGCCCTCAGAGCTCAGGAAGCTCAGGGCGGGAGGGTCCCGAGGTGACGACTTAAAGAGACAGAAGCATTTGCCAGTGCCCTGGTGGGTATCTGATGTTTCCACTGGGAAACCACCCCCCTCACTTTGGACTATGGTGACGTTTTCAGAAAGTCCTGTGACACCAACATCTTGTCTCCTAGTAGGGAAGAGCGTTTTAGGTTTCTGAGGCCTGTTTTCACTTCTGGCCTTTGACCGATAATCTTATACCCTTTTGCTTTTTATTTATTTTCCTGTAAAATGGCCTCTTGAGGGTCTCCTTCCCCAGGACAGGAATCCTTGACATGAGTGTGGACAGTGCTACCAGTGTGGACCTATCCGCCAGGAACATCACATGCAACTCTCATCATTCTCAAAGAAAAAGAGCTGTTTTCCAGCTGTTAAAAATAGCACAGCAGGTAGAGGATGGAAATTTTTCATACAAGGCTTAGTCTGTCCATCTCTGTTGGCATCTCCAACCCAAGTTACTGTCTCTCCTCTCAAGAGGGTCTTGAGAAAGGTGAGTAAAATGTGTGGAGGGAAGGCCACAACAGGATCATGGTGAAATGGGTCCTGGAGCTGGTTAGGTCGTTAACAGGCCATGTGATTGTGCATAACTCACTTGAACTCTCTGGAATGGACTCTCCTGTATGTAGTGAGGACATTAACTTAACCTGAATCTGATTGGCGGGGTCTGATTTTCACCCATTCTTGCCAGCTCATTATCTGCAGTGAATTACCCAGCTCTCACTGAACTCCACTTGTTTGTATTCCCCCAGCTTTATTGAGATAGAATTGACATACAATATTGTGTAAGTTTAAAGTGTACAGTATGTTGGTTTGATAGACGTACATATTGCAGAAATGATCACCACCATAGCATTAGCTAGCACCTGCACCATGTCACGTAATTACCATTTCTTTCTGGTGGTGAAGACATTTATGCTTTCTTAGCAACTTTCAAGGATATAATCTAGTATTATTAGCTGTAATCACTGTGCTGTCCATTAGATCTCCAGAACTTAGTCATCTTATAACTGGAAGTTTGTACTCTTTGACCAATATCTCCCCATTTCCCCCCATCCCCCAGCCTGTGGTAACTACCATTCTACCCTCCATTTCTATGAGTTCAGCTTTTTAAAATTCCACATAAGAAAGCATGGTATCATACAGTATTTGTCATTGTCTGTCTGACTTACTTCACTTAGCAAATGCCCTTTGGGTCCATCCATGTTGTTGCAAACCACAAGACGTCCTTCTTTTGCATGGCTGAGTAATGTTCTATTAAGTATATGTACACCACGTCGTCTTGATCCATTCATCCGTCCCACTCTAACAGGTATGAGGTGATATCTCCTTGTGGTTTTGGTTTGCATTTCTCTAATGATTGGTGATGTTGAGCACCTTTTTGTGTATCTCTTGGCCATTTGTTTATCTTTGGGAAATGTTCATTCAGTTCCCTTGCCCATTTTTTAATTGGATTGCTTGCTTTTTACTATTGAGTTGTGTGAGTTCCCTGTATATTTTGGATGTTAACCCCTTATCAGACATATGATTTGTAAATAGTTTCTCCCATTCCATAGGTTACCTTTTCATTTTGTTGATGGTTTCCTTTGCTGTGTGAAGCTTTTTAATTTGATGTAGTCCCACTTGTTTATTTTGGCTTTTTTCGCCTTTGCTTTTGGTGTCACATCAAAAAACTTATTGTCAAGACCAACGTCAAGGAACTTACCACCTATGTTTTCTTATAGGAATTTTACGGTTTCTGGTCGTATGTTCAGGTCTTAACTCATATTGAGTTGATTCTTGTGTATGGTGTAAGACAGGAGTCCAATTTCGTTCTTTTGCACATGGCTATCCAGTTTTCCCAACATCATTTATTGAAGAGGCTATCCATTTCCCATTGTGTTTATACTTGGCTCATTTGTCAATAAATTTATTGCCCATATATACATGGGTTTATTTCTGAGGTCTCTGTTCTGTTCTGTTGATCTGTTTGTCTGTTTTTATGGGAATACCATGCTATTTTGATTAGTATAGTTTTGTAATATAGTTTGAAATTAGGAAGTGTGATGCCTCCAGCTTTTTTCTTTTTTTTAAGACTGTTTTGGCTATTCCGGACCTTTTGTGTTTTCATACAAATTTGGGGGTTGTTTTTTCTATTTTTGTGAAAAATGCCATTGGAATTTTGATAGGGATTGCATTGAATCTGTAGATCACTTTGTGTAGTATGGACATTTTCACGATATTAATTCTTCCAATCTGTGAGTACAGAATATCTTTCCATTTCTTTGTGTTGCCTTCAGTTTCTTTCATCAATGTCTTATAGTTTTCAATGCACAGCTCTTTTACCTCCTTGGTTAAATTTATTCCTAGGTATTTTATCCTTTGCGATGCTATTGTAATGGGATTGTTTTCTTAATTTCTCTTCCTGATAAGTCATTACTAGTGTATAGAGACACAACTGGTTTTTGTATATTGATTCTGTATCCTGCAGCTTTGCTGAATTTGCTTATTAGTTCTCACAGCTTTTTGGTGGAGTCTTTAGCATTTTCTATATGTAAAATCATGTCATCTGCAAATAGAGACAATTTTACTTCTTCCTTTCTGATTTGGATGCCTTTTATTTCTTTTTCTTGCCTAATTACTCTGGCTGGGACTTCTAGTACTATGTTGAATAAAAGTGGAAAGAGTGGGCATCCTTGTATTTTTCTTGATCTTAGAGGAAAAACTTTCAGCTTTTCACTGTTGAGAATGATGTTAGCTATGGGCTTGTCATATAGGACCTTTATTATGTTCAGGTGTGTTCCCTTTTTACTCAGTTTGTTGAGAGTTTTTATTGTGAAAGGATGTTGAATTTTGTCAGATGCTTTTTCTGTGTCTGTTGAGATGATCAGATGATTTTTATCCTCCATTTTGTTAATGTGGTGTATCACATTGATTGGTTTGTGGATGTTGAACCATCCTTGCATCCCTCTCCATCTTGTGTTTGAACAGTGTCTTTTCTTGTCTAATTGCCCTAGTTAGAACCTCCTGTACAAAGATGAAATTAAGTGACAGGATCAGATATCCTTGTCTTATTCTAGCAGGAAAGCTTTCAGTCTTTCATCATTAAGTGTAGTACTAGTCGTGGGATTTTCAAAGATGCCTTGTACCAGGTTTTAGAAGTTTCTTTCTCTTCCTAGTTTGTTGAGTGTTTTTATTATGAAAGGCTATTCAATTTTGTCAAATGCTTTTTCTGAGATGATCATTTTTTTCTCATTTATTTTATCCATATGGTTTATTACATTAATTGATTTTTGGACATTAAGCCAATATTGCATTCCTGGGATAAACTTCTGTTGCTCATGGTGTATATTCCTTTTTATATTGCTAGATTCTCTTTGCTAGTATTTTGTTGAGGATTTTTGCATCTATGTTCATAAGAGATACTGATCTGTAGTTTTATTGTGCTGTCTTTTTCTGGTTTGGTATCAGGATAATACTGGCATCATAGAATGAGTTGGGAAGTATTCTTCCTCTTGTATTTTTTGGAAGAGTTTGTGAAGGATTGATGTTAATTCTTCTTAAATGTTCAATAGAATTCACCAGTGAAGCCATCTGGGTCTGGGTTTTTCTTTGTAGGTAATTTTTTTTGTTCGTAATTGAATCTGTTTATGTGTTACAGGTCTATTCAGATTTTATATTCCTTCTTGAGTCAGTTTTGGTAGTTTATGAATTTGTCCATTTCATCTAAGTTACCTGATTTTGTTTGTATAGATATTTCCAGCTGTAAACTTTCCTCTAAGCATTGCTTTAGCTACACCACTTAAGTTTTGCTATGTTGTTTCTTAATTTACATTCATCTCAAGGTATTTATAGTTCCCCCTTTTGATTTCTTCTTTGACTCACTGGTTATTTAGGATTGTGTTGTTTAATATCCACATGTTACTGAATTTCCCAATTTGTTTTCTATTGTTGATTTCTAATTGCACTCCCTTTCGGCTGGTGAGCATACTGTGTATGGTTTCAAGCCTCTTAAATTTATTGAGGCTTATTTCATGGCCTCACAAACAGTCTCTTTAGGAAAATGTTCCTTGTGCACTTGAAAAGAATGTATATTGTGCCGTTGTTGGGTGGAGCGTTCTGGTGTTAGATCTATTGGATTTATAGTGTTGTGGTCACATCTTCTACATCTTTGTTGACCTTCTGATTAGTTGCTCTACGCATTATTCAAAGTGGGGTATTGAAATCTACAGCTATTATTGTTGAATTGTCTATTTCCCTTCTGTTATTTTTTGCTTCATGTGTTTCAGGGCTCAGTTGTTAAGTTCATATATGTTTATAATTGTTATATCTTCAGATTCATTGATTCTTTCTTCTGCTGGTTCAAATCTGCCATTAGAGCCCCTCTAGTAAATTTTTCATTTTCAAATATACTTTTCACCTCCATCATTTCTATTTTGTTCATTTAAAAAAAGATTTGTATCTCTTTCTTTTTCTTTTTTTTTGGCTGAGGAAGGTTCACCCTGAGCTAACATCTGTTGCCAGTCTTCCTCTGTTTTGTACGTGAGCTGCTGTCACAGCCTGGCTGACAGACGAGTGGTGCAGGTCTGTGCCCGGGAACCGAACCCGGGCTGCCGAAGCGGAGAGCACCGAACTTAATCACTAGGCCACCAGGGCTGACCCTCTATGTCTTTCTTGATATTCTCTATTTGATGAGATAGTGTCATTATAACTTCTTTTATTTAAGTCACTTTCCTTCAGTTCTTTAAACGTGTATAATTGCTGCTTTGAAGCCCCATCTTTAAATCCAATATCTGGGCCATCTCACAGGCAGCTTCTGTTGCTTGTGTTTTTTCTGGTGATAGATTACACTTTCCTGTTTCTGTCTCTTATAGTTTTCATTAAAAGCTGGGCATTTTAAGGAATACAGTGTAGCAATTCTGGGTACTGATTCACCTTCTGCTTTTCTAGGGCTCGATTTGCTGCTGTTGGCGTATTTGCCTGGTGACTGGGCTGGACTCTTCCAGTGAGGTCTGTTTCCCCTGCAGCGTGAAGCCTCTGGTGTTCGTCCTCAGAGGGTGCAGCCTGGAGCCTGCACACAGTCACCTGGAGTGAGAGCAGTTTAAGCAGTGCTCTCTCTGACTGTCTCCTTCCTGCTCTCTCTGTTAACCTGTGTGTCTCTGTTGGTTTTACACCTGGCTGTTAGGCTTGCTAATTACCCCCTGATTGCTCTCTTGTTTTTGACAATGACCTTGGGCATAAATTGCTCCATCTGATCTGATTAAATTTTGCTTCCTCTGCAGGGGTAGTTTTTGTGATCAGTCTTTCAGGTTTTCTCTGACCCTGGAGGGACTGTTCTTACCTGTCTGTCTTCCTGGTTCTCTCTGGCAAACTTGCTGCCCTGTGGTTTCTCCTGTGGCTCTCAGACTCCTCTAAATTGCTTACCATGAAAATTCATTGTTTTCAAGAATACCCTTGACTTGAACTTCCCACACTCTGTTTAAAATAAAGTTATTCCCTTTGGGGAGAGCTGAGAAGTTCTCTGTTGTTATGGACTTCTTTTCATTCTAAACAGAATCTCTGAGCCAGAGCTCTGGGCCCAGAGCAGAAGACAGTAGTCTCTGGTCTTCTCAACTTGCCTCTCCCTGCATGGAACCTCCATCATGTGAGGGAGCTGCAGTGTGGGCAGTTGGGGTCCCAGTATTTTTAGCCTGTTGTGCCTGGGACAGAGCCCCTGCCCTGTGAACAGAGGAGCAGTAGGGTGCTGTTGGCGGCACTTACCAGGAGTCCCCTCTCTGCAATTCATAGCTAGAGGGGATGGTCACTGCTTCCAGTCTACCCCTATCTGTAGGATGCTCTTGATGAGCAGCTAAAGGGAGAGGGAGCCCCATCTTCTTGCCCACACCTGCCCAGAGTGGAGTTTCCTTCAGGCTGAGCTGAGGATGGGTTGGGGAAGGAGGAATTAGGTCATGGCTCAAGTACCACACAGAGTGTCACTGTTCTTACTAAGATTTATCAGGTTTTAAAAAAATAAATATTTCTTCATTTGCTCTATGGCCTTCAGGCAACTTTTAGAGAGTTTAAATTTTAGAAGAATAATTTTCACCTGTTCTGGTTATTCCACTAGCAATGTCTGCAGGATTCTTCATGGTCCTTTCTGAAAGTGGAAACCATGTCAGTAGTTGTAGATTAAACTTTGGCCACATTGCTAGCTCCTCTCTGCTTTCTTCCTGCTGAGTACGTGGATTTTCTATAGTTTAGTTTTCCCTTCTTGTGGTTCTTTATTGCAATTGAATGAAATACTGCTAAATGGGAACCTAGGAGGCAGCTGCCGTTCTCTTCCAGATTGCTATCTTTATCTGGAGTCCTTGGTTTTACACTAAATGCAAATATGTTATACATGCAGAGGATACGAGAAATGTTGGTGCCTCCTTATGTTTCTAAATAATCATTAATTGTCTTTCACAGCTTAGAGATGAGTCATTTAAGTACAATTTTCAAGTTATGCTTCTTCATGATAAACAATAGTCAAAAGGAATGAGGCTGCTCAGCTGCTAGTTGGCTCTTGAGGCTTTGAGAACTTCATTGTTAGAATTTTGGAACATGACAACCTGCATATGCACCTATTCCAGTTTAGAGCAGAGCTTCTCTTGCTGAGCTCATGTCAGAGTCAAAGTGCCTGCTGTTGTGCCTGCTCTGAACGAGGCCCTGGGTGGGTTTGGAGGCTCACAGGAAAACTCTGCCACTTCATCCCCAGGCAGCAGCAGCCTGAGGAGGGTCCAAAAAGGAGCCTGAGCACAGTTCAGAGCGACCTCCACGTTGTGATTTCTCCTTGGCCCAGTCTTTCTACCCTCATTCCTTCTGAACGCTGCAGCAGGTACAAACAAGGGGACATGGCCCTGCGACCCAGCCTTTCCAGCCTGTGCTTTGACCACAACTCTCTGTGCAGAATAAGACAGAGTCAGGAGGAGGAGAGGCAGGAAGTGGCTGTGGCTGAGGCAGGATGCCTGTTTTTCTGTGCACAAGTGAATTTACAAAACATCATCGGGTTGCTCATTTCTTGAAAATATAGGAGATTATGAGAAAAAAATGTGTTGTGATATGCTGAGATATGCATTACAATTGTTCTCTTTACTCCTTGTTAAATTTTATTTATAGAATTTATCACGAGCACTAAAGCACTTAAGAACACTCTCTTAATGCAAGGATTGGAGTGAAGCAACAAAAGATGTCAGATTGAAACCAAAAGGAAAAAATGAAGATCATAGCGGAAATTGTGCAGACTAAATTGCAAATCCCAGAAAGGAGGGAAGTTACTGAGCGCTGTTGGGTGGTCATGGCGGCCTCTGAATCCTTTCCCCGATTCCTGTCCTCCTAGGCAGCCTCTTCTTCTTCCACTAGGTTCCTGGAATGGCTAAGAGTTCAGGCATATGCAGGCAAACCTTGTGGGCTTTGGAGGGATGGGACTAAAACGCCTGGTAGCCGAGAGAGGAAGGGAGCCGTGGGTGTGTTGAGAGCAGCAGGAAGCTGTGGGGAAAATGCCTGATTCTTTGCTTCTTGCTTTCTTGGCTGTTGGTGCCAAAGGGTAAATGACGTTGACTCTGTCACTGTCTGTAACTATACGTTTCCCTGATGACCCTAGGGACTCAAACGCCCTGGGAGAAGGGCCTGTGCTCATATTGCTCCCTCTCACCAGACCTCTTAAGCCAAGAGCCCCAGCCCTTGTGGTCTCCCTTTGAGGACAACTGCTTTCTATGCCACTGCTGGAGGTTTGTAGCTATATCCACCCAACGTCTCAGATGTAGCGTGAGTGAGCAGAGCTGGGCTCGTGATCGTGCCACTGGGAGAGTCTGGGAACTTGTTCTCATTGGATAAAGCCCGAATGTTATTGTCTGACACAGTTCCACAGCAGGCATCAGTCTGAGACAATCCAACACTGCCCCGTCTTCGCATCTGTAGAGATGCTGCGCCTCAGAGGGCTCATGGCTTTTTTCACTGAAAGCCGTAGGTCTTGCTAGTGGCAGAATCAGATCCACACACTTTCTCCCTGAGCGCACAGCCTATATTAGAGGGAGACGCCCAGTGCTGCTGCTGGCCTGATATGCAACTCCAGTACTGAAGCTCATGGAACAAAACAGGCACCATTGGGGGAACAGAGGGACCCCAAATGAGGTTGAACTACTCAGACAGGGTAGTAATCCTTTGCAGCCAGGGTAGCCTAGGAAGAAGGCTCCTGGATATTTAGATGCATCACAGCTTGTTGTGTCTTATTGTGAGGGGACAATGCTCCCCTCCCCCTTTTCTTTTAGATAAAACTGTTCTTTTGTGTGAGTTTGGTATCCTGGAAGAGCGTGAGCTTGGCTCTTGCTGGTGGGACTGGGCCGTGCTGGGAGGCGGACGTGGTCTGATAACCCCTCAGCGCAGCCCATCCGGGAGTCTGCCTGTGCCCCTCATGAGTCAGGAGGCCTCAACTGCACTCTCAGGACTTGAGTCCCTCTGTCCCTCTTTAAAAGAAACGTTTTTTTGTTTTGGTTTTGGTGTTGAATAAATTGTTGACAAAAACTAAACTCCCCTGAGAATTTTAAAGCTAAATTCTCTGAGGAAGCCAGCGTCTCTCCTCCCTGAGATTCCATGGTCATCTGGGCCTGCCGTGTGGGTGGGACTGAGGGAGAAGATGTGCTCGTAAGGTTGCACCGCTCAGACCGTGCAATGCAGAAGGGGAAATCTTTGAGTCGTTAAGAGGATGGAACGAACCGCAGGCAGGAGACGAGGTGTGGGAAGAATAAGGTGGTGCATTAGATTCTCAGGGCTGCTGTGACAGATCCCTGCACACCGTGTGGCTTAACACAGCAGAAAGGTGTTGTCTGTTAGTTCCGGGAGTCCCAAATCAGAGTGTCACAGAGCCTTGCTCTCTCTGAAGGCTCCAGGGGAGGACCCTTCCTTGCATCTTCACAGCTTCTGGTGGTTCCTGGCAATTCTTCGCATTCCTCGGCTTGTCGGTGCGTGCGTCACTCCACTCTCTGTCCTCATGCATTTTCCCGTTAGCTGCCAAGAGAACCCAGGCTGCACCATCCACACTTTGCTCGGACACCTCCTCAGCTAAATATTAAAGTTTCCTGCCTATGGGTTAGGCTTTCCACCCAGTGGTAGAGCATAATTCAACCAACTTCTCGGCCACTTTATAGCAAGTATCACCTTTCCTCCAGTGTCTGATAACGTGTTCCTCTTGGATCTGAGATCTGACCAGAAGTACCTTTAATGTTCACTTGTCCACCAATAGTTTCTTCAAGGCAATCTAGGACTTTTCTATCCTGCGCCTCAAAATTCTTCCAGTTTCTGTCCATTACCCAAATTCAAAACCACTTCCACATTTTAGGTATTTTTTACAGCAGTACCCCAGTTCCTGTACCAAAACCTAAGATAGTTTCCATGGGCTGTTGTCACAAATGGGCACGAACTGGGTGGCTTACATCAGCAGAGATCGGTCGTCTCACAGTCGGAAGGTAGAACTCCAACACCAAGCTGCTGTCGGGGCCGCGCTGTCTCTGACACCTCTGGGAGGATTCTCCTTTGCCTCCTCCAAGCTTCTGGAGGCTGCTGGCCATCCTGGGCCTTCTTTGGCCTGTAGATGTGTCACTCCAATCTCTGCCTCTGTGGTCACCTGTTGTTCCCCTCTGTGCGTCTGTGTCCAAATTTCCCTCCTTTCATATTGATACAGTCATTGGATTGGGGCCCCCCTTAGTGACCTCATCTTAAATGGATTACTTGCAAAGACCCTATTAGGTCACAGTCTCAGGTACCAGGGGTTAGAACTTGACCCCATCTTTGGAGGACACAATGCAACCTCTAACAGGTGGTCAAGGAGCAGTGTATGCAGTTGGAGGGTGAAATGCCCCGATCTCTGTCTTCCCAGGCCTAGTTGTAGTTAGTAGGTGAAACCCGTGTAAATAGTTTTCTCTCGTCACTGGTGCTTGGCCGACTTCTACTGCCCAGGGCTTTGAGTCCCCGTTCCTTGGCCTGGTATTCGACAGTCTTTACATTCTGTCTCAACTTTTCTTTCAAGGGCAATCTTCCTCCACTCCTCCCCTTCAGAAGGACCTAATACAGTGTTTCAGTGGAGCTCTGCTTACCTAAATTTCCAGTCCTGGTTCCTGTTAATATCTGTTTTACACTGTTGTAAGGAATGAAGGAGAGAATGATATCAAGCCCAGTGCCTGGAACACAGTAGGCCCTTAAAATGCTGGTAGTGACCCCTCTCTCCAGAGTGTTTGCTGATCTCTGCCCGTGTCCAGCATATCTCCACCTCCAAGGCTTTGCTCATGCTATTTCTCCCTCTCTTTCCTGTGAGAGTGAAATTTTCAAACAAACAATTTCATGACTCTTGTGCAAATATAAAATAAACACATCAAAGATTTTGCTCAACTCATTGACTAAAGGGAACCTGTAAGACATTATCATTGATTCAAAGAGCATTTGAGAATCTAGAGTTAGCGTCCAAGACAGTCATAAAATGTAACTTTTGGGTTATACATTCGACCAGACAGAAAATTATATTCATATCTATAAGTTTATATGAAGCTTTTGTCATATGTCCATGAAAGATCCATGTTTCCCTGGAGGGATCCACCTCCAAGGACACTTTACGCCCAACACCTGTGTCGCTTTTGTTCCGAGGCCGCCCTGCGCCTGCAAGAGGCAGTTCTTCTTGTGCATCTGGGGAGCCAGGAGACCATTTAAACCAAGACTTCTGAGCGCAGGGGTATAAATAATCCGGATCCTGCCCTGGTAGACAGTGTGTGAAAGCGCTGAACTTCCTTTTCATGCGGGTACCACGTCGGGGATGAGCGAGTGGAGAAAACCCGGGAAGCCTGAGCAACATCCAAAGCCAGGAGTTAACTTGAAGGAGACCATTAAAAAGTGGAAGTTACTAAGAAAATTTTTTTTGGTGGCAAGGTGGAGGGCTGCTGGTTTCGTCACCCATGATCTATTGACCCTCCTGCTGAACGACAAACTGGGTCAGGCCCAGTGTCCGTCCCTGCATTGGTCCCTGGCTGAAGGAAGGGCTGTTTCCTGGCAGAAGTTTGTGATTTTTCTTCTTTTAAGGACTTAAGAGGGAAGTGTTTTCAGATGCAGAGGCGAAGGATGAGAAACTGAGCCAGAAATCAACAGACTCCTAGAACTCTCATATCTGCTAATTAGGTACGGTCCTTCTCGGCCTTGGAGGACGACCCTCTGCAGTGGATAGAAAACGTAAAGTAAAGGTTTCCAAGCTTTCCACCTCTCCCTGTAGGGCCTTCAGTTCTATTTACGTATTTGGGGACTGCTGTAGACTGAGTTGTGTCCCCGTCCCCCATCCTCCACATTCATATGTGAAAGCCTAACCTCCAATGTGATGGTATTTGGAGATGGGGTGTTGTGGAGGCAAGCAAGTTTAGATGAGGCCATGGGTGTGGGGCCCTCAGGATGGGATCAGTGCTCTTACAAGAAGAGACACAAGAGAGCTTGCTTTCTCTTTCCACCCTGTGTGGACAAGTGAGAAGGCAGCCGTCTGCAAGGCAGGAATTGAGTCCTCACCAGGGAAGTGAATTGGCCTGCACCTTGATCTTGGAATTCCCAGCCTCCAGAATTGTGCAAAATAAATTCTTGTTGTTGAAGCCACCCAGTCTATGATATTTTCTTGTGGCCATCTGAGCTGACTAAGACAGGCAACTATGACGTGAAATCCCACAGTAGGTGAGCTTAGGGAGGGTAATCTATGACCTGAGACTAGTATCAAGAGTTCTCTTACTACTACTAGCTAACACTTATTGATCACTTACTATAATCTGACTACCATTCTGACCACTTCATATATACTACTTTATTTAATTTCACAACCACCCCATGAGGGAGGCACTCCATTGTAAAGATTAGGAAAGTGAATTGCAGAGAGGTTAACCTACCCGATTGTGGTCAGCTGAATACTGGCCCCCAAAGACAGCCATGTCCTAATCCCCAGAACCTGTGCATGTCAGTTACCTTATTGCAAAGGGTCTGTGCAGATGTGATGGAGTTCATGATTTTGACGTGGAGACATTATCCTGGATTGTCTGAGTGGGCCCTAGATGTAATCACCCAGGCCTTGAGAAGAGGGAGGCAAGCAGGAGATGTGTGTCTGGCTCTCCTCTAGACTCACACATACGCAGCTTCATCAAGGTTAGCTCCTTGGGAATGTGACCTGAACAGTTGCACAGGGTCCCGTGCTTAGAAGGGCCCCTCACTTGGTTTCATGTTCTCTGGATGTCATCTTAAAATTCTTAATGATTTTTGAACAAAGGGCCTGGCATTTTCATTTTGCACCAGACCTTGTGAATTACATAGCTGGTCCTGATCTGTGTCTTTATTGCAAGTCAGAAAAGTGTTACCTGTGGCTCTTCCAGGTGACCCAAGGCATTAACATCAATAATTGACCCAATGATATCGACCAACAGTATGGTCATTAGCAGCATAATTTCCAAATCTAGCCGCTTCCCTCCCTGGGCGGCTACCCTCTAGTGAGCTACTTTCTGCCACCTCTGGTCCTCTTAGTACCTACTCTCCAGCTTGTACATTGCCTAATCCAATTTCTCAATGTGGTGAATCAAAATGTATAATCAAAAACATAATAGTTTTATGGAGATGCAATAGACAACTGGAAGGGCTGGTCAACCATTAGAGCTTTGACAACCTGCCTCTAATCTCAGAGCAGGTTGGGACCATCCACTGGGTAAACCTAGGAAAATCTCTCTCTGCCTGGGCCTTGGGTAGGAGAAAGTAGGAAGGTTGGGAGGGAAAGTAGAGTCTGCTCTCCAGGTGCATCTTTACTTGTCAGGTGATACATATTTCCAAGCTTGCAAGAAATGTTGGAAGAAAACTAGAGAAGCTGTGTGGTCATTGGAAGATGTTTTCCAGGCCTCATCTTCTTCTTTTTCTCTGGTTCCCAAAGGTTTAGACCCTTTGGCTTAGTTTCTGAGTGCTGTTAACTTCTGAATGAGTAACATGAGACCTTCCTGAAAGACTGTAGTAAAAACCCACATTATACGGTCACTGGGAAGCATCCCCAGGCTCTAAACTTGGAAACAGCAAGCCACATATCTGAGTTCTTTCTTCCCCGAATCACCCTGCAGTCTCTCACCCCACCCAGGGGAGATGAGCAGACGTTGTGCCTGGCTTCCTGGGCCAGATGTGGGTCATTTAATAAGGCCCCTTTGGCTCCACCACTATAACCCAAAACAGCAAATGTAGCTTTGGAAATTCTGGTGCACTAGCAGGCACGTGGAGAAAAAGCTTTCAACTTGCGAACACTGAAGCACCCACCAAATCATGAGGCAATGTTTCTGTCTCTTTAAAGGCAGAGAGTTCCTTCACTGGCTCCACCCAATCTGAGTTTCCTGACTCAGAGGTTTCAGAGGGTGCAAAGACTTTTCCCCCAGAGTTAAAGCAAAAGCACCATTTCAAAGAGCTTCTTTGGAGAGGACTTGAGAACTCAACTCATTCAAAAGAAGGTGAGCCTGGCTGAGAAGAGGCCCCCTGAGCATAGAGCTGTGAGGGGCAGTAGGATCCAGGGAGTCTGCCTGGGGGTGGATTCTGGTCTGAGAGTGGTGGGAGAGATGTGGTGGTGGAGGGTAGCGTGGGGAGTGAGGAGACGGCGTCTGTCCATCTCCTATGTAACGGGACAAACTTGTGCTGAGTAGGGCACCTTCCATCCAGTTGCTCCTGTGATGGACATGAGTGCTACCTGATAACCCACCCTCTTCCCTGACTAGGAAGTTAGTGTCCCCAGGGCAGGTCTTAGAGCAATTTAGAGACCACCTAGTCTAAATCCCTCTTTTTACTGAAAAAGAAGCAGAATCCCAGAGTGTGGTGACTCTCCAGGGGTTACACAGGTCACTAACGGCAGAGGAAATTTGGAATTCGGTTTGCTGAATCCTTTCCAGCAGTTAACAGAGAGAAGCTGTGTCCCCAGCAGTGTAAGAGACGAGGTGCGGAGGGGAGAGGGTCAGCTACGCTAAGGAGACAACGTGTGTGACGCCCTCCTCGTTCCTGCCTAATTACAGCCTTGCTGCCAGTTCTCGCTTCTGGAAAGAGTGGACTGTCTTCCCTGCCCTGCCCTGATCTCTCTCTGTCCTGATGCAGACTGAAATTTAGAGCCGTGCTCCTGAGGAGGAACCCAGAAGAGGCCGTAGTGTGCAGTGGTTAAGAGCGAGCGTGGTGGGGTCGGACAGACTTTGAACTGGATGCCCCTCTGCCCAAAACCTTTAGCACCGTGACCTTGGGCAAGTTTCCCAGCATTTTTGAGCCACATCTACTTCCTCACTTAAAAAATTAGAATAATAAAATTAGCTTCGTTGCAGATCATTTTTTGGGAGTAAATGAGATAATGTGCGGAACATATTTTTCATGGTGCTTAGTATACAGTGTATGTTCAGGAGTAGTTATACTGCACACAGGTTAGGTTCTTTATTATGGAAAAGTTTGAACTTATTCAGAGATAAAGAGAATAATATAAGGAACTTTCCTGTGCCTATACCCAGATTCATCAGTTATCAATTGAAGCAGTTTTGTTTCCTCTATTACTCAGCACTCTCTATCCTCCTCAGATCATTTTCAAGTAAATATCTGACATGACGTCACTCCATCAGTAAATATTTGAATATGTCTGTCTGAAAGATAAGGGCTGTGTCAAAAATATTACCATAATCAGACATCAGAAAGCAACTAGAATTTTAAAAAATATTACTGAGTATATTCAGACTTCTCTGATTGTCTCATAATTTTTAAAATTGTTTGATGTCAGATCTAAATAAGGTCCATAACTTGCAACTGTTCAATATTTCTTAAGTTTAGCTTAATATTAGGTTTTCACCTTCCTTTTTTCTTTCTCCAAAATATCTTTTTTTAAGAAAGGGGAAGTTTTTTGTTTAACAGACTTGGACAGTGTACGTTTTGTCGATTACATCCTCAAGATGTCATTTACCATGCTCTTCTAGTTGTAGCATTTTGTGTGAATTTATGTTTAGGGAGAGGCCTAATCAGATTCAGGTTTGACTGGTGTTTTGGTGGGACCGCTTCAGAGGTGCAGCTGTGAACTTCCATCAGAAGACGCGTGATGTCCTGTTGTCTCTCCTTCTGTGATGTTAGCAGACAGTGATGACTGCCTGGAGTAAATTTGTTTCACTAAGGGTCACAAATTAGGATATTCCATCATTCTTTCTTCATTTATTAGATAGAATAATCCTATAAAAAGAAACTTCCCCTCGGCAATCCTTTCATTTCCATGAGGTACAGTTATTATAAGGAAGACAAGAGAAATGTTTGATTCTTTCCCTTTTTGTCAATGTTCAGAATGATTAGATGCTCTCCTGGCAGACTCCAAGGAGAGCAAGTGACTTCTTTTCCGAAGGTGGAACTGTTAGGAACTCCTGGATTTCAACACATTTGATATATTTCAATCCATTGGAATTATTATTCTTATTGACGCTCAAATGGTCTCATCTTTGTCCAATGGGAGCCTCTTCAAGTTGGCTCTTGAGTCTCTTTGGTAAGATCCCAGAATTTTTGGTAGCGTCCTGGCTTTCTAGTATGACAAGGTGGTCTAGGGTCAGCTTGTACATTTCCTGGCCCAGACCCGGAATCAGTTCTTCCTTCTCAGAACCCTAATTTTTTGTTGGTGGGAAATGGCATTTGAAAACCACAATCTGGGCACTAAGGGTACTTGTTGCTACTGGGCTCATTGTTATTTTTATGCCTTTACAATGGACTTCAAAACTAGATACACACACACACACAGACAACTAAGGATCAGATTCCTTAAAACAATTTATGATTTTTGCAAATTATTATATATGGCAATGATTATAAATTGCAAATTATGCAATTTATGCAGGGTTTTTTTGGCCTTAAGGTATTTCCCACTAGGGATGGACAATGAGATTACTGCATTTTCAAGTCTCTTGGACCAATTCTTTCTGTGTCTCATCTACTACACACACACAGTTAGGTTCATTCGTTTCATTTCCTTTTAATTTTTACTGGTATTTTTTAAATGTAATTTTTGTTGTATAATTATGTAAACTATTCACGTGGATTCAAGATCAAATGTAGCAAATCTGAATATATCCAAAAAGTCTAGTTTTCATCTTTTATCCCTGGTTCCTCCCCCTGTTCCTCCCACTCCGTGTAAGTAACGCTTTGTTTCTTTAGTTTTCAGATTAGCCAGCCCTGGCGCTCTAGTGGTTAAGATTTGGCGGGTTCATTTCTTGGTCAGGGAGCCACACCACTGTCTGTTGGTGTCATACTGTGGCAGCTGCATGTTGCTGTGATGCTGAAAAGCTGTGCCACTGGCATGTCAAATAGCAGCAGAGTCACGAGTGGCGGACAGGTTTCAGCAGAGCTTCCAGACTAAGACAGACTGAGAGGAAGCACGGGGCCACCTAATTCTGAAAAACTAGCCATGAAAACCCTGGGAATCACAGTGGAGCATTGTCTGATGTAGTGCTGGAAGGTGAGGGTGGCACCGAAAGACCAGGCAGAGTTCTGCTCTGCTGTCCACAGGTTCACCAGGAGGCAGAATTGACTCCATGGCACTAACAACAAAGTTTTCAGATTATCCTGGCGTTGCTTTCTCCTATATTTGAAAATATACATCTTATATTTTATATGTGTAGTTCATATTCCTCCCTGTTAGAGAAGCGGTAGTAAACTGTACATCACTTTCTTCACTTTGCTTTTTTTGCTTGATGATACATCCTGGAGACCTCTCTATACTGGTTTATAGAGATAGTGCTCATTCCTTTTCACAGCTGCAGAGTACTTCACTGTGTGAATACCTAGGTTTATTCAACCAGTGCCCTAATGATGGGCCTTTGATAGGGTTTTGGTCTTTTGCTATTACAAATAGTGGTGCAGTGAATAGCCTTGTGCATAATATTTGTCTGTATTTTTGTCAGTGTAGCTTTGGAATAAATCCTAAAATTGGGATTTCTAGTCAAACGGTAAATGCAGATGGACTTTTGCAAGATGCTGCTAACTTCTCCTCTGTAGTCGGGGCTGCCTTTCCACTCCCTCTGGCCGTGTGGGAGAGCACCCGCTTCCCCTGTACCTTTACCAACAGATTGTGCCAGCCGACTTCTGGATTTCTGACAAAGCTGTAGGTGAGAATTAGCGTCTCAGGGTAATTCTAATTTATTTATTTTGTTTTTTCTACATTTTGACTTATTTTTCTCTATTTTGAAGGAATGTGAATATCTTTTCATATATTCAAGGGACATTTACGTTTCTTTTCTTCTTTGAACTATTTATTCATGTCTCTTGCTCCATTTTCTATGAAGCTGTTGGTCTTTTGTTTCTCTCCTTTTCGATTTTCTTTGTCTAATAGGGGAATTAACCCTCTTGGATTTAAGTTGGAATTTTTTCCCCCTAGTTTGACATTTGTGTTTTAATTTGTCTGTGGTGATTTTTGCCTCACATTGTCTTTTAGATTTTAATGTAATCAAATTTATGAGTCTTTTTCCTTCCTCTGTTTCAAATTCTAGCAATATTTCCCCTGCCCTCAGGTTACAAAGAATTCATCCGTGTTTCTTCTATTATTTATAGGGATTTGTGTCTTACATTTCAATTCTGATCTACTTGGAATTTGAATGGCATGAGGAAATGGATGCAGTTTCATTTTTTCTGTCTGGTTATGTAGTTATCCCGGTGTTGCTTATTAGTCCATCTTTTTTCCCATTGGTGTGAGATGTTGCCTTATTGAATATAAATGTAGCATAATATAATCAAATTGAATATAAGTGAATATAGTATGATCAATTTGGTCTATTTGTGAATTTTCTGATTTTGTTTCCCTGTTCTGTCTCTCTTCGCATGCACTGACATCATACTGCTTTAATTATACAAACCAGAATGTTTTACTCTCTGGTAGAGCTCTTCTTCCTTCATGGTTCATCTTTTTCTTGGTTGCCCAGCTAATTTTGTTAATTCTTCATCCAACTGAACTTTATAATCAACTATTTTAGCTGCAGAAAAAAAGTAATGGCGTAATTTTTAAAATTTATATTTATATAAAATCATATTAAAAATATCTATTAATTCCAATTTAATGAAATGCTTTAAACATGAATCAGTGTTGAATTTGGTTAAATGTCTTTTCTGCATTAAGGTAATTTTCTTCTTAATCTGTTAATGAGATGTGTTGTAACAATCAATTTTTCTCATATTGAACCACTCTTGTATTTCTGAATAAATCACACTTAATCATTTATTACTTTTAGTGTCCAATAATATATTTAGGATGTTTGTATCAATATTCACAAATGAACCATGTCTGTAGTTTTATTTATTGGTGAAATCTTTGTTAGCCTTTGGGGTCAATATCATCCTTGCTTCATGAAAAGAATTGAAAGTTTTCATTCTTTTTTATATGATCAGGAATAGTTTATGTAGCATCAAGCTGATCAGATCTTTAAAGGTTTAAATGAGTTCCCCTGTGAAGCCATCTATCTGGACCTGTTATTTTTTTGTGGGGAAACTCCTTAACTCCTTTCTCTATTGTGTCTTCCATAGTAGTTGAACTGTTTCATCTTTCTGTCTCTACTGGGATAAATATGGATAATAGACTATTACAAATTTTCAGGGAGGAGAAGAAAGACAAGAGAATTGGAAATGGTTCCTACTTCCCCAAATTAACCCTATTTCTCTTCTTCTCAGCCTTCCTAACCTCAAGGTCTTGTGGGTCCCTAAGTCCCAGATCCCCTGAACATGGCTGCTGCTCAGGACAACACTCTGAGGATTGTTCTTGTAGGGAGAACTGGAAGTGGGAAAAGTGCAACAGCAAACACCATCATTAAGAAGCAACTATTTACTTCTAAAATTTCTGCTGACGCTGTTACCAAGAAGTGTCAAAAAGCATCCCGGAAATGGAAAGGGAGGGACCTTCTTGTTGTTGACACCCCAGGGCTCTTTGACACCAAGGAGAAACTGGAGACCACCTGTAGGGAAATCAGCCGGTGTGTCCTCTTCTCCTGCCCTGGGCCTCACGCCATCGTCATGGTTCTGAGGCTGGGCCGCTACACACAGGAAGAGCAGAATACCATCGCATTGATCAAGGCTCTCTTTGGGAAGGCTGCCATGAAGCACATGATCATCTTGTTCACTGGCAAAGATGATTTGGAGGGTCAGAGACTAAGCGACTTTATAGCAGAGGCGGATGTGAAGCTGAGAAGCGTGGTCCAGGAGTGTGGGGACCGCTTCTGTGCCTTCAACAACAGAGCAGACGAAGCCGAGAAGGAAGCTCAAGTGCAGGAGCTGGTGGAGCTGATAGAGAACATGGTGCAGAAGAACAGAGGGACTTACTTTTCAGACGCCATATACAAGGACACAGAGCACAGGCTGAAACTACAGGCAGAGATCTTGGAGAAAATCTACACTGATGAATTAAACCATGAAATTGAACTAGTAGAAAAGGAATTTGCTGATAAACTGCAAGAAAAAGAGGAAAAACTTAAATCACTGAAGAAGAAATATGAGGAACGAATAAAAAATATAAGGCAAGAAGCTGAGAGTAATATATTCCAAGATGTTTTAAATGGGATTATGAAGATGCTTTCAAAAATATGGCATATGTTTTGGAAGTAATGTAAATTTCATTTTTTTCTTAATCTGCTATGATTTGTAATGTGGTGGATTATGTTTTCCAAAGATGGTTTCTACAGTGTCTCTTATCCTACTTATTCTTCTGCTATCTGACCTTGTTACTCCTTTCATTGAGTTAACGGATCTGTGCCCCTTACCCTGAAATTGGATGGACTTTGTGACTGCTTTGATAAATAGAGGATAGTTGAAGCAACACCATGTGACTGCTCAGGTTCAAGAGGGAATTGACTCATTGCTCTCTTGTCATGCTTGCCTTTGGAACTTGGCCACCATGTTGTGAGGGAGCCCAAGTTGCCCATGGGAAGGCCCACATACAAGGATTTCAAGTCATGGGCCCACTTCCCTGGATGATCTTTCATCTGCCAGCCTCGCAAGTGAGGTAACACAGAAGTGGACTGTCCAGCTGCCAACTGAGCCACCTCTGATGAAGATGCAAAGAGCAAAGATGAGCCACTCACACTGAGTCCTGCCCAAATTGCAGATTCATGAGAAAAATAAAGGATTCTTGCTGTTTTAAACCACTAAATTGTGGGATGGTTTGTTATGCAGCAGTAGCTAACCAGAATTAAACATCTTCACAGCTCATCACCTACCACTCCCTGATCCCACCTGTCCCCCCTCACAGTGCCAAGAATCTTAAGAAGTTACAAAATTGGCATAATCAGGCAATGACCCATCACTAGAGTTCAAAGACTCAATTTAGGAAAATTCAAATAAGAAATCCTGCATAGGTTAAGTGTTAACACCACTGATTATGTGTGTTATTTCAGTCCACGTCTGTGAATACTTTGTTAGTGAAGCATCAGGCTTCTCTGGCAAGATTGTCCTGTGGTTCCTGGGGCTCTGGAGGTTGACAGGTCCTCTTATTGTTTTTCTCTCTTTTCTTTGTCAGGCACCGTCCTAACTTCAGCTGTCCCTGACTATGACTTAAAACTCTCTTCTGTGCAAAATACTTTCCATTTGCCTCTGCAGACCCACTTTTCACCCTTCTTCACTCTGGCTCTTTCCCTAGGAGGGGATCTCTGTGGACTCCACCAGTGGATCTCTTGCTTTCTGCCTTCTGCTTGGCTTCTGCCAATGGGAAGTCCAGGCAGGGGGTCTCTTGGGGGCAGACAAACAAGGTCAGGGTGTTTGTTCTCCTGCCTCTCTCCCTGTAGGGTCATCACTGACTAGCTGCAACCCGAAGCCCAAAGTCACAGCTCCTGCCCTGGTGGCCTCTCCACCCAGCTCTCCTTCTGGGCTCCAGTTTTCACTCACCCCTTAGGGTGAGGATGTGATCTCCTCACTGTCACCAGCACTCCCCCTGGTTGTTTCCAAACTCCATTCCACAGCTTGTAGGAAGCCCCTTCACTCGACATTCCTCCAGGTCCCAAATTAGAGCGGGCCATCTCTCCTGCTAGAATCCAGATTGATCAATCTTATGATGCCCACTTCTTTTTCTCTTCCAGAGCATTCCCTGATCTCTGTTTATTTTTAAAGATTTTATTATTATTTTTTTCCTTTTTCTCCCCAAAGCCCCCCAGTACATAGTTGTATATTCTTTGTTGTGGGTCCTTCTAGTTGTGGCATGTGGGACGCCACCTCAGCATGGCTTGATGAGCAGTGCCGTGTCCACGCCCAGGATTCAAACCAATGAAACACTGGGCTGCCTGTAGCGGAGCACGTGAACTTAACCACTAGGCCACCCCTGATCTTTGTTTTTAAAAAATTCTCTCTAGTGTTTTCTTCCACCAGAAAAATCTCTCCTGACAGCTGAAATGTCTGAGACAAGTTTATCCTCACAAACTGTGACATTGGCCGCGAGCAGATGAAAGCTTCGGTCTTGCTAAAATAATTGAGAAACTGCAAAGTTAGAGGGATGACTTTATGTCATTTATAGTGATTGCAGATAAGCCAGATTCAAATTGGTGGAATTTCTCCAGTTGTCCTTTATTTGGTCTGTGAACATGACTGAGATTATTTACTGCATCAGTGGATTTTAGGGAGACAAGGATTAGAGAGTAAGTCGGGAGAAATAAGGTCCCAAATACCTGCTCATTCTAAGGTCATTACAAATGTTGTGAATGGAGTCAAGACAACGTGGAAGGAAATAACTGTGGTGAGAAAACATATTCATAATATATGTGAAGTAACACGGCTGACCCAACTGCTATTTGCCATAACGCAATTCTCCTGTTTAAAGGTCGTTTCTGGTGAGTGACACATCAGTGCAGAATCATCTCTAGAGAGCAGAGTATGCATGCATAGTCCTTACACTCTTCATTTAAGAACCATTTAAAAGATATTTTCCCTCAGAGACCTCCAGAAGCATTATTGATCCAACCAACTTGTGTTTGTCTGGGCCTGTGTTAGGGCCTATTGAAGATCAATTTAAGAGAGTTGATGTCTTTTCTCCTGATCTTCTATTCTAGTTCAGAAGGTAAGACATACCCAGAGGAGAAATGAGTAAATCAAATAAATCATATCAACATTGTCTCTTTGCTTGACGAATGAAATATTGCCCACTCAATTATCTTTACAGTCCTTATATCCCAATTTTCTGCAAAAGTGGTTCTGGTTGAGGTCTGAGGTCTCTGGAAGTTCCATCATTTGATGTGTGCATTATCACTGTTGTTGAAATATGCGATCACCATGACCAATAAGGGGGAATTAGACTAGGATTTCTAGGAGAAGACATGAGAAAGAATTCAGGGCTTGAAGTCTACTCTGAAGGAAGTGTAGAATGTGTGCATGTGGCTGATTGAACGACGATCTTGCTTCTTTTCAGAAACAGGAAAGTTGGGGGCTGCAGGCAACATTGTCAGGGGAAGCATAGACTCAGGGGCAACAGCATTCAGTGAGGTTTGTGACAAGTTGAGTTTCAGTGTCAAAGGGAGGGTCCAGCGTAAGAGTCCTGCATTAACTTGAAATTTTGGACTGAAGATGATGTGAAAGGCCTGGGGTGAATGTGGCAAGATATTAACATAAATATCTCCCTCAAGTTCAGCTGAGTCCTCAGTATTTGCCAATATGGCCAGATTCCAAAGCTGTGTGCCAGAAAATCTATGGAGGACTTGTCAAAGGAAGGAGCTAGAAACCAGTCATATGAGGTTTAGTCTTCAACTAATTCGATAGGTATTTGAAGAGGTCAAGAGGAAAGGACTTTGTAAAAGAGGACATTTAGATTTCGGGTCACTGACCTCAGGGTTCCTCTGTAGAGTAACAGCCTTCCCAGCAGTAAGGTGATCTCTATGCAACAAAGTGTTACGATAAGGGAGGCTCCACAGTGACTCCACCTTGCATCTCCTACCCAGTGGGATGATGGTTCCCTCTCTCCTCAAACATAGTAGGGAGCCCTGTTGGACTCTGAAGGTGCCAGAAAAGGTGAGTGGTGTATGGTAATAGATTCCTGGGAGGACATGAGCTTTGTCCTCTGGAGTTTAGTTTTGGAGCCTAGTGGCTCTAAATATATGAAAGGATGTTGCTGTGTGCCAGAGGGAGCAGGGTAAAGATTGAGGAGCCTGTACTGGAAGCACCCATAACTTTCTCTGACTGAGGGTAAAAGTATGTGTTTCCCATAAATCAAATGTGGGCTACACAGAAGGGAGCCAGCCAGAGCCAGCTAGAAGGGAACTTGCCCTGGAGTCCACCAGGGATCCCATCAGTGATGAATGGACCAGACCTCTGGGAGCCCAGATGCTGGGAACTGGGCTGGAAGTAACCTGCTGGAGGGGACATAGTGGTCATTAGCTGGACTTGGAATTAGACATTTCCAGGGCACACTCTATGATGAGTCATCAATGGTGCCCTATGAGGAAAAGAGTCACTCACTGTGCCTCCAACCCCCAAGGGCAGATTACACTGACTTGTCTTCAGTGTCTCTTCCTGTTCTCCTCCAACCCATGAACAGTCAGACCTATGATGCCTGACTGGAGGCGGAAGAGGAGAAGGGCACCGTTGGGAAGCCCTGTCCACATGGCAGGTCCTTCAGCTGAAGCAGGCACCAGCCAGGGGAAGGAGCCACTTTACCCTTCAATGAAATTCAGAGTTTGATGATTGGGTTGGATGTTTTAATTACACAAATCTGACTAACAGTGATTGGAGAGGTGCTTGCTAAGGGCAGAAGCCATCCAAGATTTTCCTCTTGAGGCACTAACGGAGCCAGTTTGAAAGGCCAGTAGGAGAAAAGAATAAAAGTCTTCTTTCCATGCCCCTGTGGAGTCCCTCCTATGCAACCACACAGTTATATACAGATTGCCTTCTTGGCTGTGGGGGAGATGACTCTAGAGAAGAACTCCAGGATCTCGCCAATCCTGAGTCCTGCACCTGAGGTGTTGGGAATTCAAGTGAGTGGCAGGAGTGGGAGTCAGGGGAAGGCACTGTGCTCATGCGGATTACTGAGAGAGTTTTGAAGCTGCCACATTCCTACTAGGGAGGGGTGTTTGTGTACAAATCCCAGAGTCACGAGATTCAAATAGGTGGAGTCGGCCCTGCAGTATCTGAAGTGGGAGAAGCGTCCCCGTGAGCCCTGGGCCTTGTTTACTCAAGGTCAACCAGAGCCCAGCCTTGACCAGCAAAAAATCTGTGCTGACGGGTCTCCACATCCTTGTGGCTGAGGAGAGGACAGGCAGTAAAGAGCAGTGTGGTGCCCGGCAAGACATTTACAGTGGTGTGGGAGACTTTCACAGCAAGCTTATGGTACGTCTGTGGCAAAAGTTCTGACCATTCTTAGGGATCACAACTCAACTTTTTTTTTTTTTGAGGAAGATTAGCCCTGAGCTGACATCCATGCCTATCTTCCTCTGCTTTATATGTGGGACGCCTACCACAGCCTGGCTTAACAAGCGGTGTGTATGTCCGCACCAGGGATCTGAACCGGTGAACCCCGGGCCGCTGAAGCAGAACATGCGAACTTAAACAGTGTGCCAGAGGCCTGGCCCCACAACTCAACTTTTTGAGAGCGGATTTTGTTTTTGACAGAGTCTCAATCTGGTGTATAGGGCTAATGATCAGACTTGAAAGTATGCTTATGGTTGAAAACAAGAGGATGCTATAAATTAGAGACCTGTTTTCTGCTGTGACTTTTAACTCTGAAGACCACCCCACCAGAGAAGTTCCAGAGATGCTGTGAGTAATAAGCCCCCGAGGTCAAAGGAGGCATGTTTGAGATGCAGCAATCATTTGCCAAAGAGCTGTGCACGTGGTCCATGGACAATGACCAAAAGTTCATTTGTATAGTCAGTTGTTGAATATGGATGTAAAAATTGCAATTTCTGGATGTTGTACCCCACACCGGAGCCCTCACTAAATTCATAAAGCAAGCTTTGAATGGTAGTCAGAAACATGGTCCTTACTGAACTCTAAAATGTCTCTAATGAGGAAAGCCGTCCTCCAACTTAGAATGGCCTTAAACATCACTGCCTCTCAAGGAGGCACCTGTGCCATTATCCAAACAGAATGTTGTGTGTTCATACCTGGTACGTCTGCTAATCTGTTGTCTTTCTTAAATCACATGAGGACACAAGTGAATGCCCTGAACCAACCCCCAGCCTGGAGGACTTAGTAAATCAACGGTGCAGATCACGGGGCTCTTGGTGGAAAAAGTTGTCCCTGATTTGGGGAATTATTGTCTTGACCTGTGTTTTCTCTTGCATGTGCCTGTATTGCTGCTGTAGCATTTGCCTCCAACGCAGCAAGACAGCTGCCAAACGAGCCACCTCCGTGCTAGAGAAACCCCTTGCTGACCGCTGAGGGCACATTGGGGAAGAGGGGGCATGAGAGACTGGAAGAGCTGGTCACAAGAGGTGGAGTGTCGTGGAAGGTCATGGAGAGGACACGACTGCCAGTTGACACTAGAGTTGGACCTGGGCAATTGGAGGCTCCCCACTTCCTATCCTGTTCTTGGAATGTGCATTCCGCATGCCTTCCCCATTCCCAGAAGCTGCCCCAAGGATCCAGCCTTGAGATGGAAACGTGGTGTTGAGACTATCTGGATGGCATATGTGACTGAGCCAAGTAAAGGCTCTATATACATTTTTAGGATTTGGCGAGCAGGTGGGGAAACTACTCATCTTGCCACCACCTGAGACAAGCCTCGTAAGTAAGCTCCCTGGCTTGCTCGACCTGCCGCCCGCCCATCTAGCATGGTCTGCCTCTTTCTTCCGTCTCTCCTTGCCGTCCACCTACGGGGGTCAGGAAGCTCCTGAGGAGGTTGTGAACTAACATATGCTTTTGACACAGCAGTCTTATCTATGTTTGTAAACAAATATAAAAGATGGAATCTCTAAGGCCATGACTCTCAGTTCTTTCTTCTTGTTAGAAAGCATCTTGATGACCTGAAATTCCTTCTACTCTGGGTTGCATTCTCTGGGATTTGGACTCCGCAAATTGCCGTGTTGCAGAAGTTTGTAATGATGGCAATGCACACCCTCATCCTCCTCCTCGTCTCCTCCTCCATAAAGATCTGCGACCTCAGCTCTGAATCTGGGACTCAGGCAGTGTCTCAAATGTTCCCATCAAGGGACAGTTGCTATGCATGTTGGTGCACAGCACATAAATGGTTGCCTGGGATGAGGGTGGTGGGATGGGGAGGGATTACAAAGAGCATGAGGAACCTTTTATGGCTGATGGATGTATTCTTTTTTTTTTTAAATTTTTTATTGAGTTAATGATAGGTTACAATCTTGTGAAATTTCAGTTGTATATTATTGTCTGTCAGTCGACTTGTAGGTGCAACCCTTCACCCTTTGTGCCCACACCCACCCCCCTTTCCCCTGGTAGCCACTAATCTGTTCTCTTTGTCCACAGGTTTAAAGTCCTCATATGAGTGGAGTCATACAGAGATTGTCCTTCTCTACCTGGCTTATTTCACTTAACATCATTCCCTCAAGGTCCATCCATGTTGCTGCAAATGGGACGATTTTGTTCTTTTTTACGGCTGAGTAGTATTTCATTGTATATATATACCACATCTTCTTTATCCAATCATCCGTTGATGGGCACTTCGGGTGCTTCCACATCTTGGCGATTGTAAATAATGCTGCAATAAACATTGGGGTGCATAGGACTTTTGGAATTGCTGACTTCAAGCTCTCTGGATAGATACCCAGTAGTGGAAAAGCTGGATCATACGGTAGTTCTATTTTTACTTTTTTGAGGAATCCCCATACTGTTTTCCATAGTGGCTGCACCAGTTTGCATTCCCACCAGCAGTGTATGAGGGTTCCTTTTTCTCCACAACCTCTCCAACATTTGTTACTATTTGTTCTAGTTATTTTTGTCATTCTAATGGGTGTAAGGTGATATCTTAGCGTAGTTTTGATTTGCATTTCCCTGGTGATCAGCGATGATGAACATCTTTTCATGTGCTTATTGGCCATCCGCATATCTTCTTTGGAGAAATGTCTATTCATGTCTCCTGCCCATTTTTTGATCGGGTTGTTTAATTTTTTGTTGTTGAGTTGTGTGAGTTCTTTATATATTATGGACATTAAGCCTTTGTTGGATGTATTACTTGCAAATATTTTTTCCCAGTTAGTGGGTTGTTTTTTTGTTTCAATCCTGTTTTCCCTTGCCTTGAAGAAGCTCTTTAATCTGATGAAGTCGCATTTGTTTATTCTTTCTATTGTTTCCCTTGTCTGAGAAGACATGGTGTCTGAAAAGATCCTTTTAATACTCATGTCAAAGAGTGTACGGCCTACATTTTCTTCTAGAAGCCTTATGGTTTCAGGTCTCAGCTTTAGTCTTTGATCCATTTTGAGTTTATTTTGGTGAATGGTGAAAAAGAATGGTCAATTTTCGTTCTTTTACATGTGGCTTTCCAGTTTTCCCAGCACCATTCGTTGAAAAGACTTTCTTTTCCCCATTGTATGCCCTCAGCTCCTTTGTCGAAGATTAGCTGTCCATAGATGTGTGGTTTTATTTCTGGGCTTTCAATTCTGTTCCATTGATCTGTGCACCGGTTTTTGTACCAGTACCATGCTGTTTTGATTACTGTAGCTTTGTAGTATGTTTTGAAGTCAGGGATTGTGATGCCTCCAGCTGTGTTCTTTTTTCTCAGGATTGCTTTAGCAATTCGGGGTCTTTGGTTGCCCCATATGAACTTTAGGATTCTTTGCTCTAATTCTGTAAAGCATGTCATTGGGATTCTGATTGGGATGGCATTGAATCTGTAGATTGCTTTAGGTAGAATGGACATTTTAACTATGTTTATTCTTCCAATCCATGTGCATGGAATGTCTTTCCACCTCTTTACGTCGTCATCCATTTCTTTCAGAAAAGCCTTGTAATTTTCATTATATAGGTCTTTCACTTCCTTAGTTAAATTCACCCTGAGGTATTTTATTCTTTTTGTTGCGATTGTGAATGGTATTGTGTTCTTGAGTTCTTTTTCTGTTAGTTTGTTATGAGAGTATAGAAATGCTATGGATTTATGTAAACTGATTTTATACCCTGCAACTTTGCTGTAGTTGTCGATTACTTCTAAGAGTTTTGCAATGGATTCTTTGGGGTTTTCTATATATAAGATCATGTCATCTGCAAACAGTGAGAGTTTCACTTCTTCCCCCCCATTTGGATTCCTTTTATTCCTTTCTCTTGCCTGATTGCTCTGGTCAGGACCTCCAGAACTATGTTAAATAAGAGTGGTGATAGAGGGCATCCTTGTCTCATTCCTGTTCTCAGGCGGATGGCGCTCAGTTTTTGCCCATTGAGAATGATGTTGGCTGTGGGTTTGTCATATACGGCCTTTATCATGTTGAGGTAGTTCCCTTCTATCCCCATTTTGTTCAGAGTTTTTATGATGAATGGCTGTTGGATCTTGTCAAATACTTTCTCTGCATCTATTGAGATGATCATGTGGTTTTTATTCCTCAGTTTGTTGATGTGGTTTATCACGTTGATTGATTTGCAGATGTTGAACCATCCCTGTGTCCCTGGTATGAATCCCACTTGATCCTGATGTATGATCGTGTTGATGAATTGCTGAATTCGGGTTGCCAAAATTTTGTTGAGAATTTTTGCATCTATGTTCATCAGCCAGATTGGCCTGTAGTTCTCCTTTTTCGTACTGTCCTTGTCAGGTTTTGGTATCAGCGTGATGTTGGCCTCATAGAATGTTTTAGGAAGTGTTCCATCCTCCCTAAGTTTTTGGAATAGCTTGAAAAAGATAGGTATTAAATCCTCTCTGAAAGTCTGATAGAATTCCCCAGGAAAGCCATCTGGTCCTGGGGTTTTATTCTTTGGGATGCTTTTGATGGCTGTTTCAATCTCTTTCCTTGTGATTGGTCTGTTCGAATTGTCTGCTTCTTCTTGAGTGAGCTTTGGGAGGCTGTAGGAGTCCAAGAATTTATCCATTTCCTCTAGGTTATCCATTTTGCTGGCATATACATTTTCATAGTATTCTCTCATAATCTGTTATATTTCTGTGGAGTCTGTTGTTATTTCTCCTCTTTCATTTCTGATTTTGTTTACTTGAGCTTTCTCTCTTTTTTTCTTTGTAAGTTTGGCTAGGGGTTTGTCAATTTTATTTATCTCCTCAAAGAACCAGCTCTTTGTTTCATTGATCCTTTCTACTGCCTTTTTTGTTTCACTAGCATTTATTTCTGCTCTGATTTTTATTATTTCTCTCCTTCTGCTGACTTTGGGCTTTGTTTGTTCTTCTTTCTCTAATTCACTTAGGTGTAGTTTAAGATTGCTGATTTGGGATTTTTCTTGTTTGTTAAGATGTGCCTGAATTGCGATGAATTTTCCTCTTAATATAGCTTTTGCTGCATCCCATATGAGTTGGTATGGCATGTTATCATTTTCATTTGCCTCCAGGTATTTTTTGATTTCTTCCTTAATTTCTTCAATGATCCATTGCTTGTTCAGTAGCGTATTGTTTAGTCTCCACATCCTTGTGCCTTTTTCAGCTTTTTTCTTGCAATTAATTTCTAGCTTTACAGCATTTTGATTGGAGAAGATGCTTGTTATTATTTCAATTTTTTTAAATTTATAGAGGCTTGCCTTGTTTCCCAACATATGGTCTTTCCTTGAGAATGTTCCATGCGTGCTAGAGAAGAATGTGTATTCTGCTGTTTTTGGATGAAGTGTTCTATATATGTCTATTAAGTCCAACTGTTTTAGCTTTTCGTTTAGCTCCACTGTTTCTTTGTTGATTTTCTGTCTGGATGATCTGTCCACTGACGTGAGTGGGGTGTTGAGGTCCCCTACTATGTTTGTTTTATTTTTGATATCTTCTTTTAGGTTTGTTAATAGTTGCTTTACGATCTTTGGTGCATTCAGGGAATCCGTATTCTGTTTTATCTGATCCATTGTATTTTTCATCTCTAGTATTTCTAATTGATTCTTCTTTATAATTTCAATCTCTTTTGTGAAGTAACTCCAGAACTTGTTGACTTGTTTCTCTACATTTCCCTTTACCTCATTGAATATTTTGAACTCCTCTTCACTTAGATTACCCATTTCCAAGCCCTCAGGACCTACTTCTATATTTTTATTGTTTTCCTTTTGGACTGGAGCTTTTATAAATTGCTGGATGGTAGAGAAGCGGTTTTTGCGCATGATGCTATTATTCGGCTGCAATTACAGCCTGTTGCCACTAGATGGGGGGTCGAGAGGGTTGTTTTCTGAGCCCTGTGCCTTCAGCCAAGATGACGGCGCCCAAGGTGGGTTAGGGGAGGAGGAGCACTTTCACTCACGCCAACCCGTATTGGATAAGCTCTCACTTTCTGGTCTCCCGGGGCCCTGGCTTGCTGGGGTTCCCCCATGCAAAAGCTTTCCCCTGTTGGAGGGTTTCTGCTGCTCGGGTGGTGGGAGTCCTGGACCATCCCCCCCGACACATGGCCCCTACCCCACTCCTTCCCACACCTGTGGCAGAGATCCCAGTCTCTATGGGAGGGAGCGAAGTTCTCTCCTACCCCGTTCCAGCTCCTCCAAGGCTGGCTGAAACCTCTCTCACTTCCGTCATTTGGCTGCTCTGGGTCTCTGACGATTTCTGTTATTAGGATTGTTTTTTTGGTTGGAAAGCAGTTGCTCTTTTTGGTTGTACTTTGGAGGGGAGAGAGTCCTGAGGGAGCTCACGCCACCCTGTTGCTGACGTCTGTCTGATGGATGTATTCTTTACCTTGGTTGTGGTGATGGTTTCACCGGTGTACACATATGGTAAAATTTATTCCTATGTAGACTCGAATTATATGCAGTTTATTATATGTCAAAACTGCTTATTCATATCTTTTGTCCATTTTAAATTGGGTTGTCTTGTTATTAATGAATTGTAAGTGTTCTTTAGATAGTCTGATCTTTTTCAGCTCTTTACCAACTATGTATACAAGTTCTTTGTCAGATATTTGATTTGCTGACATTCTCTCCTTGTTTCTAGCTTGCTCTTATTTTTATTATTTTCTTATTACTTAAGATATATATTTTGCTGCTTATTTTTCATTTCTACTATGTACACTTAAAGCTAGAAATTTGATCTGTAAATACTGCTTTAGCTGCATCTCATAAGCCTTGAAATGCAATTGTTGTAAATATTTATCAATTTCTATTATATGTTATTTCCTCCATGAGTTATTTAAAACTATGTCCTCAAATTGCCAAACCCATGGCATTTCATTTATTTATCTTTTAACTACATTGTGGTTAGGAAATATGGTCTATATAATTTCAATCCTATGAAATTTTTAGTGTTTCTTTGTGGACAAACATAAGACCAATATTAATAAATGTTCCCTGTGTCCTTGAAAAGAACTGACTGAAACTGTATGAACTAGTCTATATAGTTCATCAGATCAAGGTTATTCATCATGTTGCTTAAATCTTCTGTGTACTGTTTGAGTTTTTATCTGCCTGTTCTAGCAATGACTGAGAGATGTGTGTTAAAATCTGTCATCATAAATGTAGATTTGTCTGTTTTCTCTTATGAATCAATTACTCCCTTTGTAAGTGTGATGCCTCTCCGTGTGGTACATGTAAATAGAGAACCAGTTTTACTTTGAAGAATAGGACTTTGTAGCTGTGCCCTGCCCACACTAGTGATGTGTGACCTGCCATCTCCTCTCTTGATCCTCTTTACCGTATGCCACAATTTTGTTTCTTACATAGGTGAACATCTTCTCATGTATTTTATAAATTACAAATTTATTCCTTCTTTGTCTATTTTCTGTCCTTTCAAGAAACACTGAAAGATCTGGAAATGTAAGGATCTTTACCTGCTATTATCTGCTGAGATATCCAATCACCAAGAACAGTGCCTGCACATAACAGCTCTCAATAAATATTGAATGAAAAGTCGACTTCATTTGATATTTTGCTCTCGTATGTGTAGAATTTGCTATATTTGCCTACACTTCTGATTTCAACCTTTCTCTAGTTTCATGTTTTTGATTTGGATTTTGTTTTGAATCCACGGAAAAAATGTTTATTTTTTTAAACTGAAAGCTTTGGTTCATTTATCATAGTTATAATATCTGATATATTTGGATTCATATACAAAATTTTATTTTTTGCTTTCTACTTGTCTAACTTGTTCCATAATTTGTTTTCTCCTTCTTCTTTGTAGTTTAGTTTGGATTCTTTGAGTATTTTTTCACATTATGTATTCTTTCTCTACTAATTTTTGAAATTATATACAGTTTTCTCAATTTTTTAGTGGCCACTCAGTAATTACAACACATATTTTTACTCTTTTAAAATTTATTTTTTGTGGAGGATTAGCCCTGAGCTAGTGTCTGCTGCCAATCCTCCTCTCTATTTTGTATGTGGGACGCCTGCCACAGCATGGGTTGAGAAGTGGTGCATAGCTCGGCTCCTGGGCTCCCAACCTGTGAACCCCGGGCTGCAGAAGTGGAGTGAACTTAACCGCTACGTCCCCAGGCTGGCCTCCAATCTTCCTCTGTTTTGTATGTGGGGCGCCTGCCACAGCGTGGCTTCTGATGAGTGGTCTAGGTCCACGCCTGGGAACTGAACCTGGGCGACAGAAACGGAGTGTGCTGAGCTTCAACACTAGGCCACGGGGCCGGCCCCACCACACGTATTCTTAAATTAGCAAAGTCTAAAGGTCATCTCTATTTTTATATTCTTCTAGTACAACAAATTACTTTAGAACATTTTAATTCCATTCCCACTCTCCACGTCAATCTACATATAATTGTTGTTGTGTATTTTAATTTTGTTTTTTTCTTTTTTAAACCCTAGAAATAATTACTATTATTTTGTACCTTTTATGTTTGTTTAGACTTAGTCTTTTTTTTTTAACTTCTGATTTACTCTCTGGAATTACTTTCCTCTTGCCTCAAGTACATTCTTCAGAAATTCCTTTAATGACAGCTGGAGGCAAGAACTCTCGGTCTTTGTTGTCTGAAGCGTGTTTGTTTTGCCCTTATTTTTGACAGTTATTTTCCCTGAGTATAAAATTTTAGGCTGACCGATACTTTCTCTCAGCACATTGAAAATCTGTTTCCACTGTTTTCTGGCTTCCTTTGTTACTGTTAGGAAATCAGCGTAGTTCCAGCCATCTCTTCTTCAAACCTCATCTGTCTGTTCTTTCCAGTGAGTTTTAAGAGATTCTCTTTTGATGTCCTACAGTTTCACCATTATGTGTGAAGGTGTGAATTCTTTCTTAATTATTTTCTCCGGGATTCATTAGATTTCTTCAGTATGTGGATTGGTGAATTTCACCAGTTCAGCAAACAATTCAGCCATCATCACTATGAACATTCCCTCTGCCCTATTCTCTTCTATTTTCTCTCTGTAGCATCGTTTGCCTGTTTAATTGCATGCTGGCCTGTCTTTCTCAAATCTCTCATCCAGCTCACCAAGTAGAAGTCACTGGGTTCTAGATCTCCCTTCACTGAGGGAGTGCCCTTTGGGGTTCGTGGTGAAAGTCCCCCTATTAGATGCTCCCCTGAACCAGCCATTGCCTTTGACTCTCGTTTTCATGTCAGAGTGGCTTGGAGAAGCAAAGCTCTCCAGGGATAGTAAGATGTCCCAGAATGACAGCCAGCTGCCATCCTCACTCACCTGTCTGGGTTTCATCCTTCACTTTGCTCTGCATCTGAGAAAGCTCATTTTCTTGCCTGCTCACCCATGCTTTTCAGAAAATATATGTAATATCGTTTAGTATATTTAGTTGATTTCAATGGGGGGATGAATAATCTAAATACCTGAAAGAGAAGTTTCTTTAGATTTATTTGGTTAGTTTGTTCCTGTTTTTATTTCCGTTTCCTGAGTTAATGGCTCCCTTTAGAGTTATTTTTCTGTTTATCTTTGTCTCTTTTGTCTCTGTTTCATATTGTAGTCTTTTCTCAAATGTGAGTTCTCCCTGATTGTCTTTTCATGTTTAAGGATAAATCATCACTAAAGCTACCTGAAAGTTCCATGTGGTGAGTGAGGGTCATGACTGCAGGCTTCACCTGAGGTGACAGAGCGGGACAGGCTGCTATGCAGAGGGAACCCTAAATGCCAGAATGCATAGGTTTCCCTCTGGAGATGTTCTAATCTTTAGAGAAGAGCCCTCTAATTACACACTGGGGAAGAGAGACTTTGAAGTGTGGTTTCCTGAATTAGGGGGAAGTGATGGGATGATGGCAGAATCACTTGTCTCATATTCATGTCATGCCCTACTTTCAGCCCCACAGCCCCATTCCACGTAGCTGAAGTTTCTGAAGCCGGACCTCCTCGAGGTGCTCCAGGCACCGTGTGAGCCCACCTCACCTATAGCGTCTCTGGGATTGTGTTGACTGCGGATGTCCTGCCCCAATGCATCCTTCATCTCTCTCTGCCTTCCAGAGATTTGTTGAAACTTCTTGTCGCTGATACTCCTACTTTGAAGGTCTCTATGACATCGTGGTTTAATTAGGGGTTGCAAAAAGAGAGGACGTCTGTGGTCTATGATTTATGTTAATCATTTCCCACAATGGTTAGCATAGGGCCGGTTTGCTATCTTGACTCTGAAATCCCTGACCTCTTGTTAAGTAGAAATAAAATATAATAAGAGAGAATGTGCAAATGACTTTGACATATTTATCCTTACACAGAATGATTTGTGGTCATTCACAACTTGGAAAGAGAGAAACTCAAATACTAATTTCAAGTTGCTATTACTTTAAAATAAGGAATAATAAAAAAACGATTGACCTGCTAAATTTCATATAAACAGTTTAGGCTTTTTAAGCTCCATCATCAGGATTCTAAAAGCAGAGACAGGCAGAACAGCCTGCACCCACTAACGGCCCTGGTCATTTTCCTCAGCTCAGGACAGGGTGTGAGTGTCCTGAATTAGGCCTCCTCTCCAGGTCTGAGTCCACTGTGAGCACCGCCCCACACAGAGTGGGGGACGTGGACCTTGCATCTTAACCTTTCTGTCCTGGGCCGTCACCACAACTCAGTGTGATAGATAAGACAAAAGGTGAAGGTGACGAGGCAGGAAATGGTGGTGGAGACAGGGAGGAAGGTTGCTCTGCAGAGGTAAATTTACAAAGACCTTTCTTGTTTTTGTGGAAGGTTCTAAGAAATGGGCTAACATCATTGCAGACCACATTCTTCCTGGGGACCCTGCTGTGATGTGTGAGAATCATCCTCTGGTCTCTTTACCATATAATTTCTAGTAAAGTGGTACACATATGTTGATATGCATGAGAAGGTGGTTCATAGGTTGAAAAAAAGGTGTCAAATTGTGAAGCAGAAACAGGAAATGCACAAAAGAGCAGAAATTGTCAAAAATCAGCTGCAAAGTCTTTGAGGCTTTGAGCTTCAAGATGTGCAGACATAGACCTCATCTCTGGATGGGAAGAGAGACAAATTCCTGTTGTCAAAGGGTGTGGACATCGGTAGAGTGCTGACTGGTGGCCAGTTGTATAATCATCCTACCATGACCAATGATCTGACTTACATTCAGTTGTACCTAAACAGCTGCAGGTTTCAGCTTTTTCAAATGTTAACTTGCATAAAATAGCGTTCATTCATTTTAAGTGTACAGCTTGATGAGTTTTGGTAATTTTACAGAGATGTATGACCACCACCTTAATCAAGATACAGAACAGTTCCATCACCTAACAATTTTCCTCATGGCCTTTGGAATCAATCCTCTCCTCCATGTCCCAAGCAACCAGTAATCAGCTTTCTGTCACGACAGTCTTGCCTTTTCTAGAATTTCACATGAATGTAACCTACAAGATGTAGTCTTCTGTGGTTGATGTCTTTTGCCTAGCATTTCTTTTCAGATTCCTGCATGCTGTGGCATGTTCATTTTCTTTTTGGCATGTTCATTGTTCGTTTTCTTTGCTGACTAGAATTCCATGATATGTGCATTAGTTTCCTTGGGCTGCCATAACAAAGCACCACCCATTGGGTGACTTATGGACATTTATTCTCTGGGTTCTGGAGGCTAGAAATCCAAGATCAAGGTGTCTGCAGAGTCACTCTCTCTGCGGGCTCTAGGGGCGAATCTGTTCTTAGCTTCTTTCTTCTTCTTAGCTTCTGGTGTTGGCAGCAATCCTTGGTGTTCATGGACTTGTAGACCCATCACTCAAGGACTCTTCCTCTGTTGTCACACAGCATTCTCCTCTTCCTATGAGGACACTAACCCTTTCAAGATTAAGGGTCTACCCTCCTCCAGTATGACCTCATGTTAACCAAGTATTTCTCCAATGGCCCTATTTTCAAATGAGAACACATCCTGAGGTTCCAGGAATTAAAACTTCAATGTATCTTTTTAGGGGATAAAATTTAACCCATAGCTGTATGGAGATACCAGAATTTGTTTATTCACTCACCAACTGATAAACATTTGAGTGTTTCCAGTGTGAACTATTAAAACATTATAACAAGCATTCATATGCAAGTCTATGTTTTTATTTCTCTTAAGTAAATATCTAGGAGCGGGCTTCCTGGTTTGTGTGTTTAACTTTATGAGATACTGTTTATTCTTTTCCAAAAATGTGGTAACTTTTCGTATGCTTGTTTGCGATCTATGAAAGCCCGTCCCTGCCAACATTTGGTATTGTCAGTGTTTTCAACTTTAGTCTCCTCACAGGTGTGTAGTGGTATCTCATTATGGTTTTAATGTTCATTTCCCCAAAGATTAGTCAAGTTGAGCATTTTCCATGTGCTTATTGGGCATTTGTATATCTCCCTTTCATAAAATCTTTTGTCCCTTTTCATATTGGGTTGTTTGATTTTTTATTGTTTGTAGGGATTCTCTCTATGTTCTTGATACATGTTTATGTTTGATCTGTTTTGCAAATAGTTTCTCCCAGTCTGTGGCTTGCCTTTCATTTTCTTAAGTGTGTCTTTAGAAGAGCAAAAATTTGAATTTTGATAATGTCTATATTTTCAGGTTTTTCATTTGTGTTTTTTATTTTTTTGTCCTGTTTAAGGAATCTTTGTTTAACCCAGTATCACCAAGATTTTCTTTTATATTTTTCTCTGGGAGTAGAATTGTGTTAGCTCTTACGTGTAGGTTTAAGTCCATTTGGATCTAATTTTTATGTGTGATGTGAGGAAAGGATCCAGGTTTATTATTGTCCACACAGATATCTAGCGATTTCAACACAATTTGTTGAAACAACTGTCTTTTCACAATTGGGTTACTTTGGCACCTTTGCTGTAAATTAATTGCTTTAAATATGGGTGTGTTTCTGGGCCGTCTATTCTTTTCCATTGATCTCTGTGTTATCCCTTCACCCACAGAACATCGTCTAGATTATTACAGCTTTACAGTAAATCTTGATATGAGGTATTGTAAGTCCTCCATTTCCTTCTTCTTTTTGAAATTGTTTTGCCTATTCCATGTCATCTGCCTTTCCGTGCAAATTTTCTTTTTCTTTTTTTTTGAGGAAGATTAGCCCTAAGCTAACAGCTGCCAATCTTCCTCTTTTCGCTGAGGAAGACTGGCCCTGAGCTAACATCCATGCCCATCTTCCTCTACTTTCTACTTGGGATGCCTACCACAGCATGGCTTGCCAAGCGGTGCCATGTCCACACCCAGGATCTGAACTGGCGAACCCTGGGTTGCTGAAGCAGAAAGTGCACACTTAACCGCTGCGCCACCAGACTGGCCCCCCGTGCAAATTTTAAACTCATCTTAGCAATTCCTTTTAAAATATTGTGTTAGGATTTTGATCGAGATTATATTGAACTTATAGATCAAGTAGGGCAGAATTGCCACCTTAACCATATTGAGTGTTCCAATCCACAAACACTGCATTTACTTAGGTCTTGATTTCCTTTTGCGGTTTTCAAGGTATCGGTCATGCACATCTTTCATTAAATTTATTCTTAGATGTGATATTCTATTTTAAATTGTATTATTTTTAAAACGTACTTTTTCGATTGTTCATTGCTGGTAAATAAACACACAGTTGACTGTTTTATATTGACCTTGTATCCTGCAGGTGTGTAAATTCACTTACTAGTTCTACTGGCTTTTTAATAGAGTGCTTAACATTTTCTGCATAGGTAATCACGTCATCTGCACATAAAGACAGTTGTACGTCTTCCTTTCTAATCTTTATGCCTTTTATTTCTTTGTCTTGTCCTGTTCAATGGCTTGGGTCTCCAAACAATACTGAAGAGACATCCTTGCCTGATGCCTAATATTAGGTCTAAAACACTTAGCCTGTCACTGTTAAGTATGATGTTTGAGATAGGTTTTTCCTAGATGTCTTTAATAAGATTGAATAAGTTCCTTTCTATTCCTAGTTTGCTGAGAGGTTTAATCATGAATTGAAGTTATATTTTATAAAAAGCTTTTTCTGGAGTGATTAAAATGATTACAGTTGCTCCTAACTTATGATGAGGTTACATCTCAGTAAACTCATCATAAATTGAAAATATCACAAGTCAAAAATGCATTTAATACACCTAAGCTACTGAACATCATACTCTAGCCTAGCCTACCTTAAACGTGCTCACAACACTTACATTAGCCTATAGTTGGGCTAAATCATCTACACAAAGCCTATTTTATAATCAAGCGTTGAATACCTTGTGTAATTTATTGAATACAGTCATGAAAGTGAAAGCAGAATGGCTGTGTGGGTCCAGCGTGGTTGCAAGTGTATTGGCTGTTTATCCTGGTGCCACTGCCCAGCATCACGAGGGAACATAGTACCGCGTATCACTAACCTGGGAAATACCAAAATTCAAGATTCTAAGTACAGTTTCTACTAATGCCTATTGCTTTCACACCATGGTAAAGTTGAAAAATCTTAAGTCGAACCGTCTTAAGTCAGGGACCGTTTGTGTATGTTTTCTTCAATCTGTGGATGGTGAATTATGTACATTATCAAATGGTAAATGAAGTTTGCACACTCAGGGTTGACCCCACTCAGTCATGATATAGCATTTTTATGTATACTGGTGGATTTCATTTGCTAGTATTTTTAAAGGATTTTTGTGTCTATTTTGATTATGGATATTGGCCTGTAGTTCTCTTTTCTTGTGATGTCTGCATTTGGTTTTGGTTTCACGACATGTCTGCCCTCATAAAATGAATTGGGATGTGTTCCCTTCTCTTTCATTTTCTGAGTTTGATTGATATCATATATATTTTGTCCTTAAATATTTAATGAAATTTACCAATGAATTCATTTTGCTCTGGATTTTTCTTTGTGAGAAGGCTTTAAATTACAATTTAAATTTATTATTTGATATAGTGCCTTTCAAATTTTCTGTTTCTTCTTGAGTCACTTTTGCTAACTCGTGCTTTTTAAGGAATTTGTCCATTTTATCTTATCATTTGAGTCAAGCTTATCAGCATAAAGTTTCTCATTACAGTGCATTATTTTGCTTTAATGTCTGTGAGATTGTGGTGATGTTCCCGCTTCCATTCCTGATCTTGGTAATTTGTATATTTTTACTCTTTTTCTCCATGTAGGTAGAGGCTTTTCAGTTTTCTCGGTTATTGTCAAAGAATCAGCTTGTGTTTTCATGATTGTTTTCCTGTTTTCTATTTCAATGATTTTTTCCCCGTGTTATTTCATTCTCTTTACTTTAGGTCCAATTTGCTGTTCCTTTTCCATTTTCTAAATGTAGTATCTCAGATAACTAGACAGGTGTGCCTATTTTGCTTTAACTCTAAATTAATTAAAATGAAGTAAAATTAAGAATCCAATTCTGCAGTCACACTCATTACAGTTCATGTGCTCAAAAGCCCATGTGGCCAAAGGTCATCATCTCGGACTGCACAATACAATTCCATCATTGCAGAAAGTTCTATTAGAGCTGCTAGATGAGAAGGTGGCCAGTCTCTTGCAGGAGCAAGTTTGAACAGCTCCTCCCCTCACTTCCTCTCTCCTCTGTCGTCTCAGTGTCCTGGCTTAGCACCACCTTCAAAGTCAGAGGAGTGAGCAGGACCCAGATTTTCCAGGTAAGGGAATAAGGGTGTTTGTGGGTGGGTGGAGGGTTGTAAGAGAATGTGTGATTTGGTGGAGAGGGGACCGCTCCCCTGGGTCTGTATCTACCCTCCTGGCCGACTTACTCTCAGAATCTATTTCCTGTTGGTTCCTGTTCCCCGTCTTTGCTGATTTTAGGCTGTAATCTGTTTTCAAGGCTGAGCCTCACAAATGAACGCCTCTTGCAGGGTCACTGTTCAGAGGATACTTGTACAAATAAATGATTCCTTTGACCATTTATAGAATTTATAAGCAAATGTGAAGCTTTCAGGGATCGAGATGGGTGAGCGGGTGAGCTGTGTGGGGAAGTTGGAGTGGTCCTCCCTGGAGAAGTGTCAGAGGGCTGAGGGCTGAGTGCTGAGCAGGAGTGTGCTGGCACTGGCTTGGAGCAGGAGTGCTCCCGGGGGAGGGAGCGGGGCCGCAGGGGTCTGGAAGTTGGAAGGAGCTTGGGGAGCAATGAGGAGGCCAGTGTGGTGATAAAGCCTTTTGAGAGACAGTAATTGATCACGCAGGGTCTTAGGACCATCCAAGGACTTTCAACTACTTTTTTAAAAAAGCAATAGAAAGCTATTAAAGAAGTTAAACAAGAAAAGGAATCAAATTTTAGTTCTAAAAAGGCATCTGATCATAGAATAGAAAAGAGATTGAAGATGAGATGATCAGTTAGGAGCCTGTTACATTGCAAACAAATGACAGTGCGTTGGATTAACATGAAGATGAAGAGAAAAGGATAATTTTGCATTCTTTGGAAGTAGAAGCAAGAGGATTTGGTGCTAGATGGACGAGCAGGTAAAGACAGAAGAGTTGTAGGTGACCCCAAGATTCTGCCTGAGCCACTGGCTGAATGGTGATGCTGTTTGAAATGGGCAGTGATGAAGGTGGAGGTGGAGGTCAAGGGTTCCGTTTCTGCTGAGCTCTGTTTGAGATGCATGTGGAATTGCCAAATGGAGAAGCTGCATGAGGTATAAAAGTTCAGAGCTCTGAGGAGAGTCTAGGCTACAGGCCACGTATAAATGGCGTTCAAAGCAGTAATTCACTGAATAGAGTGGGGGAAGGGCATGCACAGCCAGTGCTGAGGAAGCACGTGAAGCATTTATGTTTGTGTAAAGAAAGAGGAACAATCTGAAAATGGAGAGTTGAGGAGACATCTTGGGAAATAGGGGCAAGAAATCTAGTAGCAAGTTTATGGAAAAAAGAAACTGTTGGCTACAGGAGGTTGCAGTTTCCAGTCACTCTCCGTTTCCCTAAAATGACATAGTTATGTTTCTTTATCTACAGGAATTCAAACTACAATGGCAGCCCGATACCACAGCTCATGTTCCAACCCCAGTGAATCCAGGAGCTGCCGTGGTGAGAGGGTGCCCTGGCTCCCCAGGCCAGGAGGGTTCCTGTCTGAGCAAGAGCAAACCATTTCCAACCTCCTCTCTCATTTTCTCTTCGTTCGCCTTGCTCTGTCATTTCTCCCTCGACCCTCTATGCTTTCTCCTCATGATGCAGTAGAACAGCGAAGAAGAAGAGAGGTAGAACTATCTTGACTGATCCCAGGCTCGATGAGGGTTCTTATGTCCTACTTCCCACTATGTGGACACACCAAGCCAGGTGGAGCCTCTCTGGTTGATTTTCTGCGCCTCTCTTCAGGCTGGGAGAGGACTGGGAAGGAGGAACGTGGGAGTAATTGATTCCTCATTCAGGTCCCTAATTTCCCTGCTTCTAGTGGCCTCACTATAACCAACAAGTTCAACAGACAACCTCATCCAGTTCTGTCACATAACCTCCTTCTACTCCCTTAGCCATGGAAATCAACCACAATAGTTGAGCTTTTGCTGGTTTAGCAAACCACTCCACAATTAAGTCACGGAAAACATCAACCGTTTAGTTGGCTCTCTATTTTGTGGGTTAACTGGGCAGTTCTTGGGTCTGGGTCAACTTGGCTTAGCCAGACTCGCTCATATACCTGTGGTAAGCTAGTGGTTCAGGATGCAACTGGATAAGTTTTCACAGCCTCATGGGCATGTTTGGTAGTTAGCAGGCTCTTGGGTGGGCCAGGGTGACAGAGATAAGTGGACCTTGTTTCTCTCATCATCAATGAGGCTAGTCCAGGCCTCTTCATGGGGCAGTTGCAGAGTTCTGAAGAACAAAGGGAAGGCACGCCAGAACGCATCAGCACTTTTGAAGTCTCTGCTTACATCACGTTTTTACTTTCCTATTGTCCAAAACAAATCACAGCCCAGGCAGATTCAAAGGCTGGAGAAATATGCTCAGCAGTGTGATGGGAGGAGCTGCAAATCCACATCCCAGAGAAGCATGTGTACAGAGAGATGGGCATCATTCAGGGCCATATCTGCAATCTATCGCATAGATCGTCATCCACATGCTGCCCACATTGGCAAATTGTTGCAGTGTTGGAACTGGCCTTTGGTGCCCTTTGTTTCACCTCTCATGATTTTCCTACTCCCTCTCTCTATAGCCAACCAGAGCCCTCAGCACAGCCTTAGGTTGGAGTCTTCTATGGTGATGATAACCAAATAATAATCTGAAGTCCTGCCCACATTTTTCCTTAGATAATCTTAGCCATCCTGCATGCAATATTCTCAGCTGCTGGAAATTTACTTCTCTCACTCCAGGATTCTGGCTGTCAAATGTGGGAAATTCTACTTTAGGGATGGTTTTGTGAATCTCTGGATTAGCTAAAACCTCAGCATAAAGTGTGTAGGGATGGGGATTAGCTACAGATTTTGCGGAAGCCAGAGTGGCAGTTTCTGCAACATCTCTCTTCTGTTTGTTTGATATTTTTAAAAGATTGCTCCAATTACAGAATAGACTGAGGGGGCAACAAGGAAGTAGAGAGACTGGTTAGGAGACAACTGAGGCATGGGTGGTGATGGTAGCTGGGGCTAGAATGATGGTCTTCAAGATGGAGAGGAGATGGATGGAGCCAAGGGAACTTACTAATGGGTTGGGAATGGAAAATAAAGGAAAGAGAGGAATCAAGAGCCATTCCTAGATTTTCGGTCTGAGGAAGTGAGTGAATGTTGAAGTATCTCGAAAAATCAAAATGGAGTTAATAACATTGTCTGTAATGTTGTGATATGATAATGTATGCATTTCCTCCAAGCAGAAATCAATGGTTGTAACACAGGATTCCTTATGCAGGAACCAATCTTACTCTAGGGCTACACTGGGACGGTCTACCTTCTTGGAGAAACAGGCTCTCAAATGCATTCATCAGTTGCCTTCCGTCTGCTCCCAGTCTGTGCTTAACAAATCCCCAGACTCCAACTCTATAGCCACATTAAAGAGCTATGCGGAGAATTACCGAATACAAATACAGAGAAAGCCATAGAGATTATTTGTTGTCTGACTCAAGGCACAATTATTTGGGAGACATAGTTTCAGTTGACATGTTATGCTGCTCTGAAATTAACTTTCAACTTCCCCAGAAAGTGGAATATGCTTAACCAATGAAACTAAGAAAGTATAACTCTACTGATGTTAATCGGTATGGGTTTTTTTCCATTTGTTAACTATCAAAGGATTTTATAGTAACTCCAGAGAACTGTCATGTATTTGCTGGCTATAATTCTTCCACCTCTTAATTTAAATATAAAAGCTTCGCTAAATTTCTATTGATATATCTAGCATTGCCTCTTCCTGATTTGCTAAAGCTAAAGTCGTTAACTTTCGATGTTCGGTGTTTTGTTCTCCTGTGGGTCATAATCCTTGAAAAAATGGTTGCATGTGTGAAATATAACGGGACGATGGGCTGGATACCCACCTACCTGACTTCTTAATGGGAAGAAGAAAAGTCCCATTTTGGATAGAAATTGGGGGGAAAATAATCTCCCACTGCGATGTCCCCAAGTCAGATTTCGTGTTGCTTCCTGCATTATCTTACGAGGAACAGCTACCAGCAGCAGCTCAGAGTTCACTTCTTGAGCCATCCTGTTCCCTCCTCTGTGGGCCACTTAACTAAAAAAGTCAGAGTAAGAAACTCAAAGGAATCCTGAAAAGTCCTTGGGCCTTCCCTAAGCACTGCAAGAGGAACATCAGGCCCACAGGACTTTCTCTAGTCTTCCTGTGAGTGCACACATAACTGAAGAGAGAGGATGCTAGTGGGCAATAGTGGAGGGTGCCCGTGGGTGGGGGTCCTGGGGGGGAAACAGCTGGAGGTGGATCCTAACACTGCGGCTTTTGTTCCCTGTTGTCTTAGGGCTTGGAGACCAAAACCCCAGAGATTTGCAACTGAGACTTGTCTTAGTGGGTAAGACTGGAGCAGGAAAAAGTTCAACAGGGAACAGCATCCTTGGTAAGAAAGTGTTTAATTTCGGCCTTGCAGCAAAATCCATCACCAAGTCCTGCGAGAAAGGGAGCAGCATGTGGCACGGGAAAACAATTGTTGTTGTGGATACGCCTGGCGTTTTTGACACCGAGGTACAGGATGCTGACACCTGCAAAGAGATTGCTCGCTGCATCCTCCTGACCTCCCCGGGGCCTCATGCTCTGCTCCTGGTGGTCTCGCTGGGCCGTTACACGCAGGAAGAGCAGAAGGCCACTGAGAAGATCCTGAAAATGTTTGGACACAAAGCTAGGAGATACATGATTCTCTTATTCACCCGGAAAGATGACTTGGAAGGGACCCACTTCCGCGATTACCTAAAGGTAGCTCCAAAAGTCATTCAAGAGCTGATGAAGGAGTTTGGTGATCGCTACTGTTTGTTCAACAATAAGGCGACGGGAGCTGAGCAAAAGGCCCAGAGGGCACAACTGCTGGCCTTGGTTGAGCACGTGGTGATGCAGAATGAGGGAGGATGCTACACTAATGAGATGTACCAAAGAGCAGAGGAGGAGATTCAGAAACAAATCGAAGTGGTGCAAGAACGTTACAGAGCAGAGCTGGAGAGAGAGAAAGCGCTGATAAGAGAGGAGTACGAAGAGAAAATCAGAAAGCTGGAGGATGAGCTGGAGCAGCAGAAGAAAATGGCACAAATGGAGAGGGAGTTAGCTGAAAGGGAGACTGTCTGTGCCTCAAGGCAGCGAAATGCCAGAGAAGAGGTTGAGAGTCAGAATGCGATCCTGGAATTAATCTTTGGAGCACTGAAGATTGCTTCCTTTGTCATCTCCCGGCTGTTTAGGGAAGATTAAGCTTAATGAAAATCTGTCGATAGTTCTTGCATATGTTCAGGTGGCCCTGCCACTCATTCCCCAAAGTCAGAGCACGCTGGTCTCTGTCTCTCAGGACTCAGGAGTGCAGTGAAGTTCGCTGTTGGCAGTTGGTAGATGTTGAATCGATTTAACAGGGAGGGACAAATTCTCAATTTGTGAAACTCCAAAGCAGAAAGTATTGATGCTCCCTACCTTGTGAATTCTTTCCCAGAGACATGGAGAAAAGGAATGCAGGAGACCAGAGAAGATGACCTCGAGCTCTCTCTGCTCATCCCTAGTAAAGATTTCTCTCTAGATTCTTTCCAGACTGGCAGACAGTCACGCCCTGGGGCTTTTCTCACTTACTTTCCCTTTAGGAGGACAGTGAGTGAGCAAAAGCAGTGCTCTGCGGTACTCACCCATGGAGATGCTTAGAGAATTCTTTCTCCATGCATGTAAATGTATTTAATTCCGTTTTCACAGAAGGGCTCAATTTGTTCCTTATTGTCTCCCCATTGAAGTGTCGATGAAGAGTTCCTGGAAGATGGATCTCTCAGAACTCAATTAGGTGAAATGCCAGAAAGTGAGAAAGACAGAGACTCAACAGATAGGACAAGAATGTTTGGTGCATTTGGATGCATCTGTAGAAACTCTGACCAACCTCAAAGTGACCAATTTGCTGAATAACCAGTCCTCTCCTTTTCTGTGAAACTAACTGCTGCACCCCCACCTCCATAACCCCACAGCTTGAGTACTTACTGCTTGGCGGGTCACCTTCACTCTGCTGCTCCCACCCAGTTGAGTTATTTGCTTATTATTACTATAATAAAGCTTTTCTGTTCTCTCATATTTGTGCACAATTGGAATCTCTTTTTTTTTTTAATACCACTATTCTGCTACTTCTTCTAAGAACACGGGGATGAATTTCACTTTTTCATAAAAGTTCCAGAGGATTTTCGAGCTAGTTTTGGTCTACCCTCCAGACATCTCTCCTCCTTTTCCCTGGAAGATTGGAACCACGTTCTCAACCCTTCTGCCAGTCAAAGACCACATTCTCTTTGGTTTCGTTCATTATGTGCTGATAGAAATTATGTGTAACCAAGGTTTCTGAGACCTGAGTGGTTTTCCTGGGGCAAAAATTCCCTTGAATATTTGGACAACAAGAGTTGAAGTCCCTGTCCCTTTGTTACTTTTCCACGGGGTACCCCTCACCTGATAACTTCTAGGATTTCCCAAAGCACATTTCCATGTTCTACCAACATGTCCTGGTGGGTATATGTGGCTTATGCCAACTTGAAATTGGCTTGTCCATGCTCCAAGCCATTTGCTCAGAATAGGACATAGACCTCTCCCTTATTTCTCCAAAACAAAAATGAGTTTGTTCACTTAATAAAAGTTAGCAAAGGCTCAAGGGTAAGAGAAGGACTACAAAGAGATGCTCCCAATTCCTTTAGAAATAGTTCCTCTGAGTGAGATAGATTTGGTTTCACTCTTCAGAATGTGGGTGCATTTTGTGTCTGTTGTTTTCATCATTGGAGTATTAGCCAAAGTTGGGGGATACAAATCTAACATCCTATTGCAATAGAATCTTCTATAAGCAAATATATAACCAAAGGGCCATATATGCCTCCCAAGAAAAAGTAAATACAATTTTAATCTGAAAAAAAAGTGTTTAACTGCAGTGGTACTTTCTGTGTCAATGCATTCAATTATTCTTACCCTTGCATTCAGGTTTATGTTGTAGATGAGGCAGAAAAAAAAAAAAAAAAAAGGTTCTGCTCTTGAGAATCGGCCAGGAGACGAGATGCCCATGTGAAATACCCTGAGAGCATTGTTGCCCATCTGTCTCTCAGAGCAGAAGGTCCTTGATAAATACTACTCATTGTGATGAATACAAAGGAGGCAGGTGGCATGTGTCCTTCTCTCAAGAGTCTGGGAGTCTATACCTCTTCATCCATTCCTTATCATTCATTGATTGTTTGCACTTCATGGTAGATTTTATACCAGAGGCTGAGAATCTAGAGACAAGTGAAGCCAAGTCCCTTTTGAGACTGGCTTCATTCACTTAGCATAATCATTTTGGAGAATCATCCAAGTTGTCTGTATGAATAGCTTGTTCTCTTTTATGCTGAGTATTATTCCATCTTAGGGGTGTACCACAGTTTATCACTTCTTATTCTTATGCTTCTAATTGATTTTTCTTGTCTAATTCCATTGGCTAAGACCTCCATTATAATATTGAACATTAGTGTATGGGCATGCTTGCTTTGTTCCTGGATATGGCTTCAGTGTTTCTCAGTTAAGTAAGTGAGATACTTGACTACAGTAGTATATAAGATGTATTTGTGTGTGTGTATATGTGTGTGTATAATCCTATTAAGCAGGTATCCCCCAATCACTATTTTCTTGAGAGTTTTTATCATGAATGACTATTGAATGTCGTCAAAGCCTTTTTAAAAATCGTCTATGGGAATAACTTGTGATTCTTTTTCCTTAAATCTTTTCACAATGTCGACGAAAATAATCCATAACCAATCTATAAATGAAAATTTGGGAGAGTTTATTCTGAGCTAAAATGTGAGGACCATGACCTGGGGCCTTTCTTCCAGAAGGAAGAAAGGGCACCGAAGAAGCGGGGTGCACAGAGTGGTTATATACTATACCCCCAAAGAGGATGTTTCACATATGATTGAAATGTCCCTTTTACAGTAGTCACGAGACTGCTCTGTCGGCACAGCGATTGATGGACACAGCAGGTAGGTCTGCTGTCTCGGTGAACACAACAGGGTGGCAGGTCTGTTGTCTTGAGCTGAGTGGTCACAGGTGAGCTGGGTGGTCAAAGGTGAGTGCAGCAATCAGTTCCTAGCCTAAGGAAAGATGCTTATCCCTAAGGAAATGCCAATGTGGGGGGAAGTTGCACCTTTATCTTAAGGGCATTTGTTCTTGCCATAGTAAATGTTTAAAGCAGATATACAATGCATGCTCAATGGCCACAGTCAGGCCCTTTTTGGAAAAAACAAAGTCAGGCCGAATTAGGTTTACACCAAATGTCTTCCTCATATACTCCAATAGATCCTATTGCTTGCCATTTCTATTTGTCAACAAGATGAATGATATTAATAGATTTCCAAATATTGAATCAATTTTTCATTTCTGTTTTAAATTCCACTTGGTCATAATACATCACATTCTTAATGTGATGTTGGAATATCCTTGCTAATATTTTATTTAGTATTTTTGTATTGATATTCATAAAAGATCTTGGTCTTGTCGACATAAATAATCCATGAACAATCCATAAATCAAAATTGGGGAGAGTTTATTATGAGCGAACCCTGAGGACCACACAACTGGGAGAGTCCTTTCACAAAGGAATGGAGCACTCCAAAGAAGTGGGGGTGTTCAGGGTGGTTGTATACCATCAAAGAGCATGTACCACATGTGATTGGAATGTCCCTTTTACAATAGTCACGAGATGGCTTTGCTGGCACAGCAAGTTGGTGAATGCAGCAGGTTGGTGGTTGCAAGGTAGGTGGTCACAAGGTGAGCACAGCAGGTCAGCAATCCATCCTTAGTTTAGGGAGAGATGCTCATCCTCAGGGAAATGCTGATGTGGGGGAAGTTACATCCTTATCTTTAAGGGCATTGTTCTTGTCTTTGGGTCACAGTAAATACTTAAAGCAGATACAGGCCATGTCAGGCCCTTTTGGAAAAACAAGGTCAGGCCAGCTCTGTTTTAACCCCAATGGCTTCCTCATATACTTCAATACATCCTATTGCTTGTCATTTGTTTATCAGTCTATAGTTTCACCTCTTTGTCCTGTCTGTACCAGGCTTAGGTATCAATATTATATTTGTTTTGAAAAAGCAATTCAGAAATTTCCCTTCATTTCAATGCATTGGAACTGTCTCGACTTTAAAGATTTGGAAGAATTTTCACGCAAAACAATCTGGCCCTGGTGCTTACTTTGTGTTGTGGTTTGTTAATAGCTTTGTCCATTTCTTCCATCTAAATTGGTCTATTTAAATTTTCTTTCTGTAATGGAGACAACTTTTGTTATCAGTATTTCCCTTGGAAATTATCCATTTCATCTAGGTTTTCAAATTTATTTGCAAAGGGCTTTTAAATTTTTAAAATTTCTTCTACTTCAATAGTTATTTCCTCTTGTCATTTTGAAAATTTTATCTGTGCTCTTTTCTCTTTTTTTATTTTTATTTTTTGAGGAAGATTAGCCCTGAGCTAACATTCCCTGTCAATCCTCCTCTTTTTCCTCCCTGATCTAGCATCTGTGACCATCTTCCTCTTCCTCTACTTTAAATGCGGGACACCTGCCACAGCATGGCTTGACAAGCAGTGCACAGGTCCACACCCAGGATCCGAACCGGCTAACCCCAGGCTTCTGAAGCAGAACATGCGAACTTACCTGCAGCACCACCGGGCTGGCCCCTTTTCTCTTTTATTCTTGAGCGAGTTACTTAGCACTTTGTCTATTTTAATTTTTTCAACAAATCAGGATTTTGAATTATTAGTTATCTGATGTTCTTTATTCTCTACTACACTAGTTATTGTTTTCTATATTTTTGCTTTCTCTTGGTTTACTTTATTGTACTTTTTTCTAGTGAGAAAAAGTTTTTGAAGTGAGAATTTAATTATTTTCACTGAAAAAGTCTTTGGTGCAGTGCATTTTCCTGTTATCATCTCTTTAAAAGAATTCCATAGCTTCTGATATTTAGTGTTTTCACTACTAAGACTTCTAAGAAATTCTAAAGTCTCAGTTTGTATTTTTCTTTTCAACAAGAGCTGTTTAATAGAAAGCATTTTATTTTCCAGATCGAAGGACTATTTTTCAGAAGTAATTTCTGGTTTTATTGCATTGTGATCAGAAAGTGTTGTTTGTAATATTTTTATTTTATAGAACTCACTGACATTTGCTAATGTTTATTAATATATGATCAATTTTGGTGAATGTTCCATGTGCATATGCAAAAAAGATGTATTCTCTGTTATCGTTGCAAAGAGAGTGTGTTCTCTCTATGTCTGTGAGATCTACTTTCTTCGTTATGCTGTTTAATTCTCTGTCTCCCTTCTTATTTTTTGTCTACTTGATTTGACTCGTACTGATAACAGTGCATTGAAGTCTCCTATTATTAGGGCATTTTAGTCCACATCTCCTTGCATTTCCCGTACTTTTTGCTTCATAAACACGGTTGCTGTTATGTGACGCGTACTTTCTTAAGCATTATATCTCTGATAGAGGATTTATGAGAGAGCATAATGCGACAGAGACGTTATAACTCTATTTTTCATTCCTTTTGATGTCATAGCCGCCTTTGTAGGAAAGTGCTTTGAAGAAGCCTGTGGAAATGAGTCCCCTGAGGCTGTAAGTCACTGCTTCTTGTGGAACAATTTGGAATTCCTGGAAACAGCCTGCACAGCAAAATCGAACATACACTACATTGAGGGCACAGAGAGAAAACGTAAATTTGTAATTTGTCTGTGATTTTATAATCTTTCCTAGCTCCCATCCATCATTTCTAGGGAACAAATAGAACTAAACATTCCCTCTTGTTTAAACTGGTCCCACTGATCCGTTAAGAAGCCCCTTTTGAAGGTGTTCAGCTCTCTATTTAGGTGACTTAGAGAGCCCAGCCCCCACCATGGTGATTCTGTCCTTCAGTGGGGGATGGATGCCTTACGTGACATTGTGGTTTGTGGAGAAAGATGGGGTCCCCAGGCCTCAGCCCCTGCTCCTCTACTGCTGGGTGATGTCCCTAGTCTGTCAGGTCTCTGAAGTCCTGCTGGCCCCTGTCAAGGCAGTCCACAAGCCGGTGTAACCCAGAGTGAATTTCCCAGTTCAGGCAGTGCCCCTGGGGTGCTCCTTTGCTGAGCTCAGCACAACTCAGCTGCTGTTGGTCTAAAATTCCCTATGGCTGGTCGGGCTGCACCTCTCATGAGTCCTGTAACATCAGCTAGAGAGTGTGTTTGGCTGCACGTCAGAGAAACTTCCCTGCAGCGGCTCAACAAACGAAGGATTCAATTCTGATATAACAAGGAGTTACAGGTGGCGAGTCCAGAGCTGACGTAATTGTGCAAAGAACTTTTTTTTTCTCCCTACCTGCGCCACCATCCTTTGCAAATGACTTTTGTCCTCCAAGTGGCAAGATGGACCCTTCTCCTTTAGCCTCGTGTCTGAATTGCAGGCAGAAAGAAGATAGAAACTATAAGGAAGACAGAATGGCTCTTAAAACACAAAAGCAAAGTCAACCCAGACATGCCCACAGGACGTCTGCTTACATCTCTTCGTCATGTGGTTACGACAAATGCAAGAAATGTTGTGCGATTTAGTGTTTCACATGGGCACATGGGTCTTACAAGGCGAACTGTCGTTTTCTCAGTGAGCAAGAAGGGGCAAGTGGCTAGTAAGCAGGTGACTAGCAGCGTGTGCCATATACAGCGTGGATGAGTGTGCTCTCCACCTCGCTCTGTGGTGACCTCACTCTCACACCCATGGGAAATTCCTATGACAGTCTCCCAACCAAATTTTCACATAATTCTCATCTCCTGTTCATTTTACACACGAACCAAGGAAAGGACAAGAAAATAAAACGTCAAGCTTGAGTGTGGTCTCTAAAATAGCACAGAGGCTTGCAATAGACCAAACATCCTACAGATCAACTTTAGATAAACTATTAAGAATCAAATACCAGAGGGGCCAGCCCGGTGGTGTAGTGGTTAAATTTGTGCATTGTGCTTTGGCGGCCCACAGTTGGCAGGTCCAAATCCTGGGTGTGAACCTACATACCACTTATCAAGCCATGCTGTGGCAGGTATCCCACATATAAAATAGAGGAAGATGGGCATGGATATCAGCTCAGGGCCAAAAAGAGGAAGATTTGGGCTACAGATGTTAGCTCAGAGCCAATCTTCCTCACCAGAAAAAAAAAAATGCAACTGAAACCGGATAGAAACTGAAGTGATTCAATCCTGGGAGCAAGGACCACATAGGGTGACACCCATGTTTAATACGCTTTTCCTCTGAGGGCACTCCCCAGGCCACAGCTCAAGGAGTAACTAGAATGCAATTATCTAATATGCTTTTTGATTTCTGAACCTGGAAAGATAAAATTTAGGACACACATCTGATTGCTTTATTCTTCTGCCTTTCTCTCTGTTTCTTCCCCTTGTAAGATGAAGAGGTGTCCGCATCTCTTATTATCTGGACTTCTACTGTATAAAATGTTGTTGCCTAGTGACTACACCAGGGACTTTTATGCAAATTGGAGATGTGATAGAATATAGAGGATCCATTCTAAAGGAAATGCCCAGTCTTACAAGGCTGTCATCTTTTGACAAAACTCTATTAATATTCTCTTAATATTAGAAGCTGATTAGTCAGGTTTTTCTCTGTATTTTGTGAAGCATTAGCGTGTATCAGGGCCCCCCAGAAGGCTTGTTCCAATACAAAGTTTCTGATCCAGTGGGCGTGGGGTGAACCTGAGAGTCTGCATTCCTAACAAGCTCCCAGGTGCTGCTGATGCTACTGGCCCAGGACTGTCCTTTGAGAGTCGCTGCACAGGAGCAAATGTCCTGTGTTTGAAAAGGAAAAGGGACAGTGACCTCAATACTGGTCCAGGCATTTCCCCCACTCCAAATGCTACAAGTGGATCCGGGGCTCCAAACACCCTTTTCCCCTCCAGGATTCTGAAGGAAAGTATGCACACAAAGAACTGAATCAAATAAGGCAAAACACCATATTTCTACCATAAGGCCAGCTCTCCCCAATAAAGATGAAGCACAGACCAGAGGCCAAAGTTCGATGTCTTCATTTTTCTCCCTGAAAGGAAGAGAGCTAGTTGCACATGGTGGGGCCACCCGACAACCAGAGGCACCGTCTGGGAGGATGGAGCCGAAAGAGTAAGACTTAGCTGGACCTGCCCGAAGGAGAACATCGTTGATCAGCCTGTAGAATGAAACCAGGAACTGAAAGAGCAGGTCACATCTGGTCACAACTGCCCAAAAGGAGAGAGGACAGTCTGTTTCCCGTTTCTTGCTTTTGGGGTTTTTTTCTTTGGACGATAAAGCCAGATGCCCTTCTGTTTCATTTTTGAAAAGTGAAAATAATAGTGGGAAGTGGTCTAACGGAGGTCAGGCTCTCCTAACATCCTCACATCCCGAAACAGGTCAACCCCTCTGCCTTCCGTGAGGGAGAGGATTTACGAGGCAGCGACCCAGAGCTCCTCCCTCCTGGGTGCTGGAGGGATGAGCACCTCTTCCTTCCAAGCCAGAGGGACGACAGGCAACTTGGCGTAGCACTGCCAAGGGCTGCCTGTGGGACCCCTGCCTGTGACTTTCAAAGTCTCTGATGAAGATGCTAACGCCTACAAAATGCTTCATATAAGTTGTTAGTGTGGAAATCAGCTAAAGAACTGAATTTCAAATCTACCAGAAATGACTTGAGCCAAGTCTCACCAAATCTCCAAGGGGTAGGGTGAAAAAATACCTAGTGAGAGCCTCGTATGTGCCAGGAACTTGGTGCACAACAGTGAACGAGGAAGAGCTCACTGCCACCCACTCCCGTGGCCCTGTGTGTTAGTACACTGAGACAACGAGTAATTGAAATACAAGATGATAAAGCAATACTTTGTCCCAGGCAGACCCAGGATCTAATAGGCCGAACTCCTATTTGACATCTTGGAGGAGAGAGGACACATTTCCACAAGAAAGTCAGATATAGGACGAATACTCACATATGAATGATTCAACTCTTCTGAATCCTGTTATAAACATGGCACCCCTGGTGGTCCCTCTATGCTCTCTGCATCCCAGAGAAGGAGGCTGGAACAATGCTCCTCATCCTCCCTTTCCAGATAGGTTGGGTTAGAGGCTGTGGATGAGAGGCGATCCCGTGAGGTTTGGAGCGTGGACGAGGAGGACGATTGGCAGCTATTGCAAGTGGACGGCAGTGGTGTTTCACAGCTGATGGCTCTTGAAAACCACTCAGTTCCGCGCACCAGTTAGTCTCCCAGGCCCCAGCGTTCCCAGCCCTCCCAGGCTTGGGCAGGCCTCTCAGTCCCCAGGTTAAAAGCATATCCTAGTGTTAATACCTAGATTGGATCAGTTTTCCTAATCAAGTACTCTGTATAACTGGACGGAGATGAAATGTTTCTGGAAACAACTGAGGCAAAATAAAGGCAGGATGCAGAAGTGGCCACGAGTCGTTCTGGGACAGAGAGAGTGAGAGCTGGACTGGAGTCTTCCGCAGGCACTGCCATCGCAGGTGCTTTGTGCCGAGTTTCTCCCGCACTTCTCATCCGGCAGCTTGAAAAGCTTTAAAAGTATCTATCCCACTAATGTGATATTTTTGCCCCGAGTTTACAACACCTCTTCATAGCTTTGGGAACGCTGTAAGACACACTCAAAGTGTCATTTGGGCAGTGTCTTACATCACACTTCCCACAGGGCTCTGGAGAGGAATATCTGCAAATTGTCACATTTTAAGTCAATTGATCTTTGATGTTCTTACAAAGGTCTTGTCTTCTATGGGCAACTGTTTGGCTCCTTAATGGAAGGTCGTTCACATTTTATATACTTTAAAATGTTTAATCTTAAATTTTTCCAACAAAACTTCCATAACCAAAGTAGTGATTTCTTTTCCATCTCTGCAACTAAAAGTGTTTTGCTTTTTTGTGCCATAATCCAAGCTATTTTAAAGCTGGTCTGAGCTACAAGCTCAGATCCTATCCACAGTTGAAATAAAGGATTGCTTTTGAATTCTGCTAGCAGCCATTTTCTGGGTGCTGACCCTGGAGAGCTGCCAGACTGCAGCCGATGGCAAGAGATCGACTTGGAGCTGAGCCACTGAGATTCTGGGAGTGTTTGTTACTGCACGTGATCTGGCCTAACCTGACTCACATGGAACGGAAATCTCATGTTTGATCTTTCTGCTGACTCTCACTTTTGGCGATTTCTTTTCTGAAGGAATCTTCACCATCTTTGACTGTGAACTCAAATGTGGAAATCCTAAGGACTGAAATAAAGGCAGTTTTACTCCAGAGAGGGTTTGTGTGGACTTTGATCAGGGACTGAGAAGGGGGTGTTGGTGCCACTGACCTGAGACCACGTTAGCCCCCTTCGGGTGTCTCTGACTTAACCAGAAACCCCCAGTCTATAGTTCACTTTACAACCGAGTCGAGACGCAGGCTTCAAATGTAGGGCTGATACCTTCGTGTTCTCAGAGCAGCCAACCTGCCCTTCGAGTTTATAGCTCACAGCTCCCATTTCAGTTTAAGATTTTGTTGTTGTTACTTGTTTTGGTTTTGCTCACACAGCGTCAAACCTCACTTCTTGCATGGCAAATACGGTCGTGTGCTGTGTAACAATGTTTCAGCCAATGATGGATGCGCACACACCCTGGGGGTCCCAAAAGATTATAATGGAGCTGAAAACTTCTGAAAGGAATGACACCTCCTCAAGAAAAGCCTCAGGCAGGTCCCCCAGGAGCTGTTCCAGAAGAAGGCGTTGTTATCACAGGAGATGACAGCTGCATGAGCGTCACGGCCCCTGAAGACCTTCCGGTGCGACGAGATGTGGAGGTGAAGACAGGGGTATTGGTGGTCCCGAACTGCCAGCCCTGCAAGCTCCGTTCACGGCAAGCGCCCTACGCAGGTGCACCATTGTGTATCTTTCATGCTCTACTTTTACTGCGCCTTTTCTGTGTTTAGAGACGTTTACATACGCAAATACTTCCATTGTGTCCCCATGCCGACAGTATTGGGTACAGTAACACGCTGTGCAGGTCTGCAGCCTGGGAGCAGTAAGCTGGACAGTCTAGGTTTGCGTGTGCACTCTATGATGTGTGCACAACGACACAGTCACTCAATGACTCTTTCTCAGAACATATCCCCATTGTTAAGTGACACATGATGGTAATACAGTCTGTTGTTTCGTAGAGTGAGGGCCTCTCTGTGCTGATCTCTTAAACATAGCATCTCTGAGGACATCATAGAATGTAGCTCACAATCCCTTGCTTGTCCTGTTTCTTAAACCTTGACCAGAATCCCACCACACTGTCACCAGCGCCCTGGGTGCTTGTTGTCCCCCAGGATAGAAATCAAGAGCGATAACAAATGGGAGCAGAAAAGCAAGTTTGTTAGCTTGCACACAAGAGAAGCACAAGGGAGCCGGTGCGGAAAGGAAGGGGACAGGTGACCTGCTGGTTAGGGAGTGGGATTGTGGGGCTTTTTATCAGGCAAAGGCTGGGGAGGGGGGCCTTCTCACGGCATGTGCAGGTGGGATTTTTCTGGCGCTTGCATTCTTGTTCCACAGGCCCCCACAGGTGTTGCACGCATCGTTAGCATGCTAGCTCTCCACCCCTGGGTGTGACTTTTAGTCTGGTAATGGGGCTAAGGTCACCTTCAGCCAACTCCTGGGTGCTGGGGCACATGGGTAAGCCTGGAAAAGTCTGGGGGCTGTGGATGTCGGATCTTGGTGGTCTATCTGATTCTCTTAGCTTACCGCTTGGTTAGCGCCTTATCTTGTTAGGCCAGGGGCCTTGCGATGACCCTGTCTCGTTAGGCTGGCTCCTCTCTCAGTGTGGCCCCAAACTAACAGCCTGGGAAGCTGGGATATATGGTGGTCACTAATGGTGTCAGGCACGCTGTCCACCCTGCGAGGTGAGAAGCCAAACATTAGTCACAGTTGCAAAGAAAGAGCTTAATACAACGTATGGTTTCTGAAAAGGATGATGATTGGAAAGTTGCAGCTCACGTTTGGATAAAAGTTCCTCCAGGCACGGCTGTGAGTGCTTTCCGTCGTTAACTCATTTAAGGCTCACGGCCGCCCTCTGAGGAGGAGACTATTGCAGCTTCAGTGTTTACAGACAGAAACCGAGGCACAGAGAGCGAAGCTTCCTGTCCACAGTCCTGAACTGGGAATGGCCAAGCTGAGGTTTGCACTCAGCCAGTCCAGCTCCAGAGTCCAGGCTCTTAGCACTAAACACAAGTTCAGAAGATCCCACCGGGAGCGTCGTGTGGTCCAGGCAGCCTAGATAAGACAGAAAGAGGCGAGTCGCCCTGCTGTAGAACATTGCCACGGTCCACAGTCTCTGACGTCACAGCTGGAGTCCCTCCTCCCCAACACATATGCTCTTGACCCAAAACAACAGTCAAACGTGACTAAGGACAAGGCAGGGTCTTCAATTTGAGAACTGTAAAAATCCTTAATTTTTAAATGTTGTGTCTGATGTGGGTTAGCATTTCTTGTATAAACTTCCTTATCTGCTTCTCACATATTTACTGCTCACGTGTGAACATGCCCTGGCTGGTGTGCTGGTCCCAGGAGGAGGAGGACTGACATGGAACAGACCTACCCCAGCCAACCCACACGTGATGTGCTGGTTAATTTTGTGGGTCCACTTGGCTAGGCTTTGGTGCCCAGCTGAGGGGTCAAATAGCAGCCCACATGGTACTGTGAAGGTGCTGATTTATTTATTTTTCCAGCTTATTTAAGTATAATTGACAAATAAAATTGTAATATATTTAAAGTGATGATTCAATATGTGTATGCATTGTGAGATGTTAACACATCCATCACCACACAGAGTCACCTTTTTTTCTTTTTGGTGAGGACACTTAAGATCTAGTCTCATAGCAAATTTCAAGAATACAGCACAGTGTTGTTGCCTATGGTCTCCATGCTGCACGTTAGATCCTCAGAACCTACTCATCTTATAACTGAAGCTTTGTACCCTTTCACCAACCTCTCCCTAATGCCCCCAGCCCTCCAGGCTCTGGCACCCGCCATCCCGCTCTCTGTTTCTATGAGTTCCACTTTCATTTTTTTGGATTCTACATGTAACTGGTGTACCATGCAGTATTGTCTTTCTCTGTCTGCCTTATTTCACTTAACGTAATGCCCTCCAGGTTCATCTGTGTTTTCACAAATGGCAGGATTTCCTTCCTTTTTAAGGCTTAATAACCTTCCATTGTGTATATATACCACATTTTATTTATCAATTCCTCCATTGACAGACACTTAGGTTGTTTCCATATCTTGGCCATTGTGAATAATGCTGCAATGAACATGCGAGGGCAGGTGTCTCCGCAAGGTACTGATTTCATTTCCTTCGAAATCAGAAATACCCAGAAGTAGACTAGCTGCATCACATGGTAGTGCTATTTCCGTTTTGGGGGGACCTCCCTGCGGTCTCCCAGGGTGGCTGTACAATGTGCATTCCCACCAGCAGAGCCTGAGGGCTCCCTCTCTCCTCATCCTCTCCATCACCTGTTATCGCTTGTCTTTTTGGTGACAGCCCTTCGGACAGGTGGGAGGTGATACCTCACTGTGGTTCTGACTTGTGCTTCCCTGATGATTCGTGGTGCTGAGCACCTTTTCTTGTATTTATTGGCCATTCATGTGTCTTCTTTGGACAAATTTCGATTCAAGCATTTGCCCATTTTTCAATTAGGTTACTTGTTTTTTATTATTGAGTTATATGAGTTCCTGATGTATTTTGGGTGTTAACCTCTTATGAGATAAATGGTTTACAGATATTTTCTCCCATTTAGTAGGTTGCCTTTTCATTTTGGTGACGGTCTCCTTTGTCGTGCAGAAGCTTTTTAGTTTGGTATAGTTCCACTTGTTTATTTTTGCTTTTGTTGCCTTTGCTTTAGGTGTCAGATCCAAAAACTCATCACTAAGAGTGACGTCAAGCAGTTTTTCCCCATGTTTTCTTCTAGAATTTTTACAGTTTCTGATCTTATGTTTCAGCCTTTACTCCATTTGAGCTGATTTTTGTGTGTGCCTTGAGATAGGTGTCCAGTTTCGTTCTTTTGCATGTGGCTGTCCGGTTTTCCCACCATTTATTGAAGAGACTGTCCTTTCCCCTATGCTTTTGTTGAGAATTAGTTGACCACACGTGTGTGGTTTAGTCCTGGGCTCTTCGTTCTGTCCGCTGACCCGGATGACTGTGCCCACGTCACGCTGTTTGGAGTCAGATCGCTTTGTTATGCAGCTGAAGTCAGGAGGTGTGATGTGGCTTTGCCTTTCCCTGGCTTCTGTAGATTCATGTTGTTCTTTTGTTTGGAATGCATTCCCTTGTTTCTTCATTTTCCTTGACTCTGTTGTGGTTACCGCACATTTGACTACATAGCCACCACTCCCGGTCTTGACAGACTGACCTCATGGAGGAGACGAGCCTCACCATCCAGGCTGGCCTGAGCTCCTGGCTGCCTCTCAAACCTTCATGCTCTTCCAAACTGTTGTCTCTGTTCTCAGTGGCTCCCAGGAGATTAGGCTGTGCAGAGACCCGCCAGTGCCCCCGGGCCTGGGAAATGCCCACCCGCCTGTCCAGGCTCCCAAGGACTACGAATTGCCTGCCCCTTCAGCTGCCCAGTGCAGGCTAATTGGACACCGACCTTCAGGCAGCAGGTGGGAAAGTCAGGGCATTGGAAACACAGCCCGGCCCCTGTCAGGGGGACACCCTGGGTGCTGTGGCTGCTCCCTCTGTGCTGAGCCAGCAGGAATGGGCCCTGGGAGTGCTCGTGCTCCCCCACAGAGCAGCCCCTTTGTCCTCCGGGGTCCTGGGGAGCCTGTGAATGCCTAGCCCATCAGCTCACAGGGTGGGGCATTGGGAGCCCCCCTAGGGCAGCAGCTGTGGAAGGTGGGACGCGAGTGAGTGGACAGCTCCTTCTGTGGAGAGTGGAGATGACTAGGTTTGATTGCTGGAGTGCACCTGGGGGAGAAGGTAGGGGGCTTGCCCACCAGCTCCTTCAGGCTCCCAGGATGATGCGCCTCAGCTCCCAGACACAGGCTGGCTAGAAGCCTGACCTGTGGGCAGCAGGAGGAGAGCAGGAGGCAGATCCCTTGAGAGAGAAACTTTGAGACGGTGTTTTTGCCTGTTCCCTCTGCACTGAGCAGGGGGGCGGGGGCGGGGAGGTAGCTGCAGGAGGTGCTCTGAGCCGGGTGACTTGCGAGCCAGGCGCCCGGGTGCCAGCCGTCAAAGCTGGGGCGCTGCGTGGAGGGTCCCAGCTCTTCACTCCTAAGGGATAGACTTGCAGCAGGGGCTCCCTCCCGATTGTAAGGGTGGGGCTTGTGGTGAGTGGGTCTCAGCCGTTCCTTCCCATTTACGTGGGTACTTTCTCAGCTGCCAGGTGTGCAGGAGTCACTAAACTGGCTTCTGGATTTCTCTCAGAGAGCATTGAGCCATGTGGGGCTGTGCATTTGGTTCGTCTGTGGGAGCACGGGAGGTCGGGAGCCTCCGTCCCGCCATCTTGCTGATGCCCCTGTGAAGGTATCCGTTAGCTGTGATTCACATTGACAGCAGTGGACTTTGAGTAAAGCACATTATCCTCCATCTTGTGGGTCGGCCTCATCCAATTAGTCGTACGCCTTAAGAGAAAAGTCTCAAGGTTTTCAATTCCATGTCTGACAATTCCAACATCTGTGTCATATCTGCATTGCTTCTAATGTTTGCTTTGTGTCTTCAGACTTCTCTTGCCTTTTAGCACGCCCTGTAATGTTGCTGAAAGCTGGATGTGCTGACTCAGATACTGGGAGTTGAGGTAAACAGCCTGTGGTGTGAGGCTCTATGTTACTCCATCCAGGGGCTGGCTTGTTAATGTTTGCTGTAGCCGTAGGTGCCCGAGTGCCCATTTCCCGCAGGTCCTTGTTTTGTCTCGCCTGTTGTCTGTGGTTCTCTCTGAGTCCTTCTGAAACAGAGTTTGTGCCTCGCAGTCCCTCAGCGTTAATCTCGTTTTTATGCGGAGCGCTGTTGGCGTGGTGGGAGGAGGGAGGGAGGGAGGGGAAGTGTGAGCCTGGGGCTCAGTCTCCCTCTCCAAGTGGGTCTGTGTCCCTCTGTGATCAGCATTATTTTTTTGCCTTTTCCCTCTTCTCCCCCTTTAGGCGACACAAGCCAAACACGGACACTGCCCACCTCTCCCTCCTCAGTTTCTTTAGTCTCTTTCTTTCCTCTCTGCTCTGGCCTCAAAGGACTTCCTGGAGGCCTGACTGCCCTCAGGATCAGGCTCCTTCTATCTTCCAGAACCACCTCGTTCATCAGAAAGCCTGCCTCAGGTATGCTAAGAAGACACAATAACGATCCCACACCCTCTTTCTTTGGGAATCAGGACACCAAAAGGGGGTTTGCTGCATCTGGATCTTTGGGGGAGGAGAGTGGGAGATGAGGCATTGCCATCAGGAACAGAAGCAGAGAAAGGAGGATGAAAAGATAAACTGGATGTTCTAGAGTGTTCCCCCAAGGGCTGTTCCTGGTCACAGGCTAAGATGTGAGAGTTCTCACTACAAAGCCACAGGACACATTCTACAATGTCCTATCCCATGGTCGATGGTATTCTCTCTATTTCCTAAATATGTCTGTAATTATATAAAATTCCTTGTCACTTAGATTGCTTTCTCTGGGATCTGGAATCCACAAGTTACCATGTTGCCCAAGATGGAGATGAAAATCAACAGTGTCCTCATCCTCATCTTCATCATCTTCCTACTTCTCCTCCTCCATGAAGCAATTTATATTTTGGGAAATTGTCTTCTTTACTTTGTTTGCATTCTTCTTCCAAGATCCCTGTGAAATGGTACAAATACACAGTATAATTTCTGTTAAAATATTAGGAAACTGAGGTTCGAGTGAGGTATTAAGGTCACACAGTTAGCGATGAAGTTCATACATAATCCAGACTTCTGTTTTTCATATGTTCTCCTTAATTCTCCAGGAAAAAACAAAAACTGTTATTCTAAATAATATTTGCAATGAGACATCCTCAGGCCAGGAAACAAAATGACATTGACAAGCTAGAATCTTGTACTAAAACCAGCTGGATAATTATTTTGAAAATTCTTAAGTGATAGTTCTTCCAAAAATAAATTTAAAAAGCAGATTTGAGGGGTTCTAAATAGAATCATTTCAGTAGAAAATAATCCAGTGCTTTCAGGTGAGCTAAAACTCAATATGAATCAATGATGCCAAAAAGCTGTCACTCAAAATAAGCCCCGTGCACTCAGGCTATATTCACAGAAGTTGGGACTCGGCAGGAAATCATGCTCCCAACTCTCTCCGAGTTGACTAGACAACACAGAGAAACACATAACCACTTTCAGGGACCAGGTTCTGGAGGGTATGGACCATTCAGAGTGTTCTGGGGAGTGCAGCGAAGAATATTAAAGAAGTGTATGAAATCATTATCCAGGAAATAGTGAAGGAACTGGATAGAAGTTTCAAGAAGATACCTGACAATTATGCAAATCAGAAGAAATTTGCTGTCTGTTGATCTGCAAAGCAGACAACAGACAAATGGGTACATATTTCAGGATTTCTTCACCATAAAGGAAAACCTAAATGAGGTGTTCCAAAACGGAGGAGGGCGCCATCAGCCAGAGAAGACTAGAGTTTGATCAGAGAGCTTACAAAGCCTGATGATTGTAACCACGTGTAAGAAGAGGTCAGGCTTATGTGGGAGCCTGAACTCGATGGATGCCAACGCGCTTTCCCCTTTTACTCGTTTATAATTCTGATCTCAGTGCAACAGTGAGTCATCTGGAGTATCCCCACAGCAGAGGAATTTATGCGGGATTTCCGAGCCACATTTCTTAATCTGCCCCCTCCACCCCCAAAAGCATCTCCTCTACAAATCCGCTGCAGTGCTGACATTCTAACTCCTAGGCCGTCACCCACTTAGGGTTTTATTAATTGTGACTCTCTGAAACCCCCAGGTTAGCACACATGAAATTATTGACTCAGACGCTGAGACCTGGTTGCAGGAACGGGGCACGGGCTCCGAGCGGGAGGGAGGACCGGGCTTGAGAGAGCGAGCGCACAGGAGGAGGTCAGGTTGGATCTGTGCTGAGTGACAGGAGAGCCATCTCGCCTGCATGCCCCAAGGAGACCTTAAACGGGCATCACCGCCTCCAGTCAGTCTTGACGTGCAGAGATGAGCACCGAGCAGCGACATGTGGGGTGGGGAAAATGTGCAAACAGCCCCGTGGACTATCAAGGATTTCATTTTCTGGTCTTCCAGTGGTATTTGCCCGGTTTTGCTATATTTTCACTATTTGCTCACTTTCACACTGTGTCATTTCATAGGACATGGAGAGAGCAATTAAAATTTTTAAGTGGTTAAAGAAAAATAAGAAGAAAAACCACCACATACCAAAGAAATGGTTATTTCCCAGACCTCCAATGGGCAGTAATCTCCCGGAAACCTGCCGGGCAGACCCCCCCCCCAGCTCCCACACAAACAGTTGCTGGTGCACGTTCACCAAACTGTGCCCACCCACTCAGCATGCTCGCCCACAACCTGAGTTCAGCCCATTCCAGCCCACACCTTCAGCTCAGGTGAAAGGCAAAGTAAGGGCAGAGTAATGGGTTCCAACTGAATGGTCGTTTTGATTGCTCACGAGGGTCAAAAATGCTCATTGCTGAGCCTGCTCTGAATGAGGCCCTGGCGTGTTCTGGAGACTCAGAGGAAAAGGCTCCTGCTTCCCCTCAGGCCAGCACCAGGCTGAGGGGGTCTTCGGAGGAGGCGGGGCACAGGCCAGCAAGATGAGCACGGTGAGGTCTCTCTTCGTCCCAGCCTGTGCCTGTACCGGGTTCTGAGCGCCATCCTCATACAGGGTAGGGGTCCGGGGGTCCAACCTTCAACTCTATCCTGTGAAGTGACCACAACATTATGTGACGGGGAAAGGAAAGGTGGAGGAGGTGAGACCGGGATGACCGTGGCGGAGACAGGAGGCAGTGTTGCCATGCCCCCAGGGAAGGCCACAACCAACAGCCTTCTCATAATTTGAGCCAGTTCTGGGAAATAGTCCAACATCAGCTGTGGAGCACCGACTTCCTGCCGGCAAGCTGAGATGCACATGAACAAAAACTCATATCCTATAGTTGACGTCAGACAAATGGAGACTGACAAACAGTCCCCGCCCGCCCACTAACATGCCCCATTGTAACAACATAGCCCAGAGCCTCACTCCGGGTTTGGTTTGCATGATGTGGGTTTGCAAACTGTCTTTTTGGTGTGTGCACAATAAACTTTTATTAATTACTACTTAGGTGATTCATTGGTTTTACTTCTGTTGTTTCTGAACTTTCGACAATATCTAAGAAAGGGGCACAGACTTCGGTGAGTGATGGAGAACGTGAGCAGAGGAGATGTTCGATTGGAGGGAGAACTGAGGACAGCAGGGACATGCTCAGGCCTGGCGGTGAGCCCCTGGGGTGGCGCCCTGCTGGCGCTGACCCTCCTATTCCTGCCGGCTGTCTGAGCAGCATGAGCTCCACTGACACTGAGGGACAAGTAAGAACTTGGGGCTATTCAAGTGTATAGCCTGGTTGTGGTGAGGGAGAAAAGGACTCGGAATACCAGGAAGGGCCGTGTACACACTGCCTCCGGGATATTTTGTGCCATGAGGTGCATAAAGCTGACTTAATTTACCCTTAATTGTCTCCAAGTCAGCTTCTCTTTTGAACCTAGGAGTCAAAACTCCAGGACCAGAGGATGCTTATCGATATTGCCCTGACAGGGCTCTTGACTCCAAGCCTCCCAGTTTGGCACTGCCCCTCCCCTGGTCTGGCCCCCACTGATGATCTTGCATTAGGGATCGCTCATCCTCTGAACCAGCCCGGCAGAGTTAGAACCTCCTTCCAACCAGCTTCGGAGACCTGCGTGAGCCTTGCCGGGTTGGGGGGCCTGGGCTTGCACTAATGGGTGGGCAGGGCTCTCGTGCTCACTGGGGAAGGCCAGAAGTATTGGGGAGCCCTAAGGCCAGGTGGGAAGAGACCTTAGATCGCCTGCCACAACTTTCATTTTATCCATAAAATGAGTGACACTTGGAGGCTTTATGAGTCTCGTCTAAGGCCGTAAAACACAGTGGCAGCATCATGTCCACAACCTTCAGCTTCTGCCCTCAGACCCATAGAGTTTCTGCTCTGCCTGTATATTAGTGGGAGCACTTGTGCTGGGGTGACAATAGGAAAGTCCAAAACTGATGGGCTCACAGGAAGCCAGCACCACTGCGCGAATGGAAGAGTCATAATGTCACTAAGATGGTCATGACTGGTACTAGGTATGGTAACACGCAAAGAGGGTGAGAACTCAGATACTAATGGGAAGGGGTAGAGATGATTTCAAGGGAAGGCTAAAAAAATTTAAAAAGTCCCTACATATTTCAATTGGTGCTCTAGCGGTTAAATCCAGCACTCTCACTGCCGTGGCCCAGGTTCATTCCCTGGTCGGGGAGCCACATCACCCGTCTGTCTCTTGCCATCCTGTGGGAGCTGTGTGTTGCTGTGATGCTGAAAGCTGTGCCACTGGTATTTCAAATACCAGCAGGGTCACCCGTGGTGGACAGGTTTCAGTGGAGCTTTCAGACTAAGACAGACTAGGAAGAAGGACCTGGCCACCCACTTCCGAGAAAACTGGCCATTAAACCTTTGAACAGCAGCAGAGTGTTGTCTGACATAGTGCTGGAAGGGGGAGGATGGTGCAAAAAGACTGGGCAGGGCTCTGCTCTGCTGTCCACAGGGGCGCTAGGAGCTGGAATCAACTATGCAGCATTAACAACAACAATATACCTTAATGCAGTAGAACAAGGGCTGTTGGAGTTAATACTTCCAACACTTCCGATACTTCCAACTTCCCCTTTGTTAACATCAACACAATTCTCTTGGTAGGAATTCAAATTCCTGTCTTTGTGTGAGAATGTCTCGTGGCCAGTGAGTTATACTTATGGGGGCCTGGAACCATCTCTGACCACCCTAGCCTAACGGTCCGCCTGCACCCTGAAATTTCCTCCATTTCTCGGGAGAGGAGCTCATTGCTTAATCTCCAGATTAAATTAATGTGTGAGGCAAATTCCTCCATAGAGGAAGCAAATCCCTAAATAGGTGCTAATCTCAGAAGAGACCTGAAAGTAGGAGAAGCTGGGAATGGGCTGGGGGCTGGCCACCATGGGGGGGGGGGGGGGGGTGGGGGGGGGGGGGGGGGTGGGTGTGTGTGTCTGGACACGAGTATACTTTGGCTGGAGCCATCTCTGAGAAACAGCTTGGGCAGACTCTCGAGTGGCCTTTCCAGAAAAGCCAGTGCCTCTGCTCTACTCAATGAACTTTAGGACCCATCAGTTCTGGATCTGTCAGGACCCCAAGCCAGGACTGAGGGAAGAATGCTCCAGTAAGGTGGCTACTTCAGCTCCCTCATTTATCAGGGCAAGGCACTGGGACCAGGGTTGTTAGAAGGACATTGTGTGAGAAAGAGAGAAAGGAAATGAAGGGGAGGACAGGGACACAGACGAAGAGCCCTAAGTCAGACATATGGTTTCGGGGGTCAGAGAGAGGAGAGAAGAGGGCGTTTATGTAGAGAAGGAAACTTCCCTCTTGTCCCAGTTTCACTTCTTTAATTCAATCTTCCTTTACCAGACCAAGATTATGTAACTCAGATTTATCCTGTGTCTGTTGCTCAAGAGACCATCACTTTAGGTCACAATTCACACGTCCTAGCCTGGAATTCACAGAGTTACATCAGGCTGCAAACTTTCTTCACAGCCCCATCTCCTTCTAGTTTGCTACATGATAAGAAACACAGCAATAGGCTCGGGGTCCTCAAAGTTAGATTCCAGTCGCTGGCCCCACACTAGTTCTCTGAGTAACGTTGGTCAAGTTAAGCATCTTTCTGAATCTTATTTTTACTTATTTAGAAATGGAGATAATCTCTCCTTCGCAGTATTGCTGTAAGCACTAAATGAGAAGAAGAAATATAACACGGGCTTGGCCAGAAGTCATTAAATAAGTGGTAGACGTGTCTGCTCCAGGCACTTCACCTGTTTTATCTTCCCACCCATGTAACACCGACTTCTACCTTCAAGCCATCAGTCATGCTGTTTCCTCCACCTGTCTATTTGTCTGTCCCCAAAGCTCTCCACGTAGCCATATGCTCCATCCTTCAGTGGAAACTTCCTCCATGGTCTCCCCAGGACACTTGAGAGCGTGCATCCATCCTCCTCTGCCTGTCAATAACCACGGCCTCTTGGACTCCATTTTCCCATGTGTTTTGGTTTTGTCTTCTCAGCAATGAATGAAGACACCTGTAGAGATGAAGCCAGATGGGTTTCTTCCTTTTTTCCAGACAGCATCCTCTGGCACGTGACAGGTACGTCAGAGACTTCAGACTCTGCTTGGAGTTTATGTAAGTAGTCCACTTACTCTGATGCTCCTTGAAGTCATAGAAACTAGTAACATTAGCTATTTTGCAGACTTACTGTGTACTAGATCGGTGGTTCTCAAAGTGTGGGCCAGCGGCGTCAGCATGAATGGGAAACTTGTTAGAAATGCAAAGCCTTGGGCTGCATCCCAAACCTACTGAATCAGAAACTATGGCAGTGGAGTCCAGTAATCTGTGTTTGAACAAACCCTCCAAGTGAGTCTGATGCATGGTCAAGGTTGAGAACCATCGGGCTAAGCCATTGTCTGGGGGTCTTTCATCTCTGATTAAATCAGATAAAGGGGCTAGACAAAGCACATCTGAAATTGAAGGGTTTTGGTGAGAAAGTTAGCATAGGACCCTCTGTTGTAAGATGGACCTAGAAGAAACAAAGTGCAGGGGCGCTTGGGCAGCCAGGAAACAACCTAAATGTCCTGTGTAGAGAGCAAAGGCAGGAAGCTGGGGGGCCTCAGAGGTAAAACTCCTACTTACATTTATAGTTGGCTGCAGGGTTCCAATTCCACAGCCGGAACCCCCAGACACGACAGTGACCCCACTACAATAACGTAAATGACAACAATGTCCTAGTAAGGTCCTGGGGCCAGCAGCATTAGCATTGCCAGGGAACCGATTAGAAGTCCAGTTTTTCAGGTTCTGCCCAAATCCTACTGCTTCAGAACCTCCAGGGACATTCCACAAGCCCTTCAGGTGATTCTGATGCAGGCAAAGTCGTGTAAACTGTGCTAGGCACGGGGGCTACTCGCTTTCTGTGCAGTTTTTCATTTAATTCTGACAACCCTATGAGCAGTTTAAATTTTTGCAGTTTTAAGGGGAAGGAAATCAGGGCCACAGCTGCCTAAGGGCACACAGCTGGTCAGTGGCCCAACAGGAATGGAAACTGCCTGATTCAAACACCCCGCTGAGCAGATGGAAGATGTGTTTTGGCCAAATGTGGTCTCTGATGAACTCCCGGTAACTGAAAATGCGTTTGGGAGGGTTTGGGGGCAGGAGGGAGAGGGCGAGTCAGAAATAGAGCAAACAGAGCCATCTCTACAATTTAGTGGGTGGTGTTCAAACCCAGGATCTGGTAGCAAATTAGCCCTGTGGACCTTATCTCCTTTATAAGATCCTGCCCACCTGAGAGCCATGGCTCAGAGACTGCACCAAACAAACCTTCCAGCCGATACCTGGTGTTCAAGGACTCATATCCTCAGGTCTTCCCTTGAACTACCTGGATCTGTGTTCGGCAACTTTGCTCTCCTTCTCAGTCTCTCCCTGTGTGTTGTTTTCTCTGCCTAACCCTTGACCTGGAGGAAAATCTTTACTCACAAGAGACGAAGGCTCGCTCAAGGACAGGGGGCTGCAGATGTGTGTTTGGGCGGAGGGCAATTTCAGTCCCTTCAGATCACACCGGATAAGACAATTCTACCTCTCAGAGGGCAGAGCTGAGCTCAGGAGCAGCTCTGGGCCTTGTGGTTTCCTTTCACAGACTGAACCAGAAAGAGTTATTTTTCACTCTTGGCAAAAACACCCAGGAACCAAGTTCTTCTCAAGACATAGTTGAACTTAGAAGGAGAAGTTAAAATGAAAAGGCCCTATGTGGGAAGGGTTGGAGGGGAAATGAAGGGCTGACGGGGTCCTGACCACAGGGGAAGGTATCAGGAAACAGATTGGGGTGAAGACCTCGTCAGGCTCACCTCAGAGTTCACAGCCAGCGTTCCTCCAGCTCACTTTAACAACAATTGTTCTGTTTTCATACACTAAGGGGATGCAGTGGGTGGGGAGGCAGAGGAAATGAAGGAAAACATTGAGTAAAACCCCAATAATGCTACCCAAAAGCAGATCATGTAAAGCAGGATGAGGGCCAGACCTTTCGAATTCATTCTTCACACCGCCCACAATTATACACACCTGACCTGTGTATTGACCGCCCCCCCCCCCCCCACGCCCAAGTCAACCCTGGGGTGATTTTCCCATTTTCCATAAGAAAACATTCAGGATCCCAACTTCATGACAAATCATCTGCCTCAGTCTCAGCCTCATTTCTACGCATCCTGACTTCCTGCTGTTACCGAGCAAGGGCTCACTATCCGACGTGCACAGAAGCCAAGAGCACGGCACCAGCTTTTGAGGACAGAAAAGGCTTTATTGTCAGGTTCACTGGCAAAGCAGGAGGCGAGGCTCTCAAGTCCGTCTCCTCAATCCAAGGTTCGGGGCACATTTTAAGGAGTTAGGGCTACAAAGCTGCAGCTGGGCTCATAGGCTGATTGGCTAGTCTCGAATCAATCCATATGTGGTAATCCAGGTACTTGGGCGGCTGGATCCCAGATTTTCCTTATTGAAGGCGGAGGTCATCCTGGGGCTGTGGGTTCCTGCCTGGCACGTGCGCAGTGCTGTCTCTGCTATTGAGCGAGATTTGATTCACCAACAACCTGTTGTAAGGAAGCAAAACTCATTTAAGCTGGTCAATGATTTATGTGCTGTTTCCCTGCCTCTAGGTTCCAGCCGTCCTTGGCTTCCTTCGAATATCTGCCAGCTCCATTGCTGTCACTTGCCTTGAAATATGCTATTTTCTTTTCCCTGGAAATAGCTCCAATCTCTTTCCCTAACTTTCATTCATTCTTCAGTTTTGGCTCAAACAAGGTTATTTCTTCTCGGAAGTCTTTCCCGACTTTCCCCCCGTCATTAGTTTAGCTTGTCTCTCACACACTCCCAATGCACCCCCGCATTCTCCTTAGCAACACTCACTATGCTAAAGTCTTTGCTCAGTGTCAGGCTCACCCAAGAAAGGAGACAGTGAAGGGGGAAAGGTAAAAGCCTTAGTTTCTTAAAAGATAGAACCAGAACTCTTCTGGAGTGGAAAGATCTATTCAGAAAAACACCGTGGTTGGTATGTTTGGAAGAAAGATGAGGCCGTGAAACCAGATACAGCTGGAGCCAGGGCAATCAAAGAGAGAAGAATTCCTCTGTTTTAGAAATGGATAAGATTACTCATGAAGCAATGTAAAAATCCTAAATTAGTTATTAACAAATAGAATCCAGCAGTACCTTCAATGATAAAGATCTATTCTAAGGAGAACAAAGGAAAGTTCAATGCAAAGAAGATTCAATATCAGGAAATATTTTCATATAGTTCAATGTGTTATACAGCTATGGAGCCACAAATCTGATCATCTCCTTAACTGCTGAAGGGTACTCTGGTAAAATTCAACATCTAATAATTGGGTACTTTTTACCATAATAAAATTTTCCACCTCAGCCACAAAGCCTGCATCTTGTTTAATGGGAAACATTGGTATGACCACAAAAGTCAGGAACATGTCAAGGAGGCCTACTGTCATGGTGACTATTTAACATTCTTCCAGATACTAGCCATAATAAACTAACAGGGAAGGAAATTGGAAGTTTTTTAGAAAATTTGGGAGAAGGAGGTAAAATGATCATTTTCAGCCATACAAAGAACATCTACAAATCAATATGAAGATGATCAACAACAGAATTTCAACATGAGCAACAAATATATAACACAGGTATTAATAAAAACTTGACATAATTTTTTAACACGTGAAAAACCATTCGACCACATTCATATTGACTAATACACATGAACATCACAGTAAGATACCATTTTTCACTGATCAGATTGGCAGATAAAATCATGAGCAAGTATATGGGGAAACTACTAAAAGTCTGGTATAAGTAATATGGTAAAAATTTTTACCGTGGGCAATTCAGTAATAACTGTCAAAATTACAAAGGCATGCACCAATTGTCCAGCAATTCTACTTCTAGGAACCCATTCAGGTGATCCAATTATTTATTGCTGTATAACAAATCACTCCAAAACTCAGTGGCATAAGACAACAATTTTATTGTGCTTACGATTTCGTGCGTCAGGAATTCAGGCAGAGCACAGAGGGTGCGGCTTGCCTCTGCCCCATGCAGACTGGGGCTTTGGCTGGAGTGGCTCAACCGGCTGCCGACGGCTGGGGCGCTAGACAAGAGCCACATGTCCGTGCTCCCTGGTTGTCAGCTGTGTTCCTAGGTTCTTCTCCATTTGCAGCTGCTGGGGCTGGAATGTCCAAGCCGGCTTCTTAACTCCTTCTTGGACGACCACACTCTTCTCCTGGTGGTTCTGACTCCCTAGTTCATCATAACAACGTAAAGTCAGAGGAATTTAGAGAGATGATTGGTCAGCTTCATTCACTGAGAGAGGAGGGAGATCAAAGAGCAGTCACGGTGGCTGTTCAGTGGGGGGAGAGCGGGAGAGTGTGAACGGGCAGAGGAGAGGGTGGAACAATCCGTGGCTGAGGCTCATCCCTGTCCAATTCCAAGGAACCAGGAAGTGTCTTTACATCATGGAACCAGATGGCACATGGTGCACCTGGTGCCCCGGCTCCAGAAGAGACGATTGTGACCCATGATCTGGAATCATAGACAAAGCAATGTGATGGAATAAAACTTAAAATGGGCATCTCCGTGTTCCCTTACTTGCAAACAAACACCGCTTGTGGATGTAGCACTGTACTGGTAATCACATCTTTTAGTGGGATGCTTCTGTTATTTCTTCTGTGAAGGACCTTTTCCTCCAGTTGCTGGGGGTGCTGCCAGCGTCACACTTGTCTGGAAATTGGCTTCTGCTGAGGAGAGATGCCTTACGTAAGGTCAAGTGTCCTACCCAGGGGAAGCTTACATCCAATAACTGGTCAATGGGATTAAGCCCGGCCCGCTCACCTTCACTCAAAGGTCCATCCAAACTTTAGGTCTCCTGTAGAGTGGACATTTGTGGTAACGCTATCTCAGTCGCACTCCCCCTGCCTAATCCTGTCTTTCCTTCTCCTGCAAGTGTTACTCCTGAGGGGACTTCTTCATAAATGTCCTATCTCCATCTCGACAGTCTGCATTCCTTGGAGCCCAACCTTTTATATGCACACACATACACATCATCTATGTTGGGAAACTTATTAACATAATTTACAATTCTAATAGGTTAAAAGAAAAACTCATGGAATTATTTTAATCAACATTAAAAGAGACAATTTTCCAAATTTACACCTCAGATAAATGGCGTTAAGGAAAAAGTCTAAACATAGTGTGCTACCTTGATCTCTAAACAAACTGATTAATTAAAGGGCAAAAACCAGCATCAGTGTTAATGATATTAGATACCCTAAAATTAAAGTAAAAAATAGAAGCACAACATTAGTTCACTTTTTAAAGGTGACAACCAATGTAATTATACAAGAAAAAACAATACCGGGTATATTTTTGGAAATAGGGGAGTAAAATATCACTACTTGCATCCTATCTATGACAAACCTAGAAACCCCAAAAGAATCAAAAGGAAGTGAAAAACTATTTTTCTACATTGAAAAAAAGACATAATACTTTAATGAAGGACATAGAAACTGCCAGATGTTTTCCCAAAATGTAACGTTTTACACTCTCACCAACAGTGCAGTTTTGGTTCTTCAACATCCTTACTTGCTGTCTGTCTTTATTTTTTGTCCCCTCTGCCCCAATTTTATTGAGTTACAATTGACGAATAAAACCATATATATTTAAAGTGTACAAGATGATGATTTGATATATGTATACTCTGTGAAATGATTATTAGAGTGAAATTAACGAACACATCCACCGCCTCGCGGAGTTGCCTTATTTGTGTGTGTGGTGAGAACAGGACAGATGTGCTGACTTCACAAGTTTCACGTGTGAGGTGCAGGATTCTAACTGTAGTCACCCTGCTCACAGTGCATCCCCAGAGCTGGCTCACTCATAACTGAAAGCTTTTACCCTCTAACCATCGCCTCCCCACCTTCCTAAACGTCCAGACCCTGGGAATCACCACTCTACTCTCTGTTTCTAGGAGTTCCACATTTTTTCTTTAGATTCCACATATAAGTGAGATTACACACTATTTGTCTTTCTCTGTCTGACTTATTTCACTTAGCATAATGCCCCAAGCTTCACCCATGTTGTTGCAAAGGGCCAGATTTCCTTCTTTCTCTTGGCTAAATAATATTCTGTCATTTACACCTACCACCTCTTCTTTATCCATTCACCCATTGACAGACACTTAGGTTGTTTCCACGTCTTGGCTATTGTGAATTATGCTGCAATGAACATGGGCGGGCAGGCATCTCATCAAGATACTGGGTTCATTTCCCTTGCATCTATACCCTGAAGAGGGATGGCTGGATCATATGGCAGGCCCACTTTTAATTTTCTAAGGAACCTCCACATCGTTTTCCATAGTGGCTGTACCAATTTACACTCCCACCAACAGTGTGAATTCTCCACATCCTTGCCAACACTTGTTATCTCTTGTCTTTTGGATGATAGCCATCCTAGCAGGTGTGAGGTGATGTTTCATCGTGATTTTGACTTGCATTCCTCGAATAACTAGTGATGTTGAGCACCTTTTCACGTATCTATTGGTTATTTGTATGACTTCTTTGAAAAAATATCAATTCAGATCCTTTGCCCAGTTTTTAATCGGGTTATTTTCAGGGAGACTTATATTATCCAGTAGCTTTCTTTTATACACCAAAAAAAGCTTTTTGGTATTCAGAAAAACAATGTTTTAAGCTTTTTTAATTCTGAAATGATAGTTTTTCTTATAGATACGTGCTTTACTGAATTTTGAATATAATTTAGAAAATTGGTAGGCTTTGGGTTTGACGTATATTGCATTACATTTGTCTTACATATAAACGATATGAAATAGGTCCTTGTGAGTGTTTTGACCCAGAATGTTCTAACATTAGGAACAGACTATTGATATTAAGCAGGAGTTGCCCATATTGCATGGCTCTTTAAGCACACTTAAGAGACTGCAAAGTGAAGGATCTGGAAAAATACAGCACAAAACGCTCATCGTGTGTGACACGGTAGTGGCATTCACCTGGGCCCCGTGGCTCCACGGCGTTGCCCAGCCTCCTTATCACGAGGTCAGGGCCATGTGATGATTCCTCCTCAGTGGTCTGGAGAGAGAGAACGTGCATCACTCCTGTTCTGGGATAGTTAAAGGCCGTGTACATTTCATAGTCTCTTTCCCTCTGCTGTACTGATTGTCATATAAATAGGAAAAAGAGCGTTTGAATGATTTCAACTTTAACTCTTGGGTTGTTCATCCTGATTGTGGACACTCCAGCTTGTTATTGTGGACACTGCCTAGATCATTGCTCCCTGGGGTGTGTTCCCTGAAATCACAGAGCCGGACAGGAAAGAAAGGCAGGGATGCCAGCGAAGCCACGAGTGAGCTGTTTCAAGATGCTTTGATGGTCACTGATGTTACTCTCGGTCTGATTTGGACAACATGGGCTTCTCTCGGGGTCTCCTGTCTCTATCCTTCTTCCCCTGTATGGTGCGCTGTCAGAGGTGCCCCCCCAATGCTTTCTCCTTCCCCAGTGGCACTTGACTTCAAAGCCATCATGGCCACCAGTGTGAATGAGGTTGGCCTTCTCAGGGGGCCCTGCATTTAGGCAAACTTGTAACTGTGAGGACACAGCCGGGTGGGAAGGAATCAAACTGCCCATTTCCTGGTGTCCCTGCCTTGCTATCCTGTCCAGTCGAAATCATTCAAACAAGAGCTTTTCCCTACTGACAGGAAGAGACAGGCGGCCCACACGATAGCGAATGACTACGGATTAGATTTTCCCATTCCAACTGCTTATTTTGTATATGTGGCATAAATGAGAATTTCAGACTCCGGCACGCGGTGGAGCTCTTTTGCAAGAGGAAGCTCAGTGGAGATTACAGAGAGGAAGAAAACAGACTGGGGTTTTTGTTTTCTTTTTCTCTTCGCCCTGAGCCGGCAAGTCACAGGTTTGGACGGGGAGCCCTCTGTTCCTTTGGCCAGTAAATTGGTAAGCGCACATTCAAGAAACACCGTTCAGAGTTGATTTCTAGTTCCAAGCTATGTTCAAAAAAAATTTGTCACGAAGAAATTTGCCCTATTTTAAGGGAAACGATTTAGAGTGACTGCCTTTGGCTTAAGGGAAGCCAGCTTACAGAACTGAGAACTTCCCATCGCTCAGTTTACACATCTCTGGCAAAGAGAGTTTCCTTAGCATAAAGCCAATGAAAAGTGCTAACTGGAAGAATTTGGGCTTTCTCATGTGGGTATCGGTTTTCTGTGCCTTGTTGCTTTGGTACATGCTGCCGGATTTAAGGGAGAGAAAAAGCGATTGGATGAACATGAACCGATGCTCCTCACCGCCCAGGACAGGGAACTAGGTCGCAGGGCTGCTTCCTGGTGGCAGCTGAGGGAGGAGGAATATTCAGGTAATTGACAGATCACATGAAGTGTATTTCTGGCTTAAAGGACAGTGTGCTTTTCCAGAGTCGTGCTCCTAACTCATTGAGTGTCTCCACAAGGACTGAAAATGAAGGCAGGGGGTTTGGAAAGAGCGGAGAAGTGGAAGGAAGGGAGCAAGGTGGGGAAAGAAGGAGAGGAGGAGGAGGAGACAATCTCAGAAGCGGGGAGAGCACACTTAGACAGGAAGGTGAGAGAAGTAAAGGGGTGAGGCCAAGAGAAGGGGCAGGGAGGCCAGTGAGCGGAAGGGAGGAAGGAAGCGAGAGAAGAGGTGGGCATGGAGGTAAGAAGCAGGGGGCTTCTCCACTCCCCAGGTGACTAGGGGCAAGTGACTGGATTTCTCTGTAATGGAGGATGGTAATTCTCCTCCAGCACATTGGCAGCTATGTGTAAACAAGTGAAGCACAGTGAGAGAGTGCTCTTGGAGTACAAGGGCCTTTCACGATCCAGAACTGAAAGGTAATGGTTTTTTATTGGTCTCTGGTGTCTGTCCCTCAGGAGCAGCAATGGACCAACGTGAACACCATCACTCAGGTGAGACAGTGACTTCCCGTGTGCCTATTTCACCATATTGTGTGCCTATTTTACATAGAAGTCATGCTGTCCTCTCTAAGCAAAGCATGGGCCATCAGCTGCTCCTTCACTCAGGAGAGGAATTTTGCACTGCTCTTTCCAGTATTTTCCTGCTCCAGCCATTTTGTTGGTGGTCACGACCACAGCCCTGCCCAGCCGAGGTCAGAGGCGCCAGCTCTGGCCTCAGAGCAGAGTCAGGTTACTTAACCCGCCTGGAGATGGAGCCACAGTCTTGGCCTCACATCTCTGATCTTCAGAAAATTTGTCTTTTAGAGGGCCAGAGAGCAGCGATTCAGGCAAGCCTTAGGTGATGAGATATGTTTCTAAATTCATCTTGTCACCCACGTACGCTTGCCTGGGATCCAACATGGCAATACCCTGCAGTCCTAGAAAATCGAGAAGGTTTAAAACCCATAATTTATTTATTTTATTTGCTGATGAAGCTTTGAGTTCATAAGTACAATATATTGTTGAAGGTCTTTTCCCATAATGTGAGAATAAGTCCTTATCATTAAAAACATTCCATTGGCGTGATCAATAGAGTAATAACACAGCAAATTTGCTCTTAACAGGACCACATGGGAAGAACCAACTTGCCAGAGGATCAGAGCTGAGGATCATTCTGGTGGGCAAAACGGGCACTGGCAAAAGTGCCACTGGGAACAGCATCCTTGGGAAGCAAGCGTTTGAGTCGCGGCTGGGTGCCCGGACCCTGACCAAGACTTGCAGTCAAAGTCGGGGAGGCTGGGGAGAGAGGGAGATGGTCGTTATTGACACGCCAGATATGTTTTCTGGGAAGGACCACGCTGACTCCCTGTACAAGGAGGTCCAGAGATGCTATTCGCTCTCTGCCCCAGGACCCCATGTGCTGCTCCTGGTGACGCAGCTGGGCCGATTCACCACCCAGGACCAGCAGGCTGCGCAGAGAGTGAGGGAGATCTTTGGAGACGATGCCATGAGACACACAATTGTCCTCTTCACCCACAAGGAAGACCTGGAGGGAGGGTCCTTGGTAGACTACATCCACGACTCAGAGAACAAAGCCCTAAGCAAGCTGGTGGCAGCGTGTGGGGGGCGAGTGTGTGCCTTCAATAACCGTGCTAAAGGCAGTGACCGGGACGACCAACTGAAGGAGCTCATGGACTTGATTGAGGACCTGGTGAGGGAGCACAGGGGTGACCATTATGCCAATGGGCTGTACGGCTTAGTGACAGGGTCAGAAGGTGGACCTGTGCAGTCAGAGGAAGCACTGAAGGATTTCAAAGAGAGTCTTATCAAGTACATGGAAATTCAGAGACGTTACACAACCACGGCCAACGCCAATTGCCTAAAACAAGCCCTAATCAAAGCACTAGTCTGTCTTTTGTTTTGTATTCAGTTGTTTGTCAAATTGCTAATTCTGTTATTTTGTGTATTGTACAGAACGTGCAACTTGTTTTACTGCTCACTCTTTTGTATATACAATTTCTTCTGTAGCTTCCTGTTAATTATACTCCAAAAATTAATGATAATTTCCAGAAAGACCACTGGACTGGAACGCAAGACTCCTAGACTATAGGGACAGACCAGTAATTATCTGCTCACTGTCATATAGTGCATGAATCACAGGGTCTCCGTGTAATGTACAGCCTGACATCAGTGAATGTTCGAGATTCTGTGAAGCGTTTCAATCTTAACATCACCCTATTTATTAATGAACCAAATTATTTTAAAAGTTACTGTTTGTTTCAAAATATAATACCAAAACCATTTGGAAGTTGCCTACATAAAATTCGTCTCATTTTCAAATCTCTAAAGCCAATTTTATGTTCATGGAAACTCCCTTTCTTCGTCCTAATACTATTTCTACTGGACTTAAGAAAAATAACAATAAAATTTCTACTCAATATAATAAAATAACAAGTAAACCATAAAGTTCCTGAAATCACTTGTGTTTATTTCTGTTCTATGGTTTTATCCTCAGAAGATGGTAAGTGGACACATGGCTCATTTACTCCACAAGGGATCCAATTTATGCCCAACGACCACACACAGACACATGGACACGTCATTGGTCTGTTTCATGCACATCTAATTTGCTTAACACAGGAAGAGGCTCAGCCAGGTTTGATCCCTGGCCCCACTCACATCGGCCAGTGAAACACACACAGAAGCTTAGACTTCAGACAAGATGGTGGACTGGGTACTCTGATGCATTGTCCTGTTAAATGCAAATAGAAGCTGAATTTATTAAAATTAACAGCCTGCTGCACTCACAGCCGAACAGAAAGCAGTAGGCCAGCTGCTTTGGGGAGCCAGCATCTGAGCCTGTCACCAGGAAAGGTGAGCCCAAACTGGGAGGTATCTGGCTGGGGAGTGGGAGGTGTGACCACCCAGCAGGAAAGTGGTTCTGAGAGCGTTTACTGCCTGAGCTCCTGCATCCCACCAGGCACCATGCGGGTGAGTAAGAGCCTGAGCACCCAGGATGATGCTTCCAGGTTTAAAGATGTCCCGAGTTTCAAGAGAGGAAGTTTATGGGTATCTTCTCCAGCCTGGAGGATGCACATTCTTGTTTAGGAACAAACCTGTCTCCCCTCTTTACTCCCTTAACACAGTGAGTGAAGTGTGTGCTGGAACCACTTCCAGGAACAGGTTACATTTTGAAAGCATGCAACATTGCCCAGACTGCATACTCAGCAAAGGCGAAAGATGCTTCTCTGGACCATGAGCAATCCAACCTCAGAGCGAGTGACAATGTGGCAGATCCGGGTACATCTGAATGGACGCCCCAGATTCTCCCTCCCCATACTGCCCACAGCAGGGGCCCTCGGGAGACATCTGAGGTTAAGCTTGCTCTCCAACCCCTTCCCATGCAGAACCCCTAATCCAAGCTTCTCCCACCCCAGCGGCAGGGACACCTCAATTTCTCCATCTGCACAATGAAGACGTTTGAATAAATAACAGTTTCCAGTCTCTGATTTGTGGACTGATTACATCACAAACACCTGATTCATGAATCAGACTCTCTGAGGATGGTCCCCAAAATGTACATTTTTAAAGAACACTCAAGCAGTTCTGAAAAACAGTAAGTTTGGGAGGTGCTGAACTAGATGAACTTTGAAGTCTCAGAGCATTAAGAATACAGGACTCACATGGTTTACGCCCCTCAACAAGTACGAGCCATTTGTCACCCAAACTTCAACTTAAAAACTGTTTAAAATCACTTCAACCCCCATCCAAACTATATGGAAAAGCCCACAGACCTACCCCAGGGTACTGTGAATTCCGTGTGACACATGTTCTCATCTCCACCTTTGACAAGGACTTCTTGCTTTGGCTAAATTCTTGTTCTTTGCTCTAATCTTGTGGCTGTTTCTTCATTTCTGCTCTGCTGTCAATTATGGCAGCTTGGTGATTTCTACACACAAACTAATCAATCACAGTAGGCCCGTGGGTTGCACTTTCCTCAAGGCTTGGGGAGGTAGCAGGGCACTTACTGCAGGAACACGAGCACTTTGGACTGAGGACCAGGCAAACCTGTCCTCTTGGTCCTTTGGCCAGAGACAAGGTATTCAGCAAACCTCTGCTTTGCTTTCCCTTGTGTGGTGCCAGTGGGAGAGAACACGGTCGACTGCAGTAACCAGGTGGACGACAGGGACAGGGAGAATTAGAAACGGATGTGAGCTCAGGCAGGACTCAGACAGAACGTGGGAGAGGATGAATGGTCACAGGAGGGAAAGCACAAGGTGGGCTGGAAAGGCCCTGAAGTCTGCTCCTGGTGGAGCAGCTGATCGAGTCGGGGAGTGGCTGGAGATGAGGCTGGAGACGCAGATGGAGGAGACTGTGCACTTGCGTCCGGGTACCTGTGGGATCCGGCAAACGTCCTCCCTGAACGTTTATTGTATTAAATGATGGTTGAACTGGGCATCATCAGTTTACTTCGAGAAGCCTTAGATTTGGGGCAGAACATCAGGAGATGGAGGGGAGCGCCCCAGTCTCTCCAGCACACAGATCAGAGTTAGACACATTGCGAGCCAAATTATCCAGCTTGCTGAGAGCAGAGTCAGAGGCTGTCCAGAGCAGACTGCGAGGTATGTCTGTTTTCCTATTTCCACAAACAAAACTCCAATTTTCTTCTGGTTGTTTCCCAGGCCAACCACCCTAGGGTGTTCCCTAAGTCACTGGGCAAATTTTGGGGTTCTCAGTGTTTTCCAGTCTCCTCTGGCTGCTGAACCTCCTGGGGAAACTTCATATCTAAGGCTCATGTACTGACACAGAATTACCTGGGAAATTAACATCCACAGCCGCCTCACTGACGCAGAGTGAGTGTCATGCTCTGCGCTCTGCTGCTGCACTTGGAGTCCCTGAAATGACAAAGCCAAGTTCTCAGCCTCACTTCAACCCCAGCCCAGGCTCTTCCCAGGTTCCTCCCTAAACTCGGATGTTCAGGGGCAGGAGGGAATCATGGTTTCCTCACTGTGGGGTCACCAGCTCTTTCCACTTTGCCTGACACATTGTGGGGAGTTATACCTATCTGATGAATAAATGAATGAGAAACGAAAGATCAAACTGTGTTTGGGACTCTTGCAGGTAGCATGCGAGGACGGAGGATGGTAAAAGACGAAGAAAATGCCTATGGTAAGAACACATCTCGCAAGGCGTTCCTGCCCCCAGGGGTGAGCTCTGGGTGATGAGGGGCGAGCCAACTCCAGACTGACCAGAGACAAGCCCCACCTGCACGTTAGCTGGACCTCTGCCCCTGCCCTGCTGGGAGACATTAAGTTCTGTGACTAGCCTGCGCCTCCAATCCCAAAGTGGGAAATGAGGACCATGGATCTACTCGGATCTCCGCAGAGGAGGATGGAGAAGGGATCCAATCATGGACTAGAGGGAACACGATTTGCCAGGCAGATGGTGTTAGAGAACAGGATGGAAGGTTAAACCGCTGTCTTCTTAGGCAGCAGGTTTGAGAGAGAGGAGAGGGAGGAGGAGGGAAAGGAGGAGGGAGGGAAGAAGAGAGCTTGTCTCAGCTCACCCCCCACAACCCTGTGAGAAACAGTCTGTTTCCATTTATTTTTTTTTAAAGATTTTATTGTTTCCTTTTTCTCCCCAAAGCCCCCCGGTACATAGTTGTATATTCTTCGTTGTGGATTCTTCTAGTTGTGGTATGTGGGACGCTGCCTCAGCGTGGTTTTGATGAGCAGTGCCATGTCCACGCCCAGGATTCAAACCAATGAAACACTGGGCCGCCTGCAGCGGAGCGCGCGAACTTAACCACTCGGCCACGGGGCCAGCCCCAATCTGCTTCCATTTTTGCAGAAGACGTTTAACTCTTAGAGTAAGCACCTTCACAGGGAACACAGCTGGCAGATGGCGGGGCTGTAGCTCAAACCCAGGTGTCTGGGACTCTGGGCAGCCCTTCCACACGAGGCCTGCTGCCTTTCCTCCTGGGATGGCACCTGGGAGAGTATCGCAGAGGCCACTGAAGTCGTGAAATAAGCAACAGCTCTACACGCTGTGGGTGACCAGAGGTCACATCAGATGCAGCCCATGTGGCCTGGAATTGTAAAGGCGCGTCCTCTAGAGAAAAGCCCACGGGGTGTTGGAGCATCCCCAGGCGCATGTGGTGACGACAAAGAGGAAAGACATAGACGGGTAAAGATCCCCGGGAGTCCAAAAGTCTCTAACCAGATCACCTCAGTGAAGGCTGGCCTTGAAAAGCAAAGGGTGAGGCACTATTGCTCCCCTTTGTGCGAAAGGCGTCCAGCAGGTCCAGGTCAGCAGGCTCAGTCGCTTCCAGGCGTGCGGCTCACGAATCATTGTCCGCGCAGGTTCCGAGGACGACCCGCAGGAGCCCAGGCTCAGGCTCATCCTGGCCGGGAGGACGGGGCCGGCAAGAGCGCCACGGGCAACAGCATCCTGGGCCAGCGGCGCTTCCTTTCGAGGCTCAGCGCCGCGCAGGTGACCACCACCTGCGCTGTGGGCAGCTGCCGCTGGGCCGGCTGGCACCTGGACGTCATCGACACCCCGGACCTGTTCGGCGCCGAAGACGCCAGGACAGAGCCGGGCTGCGGCGAGAGGGGCCGCTGCTACCTGCTCTCGGCGCCCGGGCCGCACGCCCTGCTCCTCGTCAGCCAGCTGGGCCGCTTCACCGCCCAGGACCAGCAGGCCGCGCGCCGGCTCAAGGCCATGTTCGGCGAGGGCGCGGTGGCTCGCACAGTCCTGCTCTTCACGCACAAGGAGGACCTGGCCGGGACCTCGCTGCAGGACTACGTGCGCTGCACCGACAACCGCGCGCTGCGGGAACTGGTGGCCGAGTGCGGCGGCCGCGTCTGCGCCTTCGACAACCGCGCCAGCGGCACGGAGCGGGAGGCCCAGGTGGCCGAGCTCATGGCGCTGCTGGAGCGGCTGGTGCGCGCGCACGGGGGCGCGCCCTACACCAACGACGTGTACGGCCTGGCGCGCGCCCTGGGCTGCGCGCGCCCCGAGGAGCTGCTGCGCAGGGTGGCGGAGAGTGTGGCGGCCCGAGTGCAGAGGCGACGGGGACGCGGGCTGCTGGCGGCGCTGTGGGGGCGCCGGAAGGCGCCGTGGAGCCGCGTGAGGCTGGTCGTGGCCGCGCTGCTGGGGGCCCTGGGCCTGCTCTTCCTGCTGCTCGCCAGGCGCCGGGCGGACGCCTTGCGGGAGGTCGACCCGGGCTGACAGACCTTATAGAGGCCTTGACCCATCCACTGATGAGCACATTCGTGCCTGGTGTTCTGTGCCTTCAGTGCTCACAGGCCCTCCTTCCTTCCCCCACCTCGCCCTCATCTAACAGCTTCAGAGTCCTGCCAGGTCCCATGTCCCTCCCCAGACCGTCGCATGGGACCTGGCTCTCTCTGAGCTCTCCTCTCACTGAAGACAAACAGCTCTTGTTGCTTTAGCTTACTTCGCCCTGACCCCAGGCTGCCCTTCCCTTCATGGAATTGGCTTTGCTCTGAAAGCAGATGAGGAACGCTTGTCCTCTCATCCCCTGGAGTCCCCACAGGACCAGGGCGAGAGCCAACACAGAGCCTCAGGACAAATCGCTTATTCGAATTGACTCTGAACTGAATAAATAAGTGTACCGACATCACGTTGTGTCAGAGGAAATCAGTATTTGTAGATGTTTGCTCATCTGCCTCATATGCCCATTGAACAAGGACACTACTCTGCCGTCCCTAACCCTATCTGCAAAATCCATGCACCCCAGTGCAGACGCACACCGCACACACCTTCGGGTGTGTGATCCTAAGAAGTCAGCAGCTTGGAGTAGAACCGCCCGTCTGTACCGGTGGCAGAATGATTCCCGGTGCGTCCTCCTTCAGACTCCTCAGCAGCTTGATGGCAGACGATTCCACAAGTCCGAGGAAACTACGTGTGACTAGAGACTCGATTGCCCAGGAGCCACTGAGACCCTGCAGAGAGTCTGCTTCTGAAGCGGAGTTTTCTCACTAGCCTACACTCTCACAGGGTAAGGATATGCTTTTCAACTCAGGGATAAATAAAAGAATGTAAGAGGTCAGAAATTTTTCTTTTATTTCAATGCCAAAATAAGGGCAAACAGCTCTTTGTTGGCTGAGAACTGGTGCTAAGGTGGTGAGTATGGAGTCATCTCCTTCTGTCCCACGCGTATCTGGGGGAGTCAGCTCTCTGGTCTAGGTGATGTGAGCCGGGTTAGCCTATGTGCTCAGTCCTAACTGTGCCTCCCCATCTCTCCACTCATACTCGCTTTGTCCCCAACACCACCACCGTCGCACCCAGTCAAGCACATCTGGGGTACTGCTGTGTAATTCCAGATCTCTTCCCTGTAGCATCCTCCACCCGTTGCCTTCACAGCCAGAGAATCTCAGGTTACTGATGACCTCAGATCACTAAAGAAACACATACAAACGGAAGGTAATCTGCAACAGCTGAGCACATCTTCGAGCGAGAGGCCCACAAGCCATTCATGGAAGCCTTTGCAAACACCAACAGGAGGAACGCCAGAGCCAAATGCTGAGACTTGAAATTTCCTCACCTGCACAGGTCATTCTGGATTAAGGGTTTGTGCACAGATCCCAGGAGAGGCTGTGATAGGGAACCGTGATTTTGGTCTTGTTCACTTTTCAGTGTACTCTTGTGATGGACAAACAGAGAAAACCTCCGCCATTTTCACTCTGTTGAGAAGGGGATGGTCACTGGTGAAAATAAAGGTGAAAAAGGATGGCAAAGTGTCCCATGTGAGCAACGGAGGGTTTTAATTCCATTTTTGCTCTTCAGCTGGGGAGGAACGGAGCCCAGGGAATTTCCAGAGACGGTGACTGAACTTCTGGGAGTGTGGGAAGGACCACTCCAGGGACCCCACAGGGAAGGCACACCCCACTAAGGCTGCGATCCAGGACACACCGGGGAAGAGAGTGTGGTTGCAGGCAGTGTGTTAGGACGGCTGTCTATGTATATGTGGGATATATGGAAAAGGATCAAGGATGCCATAAAAAGTATCTGAAACAAATTAATGGATAAAAATAACATGTAGTGTTGGAATAACTGGCTATCCACATGCAAAATGATGAATTTGGATCCCTGTCTCACACTATACACAAATATTAGTACAGTCACTGGTCGCTTAACAATGGGATATATTCTAAGAAATGGGTCATTAGGTGATTTCCTCATTGTGTGAACATCATAGAGGGCATTTACACAAACCTAGATGGTATAGCCTACTACATACCTAGGCTCGATGGTGCTAATCTTATAGGACCACTGTCATATATGTGGTCCCTTGTTGACTGAAACGTCATTATGCAGCATGACTATACAGACAATGGATCAAAGAGCTAACTATAAGAGTTAAAACTATAAGACTCTTAAAAGAAAACGTAGATGTAAATCTTCATGACCATGGATTAAACAATAGTTTCTAATATATGACACCGAAATCACAACCAACCAAAGAAAAATAGATAAACTGGATTTCACTGGAATTGAAAACTTCTGCCCATCAAAGAACACCATCAAAAAAAGTAAAAAGACAACCCACAGAAAGGGAGAAAATATTTACAAATCATATATCTGATAAAGATGTAGTATCCAAAATATATAAAGAACTCTTATAACTCCACAATAAAAATAGAAATAACCCAATTTTAAAGTGGACAAAAGATTTGAATAGATGTATCTCCAAAGAAGATATACAAATGGCCAATAAACACATGAAAAGATGCTCAACACCTTTAGTCATTAGGGAAAGGCAAATCAAAACCAAAAAAGATACCACTTCATAGTCACTGGGATGGTTATCATTTAAAAAAAAGAGAGAGAAGGGAGGGAGGGAGGGAGGAAGGAAGGAAGGAAGGAAGCAAGGAAAGAAAAAATAACAAATACCAGTGGGGATGTGGAGAGATTGAACCTGTATACATTGCTGGTGAGGATGTGAAATGCTGCAGCCACTGTGGAAAACAGAGTGGCTCTTTCTCGAAAAGTTAACTGTGGAGTTACCATGTGAATCAGTAATTCCACTCTTAGGTTCAGATCCAAGAGAACTGAAAACATATGTTCATACAAAACTTCCACGTGAATGGTAAAACAGTATTTTTCATAATAGCCAAAAAAGTGGAAGCAACCCAAATTTACATCAACTGATGAATGGGTAAACAAAATAAGGTATATCATCCAATGGAATATTATTTAGCCATAAAAAGGAATGGAGTACGGATACATGGTACAGCATGAATGAACCTTGAAAGCATTATACTAAGTGAAAGAAGTCAGACACTAAAGACCACAGAAGGTATGATTCCATCTATATGAAATGTGCAGAAACTGGAGTGAGCTCATGAGAGTGTCCTTAAAAGGGTTTTAGCTTGTTTGTAAACATTTATATTCAGCTTCACTTTTTAAGCTTTCCTCCCCTCTTCTGGGTTGAATTTTGTCCCCCTAGAAAAGAAATCTTGAGGTCCTAACCCCCAACCTCTGACTGTGACGAATGTGACATTACTTGGAAATAAGGTCTTTGTAGATTTCATTGTTAAGATAGTGCCATTAGGGTGAGCCTTGATCCATTATAACTGGTATGTATATCAGAAGAGGGGAATTGGGACACACACACACACCCAGAGGGAAGACAGTCATGTGAAGATAGAGGCAGAGATTGCAGTTCTACTGCCACAAGCCAAGGAACACGTGGGGTCACCAGAGGCTGAAGAGGCAAGAAAGGACCCTCTCCTACAGCCCCCAGGGGGAGCATGGCCCTGCCAACACCTTAATTTTGGACTTCTGGCCTCCAGAACTGTGAGAGGACAAATTTCTCTCATTATAAGCCACTCAGTTTGTTGTACTCGGTTACGGCAGCCCTAGGAAACTGCCCCTCCTCCACGTTGTGATTCCCTCTAGTTAACCCTGTGATTCCCTATAGTTAACGCTATAATTACATGTTGTTGGGAGATGAAATGGCAGGTCATGCATAGGTGTGGGTGGGTGGGGACAACAAACCTCAACAAGTTTACAAGAATTGAAATCATACAGAATATGCTCTCTACCCACGGTGGAGTCAAGCTAGAAATCGATAGCAGAAAGACACCAGAAATGTCTTCACTGCCCCATAGCAGCATCGTGACTCTAAACAATCATCAGAATCTGAGAGAGGCCTTGTTGTTTTCCGTCCGCTGTCCAGTTCTACGTCTGGAAAGGGACTTTTCTGGTCTTGGGAAACACTCATGACACGGTCACAGAAGATGGAAAAGTAAGGGGTAAATGGCCATTTCTCCTTTCTTTCTCCCCGTGGCTGAAGCCAGTCTCCTTTGTTGTTGAAGAAAGGAGGGGATCATATTCTCCCTACCACACGTCTGTCTCCTGGCTCCACCACTCACCCACTCCTTTTCTACTATGAGTGCGGATGACTTTACTCAAGAAGCAGCAAATTCAGTCTCTACTCGCCCTTGGCCAGCTTCTGCCCACCAGTTACAGCATAGCTAACCCCGTGGGCATGATCAGCTGCAACTAGTATAACGTGGCCACTTGGTGAAAGTTATGAAAGTGACTACCTGGTCAGTGGTAGACATCTTCCAGGCTGTGCTGAGAATCGCCTCACAGAACACTGGGAACACCACGGGTCAGATCCCTGAGGCATTGCGAGTAGCGTGCTCCTCGGTCCGCTGGTAGTGATTTCAGGGACTCCAGCTTTACTTGCAGACAGGGGAGGGACTGCTATCTTTTTCTGACAAAAGGAGAAACTGAGGCCCGGAAAGCTTAGATGATGTACACTAAGCCGCCCACTGTGCTGGATCTGGAACCATAATCCACGTCTTATAGTTCATCCTCCTTCTGTCCCTCCGTGCCCCTCTTGAGCCCCCACCCCACCCACCCAATGATGAGATTGTGGTAAATATGGAAATGAAACCACAAGTCAGAGTTTGGAGGCAAGAAATATGAATAAGGAAACATAATTTCTCTTCCCTTGTCTGTGTTCAATCTTAAGAAAAAAAGGAAATACACCTTATTGAGAAAGGAGTGTTGAAATCTCCAACTGTAACTGTGGATTTGTCTATTTCTGCATCATTTCTCTCAGTTTTGCCTCTTGAATTTTGAAATTCTCTTGTTTTTCTAAAGGTCTGTTACTTAGGAGGTGATGCACATTGAGCATTATTTTTTCCTGCGCATGAATTAACCTATCTGTCATTATCAAAAGTCCTTCCCTATCCCTGGTGTGGAGATGGTGTGGTTCTGACCCTGCTTCGTCTGAGATTCGTATAGCCACTGCCGGTTTCATGTGCTTGATCTCTGCACGGTATCTTTTTATTCTCCTACTTTAATCTCTCTGTGTCTTTGTATTTACAGTGGGAATTTCTTTAGAAAGCATGCATTTGGGTGTTGCTTTTTTATCCAGTCTGACAATCTGTCTTATAATTTGAAAGTTTAGACAATTTACATCTAGTATGGTTATCAGCATTGTGTTAAAATTCACTATCTTGCTATTTGTTTCTATTTGTTTCATCTGTTTGTTTTTTCTGGTGATTTTTTAAGATTCCATTTTATTTCCATTACCGCTTTATTAGCTGCACCTCCTTTTATTTTCTTAGTGGTTTCTCCACAATTTACAATGTGCACTTTTAACTTATCGTATTCTACCTCCAGTGAATGTCACATCACTTCACATACTCTGTAAGATCTTCATAACATTACACTTCTACTTCCTCCATCCTATCTTCTGCGTTATTGGTGTTATAAATTTGACATTCACACAAAATAGAAACAACAATATATTCTTATTTTGCTTTCAAGAGTCAGTTATCTTTTGAAGAAATTTTTAAATAATAAAAAGAATCTTTTATATTTACCCATCTATTTACTATTTTTGGCCTGTCATTTTGTTGTCGAGATCCCACTTGTCATCCACTTTTATTTCCATCCACCTGAGCCATCTTACAGATCACTCCTGAGCAGCCTGTTGTTCAATGTCTGGAAACAGTAGTTTTAATATATTACATATACATAGTTTCCCGGTTGTCTATGGGAGGAGGGTAAGTAACAATCCTCGTTACTCCATCACGGCCAGAAACAGAAGATCCTCCCTCATTTCTTGTCTTGCAAAGTGTTTATCAAAGACACTAGACATTTGTACTATTGACTTTCCCACATTCTGAACTTTGCTGCTCGCATCCTCATGATATCATTTAATGTATTCCTCTATCTCATACTTTTCTTAAAATGGAAGTTAGTGGTGGTTGATTTGATCAGACAGATAGGAATCAAGCTTATTTTTTTTCACAATTTTACTCTTAGTTGGTGTTTTATGTTGCCGTCAGGGGGCCCTTTTTATGTTAGCACTCATTGATGATCATTGCATAGATGTATTACTTAATAGGTATTTCAAAATGGTGATAGTCTATTCTAATATTTGTTTTTCCTTTAGTGGCTAGAATATTTCTATTAGGATATTCTTACCCTCTTCACTTATTTAGTAACGTGAAGTAGTTCATGCAGGAAAGGCAGGATAAATGCTTGATAAACCCCAGGATAAATTACAAATGAATAAAAGGTTTAAATGTTAGAAAAAAGGAAACCTCAAAAGTTCTAGAAGGAAACAGAAAAGTATTCCACTATACACTACACATGTGGAAGGTCTTTCTAACTATGACTCAAAAGCCAGAACACACAAATAAATGTGGTTGATTAATTTGCCTACATAATAGTGATATACATCTATATAACAAAACAAAGTAAAATATGAATGACAAACTAGACAATAATATTTGTAACTCACATGATAGACAAATGCCTAATCTCTCTAATATGGAGAGTTCCCAGGAAATTGAAATGAAAAGACCAGCAACCCATTGTAAAAAATGGACAAAGGATATGAAGAGAATTAACAGAAAAAAACTGATATCGAACATAGGAAAACACGCTTAATCTCACTCATATGGACAGAAATGCATATCAAACTGCACTTAGACATGATTACTCCCCATTAGGTGTTCAAGACCCAAAAGTATGAAACAGACAGCTGCCTTCATACTTCCTTAGCCGAAACACAGGATGGCACAACCCATGTGTAGCAGACAATGCAACATTGTTTGACACAGCAAAGGTTGGAAGAACCCCAAATGACCATCAACTGGGACAGGTGAAAAAGAAACTCGGGTATAGCTACACAAAAGACTACTGTGCAGCGGGACAGAACAAATAAGGAGGCTCTCTACGTGCCAATGTGGAAAACGCCCACGGTGTGTTGTTAAGTGAAAAGAACAAGATATAGAGCCATAGAAATAGTATGCTACCTTTCATGCAGAAAAAGAATAAGTTTAGATTATGTACTCAGACTTGCTTATATTTGCAGAAAGAAACACTGTAAGTATATCCAAGAAAGAAAGTGGTTAATTTTAGAGGACTGTGGGAGACTCAAGTGGACAAGGTAAAGCCAAGATCTCTTAATATTTGCTTCTTCATAGTCTTTTATTGTAGAAACACATAACATCAGACATACCCTCTTAGCAGATTTTAAGAGCGCGGTCCAGCATCGTTAACTGTAAGCACAACGCACAGCAGATCTCTCGAACTTCTTCACCTTGCGCGACTCAAACGCTCAGTCCATTGAACAGCAGCTCCCATGTCTCCCTTCCCCCAGCCCCTGGCACCCACCATTCTACTTATTGTTTCTGTGAATTTGACTACTTTAGATGCCTCATATAAGTAGAAAATGCAGTATTTGTCCTCTGTGACTGGCTTACTTCACTTAGCACAATGTCTTCAAGGTTCATCATATGTTGTAGCGTTGACAGGATTTCCCTCTTTTTTATTACTGAATAATATTCCACTGTGTGCATGTGTGTGTAAATATATATATATCACATTTTCTTTGTCCATTCCTCCATCAATAGACATTTAGGTTGCTTCCACCTCTTGGTTATTGTAAAAAACAACAGAATACACATTCTTCCCAGGCACACATGGAACATTCTCCATCATAGATCATATGGTAAGTCACAACACAAGTCTTAGCAAATTTAAAAAGATTGAAAACACAATGAGTGTCTTTTCTGACCACAATACTATGGAACTAAAAATCAGTAATAGGAGGAAAATGAGAAAATTCACACAAACATGAAAATTAAACAGTACACTCCCGATCAACCAGTGGGTCAAGGAAGAAGTCAAAAGAGAAATAAAAAATATTTTGAAATGAACAGAAATGGAAACACAATATACAAAAACTTATGGAATGCAGCAAAGGCGATTCTAAAAGGGAATGTTTTAGTGATAAATGCCTACATAAAAAAAGAGAAAGATCTCAGATAAACAACTTAACTTTACACCTCAACAAAGCAGAAAAAGAGGAACAAACTAAGCCTAAAGTTGGTAGAATGAAGGAAATGGCACAGAGCAGAGGTAAAATACAAACTAGAAGTATAATAGAAAAGATCAACAAAACTAAGAGTGGCTTTTTTTTGAAAAGATAAGCAAAATTGGCAAACTTTTAGCTAGATGAATTAAAAAATAATACATATAAATAAAATTAGAAATGAAAGAGGAAACATTACAAATGAGACCAGAGAAATACAAAGAATCATAAGAGACTACTATGAACAATTATATGCCATCAAGTAGATAAACTAAAAAAAAAAAAGGAGAAATTCTTAGAAATATACAAGTAACAAAGACTGAATCATAATGAAATAGAAAATCTGAACAGACCAATAACAAGTAAGGAGACGGAAGCAGTAATCAAAAACCTCCCAACAAAGAAAAGCCAATACCATATAGGTTCACTGGTGAATTCTACCAAACATTTAAATAAAAATTAATACCAATTCTTCTCAAGGTCTTCCAAAAATTGAAGAGGAGGGAACACTTCCAAACTCATCTTATGAGGCCAGAATAACCCTGACATCAAAACCAGACAAGGACACTACAAGAAAAGAAAACTACAAAGCCATATCCCTGATGAATATAGATGCAAAAATCCTCAACAAAATATTAGTGAACAAAATTCAACTGTTCATTAAAAGGTTCATACACCACAATCAAGTGGGATTTATCCATGAGATGCAAGGATGGTTCAACACATGCAAATCAAACAATGTGATACACCACATTAACGGAACTAAAGATAAAAATCACATGATCAACTTAACAGATGCCGAAAAGCAATCGACAAAAGTACAACATCCTTTCATGATAAAGACTCCCAATAAAGTTAATATAAAAAGAACTTCCCTCAACATAATGAAGGCCATATCTGACAAGCCCACAGCTAACATCATACTCAATGGTGAAAGGTTGAAAGCTTTTCCTCTAATTGGAGTAACACAAATATGGCCACTCTCACTTCTGTTCAACATAGTACTGGAAGTCCCAGCCAGAGCAATTAGGCAGGAAAAAGAAATAAAAGGCATTCAAGTCAGAAAGCAAGAAGTAAAATTGTCTCTGTTTGCACATGATATGATCTAATATATCTAATATATTACATCTAATATATCTAACATACTTTGCTGGATGCCCACATGAGGAGGAGTGCAATGTAACTGCTACGTGTGCTGCCAGGTTATGTGATAGTAACAGGTACAAGATTTTGCATTATACTAGCTTTTTCTGCACAAGAATAATGTGCCATCGAATGCAGAGATATGACCACTTTCTTAGCAGAAATTTTCAGATGTAGTATTTCTAGTGAAATCAGTAACTTCTTGAGCAGTTGTAGAGTGAAGTGCCCAGTGAGAGCCAATATTGGAATGAGTTTTAGAACTCCAGCTGTAAGAAACAAACAAGTCACTGATCTCAAGCTGCATGAGAAGCCACCTCAGAAGAGGAAATCACAAGGGCAAAAGAATAAGCTGTTATCAAAAACATCCACTGAAAAACAAAGGAAGGATGAGACTAAAAGTGCCAAACAGGAAGCACACCACAAAACATCTTCTCTCAGCAACATGAGACCCAGCATGAGATAGAGGGGAAAAAATCAAGAACCTAAAAATGAAACGGAAAGCAACCCAGCCACTGAGATAACAAGCAGCAGGTAGCAAACAGCTGGAACAGCCAGAGGGAGAAAAGGCAAAAGAGATAACCCCTCTCCAGGAGCTGGAAGATTTAGAATTGAGTCTTTTAAATAGTCCTAGAAATGGGGCTGGCCCCGTGGCTGAGCGGTTGGGTTTGCGCGCTGCACTTCGGTGGCCCAGGGTTTCCCCGGTTCAGATCCTGAGATCCTGGGCGTGGACATGGCACTGCTCATCAAGCCATGTGGAGGTGGCATCCCACATGCCACAACTAGAAGGACCCACAACGAAAAATATACAACTATGTACCATTGGGCTTTGGGGAGAAAAAAGGAAAAATAAAATCTTTAAATAGTCCTAGGAAACAAGTTAGATACCAGAAATAAGTACAAATATATCTTTTTGTTAAACCTGATGGAGACCCTGACATTCTCTGGTCCGACCTTGATGTTCATCTGTAATTTATTCAAAATTCTGAATATTTGGGAAATTTTTAAATGTTTGTTAAATTGACTTTTCCTACCTTTCAAAATAATGTGGAAAGGATGGGGGAGTAAGGTTTTGCTTTGTTTTTAACCAAAGTTTGACAGACTAAGAGAGATGCCATTATTATCCACTAAGGGACAGGATCTCGTGTACACAAATAAAAACATCTTAAAAAAATTTTAAATGAGGGGAAAACAAAGAGAAGAGAGTGATCAGAAAGGGAGAAAAAGTCTGGTGCTGACTCCTGTACTCTGTAGAATCTCCGGAAAAGTTTATAAACCTGGAAAAAGAAAGAAAAAGGTGATTATGAGTAATATTGTGTGAATACCAGTTTTGGTTTTTTTTTTTGCAGTGTTTTAATTGAGGTTATGATAATTTACAACATTGTGAAATTTCACTTCATCATTATTATTGGCAGTCATCTTATATGTGTGTCCCTTCACCCTTTGTGCCCACTCCCCACCCCTCTTCCCCCTGGTAGCCACTAATCTGTTCTCTTTGTCCATGTGTTTGTTTATCTTCCACATATGAGTGGAATCATGCAGTATTTGTCTTTCTCTATCTGGCTTATTTTGCTTGACATAATACCCTCAAGGTCCATTGATGTTGTGAATGAGAGAATTTTGTCATTTTTAATGGCTTAGTTGTATTCCTTTGTATATATACACCACATCTTCTTTATCCAATCATCAGCCAGTGGGCACTTGGATTGCTTCCACGTGTTGGCTATGGTGAGTAATGCTGCAATGAACATAGGAGTGCATAAGTTTCTTTGCATTGCTGATTTCAAGTTCTTTGGATAAATACCCAGCAGAGGGATGGCTGGGTGATATGGTATTTCTATTTTTAATTTTTTGAGAACTCGCCATACTGTTTTCCATAGTGGCTACACCAGTTTGCATTCCCACTAACAATGTATGAGGGTTCCTTTTGCTCCACAACCTCTCCAACACTTGTTATTTTTTGTCTTGGTTATTATAGCCACTCGAAAGAGTGTAAGGTGGTATCTTAGTGTAGTTTTGATTTGCATTTCCCTGATGATCAGTGATGATGAGCATCTTTTCATGTGTCTATTTGCCATCCTTATATTTCTTTGGAGAAATGTGTATTCATATCCCCTGCTCATTTTTTGGTCGGGTTATTTGATTTTTTGTTGTTGAGTTGTGTGAGTTCTTTATATAGCATGGACATTAACCCTTTGTTGGATATATGACTTGCAAATACCTTTCCCCAGTTGGTGGGTGATCTTTTCATTTCAATAAGTTTAAAAAAATAGTAAAAACACTGCATTTGAGGCTTTTACAGTCATAGGCTGAAGTAGAAACAGTACGCAATTTCATAGGACTGAGGAAACAGAGAAAAGGCTGAGGAAGAAGTAAAGGGAACCCTTACAAATAGTAAGAAGGATTTGGAACTCTTCCATACTATGTAATTACTTGGACCAAATTTCACCAATTCTTCAAGGAGTAGGGGATACTCAACTGAACTATGAGTGAAAAATTATAAATTGAGGGCCTTGGACATATCACACATTGAGATATAATTTAACAACAAGGAGTCTTCTGTCACCACGGTTTCTACGATGTATCTTGGGATATAGACAAGAAATAGAAGCACTTGGCCTGTGTATGCAAAGAACGTGATCAAATTATACAGGAGGGGCAGTTAAGTCAGCCTTAGGTGGGTCTGAAAACTTTCCTTAAGAATGTGAGATTGAAGGTGAATCCTTAAACCCAAATGATGAGTTGGAGTAGCCATCCAGAGCATGTGTGTATGCCTGGGGAGGAGGGAACTGGCAGAGGTGGGGAGAGCTGCTGTCGGAAGCAATGCAGGCAGGAGGGCAGGACCCTTGGTGGTGACATCTGAGTAAGCATAGTGATTGATGAGTGGAGATTTCAATGGATGCCTCAATACGAAGAGCCTCACTTAAAATACCAAGGAGTCTAGAACTTGCGAGGACAGTTGACAGCATAAACGATAATAAGCTGGAGAACATAATGATTATTATAGTTCTTCCTAGTTTGTCGATTGTTTTTGTCATAAATGGGTGTTGGATTTTGTTACATGTTTTTTTTCTGCATCTATTCAGATGATCATGTGATTTTCTCCTTCATTCTAATATGGTGTAATACAATGATTGATATTTATATGTTGAACCAATCTGTCATTCCCGGGATAAATCCCAAGAATCTATATTTATATATGTTACATGCTTCTCATGGCATATACTTCTTTTCATAAGTTGCTGTATTCGATTTGCTAGTATTTGTTGACGATTTCTATATCTATATTTATAAAGGATATTGATCTGTAGTTTTCTTGTAATATCTTTGTCTAGATAGTACTGACCTCATAGAATAAGTGGTGAAGTACTGTCCCTCTCATATTTTGTAAAGTGTTTGTGGGGCCGGGCCCATGGCCAAGTGGGTAAAGTTCCATGTACCCTGCTTCAGTGGACCGGGGTTTGCAGGTTCAGATCCCAGGTGTGGACCTACTCCACTCATCAACTATGCTGTGGAGGCATCCCACATACAAAGTAGAGGAAGATTGGCACTGATGTTAGCTCAGGGCTAATCTTCCTCAAGCAAAAAGAGAGAAGGATTGGCAAGAGATGTTAGCTCAGGGTGAATCTTCCTCACACACACACACACACACACACACAAATTAAAAGTGTTTGTGAATTACTGGTGTTGATTCTTCCTTAAATGTTTAGCAGAATTCATCAGTGAAGACATCAGGTACTGGGCTTCTCTTTGGGGCCAGCTTTTTAAATTACTAATTGAATCTCCTTACCGAAAGGCTGTAGATATATTCAGATATTATTTCTTCTTGAGTCACTTTCAGTAGTTGGTGTCTTTCTAGGAATTTATCCATTTCATCCAAGTTATCTAGTTTCTTGGCATCCAGTTGTTCTTAGTATTTCCTAAGGTCCTTTTTATTTCTGTAAGATCAGCAGCACTGTACCCTTTTTCATTTCTGATTTTAATAATTTTAGCCTTCTTTCTATTTCATGGTCAGATGAGCTAAATGTCTGTCAATTTTTTTCCAAAGGACAACTTTGAGTTTCACTCATTTGCTTTTCTATTGTCTATTTCACTTGTGTCTGTTCTCATCTCTATTATTTCCGTACTTCCTGTTGCTTTGTTTTCAGTCGCTCTTCTCTTTCTGGTGTCTTAAGATGGAAGGTTACGTTACTGATTTGAGATCTTTCTTCTTTTTAATAAAAGCTTTCACAGCTTTAAATTAGCCTCTAAGCATTATGTCAGCTGCATCTCATACGTTTTGGTATGTTGTGTTTTCCTTTTCATTCATCTCAAAGTAGTTTCTCAATTCTCTTGTGATTTCTTCTTTGGTCCACTGGTCACAGTGGTCCCCTCTTATCCACTTACCCATGAAGGATACATTCCAAGACCCCCAGTGGATGCCTGAAACTGTGGATAGTACCAACCCCTTTATATACTGTGTTTTCCTATACATACAGACTTATGATAAAGTTTAATTTATAAATTAGGCACAGGAGGAGATTAACAACAATAACTAATAATAAAGTAGAACAATTATAACTATTGTAATAAAAGTTATGTGGATGTGGTCTCTCTCTCGCTCTCTCTCAAAATATCTTATTGAATAGCACTCACTCTTCTTGTAATGATGTGAGATGATGAAATGCCTAAATGTTAAGATGAAGTGAGGTCAATGATGTAGGAATTGTGAGGTAGAATTAGGCTACTATCAACCTTCTGATGATAAGTCAGAAGGACAATGATGGAGCCATGACAATGTTGATGGTCGGATATGAGGAGGAGATGATGTTGATGGTTGGGGATACAACAAAGGGATGATTCATGTCCCATGCGGAATGAAGCAGGATGGTGTGAGATTCCATCGTGCTACTCAAAATGGCACTGCCATTTACAATTTATGAATTGATCATTTCTGGAATTTTCCATTTAATATTTTCAGAGCACGGTTGACCTCGGGTAACTGGAATGTGGAAAGTGAAACTGCAGATAAGGGGGACTGCTGTATTTGGGAGTGTGCTGTTTAATTTCCACATATTTGTGAATTTTATAAATTGCCTTCTGATATTGTTTTCTCATTTTGACCCATTGTGGTAGAACACACTTTGTATTATGTCAATCTTTTTAAATTTATTGAGACTTATTTTATGGCTTAGCATATAGTCTATCCTGGATAATATTCCAAGACCCCTTAGAAGAATGTGCATTTTGCTCTTTTTGGGTGGACACCTATAGAATATTTGTTTTCTATATATCTAATGTCTTTTTTATTCCTCTCTTACTGACCTATTTTGTGTTAAATAGATATTTTCTAGTGTACTATTTTAACACCCTTGTCATTTCTTTTACTATATTGTAAATGTTATCTTTTTACATCATTTTAGGGGCTGCCCTTGGGATTAAAATTTACATCTTAATTTATAACAATCTGTTTCAGATTCATTCCAACTTAATTTAAATAGTATACAAAACATTACTGTTATATCACTCTGTTCTCTCTTCCCCAGCTTTGTGCTGCTAATATCATATAAATTGCATGTGTATAAGGTACTCTTTATTTCTTCCTGTGGATGTGAGTTACTGTTTAGTGTTCTTTCATTTCAGCCTGAAGGACTCCCTTTAGTATTTCTCGTAAGGTAGATCTGCAAGCAACAAGTTCTTTCAGTTTCTCTTCATCTGGGGATGTTTTAGATTTCTTCATTTTTGAAGAATTTAGGGTTGACAGTCTTTCTTTCAGCACTTTGAATGTATCATCCTATGGACCACTGGCTTCCATGTCTTTTGATGAGAAATCAGCTGTTAATCTTGTCGAGGATCTCTTGTACATAAGTCACTTCTCACTGTTTTCAAGATTCTCTCTTTATCTTTGTCTTTTGATAGTTTGTGGATGCTATGTCCAGGTGTGGGTCTCTTTGGATTTATCCTACTTAAAGTTCATGGAGTTTCTTAGATATGTGAATTAATGTTTTTCCTCAAATTTTGGAAGTGTGCGGCCATTATTTCTTCAAATACTCTTCCTGCCTCTTTCTCTCTCTTCTCTCTGTGTTCTGCTCTGGGGTTCCCTTTATGTGTATGTCAGTATGTCGGTGACGTTCCATGGGTCTCTGATGATCTGCTTATTTTTCTTCGTTCTTTTTTCTCTCTATCCTCAGCAAAAATAGGTAGGTGAGACCCTATCAAACTAAAAAGCTTCTGCATAGCTTTTTTTCCTGTATAGGCATCATACATTCTTTTTCTTTGCCTGTTCAGTAATATTTTGTTGAATACTGGACATTTTAAGTAACAGAATGTTGCAACTCTGAAAATCACATCCCTCCAAGCCTTTGGTTAACATCCAGCGTTCTGAAAACGTTGATTCTGACCATTTTTGAAAGTATTCCTTGTTTTTGTAAAGCTACAGATTTTTGGAGGTCTTTACTCTGCCATTTCAACTATATCACCTCATAATTATATTTAAGCCCTATAAATAGCATTCTGGTTGCAGCATGAGGGGCAATTAGAGAGCAGCAATCCTTGAAACAAGTTCAGTCCCAGGAAACAGTTGCAACAATCCAGACCAGAAATCATGGTGACCATAAAATGGGGTGGAGATGGGGGTGAGGAGTGAATGCTCTGGAGAGATACAAAGCCATTATAATCCACAATTTGTGTTTTTTGTGGGAGGGATAAATCAAGGTTCCTGGTTCGGGCACCTTGATGGAGTGTGGCACCACTCCCAAGGTGGGAAACCCAGGGAGGAAAGAGATGCATGGCCCGCAGAGCCAATAGTGGTCCCTACAAGACACACTCAGAAGAAACACCAGAGGAGTTTGGTGGATGCTCCAGTACCAAGTGGACCTGGAGGCTGACAACCTGAGACTTGACGACCAATAAAATTGAGAATCATGCCTGGTAATCAGTGGTGCCTTGTAGGCAGTACCCAGCAGAGAAGGATCCATATCAGGAAAAGCATGGTAAACACCACATAGCCGGTGAAAGAAATTTTCAGGAGCTAACATAATTCATCCTCTGGGGAACCTCAGAAATATATCCAAGGAAAACAAGAACTTGTTGGGGGTCTGGAGTGCTGCAATAGCAGGTGGAGTGAAAGCTAAGAAAACATTCATAACCATGTCCAAATGACCTCACTGTAAACTTCAGGTTACTGCAGCCTTATGAAAGACAACGGACAAATTACTTCCTTGGCCCAGGCTTGACCCCTTTAAACTAGCCTACACACTGTCCCATAACCTAGGGGTCAGGAAACACAGGGCTGCCACACTACCACCCACCAACATATGTGAGGACAGCATTAAGGGGAAAGCAAGAAACAGGAAAGGTTTGTAGCTGAAGAGAGAAATGCGTCATGTTGCTCACAGCTAGACTTTACACCCACAGTCAAATGAGTCCATCCTGTGTCTGTTCTCAGAGATCAATGCAATTGTTAAAGCCACGGAGGTTTCTTTCTTTCTGTTTTTATAGATTGGCCCTGACCTAACATCTGTTGCCAATCTTCCTTTCTTTTCTTCTCTGAAGCCCCCCAGTACATAGTTGTATATTCTAGCTGTAGGTCCTTCTAGTTCTGCTATGTGGGACACCACCTCAGCATGGCTTGATGGTTGGAGCTAGGTTGGAGCCCAGGATCTGAACTGATGAACCTCGGGCCACAGAAGTGGAGGCCGTGAACTCAACCACTGGGCCCCAGGGCCAGCCCCCAGACGTTTCTTGTTAGCATCTCATTGTCTCTCATGGGAAAATTGGGGGTGAGACATGCTGATGCCTTAGTCTGTTAGGGAGGATAACACTATGCCCACGGGAGTGGCTGGACCAATGGGTCCATGACACAAACCATCGTAATGATGGGACAGGAAGATGAGGACTTTTTCAGATTTTCTGTCTTTTTGTAATCAGAAAACTTTTTTTCTTTGACTCTTTAAGCTAAATTCACCACAAAAGCCATACTCTTCAGGGCCGGCCCCGTGGTCCAGTGATTAAGTCCGGCGTGCTCCACTTTGGCAGCCCAGGTTTGCAGGTTCTGATCTCTGGTGCAGATCTAGACCACTTGTCAAGCCATGCTGTGGCACTGACCCACATACAAAATAGAGCAAGACTGGCACAGATGTTAGCTCAGGGCTAATCTTCCTTAAGCAAAAAAAAAGGGGGGAAGACTGGCAACAGATGTCAGCTCAGAGCAAATCTTTCTCACCAGAGGGGGAAAAATAAGCCATATTCTTCACTATGTCTTTCTCAGTGCAAAAACAGAATGAAGTGGACGTGAAAGAAGTTGCTATGAGGAAGGGAAGGCTGTGCAGGGTGAGTCTGGGGGTGCTGGATGACCCAAGGTGAAAAATAAGCACACGCTTACTGCATTAGCAAGATAGACACACTGTGAAAAAAGGGAAAACGACTTCCCTAGGAGTTACCTCTCCTGCTCTCTGATCCAAAGAGATTTGGACCATCTGGACATCTTGCAATATATCACATTGATCCATTGCATCAAGGTCTTGCAACCTCGGCACTATTGACATATTGGGCCAGACAATTCTTTAGGGGGCTGTCCTGTGCATTGTAGGATGTTTAGCAGCATCCCTGGCCTCTACCTACCACATGCCAGTGGTACCCACCTCCCTGTTGTGATAACCAAAATGTCTCTAGATATTGTTAATGTCCCTTGTGGGGGAAAATCATTCCCAATTGAGAACCACATCACATCAATGATATCACATTGAACAGGCAGGATGAGCAATAGATGGCCAGCATGCTAGTGGCCTTGGCAAGACACATATGCTTGAGAGAGAGGAGGATCAATTCTGGACTGCCAGCTCAAAGGGGGGATCCTTGGTGAGAGTGCGGTGCCACCTTCTAGAATGCCCTAGACACAGTGCATCAGTGATCTCCAACAAGAAGAATACACAGGTTTGAGAACCAGAAGATAAAAGAAGCAGGAGAAGCCACACTTAACATTATTCCCAGTTACCCACTGGAGGGCTTTGTCTTTCTTGTCCCTGGGCTCTGCAGGGTTAGATTTCCCATCTGCAGCAAAAGTCCCACTGAACCATGACCTGTGGCTGCCACCTGAACACTGTAGACTCCTTGTGCCCAGAAACCAGCAGCCAAGAACAGCAGACTCACCTTGGCATCATTAATTGACCCTGATGAGCAGAAGAAAAGGCTGCTGTTCACAATGGGGGCATGGTAGAACCTGTGGAACTCCACTCGGGTGCCTCTGGGTACTCCTTGCCCAACTGAAACTATGAATGGGGGAGTACCACAACCCCAGCCTAAGAAGAGTACGGTTATTGAGGTCCGAGATCCCTCAGGAATGAGGGTTTGAGTCGCACAAAAGGTAAGCACTGACACAAACAGATGAAATCTGAAGGTGAGGGGAATTGAGAATGGGTAATGGAGGAGGAAGACAGTGAGCCCTAGCTGCAGCCGGGACTGAGGACAGCAACAATGGCTGCAGTCCATCCCAGAAATCTTCCACTTTTAGCTGCCTCTCAGGAAGAGAGTCCTAGGGAACCCTGAAGGAACAGATCTCTAAACATTTATGGGGAAGTGGATCCGCGTGGAGCATGCCAACCAGCCGTGGAAGCCATGAAGGTGCATCACTCTTGAAGGTTCTCCCTCCAAGAAGAAAACTTACTCAACTAATACTTGACAAGGGTGCCAATAACACACAATGGGGAAGAATAGTTTCCTCAATAAACGGTTTTGGGAAAACTGGATACCCGCATGCGAAAGAATGAAATTGGATTCGTATCTTAGGCTACACAAAAATTAATTGTAAATTCATTAAAGATTTAAATGTAAAACCTGAAACTGTAAAACTACCATAAGAAAATGCTGGGAAAACACTCCCTGACATCGGTCTTGGCAATGACTTTTTTCGTTATGACACCAAAAGCATAGGCAGCAAAAGCAAAAACAGACAAGTGAGATAACGACAAATTAAACAGCTTCTGCACAGCAAAAGAAACCATCAACAAAATGAAAAGGCAACCTATGGAATGGGAGAAAATATTTGCAAATGATATATCTGATAAGGGGTTAATATCTGTAATTGATAGGGAACTCATACAACTCAATAGTAAAAATAGTAAATCATCATAATAATAATTTGATTAAAATGTGGGCAAAGGACCTGAAAAGATATTTTTCCAAAGAAGACATACAAATAGCCAACAGGTACATGAAAAGGTGCTCGGTCACTAATCATCAGGGAAATGCAAATCAAAACCACAATGAGGTATCACCTCACACCCATCAGAATGGCCATTATCAAAAAGACAAGAAATAACGTGTTGGCGAGGATGTGGAAAAAGGGGAACCCTTGTGTACTGCTAGTGGGAACGTAAATTGGTGCAGCCACTATGGAAGACTGTGTGGAAGTTCCTCAAGAAATTAAAAATAGCACTACCATATGATCCAATTCCCCTTCTGGATCTTTCCAGAGCAAATGAAATCAGGATCTTGAAGGATATCTATACCCCCATATTCACTGCAACATTCTTATTCAGTGTCTCAGTTTTGCTAACGCACTAAGCATGTGCTTATTTTTCACCTTGGGTCATCCAGCACCCCCAGGCTCACCCTGCACACCCTTCCCTTCCTCATAGCAACTTCTTTCACTTCCACTTCATTCTGCAGCTCTTCACTGCCCATTGGTCTTCATGATAGCCAAAATATGGGCACAACCTAGGTATCTGTCAATAGATGATTGGATAAAGAAGATGTGGTTAAGTTCACGGCCTCCACTTCTGTGGCCCGAGGTTCATCAGTTCGCATCCTGGGCTCCGACCTAGTTCCAATCATCAAGCCATGCTGAGGTGGTGTCCCACATAGCAGAACTAGAAGAATTCATGCTTTTCTCTCTAAAACCTAGAAAACTCTCTGAGTGATGCTTTTGAATAGTTCCTCTCCTGCATTCTCTCTAACATTTCCTTCTCAAATTTTGATCAGACGTACCTTAGACCTTTTCATTCCAGCTTCCTCATCTCCTAACCCCATTTGTATTTTTCATCTTTCTTCTGTTTATTTCTACCTGCTGCATTCTGGTTAAATTCTTTATAATTATTTGCCAAGTTCACTAATTTCTCCCTCAGTTATGTATAATCTGCTTTTAACCATTCTATTTTAAATTCCAATTTTAAATTGCTAGATTTTATATCTGCTTCTTTTTCAAATCCTCCTTTTCCTTTTTGATACTCTCTTTTTCCTAAGTCATACCACTGATGATCTATTTTATTTCTTTAAACTTACTACATTATTTATTTTATTTTCTGCTGGAAATAATACAAAATTTTGAAGTCTTTGCAGGTTTTTTGCTACTGATTTTCACTAGTGATATCTTATTTATTTTTATTTTAAAGTATTTTATCATTTCTCTTTCTTTTTTTTTTTTTGAGGAAGATTAGCCCTAAGCTAACATCTGCTGCCAATCCTCCTCATTTTTCTGAGGAAGATTGGCTCTGAGCTAACATCCGTCCCCACTTTCCTCTACTTTATATGTGGGACGCCTACCACAGCATGGCTTGCCAAGCAGTGCCATGTCCGCACCCGGGATCCGAACCAGTGAACCCTGGGCCGCCTAAGTGGAAGGTGGGCAGTTAACTGCTGTGCTACGGGGCCAGCCTCATATTTTACAACTTTTAAATGTACAGTTCAGTGGCATTAAGTACATTCACTTTGTTGTGCAACCATCACCACCATCTGTCTCCAGAACTTTTTCATCTTCCCAAACTGAAACTCTGTCCCCATTGGACATTAACTCCCCATTTTCCTCTCTCTCCAGCCTCTGGGAACCACCATTCTGCTTTCTGTCTCTGTGAATTTGACAACTCTAGTGGCCTCATATAAATGGAATCATACAATATGTATTGTTTTTTGTCTAGCTTAAGATCTTCAAGGTTTGCCTATGTTGCAGTGTGTACCAGAATTTCCTTCCTTTTAAGGATGAATAATATTCCGTGGAATGCATATAGCACATTTTGTTCATTCGTTCTGTGTCGATGGACAATTTGGGTAATATAGATTTTGAAGTCAGCAATGAATTGTGAACAAACCCTCCTGTCTTGTACATACAAGAATGATATTAGAGACAGTTGAGAGGATGGCTTCTAAATATTTGTTGGATGAATCAGTAAATGGCATGAATTGTTTTTTCCAGCTGTGCATGGAGTTTGAGCCATTTCGACTCAGTTTGCATCGTGATCAATGGGGCCTATTTGGGTGGTAATTGAGTAGGGCAGTGGTTCTCAGTGTGGGATTGGAGGAACATTCCCACTAGGAGATATACCAGAATCGTCTGGAGGCTTTGACAAGTTATCCCACCATTTTTGGTTGAGACATGGGGTGAGGAAAGTAGTTTTTGAGAACCAATGAGCTAGTGTTAGTATGAATCTCGTAAGCAGATGGCCCCCAGCATTCGTTCCCCCTTTTCTGGGAACAGCCCTGGAGTTCCATTTGGGGATCCACTTCTCTCTCATTGTCCAGCTGTGTGTTCGTGGTGGCGCTTTATCCTCAGTTCCAGGGATAAAGCACGTGACCCAATCTTAGATCAAACAGCAGATTGTTTCCCTCAGACCAGGGTGGTTGTTTCAGGAGTGGGCACATGGCCCAAGCCGGTCACATGCGAATACATCTTAGGGCTACCAGAAGAGGCTCTTGCTTTTTACGCTGAACTTGAACCTGGAAGGATGTAAAGCTGGAGCTGCAGCAGCCATATTGCCCCATGAGAGGTCCTCCTGGAGCCGCCAGAGACACGCCAGGAGCCTGAGAAGGAAGAAAGCTTGTGGAAGTCAGAGCTGAGAGATGGGAAAAACCACTGCTGATGATATTGCTCGAGCTCTGACTGCAGCAGTGCCTGAAGCCAGATTCACTCTTGACCATTTGGGTGTGTGACCAATAATCTTTTCCTTAAGTCACTTGCATTGAAAGACTTTTAGTTAATAGTCTGAAAGACTGGGATCCAGTAACTGGCATTGAACTTGGTTGCCCAGGAATCTCTAGGTCCCAAATCCTAGGTTGCTGCACTCGAAGTGTCCTGAGCTGGGGGCCACTTCTAAGAATGAAACGAGGTGTGTTGCTCCATTGCTGTTATGCGGTGGGATACACATCACAGTTCTGGGAAAAATCACCTGTGCACCAACGCGACTCCACACTGTGCTATCACCATTCTCCAGATTTACCACTCCCTTGTCAGCAAATTTGGGTTATGAAACAGATCTGTAGCAGAAGAGATTGCGTATATTCTTTGCAATGCATGCAAATATACGGACACATATACATAAATATATGCATATTATTTACATATGCGTAGGATCATTTTGGAAGGAAACACAAAGACTTGGCCACCTCAAGGTGAGGAAACTGAGCATCTAGGAGATGAGGTAGGAGTGAGACTTTTCATTGTGTACCCTTCGCATATTTTGAATATTCCTTAATCAAAAAAGTAATTTAAATTAAATCATTAAAGAACTTTTAAAAAATTAAAGAAAGGCCTCCCCTGGATCCTCTCTGTCCTCTCTCAGCCAGCATCTATGTGGCTTCATCACTAAACCATCTGCTTTTGTCACTTTACTTCTTTTTTTTTTTTTAAAGATTTTATTTTTTCCTTTTTCTCCCCAAAGCCCCCCGGTACACAGTTGTGTATTCTTCGTTGTGGGTTCTTCTAGTTGTGGTATGTGGGATGCTGCCTCAGTGTGGTCCGATGAGCAGTGCCGTGTCCGCGCCCAGATTCGAACCAACGAAACACTGGGCCGCCTGCAGCGGAGCGCGCGAACTTAACCACTCGGCCACGGGGCCAGCCCCTGTCACTTTACTTCTTGAAAGCGAGACCACGTGACATCCTCGGGTCCGTGGAATGACCCCACCTGCACGGAGAACCCAGGGTGCAGTGTGGCCCGAGGCAGAGAGCACAAAAGCTCACAAACCTGGAAGAGCCATCCTCCAAAGTGACTGAGCCATCTCTCTGGGGAGAGCTGAGATTCCCAGCAGGGCCGTGACACTGCAGAGCAAAGGCCCCTTTTGCAGACATTTTGGGAGTTGGGACTCCCTGCCTGACAGACAGGGGCCCCTAATCAGACTCCTGGGTAGGCGGTGGCCTGGGGAAAGTCTGCACATGGGCAGAGGCAGCCCGCACAGACTGCCTCCTCCTTCCTTTGTAAGAATGAACAGAGAGCCAAGGACGACCAGGTACGTGAGGGAAGCACAAGGCTCACTGAGCTGACAGAAAAACAGACCCTAAGAGGGACAGAGGGAAATGAAGAGCATCCAAATAGCACCTTGAGCAAGATGAAGACAGTGGGACCACATCGCATCTATCAGCAATAAGAACACACTAGGTGCAGAGACCATTAGGGGCAAGAGTTACTTGGAGATTAAAAATATAGTTGCTGAAGTTAAAAAAAGTCCAAGAAAAATCTAGAACATAAAAGAATGAAAAGAGAAAGAGGCCTGAAATATGAAAGACAAGATAAGAGTGAAAGAGGACAATCCCCATGGCCACGGTTTTGCTAGGGAAATCTCCTCCAGCGGGAGCGTCTGAAAGAGAGGGCAGAGAAAGGGCTAGGGAGGAAAGGTCAATAAGAAGCAAATCACACAGAGTTAAGGAAGGATTTTCATTTGCAGCATGAAAAGCCCACTTAGTGGGAAGCACAAGAAATAGGAAAAAATATACTGTTTCACACTCCGACCCATCTTCATGAAATTTCAGTCCCGGGGGTCTAGTGGTTAAGATTTGGTGCTCTCGCTGCCGAGGCCCAGGTTCATTTTCCCGCCAGGGAACCACATCACTCGTCTGTCATTGTCACACTGTGGTGGCTGTGTGTTGCTGTGATGCTGAAAGCTGTGCCACTGGTATTTCAAATACCATCAGGGTCACCCATGGTGGGCAGGTTTCAGCAGAGCTTCCGGGCTAGACAGACTAGGAAGAAGGACCTGGTCACCCACTTCTGACAAAACTGGCCACGCAAACCCTCTGAAATAGCACTGGGAGGTGAGATGATGATGCAAAGACCAGGCAGGGTTCTAGACGGGGAATGGACTTGGTGGCACTGACAACTAACAAAGTCTAAGGAGAAGATTCCAGACCTTAAACAACAAACAACACAGTAACAAACGTATAGGCCCTCACAGAGGTATAGGCATCAGATTGGCATCAGACCTAATGTAAGCTGGGGGACAGATGGAGCAATGTCAGAATTTTGAGAGAAAACGGTTTTGGACTGGGATTTTTAAATGCAGTCAATCCAGCTATTGAACGAAGGGGCAGAAAAAAAGAATTTTTTCACACTGTAAGAAATTCAGAAAGTTTGCTCTCATAGACCTTTTTTTATCATAGATATTTGACGATCTACTCTGGAAAAACAAGGGAGAAAGCCAGCCAGAGGAGCGACGGGATCCAGCAGTGGCCCTGACCCGGAAGAAGGAGGAGCAGAGGTGGCGGCAGGTGGGAGGCATGGGAATGAGGAGGGAGGGCGGGCAGAGATGCCCTCCTCTTCCGTGGGAGAGGCTGGAAATAGTCACCACTGTTGGTGGGACAGGAAAGACAGGTATACATTGGTAGAGAGGGCATCACTGGCTGAAAATAGGTAAAAATTGCAAAGAAAACTCGAAAGTAACCTAGAAATGATATATACTTACTAGAATTATGCATAAATAAGTCCCAAAACCACGTTGTTCTAGTGTGCACCAACACTGTGGATACCTGAATGGAAACATTCAATTTTGATTAATCTTTTTGGGACAATTTTAACAAACGTCATTTGTTTTTGCTGCTTAGCATCCATTCCCGCTCTTTCTGGGAACAAGCCTCTGCTTTTCCTCTGGAAACAGTCCCCCACTTCCAGTCCCTGTGCTGTAAGTGACCTAACTTCACCCCCTCTCACCCGAGGGGATCCGGGGTGAGCACCTGATCCAGGCCAATCGGTGCATCCTGTCACCGTGGCCACAGTGATGGATTTGGGGGTGGGCTTGTGATCTGAGGCTGTCCCACAAGACTCAGTCCTGGAGTTATTGTTGGAATGGTTGGAGAAAGAATTGCCTTTTCTTCCTGGATGGCTAGCTTAGACTAAGAAACTGACCAACTGTTTTCCAAAGTGATTGCACCATTTTATATCCCAACCAGTTCCTCCACATCCTTGCCAGCACTTAGTGCGGCCAGTCTATTTAATTTTAGCCATCCTAATAGTCCTTTTTAATGGCTGCACAATATTCCCATGATATCCCTACTGATGAGCTTTTGCCTCACTTCCTGTGTTTCTGCCTCTAGAAACAACGGAATCCGACTCTGTATGCTCCCGGAAATTGCTTCTTTTGTTCAACATAATGTATGTGGTGTTTATCCACATTGACGCAGGTAACTGTGTTTTGTTCGTTTTTACTGCTGCATATTATTCCCTTGTATGGGTATTCTACGATTTGTTTATCCAATCTACTGTTGATGGATATTTGGGTTGTTCCTAGCTTTTACCATTATGAGGTTTCTTATAAAAATATCTTCATACATTCCTGTAAGAGTTTCTTTAGAGCAATGGTCTTCAAAGTTTTTTGCTTGTGTATTCTCTAAAAGAATTTTTAAAATCTAGGTGCTGTCTTGAGCATTTTAAACTGAACTTCTAAAATTTTTTTCCTTGTGAATGCTTGCAAAGAATGCAATTTCTGGCACATTGTAGTTTTAACATTTGAAAATAAAATTGCTATTTCTTTAAAAATATTATAAATAACATAGAAATTGAATACCGATCATAAGCTATTTAAAAAATACATGAACAGGGTCTTTTCTAATAGAAACTTTACAGGTTTTTTTTCTCCTTGACTGTCCATTTACCTCCTTCACAGCATTGTATCTTATCGTAATGGATTTTTATGTTGGAAAATCTTTTGTTTTAATCAGTGTAGGCACGGAGAAACCTCATTCACATAAATAAATAGGAATGGAGACAATTTTGTTACAGCAGTGACACTCAATTCTTTGAACTCTTTCCAAGATAAATGCCAAAACACACATAGTGATCTAACATTAATTTTTAATTGTCTATTAATGGATATATCTGTCTTCCTTTTTGTTGAAAACAAAACAGTGTAAACTGCTTGCCTTGCAAAAGGATTTATTAGCCAGTCATTAGGGACATTAGATTTCAAAATATCTGGGAAACACACCAAAAAGCCTTTACCAAGACCTATCAAATCACGATACCGTATTTCTTACTCCTTCACTGAGAGGCTGAAAGGTATCCTCTTTAACCCAATATATCTAAAACATTTGGAAAGAATTGAAATATTGCACATTTTGATAAACCTTTGTCAATATATTTTGAAAACTTTTTAAATGGAAAATTCTATATATGGAGAAGTTGGAAAAAATAGTGCACAGAACCCAATGTATCCATCATTATGTGTCAACCGTTGTCAATTGTGGGCAATCTCGTTTCATCTAAACCTCTATCCCTTCCTCTCCTGATTCTTTGAAAGCCAGTCCTCGATGTCATATCATTTCATCTGTACACATTTCAGCAAATAACTCTAAAGCAGTAGGATTCTCCCTTTTATTAATATCACATCTGAAAAACAAATATTTAATATTAAATATCCAGGCAGTTTTTGCAGTTTCCTGTCATAATTCTTTTTACATTTTACTTGAATATGGATCCACATCAGGTTCATACATTGCAGCTTGTAAATGGTGCGTCCACTTCCTTCTGGAGGCGTATGGTGGCTGGTTGCATCTCTTTAGTGATACCTAGCAATCGTTTAGGATCACTGCTTAGATCCATTCATTTATTGCGGTTATAAAATGCTGATACTTTAATTTTATCATTCCCTCTGTGTTTATTAGCTGGACTATCTGTATAAAAAGAAAGCTTTGGCCATTGAGATGGGGGCCAGCCCAGTGGCGTAGTTGTTAAGTTCACACCCTCTGCTTCAGTGGCCTGGGGTTCACAGGTTTGGATCCTGGGCTCGGACCTACACACCACTCATCAAGCCAGGCTGTGGTTGCATCCCACATATGAAAAAAGAAAAATAGAGGGAGATTGCCACAGATGTTGGCTCAGGACCAATCTTCCTCACAAAGATATATATCTATATCTATATCTATATCTGTATCTGTATCTATATCTGTATCTATATCTATATCTATATCTAAAGAAAACTTTGGCCATTGGGAGCTCTTTCAGGTTGCCTCTTGTCTCCTTTTGATGTGCTGCCAACCCCCAACCCCTTAATTTTGCACTTCCTTACTTTTTGGTACTAAAAGATACTGATACTGATATTTCTGACTCCAGTCCAGCACCAGTTTATTCTAGCATTCTTCTTTTGCTCATTTGTAATTTCTTTCTGTGACAGTGAGAAACTTGGCTCTCATTAGCTACAATATATTTGCTGAGTAGTTGAACTCTAGGATACTATAGTTTCAAATTTGCTACTTCTCCCATCTTAGGGTGAAATCATTCAGTATTTCACCATTATATATATTTGTAGATGCCTTTTACTAGATTGTAGAACTTACTTTCTATTCTTACTTTCAGAGTTTTATAATGGTTCTTGAATTTTGTCAAATGCTATCCTGCATCTATTGAGATGATTACATGGTTTTTCTTCATTAGTCTGTACACGGTGAATTGCACTGACTGATGCTTGAATGTGGAATCAGCCTTGCGTTTCTGTGATGAAACACACTCGTGGGTATTACCCTTTTTATATATTACTGGATTTCATCCGCTGACAATTTGTTGAGGAACTTTGCATCTATGTTTATGAGAGATAAATGACAACTTTTGTTTCTTACAATGTCTTTCCCTGATTTTAGTGTTAATGCTGGCTTTGTAAAATGAGTTGGGAAGTGTTCCTTTTTTACTTTCAGAAGGGGTAATGTAGAGCTGACATTATTTTTTCTTTAAATACTTGATAGAATTAGACAACAAAATAATCTGGGCCTGGAGTTTCTTTTTTTGGAAGGTTTTAAAGTATAAATTTAATTTCCTTGAGAGATGTAGGACTATTTAGGCTATCTGTTTCTTCTTGAGTGTGCTTTGGTAGTTTGTGTCTTTCAAGGAATTGAAAGACTATTTAAAGATGATTTCACCTAAAGCATCAAGTCTATGGGCATAGAGTTGTTCACAGCATTTCCCTAATGGCTATTTAATTTCTGTGGGGTGGGTAGTGGTGTCTCCTCTTTTATTGGTGATCTTGGTAGTTTGTGTCTTCTCCTTTTTTTTGCTTGGAAAATATTTTTTAGAGGTTTATTAATTTTATTGGTCTTTTCAAAGAAACAGTTTTTGGGTTCATTGATATTTCTCTATCGTTTTATCTGTTTTTAATTTCATGATTTCTGCTCTCATTTTTATCATGTTTTGACCTTTCTACTTGCTTTGTGTCTGCTTTGCTCTTCTTTCTCTAGTTTCTTAAGGTGGATGCAAAAATTACTTTTTTGAGAACTTTCTTATTTTTGAAATATGCATTTAATGCTTGCTATGGTCTGGATGCTTGTGTTCCCCCAAATTCATATGTTGCATTAGTGTGGTATGTTTGTTGCAGTTGAGAAGCCAATATTGAAACAGTGTTATTAATTAAAGTCCACAGTTTACAGGAGGATTCAGTCTTTGTGTTGTACTTTCTATGCGTTTTGACAAATGTATAGTGACATGTATCCAGCATTACAATATCATACAGAATAATTTCACTGCCCTAAAAGTCATCTGTGCTCCACTTATTCATCCATGACCCCCACCCCTGGAAACCACTGATCTTTTACTGTCTCCATAGTTTCGCCTTTTCCAAAAGGTTATGGTGTTAGAATTGTGCAGTATGTAGCCTTTTGAGATTGGCATCTTTCACTTCGTAATATGCATTTAAGTTTCCTCTGTGTCTTTTCATGGCTTGATAGCTCATTTCTTTTTAGCATTGAATAAAATTTCATTATCTGGAGGTACCACCGTATTTTTATCCATTCCCCTATGGAAAGACATCTCGGTTGCTTCCAAGTTTTGGTAATTACAAACAAAGCTGCTATAAATATTCATGTGCAGATTTTTGAGTGGACACAAGTAATATATTTTTAAATAAAGAGATGAGAAAGGAGGGCTTTTTAAGGATGACAGAAGCCATAAAGAAAACATTTGTTAAGATTTTCAGACTGAGCAAAAAACTTAATTAAGAGACAAACAGCAGGGGGTGGTCTTGGCAAGACATTGACAACAGTGGACAGTTCTGTTTTACTTCGCGTATGTGAATTTAAATGAGGCAAGAGTCTCAAACTCTTTGACTATTTTGTCGTGTTTCATTTTGTTCCTGCATGCCTGTGGTAGAAGAGGGAAATATCAGGGATCTCCTTTGGAGTTGTCTAAGAAATCTCCTAAGTATTTAGACTGGTTAGGAATTTCTAGCTTTCAATTTACATCTCACTAATAGAGAAGCACATTACTAAGTAAGACGACCATAATTTCACAGACTTTTGGAGATGAAAGGTTATTTTCACGGGCCAGAGCTACAATTTTCAAGCACTCGATATCTCACAGACTCCTTTGTAGGAATAATATTTGCTGTTTTTCTCTGTAGCTGTCAGGGAAAAGAACAATTTTTCCCCTTCTTTATTGGTGACATTTCTTTCAGCAGCAATTAGAAGCTCCTATGGTTTGAAAAGCCATCACTAGAATTCCATGAGATAGCGCTGAAAGAAAAGAGGAGGCCTGAGTAGCCATTAACACTCTGAACATGGAAATGAAAGGGGCAGAAAAGGACTGTGAACAGGTGTTCTATAGAGCAGGTAATATTTTGTTTTCTTGAATCATAAATAAAGGCCTTTCTTGAATCAACAAGAAAAGTACATATAATTTAACAGAAAAAAATCAACTAAGAATATGAATAGGCAATTAAGAGGAAAAGGCATACAATTGTCCCAAATGGAAGGCCTCCCATCTCAGGCTACATAGTCGCTGAGGGAATGCTTGAAGACAGAATCGAGACTCTGTTTTCCATGACCAATTTGCATTTTCTCCAGTGCACAGGAAGTAGCTGCTCAAGACCCACAGTCTTCTCTCCATGCTGTGGACGCAGGAGTATCGGCCTGGGCAGCTTAAGGCAGTTAAACCTATGTGTTCACCTCCACCACAAAAACTCACAAGGCCCGTGTGGATTTGGTACCTTTGGGCAATGTCCCTTCCGTGTGTATCAAATGTGTACAAAATATATGCCGAGATAGCTGAATGAGTTAACTTTAGGCACAAAAGTATTCATGATAAGTCAGTTTGGAACTGATAAATGTCTCCCCAAAATACTTATTTTTGTTTTGGAGGAGTTCATCCTTAGCCTTCTTTTCTTTTTCCTGGCAAAAATGAGATGGGAGAGACATTTCTAGCTAATAACAAGAAAATCCATCGTGCCTTCCACATGTTAAAAGCACGCCTTTCCGTCCTCTACAGCAGGAGGGCACGCATCCCCGCATTCCGGGTGGTAGCTAATGTTGTCTGAGAAGTTAAATCACAGTATCAATAGGGGAGTGTTAACATTGTAAGTGAAGCAGGGCTTTCATTTGCAAACGGTGAGTTGTGCCTGTTGCCTGCGTTGTGGCTGCCCTCCCCTCCACACTGAGCAGAGACCCCAGAGGCACCCGTAGCCCACCTTTCTGCTTGTGGCTGTTTTTCTATATTAATCTGAACTCACAAGTCCAAGTGGCAGATCAAACTGCCCCTTCACACTAAGAATGTCCCCAGAGAGGTGCTTCAGGCCCCCCAGGGGCCCCAGCAGGGCCAGCGCCCGGAGGCAGAGGAGGAGCACCGAGCAGGGCCGTGTGGGGACCCAGGGCCCGCCAGAGTCCCCCTCTTAAGTGCTTGTCACTCTGCCTACTGCGGGGGTTGGGGGTGGACGTCTCCTGGTTTCTGTGGAAATGCAGGTCCACCTCGGTGAAGGAACCTACTAAACCTTGTTTCCCTCTCGGGTCAAAGCACGGGGAACCTGAGAACAGGGCATTTGACAGAGAACCTAGAGGGAGGTCAGGGTCATAGAACGTCTCCAGCAAGGTGCCTGTCTTCAGTTCCGTGTCTGCTGCCGTCTAGAATCACATACAGGAAACCGTCTTTATGAAGGAGAGGAAACGGTGGGGTGGGGAGATGCACCACGGGCCAGTTTGGAACAGTGAGGGCAGCGGATGGCCACGTTCGGGATGCAGCGTTCCTTGGCTTGTCTGGGTCTCCATTCTCTGGACTAACCCTGGCAGAGAATTTCTTTGGCACACAAGTGTTACAGAGACATGGTGGGGAGAAGGAAAAGGAGCTCTTATTAAAAACAGACCATAGCCAAAAAGCTTCTTCCTCAGGCTTTTCTGAGGGCTTCTGGGTCACCTGAATAATCATGGTCCAGACTTTTATATACCCCAATGCCTGAACTAAGTGCAAGCTGAAAAATTACTGCTACCATATATTTCAGAACCTAAAGTTCGCACTGAGTGAGCTCAGACTGTAGCCCTCTGGTGATACTAACAAGCTTATTTCTCGTGTTTGTGCAAAAGTGTTTTCACGTGCACACAGAATGGCTGCTGCGCCCATTTCTGGGGCATGTATAGGTGCTCACACGTTGCTGCGTGATGGATAATGGCCTGAATCCCCCGCCCACTTGTCCCCAGAAGTCATAGGATGCCCTTTGAAGAACAGGCTGAAAGCTCATCTTTCAATTTTATCTTATTGTTTTTTAAATACAATTTGGTGGAAAGAGTTTCCACCTTAAAGAGAAGAGAAAGATTTCAGAGTAGGACTCACGTTGATCTGCTCAGGTAAACCATTTGCTTTTTTTCTGATAAATGCAGTTTATTCCTTACGAACATTATTTCTCCCCCCTCGTCAGCCAGGATGGAGTTATAAACAGCAGGGCTTTGCTCCTGGGGCATTCCCCTGCCTCACACCCTTGACAGTGGCAGTTTCTCATGAGGGCACCTCGTTAACCTTTCCTGACCAGCGTGCCATCCGTCTCCAATGCTCCAGGAGAGCAAGCAGGGAGGATGGTATCACTACTTTTGGCAAATGAGGGTAGGATAATCTGCCCAAGTTCCAGACCATCCCACCATTTCCCAAGCGTGTCCCTCCCTTTCCCATCCCTACAGGCTTCTTTCAGTCCTGTGTGGTGGAGATGGTGCAGGCAATAGGGCTTCACGAGGTGGGTGGAGGGAATCATGATTCTGTGGCAGGAGCTGTTCTTGGAACGGGTCGATCTGTCCTCCAAGTGCAGGGAGAGGAATGCCTGGCAATAGAGGTGTTTAGTACCATTTTTAAGTGAACTAATGGAGGGATCGATGGATATAAAATGAGGAGGGTGCTGATGGCCAGCCCTGAACAGGCTGTTGAGCGGGGGAAGCAGGATGATGGTGAAGTCCTGAGGGAGAGATGTGGCAGCGAGGGTGCAGTGTCTGCAGGGGACGGAGCAGGGAAGGGGACACCCTGGGAGCCCTGAACCCAGTGGCCGAGCTGTGGCGGTTTGCACTAGAGGCGGCACGGTGACTGCAGAGGGAAAAAATCCTCAACAAGTAATTGAGAAAACTGAGTAAAACCTAGACGGTTCTTGCGAAGGAGTCCCTTTTTCACTTCTCTTTCTATGCAGGCTGGCTTCTGAGAGAGCAGCAATTTAAGCCTCTCATTCTCCGAATAAATGGCCTGCTACCAGTCGCCTGGCCAAACACATCACGTGAGTAGCACTGTTTGATGGTGCCTGAGGGCCCGAGGACGACCCCTCCCAGCACACCCCACAGCACACCCAGGTCCTGCCTGGGCTCCCAGTTTGCGGGGAAACATTGGGAAGGGGTTGCCATCTCCCTTTGATGGCCTTTCATCCCACAGCCCTGGGCACAGGCCTCTTTGTGCAATGGCTGTATTATGTACCCCCGACCCAGAAGTCTCTGTTTCCTCACATTTAAAAGGAGTGGATGGTGTCACCTGATCTCTGAGCTCACTCCTGTCTCCAGGAGTCCAGGCGCAACAGCTCCCGCCCTCCTACAGCCCCCTGTCTGCATCTCTTCCAGCACCACCTTCTCTGCCCCTCAGTGCTCACCACTCCTGTCACTTTCCTGGCAGCTGTGCATTTCCCTCGGAGGCTCAGGACCCCCTCGTCCCTAGCCCTCTCCGGAGACCACAATTCAAGATGACTCAAGGGCAGTTCACCGGAAGACAGAGCATCTCGGTTTCAAAATCATCAGCATTGGGAACAAGCTGATCTCTAAGGAACATGCTCCCCGTGCTGCTCTCCATGCAACCACATCCTAAAGCCAATCTCCCCACAGGCCTCATCCTTGAAAGGGACCAGCCACAGACGAGAACTACGTTCAGGTTTGCTCCTTCTCTGGGTTTCCATGGAGAGAATTTAGCTGGATGGAGGCATCAGTCCGGTTTCTCCAGAGAAAGAGAACCAATAGAATATAAATATATGAAGAAGTTTATTTGACGGAATTGCCTCCCGCGATTGTGGGGGCTGCTAAGTCCAGAATCTGCAGGGCAGGTCAGCAGCTGGAAACTCGGGAAGGAGTCGATATTGAAGTCTCGAGGCAGAATTTCTTCTTCTCTGGGAAACCTCAGTGTTTGCTCTTAAGGCCTTTAACTGATTGGGTGAGGCCCACCCACATCCTGGAGGGCCACCTTTATTTGACCACATCTGCAAAATACTCTCACAGCAACACCCAGATCCGTATTTGATTAAATCACCAGGTACTAGGGTCCATCCAAGCTGACACCTAAGCCAACCATCATACTTGTTTGAAAAGCCCCCTCGAGGATGGCAGGATGGCAGCAAATGCTCAGGACCAGCTTCCATCCGACAGGGCGGCACTTGCTTGGACATAAATGCAGGACTGAGCTGCACAATCAGTGTGGTGGTTCCTCGGCTTGGATGCATCTCCCTTGAATTGTACAGATGCTGGGACAGACTTTACAAGCCAGAGTCGACTAGTTTCCATGGGACTTGGTCAAAGAAGAGATTCCAAGTGTAGAAAGTTGCTACCGTTTCTCTTTTGGCTCTAAAATAGCATTAGAAGGAGTTACAGTGATGTTACCTGGGAACTGGCTGACGGAAGCTGGGTTTTGACGTTTGGTACTTAAATTCAAATGATTCCCAAGCTGTTTATATTTAGGGAATTATTTTTCCTGCCAAGGTAATTGCTGTGGCTGGTTTCGTGTGTGGAGGGCTTGGACCATATCCTGTATGGCGTGATCCCAAGGAGCACTGGGAAAAGCCACTTCTTTCACAGTGTTTTTTTCTGTTCACCTGTCATAGACCCTGAAATTCCACAGGTGGAGATTCATTCTTCAGCATCAACTCCTTGAACAGTTACAAGGAAAATACCCTGAAACTTTGCACACAGCAAGGTCCTGATTTGCTTTGGAGAGGATTGTGTGGGATTTTCCCGGTAGTGAAGGCTGTGAAATCATTCTTGGGTGGGGCCTGACTGGACACCCTCCCTGAGAACAGGAAGTAGGAGGTAGGAAGAAAGAGAAGGATCGGGAGAAAGGTATCTGGAAGACAATGCAAGAAGGTGAGTGGGCAGAAGAGAGATGCCCCGGGGTAGCTACTGGCACAAGACTATTCGAGTAAGAACATGGAAGATGGATCTTCTGTAGTGTAACAGTTGCCGTGAGCCTAACAAATCAGGACTTCCCTCTGTTTACTGGATGTACACTCCACTCCACGGCGCTTGGACTCAGGATGATCTCCTACTCCTGGCATGACCAACTCATCCTGGTTGCCTGGGACTTTCCCAGTTCCAACACTGAAGGTCCTTTGATCAGGGAGTGCTCTCACTCCTGGACAAACGCGGATGTTTGGTCACCCTCCATTCCACCATCACCATGGAAGCTGAGGAGGGAATTTCTTTTGTGAATTTACCAAAGGGGGATACTTTGCCAGGCAAACTTGAGTTTGGGGTGCGAGGACTGAGACCCTAAAGGCAGACAAGAGCTTGAGACACCAGGAGCTCAACAGGAAATCACTAACCTCCTTGATTGGTCTTCTGGGCGGACAGCACATGTTCAATGCCTCCTATGAGCTAAATACAGGTCACAGGAAACCACATGCATGTGCTGGCATGTTGGCGCTGTCTATACCCTCTTCGGGAGGAGGCTCGGTCTAGTGCTCAGAACGGCTGAGGGTCAGCAGACCTGGGCTTTTGTCTTGGCTCATCCATTAAATTACGTGTGACCGTCAGTAGTCCTTTTGTCTCCCCTCAATTTCCTCATCTATAAAATGTGGGGTTTTGTGTCAGGTGTCACATCCACTGCCGGTATGAACAATCCCTGCATCTTTCCCCTCTAGAACACAATGGAAGGGCCTCAGAAGGGCGGGAAAGACACCGTCACCACAGGTAAGGATCTGGTGGAGCTCTTCGCGACACTTGGGGCCACAAACTCAGCACTGGGCAAGCAAACCTCCCACCTTGCAGTGAAAGGCACAGGACTAGAGTCACCCCAAGACAAAGCAAATGCATTTCCCCAGGAAACACAACCTATTAGACTGTTTGCTGTCGTGCTGTCCTTGGTGAAGGTAAGTTTCTCCAGATAAAACCCTGTCATCTTGTACAACAGAGACCGGGCACGGATGGGAGGAGTGGAAAGGAGAGTATGAACATCTCAGTGGTTGTAGGAAGCGCTGAGCATCAAATAGCAGCTTGAGGCCTTCAGGGTGGGAACTGAATAGAGAGAAATTTCCAGAAAGGGTGGCAAAATTCGGCAGTCCCAAAAGGAAAGGTCCCAAGGGCTCTGGCCAGCTGGGGTAGTTTATTCCACTAGCCCCATGTGGGTTCTCTCAGGTCTCTACCTGAGAGGGAGTCTGGTGTTTGCTCTGAGCACAGCCCGGTGATGGGAACAGAGGGTGTGATGCCTAATTGATCATCGACGCCATTTCTCTGGGTCTTTTCCTTTTTGTCTTTGATCCTCCTCCTCCTCAAAAGGCACTTATTACCGTCTTAGTTCAGGCTGCTGGATCACAATAGCGTACAGTGGGTGGTAAACAACAGATATTGCCACCTCACCGTTCTAGAGGCTAGGAAGTCGGAGATCAAGGTGCCAGCAGATTCAGTGTCTGGTGAGAGTCCACTTTGTGGGTGCTGTGTCCTCACATGGTGGAGAGAGAGCTCTGGTCCCTTCCTCTTCTTTTTTTTGAGGAACATTAGCCCTGAGCTAACTACTGCCAATCCTCCTCTTTTTGCTGAGGAAGTCTGGCCCTGAGCTAACATCCATGCCCATCTTCCTCTACTTTATATGTGGGACGCCTACCACAGCATGGCTTGCCAAGCGGTGCCATGTCCACACCCGGGATCTGAACCAGCGAACCCCGGGCCGGCGAGAAGCGGAACATGCAAACTTAACTGCTGCGCCACCGGGCTGGCCCCCCTTCCTCTTCTTATAAGGACACTAATTCCATCATGGGATTGCCACCCACCTGGCCTCATCTAAACCAAGTCACCTCCCAAAGGCCTCAACTCCAGATGCCATCACACTGGGGTGAGGGGTTCAACATCTGTATCTGGAGGTTACAGACATTCAGGCCCAGCAATTACACCTTCACTTTTCATGCGCTCTGACAAGTGGAGGAAAAGAGAGCTCAACTCCAGGATCATCTCCATTGAGGATCCTCCTGGTGGGCAAAACAGGCAGCGGGAAGAGCGCCACAGGGAACAGCATCCTCTGCCAGCCAGCGTTTGAGTCCAGGCTGGCGGCCCAGTCCGTGACCAGGACGTGCCAGAAGGCGACAGGCACCTGGAACGGGAGGAACATTCTGGTGGTTGACACGCCCTCCATCTTTGAGGCCAAGGCCCAGACCCAAGAGACCTACAAGGACATTGGGGACTGCTACCTGCTCTCGGCCCCAGGGCCCCACGTGCTGCTGCTGGTGACCCAGCTGGGGCGCTTCACTGCCCAGGACACGCTGGCGGTGAGGAGAGTGAAGGAGGTCTTTGGGGCAGGAGCCGTGAGACACATGGTCGTCCTCTTCACCCACAAGGAGGACTTAGGGGGCGACTCCCTGGACGAGTATGTAGCGAACACGGACAACCACAGCCTGAGGAGCCTGGTCCAGGAGTGCGGGAGGAGGTACTGCGCCTTCAACAACCGGGCCACCGGGGAGGAGCAGAGGGAGCAGCTGGCCCAGCTGATGGCCGTGATCGAGAGGCTGGAGAAGGAGCGCGAGGGCGCCTTCCACAGCAACGACCTCTTCTTTGACGCACAGATGCTCCAGCGAGAGGGGGCCGGGGTGGGTGGAGGAGACCACAGGTGCTACCTGGCCAGGGTGCAGTTGCAGGTGGAGAAGCAGAGGCGAGACCTGACAGAGAGCGAGAGTAACTGGGCGCTGAAGGCGCTCCTCAGAGCCAAGAACTGGATGATTTTGCTTTATGAGTTTTGTGTTTTTCTTGTTTGGTGTAGTTTACTTTTTCTTCTTATTTTACTGCTCATCTTGTATTATCATTGATTCCGTGTGTCAGAGCATTTTCTGAAGAATCCCCTCATGAGACTCATGGTTCTGTGTGTCCCCTGTTCTGAAATTGTCACGCTCTGTATAGGACACGGTTTGTTGTCTGTGCAGCTCCCTTCCCTCCCTTTTGGACCTCTGGTTTGGCTCAGCCTCCTCCTCTCCCGAAGGGAGGCCTGCACCTCAGAAGGAGGTGACAGCAGGCTGCCTGTGTCCAATCCCATGCTCGTTGCCAGTGACTAGTTCAGGAACAGTCCTGAGACCCAATTCAGGCCGATGAGAAGTGAGGAAACATCTGCAGAGGTGGGGCCAGAAGGTCTCTCCCTTCCCAGGAGAAACGCACAGAAAGAAACAGTCTCTCTTCTTCCTCTGGGCACGCTTGAGTCTGAATGTGATGCTCGAAATCTAGCAGCCACTTTGCTACCAGCCTGATGTTGAAGGCGACACTTCAAAGCAGAGCAGAGCGATGGAACACACCTAAGCCCTGAGTCAACCAGCCCTGAAGCCCACCCTATCTCTGAATTTCCAGTCATGTCAGTCAATAAATTCCCTTATTGTTTACACTACTTGAGTTTGGGGTCTCTTTTACCTGAATTGAAGGCATTTGCACTAAAGAAGAGTTCTCCATATTCCTTTACAAACTCCTTAAATCTGTCAGAACTTCCCGCTCTGACGCTTCCTCCGAGGAAGTAAATGAACAGACCTCTCTGTTCTTGTTCCCAGAATCAGGAAGGACCTCCCTCTGCTGCTAAAGTGTCCGCTGGGTAGTAGGCCCTCACTGAATCCCGAATGAAGTGGAACCCCTTTTAGCTGGATTATTTTGAAGAGTGACAGTGAGAGGCGGGGGGAAAGTGTGGCCGCCTCTGGGCGGGTTTTCTGTGTGCTTCCTTTACTGTTTTGGGGAGAAACAGAGCTACCTTTGAGCACCTTCCAGGGACTATTTTGGTGAACGTCCATGTCTGAGGGAAGGGTTGACAACCCCTCTCTCCTGCTCTGCTGTCAAACATCTCTAGGTTAACTCTCCAGCTTGACTCCCCCTAGAAATCGGCCATGGTGGAGCGTCATCTGGATTCCCAGCAGCACTGCTTGTGATGAAAGAGATGCCCTGCTGGTGCCCCACATCCCGGGGAGGCCTGGACGGGACCGTCTCCGCCCCTGGAGGGAGGCCATCCTCATCCTGCTCCCCGAGACTGACTTGGGCCGAGTCTACACCTGGTTCTGCTTTATGCCTTCCCTGGAGGGAGGATGAGACCCATCACCAACCATGTCCTTGACGACTGGAACGGTGGCCCAGAGGGCTTCAAGGCCGGCATGGCCAGACCCTAAGTCTTTGCCTTCCTCTGCTCAGCACACTCTCCCTCTGAAGGCCCAGGGCAGTGAAGGTCCGGGCCACACCTTACAGGGGTCCCAAGACAAAAACTGGTTCCCACCCCAATACTGCTGCCCGTGATGACATTGTATTGATTCCACCTCCTCAGTGTCTCAGTGTGTCCTTCCTCTCTGTCCCCATTCCTATTGCTACAGCTCAGGCCCTGATCGCGGGGATGAATTCTGTTTTTCCAAATGTTATTCTGTCCCCAGGCTTGCATTTATATAACCCAGCTGCCACGTTTCCGCCACGGGGTCTTCCTAAACTATCCTAACCTGCTTGAAAGCCTCCAGTGACTTCCTGTTCTCTGTGAGACAGCCTTCGAGGTCTGAGGTCTGAGGGTGCCGCACAGGCCCCTCCCCGCCCCCCCTCTCTGCTCCCCTCCTCCCAGAGCTGATTCTCATTCCCTCCCTGACTGTGGCCTCCCCCAGCCTGAAGTGAGTCCAGAGAGGCCAGCAGGCTCCTCCTCAGCTCAAGCACCACCCCATCCAGGGAGCCTCTGCTGAGCCTGGTGCTCTCCTTTTGGCTGACACTTTACCTCCAAGGGAATTTCCCTTCCACCCCAGTTTTACATGGCTTCATCCCTCTAGCGCTCCCCTGCTTTCGTGGAGCAGGAACCTTGTGTTATTTATCTTACATTCCTGGTGCCGAGTGCAGAACCTGACAATCAGTGCGCATGTAACAAATGTCTGTGCAGCTGGACTGAATTAAGCCAAGGGAAGGGAGACCACGTAAGGCTGGACAATTCGGGAAGACTGCCTCTAGGAGGCAGTCCTCGGGCTGAGCACTCAGAGCTCCTTAGGGTTCCGAGGGTCTGAGGGGCTTATACATAGCACACCCGCACATGTTTGCAATCAGCTCTGTGAGGGAGCTGTTGCGATCAACATGGCACTCTTCACACTGATGGAGGTTTGGAGAATGACACTTGGGTGTCATGGTCGAGTTCCTGAGACACACTCTGGAGTTAATCACTGACCCATCCAGTCACAGGCTGCCTGGGACGATGGCAGGTCTCCCCTATGGGGTACAAAGGAGCAGAGGATGGGGGGCAGCTTCCAAAAAGAAGGAGAGGGTGGGAAAGGGGCCACCCCGGGACCTCCCGTTCCCACTGAATTCGCACCTCTGCTCAGATTTCACCCCAGTGTCTGTCCTCTTCTCTTCACCACCACTGAAATGCGGAACACCACCCTTTCCCCAGATTCCCACAGATGGCACATGATTGGACTGTGTTCGGGGTTAAAGGTGCTGCACCACGACGCAGCGCCACCAACAATGGACGTCTACTCTATGACAGGGGTCCGCAAACTTCAGTCCTTGGCCCAAATCCACCCTGCCGCCTGTTTGTACAGCCTGTGAGCTGAGAAGGGCTTTCTCATTTTTAAATGAAGAAATCAAAAGAAGAATGACACTTCACCGCCACATATGAAAGTTACATGAAATCCAAATTTCAGGGTTCCAAGTTTTATGGGAACGCAGCCTCACACCTCACGCATGTCTCGTCCACGGTGGCTTTTGCACGACCAGGGTAGAGCTGAGCAGCTGCAACCGAGACCACATGGTCGGCTGAGCCTGGAAGACCCAAGCTCTGGCCTTGCCTTGCCCTGCTCTGAGAAGTTGAGTTTCTTTCTTTCCCTTGACCAACTCGTCTTTCCCCCAGGCGCGGCCCATCCTGCCGCTGGGACTCCTGTTCTCTGCTCCCGGCCCAGTCCAGGGCTCCTCTGGCCCTTCTTTCCAGCCTCTGCCCTCCTCCACAATTCCCCCCAGAATGTCCTCTTCTCTCTTGTGTGGGTGGGGATGGGGATGGGGTGTCATCTTTTACAACCTATGATGGAATCTGAGTATGTTTCTGCGTGAAATAAGGAATGGTGCTATCAGTTTTTGATGGAACCTATTTGTCCCTCAGTGGCAAGCCTGGCAAAGGGGAGCCCAGAGGCAAGGCGTTCACACGGTGTCCCCGTCCACTCCCCCTGCCCCTGCAGGCCCCTGAACAGTCAGGACAGCATCCAGTGTGTTTAGTATCTACCCTCACAATTGTTAGCAAAGCAAAAAAGGAAAATATTTCTTTCCTTTGGATTTTATTTACCTAAAAGCACTTGAAGAAAATGGATGACATGTTTGATGCAAGGAGGAGAAATTGAAAGTGAAATTATGTAAAAAGCAAATAAAGTACCCTACAAACAGACAGAGATGGTGACTAAAAAAAAAACTGATTTAGAACTCATCTGAAAATGCTCAGTGTCCATGAGAAATACACAAGTAAATTAAAACAGCAAGAAAAATCAAAGTGCATATGACAATAACAGCAGATATTCCACGGTGAGCAAGCATCCAGTTCTTGGCTCTGAGGAGCGCCTTGAGCACCCAGTTACTCTCGCTCTCTGTCAGGTCTCGCCTCTGCTTCTCCACCTGCAACTGCACCCTGGCCAGGTAGCGCCTGTGGTCTCCTCCACCCACCCCAGCCCCCTCTCGCTGGAGCATCTGTGCGTCAAAGAAGAGGTCATTGCTGTGGAAGGCGCCCTCGCGCTCCTTCTCCAGCCTCTCGATCACGGCCATCAGCTGGGCCAGCTGCTCCCTCTGCTCCTCCCCGGTGGCCCGGTTGTTGAAGGCGCAGTACCTCCTCCCGCACTCCTGGACCAGGCTCCTCAGGCTGTGGTTGTCCGTGTTCGCTACATACTCGTCCAGGGAGTCGCCCCCTAAGTCCTCCTTGTGGGTGAAGAGGACGACCATGTGTCTCACGGCTCCTGCCCCAAAGACCTCCTTCACTCTCCTCACCGCCAGCGTGTCCTGGGCAGTGAAGCGCCCCAGCTGGGTCACCAGCAGCAGCACGTGGGGCCCTGGGGCCGAGAGCAGGTAGCAGTCCCCAATGTCCTTGTAGGTCTCTTGGGTCTGGGCCTTGGCCTCAAAGATGGAGGGCGTGTCAACCACCAGAATGTTCCTCCCATTCCAGGTGCCTGTCGCCTTCTGGACTGTCCTGGTCACGGACTGGGCCGCCAGCCTGGACTCAAACGCTGGCTGGCAGAGGATGCTGTTCCCTGTGGCGCTCTTCCCGCTGCCTGTTTTGCCCACCAGGAGGATCCTCAATGAGGACGACGTTCCAAACTGGTTATCTTCTCCTCTGTCTACAAACAAAGAATTTTTGGATCTTCCCAAGTTAGTGATTTTTAAGAGTTTTACATTACAGACCTTCATGATAGCTCATGAAAGCTGTGAATCTGTCCCCAGGAAAACATTCACATCTAAACACATCCAAAAGTTTGATCCAACGTTAGGAGTTATTGGATCACAGGGGGTCCACATCTGGACCCACAGCCCGGAGTAAGAAGTGCTACGCTAAGGAGGCTGCTCCAAGCATCTCATCTACACCTGGGAAAATACAGTTTTTCTGAAAGAAAAGTGGTCCCTGTGCTTTTCCGTGGACGGTGCCTAGGCCAGTGTCACACTAAATAAATGTGAGATTAGAAGAAGGCAGAGGATGGGAAGGCACTGAGAAAATATTATCACCTCTTTTCCACTCACAAATTCCCAGGCACATGCATATAGAAGTGCTCGACACACACATCCGAACCTTGGGGGTAAAGGGAGTCTCCAATGTCAGAGCTGGAGTGACCTCCCACCCAGGACCAGCTGAATGTCCCTGGGTCTCTGCCCTTTGGGTGGGGGGTTGGATGCTAGAAATTGAGATGACAGAGGTCACAGTTAATGTCAAGGACAAGTCTGGGAGATGACTCTGCATGGGTGGCTGAAGACGAGTGGAAGATAAGACCATTAAATGTACATGTGTTGGAAAGATCATCTATCTGGATGATTGAATCACAGGAAATTATTAAAATAAAGTGGTGCTGGAGAGGGCAACACTGAGCCAAGAGCTAAGATCTTGAAGGGATGCAGAGGGTGAGGAGCCGAGGATTTCTTGAGCTCCTATGAGCCCAAACGAATCTTAAATTCATTCTAGGCTCCGAAAGTCTATTCCTCTATTCCTTCTATTCTGGGTTGGTCCTCCCTTTCCTAAAGCATTCTGGGATGTTCTGTAGCAAACACGGTTACGAAATCTCTATGGGGAACTTTTTTCCTTTTCTTCAGCTGAGAGCAGACAAGGAAGGAGAAACATTTTCACAATTCAGTTTCAAATCCTCCAACTTCAGACCAGAAGTTTCATTTCCACATTTCCCACATCGTGTGCAGGGGCAGCATCACACTGCCGCGTGTGAGCGGGATTGATGACAACGGGGAAGGGAGAGAATAAATGACAGTTGCCCTTTTCTCCTCCTGTTTAAAACAAGTGGGTTTCCATCCGTGTGTTGGAGGTGGGGGCCAGGCGGACAGAGAACAGGGACTCCTCCGCTGCCCTCAGCTCCGGAGACCTGCGAGGCTTTCTTACCTTCAACTATAGTTCCATATCTGCTCCTCTGAAGCCCTTCCATTCTCTTCTGCAATCAAAACAGGAAAGGAATGAAAAGCAAGTGTCCATATGGGAGTCGGTGAGGCCTGAGAATGCCTCCAGTTCAGATTCCTAAGAATAATTACCCTTAGATGAGCCATTTCCACCGCTCATTTTTCTAACTCATATTTTACTTTCAAATGTCTACAAATAACTTTAAGCTAACCAGGCGATTCTAAGTTATGTTAACGCAAGGCAACTGACTGTTGCTTTTTTTCTCAGCTTACAGGAAAGCAGGAAATATTTTGAAACCAATCAGTTGATTATCTCCATCCAACTTGAAAAGGCATGAAATGAAGACAAAGCATTCTTCTATGGAACGAGGAGTGGGACATCATTATTATTTTTTTATTGGAATCAAAGTAGGAAAACATAGTAGAATAGAGAAAAAAATGCCTTGCTGTAAATGACATTGATTTGTTTAAAGTACTTGGAATTTCCAGTGGCCGAAACTCTTTGTGTCAGATGGATATTCTAGTGGCAAAGAGGAAAGTGCAATGTACCTTCCAATGGGAGGATGGAATTGGGGCCGAGGACTCCTTCAAGGAGTGCCACGAGAGGAAGGAGTGGAAGATGGCCGAGCACGACCACCTTCCTCCCTCCCCCTGAGCAGCTGGTGGAGAGAAGGTGGTGCTGTGTCTGAAGGGAAAGAATCAACACTCAGGACAAAGTCAAGATAAACTCGTTTCCTCTTCAGTTTTCAAGCAAATGTCTTTCCCAGTAGCTTCTGAGATCCTGGTCTCCCAATAATCACCATTTTTCTATCACAGCAGATTTAACCAGAAATTGGCACAACCATTGGCATAAATGTTTCATTCAAATGAGGCATGATATTGTGTCATTCTTCTCGGTGTTAGAAAGGGTACGCATACGTTAAAAAAGGCAAGCATGTGAAATTCAATCATAATTAAGATGAACTCTATGAGTGTGTTTTATTTATTAAGTTTTAAAGATTATCCCATTATGGGACAAACTTCTTAGGTGGAGAAATACACAGTTATAAAACTAATACCCACCATCTGCAACGAACAAATGTAAGGATGCTGGCATGTTTCCTGCAGCTGTACTGTTTGATTGAAAAAGTTAAATATTCCCCGTGTACTTCATTTATTTTTTTCTACTCCCCGGTCTCATTCTCCCTCCCCCTGCACTTCAGAGGCAACCATATTCTGAGGTTTTTATGTATCATTCCCATTTGTGTATTTAAGCTTCGACATACACATGTATCTATAGATAATATATAGCACTGCTTTTGTATTTTAAACTTTTACATAAATGACATTATTTATGTAACATTTTATCCAATTACTTGTTAACAAACATTTAAGCTGTTCCAAAATAAATGCCTGCCACCATGAACAAAGCTGCACGACCACCCCCACGCAGATCTCCTCGTGCTCAGGTGCAACAGGTCACCTGGGACACAGACTTCCCAGCTGACTCCACGCTGCCAAGTTGACTCCAAGAGGGCTGTGCCAACTCCCCCTGGCACCAGCCGTGGGTGAGAATTCCCCAAATCTTCGCTTTTGCTAAAACCGCTCAAATTCTCCGACATCTTTTCTACCTTAGGTGACATTTCTGAGGCTTGGAAACCTCAGAAAATATGCTGGAATGAATCTAGCGATGCGGTAAAGACGATGACCGTGCTGACGATGCTGGTGACGAACTTCACCATCGTGCTGATCCCCGTGCGGTCGCTCACAGCTTTCAAAGTTCTTTCACGTCCTTTATTTCACTTGTTCTCCTAGATTCCCCGTGCTGTGATCAAGATAGGTGTTAACATTTAAAATATTAGGAAACTGAGCATGAAATGACCTGCCCGAGGTCACACAATTGCCGTGGAGCTAAGGGCAACAAATGGATGCTTTGCCTGTACACTCTCCTTGATTCCACAGGAGGAAAGAGGTTGTTCCAAGTCAGTCCACAAGCCTCTTGGAACACCACACGCCAGGCTGTCAGCCCATGGTCAGGACACAGACTGATACTGACAGGCTGGAGGCCAGCCCTAAAACCAACACAGAGAATTGTACTGCAAAATCTTGAGTACATATTTTTCAATAAATAAATAAGTAGAAAGATAAAATTGCAGGCGGCAGAAGCTGTTCTGAACGGAAGTATTTCAGTTTAAAACAGCCTGGTGTTTTTACTTGACTTAGTGTGACCCAAATGCAACAATGGGGCTGTCACAAAAAACCAATCGAACTCAGATCACGTGATCCGAGGAGCGGGGCAGGAGTTCTCCAGAACCATCTTCCCCGTGGCTCAGGCTGCAGGAGCAGACCCGAGTCCCACTGAGGAATAGAGTTTTAGGCAGCTATGAGCAAATTACAAAGTGTCCAGAGGGAGTCAGACAGGATATTGACGGAGATGCTAACAGGAGTCATAGACAAAATATTAAGAGGACTGAGCCAAGCTCAGGAGAAGCCTGGCGGAAGCACTGCAGATCTGAAGGAGTGTGGCAGCGCCAGGCTCAGAGCAGGTAAAAGCGAGAGAACTGAGAATGGAGGCAGAATTCTTCTCCAGAAGAAAAATTCTACTAATCTTCCCCTACGTGGGGCCCGGAGTCGTGAGACAGCGGCAGTCAGCGGGCAAGCAGAGAGGATCACAGCATCTGACAGGATGGCAGGAGGCCCCAGTTACTAGGGAGGCTGAAGCAAGGGGACATAATGCACCTTCTGACTTTACAATTACGCGAGCCCGATTTCTTCACGACGATACCTCACTTTATCAAACCCCGGGAAAGCAGGCTCTCTAACGCTGTCTGAGGAGAGACAAAAATATTTCCTGTCTGCCTTGTTCACGAGTGTCTCCTTCACTCGTCTGTCCCCGTCCCTGTACTCCCTAGGAGTACGGTCACTTGCTTGGCAGTTTAGTCATTGTGATTTCGGGACGCGTCTCTCGCATAAGGTCTGGCGGACAAAGGGGTTGTTTCCATTCGCCCTGAACATGAGTCTGTTTGCCACAGAGCAAAGTCCACATCGTGTCATAGGAAAGGTGTGGGGCATTTGGGGGAGAATGTGTGGTTTCCAGAAGATCAATATCACAAAACAAAGTCCACCGAGGGGCCCCGTTTGGAACATGTGGCTCACTGCGGTGGGAAAATAATGACCGCACATTTGCCTATGGCGCCCTAAGGGTCCTGTCTGCAGGCCCAGGCCTCTCTGGGACCCCGCGCATGGCAGAGCTTGGGGCGGGGGATATGAGAAGTTAAGAGGGAAAAACTGAGAAGTGCGCCCCCACCTCGCTCGGGCACCTTGGGAGTTTCCGCTTCTCATCTGTTAAATGGCAGGAGAACACTGGTCCAGCTTTATGAAACCCTGAGAGTCTCATGAAGACCAAGCGGCTAAGAAGTAGGCAATGGGACGGAGAAGCCCGCAGCGCTGTGGCTCGAGGGCTGGCAACGCAGGGGGAGCGTTTCCAAGTCTGCTTTGCACCCCTAGAAATCTGCTGTTGCCCATAACGCTCACCGTCATCGCCCACTTTCAGGCTGGGCGAACACAGAAGTATGGGAACCCATGTGGGACCACACCAGAAGTCAGCAGCCTGGACTAACCCCTGGGCTCTCCGCCCCCCCGCAGACGCTGGGCCCCTCACCGGGTCCCCTTACCGGGCGCGGGGGGCGCGTCGGGTCTGCGGGTCGGGAAGGCGGCGGGGCGGACGCAGTGAAGGAGGAAGCGCGCGTGAAGCCGAAGGTTCCAGGCTTGGCAGCAGGGAAAGAGGAGAAAAGGCGCTTATGGAGCGCCCCCCCTTCCCCGCAGCCAAGGACGCGTCCCTTGGGGTCGACCGCGAAAGGCTGCGCACCGGACCCGGGAGCAGCGAGCGCGCGGGCGTGCGCGTCCCCCTGCACCGGCTGCTTCCTGTCAGAGCCCGCGGACCGCCAGGCCCCCTCCCATTTCCTTTCGCGACTTGTTAGAACAAGCAAGATGCGGAGGAAGAGGCTGTGCAGGCAGTGACGGATCCCTCGGGCTCAGAAACGCCCCCTGTGACCCTGGAAAGTTCTTGTGGGGCACCAGCCGCTCCCCTCAGCACCCGTCGCAGGAGCACCTACGCCACCCAACTCCCCAGGCCCCTTCTCCATCCTCTGATTCCAGAACGTTCCTGCTTACCAGGGAGGAAAGGCACTGCTGGTCCACAAAGGGCCTGGAAGCACAGCGCTGAGGACGTGACTTTGAGGGGCTCCCCAGGCCCCGTGTGCTGGCTGCCCCTTCTGTGCCATCTGACAGACAAGCCCCATGGGGCCTTACTGGGACTGGAACTTGTATGTCGATTGTTAGGCGCGGGTTGGGAGCAGGGCTGTAGCTCCTAGGTTTGTCAACTGATGGCACATTTAAGGCCAGAGCAACGGACTTAAAACGACTATGTTGCAAAGCCAGCTGGAGAGCACAGCGTGGGCTTAGGCAGGAGCCAGTCTTGTCCCAGAGAATCTCCAGATTCCTTTCTGTTGACTTTTGAGTTTAGGCTCAGAGTCACATAATAATGATTGTCTAAGATTTGTTGGGGAAAATACATTAAATCTCCCGCCAATCCACAAAAGCTCTCCACCAAAATAGAAGAGAAAGAAACAGTTTTGTCATCGAACAAGTGTTAGAGTGGCGTCACATCACAGTCCTCGAAGAGATTGCAAAGACAAGGACATCCCACCCTGTCAGATAGCCCAGCAGATGCCGCCCACAACTTACATGGTCTCGAGATAAACCGTTACTAGTCCCCAAATAAGAGAACTTGACGACGCCAGTTGTCACACGGAGTTCATCCTAAATTCACCTGGTAATTGGGGTGACCACCTGTGTTACCGAATTGCCTTTATCCAAAGGAAAAGTAAACTTGTCACATTTTATTCTTCTTCAGAGAAAGGGAAGCACAGCCCTGGACAAGGATAAAAAATGAATGCAAGACCGACCCACTGCAGAGAGGGTGAAGGGGGTTGATTTGCACAAGAGGTGCCAGAAGCAGTTCAGTGACAACGTAAGAAGTCATAAGAGGTCATGACCTTCTGCAGCTTCTCCATGACACCCATGGCCTCTGCTGCCATTAGCCTCAGGGAGACTTGCATGCACACATTGCTCATTGAAAGTTTAACCCAGTGAATAAATGAGGTTGACGAATGCAAAAGATAAGAAGGATACAGTGTAGGAGGTGAAAGCAAAGGATAAGGATCTCAGAGTTTATCTAGAATAGCTCTTTTCCTTCTTTTTTTTTTCTGTCACTTTACAGATAAGGAGACTGAGACCAAGAGGAGAGAAATGCTGTTCAGAAAATCACATAGTTAATTTTAGTAAATGGTGTGAGGTATGCATCAAGATTCTTGACAAGTAGAAGGTCAATTTTCCATCTCCATATCTTGAAAAGACTATTCTTTCTCTATTGAATTACTTTGTAAGCTTTGCCAAGAATTAATTGATCATATTTGCAGAGGTCTATTTCTGGACTCTATTCTGTTTCATTGATCTATATGTCTAACCTTCACCAAAACCCTGGAGTTATGATGACTGCAGATTTATAGTAAATCTTGCAATCAGGGAGGGTAAATCCTCCAACTTTTTCTTATTTAAAATACTTTTCATTGTTTGTTTTTTTATATAAGTTTTAAAAGCAGCCTGTAAATATCTACAAGAAGTCCCACTCAGATTTTGATTAAGATTGCATTGCTCTGTAGATTAAATTAAGGAGAACTGACATCTTAATAACATTGAATCTTCTTATCCAGGAACATAGTCTGTCTCTCCGTTTATTTTGGTCTTAGATTTTTCTCAAAATCAACATTTGTAGTTTTCAGCATAAAAATCTTAGATTTATCCCAAAGTGGTTTTTATGGTTTTTAATGCTATTGTGATGGTACTGATGATTTAATTCAACTTTCCAGTTGTTCATTGCAGAAATACCATTGATCTTTGCATGTTGACCTTGTATTCTCCTACTTTGCTAAGCTAAGTCATTAGTCCTAGAATATCTTTTTTTCTCGACTCTTTGGAGTTCTGTATGTAGACAATCATGTTATCTTTGAATAAAGAGCTTTATTACTTCCCTTCCAATTTGTATGACTTTAATTTCCTTTCCTTGCCTCATTTCGCTGGCTGGATGGCCATTGCTATGTTGAATTGGAGAGGTTGGGATGGACAGCCTGACCTTTTCTTGACCTTAAGGGAAAAGTATTGTTTACACCTTCTGTAATCTTACTGATTTTCTGCCTGGGTGTTTCACTGATTACTAAGAAAGGAGGTTTAAAGTCTGCAATTATAATTTAGGATCTGTTTATTTATCCTTTTGATTTGTTGAGTTTTAACTTCATGTCTTTTGAAGCTCTATTTTAGGTGCATACAATTTTAGGATTGTGTCTTCCTGGTAAATTAACACATGTATCCTTATGTAATGTCTGTCTTTCTCTTCAGTAAGGTTCCTTGTTCTATAGACTACTTTTTTATCAATGTAGCCATTCAGCTTTCCTTTCGTTAGTATTTTCATGGTTTTTCTTTCCCAATTCTTTTACTTTTAGCCTGTCTGTATTGTTCTGGTAGACAGAATTCTAAGATGGCCCACGATCCCCCTCTACACGTGTGCATGCCCTGGATAATCCTCTCCCTCTGAGTGGGGCAGACCTGTGAATAGGATGGAGGTCACTTTAGATGGCAATGATGAATAGACCCCCAGATGTAATTAGGGTCCCTACTCAGCTGGCTTTGAATTAGTCAAAAGGGAGGGTGTACTGGGTGGACCTGACCTGCTCAAGAAAGCCTTAAAAGCCAGAGATTCTCCTGCTGACTTTGCAGAAGGCAAATATCCATGCCGTGAACTGCCTATCAAGAGGGCCTGCCTGTAGAGCCTCTGGGAGGACCTCAGTCCTACAGGCACAAACAACTCAATTCTGCTAACAACTCAAGTGAATTTGGAAAAGGACCCTGAGCTTCAGATGAGAACCACTGCGTGGCTGAGCCCTTGACTGAAGCTTTGTGAAGCTCTGAGCAGAGGGCCCAGTTAAGCTGGTGCCCGGACCTCTGACCCACAGAAACCATGAGATAACAAATGTATGTTGTTTTAAGTTGCCAAGTCTGAGGTCATTTGTTAGGCAGCAATCGAAAACCAGTCCAGTTGTTATATTTACAGTGAGTTTCCTGTAAATAGCCTACAGATTGGTCTTGATTTTTAACCCTATCTTATAGTCTCTGCTTTTTATTCAGGGGGTGTTTAGACCATTTATCACAGTGAACTTGTAAATAATATTAGACCACTTCGCATGTGGTTTAAGAAACATACAACAGTATAGTTGCAATTTCTCCCTCCCACATGTTGTCATGTTTGCCTTTTGCATATGCTGTAAATTCCCTAATATGTTATTAGTAGTTTTGTTTTACACAATTATCTTTTAGAGCTATAAAATGTAAGAAAAATGTCCTTTATATTTATCTTCTTTCTTTTGGTCATTTCTGGAGCTTTTAATTTATGTAAATAAAGATTTCTGTCTGGTATCACATTAATTCCTTCTGCCTGAAGAACTTCTTCTAATATTTCTTTCAGCGCAGGTAAGCTGACAATGAATTATCTCAGCATTTTTTAGCTGGACAGTCTTTATTTCACCTTCATATTTGAAGGAAATTTCTGTTGTTTATAGAAATCTGGGTTGACACTTTTGTTCTTTAGTATTATAAAGATGCCACGCCATTGTCTTCTGAATGGCAGGCTCTGACAAGAAATCATCTGTAATTACAATATTTATTTCTCTAATATAACGTCTTTTTCCCTGGTTATTTTTTTTATTTTTATTTTTTATTTTTTGGTGAGGAAGATTGTTGCTGAGCTAACATCTGTTGCCAATCTTTCTCTACTTTGTCTGTGAGATGCCGCCACAGCATGGCTTGATGAGCTACGTTTAGGTCCATGCTTGGGATTCGAAGCCCAGGCCACTGAAGCGGAGCACACGAACTTAACCACTACACCACTGGACGGCCCCTCCCCTGGTTATTTCTAAGTTTTTGTCTTTATCTTTGGTTTTAACAGTGTGGATATGAAGCGTCTAGACTTTTGTTTGTTTGCTTGCTTCTGTGTTTATTCCGCCCGGGCTTCTCTGTGATTCTTGGACCTGTGGCTTGGTGTCTTTCATTATTTTTAGAAGAGTCTCGACCAAATCTCTTCACGTATTTCTTCTGCATGTCCTCTCCTTTCTCTTTCTGGGGCTTCAGTTATACGTATGTTAATCCGTTTGATATTGTCTACAGCTCTTGGATATTCTGTTCTGTTTCTTTTTCTCCCTCATTTTTAGCTTTTGTTTCAGTGTGGGGACTTTCTCTCCACCCGTCTTCAAGTTCACTGATTCCTTCGTCAACTGCGCTGAGTCTACTGATGTCCCTGCTCAGGAAGACTTCATCTCCGACAGGGCTTTGGATCCCTGCCACTGATTTTTGACTCATGGTTTTCGTCTCTCTCTTGAAATTCCCCTTCTTGTAGTTCATGTTACCCACATATTTTATTCAGTCCTCGTTGTTATTTTAAAATCCTTGTCCAACTTCTGGACTGTTTCTGAGTCTGGCCTGTTGATTGCTTGGTCTTTTGGTAATGTACATTTTTTTTCTTGCTTTTTTTGAATGTTTCATAATTTTATTAAATTATACACATCATGTGTAGAAGGAAAGTAGAAACTGAGATAAATAGTATTTGTGCCTAGAAGTGGAATCCCGTTTCTCCTGTCTGGCTGTGAGCATGGGGTTTGAGTCAGTCTACCCAGGAGGGGAGCTGGTGGGGGTTGTTGCTATGGTTCCCTTTGTGCACCTTAGGCTTGTATTTCCCGAGAGTTGCCTGTGCTTAGGGTGGGCACTCAGATGCCGTAAGGTTTTACTCAGTGTTCCTGCTTTGCCCGCCTTCAGCTTCCAGTCATCTCTGCACAACTCTGCCTCCCAGTGTCTCCAGGCCTGACCCTCCCTTGTGGTAGAGGCCACTGCTTGTTACTTGTTATTAAAACTGCTTGTCAATTGTTAATTGCTTTTGAGGCACAGAGTGGGGCAGGGCAGTGTCCTCTGTTCTTGTCCAGCTTCAGTCTCAGGCATCTTTGTGAATCTGGGCCTTGGGAGCTGGACTTTCTCCATGTGTCTAACTGGATTAGGGTCTCCAGAGAAACAGAACCAATAGGACAGACAGATATAGTAATATATCTTCTTACACTTGCACTTTGTAAACGTATTCAACAACTAATCATATCCCACCTTGCATTACCACTAGCTCCCAACTCTATACACTTCTATATAATGTGAAGTATTTATTCTCATGAATAATAAATATGGAATATTTATGAGTGTGAAATTTATTTATGAGTGTGAAATTTATTTATTGATGAGTATTTATTATTATGAAAAGTTTCCTCAGGTATTTCTATTTCTGTATCATAGTCACGGTATTTACCTACAAAGTGCTTCCACCATATTATTTCATCATCCATAAAAGCTATAAAGATTAATATTAATATACGCATCTCAAGAAAAAAACGGAATCCTCTTGTGCCCCAGGTCTTGGAGCAAGTACACAGCAGACCAGCTCTGAAACACGAGCCCCTCAGGCCCCGTGGTGCATCTCCCGCTGTCTTTACTACTCCCGTTATCGCGCCCCTTGCGATGCCCCGAGGAGGGCATTTTACCCACGGACGTCCAGCCCTCCCTTGATCCAGCTATACATTTCTATATGCTACGGTCCACATGAGAATTTAAAAACCGTAATACTTATATTTACTTTAAAGTCACATTTCCATTTATAAACAAGGCAGAAACAATAAGTAATGACAAATATTGGAGGGCATTTGCGGACACATGTACGCAAGACAAGGAAAAAATGAAAGAATAACAGATTAAAATCAGCCCACTGGTAAGCAACGCCTTGGCCCACAGCACTTGCTCCTGCACACGTTGCTCTGGAGCCAAACTGGGGACACGGGCCATCCCCCCGGCTCTGCCCCTTTCTGCTGCCCCTCGGGTCGTTGAAGGAACCCCTGCCTGGCTCAGAGCCCCTGCATTAACCCGGCAGGGCTGCTGAGGACGCTAAAGGCGGGGATTAATAAGGAACATTTCCCCAGCCATGCTTCACAGACCCTAACGCGCTGCAACGGTCGCCAGGCCCCTCAAGCCCCCCCGACCACAGCCCACCCTAAGCCCGCAGCCCACCCCGGGCCTCCCCCCAGCCCTAAGCCGTGGCCCCAGAGCGCTTTTGCGTAGGCCCCTAGTTCACGTGGAGCCAGCATGGTCCAGGGCGCCTGCGCACAACTGCCTACCTTCCCCACAGATGCCTCCTGGCGCATCCACACCTCCCCACTAGAGAAGAGAAGCGTCTGTCACATTCGGAAACAGAAATAAGGAAATCCTATCCTTTGATTACACAACTTAAGGATGGCTCTGGTTTTCTAACGATGCGGCATTCCAGCACTTTCGTGGGCTGGCCCATCCTCTGTAACACCCAACCATACAGCCACACCAGTCTAACCTCGGGTGTTCTGCGACTTTCTGCCCAGGCACCTGCCTCTCCTTCTCTTCTCCACTATCACAGAGAAGTTCGATTTTTTTTTTCTTTTGCATAAAAATCCAGGTAGATAACCACACTGAAGACATTACTCAAAATCCTGCTTCACTTTGGATAGACTAGAACCATGAAAAGTGCAAAAAAAAAAAAAAAAAGGAAACTGCTATTTTCAGTATAATTACGTTTTTCTTGTGGGTAGTAAATCCTTGTACAAGTAGGTAAACTGATGTGTCAGATGTAAACGTTAACATGTATGCCCCTGATATCGCTTCATTGATGATCCTAAAAGCCCATGAGGATCATAAAGGGATGAATCTACCATGTTGAGAACTAGAAAACTGTTAAGCGAGGCGACCCTGGGGCTGAGTGGTTAAGTTCCTGTGCTCCACTTGGGAGGCCCAGAGTTCACCAGTTTGGATCCCAGGCGCAGACCCACACAGCAGTCATCAAGCCATGCTGTGGTGGAGGCCTGCGTAGAAGAACCAGAATGACCTACAACTAGGATATACAACTATGTACTGGGGCTTTGGGGAAGGAAAAAAAAGAAGAAGATTGGCAACAGATGTCAGCTCAGGGCCAATCTTCCTTACCAAAAAAGAAAAGAAAAGTATGGTTTTCCATACTTTTCGAATGTCTGTTATGGTCTGAAGGTTTGTGTCCCCTGGGAGGTGATTAGGCCATGAGGGCAGATCCCTAATGATTGAGAATTGTGCTCATATACCACAGGCCCCAAGAGCTGGCTCATCCTTTCACCATGTGAGGACACAGCCAGCCAGCATCTGGAACGCCAAAGAGGGGTCTCACCAGAACCCGACCAGGCTGCCATCTTGATCTGGGACTTCCAAATCCGGAACTGTGGGGAAAAAAGTTTGTTGTTTATAAGCCACCCAGTCTGCAGCATTATTTTTTTAAAAATAGCAGCCCTAACGGACTAAGACCGTGTCTAAACTTTTTAAAACGCTCAAAATAAAAATCTTTGCTTTCCTTTTGCCTAATCCATTTTCTAATACGAACTATCACTCACTTCATTATTTTTCAAGAAAGGAAAGATGCATCAAGACTAAAACGTTTAAAGGACATTTTAAAGTTAGGCCAATTTATTTTAAAATGATATACATTAGCCAAAACTGAAACTTGAAAACTTAACAAGTGAACTTCGAGCTTTTACAAAATTGATGCAGTGTTCACAGATTTCCGCGACATTAACACTCTGTCTGAAACTGCAGGATTCCTTTGGAAGGAGGTTTTAAGTCCCCCCTTCAGCTCCAAGCATTCAGCTCCTCTCCCGCCAGGGGAAGGCATTTTTAAGACCTGCGCTATCTGTCGCGGCGTCCGCCTGGCGCCTGGCAAGCAGCAGGCAGAGCAGGCCCAGGGCCCCCAGCAGCGCGGCCACGACCAGCCTCGGACGGCTCCACGGCGCCCTCCCGCGCCCCCACAGCGCCGCCAGCAGCCCGCGCCCCCGCCGCCGCTGCACGCGGGCCGCCACGCTCTCCGCCACCCTGCGCAGCCGCTCCTCGGGGCGCGCGCGGCCCAGGGCGCGCGCCAGGCTGTACACGTCGTTGGTGTAGGGCGCGCCCCCGTGCGCGCGCACCAGCCGCTCCAGCAGCGCCATGAGCTCGGCCACCTGGGCCTCCCGCTCCGCGCCGCTGGCGCGGTTGTCGAAGGCGCAGACGCGGCCGCCGCACTCGGCCACCAGTTCCCGCAGCGCGCGGTTGTCGGTGCAGCGCACGTAGTCCTGCAGCGAGGTCCCGGCCAGGTCCTCCTTGTGCGTGAAGAGCAGGACTGTGCGAGCCACCGCGCCCTCGCCGAACATGGCCTTGAGCCGGCGCGCGGCCTGCTGGTCCTGGGCGGTGAAGCGGCCCAGCTGGCTGACGAGGAGCAGGGCGTGCGGCCCGGGCGCCGAGAGCAGGTAGCAGCGGCCCCTCTCGCCGCAGCCCGGCTCTGTCCTGGCGTCTTCGGCGCCGAACAGGTCCGGGGTGTCGATGACGTCCAGGTGCCAGCCGGCCCAGCGGCAGCTGCCCACGGCGCAGGTGGTGGTCACCTGCGCGGCGCTGAGCCTCGAGAGGAAGCGCCGCTGGCCCAGGATGCTGTTGCCTGTGGCGCTCTTGCCGGCCCCCGTTCTCCCGGCCAGGATGAGCCTGAGCCTGGGCTCCTGCGGGTCGTCCTCGGAACCTGCGCGGACAATGATTCGTGAGCCGCACGCCTGGAAGCGACTGAGCCTGCTGACCTGGACCTGCTGAACGCCTTTTGAACAAAGGGGACCAATAGTGCCTCAGCCTTTGCTTTTAAGGCCAACCTTCGCTGAGGTGATCTGGTTAGAGACTTTTGGACTCCGGGGTATCTTTACCCGTCTATGTCTTTCCTCTTTGGCGTCACCACATGCGCCTGGGGATGCTCCAAGACCCCGTGGGCTTTTCCCTAGAGGACGCCCCTTTGCAATTCCAGGCCGCATGGGCTGCATCTGACGTGACCTCTGGTCACCCACAGCGTGCAGAGCTGTTGCTTATTTCACGACTTCAGTGGCCTCTGCGATACTCTCCCAGGTGCCATCCCAGGAGGAAAGGCAGCAGGCCTCGTGTGGAAGGGCTGCCCAGAGCCCTAGACACCTGGGTTTGAGCTACAGCCCCGCCATCAGCCAGCTGTGTCACCTGTGAAGGTGCTTACTGTAAGAGTTAAACGTCTTCTGCAAAAATGGAAATAGATTGTTTCTCACAGGTTTGTGGGGGGTGAGCTGAGACAAGCTCTCTTCTTCCCTCCCTCCTCCTTCCCTCCTCCCTTTCCTCTCTCTCAAACCTGCTGCCTAAGAAGACAGCGGTTTAACCTTCCATCCTGTTCTCTAACACCTTCTGCCTGGCAAATCGTGTTCCCTCTAGTCCATGATTGGATCCCTTCTCCATCCTCCTCTGCGGAGATCCGAGTAGATCCATGGTCCTCATTTCCCACTTTGGGATTGGAGGCGCAGGCTAGTCACAGAACTTAATGTCTCCCAGCAGGGCAGGGGCAGAGGTCCAGCTAACGTGCAGGTGGGGCTTGTCTCTGGTCAGTCTGGAGTTGGCTCGCCCCTCATCACCCAGAGCTCACCCCTGGGGGCAGGAACGCCTTGCGAGATGTGTTCTTACCATAGGCATTTTCTTCGTCTCTTACCATCTTCCGTCCTCCCATGCTACCTGCAAGAGTCCCAAACACAGTTTGATCTTTCGTTTCTCATTCATTTATTCATCAGATAGGTATAACTCCCCACAATGTGTCAGGCAAAGTGGAAAGAGCTGGTGACCCCACAGTGAGGAGGCCACGGTTCCCTCCTGCCCCTGAACATCTGAGTTTAGGGAGGAACCTGGGAAGAGCCTGGGCTGAGGTTGGAGTGAGGCTGAGAACTTGGCTTTGTCATTTCAGGGACTCCAAGTGCAGCAGCAGAGCGCAGAGCGTGACACTCTGCGTCAGTGAGGTGGCTGTGGATGTTAATTTCCTAGGTAATTTTGTATCAGTACATGAGCCTTACATATTAAATTTTCCCAGGAGGTTCAGCAGCCAGAGGAGACTTTGGAAAACCCTGAGAACCCCAAAATTTGCCCAGTGACTTAGGGAACACCCTAGGGTGGTTGACCTGGGAAACAAACAAGAAGAAAATTGGCGTTTTGTTTGTGGAAATTGGAAAACAGACATACCTCGCAAGCTGCTCTGGACAGCCTCTGACTCTGCTCTCAGCAAGCTGGATTATTTGGCTCGCAATGTGTCTAACTCTGATCTGTGTGCTGGAGAGACTGGGGCGCTCCCCTCCGTCTCCTGATGTTCTGCCCCAAATCTGAGGCTTCTCGAAGTAAACTGATGATGCCCAGTTCAACCATCATTTAATACAATAAACGTTCAGGGAGCACATTTGCCGGATCCCACAGGTACCTGGACGCAAGTGCACAGTCTCTCCTCCATCTGCGTCTCCAGCCTCATCTCCAGCCAGTCCCCGACTCGATCAGCCGCTCCACCAGGAGCAGACTTCAGGGCCTTTCCAGCCCACCTTGTGCTTTCCCTGCTGTGACCATTCATCCTCTCCCACGTTCTGTCTGAGTCCTGCCTGAGCTCACGTGTGTTTCCAATTCTCCCTGTCCCTGTCGTCCACCTGGTTACTGCAGGTGACCGTGTTCTCTCCCACTGGCACCACACAAGGGAAAGCAAAGCAGAGGTTTGCTGAATACCTTGTCTCTGGCCAAAGGACCAAGAGGACAGGTTTGCCTGGTCCTCAGTCCAAAGTGCTCATGTTCCTGCAGTAAGTGCCCTGCCACCTCCCCAAGCCTTAAGTTCAGCCCACGGGCCTCCTGTGATTGATTAGTTTGTGTGTAGAAATCAACAAGCTGCCGTAATTGACAGCAGAGCAGAAATGAGGAAACAGCCACAAGATTAGAACAAAGATCAAGACTTTAGCCAAAGTGAGCAGTCCTCGTCAAAGATGGAAATGAGAAAGTGTGCTGCAGGGAATTCACTGAGCCCTTGGGAGGCGTTTGGAACCTCCCGCGGAGTTTGGAGTGGGATTTGAACAGTTCTCCCAAAGTTCCTAAGAGCTGAAACCTGGGGTGCACAAGACGTATTGTTGCTGAGGAACGTCAGCCGTGTAGAATCCTGTCATCTGAAAGCTCCGAGGGTCGGAGTCTGTTTACCTAGTCCAGTGCTTCTTGAACCTGCTATCTTTGGAATTGTCTAGGGGATTCTTTAAAATGAGGATTTCTTAGAGATTTTGGTTCCCATATCTGTACTTTTGAGAAATAAGTTCCCCCCTCCTGTGACTCTAAAGCGTTTGGTCCACGGTCTGAGTTTCTGATGAGTTATCCCATAGCCTCCTTCATTACACGGGTGAGAGGAGGCGAGGACGTCAAGACGGCGCAGCAGCCTGCAGAGCCCTGGGCAGCTGAGATTGGGGGCAGGTGTTGAAGGGCACACGTAGGGCGAGGGACTGAAGACCACGCTCGTAACCTTAGATGCCTCCTGCAAGACCCAGTTGTGGACAGAGCTGAGGAAAGTGGAGCGTTTCAGGAGGATTCAGTTCAGGTTTATACCGAATTTTCACTTTGTAACTTGCTCGAGTTTAGATTTGTATGTATGTCCTCAAAAATATTTTTTGCCTTGCTGAACATGCATGTGGGGAGTGTGTGTGCCTTCTAGAGTGTGCTGTGTTCCCTGTAGTGGTTCTAGCAAACACCTTCCTTATTTATTAGGGGAGGAGGGAAGGAGAGAGGATTTGATAAGACTGTGTGCCCTCCAGAGCTGGAGAAGCTGTGTCCCACTTCTTGGGAACTTACTCAATTTGAATCTCAGCACATCCTTTAAAACCTGGAGGTGTGAAGTGATTCTTTCTAGGCTCTGCTCCCCGCCACCCCTCAACCTCGTAGCTCACTCATCGGGTGACATACAGACACCGCATTCCGCACAGGTCCTCCTCCCCGGCCGGCTCCCTTGCCCTTGGGCTCACCTTTCCTGCAGAGTTGGTGAAGGGCTCTGACGCTGGCTCCCGGGAGCCTCTGACCTACTGCTTTCCCTTGGTTCTGAGGCCAGCAGGCTGTTTCCTCCCAGCACAGGAGGAAGTCTGCCTCTCAGCCCTCAGAGCTCAGGAAGCTCGGGGCGGGAGGGTCCCGAGGTGACGACTTAAAGAGACAGAAGCATTTGCCAGTGCCCTGGTGGGTATCTGATGTTTCCACTGGGAAACCACCCCCCTCACTGTGGACTATGATGACGTTTTCAGAAAGTCCTGTGACACCAACATCTTGTCTCCCAGTAGGGAAGAGCGTTTTAGGTTTCTGATGCCTGTTTTCACTTCTGGCCTTTGACCGATAATCTTATGCCCTTTTGCTTTATATTTTTCTGTAAAATGGCCTCTTGAGGGTCTCCTTCCCCAGGACAGGAATCCTTGACATGAGTGTGGACAGTGCTACCAGTGTGGACCTATCTGCCAGGAACATCACATGCAACTCTCATCATTCTCAAAGAAAAAGAGCTGTTTTCCAGCTGTTAAAAATAGCACAGCTGGTAGAGGATGGAAATTTTTCATACAAGGCTTAGTCTGTCCATCTCTGTTGGCATCTCCAACCCAAGTTACTGTCTCTCCTCTCAAGAGGGTCTTGAGAAAGGTGAGTAAAACGTGTGGAGGGAAGGCCACCACAGGATCATGGTGAAATGGGTCCTGGAGCTGGTTAGGTCATTAACAGGCCATGTGATTGTGCCTAACTCCCTTGAACTCTCTGGAATGGACTCTCCTGTATGTAGTGAGGACATTAACTTAACCTGAATCTGATTGGCGGGGTCTGATTTTCACCCATTCTTGCCAGCTCATTATCTGCAGTGAATTACCCAGCTCTCACTGAACTCCACTTGTTTGTATTCCCCCAGCTTTATTGAGATAGAATTGACATACAACATTGTGTAAGTTTAAAGTGTACGGTGTGTTGGTTTGATAGACGTACATATTGCAGAAATGATCACCACCATAGCATTAGCTAGCACCTGCACCATGTCACGTAATTACCATTTCTTTCTGGTGGTGAAGACATTTATGCTTTCTTAGCAACTTTCAAGGATATAATCTAGTATTATTAGCTGTAATCACTGTGCTGTCCATTAGATCTCCAGAACTTAGTCATCTTATAACTGGAAGTTTGTACTCTTTGACCAATATCTCCCCATTTCCCTCCATCCCCCAGCCTGTGGTAACTACCATTCTACCCTCCATTTCTATGAGTTCAGCTTTTTAAAATTCCACATAAGAAAGCATGGTATCATACAGTATTTGTCATTGTCTGTCTGACTTACTTCACTTAGCAAATGCCCTTTGGGTCCATCCATGTTGTTGCAAACCACAAGACGTCCTTCTTTTGCATGGCTGAGTAATGTTCTATTAAGTATATGTACACCACGTCGTCTTGATCCATTCATCCGTCCCACTCTAACAGGTATGAGGTGATATCTCCTTGTGGTTTTGGTTTGCATTTCTCTAATGATTGGTGATGTTGAGCACCTTTTTGTGTATCTCTTGGCCATTTGTTTATCTTTGGGAAATGTCCATTCAGTTCCCTTGCCCATTTTTTAATTGGATTGCTTGCTTTTTACTATTGAGTTGTGTGAGTTCCCTGTATATTTTGGATGTTAACCCCTTATCAGACATATGATTTGTAAATAGTTTCTCCCATTCCATAGGTTACCTTTTCATTTTGTTGATGGTTTCCTTTGCTGTGTGAAGCTTTTTAATTTGATGTAGTCCCACTTGTTTATTTTGGCTTTTTTCGCCTTTGCTTTTGGTGTCACATCAAAAAACTTATTGCCAAGACCAACGTCAAGGAACTTACCACCTATGTTTTCTTATAGGAATTTTATGGTTTCTGGTCGTATGTTCAGGTCTTAATTCATATTGAGTTGATTTTTGTGTATGGTGTAAGACAGGAGTCCAATTTTGTTCTTTTGCACATGGCTATCCAGTTTTCCCAACATCATTTATTGAAGAGGCTATCCATTTCCCATTGTGTTTATACTTGGCTCATTTGTCAATAAATTTATTGCCCATATATACATGGGTTTATTTCTGGGGTCTCTGTTCTGTTCTGTTGATCTGTTTGTCTTTTTTTTATGTGAATACCATGCTATTTTGATTAGTATAGTTTTGTAATATAGTTTGAAATTAGGAAGTGTGATGCCTCCAGCTTTTTTCTTTTTTTTAAGACTGCTTTGGCTTTTCTGGACCTTTTGTGTTTTCATACAAATTTGGGGGTTGTTTTTTCTATTTTTGTGAAAAATGCCATTGGAATTTTCATAGGGATTGCGTTGAATCTGTAGATCACTTTGTGTAGTATGGACATTTTCACGATATTAATTCTTCCAATCTGTGAGTACAGAATATCTTTCCATTTCTTTATGTTGCCTTCAGTTTCTTTCATCAATGTCTTATAGTTTTCAATGTACAGCTCTTTTACCTCCTTGCTTAAATTTATTCCTAGGTATTTTATCCTTTGCGATGCTATTGTAATGGGATTGTTTTCTTAATTTCTCTTCCTGATGAGTCATTACTAGTGTATAGAGACACAACTGATTTTTGTATATTGATTCTGTATCCTGCAGCTTTGCTGAATTTGCTTATTAGTTCTCACAGCTTTTTGGTGGAGTCTTTAGGATTTTCTATATATAAAATCATGTCATCTGCAAATAGAGACAATTTTACTTCTTCCTTTCTGATTTGGATGCCTTTTATTTCTTTTTCTTGCCTAATTACTCTGGCTGGGACTTCTAGTACTATGTTGAATAAAAGTGGAAAGAGTGGGCATCCTTGTATTTTTCTTGATCTTAGAGGAAAAGCTTTCAGCTTTTCACTGTTGAGAATGATGTTAGCTATGGGCTTGTCATATAGGACCTTTATTATGTTCAGGTGTGTTCCCTTTTTACTCAGTTTGTTGAGAGTTTTTATTGTGAATGGATGTTGAATTTTGTCAGATGCTTTTTCTGTGGCTGCTGAGATCATCAGGCAATTTTTATCCTTCATTTTGTTAATGTGGTGTATCACCTTGATTGGTTTGTGGATGTTGAACCATCCTTGCATCCCTCTCCATCTTGTGTTTGAACAGTGTCTTTTCTTGTCTAATTGCCCTAGTTAGAACCTCCTGTACAAAGATGAAATTAAGTGACAGGATCAGATATCCTTGTCTTATTCTTGATTTTAGCAGGAAAGCTTTCAGTCTTTCATCATTAAGTGTAGTACTAGTCGTGGGATTTTCATAGATGCCCTGTACCAGGTTTTAGAAGTTTCTTTCTCTTCCTAGTTTGTTGAGTGTTTTTATTATGAAACGCTATTCAATTTTGTCAAATGCTTTTTCTGGGTCTATTGAGATGATCATTTTTTTCTCATTTATTTTATTCATATGGTTTATTACATTAATTGATTTTTGGACATTAAGCCAATATTGCATTCCTGGGATAAACTTCAGTTGCTTATGGTGTATATTCCTTTTTATATTGCTAGATTCTCTTTGCTAGTATTTTGTTGAGGGTTTTTGCTTCTATGTTCATAAGAGATACTGATCTGTAGTTTTCTTTTATTGTGCTGTCTTTTTCTGGTTTGGTATCAGGATAATACTGGCATCATAGAATGAGTTGCGAAGTATTCCTCCTCTTGTATTTTTTGGAAGAGTTTGTGAAGGATTGATGTTAATTCTTCTTAAATGTTCAATAGAATTCACCAGTGAAGCCATCTGGGTCTGGGTTTTTCTTTGTAGGTAATTTTTTTGTTCGTAATTGAATCTGTTTATGTGTTACAGGTCTATTCAGATTTTATATTCCTTCTTGAGTCAGTTTTGGTAGTTTATGAATTTGTCCATTTCATCTAAGTTACCTGATTTTGTTTAGTATAGATATTTCCAGCTGTAAACTTTCCTCTAAGCATGGCTTTAGCTACACCACTTAAGTTTTGCTATGTTGTTTCTTAATTTACATTCATCTCAAGGTATTTATAGTTCCCCCTTTTGATTTCTTCTTTGACTCACTGGTTATTTAGGATTGTGTTGTTCAATATCCACATGTTACTGAATTTCCCAATTTGTTTTCTATTGTTCATTTCTAATTGCACTCCCTTTTGGCTGGTGAGCATACTATGTATGATTTCAAGCCTCTTAAATTTATTGAGGCTTATTTCATGGCCTCACAAACAGTCTCTTTAGGAGAATGTTCCTTGTGCGCTTGAAAAGAACGTATATTGTGCCGTTGTTGGGTGGAGCGTTCTGGTGTTAGACCTAGTGGATTTATAGTGTTGTGGTCACATCTTCTACATCTTTGTTAACCTTCTGATTAGTTGCTCTACGCTTTATTCAAAGTGGGGTATTGAAGTCTGCAACTATTATTGTTGAATTGTCTATTTCCCTTCTGTTATTTTTTGCTTCATGTGTTTCAGGGCTCAGTTGTTAAGTTCATATATGTTTATAATTGTTATATCTTCAGATTCATTGATTCTTTCTTCTGCTGGTTCAAATCTGCCATTAGAGCCCCTCTAGTAAATTTTTGATTTTCAATTATACTTTTCACCTCCATCATTTCTATTTTGTTCATTTAAAAAAAGATTTGTATCTCTTTCTTTTTCTTTTTTTTTGGCCGAGGAAGGTTCACCCTGAGCTAACATCTGTTGCCAATTTTCCTCTTTTTGCTGAGGCAGATTTGCCCTGAGCTAACATCTGTTGCCAGTCTTCCTCTGTTTTGTACATGAGCTGCTGTCACAGAGTGGCTGCTGACTGACGAGTGGTGCAGGTCTGTGCCCAGGAACCGAACCTGGGCTGCCTAAGCGGAGAGCACCGAACTTAATCACTAGGCCACCAGGGCTGGCCCTCTATGTCTTTCTTGATATTTTCTATTTGATGCAATAGTGTCATTGTAACTTCTTTTATTTAAGTGTGCTTTCCTTCAGTTCTTTAAACGTGTATAATTGCTGCTTTGAAGCCCCATCTTTAAATCCAATATCTGGGCCGTCTCACAGGCAGCTTCTGTTGCTTGTGTTTTTTCTGGTGAGAGATTACGCTTTCCTGTTTCTGTCTCTTATAGTTTTCATTAAAAGCTGGGCATTTTAAGGAGTACAGTGTAGCAATTCTGGGTACTGATTCACCTTCTGCTTTTCTAGGGCTCGATGTGATGCTGTTTGTGTATTTGCCTGGTGACTGGGCTGGACTCTTCCAGTGAGGTCTGTTTCCCCTGCGGCGTGAAGCCTCTGGTGTTGTCCTCAGAGGGTGCAGCCTGGAGCCTGCACACAGTCACCTGGAGTGAGAGCAGTTTAAGCAGTGCTCTCTCTGACTGTCTCCTTCCTGCTCTCTCTGTTAACCTGTGTGTCTCTGTTGGTTTTACACCTGGCTGTTAGGCTTGCTAATTACCCCCTGATTGCTCTCTTGTTTTTGACAATGACCTTGGGCATAAATTGCTCCCCCATCTGATCTGATTAAATTTTGCTTCCTCTGCAGGGGTAGTTTTCGTGGTCAGTCTTTCAGGTTTTCTCTGACCCTGGAGGGACTGTTCTTACCTGTCTCTCTTCCTGGTTCTCTCTGGCAAACTTGCTGCCCTGTGGTTTCTCCTGTGGCTCTCAGACTCCTCTAAATTGCTTACCATGAAAATCTTCATTGTTTTCAAGAGTACCCTTGACTTGAACTTCCCACACTCTGTTTAAAATAAAGTTATTTCCTTTGGGGAGAGCTGAGAAGTTCTCTGTTGTTATGGACTTCTTTTCATTCTAAACAGAATCTCTGAGCCAGAGCTCTGGGCCCAGAGCAGAAGACAGTAGTCTCTGGTCTTCTCAACTTGCCTCTCCCTGCATGGAACCTCCATCATGTGAGGGAGCTGCAGTGTGGGCAGTTGGGGTCCCAGTATTTTTAGCCTGTTGTGCCTGGGACAGAGCCCCTGCCCTGTGAACAGAGGAGCAGTAGGGTGCTGTTGGCGGCACTTCCCAGGAGTCCCCTCTGCAATTCATAGCTAGAGGGGATGGTCACTGCTTCCAGTCTACCCCTATCTGTAGGATGCTCTTGATGAGCAGCTAAAGGGAGAGGGAGCCCCGTCTTCTTGCCCACACCTGCCCAGAGTGGAGTTTCCTTCAGGCTGAGCTGAGGATGGGTTGGGGAAGGAGGAATTAGGTCATGGCTCAAGTACCACACAGAGTGTCACTGTTCTTACTAAGATTTATCAGGTTTTAAAAAAATAAGTATTTCTTCATTTGCTCTATGGCATTCAGACAACTTTTAGAGACTTTAAATTTTTTTTCACTTGTTCTGGTTATTCCACTAGCAATGTCTGCAGGATTCTTCATGGTCCTTTCTGGAAGTGGAAACCATGTCAGTAGTTGTAGATTAAACTTTGGCCACATTGCTAGCTCCTCTCTGCTTTCTTCCTGCTGAGTACGTGGATTTTCTATAGTTTAGTTTTCCCTTCTTGTGGTTCTTTATTGCAATTGAATGAAATACTGCAAAATGGGAACCTAGGAGGCAGCTGCCGTTCTCTTCCAGATTGCTATCTTTATCTGGAGTCCTTGGTTTTCCACTAAATGCAAATGTGTTATACATGCAGAGGATACGAGAAATGTTGGTGCCTCCTTATATTTCTAAATAATCATTAATTGTCTTTCACAGCTTAGAGATGAGTCATTTAAATACAATTTTCAAGTTATGCTTCTTCATGATAAACAATAGTCAAAAGGAATGAGGCTGCTCAGCTGCTAGTTGGCTCTTGAGGCTTTGAGAACTTCATTGTTAGAATTTTGGAACATGACAACCTGCATATGCACCTATTCCAGTTTAGAGCAGAGCTTCTCTTGCTGAGCTCATGTCAGAGTCAAAGTGCCTGCTGTTGTGCCTGCTCTGAACGAGGCCCTGGGTGGGTTTGGAGGCTCACAGGAAAACTCTGCCACTTCATCCTCAGGCAGCAGCAGCCTGAGGAGGGTCCGAAAAGGAGCCTGAGCACAGTTTGGAGTGACCTCCACGGTGTGATTTCTCCTTGGCCCAGTCTTTCTACCCTCATTCCTTCTGAACGCTGCAGCAGGTACAAACAAGGGGACATGGCCCTGCGACCCAGCCTTTCCAGCCTGTGCTTTGACCACAACTCTCTGTGCAGAATAAGACAGAGTCAGGGGAGGAGAGGCAGGAAGTGGCTGTGGCTGAGGCAGGATGCCTGTTTTTCTGTGCACAAGTGAATTTACAAAACATCATCGGGTTGCTCATTTCTTGAAAATATAGGGGATTATGAGAAAAACAATGTGATATGCTGAGATATGCATTACAATTGTTCTCTTTACTCCTTGTTAAATTTTATTTCTAGAATTTATCACGAGCACTAAAGCACTTAAGAACACTCTCTTAATGCAAGGATTGGAGTGAAGCAACAAAAGACGTCAGATTGAAACCAAAAGGAGAAAATGAAGATCATAGTGGAAATTGTGCAGACCAAATTGCAAATCCCAGAAAGAAGGGAAGTTACTGAGCGCTGTTGGGTGGTCGTGGCGGCCTCTGAATCTTTTCCCCGATTCCTCTCCTCCTAGGCAGCCTCTTCTTCTTCCACTAGGGTCATGGAATGGCTAAGAGTTCAGGGATATGCAGGCAAACCTTGTGGGCTTTGGAGGGATGGGACTAAAAATTCTGGTAGCCGAGTGAGGAAGGGAGCCGTGGGTGTGTTGAGAGCAGCAGGAAGCTGTGGGGAAAATGCCTGATTCTTTGTTCTTGCTTTCTTGGCTGTTGGTGCCAAAGGGTAAATGACGTTGACTCTGTCACTGTCTGTAACTATACGTTTCCCTGATGACCCTAGGGACTCAAACGCCCTGGGAGAGGGGCCTGTGCTCATATTGCTCCCTCTCGCCAGACCGCTTAAGCCAAGAGCCCAGCTCTTGTGGTCTCCCTTTGAGGACAATTGCTCTCTGTGCTGCTGCTGGAGGTTTGTAACTATAACCACCCGACGTCTGAGAAGTAGCATGAGTGAGCGGAGCTGGGCTCATGATCGTGCCACTGGGAGAGTCTGGGGACTTGTTCTCATTGGACAAAGCCCGAATGTTATTGTCTGACACAGTTCCACAGCAGGCATCAGTCTGAGACAATGCAACACCACCCCATCTTCGCATCTGTAGAGATACTGTGGCTCAGAGGGCTCATGAGTTTTTTCGCTGAAAGCCATAGGTCTTGCTAGTGGCAGAATCAGACCCACATGCTTTCTCCCTGAGTGTGCGGCTTATATTAGAGGGAGATGCCCAGTGCTGTTGGGCTGATATGCGACTCCAGTACTGAAGCTCATGGAACAAAACAGTTGCCATTGGGGGAACAGAGGGTGTGATTGACCTACTTAGACAGGGTAGTAATCCTGTGCAGCCAGCGTAGCCTAGGAGGAAGGCTCCTGGATATTTAGACGCTTCACAGCTTGTTTTGTCTTATTGTGAGGGGATAATGCCCCCCTCCCCCTTTTCTTTTAGATAAAACCGTTCTTTTGTGTGAGTTTGGTATCCTGTAAGAGCGTGAGCTTGGCTCTTGCTGGTGGGACTGGGCCATGCTGGGAGGCGGACGTGGTCTGATAACCCCTCAGCTCAGCCCATCCGGGAGTCTGCCTGTGCCCCTCATGAGTCAGGAGGCCTCAACTGCACTCTCAGGACTTGAGTCCCTCTGTCCCTCTTTAAAAGAAACGTTTTTTTGTTTTGGTTTTGGTGTTGAATAAATTGTTGACAAAAACTAAACTCCCCTGAGAATTTTAAAGCTAAATTCTCTGAGGAAGCCAGCGTCTCTCCTCCCTGAGATTCCATGGTCATCTGGGCCTGCCGTGTGGGTGGGACTGAGGGAGAAGATGTGCTCATAAGGTTGCACCGCTCAGACTGCGCAGTGCAGAAGGGGAAATCTTTGAGTCGTTAAGAGGATGGAACGAACTGCAGGCAGAAGAAGAGGTGTAGGAAGGAGAAGGTGGTGCATTAGATTCCCAGGGCTGCCGTGACAGATCCCTGCACACCGTGTGGCTTAACACAACAGAAAGGTATTGTCTGTTAGTTCCGGGAGTCCCAAATCAGAGTGTCGCAGAGCCTTGCTCTCTCTGAAGGCTCCAGGGGAGGACCCTTCCTTGCGTCTTCACAGCTTCTGGTGGTTGCTGGGAATCCTTCGCATTCCTCGGCTTGTTAGTGTATCACTCCAGTCTCTGTCCTCGTGCATTTTACCGTAAATCAGCAAGAGAACCCAGGCAACACCATCCACACTTTGCTCGGACACCTCCTCAGCTAAATATTCAAGTTCTTTGCCTACGAGTTAGGCTTTCCACCCAGTGGTAGAGCATAATTCAACCGACTTCTCGGCCACTTTATACCAAGTATCACCTTTCCTCCAGTGCCTGATAGCGTGTTCCACTCTTGGATCTGAGATCTGACCAGAAGTACCTTTAATGTTCGCTTGTCCACCAATAGTCTCTTCAAGGCAATCTAGGACTTTTCTATCCGGCGCCTCAAAATTCTTCCAGTTTATGTCCATTCCCCAATTTCAAAACCACTTCTACATTTTAGGTATTTTTTAACGCAGCACCCCACTTCCTGTACCAAAACCTAAGTTAGTTTCCATGGGCTGTTGTCACAAATGGGCACGAACTGGGTGGCTTACATCAGCAGAGATCGGTCGTCTCACAGTCGGAAGGTAGAAGTCCAACACCGAACTGCTCTCGGGGCCGCGCTGTCTCTGACGCCTCTGAGAGGATTCTCCTTTGCCTCCTCCAAGCTTCTGGAGGCTGCTGGCCACCCTGGGCCTTCTTTGGCCTGTAGATGTGTCACTCCAATCTCTGCCTCTGTTGTCACCTGTTGTTCCCCTCTGTGCATCTGTGTCCAAATTTCCCTCCTTTCATATTGATACAGTCATTGGATTAAGGCCCCCCCCCCCCTTAGTGACCTCATCTTAAATGGATTACTTGCAAAGACCCTATGAAGTCACAGTCTCAGGTACCAGTGGTTAGGACTTGACCCCATCTTTGGGGGAGACAATGCAACCTCTAACAGGTGCTCAAGGACCAGTGTACCCAGTTGGAAGGTGAAATGCCCTGATCTCTGTCTTCCCAGGCCTAGTTGTAGTTAGTAGGTTAAACCCATGTGCTCATTGGAAAATGTTTTCCAGGCCTCGTCTTCCTCTTTTTCTCTTGGTTCCCAATGGTTTAGACCCTTTGGCTTAGTTTCTGAGTGCTGTTAACTTCGGAAAGAGTAACATGAGACCTTCCTGAAAGACTATAGTAAAAACCCACATTATAGGGTCACTGGGAAGCATCCCCAGGCTCTAAACTTGGAAACACCAAGCCACATATCTGAGTTCTTTCTTCCCCGAATCACCCTGCAGTCTCCCACCCCACCCAGGGGAGATGAGCAGACCTTGTGCCTGGCTTCCTGGGCCAGATGTGGGTCATTTAATAAGGTCCCTTTGGCTCCACCACTATAACCCAAAACAGTGAATGTAGCTTTGGAAATTCTGGTGCGCTAGCAGGCACGTGGAGAAAAAGCTTTCAACTTGCGAACACTGAAGCACCCACCAAATCATGAGGCAATATTTCTGTCTCTTTAAAGGCAGAGAGTTCCTTCACTGGCTCCACCCAATCTGAGTTTCCTCACTCAGAGGTTTCAGAGGATGCAAAGGCTTTTTCCCCAAAGTTAAAGCAAAAGCACCATTTCAAAGAGCTTCTTTGGAGAGGACTTGAGAACTCAACTCATTCAAAAGAAGGTGAGCCTGGCTGAGAAGAGGCCCCCTGAGCATAGAGCTGTGAGGGGCAGTAGGATCCAGGGCACTGCCTGGGGTGTAGATTCTGGTATGAGTGTGGTGGGAGAGATGTGGTGGTGGAGGGTAGGGTGGGGAGTGAGGAGACGGCGTCTGTCCATCTCCTATGTAACGGGACAAACTTGTGCTGCGTAGGGCTCCTTCCATCCAGTTGCTCCTGTGATGGACATGAGTGCTGCCTGATAACCCATCCTCTTCCCTGACTAGGAAGTTAGTGTCCCCAGGGCAGGTCTTAGAGCACTTTAGAGACCACCTAGTCTTTTTACTGAAAAAGAAGCAGAATCCCAGAGTGTGGTGACTCTCCAGGGGTTACACAGGTCACTAACGGCAGAGGAAATTTGGAATTCGGTTTGCTGAATCCTTTCCAGCAGTTAACAGAGAGAAGCTGTGTCCCCAGCAGTGTAAGAGACGAGGTGAGGAGGGGAGAGGGTCAGCTACGCTAAGGAGACAACGTGTGTGACGCCCTCCTCGTTCCTGCCTAATTACAGCCTTGCTGCCAGTTCTCGCTTCTGGAAAGAGCGGACTGTCTTCCCTGCTCTGCCCTGATCTCTCTCTGTCCTGATGCAGACTGAAATTTAGAGCCGTGCTCCTGAGGAGGAACCCAGAAGAGGCCGTAGTGTGCAGTGGTTAAGAGCGAGCGCGGCGTGGTCGGACAGACTTTGAGCTGGATCCCCCTCTGCCCACAACCTTTAGCACCGTGACCTTGGGCAAGTTTCTCAGTATTTTTGAGCCACATCTACTTCCTCACTTAAAAAATTAGAATAATAAAATTAGTTTCGTTGCAGATCATATTTTGGGAGTAAATGAGATAATGTGCGAAACATATTTTTCATGGTGCTTAGTATACAGTGTGTGTTCAGGAGTAGTTATACTATACACAGGTTAAGTTTTTCATTACGGAAAAGTTTTAACTTATTCGAAGATAAGGAGAATAATATAAGGAACTTTCCTGTGCCTATACCAAGATTCAACCATTATCAATTGATGCAGTTTTGTTTCCTCTATTACTCAGCACTCTCTATCCTCCTCAGATCATTTTCAACTAAATATCTGACATGACGTCACTCCATCAGTAAATATTTGAATATGTCTGTCTGAAAGATAAGGGCTGTGTCAAAAATATTACCATAATCAGACTTCAGAAAGCAACTAGAATTTTAAAAAATATTACTGATTATATTCAGACTTCTCTGATTGTCTCATAATTTTTAAAATTGTTTGATGTCAGATCTAAATAAGGTCCATAACTTGCAACTGTTCAATATTTCTTAAGTTTAGCTTAATATTAGGTTTTCACCTTCCTTGTTCTTTCTCTAAAATATCTTTTTTTAAGAAAGGGGAAGTTTTTTGTCTAACAGACTTGGACAGTGTACTTTTTGTCGATTGCATCCTCAAGATGTCATTTACCACGCTCTTCTAGTTCTAGTGTTTTGTGTGAATTTATATTTAGGGAGAGGCTTAATCAGATTCAGGTTTGACTGGTGTTTTGGTGGGACTGCTTCAGAGGTGCAGCTGTGAACTTCCATCAGAAGATGCGTGATGTCCTGTTGTCTCTCCTTCTGTGATGTTAGCAGACAGTGATGACTGCCTGGAGTAAATTTGTTTCATTAAGGGTCACAAATAAGGATATTCCATCTTTCTTTCTTCATTTATTAGATAGAATAATCCTATAAAAAGAAACTTCCCCTTGGCAATCCTTTCAATCCACGAGGTACAGTTGTTATAAGGAAGACAAGAGAAGTGCTTGATTCTTTCCCTTTTTGTCAATGTTCAGAATGATTAGATGCTCTCCTGGCAGACTCCAAGGAGAGCAAGTGACTTCTTTTCCGAAGGTGGAACTGTTAGCAACTCATGGATTTCAACACATTTGATATATTTCAATCCTTTGGAATTATTATTCTTATTGACGCTCAAATGGTCTCATCTTTGTCCAGTGGGAGCCTCTTCAAGTTGGCTCTTGAGTCTCTTTGGTAAGATCCCAGAATTTTTGGTAGCGTCCTGGCTTTCTAGTATGACAAGGTGGTCTAGGGTCAGCTTGTACATTTCCTGGCCCAGACCCGGAATCAGTTCTTCCTTCTAAGAGCCTTAATTTTTTGTTGGTGGGAAATGGCATTTGAAGACCACAATCTGGGCACTAAGGGTACTTGTTGCTACTGGGCTCATTGTTATTTTTATGCCTTTACAATGGACTTCAAAACTAGATACACACACACACACAGACAACTAAGGATCGGATTCCTTAAAACAATTTATGATTTTTGCAAATTATTATATATTGCAATGATTATAAATTGCAAATTATGCAATTTATGCAGGGTTTTTTTGGCCTTAAGGTATTTCCCACTAGGGATGAACAATGAGATTACTGCATTTTCAGTCTCTTGGACCAATTCTTTCTGTGTCTCATCTACTACACACACACAGTTAGGTTCATTCGTTTCATTTGCTTTTGCTTTTCACTGGTATTTTTTAAATGTAATTTTTGTTGTATAATTATGTAAACTATTCACGTGGATTCAAGATCAAATCTAGCAAATCTGAATATATCCAAAAAGTCTAGTTTTCATCTTTTATCCCGGTTCCTCCCCCTGTTCCTCCCACTCCGTGTAAGTAACACTTTGTTTAGTTTTCAGATTAGCCAGCCCTGGCGCTCTAGTGGTTAAGATTCGGCAGGTTCATTTCTTGGTCAGGGAGCCACACCACTGTCTGTTGGTGTCACACTGTGGCAGCTGCATGTTGCTGTGATGCTGAAAGCTGTGCCACTGGCATGTCAAATAGCAGCAGAGTCACGAGTGGCGGACAGGTTTCAGCAGAGCTTCCAGACTAAGACAGACTGAGAGGAAGCACCGGGCCACCTAATTCTGAAAAAACTAGCCATGAGAACCCTGAGAATCGCCGTGGAGCATTGTCTGATGTAGTGCTGGATGGTGAGGGTGGCACCGAAAGACCGGGCAGAGTTCTGCTCTGCTGTCCACAAGTTCGCCAGGAGGCAGAATTGACTCCATGGCACTAACAGCAAAGTTTTCAGATTACCCTGACGTTGCTTTCTCCTATATTTGAAAATATACATCTTATATTTTATATGTGTAGTTCATATTCCTCCCTGTTAGAGAAGCGGTAGTAAACTGTACATCACTTTCTTCACTTTGCTTTTTTTGCTTGATGATACATCCTGGAGACCTCTCTATACTGGTTTATAGAGATAGTGCTCATTCCTTTTCACAGTTGCAGAGTACTTCACTGTGTGAATACCTAGGTCTATTCACCCAGTGCCCTAATGATGGGCCTTTGATAGGGTTTTGGTCTTTTGCTATTACAAATAGTGGTGCAGTGAATAGCCTTGTGCATAATTTTTGTCTGTATTTTTGTCAGTGTAGCTTTGGAATAAATCCTAAAATTGGGATTTCTAGTCAAACGGTAAATGCAGATGGACTTTTGCAAGATGCTGCTAACTTCTCCTCTGTAGTCGGGGCTGCCTTTCCACTCCCTCTGGCCGTGTGGGAGAGCACCCGCTTCCCCTGTACCTTTACCAACAGATTGTGCCAGCCGACTTCTGGATTTCTGACAAAGCTGTAGGTGAGAAGTAGTGTCTCAGTGAAATTCTAATTTATTTATTTTGTTTTTTCTACATTTTGACTTATTTTTCTCTATTTTGAAGGAATGTGAATATCTTTTTATATATTCAAGGGACATTTACGTTTCTTTTTTTCTTTGAACTGTTTATTCATATCTCTTGCTTCATTTTCTATCAAGTTGTTGGTCTTTTGTTTCTCTCCTTTTCGATTTTCTTTGTCTAATACGGGAATTAACCCTCTTGGATTTACGTTGGAATTTTTTCCCCTAGTTTGACATTTGTTTTTCAATTTGTCTGTGGTGATTTTTGCCTCACATTGTCGTTTATATTTTTATGTAATCAAATTTATGAGTCTTTTTCCTTCCTCTGTTTCAAATCCTAGCAATATTTCCCCTGCCCTCAGGTTACAAAGAATTCATCTGTGTTTCTTCTATTATTTATAGGGATTTGTGTCTTACCTTTCAGTTCTGATCTACTTGGAATTTGAATGGCATGAGGAAACGGATGCAGTTTCATTTTTTCTGTCAGGTTATGTAGTTATCCCGGTGTTGCTTATTAGTCCATCTTTTTTCCCATTGGTGTGAGATGTTGCCTTATTGAATATAAATGTAGCATAATATAATCGAATTGAATATAAGTGAATATAGTATGATCAATTCGGTCTATTTGTGAATTTTCTGATTTTGTTTCCCTGCTCTGTCTCTCTTTGCATGCACCGACATCATACTGCTTTAATTATACAAACCAGAATGTTTTACTCTCTGGTAGAACTAGTCTTCCTTCATGGTTCTTGTTTTTCTTGGTTGCCCAGCTAATTTTCTTTATTCTTCATCCAACTGAACTTTATAATCAACTATTTTAGCTGCAGAAAAAAAGTAATGGCATAATTTTTAAAATTTATATTTATATAAAATCATATTAAAAACATCTATGAATTCCAATTTAATGAAATGCTTTAAACATGAATCAGTGTTGAATTTGGTTAAATGTCTTTTCTGCATCTAGCTAATTTTCTTCTTAATCTGTTAAGGAGATGTGTTGTAAGAATCAATTTTTCTCATATTGAACCACCCTAATATTTCTGAATAAATCACACTTAATCATGGTGTATTACTTTTTAGTGTCCAATAATATATTTAGGATGTTTGTATCAAAATTCACAAATGAACCATGTCTGTAGATTTATTTATTGGTGAAATCTTTTTTAGCCTTTGGGGTCAATATCACCCTTGCTTCATGAAAATAATTGAAAGTTTTCATTCTCTTTATATGATCAGGAATAGTTTATGTAGCATCAAGATGATCAGATCTTTAAAGGTTTAAATGAGTTCCCCTGTGAAGCCATCTATCTGGACCTGGTATTTTTTTGTGGGGAAACTCCTTAACTCCTTTCTCTATTTGTCTTTCATAGTAGTTGAACTGTTTCATCTTTCTGTCTCTACTGGGATAAATATGGATAATAGACTATTACAAATTTTCAGGGAGGAGAAGAAAGAAAAGAGAGTTGGGAATGGTTCCTATTTACTGAAATTGAACCTTTTTTCTCTTCTTCTCAGCCTTCCTAACCTCCAGGTCTTGTGGGTCCCTAAGTCCCAGATCCTCTGAACATGGCTGCTGCTCAGGACAACACTCTGAGGATTGTTCTGGTAGGGAAAACTGGAAGTGGGAAAAGTGCGACAGCAAACACCATCCTTGGGAAAAACGTGTTTGTTTCTCGAATTTCTGCTCAAGCTGTTACCCCGACCTGTCAAAAAGCATCCCGGGAATGCAAAGGGAGGGACCTTCTTGTTGTTGACACCCCAGGGCTCTTTGACACCAAGGAGAAGCTGGCGAACACCTGTAGGGAAATCAGCCGGTGTGTTCTCTCCTCCTGCCCTGGGCCTCACGCCATCATCATGGTTCTGAGGCTGGGCCGCATCACAGAGGAAGATCAGAATACCATCGCATTGATCAAGGCTCTCTTTGGGAAGGCAGCCATGAAGCACATGATCATCTTGTTCACTGGCAAAGATGGTTTGGAGGGTCAGAGACTATGCGACTTTATAGCAGAGGCGGATGTGAAGCTGAGAAGCGTGGTCCAGGAGTGTGGGGACCGCTGCTGCACCTTCAACAACAAAGCAGACGAAGCTGAGAAGGAAGCTCAAGTGCAGGAGCTGGTGGAGCTGATAGAGAACATGGTGCAGAAGAACAGAGGGACTTACTTTTCAGACGCCATATACAAGGACACAGAGCACAGGCTGAAACGAAAGGCAGAGGTCTTGAAGATGATGTACACTGACCAAAAAAACCATGAAATTGAACTAGTAAACAAGGAATATGCTGATAAACTGCGAGAAATAGAGGAAAAAATTGAATTACTAAAGCTGAAATATGATGAACAAATAAGAAATATAAGACAAGAAACTAAGAGGAGTCTATTCCAAGATGTCTTAGATGGGATTTTGAATATGTTTTAATAAATATGGCATGTGTTTTGGAAGCAATGTAAATTTCATTTTTTTCTTAATTTACTCTGATTTGTTACTATGGTGTTTATATTTTCCAAAGATGGCTACGCCAGTATCTTCTATCCTACTTATTCTTCTTCTATCTGATGTTGATACTCCTTCCATTGAGTTATGGGATCTGTGCCCCTTACCCTGAAATTGGATGGACTTCGTGACTGCTTTGATAAATAGTGGATAGTTGGAGCAACACCATGTGACTGCTCAGGTTCAAGAGGGAAATTGACGCATTGCTCTCTTGTCATGTTTGCCTTTGGAACTTGGCCACCATGTTGTGAGGGAGCTCAAGTTGCCCGTCAAGAGGCCCACATACAAGGATTTCAAGTCACGGGCCCACTTCCCTGGCTGATCTTTCATCTGCCAGCCTCGCAAGTGAGGCAACAGAGAGAAGTGGATTGTCCAGCTGCCAACTGAGCCACCTCTGAGGAAGCTGCAAAGAGCAAAGATGAGCCACTCTCACTGAGTCCTGCCCAAATGGCAGATTCATTAGAAAAATAAAGGATTCTTGCTGTTTTAAACCACTAAGTTGTGGGATGGTTTGTTATGCAGCAGTAGCTAACCAGAATTAAACATCTTCACAGCTCATTCCCTACCACTCCCTGATCCCACTTGTCCCCCATCACAGTGCCAACGAATTTAAGAAGTTACAAAATTGGCAAAATCAGGCAATAACCGATCACTAGAATTCAAAGACTCAATTTAGGAAAGTTCAGATAAGAAATCCTGCATACGTTACGTGTTAGCACCACTGGTCATGTGTGTTATTTCAGTCCACGTCTGTGAATACTTTGTTAGTGAAGCATCAGGCTTCTCTGGCAAGATTGTCCTGTGGTTCCTGGGGCTCTGGAGGTTGACAGGTCCTCTTATTGTTTTTCTCTCTTTTCTTTGTCAGGCACCCTCCTAACTTCAGCTGTCCCTGACTATGACTTAAAACTCTCTTCTGTGCAAAATACTTTCCATTTTCCTCTGCAGACCCACTCTTCACCCTTCTTCACTCTAGCTCTTTCCCTAGGAGGGGATCTCTGTGGACTCCACCAGTGGATCTCTTGCTTTCTGCCTTCTGCTTGGCTTCTGCCAATGGGAAGTCCAGGCAGGGGGTCTCTTGGGGGCCGACAAACAAGGTCAGGGTGTTTGTTCTCCTGCCTCTCTCCCTGTAGGGTCATCACTGACTAGCTGCAACCCGTAGTCCAAGGTCACAGCTCCTGCCCTGGTGGCCTCTCCACCCAACTCTCCTTCTGGGCTCCAGTTTTCACTCACCCCTTAGGGTTAGGATGTGATCTCCTCACCGTCACCAGCACTCACCCTGGTTGTTTCCAAACCCCGTTCCACAGCTTGTAGGAAGCCGCTTCACTAGCTGTTCCTCCAGGTCCCAAATTACAGCGGGCCACCTCTCCTGCTAGAATCCAGATTGATCAACCGTATGACACCCACTTCTTTTTCTCGTTCAGAGCATTCCTTGATATTTACTTTTAAAAAATTCTCTCTAGTGTTTTCTTCCACCAGAAAAATCTCTCCTGATAGCTGAAATCTCTGGGACAAGATTATCCTCACAAACTATGACATTGGCCGCGAGCAGATGAAAGGTTCTGTCTTGCTTAAATAATCGAGAGTCTTCAAAGTTAGAGGGATGACCTTTATATCATTTATTGTGATTGCAGATAAGCCAAATTCAAGTTGTTGGGATTTCTCCAGTTGTCCTTTATTTGGTCTGTGAACATGACCGAGAGTATTTACTGTATCAGTGGATTTTAGGGAGACAGGGAGTAGAGAGTAAGTCGGGAGAAATAACGTCTCAAATACTTGCTCATTCTAAGGTCATTACAAATATTGTGAATGGAGTCAAGACAACGTGGAAGGAAATAACTGTGGTGAGAAAACACATTCATAATATATGGGAAATAGCACAGCCGACCCAACTGCTATTTGCCATAATGCAGTTCTCCTGTTTAAAGTCATTTCTGGTGATTGACACATCAGTGCAGAATCATCTCTAGAGAGCAAAGTGTGCATGCACAGTCCTGGCACCTTTCATTTAAGAACCATTTAAAAGATATTTTCCCTCAGAGACCTCCAGAAGCATTATTTATTCAATTAACCTGTGTGTGTCTAGGCCTGTGTTAGGGTCTATTGAAGATCAACTTAAGTGAGGTGATGTCTTTTCTCCTGATCTTATATTCTGCTTTGGAAGGTAAGACATACCCAGAGGAGAAATGAGCAAATCAAATAAATCGTATCAACACTATCTCTTTGTTTGACAAATGAAATATTCCCCACTCAATTATCTTTACAATCCTTATATCTCAGTTTTCTCCAAAAGTGGTTCTGATTGAGTTCTGAGGTCTCTGGAAGTTCCATCATTTGATGTGTGCATTATCCCTGTTGTTGAAATATACAATCACCATGACCCATAGTGGGGAATTAGACTAGGATTTCTAGGAGAAGACTTGAGGAAGAATTCAGGGCTTGAAGTCTACTCTGAAGGAAGTGTAGGATGTATGCATGTGGCTGATTGAACGACGATCTTGCTTCTTTTCAGAAACAGGAAAGTTGGGGGCTGCAGGCAACATTGTCAGGGGAAACATAGACTCAGCGGCAACAGCATTCAGTGAGGTTTGTGACAAGTTAAGTATCAGATGTCAAAGGGAGGGTCCAGCGTAAGAGTCCTGCATTAACTTGAAATTTTGGACTGAAGATGATGTGAAAGGCCTGGGGCGAATGTGGCAAGATATTAACATAAACATCTCCCTCAAGATCAGCTGAGTCCTCAGTGTTTGCCAATATGGCCAGATTCCAAAGCTGTGTGCCAGAAAATCTATGGAGGACTTGTCAAAGGAAGGAGCTAGAAACCAGTCATATGAGGTTTAGTCTTCAACTAATTCGATAGGTATTTGAAGAGGTCAAGAGGAAAGGACTTTGTAAAAGAGGACATTTAGATTTTGGGTCACTGACCTCAGGGTTCCTCTGTAGAGTAACAGCCTTCCCAGCAGTAAGGTGATCTCTATGCAACAATGTGTTACAATAAGGGAGGCTCCACAGTGACTCCACCTTGCATCTCCTACCCAGTGGGATGATGGTTCCCTCTCTCCTCAAACATAGTAGGGAGCCCTGTTGGACTCTGAAGGTGCCAGAAAAGGTGAGTGGTGTATGGTAATAGATTCCTGGGAGGACATGAGCTTTGTCCTCTGGAGTTTAGTTTTGGAGCCTAGTGGCTCTAAATATATGAAAGGATGTTGCTGTGTGCCAGAGGGAGCAGGGTAAAGATTGAGGAGCCTGTACTGGAAGCACCCATAACTTTCTCTGACTGAGGGGAAAAGTATGTGTTTCCCATAAATCAAATGTGGGCTACACAGAAGGGAGCCAGCCAGAGCCAGCTAGAAGGGAACTTGCCCTGGAGTCCACCAGGGATCCCATCAGTGATGAATGGACCAGACCTCTGGGAGCCCAGGTGCTGGGAACTGGGCTGGAAGTAACCTGCTGGAGGGGACATAGTGGTCATTAGCTGGACTTGGAATTAGACATTTCCAGGGCACACTCTATGATGAGTCATCAATGGTGCCCTATGAGGAAAAGAGTCACTCACTGTGCCTCCAACCCCCAAGGGCAGATTACACTGACTTGTCTTCAGTGTCTCTTCCTGTTCTCCTCCAACCCATGAACAGTCAGACCTATGATGCCTGACTGGAGGCGGAAGAGGAGAAGGGCACCGTTGGGAAGCCCTGTCCACACGGCAGGTCCTTCAGCTGAAGCAGGCACCAGCCAGGGGAAGGAGCCACTTTACCCTTCAATGAAATTCAGAGTTTGATGATTGGGTTGGATGTTTTAATTACACAAATCTGACTAACAGTGATTGGAGAGGTGCTTGCTAAGGGCAGAAGCCATCCAAGATTTTCCTCTTGAGGCACTAACGGAGCCAGTTTGAAAGGGCAGTAGGAGAAAAGAGTAAAAGTCTTCTTTCCATGCCCCTGTGGAGTCCCTCCTATGCAACCACACAGTTATATACAGATTGCCTTCTTGGCTGTGGGGGAGATGACTCTAGAGAAGAACTCCAGGATCTCGCCAATCCTGAGTCCTGCACCTGAGGTGTTGGGAATTCAAGTGAGTGGCAGGAGTGGGAGTCAGGGGAAGGCACTGTGCTCATGCGGATTACTGAGAGAGTTTTGAAGCTGCCACATTCCTACTAGGGAGGGGTGTTTGTGTACAAATCCCAGAGTCACGAGATTCAAATAGGTGGAGTCGGCCCTGCAGTATCTGAAGTGGGAGAAGCGTCCCCGTGAGCCCTGGGCCTTGTTTACTCAAGGTCAACCAGAGCCCAGCCTTGACCAGCAAAAAATCTGTGCTGAGGGGTCTCCACATCCTTGTGGCTGAGGAGAGGACAGGCAGTAAAGAGCAGTGTGGTGCCCGGCAAGACATTTACAGTGGTGTGGGAGACTTTCACAGCAAGCTTATGGTACGTCTGTGGCAAAAGTTCTGACCATTCTTAGGGATCACAACTCAACTTTTTTTTTTTGAGGAAGATTAGCCCTGAGCTGACATCCATGCCTATCTTCCTCTGCTTTATATGTGGGACGCCTACCACAGCCTGGCTTAACAAGCGGTGTGTATGTCCGCACCAGGGATCTGAACCGGTGAACCCCGGGCCGCTGAAGCAGAACATGCGAACTTAAACAGTGTGCCAGAGGCCTGGCCCCACAACTCGACTTTTTGAGAGCGGATTTTGTTTTTGACAGAGTCTCAATCTGGTGTATAGGGCTAATGATCAGACTTGAAAGTATGCTTATGGTTGAAAACAAGAAGATGCTATAAATTAGAGACCTGTTTTCTGCTGTGACTTTTAACTCTGAAGACCACCCCACCAGAGAAGTTCCAGAGATGCTGTGAGTAATAAGCCCCCGAGGTCAAAGAAGGCATGTTTGAGATGCAGCAATCATTTGCCAAAGAGCTGTGCACGTGGTCTATGGACAATGACCAAAAGTTTATTTGTATAGTCAGTTGTTGAATATGGATGTAAAAATTGCAATTTCTGGATGTTGTACCCCACACCGGAGCCCTCACTAAATTCATAAAGCAAGCTTTGAATGGTAGTCAGAAACATGGTCCTTACTGAACTCTAAAATGTCTCTAATGAGAAAAGCCATCCTCCAACTTAGAATGGCCTTAAACATCACTGCCTCGCAAGGAGGCACCTGTGCCATTATCCAAACAGAATGTTGTGTGTTCATACCCGGTGCGTCTGCTAATCTGTTGTCTTTCTTAAATCACATGAGGACACAAGTGAATGCCCTGAACCAACCCCCAGCCTGGAGGACTTAGTAAATCAACGGTGCAGATCACGGGGCTCTTGGTGGACAAAGTTGTCCCTGATTTGGGGAATTATTGTCTTGACCTGTGTTTTCTCTTGCATGTGCCTGTATTGCTGCTGTAGCATTTGCCTCCAACGCAGCAAGACAGCTGCCAAACGAGCCACCTCCGTGCTAGAGAAACCCCTTGCTGACCGCTGAGGGCACATTGGGGAAGAGGGGGCATGAGAGACTGGAAGAGCTGGTCACAAGAGGTGGAGTGTCGTGGGAGGTAATGGAGAGGACACGACTGCCAGTTGACCCTAGAGTTGGAGCTGGGCAATTGGAGGCTCCCCACTTCCTATCCTCTTCTTGGAATGTACATTCCGCATGCCTTCCCCATTCCCAGAAGCTGCCCCAAGGATCCAGCCTTGAGATGGAAACGTGGTGTTGAGACTATCTGGATGGCATATGTGACTGAGCCAAGTAAAGGCTCTATATACATTTTTAGGATTTGGCGAGCAGGTGGGGAAACTACTCATCTTGCCGCCACCTGAGACAAGCCTCGTAAGTAAGCTCCCTGGCTTGCTCGACCTGCCGCCCGCCCATCTAGCATGGTCTGCCTCTTTCTTCCGTCTCTCCTTGCCGTCCACCTACGGGGGTCAAGAAGCTCCTGAGGAGGTTGTGAACTAACATATGCTTTTGACACAGCAGTCTTATCTATGTTTATAAACAAATATAAAAGATGGAATCTCTAAGGCCATGACTCTCAGTTCTTTCTTCTTGTTAGAAAGCATCTTGATGACCTGAAATTCCTTCTACTCTGGGTTGCATTCTCTGGGATTTGGACTCCGCAAATTGCTGTGTTGCAGAAGTTTGTGATGATGGCAATGCACACCCTCATCCTCCTCCTCGTCTCCTCCTCCATAAAGATCTGCGACCTCAGCTCTGAATCTGGGACTCAGGCAGTGTCTCAAATGTTCCCATCAAGGGACAGTTGCTATGCATGTCGGTGCACAGCACATAAATGGTTGCCTGGGATGAGGGTGGTGGGATGGGGAGGGATTGCAAAGAGCGTGAGGAACCTTTTATGGCTGATGGATGTATTCTTTTTTTTTTAAATTTTTTATTGAGTTAATGATAGGTTACAATCTTGTGAAATTTCAGTTGTATATTATTGTCTGTCAGTCGACTTGTAGGTGCAACCCTTCACCCTTTGTGCCCACACCCACCCCCCTTTCCCCTGGTAGCCACTAATCTGTTCTCTTTGTCCACAGGTTTAAAGTCCTCATATGAGTGGAGTCATACAGAGATTGTCCTTCTCTACCTGGCTTATTTCACTTAACATCATTCCCTCAAGGTCCATCCATGTTGCTGCAAATGGGACGATTTTGTTCTTTTTTACGGCTGAGTAGTATTTCATTGTATATATATACCACATCTTCTTTATCCAATCATCCGTTGATGGGCACTTCGGGTGCTTCCACATCTTGGCGATTGTAAATAATGCTGCAATAAACATTGGGGTGCATAGGACTTTTGGAATTGCTGACTTCAAGCTCTCTGGATAGATACCCAGTAGTGGAAAAGCTGGATCATACGGTAGTTCTATTTTTACTTTTTTGAGGAATCCCCATACTGTTTTCCATAGTGGCTGCACCAGTTTGCATTCCCACCAGCAGTGTATGAGGGTTCCTTTTTCTCCACAACCTCTCCAACATTTGTTACTATTTGTTCTAGTTATTTTTGTCATTCTAATGGGTGTAAGGTGATATCTTAGCGTAGTTTTGATTTGCATTTCCCTGGTGATCAGCGATGATGAACATCTTTCCATGTGCCTATTGGCCATCCGCATATCTTCTTTGGAGAAATGTCTATTCATGTCTCCTGCCCATTTTTTGATCGGGTTGTTTAATTTTTTGTTGTTGAGTTGTGTGAGTTCTTTATATATTATGGACATTAAGCCTTTGTTGGATGTATTACTTGCAAATATTTTTTCCCAGTTAGTGGGTTGTTTTTTTGTTTCAATCCTGTTTTCCCTTGCCTTGAAGAAGCTCTTTAATCTGATGAAGTCACATTTGTTTATTCTTTCTATTGTTTCCCTTGTCTGAGAAGACATGGTGTCTGAAAAGATCCTTTTAATACTCATGTCAAAGAGTGTACGGCCTACATTTTCTTCTAGAAGCCTTATGGTTTCAGGTCTCAGCTTTAGTCTTTGATCCATTTTGAGTTTATTTTGGTGAATGGTGAAAAAGAATGGTCAATTTTCGTTCTTTTACACGTGGCTTTCCAGTTTTCCCAGCACCATTTGTTGAAACGACTTTCTTTTCCCCATTGTATGCCCTCAGCTCCTTTGTCGAAGATTAGCTGTCCATAGATGTGTGGTTTTATTTCTGGGCTATCAATTCTGTTCCATTGATCTGTGCACTGGTTTTTGTACCAGTACCATGCTGTTTTGATTACTGTAGCTTTGTAGTATGTTTTGAGGTCAGGGATTGTGATGCCTCCAGCTGTGTTATTTTTTCTCAGGATTGCTTTAGCAATTGGGGGTCTTTTGTTGCCCCATATGAATTTTAGGATTCTTTGTTCTAATTCTGTAAAGAATGTCATTGGGATTCTGATTCTGATGGCGTTGAATCTGTAGATTGCTTTAGGTAGAATGGACATTTTAACTATGTTTATTCTTCCAATCTATGTGCATGGAATGTCTTTCCACCTCTTTATGTCGTCATCCATTTCTTTCAGAAAAGCCTTGTAATTTTCATTATATAGGTCTTTCACTTCCTTAGTTAAATTCACCCTGAGGTATTTTATTCTTTTTGTTGCGATTGTGAATGGTATTGTGTTCTTGAGTTCTTTTTCTGTTAGTTTGTTATGAGAGTATAGATATGCTATGGATTTATGTAAATTAATTTTATACCCTGCAACTTTGCTGTAGTTGTCGATTACTTCTAAGAGTTTTGCAATGGATTCTTTGGGGTTTTCTATATATAAGATCATGTCATCTGCAAACAGTGAGAGTTTCACTTCTTCCCCCCCATTTGGATTCCTTTTATTCCTTTTTCTTGCCTGATTGCTCTGGCCAGGACCTCCAGAACTATGTTAAATAAGAGTGGTGATAGAGGGCATCCTTGTCTCATTCCTGTTCTCAGGCGGATGGCGCTCAGTTTTTGCCCATTGAGAATGATGTTGGCTGTGGGTTTGTCATATACGGCCTTTATCATGTTGAGGTAGTTCCCTTCTATCCCCATTTTGTTCAGAGTTTTTATGATGAATGGCTGTTGGATCTTGTCAAATACTTTCTCTGCATCTATTGAGATGATCATGTGGTTTTTATTCCTCAATTTGTTGATGTGGTGTATCACGTTGATTGATTTGCAGATGTTGAACCATCCCTGTGTCCCTGGTATGAATCCCACTTGATCATGATGTATGATCGTGTTGATGAATTGCTGTATTCGGGTTGCCAAAATTTTGTTGAGAATTTTTGCATCTATGTTCATCAGCCAGATTGGCCTGTAGTTCTCCTTTTTCGTACTGTCCTTGTCAGGTTTTGGTATCAGCGTGATGTTGGCCTCATAGAATGCTTTAGGAAGTGTTCCATCCTCCCTAATTTTTTGGAATAGCTTGAAAAAGATAGGTATTAAATCCTCTCTGAAAGTTTGGTAGAATTCCCCAGGAAAGCCATCTGGTCCTGGGGTTTTATTCTTTGGGATGCTTTTGATGGCTGTTTCAATCTCTTTCCTTGTGATTGGTCTGTTCAAATTGTCTGCTTCTTCTTGAGTGAGCTTTGGGAGGCTGTAGGAGTCCAAGAATTCATCCATTTCCTCTAGGTTATCCATTTTGCTGGCATATACTTTTTCGTAGTATTCTCTCATAATCCGTTATATTCCTGCGGAGTCTGTTGTTATTTCTCCTCTTTCATTTCTGATTTTGTTTATTTGAGCTTTCTCTCTTTTTTTCTTTGTAAGTTTGGCTAGGGGTTTGTCAATTTTATTTATCTTCTCAAAGAACCAGCTCTTTGTTTCATTGATCCTTTCTACTGCCTTTTTTGTTTCACTAGCATTTATTTCTGCTCTGATTTTTATTATTTCTCTCCTTCTGCTGACTTTGGGCTTTGTTTGTTCTTCTTTCTCTAATTCACTTAGGTGTAGTTTAAGATTGCTGATTTGGGATTTTTCTTGTTTGTTAAGATGTGCCTGAATTGCGATGAATTTTCCTCTTAATACAGCTTTTGCTGCATCCCATATGAGTTGGTATGGCATGTTATCATTTTCATTTGCCTCCAGGTATTTTTTTATTTCTTCCTTAATTTCTTCAATGATCCATTGCTTGTTCAATAGCATATTGTTTAGTCTCCACATCCCTGTGCCTTTCTCAGCTTTTTTCTTGTAATTAATTTCTAGCTTTACAGCATTATGATCGGAGAAGATGCTTGTCATTATTTCAATTTTTTTAAATTTGTAGAGGCTTGCCTTGTTTCCCAACATGTGGTCTATCCTTGAGAATGTTCCATGCGCGCTAGAGAAGAATGTGTATTCTGCTGTTTTTGGATGAAGTGTTCTATATATGTCTATTAAATCCAACTGTTTTAGCTTTTCGTTTAGCTCCACTGTTTCTTTGTTGATTTTCTGTCTGGATGATCTGTCCATTGATGTGAGTGGGGTGTTGGGGTCCCCTACTATTATTGTGTTATTTTTGGTATCTTCTTTTAGGTTTGTTAATAGTTGCTTTATGAACTTTGGTGCTCCTGTGTTGGGTGCATAGATATTTATAAGCGTTATTTCTTCTTGATGAAGTGTCCCTTTGATCATTATATATTGGCCCTCTGTGTCTCTCTTTACCTGCCTTATCTTGAAGTCTGTTTTGTCTGATATAAGTATTGCGACACCTGCTTTCTTTTGTTTGCTATTAGCTTGGAGTATTATCTTCCACCCCTTCACTCTGAGCCTGTGTTTGTCCTTGGAGGTGAGGTGTGTTTCCTGGAGACAACAAATGGTTGCATCTTGTTCTTTAATCCATTTTGCCACTCTGTGTCTTTTTATTGGAGAGTTCAATCCCTTTACATTGAGGGTGAGTATTGATGCATGGGGGCTTAATGCTGTCATTCTGTTGCTCGTTTTCCAGTTTTCCTGTGTTTCCTTTGTTTCTCATCCTGTGTGTTTTAGCCTACCCACTGACTTCTGCAATTTCTTATGCTGGGTTTCTTAGACTTTTCCTTATTTATGTTTTGTGTCTGTGTTCTGTTTTTTATTTTAGTGGCTACCCTGAAGTTTGTATTCAGAATCTCATGTATAACATATTCCATTTTCTGGTGGTCTCTTACTTTCTTAGCCTAGACTGTTTCAGTCGCTTTCCTCCTCTCCTCCTAAATTATTATTTTCATCTCTTATTCCAGCTTGTGTTGTGAGTTTGTGTTAGAGTGATAAGATTGTTTCTGCTCTTGTGATTTCCTTCCCTTTATCCTAATGCTATAGTTGAATATTTGCTATCCTATTCTGAGTCTATCTATCTGTCTCCCTACTCTGTGTTTTGTGACCCCTTACTCCCTTTTTTCTTTTTTCAGGTATGAGAGCCTTCTTGAGGATATCTTGTAGTGGAGGTCAGGTGACTATGAAGTCCATCAGCTTTTGTTTGTCTGGAAAAGATTTAATTTCTCCCTCATATCTGAAGGATATTTTTGCTGCATAGAGTATTCTTGGCTGAAGACTTTTATCCTTTAAAGTTTTGAATACGTCACTCCAATCTCTCCTAGCTTGTAAGGTTTCTGTAGAGAAATCCACTGAAAGTCTGATGGGAGTTCCTTTGTAGGTCATTTTCTTCTGCCTTGCTGCCCTGAGTATTCTTTCTTTGTCCTTCATTTTTGCCATTTTTACTACTATGTGCCTTGCAGTAGGTCTTTCTACATTGACAAATCTAGGAGATCTGAAAGCTTCCTCCACACACATTTCTCTCTCAATCCCTAGATTTGGGAAGTTCTCTTCTATTATTTCGTTGAGCACACTTTCTGTTCCATTTTCCTTTTCCACGTCCTCAGGAATTCCGATGATTCTTAAGTTGCATTTTCTCATTGAGTCAGGTATTTCTCTGAGATTTTCTTCAGTTCTTTTTAATTCTTAGTTCTCTTTCTTCCTCTGTCTGGAGCCATTCAGCCTGTCTATCTTCGATTATGCTAATTTGCAGCTCTATGGTGTCTATACGGGCATTCAGGGAACCCGTATTCTGTTTTATCTGATCCATTGTATTTTTCATCTCTAGTATTTCTAATTGATTCTTCTTTATAATTTCAATCTCTTTTGTGAAGTAACTCCAGAACTTGTTGACTTGTTTCTCTACATTTCCCTTTACCTCATTGAATATTTTGAACTCCTCTTCACTTAGTTTACCCATTTCCAAGCCCTCAGGACCTACTTCTATATTTTTATTGTTTTCCTTTTGGACTGGAGCTTTTATAAATTGCTGGATGGTAGAGAAGCGGTTTTTGCGCATGATGCTATTATTCGGCTGCAATTACAGCCTGTTGCCACTAGATGGGGGGTCGAGAGGGTTGTTTTCTGAGCCCTGTGCCTTCAGCCAAGATGACGGCGCCCAAGGTGGGTTAGGGGAGGAGGAGCACTTTCACTCACGCCAACCCGTATTGGATAAGCTCTCACTTTCTGGTCTCCCGGGGCCCTGGCTTGCTGGGGTTCCCCCATGCAAAAGCTTTCCCCTGTTGGAGGGTTTCTGCTGCTCGGGTGGTGGGAGTCCTGGACCATCCCCCCCGACACATGGCCCCTACCCCACTCCTTCCCACACCTGTGGCAGAGATCCCAGTCTCTATGGGAGGGAGCGAAGTTCTCTCCTACCCCGTTCCAGCTCCTCCAAGGCTGGCTGAAACCTCTCTCACTTCCGTCATTTGGCTGCTCTGGGTCTCTGACGATTTCTGTTATTAGGATTGTTTTTTTGGTTGGAAAGCAGTTGCTCTTTTTGGTTGTACTTTGGAGGGGAGAGAGTCCTGAGGGAGCTCACGCCACCCTGTTGCTGACGTCTGTCTGATGGATGTATTCTTTACCTTGGTTGTGGTGATGGTTTCACCGGTGTACACATATGGTAAAATTTATTCCTATGTAGACTCGAATTATATGCAGTTTATTATATGTCAAAACTGCTTATTCATATCTTTTGTCCATTTTAAATTGGGTTGTCTTGTTATTAATGAATTGTAAGTGTTCTTTAGATAGTCTGATCTTTTTCAGCTCTTTACCAACTATGTATACAAGTTCTTTGTCAGGTATTTGATTTGCTGACATTCTCTCCTTGTTTCTAGCTTGCTCTTATTTTTATTATTTTCTTATTACTTAAGATATATATTTTGCTGCTTATTTTTCATTTCTACTATGTACACTTAAAGCTAGAAATTTGATCTGTAAATACTGCTTTAGCTGCATCTCATAAGCCTTGAAATGCAATTGTTGTAAATATTTATCAATTTCTATTATATGTTATTTCCTCCATGAGTTATTTAAAACTATGTCCTCAAATTGCCAAACCCATGGCATTTCATTTATTTATCTTTTAACTACATTGTGGTTAGGAAATATGGTCTATATAATTTCAATCCTATGAAATTTTTAGTGTTTCTTTGTGGACAAACATAAGACCAATATTAATAAATGTTCCCTGTGTCCTTGAAAAGAACTGACTGGAACTGTATGAACTAGTCTATATAGTTCATCAGATCAAGGTTATTCATCATGTTGCTTAAATCTTCTGTGTACTGTTTGAGTTTTTATCTGCCTATTCTAGCAATGACTGAGAGATGTGTGTTAAAATCTGTCATCATAAATGTAGATTTGTCTGTTTTCTCTTATGAATCAATTACTCCCTTTGTAAGTGTGATGCCTCTCCGTGTGGTACATGTAAATAGAGAACCAGTTTTACTTTGAAGAATGGGACTTTGTAGCTGTGCCCTGCCCACACTAGTGATGTGTGACCTGCCATCTCCTCTCTTGATCCTCTTTACCGTATGCCACAATTTTGTTTCTTACATAGGTGAACATCTTCTCATGTATTTTATAAATTACAAATTTATTCCTTCTTTGTCTATTTTCTGTCCTTTCAAGAAACACTGAAAGATCTGGAAATGTAAGGATCTTTACCTGCTATTATCTGCTGAGATATCCAATCACCAAGAACAGTGCCTGCACATAACAGCTCTCAATAAATATTGAATGAAAAGTCGACTTCATTTGATATTTTGCTCTCGTATGTGTAGAATTTGCTATATTTGCCTACACTTCTGATTTCAACCTTTCTCTAGTTTCATGTTTTTGATTTGGATTTTGTTTTGAATCCACGGAAAAAATGTTTATTTTTTTAAACTGAAAGCTTTGGTTCATTTATCATAGTTATAATATCTGATATATTTGGATTCATATACAAAATTTTATTTTTTGCTTTCTACTTGTCTAACTTGTTCCATAATTTGTTTTCTCCTTCTTCTTTGTAGTTTAGTTTGGATTCTTTGAGTATTTTTTCACATTATGTATTCTTTCTCTACTAATTTTGGAAATTATATACAGTTTTCTCAATTTTTTAGTGGCCACTCAGTAATTACAACACATATTTTTACTCTTTTAAAATTTATTTTTTGTGGAGGATTAGCCCTGAGCTAGTGTCTGCTGCCAATCCTCCTCTCTATTTTGTATGTGGGACGCCTGCCACAGCATGGGTTGAGAAGTGGTGCATTGCTCAGCTCCTGGGCTCCCAACCTGTGAACCCTGGGCCACAGAAGTGGAGTGAACTTAACCGCTACGTCCCCAGGCTGGCCCCCAATCTTCCTCTGTTTTGTATGTGGGGCGCCTGCCACAGCGTGGCTTCCGATGAGTGGTCTAGGTCCACGCCTGGGAACTGAACCTGGGCGACAGAAACGGAGTATGCTGAGCTTCAACACTAGGCCACGGGGCCGGCCCCACGACACGTATTCTTAAATTAGCAAAGTCTAAAGGTCATCTCTATTTTTATATTCTTCTAGTACAACAAATTACTTTAGAACATTTTAATTCCATTCCCACTCTCCACATCAATCTACATATAATTGTAGTTCTGTATTTTAATTTTGTTTTTTCTTTTTTAAACCCTAGAAATAATTACTGTTATTTTGTACCTTTTATGTTTGTTTAGACTTAGTCTTTTTTTTAACCTCTGATTTACTCTCTGGAATTACTTTCCTCTTGCCTCAAATACATTCTTCAGAAATTCCTTTAATGACAACTGGAGGCAAGAAGTGTCAGTCTTTGTTGTCTGAAGTGTGTTTATTTTGCCCTTATTTTTGACAGCTATTTTCCCTGAGTATAAAATTTTAGGCTGACCGATACTTTCTCTCAGCACATTGAAAATCTGTTTCCACTGTTTTCTGGCTTCCTTTGTTACTGTTAGGAAATCAGCGTAGTTCCAGCCATCGCTTCTTCAAACGTCATCTGTCTGTTGTTTCCAGTGAGTTTTAAGAGATTCTCTTTTGATGTCCTACAGTTTCACCATTATGTGTGAAGGTGTGAATTCTTTCTTAATTATTTTCTCCGGGATTCATTAGATTTCTTGAATGTGTGGATTGGTGAATTTCACCAGTTCAGCAAACAATTCAGCCATCACCACTTTGAACGTTCCCTCTGCCCTATTCTCTTCTATTTTCTCTCTGTAAGCATCGTTTGCCTGTTTAATTGCATGCTGGCCTGTTCTGTCTCAAATCTCTCATCCAGCTCACCAAGTAGAAGTCACTGGGTTCTAGATCTCCCTTCACTGAGGGAGTGCCCTTTGGGGTTCGTGGTGAAAGTCCCCCTATTAGATGCTCCCCTGAACCAGCCATTGCCTTTGACTCTCATTTTCATGTCAGTGTGGCTTTGAGAAGGAAAGCTATCCAGGGATAGTAACATAAACCCCAAATGACAGCCAGCTGCCATCCTCACTCACCTGTCTGGGTTTCATCCTTCACTTTGCTCTGCATCTGAGAAAACTAATTTTCTTGCCTGCTCACCCATGCTTTTCAGAAAATATATGTAGTATCATTTAGTATTTTTAGTTGGTTTCAATGGGAGGATCAATAATCTAGATACCTGAAAGAGAAGTTTCTTTAGATTTATTTGGTTAGTTTGTTCCTGTTTTTATTTCCGTTTCCTGAGTTAATGGCTCCCTTTAGAGTTATTTTTCTGTTTATCTTTGTCTCTTTTGTCTCGGTTTCATGTTGTAGTCTTTTCTCAAATGTGAGTTCTCCCTGATTGTCTTTTCATGTTTAAGGATAAATCATCACAAAAGCTACCTGAAAGTTCCATGTGGTGAGTGAGGGTCATGACTGCAGGCTTCACCTGAGGTGAGAGAGAGGGACAGGCTTTATGCAGAGGGAACCCTAAATGCCAGAATGCAGAGGTTTTCCTCTGGAGATGTTCTAATCTTTAGAGAAGAGCCCTCTAATTACACACTGGGGAAGAGAGACCTTGAAGTGTGGGTTTCTGAATTAGGGGGAAGTGAGGGGATGATGGCAGAATCACTTGTCTCATATTCATGTCATGCCCTACTTTCAGCCCCACAGCCCCATTCCACGTAGCTGAAGTTTCTGAAGCCGGACCTCCTCGAGGTGCTCCAGGCAGCGTGTGAGCCCACCTCACCTATAGCGTCTCTGGGATTGTGTTGACTGCGGATGTCCTGCCCCAATGCATCCTTCATCTCTCTCTGCCTTCCAGAGATTTGTTGAAACTTCTTGTCGCTGATACTCCTACTTTGAAGGTCTCTATGACATCGTGGTTTAATTAGGGGTTGCAAAAAGAGAGGACGTCTGTGGTCTATGATTTATGTTAATCATTTCCCACAATGGTTAGCATAGGGCCGGTTTGCTATCTTGACTCTGAAATCCCTGATCTCTTGTTAAGTAGAAATAAAATATAATAAGAGAGAATGTGCAAATGACTTTGACATATTTATCCTTACACAGAATGATTTGTGGTCATTCACAACTTGGAAAGAGAGAAACTCAAAACTAATTTCAAGTTGCTATTACTTTAAAATAAGGAATAATAAAAAAACGATTGACCTGCTAAATTTCATATAAACAGTTTAGGCTTTTTAAGCTCCATCATCAGGATTCTAAAAGCAGAGACAGGCAGAACAGCCTGCACCCACTAACGGCCCTGGTCATTTTCCTCAGCTCAGGACAGGGTGTGAGTGTCCTGAATTAGGCCTCCTCTCCAGGTCTGAGTCCACTGTGAGCACCGCCCCACACAGAGTGGGGGACGTGGACCTTGCATCTTAACCTTTCTGTCCTGGGCCGTCACCACAACTCAGTGTGATAGATAAGACAAAAGGTGAAGGTGACGAGGCAGGAAATGGTGGTGGAGACAGGGAGGAAGGTTGCTCTGCAGAGGTAAATTTACAAAGACCTTTCTTGTTTTTGTGGAAGGTTCTAAGAAATGGGCTAACATCATTGCAGACCACATTCTTCCTGGGGACCCTGCTGTGATGTGTGAGAATCATCCTCTGGTCTCTTTACCATATAATTTCTAGTAAAGTGGTACACATATGTTGATATGCATGAGAAGGTGGTTCATAGGTTGGAAAAAAGGTGTCAAATTGTGAAGCAGAAACAGGAAATGCACAAAAGAGCAGAAATTGTCAAAAATCAGCTGCAAAGTCTTTGAGGCTTTGAGCTTCAAGATGTGCAGACATAGACCTCATCTCTGGATGGGAAGAGAGACAAATTCCTGTTGTCAAAGGGTGTGGACATCGGTAGAGTGCTGACTGGTGGCCAGTTGTATAATCATCCTACCATGACCAATTATCTGACTTACATTCAGTTGTACCTAAACAGCTGCAGGTTTCAGCTTTTTCAAATGTTACCTCTCATAAAATAGTGTTTGTTCATTTTAAGTGTACAGCTTGATGAGTTTTGGTAATTTTACAGAGATGTATGACCACCACCTTAATCAAGATACAGAACAGTTCCATCACCTAACAATTTTCCTCATGGCCTTTGGAATCAATCCTCTCCTCCATGTCCCCAGCAACCAGTAATCAGCTTTCTGTCATGACAGTCTTGCCTTTTCTAGAATTTCACATGAATGTAACCTACAAGATGTAGTCTTTTGTGGTTGATGTCTTTTGCCTAGCATTTCTTTTCAGATTCCTGCATGCTGTGGCATGTTCATTTTCTTTTTGGCATGTTCATTGTTCAATTTATTTGCTGACTAGAATTCCATGATATGCACATTAGTTTCCTTGGGCTGCCATAACAAAGCACCACCCATTGGGTGACTTATGGACATTTATTCTCTGAATTCTGTAGGCTAGAAATCCAAGATCCAGGTGTCTGCAGAGTCACTCTCTCTGCGGGCTCTAGGGGCGAATCTGTTCTTAGCTTTTTCTTCTTCTTAGCTTCTGGTGTTGGCAGCAATCCTTGGTGTTCATGGACTTGTAGACCTATCACTCAAGGACTCTTCCTCTGTAGTCACACGGCATTCTCCTCTTCGAATGAGGACACTAACCGTTTCAAGATTAAGGGTCTACCCTCCTCCAGTATGACCTCATCTTAACCAAGTATTTCTCCAATGGCCCTATTTCCAAATGAGAACACATCCTGAGGTTCCAGGAGTTAAAACTTCAATGTATCTTTTTAGGGCATAAAATTTAACCCATAGCTGTATGGAGATACCAGAATTTGTTTATTCATTCACCAATTGATAAACATTTGAGTGTTTCCAGTTTCAACTATTAAAACATTATAACAAGCATTCATATACAAGTCTATGTTTTTATTTCTCTTAAGTAAATATCTAGGAGTGGGCTTCCTGGTTTGTGTGTTTAACTTTATGAGATACTGTTTATTCTTTTCCAAAAATGTGGTAACTTTTCGTATGCTTGTTTGCGATCTATGAAAGAACGTCCCTGCCAACATTTGGTATTGTCAGTGTTTTCAACTTTAGTCTCCTCACAGGTGTGTAGTGGTATCTCATTATGGTTTTAATGTTCATTTCCCCAAAGATTAGTCAAGTTGAGCATTTTCCATGTGCATATTGGGCATTTGTATACCTCCCTTTCATAAAATCGTTTGTCCGTTTTCATATTGGGTTGTTTGATTTTTTATTATTTGTAGGGATTCTCTCTATGTTCTTGATACATGTTTGTGTTTGATCTGTTTTGCAAATAGTTTCTCCCAGTCTGTGGCTTGCCTTTCATTTTCTTAAGTGTGTCTTTAGAAGAGCAAAAATTCGAATTTTGATAATGTCTATATTTTCAGGTTTTTCATCTGTGTTTTTTATTTTTTTGTCCTGTTTAATGAATCTTTGTTTAACCCAGTATCACCAAGATTTTCTTTTATATTTTTCTCTGGGAGTAGAATTGTGTTAGCTCTTACGTGTAGGTTTAAGTCCATTTGGATCTAATTTTTATGTGTGATGTGAGGAAAGGATTCAGGTTTATTATTGTCTACACAGATATCTAGCGATTTCAACACAATTTGTTGAAACAACTATCTTTTCTCAATTGTGTTACTTTGGCACCTTTGCTGTAAATCAATTGATTTAAATATGGGTGTGTTTCTGGGCCGTCTATTCTTTTCCATTGATCTCTGTGTTATCCCTTCACCCACAGAACATCATCTAGATTATTACAGCTTTACAGTAAATCTTGATATGAGGTATTGTAAGTCCTCCATTTCCTTCTTCTTTTTGAAATTGTTTTGCCTATTCCATGTCATCTGCCTTTCCGTGCAAATTTTCTTTTTCTTTTTTTCTTTTTTATTGAGGAAGATTAGCCCTAAGCTAAGTGGAGAGGGGACCGCTCCCCTGGGTCTGTATCTACCCTCCTGGCCGACTTACTCTCAGAATCTATTTCCTGTTGGTTCCTGTTCCCCGTCTTTGCTGATTTTAGGCTGTAATCTGTTTTCAAGGCTGAGACTCACAAATGGATGCCTCTTGCAGGGTCACTGCTCAGAGGATACTTGTACAAATAAATGATTCCTTTGACCATTTATAGAATTTATAAGCAAATGTGAAGCTTTCAGGGATCGAGATGGGTGAGTGGGTGAGCTGTGTGGGGAAGTTGGAGTGGTCCTCCCTGGAGAAGTGTCAGAGGGCTGAGGGCTGAGTGCTGAGCAGGAGTGTGCTGGCACTGGCTTGGAGCAGGAGTGCTCCCGGGGGAGGGAGCAGGGCCGCAGGGGTCTGGAAGTTGGAAGGAGCTTGGGGAGCAATGAGGAGGCCAGTGTGGTGATAAAGCCTTTTGAGAGAGAGTAATTGATCACGCAGGGTCTTAGGACCATCCAAGGACTTTCAACTCCTTTTTTTAAAAAGCAATAGAAAGCCATTAAAGAATTTAAACAAGAAAAGGAATCAAATTTTAGTTCTAAAAAGGCATCTGATCATAGAATAGAAAAGAGATTGAAGATGAGATGATCAGTTAGGAGCCTGTTACATTGCAAACAAATGACAGTGGGTTGGATTAACATGAAGATGAAGAGTAAAGGATAATTTTGCATTCTTTGGATGTAGAAGCAATAGGATTTGGTGCTAGATGGATGAGCAGGTAAAGACAGAAGAGTTGTAGGTGACCCCAAGATTCTGCCTGAGCCACTGGCTGAATGGTGATGCTGTTTGAAATGGGCAGTGATGAAGGTGGAGGTGGAGGTCAAGGGTTCCGTTTCTGCTGAGCTCTGTTTGAGATGCATGTGGAATTGCCAAATGGAGAAGCTGCATGAGGTATAAAGGTTCAGAGCTCTGAGGAGAGTCTAGGCTACAGGCCACGTATAAATGGCGTTCAAAGCAGTAATTCACTGAATAGAGTGGGGGAAGGGCATGCACAGCCAGTGCTGAGGAAGCACGTGAAGCATTTATGTTTGTGTAAAGAAAGAGGAACAATCTGAAAATGGAGAGTTGAGGAGACATCTTGGGAAGTAGGGGCAAGAAATCTAGTAGCAAGTTTATGGAAAAAAGAAACTGTTGGCTACAGGAGGTTGCGGTTTCCAGTCACTCTCCGTTTCCCTAAAATGACATAGTTATGTTTCTTTATCTACAGGAATTCAAACTACAATGGCAGCCCGATACCACAGCTCATGTTCCAACCCCAGTGAATCCAGGAGCTGCCGTGGTGAGAGGGTGCCCTGGCTCCCCAGGCCAGGAGGGTTCCTGTCTGAGCAAGAGCAAACCATTTCCAGCCTCCTCTCTCATTTTCTCTTCGTTCGCCCTGCTCTGTCATTTCTCCCTCGACCCTCTATGCTTTCTCCTCATGATGCAGTAGAACAGTGAAGAAGAAGAGAGGTAGAACTATCTGGACTGATCCCAGGCTCGATGAGGGTTCTGATGTCCTACTTCCCACTATGTGGACACACCAAGCCAGGTGGAGCCTCTCTGGTTGATTTTCTGCCCCTCTCTTCAGGCTGGGAGAGGACTGGGAAGGAGGAACGTGGGAGTAATTGATTCCTCATTCAGGTCCCTAATTTGCCTGCTTCTAGTGGCCTCACTATAACCAACAAGTTCAACAGACAACCTCATCCAGTTCTGTCACATAACCTCCTTCTACTCCCTTAGCCATGGAAAGCGACCACAATAGTTGAGCTTTTGCTGGTTTAGCAAACCACCCCACAATTAAGTCACGGAAAACATCAACCGTTTAGTTGGCTCTCTATTTTGTGGGTTAACTGGGCAGTTCTTGGGTCTGGGTCAACTTGGCTTAGCCAGACTCGCTCATATACCTGTGGTAAGCTAGTGGTTCAGGATGCAACTGGATAATTTTTCACAGCCTCATGGGCATGTTTGGTAGTTAGCAGGCTCTTGGGTGGGCCAGGGTGACAGAGATAAGTGGACCTTGTTTCTCTCATCATCAATGAGGCTAGTCCAGGCCTCTTCATGGGGCAGTTGCAGAGTTCTGAAGAACAAAGGGAAGGCACGCCAGAACGCATCAGCACTTTTGAAGTCTCTGCTTACATCACCTTTTTACTTTCCTATTGTCCAAAACAAATCACAGCCCAGGCAGATTCAAAGGCTGGAGAAATATGCTCAGCATTGTGATGGGAGGAGCTGCAAATCCACATCCCAGAGAAGCATGTGTACAGAGAGATGGGCATCATTCAGGGCCATATCTGCAATCTATCGCATAGATCGTCATCCACATGCTGCCCACATTGGCAAATTGTTGCAGTGTTGGAACTGGCCTTTGGTGCCCTTTGTTTCACCTCTCATGATTTTCCTACTCCCTCTCTCTATAGCCAACCAGAGCCCTCAGCACAGCCTTAGGTTGGAGTCTTCTATGGTGATGATAACCAAATAATAATCTGAAGTCCTGCCCACATTTTTCCTTAGATAATCTTAGCCATCCTGCATGCAATATTCTCAGCTGCTGGAAATTTACTTCTCTCACTCCAGGATTCTGGCTGTCAAATGTGGGAAATTCTACTTTAGGGATGGTTTTGTGAATCTCTGGATTAGCTAAAACCTCAGCATAAAGTGTGTAGGGATGGGGATTAGCTACAGATTTTGCGGAAGCCAGAGTGGCAGTTTCTGCAACATCTCTCTTCTGTTTGTTTGATATTTTTAAAAGATTGCTCCAATTACAGAATAGACTAAGGGGGCAACAAGGAAGTAGAGAGACTGGTTAGGAGACAACTGAGGCATGGGTGGTGATGGTAGCTGGGGCTAGAATGATGGTCTTCAAGATGGAGAGGAGATGGACGGAGCCAAGGGAACTTACTAATGGGTTGGGAATGGAAAATAAAGGAAAGAGAGGAATCAAGAGCCATTCCTAGATTTTCGGTCTGAGGAAGTGAGTGAATGTTGAAGTATCTCGAAAAATCAAAATGGAGTTAATAACATTGTCTGTAATGTTGTGATATGATAATGTATGCATTTCCTCCAAGCAGAAATCAATGGTTGTAACACAGGATTCCTTATGCAGGAACCAATCTTACTCTAGGGCTACACTGGGACGGTCTACCTTCTTGGAGAAACAGGCTCTCAAATGCATTCATCAGTTGCCTTCCGTCTGCTCCCAGTCTGTGCTTAACAAATCCCCAGACTCCAACTCTATAGCCACATTAAAGAGCTATGCGGAGAATTACCGAATACAAATACAGAGAAAGCCATAGAGATTATTTGTTGTCTGACTCAAGGCACAATTATTTGGGAGACATAGTTTCAGTTGACATGTTATGCTGCTCTGAAATTAACTTTCAACTTCCCCAGAAAGTGGAATATGCTTAACCAATGAAACTAAGAAAGTATAACTCTACTGATGTTAATCGGTATGGGTTTTTTTCCATTTGTTAACTATCAAAGGATTTTATAGTAACTCCAGAGAACTGTCATGTATTTGCTGGCTATAATTCTTCCACCTCTTAATTTAAATATAAAAGCTTCACTAAATTTCTATTGATATATCTAGCATTGCCTCTTCCTGATTTGCTAAAGCTAAAGTCGTTAACTTTCGATGTTCGGTGTTTTGTTCTCCTGTGGGTCATAATCCTTGAAAAAATGGTTGCATGTGTGAAATATAACGGGACGATGGGCTGGATACCCACCTACCTGACTTCTTAATGGGAAGAAGAAAAGTCCCATTTTGGATAGAAATTGGGGGGAAAATAATCTCCCACTGCGATGTCCCCAAGTCAGATTTCGTGTTGCTTCCTGCATTATCTTACGAGGAACAGCTACCAGCAGCAGCTCAGAGTTCACTTCTTGAGCCATCCTGTTCCCTCCTCTGTGGGCCACTTAACTAAAAAAGTCAGAGTAAGAACCTCAAAGGAATCCTGAAAAGTCCTTGGGCCTTCCCTAAGCATTGCAAGAGGAACATCAGGCCCACAGGACTTTCTCTAGTCTTCCTGTGAGTGCACACATAACTGAAGAGAGAGGATGCTAGTGGGCAATAGTGGAGGGTGCCCGTGGGTGGGGGTCCTGGGGGGGAAACAGCTGGAGGTGGATCCTAACACTGCGGCTTTTGTTCCCTGTTGTCTTAGGGCTTGGAGACCAAAACCCCAGAGATTTGCAACTGAGACTTGTCTTAGTGGGTAAGACTGGAGCAGGAAAAAGTTCAACAGGGAACAGCATCCTTGGTAAGAAAGTGTTTAATTTCGGCCTTGCAGCAAAATCCATCACCAAGTCCTGCGAGAAAGGGAGCAGCATGTGGCACGGGAAAACAATTGTCGTTGTGGATACGCCTGGCGTTTTTGACACCGAGGTACAGGATGCTGACACCTGCAAAGAGATTGCTCGCTGCATCCTCCTGACCTCCCCGGGGCCTCATGCTCTGCTCCTGGTGGTCTCGCTGGGCCGTTACACGCAGGAAGAGCAGAAGGCCACTGAGAAGATCCTGAAAATGTTTGGACACAAAGCTAGGAGATACATGATTCTCTTATTCACCCGGAAAGATGACTTGGAAGGGACCCACTTCCGCGATTACCTAAAGGTAGCTCCAAAAGTCATTCAAGAGCTGATGAAGGAGTTTGGCGATCGCTACTGTTTGTTCAACAATAAGGCGACGGGAGCTGAGCAAGAGGCCCAGAGGGCACAACTGCTGGCCTTGGTTGAGCACGTGGTGATGCAGAATGAGGGAGGATGCTACACTAATGAGATGTACCAAAGAGCAGAGGAGGAGATTCAGAAACAAATCGAAGTGTTGCATGAACGTTACAGAGCAGAGCTGGAGAGAGAGAAAGCGCTGATAAGAGAGGAGTACGAAGAGAAAATCAGAAAGCTGGAGGATGAGCTGGAGCAGCAGAAGAAAATGGCACAAATGGAGAGGGAGTTAGCTGAAAGGGAGATTGTCTGTGCCTCAAGGCAGCGAAATGCCAGAGAAGAGGTTGAGAGTCAGAATGCGATCCTTGAATTAATCTTTGGAGCACTGAAGATTGCTTCCTTTGTCATCTCCCGGCTGTTTAGGGAAGATTAAGCTTAATGAAAATCTGTCGATACTTCTTGCATATGTTCAGGTGGCCCTGCCACTCATTCCCCAAAGTCAGAGCACGCTGGTCTCTGTCTCTCAGGACTCAGGAGTGCAGTGAAGTTCGCTGTTGGCAGTTGGTAGATGTTGAATCGATTTAACAGGGAGGGACAAATTCTCAATTTGTGAAACTCCAAAGCAGAAAGTATTGATGCTCCCTACCTTGTGAATTCTTTCCCAGAGACATGGAGAAAAGGAATGCAGGAGACCAGAGAAGATGACCTCGAGCTCTCTCTGCTCATCCCTAGTAAAGATTTCTCTCTAGATTCTTTCCAGACTGGCAGACAGTCACGCCCTGGGGCTTTTCTCACTTACTTTCCCTTTAGGAGGACAGTGAGTGAGCAAAAGCAGTGCTCTGCGGTACTCACCCATGGAGATGCTTAGAGAATTCTTTCTCCATGCATGTAAATGTATTTAATTCCGTTTTCACAGAAGGGCTCAATTTGTTCCTTATTGTCTCCCCATTGAAGTGTCGATGAAGAGTTCCTGGAAGATGGATCTCTCAGAACTCAATTAGGTGAAATGCCAGAAAGTGAGAAAGACAGAGACTCAACAGATAGGACAAGAATGTTTGGTGCATTTGGATGCATCTGTAGAAACTCTGACCAACCTCAAAGTGACCAATTTGCTGAATAACCAGTCCTCTCCTTTTCTGTGAAACTAACTGCTGCACCCCCACCTCCATAACCCCACAGCTTGAGTACTTACTGCTTGGCGGGTCACCTTCACTCTGCTGCTCCCACCCAGTTGAGTTATTTGCTTATTATTACTATAATAAAGCTTTTCTGTTCTCTCATATTTGTGCACAATTGGAATCTCTTTTTTTTTTTAATACCACTATTCTGCTACTTCTTCTAAGAACACGGGGATGAATTTCACTTTTTCATAAAAGTTCCAGAGGATTTTCGAGCTAGTTTTGGTCTACCCTCCAGACATCTCTCCTCCTTTTCCCTGGAAGATTGGAACCACGTTCTCAACCCTTCTGCCAGTCAAAGACCACATTCTCTTTGGTTTCGTTCATTATGTGCTGATAGAAATTATGTGTAACCAAGGTTTCTGAGACCTGAGTGGTTTTCCTGGGGCAAAAATTCCCTTGAATATTTGGACAACAAGAGTTGAAGTCCCTGTCCCTTTGTTACTTTTCCACGGGGTACCCCTCACCTGATAACTTCTAGGATTTCCCAAAGCACATTTCCATGTTCTACCAACATGTCCTGGTGGGTATATGTGGCTTATGCCAACTTGAAATTGGCTTGTCCATGCTCCAAGCCATTTGCTCAGAATAGGACATAGACCTCTCCCTTATTTCTCCAAAACAAAAATGAGTTTGTTCACTTAATAAAAGTTAGCAAAGGCTCAAGGGTAAGAGAAGGACTACAAAGAGATGCTCCCAATTCCTTTAGAAATAGTTCCTCTGAGTGAGATAGATTTGGTTTCACTCTTCAGAATGTGGGTGCATTTTGTGTCTGTTGTTTTCATCATTGGAGTATTAGCCAAAGTTGGGGGATACAAATCTAACATCCTATTGCAATAGAATCTTCTATAAGCAAATATATAACCAAAGGGCCATATATGCCTCCCAAGAAAAAGTAAATACAATTTTAATCTGAAAAAAAAGTGTTTAACTGCAGTGGTACTTTCTGTGTCAATGCATTCAATTATTCTTACCCTTGCATTCAGGTTTATGTTGTAGATGAGGCAGAAAAAAAAAAAAAAAAAAGGTTCTGCTCTTGAGAATCGGCCAGGAGACGAGATGCCCATGTGAAATACCCTGAGAGCATTGTTGCCCATCTGTCTCTCAGAGCAGAAGGTCCTTGATAAATACTACTCATTGTGATGAATACAAAGGAGGCAGGTGGCATGTGTCCTTCTCTCAAGAGTCTGGGAGTCTATACCTCTTCATCCATTCCTTATCATTCATTGATTGTTTGCACTTCATGGTAGATTTTATACCAGAGGCTGAGAATCTAGAGACAAGTGAAGCCAAGTCCCTTTTGAGACTGGCTTCATTCACTTAGCATAATCATTTTGGAGAATCATCCAAGTTGTCTGTATGAATAGCTTGTTCTCTTTTATGCTGAGTATTATTCCATCTTAGGGGTGTACCACAGTTTATCACTTCTTATTCTTATGCTTCTAATTGATTTTTCTTGTCTAATTCCATTGGCTAAGACCTCCATTATAATATTGAACATTAGTGTATGGGCATGCTTGCTTTGTTCCTGGATATGGCTTCAGTGTTTCTCAGTTAAGTAAGTGAGATACTTGACTACAGTAGTATATAAGATGTATTTGTGTGTGTGTATATGTGTGTGTATAATCCTATTAAGCAGGTATCCCCCAATCACTATTTTCTTGAGAGTTTTTATCATGAATGACTATTGAATGTCGTCAAAGCCTTTTTAAAAATCGTCTATGGGAATAACTTGTGATTCTTTTTCCTTAAATCTTTTCACAATGTCGACGAAAATAATCCATAACCAATCTATAAATGAAAATTTGGGAGAGTTTATTCTGAGCTAAAATGTGAGGACCATGACCTGGGGCCTTTCTTCCAGAAGGAAGAAAGGGCACCGAAGAAGCGGGGTGCACAGAGTGGTTATATACTATACCCCCAAAGAGGATGTTTCACATATGATTGAAATGTCCCTTTTACAGTAGTCACGAGACTGCTCTGTCGGCACAGCGATTGATGGACACAGCAGGTAGGTCTGCTGTCTCGGTGAACACAACAGGGTGGCAGGTCTGTTGTCTTGAGCTGAGTGGTCACAGGTGAGCTGGGTGGTCAAAGGTGAGTGCAGCAATCAGTTCCTAGCCTAAGGAAAGATGCTTATCCCTAAGGAAATGCCAATGTGGGGGGAAGTTGCACCTTTATCTTAAGGGCATTTGTTCTTGCCATAGTAAATGTTTAAAGCAGATATACAATGCATGCTCAATGGCCACAGTCAGGCCCTTTTTGGAAAAAACAAAGTCAGGCCGAATTAGGTTTACACCAAATGTCTTCCTCATATACTCCAATAGATCCTATTGCTTGCCATTTCTATTTGTCAACAAGATGAATGATATTAATAGATTTCCAAATATTGAATCAATTTTTCATTTCTGTTTTAAATTCCACTTGGTCATAATACATCACATTCTTAATGTGATGTTGGAATATCCTTGCTAATATTTTATTTAGTATTTTTGTATTGATATTCATAAAAGATCTTGGTCTTGTCGACATAAATAATCCATGAACAATCCATAAATCAAAATTGGGGAGAGTTTATTATGAGCGAACCCTGAGGACCACACAACTGGGAGAGTCCTTTCACAAAGGAATGGAGCACTCCAAAGAAGTGGGGGTGTTCAGGGTGGTTGTATACCATCAAAGAGCATGTACCACATGTGATTGGAATGTCCCTTTTACAATAGTCACGAGATGGCTTTGCTGGCACAGCAAGTTGGTGAATGCAGCAGGTTGGTGGTTGCAAGGTAGGTGGTCACAAGGTGAGCACAGCAGGTCAGCAATCCATCCTTAGTTTAGGGAGAGATGCTCATCCTCAGGGAAATGCTGATGTGGGGGAAGTTACATCCTTATCTTTAAGGGCATTGTTCTTGTCTTTGGGTCACAGTAAATACTTAAAGCAGATACAGGCCATGTCAGGCCCTTTTGGAAAAACAAGGTCAGGCCAGCTCTGTTTTAACCCCAATGGCTTCCTCATATACTTCAATACATCCTATTGCTTGTCATTTGTTTATCAGTCTATAGTTTCACCTCTTTGTCCTGTCTGTACCAGGCTTAGGTATCAATATTATATTTGTTTTGAAAAAGCAATTCAGAAATTTCCCTTCATTTCAATGCATTGGAACTGTCTCGACTTTAAAGATTTGGAAGAATTTTCACGCAAAACAATCTGGCCCTGGTGCTTACTTTGTGTTGTGGTTTGTTAATAGCTTTGTCCATTTCTTCCATCTAAATTGGTCTATTTAAATTTTCTTTCTGTAATGGAGACAACTTTTGTTATCAGTATTTCCCTTGGAAATTATCCATTTCATCTAGGTTTTCAAATTTATTTGCAAAGGGCTTTTAAATTTTTAAAATTTCTTCTACTTCAATAGTTATTTCCTCTTGTCATTTTGAAAATTTTATCTGTGCTCTTTTCTCTTTTTTTATTTTTATTTTTTGAGGAAGATTAGCCCTGAGCTAACATTCCCTGTCAATCCTCCTCTTTTTCCTCCCTGATCTAGCATCTGTGACCATCTTCCTCTTCCTCTACTTTAAATGCGGGACACCTGCCACAGCATGGCTTGACAAGCAGTGCACAGGTCCACACCCAGGATCCGAACCGGCTAACCCCAGGCTTCTGAAGCAGAACATGCGAACTTACCTGCAGCACCACCGGGCTGGCCCCTTTTCTCTTTTATTCTTGAGCGAGTTACTTAGCACTTTGTCTATTTTAATTTTTTCAACAAATCAGGATTTTGAATTATTAGTTATCTGATGTTCTTTATTCTCTACTACACTAGTTATTGTTTTCTATATTTTTGCTTTCTCTTGGTTTACTTTATTGTACTTTTTTCTAGTGAGAAAAAGTTTTTGAAGTGAGAATTTAATTATTTTCACTGAAAAAGTCTTTGGTGCAGTGCATTTTCCTGTTATCATCTCTTTAAAAGAATTCCATAGCTTCTGATATTTAGTGTTTTCACTACTAAGACTTCTAAGAAATTCTAAAGTCTCAGTTTGTATTTTTCTTTTCAACAAGAGCTGTTTAATAGAAAGCATTTTATTTTCCAGATCGAAGGACTATTTTTCAGAAGTAATTTCTGGTTTTATTGCATTGTGATCAGAAAGTGTTGTTTGTAATATTTTTATTTTATAGAACTCACTGACATTTGCTAATGTTTATTAATATATGATCAATTTTGGTGAATGTTCCATGTGCATATGCAAAAAAGATGTATTCTCTGTTATCGTTGCAAAGAGAGTGTGTTCTCTCTATGTCTGTGAGATCTACTTTCTTCGTTATGCTGTTTAATTCTCTGTCTCCCTTCTTATTTTTTGTCTACTTGATTTGACTCGTACTGATAACAGTGCATTGAAGTCTCCTATTATTAGGGCATTTTAGTCCACATCTCCTTGCATTTCCCGTACTTTTTGCTTCATAAACACGGTTGCTGTTATGTGACGCGTACTTTCTTAAGCATTATATCTCTGATAGAGGATTTATGAGAGAGCATAATGCGACAGAGACGTTATAACTCTATTTTTCATTCCTTTTGATGTCATAGCCGCCTTTGTAGGAAAGTGCTTTGAAGAAGCCTGTGGAAATGAGTCCCCTGAGGCTGTAAGTCACTGCTTCTTGTGGAACAATTTGGAATTCCTGGAAACAGCCTGCACAGCAAAATCGAACATACACTACATTGAGGGCACAGAGAGAAAACGTAAATTTGTAATTTGTCTGTGATTTTATAATCTTTCCTAGCTCCCATCCATCATTTCTAGGGAACAAATAGAACTAAACATTCCCTCTTGTTTAAACTGGTCCCACTGATCCGTTAAGAAGCCCCTTTTGAAGGTGTTCAGCTCTCTATTTAGGTGACTTAGAGAGCCCAGCCCCCACCATGGTGATTCTGTCCTTCAGTGGGGGATGGATGCCTTACGTGACATTGTGGTTTGTGGAGAAAGATGGGGTCCCCAGGCCTCAGCCCCTGCTCCTCTACTGCTGGGTGATGTCCCTAGTCTGTCAGGTCTCTGAAGTCCTGCTGGCCCCTGTCAAGGCAGTCCACAAGCCGGTGTAACCCAGAGTGAATTTCCCAGTTCAGGCAGTGCCCCTGGGGTGCTCCTTTGCTGAGCTCAGCACAACTCAGCTGCTGTTGGTCTAAAATTCCCTATGGCTGGTCGGGCTGCACCTCTCATGAGTCCTGTAACATCAGCTAGAGAGTGTGTTTGGCTGCACGTCAGAGAAACTTCCCTGCAGCGGCTCAACAAACGAAGGATTCAATTCTGATATAACAAGGAGTTACAGGTGGCGAGTCCAGAGCTGACGTAATTGTGCAAAGAACTTTTTTTTTCTCCCTACCTGCGCCACCATCCTTTGCAAATGACTTTTGTCCTCCAAGTGGCAAGATGGACCCTTCTCCTTTAGCCTCGTGTCTGAATTGCAGGCAGAAAGAAGATAGAAACTATAAGGAAGACAGAATGGCTCTTAAAACACAAAAGCAAAGTCAACCCAGACATGCCCACAGGACGTCTGCTTACATCTCTTCGTCATGTGGTTACGACAAATGCAAGAAACGTTGTGCGATTTAGTGTTTCACATGGGCACATGGGTCTTACAAGGCGAACTGTCGTTTTCTCAGTGAGCAAGAAGGGGCAAGTGGCTAGTAAGCAGGTGACTAGCAGCGTGTGCCATATACAGCGTGGATGAGTGTGCTCTCCACCTCGCTCTGTGGTGACCTCACTCTCACACCCATGGGAAATTCCTATGACAGTCTCCCAACCAAATTTTCACATAATTCTCATCTCCTGTTCATTTTACACACGAACCAAGGAAAGGACAAGAAAATAAAACGTCAAGCTTGAGTGTGGTCTCTAAAATAGCACAGAGGCTTGCAATAGACCAAACATCCTACAGATCAACTTTAGATAAACTATTAAGAATCAAATACCAGAGGGGCCAGCCCGGTGGTGTAGTGGTTAAATTTGTGCATTGTGCTTTGGCGGCCCACAGTTGGCAGGTCCAAATCCTGGGTGTGAACCTACATACCACTTATCAAGCCATGCTGTGGCAGGTATCCCACATATAAAATAGAGGAAGATGGGCATGGATATCAGCTCAGGGCCAAAAAGAGGAAGATTTGGGCTACAGATGTTAGCTCAGAGCCAATCTTCCTCACCAGAAAAAAAAAAATGCAACTGAAACCGGATAGAAACTGAAGTGATTCAATCCTGGGAGCAAGGACCACATAGGGTGACACCCATGTTTAATACGCTTTTCCTCTGAGGGCACTCCCCAGGCCACAGCTCAAGGAGTAACTAGAATGCAATTATCTAATATGCTTTTTGATTTCTGAACCTGGAAAGATAAAATTTAGGACACACATCTGATTGCTTTATTCTTCTGCCTTTCTCTCTGTTTCTTCCCCTTGTAAGATGAAGAGGTGTCCGCATCTCTTATTATCTGGACTTCTACTGTATAAAATGTTGTTGCCTAGTGACTACACCAGGGACTTTTATGCAAATTGGAGATGTGATAGAATATAGAGGATCCATTCTAAAGGAAATGCCCAGTCTTACAAGGCTGTCATCTTTTGACAAAACTCTATTAATATTCTCTTAATATTAGAAGCTGATTAGTCAGGTTTTTCTCTGTATTTTGTGAAGCATTAGCGTGTATCAGGGCCCCCCAGAAGGCTTGTTCCAATACAAAGTTTCTGATCCAGTGGGCGTGGGGTGAACCTGAGAGTCTGCATTCCTAACAAGCTCCCAGGTGCTGCTGATGCTACTGGCCCAGGACCGTCCTTTGAGAGTCGCTGCACAGGAGCAAATGTCCTGTGTTTGAAAAGGAAAAGGGACAGTGACCTCAATACTGGTCCAGGCATTTCCCCCACTCCAAATGCTACAAGTGGATCCGGGGCTCCAAACACCCTTTTCCCCTCCAGGATTCTGAAGGAAAGTATGCACACAAAGAACTGAATCAAATAAGGCAAAACACCATATTTCTACCATAAGGCCAGCTCTCCCCAATAAAGATGAAGCACAGACCAGAGGCCAAAGTTCGATGTCTTCATTTTTCTCCCTGAAAGGAAGAGAGCTAGTTGCACATGGTGGGGCCACCCGACAACCAGAGGCACCGTCTGGGAGGATGGAGCCGAAAGAGTAAGACTTAGCTGGACCTGCCCGAAGGAGAACATCGTTGATCAGCCTGTAGAATGAAACCAGGAACTGAAAGAGCAGGTCACATCTGGTCACAACTGCCCAAAAGGAGAGAGGACAGTCTGTTTCCCGTTTCTTGCTTTTGGGGTTTTTTTCTTTGGACGATAAAGCCAGATGCCCTTCTGTTTCATTTTTGAAAAGTGAAAATAATAGTGGGAAGTGGTCTAACGGAGGTCAGGCTCTCCTAACATCCTCACATCCCGAAACAGGTCAACCCCTCTGCCTTCCGTGAGGGAGAGGATTTACGAGGCAGCGACCCAGAGCTCCTCCCTCCTGGGTGCTGGAGGGATGAGCACCTCTTCCTTCCAAGCCAGAGGGACGACAGGCAACTTGGCGTAGCACTGCCAAGGGCTGCCTGTGGGACCCCTGCCTGTGACTTTCAAAGTCTCTGATGAAGATGCTAACGCCTACAAAATGCTTCATATAAGTTGTTAGTGTGGAAATCAGCTAAAGAACTGAATTTCAAATCTACCAGAAATGACTTGAGCCAAGTCTCACCAAATCTCCAAGGGGTAGGGTGAAAAAATACCTAGTGAGAGCCTCGTATGTGCCAGGAACTTGGTGCACAACAGTGAACGAGGAAGAGCTCACTGCCACCCACTCCCGTGGCCCTGTGTGTTAGTACACTGAGACAACGAGTAATTGAAATACAAGATGATAAAGCAATACTTTGTCCCAGGCAGACCCAGGATCTAATAGGCCGAACTCCTATTTGACATCTTGGAGGAGAGAGGACACATTTCCACAAGAAAGTCAGATATAGGACGAATACTCACATATGAATGATTCAACTCTTCTGAATCCTGTTATAAACATGGCACCCCTGGTGGTCCCTCTATGCTCTCTGCATCCCAGAGAAGGAGGCTGGAACAATGCTCCTCATCCTCCCTTTCCAGATAGGTTGGGTTAGAGGCTGTGGATGAGAGGCGATCCCGTGAGGTTTGGAGCGTGGACGAGGAGGACGATTGGCAGCTATTGCAAGTGGACGGCAGTGGTGTTTCACAGCTGATGGCTCTTGAAAACCACTCAGTTCCGCGCACCAGTTAGTCTCCCAGGCCCCAGCGTTCCCAGCCCTCCCAGGCTTGGGCAGGCCTCTCAGTCCCCAGGTTAAAAGCATATCCTAGTGTTAATACCTACATTGGATCAGTTTTCCTAATCAAGTACTCTGTATAACTGGACGGAGATGAAATGTTTCTGGAAACAACTGAGGCAAAATAAAGGCAGGATGCAGAAGTGGCCACGAGTCGTTCTGGGACAGAGAGAGTGAGAGCTGGACTGGAGTCTTCCGCAGGCACTGCCATCGCAGGTGCTTTGTGCCGAGTTTCTCCCGCACTTCTCATCCGGCAGCTTGAAAAGCTTTAAAAGTATCTATCCCACTAATGTGATATTTTTGCCCCGAGTTTACAACACCTCTTCATAGCTTTGGGAACGCTGTAAGACACACTCAAAGTGTCATTTGGGCAGTGTCTTACATCACACTTCCCACAGGGCTCTGGAGAGGAATATCTGCAAATTGTCACATTTTAAGTCAATTGATCTTTGATGTTCTTACAAAGGTCTTGTCTTCTATGGGCAACTGTTTGGCTCCTTAATGGAAGGTCGTTCACATTTTATATACTTTAAAATGTTTAATCTTAAATTTTTCCAACAAAACTTCCATAACCAAAGTAGTGATTTCTTTTCCATCTCTGCAACTAAAAGTGTTTTGCTTTTTTGTGCCATAATCCAAGCTATTTTAAAGCTGGTCTGAGCTACAAGCTCAGATCCTATCCACAGTTGAAATAAAGGATTGCTTTTGAATTCTGCTAGCAGCCATTTTCTGGGTGCTGACCCTGGAGAGCTGCCAGACTGCAGCCGATGGCAAGAGATCGACTTGGAGCTGAGCCACTGAGATTCTGGGAGTGTTTGTTACTGCACGTGATCTGGCCTAACCTGACTCACATGGAACGGAAATCTCATGTTTGATCTTTCTGCTGACTCTCACTTTTGGCGATTTCTTTTCTGAAGGAATCTTCACCATCTTTGACTGTGAACTCAAATGTGGAAATCCTAAGGACTGAAATAAAGGCAGTTTTACTCCAGAGAGGGTTTGTGTGGACTTTGATCAGGGACTGAGAAGGGGGTGTTGGTGCCACTGACCTGAGACCACGTTAGCCCCCTTCGGGTGTCTCTGACTTAACCAGAAACCCCCAGTCTATAGTTCACTTTACAACCGAGTCGAGACGCAGGCTTCAAATGTAGGGCTGATACCTTCGTGTTCTCAGAGCAGCCAACCTGCCCTTCGAGTTTATAGCTCACAGCTCCCATTTCAGTTTAAGATTTTGTTGTTGTTACTTGTTTTGGTTTTGCTCACACAGCGTCAAACCTCACTTCTTGCATGGCAAATACGGTCGTGTGCTGTGTAACAATGTTTCAGCCAATGATGGATGCGCACACACCCTGGGGGTCCCAAAAGATTATAATAGAGCTGAAAACTTCTGAAAGGAATGACACCTCCTCAAGAAAAGCCTCAGGCAGGTCCCCCAGGAGCTGTTCCAGAAGAAGGCGTTGTTATCACAGGAGATGACAGCTGCATGAGCGTCACGGCCCCTGAAGACCTTCCGGTGCGACGAGATGTGGAGGTGAAGACAGGGGTATTGGTGGTCCCGAACTGCCAGCCCTGCAAGCTCCGTTCACGGCAAGCGCCCTACGCAGGTGCACCATTGTGTATCTTTCATGCTCTACTTTTACTGCGCCTTTTCTGTGTTTAGAGACGTTTACATACGCAAATACTTCCATTGTGTCCCCATGCCGACAGTATTGGGTACAGTAACACGCTGTGCAGGTCTGCAGCCTGGGAGCAGTAAGCTGGACAGTCTAGGTTTGCGTGTGCACTCTATGATGTGTGCACAACGACACAGTCACTCAATGACTCTTTCTCAGAACATATCCCCATTGTTAAGTGACACATGATGGTAATACAGTCTGTTGTTTCGTAGAGTGAGGGCCTCTCTGTGCTGATCTCTTAAACATAGCATCTCTGAGGACATCATAGAATGTAGCTCACAATCCCTTGCTTGTCCTGTTTCTTAAACCTTGACCAGAATCCCACCACACTGTCACCAGCGCCCTGGGTGCTTGTTGTCCCCCAGGATAGAAATCAAGAGCGATAACAAATGGGAGCAGAAAAGCAAGTTTGTTAGCTTGCACACAAGAGAAGCACAAGGGAGCCGGTGCGGAAAGGAAGGGGACAGGTGACCTGCTGGTTAGGGAGTGGGATTGTGGGGCTTTTTATCAGGCAAAGGCTGGGGAGGGGGGCCTTCTCACGGCATGTGCAGGTGGGATTTTTCTGGCGCTTGCATTCTTGTTCCACAGGCCCCCACAGGTGTTGCACGCATCGTTAGCATGCTAGCTCTCCACCCCTGGGTGTGACTTTTAGTCTGGTAATGGGGCTAAGGTCACCTTCAGCCAACTCCTGGGTGCTGGGGCACATGGGTAAGCCTGGAAAAGTCTGGGGGCTGTGGATGTCGGATCTTGGTGGTCTATCTGATTCTCTTAGCTTACCGCTTGGTTAGCGCCTTATCTTGTTAGGCCAGGGGCCTTGCGATGACCCTGTCTCGTTAGGCTGGCTCCTCTCTCAGTGTGGCCCCAAACTAACAGCCTGGGAAGCTGGGATATATGGTGGTCACTAATGGTGTCAGGCACGCTGTCCACCCTGCGAGGTGAGAAGCCAAACATTAGTCACAGTTGCAAAGAAAGAGCTTAATACAACGTATGGTTTCTGAAAAGGATGATGATTGGAAAGTTGCAGCTCACGTTTGGATAAAAGTTCCTCCAGGCACGGCTGTGAGTGCTTTCCGTCGTTAACTCATTTAAGGCTCACGGCCGCCCTCTGAGGAGGAGACTATTGCAGCTTCAGTGTTTACAGACAGAAACCGAGGCACAGAGAGCGAAGCTTCCTGTCCACAGTCCTGAACTGGGAATGGCCAAGCTGAGGTTTGCACTCAGCCAGTCCAGCTCCAGAGTCCAGGCTCTTAGCACTAAACACAAGTTCAGAAGATCCCACCGGGAGCGTCGTGTGGTCCAGGCAGCCTAGATAAGACAGAAAGAGGCGAGTCGCCCTGCTGTAGAACATTGCCACGGTCCACAGTCTCTGACGTCACAGCTGGAGTCCCTCCTCCCCAACACATATGCTCTTGACCCAAAACAACAGTCAAACGTGACTAAGGACAAGGCAGGGTCTTCAATTTGAGAACTGTAAAAATCCTTAATTTTTAAATGTTGTGTCTGATGTGGGTTAGCATTTCTTGTATAAACTTCCTTATCTGCTTCTCACATATTTACTGCTCACGTGTGAACATGCCCTGGCTGGTGTGCTGGTCCCAGGAGGAGGAGGACTGACATGGAACAGACCTACCCCAGCCAACCCACACGTGATGTGCTGGTTAATTTTGTGGGTCCACTTGGCTAGGCTTTGGTGCCCAGCTGAGGGGTCAAATAGCAGCCCACATGGTACTGTGAAGGTGCTGATTTATTTATTTTTCCAGCTTATTTAAGTATAATTGACAAATAAAATTGTAATATATTTAAAGTGATGATTCAATATGTGTATGCATTGTGAGATGTTAACACATCCATCACCACACAGAGTCACCTTTTTTTCTTTTTGGTGAGGACACTTAAGATCTAGTCTCATAGCAAATTTCAAGAATACAGCACAGTGTTGTTGCCTATGGTCTCCATGCTGCACGTTAGATCCTCAGAACCTACTCATCTTATAACTGAAGCTTTGTACCCTTTCACCAACCTCTCCCTAATGCCCCCAGCCCTCCAGGCTCTGGCACCCGCCATCCCGCTCTCTGTTTCTATGAGTTCCACTTTCATTTTTTTGGATTCTACATGTAACTGGTGTACCATGCAGTATTGTCTTTCTCTGTCTGCCTTATTTCACTTAACGTAATGCCCTCCAGGTTCATCTGTGTTTTCACAAATGGCAGGATTTCCTTCCTTTTTAAGGCTTAATAACCTTCCATTGTGTATATATACCACATTTTATTTATCAATTCCTCCATTGACAGACACTTAGGTTGTTTCCATATCTTGGCCATTGTGAATAATGCTGCAATGAACATGCGAGGGCAGGTGTCTCCGCAAGGTACTGATTTCATTTCCTTCGAAATCAGAAATACCCAGAAGTAGACTAGCTGCATCACATGGTAGTGCTATTTCCGTTTTGGGGGGACCTCCCTGCGGTCTCCCAGGGTGGCTGTACAATGTGCATTCCCACCAGCAGAGCCTGAGGGCTCCCTCTCTCCTCATCCTCTCCATCACCTGTTATCGCTTGTCTTTTTGGTGACAGCCCTTCGGACAGGTGGGAGGTGATACCTCACTGTGGTTCTGACTTGTGCTTCCCTGATGATTCGTGGTGCTGAGCACCTTTTCTTGTATTTATTGGCCATTCATGTGTCTTCTTTGGACAAATTTCGATTCAAGCATTTGCCCATTTTTCAATTAGGTTACTTGTTTTTTATTATTGAGTTATATGAGTTCCTGATGTATTTTGGGTGTTAACCTCTTATGAGATAAATGGTTTACAGATATTTTCTCCCATTTAGTAGGTTGCCTTTTCATTTTGGTGACGGTCTCCTTTGTCGTGCAGAAGCTTTTTAGTTTGGTATAGTTCCACTTGTTTATTTTTGCTTTTGTTGCCTTTGCTTTAGGTGTCAGATCCAAAAACTCATCACTAAGAGTGACGTCAAGCAGTTTTTCCCCATGTTTTCTTCTAGAATTTTTACAGTTTCTGATCTTATGTTTCAGCCTTTACTCCATTTGAGCTGATTTTTGTGTGTGCCTTGAGATAGGTGTCCAGTTTCGTTCTTTTGCATGTGGCTGTCCGGTTTTCCCACCATTTATTGAAGAGACTGTCCTTTCCCCTATGCTTTTGTTGAGAATTAGTTGACCACACGTGTGTGGTTTAGTCCTGGGCTCTTCGTTCTGTCCGCTGACCCGGATGACTGTGCCCACGTCACGCTGTTTGGAGTCAGATCGCTTTGTTATGCAGCTGAAGTCAGGAGGTGTGATGTGGCTTTGCCTTTCCCTGGCTTCTGTAGATTCATGTTGTTCTTTTGTTTGGAATGCATTCCCTTGTTTCTTCATTTTCCTTGACTCTGTTGTGGTTACCGCACATTTGACTACATAGCCACCACTCCCGGTCTTGACAGACTGACCTCATGGAGGAGACGAGCCTCACCATCCAGGCTGGCCTGAGCTCCTGGCTGCCTCTCAAACCTTCATGCTCTTCCAAACTGTTGTCTCTGTTCTCAGTGGCTCCCAGGAGATTAGGCTGTGCAGAGACCCGCCAGTGCCCCCGGGCCTGGGAAATGCCCACCCGCCTGTCCAGGCTCCCAAGGACTACGAATTGCCTGCCCCTTCAGCTGCCCAGTGCAGGCTAATTGGACACCGACCTTCAGGCAGCAGGTGGGAAAGTCAGGGCATTGGAAACACAGCCCGGCCCCTGTCAGGGGGACACCCTGGGTGCTGTGGCTGCTCCCTCTGTGCTGAGCCAGCAGGAATGGGCCCTGGGAGTGCTCGTGCTCCCCCACAGAGCAGCCCCTTTGTCCTCCGGGGTCCTGGGGAGCCTGTGAATGCCTAGCCCATCAGCTCACAGGGTGGGGCATTGGGAGCCCCCCTAGGGCAGCAGCTGTGGAAGGTGGGACGCGAGTGAGTGGACAGCTCCTTCTGTGGAGAGTGGAGATGACTAGGTTTGATTGCTGGAGTGCACCTGGGGGAGAAGGTAGGGGGCTTGCCCACCAGCTCCTTCAGGCTCCCAGGATGATGCGCCTCAGCTCCCAGACACAGGCTGGCTAGAAGCCTGACCTGTGGGCAGCAGGAGGAGAGCAGGAGGCAGATCCCTTGAGAGAGAAACTTTGAGACGGTGTTTTTGCCTGTTCCCTCTGCACTGAGCAGGGGGGCGGGGGCGGGGAGGTAGCTGCAGGAGGTGCTCTGAGCCGGGTGACTTGCGAGCCAGGCGCCCGGGTGCCAGCCGTCAAAGCTGGGGCGCTGCGTGGAGGGTCCCAGCTCTTCACTCCTAAGGGATAGACTTGCAGCAGGGGCTCCCTCCCGATTGTAAGGGTGGGGCTTGTGGTGAGTGGGTCTCAGCCGTTCCTTCCCATTTACGTGGGTACTTTCTCAGCTGCCAGGTGTGCAGGAGTCACTAAACTGGCTTCTGGATTTCTCTCAGAGAGCATTGAGCCATGTGGGGCTGTGCATTTGGTTCGTCTGTGGGAGCACGGGAGGTCGGGAGCCTCCGTCCCGCCATCTTGCTGATGCCCCTGTGAAGGTATCCGTTAGCTGTGATTCACATTGACAGCAGTGGACTTTGAGTAAAGCACATTATCCTCCATCTTGTGGGTCGGCCTCATCCAATTAGTCGTACGCCTTAAGAGAAAAGTCTCAAGGTTTTCAATTCCATGTCTGACAATTCCAACATCTGTGTCATATCTGCATTGCTTCTAATGTTTGCTTTGTGTCTTCAGACTTCTCTTGCCTTTTAGCACGCCCTGTAATGTTGCTGAAAGCTGGATGTGCTGACTCAGATACTGGGAGTTGAGGTAAACAGCCTGTGGTGTGAGGCTCTATGTTACTCCATCCAGGGGCTGGCTTGTTAATGTTTGCTGTAGCCGTAGGTGCCCGAGTGCCCATTTCCCGCAGGTCCTTGTTTTGTCTCGCCTGTTGTCTGTGGTTCTCTCTGAGTCCTTCTGAAACAGAGTTTGTGCCTCGCAGTCCCTCAGCGTTAATCTCGTTTTTATGCGGAGCGCTGTTGGCGTGGTGGGAGGAGGGAGGGAGGGAGGGGAAGTGTGAGCCTGGGGCTCAGTCTCCCTCTCCAAGTGGGTCTGTGTCCCTCTGTGATCAGCATTATTTTTTTACCTTTTCCCTCTTCTCCCCCTTTAGGCGACACAAGCCAAACACGGACACTGCCCACCTCTCCCTCCTCAGTTTCTTTAGTCTCTTTCTTTCCTCTCTGCTCTGGCCTCAAAGGACTTCCTGGAGGCCTGACTGCCCTCAGGATCAGGCTCCTTCTATCTTCCAGAACCACCTCGTTCATCAGAAAGCCTGCCTCAGGTATGCTAAGAAGACACAATAACGATCCCACACCCTCTTTCTTTGGGAATCAGGACACCAAAAGGGGGTTTGCTGCATCTGGATCTTTGGGGGAGGAGAGTGGGAGATGAGGCATTGCCATCAGGAACAGAAGCAGAGAAAGGAGGATGAAAAGATAAACTGGATGTTCTAGAGTGTTCCCCCAAGGGCTGTTCCTGGTCACAGGCTAAGATGTGAGAGTTCTCACTACAAAGCCACAGGACACATTCTACAATGTCCTATCCCATGGTCGATGGTATTCTCTCTATTTCCTAAATATGTCTGTAATTATATAAAATTCCTTGTCACTTAGATTGCTTTCTCTGGGATCTGGAATCCACAAGTTACCATGTTGCCCAAGATGGTGATGAAAATCAACAGTGTCCTCATCCTCATCTTCATCATCTTCCTACTTCTCCTCCTCCATGAAGCAATTTATATTTTGGGAAATTGTCTTCTTTACTTTGTTTGCATTCTTCTTCCAAGATCCCTGTGAAATGGTACAAATACACAGTATAATTTCTGTTAAAATATTAGGAAACTGAGGTTCGAGTGAGGTATTAAGGTCACACAGTTAGCGATGAAGTTCATACATAATCCAGACTTCTGTTTTTCATATGTTCTCCTTAATTCTCCAGGAAAAAACAAAAACTGTTATTCTAAATAATATTTGCAATGAGACATCCTCAGGCCAGGAAACAAAATGACATTGACAAGCTAGAATCTTGTACTAAAACCAGCTGGATAATTATTTTGAAAATTCTTAAGTGATAGTTCTTCCAAAAATAAATTTAAAAAGCAGATTTGAGGGGTTCTAAATAGAATCATTTCAGTAGAAAATAATCCAGTGCTTTCAGGTGAGCTAAAACTCAATATGAATCAATGATGCCAAAAAGCTGTCACTCAAAATAAGCCCCGTGCACTCAGGCTATATTCACAGAAGTTGGGACTCGGCAGGAAATCATGCTCCCAACTCTCTCCGAGTTGACTAGACAACACAGAGAAACACATAACCACTTTCAGGGACCAGGTTCTGGAGGGTATGGACCATTCAGAGTGTTCTGGGGAGTGCAGCGAAGAATATTAAAGAAGTGTATGAAATCATTATCCAGGAAATAGTGAAGGAACTGGATAGAAGTTTCAAGAAGATACCTGACAATTATGCAAATCAGAAGAAATTTGCTGTCTGTTGATCTGCAAAGCAGACAACAGACAAATGGGTACATATTTCAGGATTTCTTCACCATAAAGGAAAACCTAAATGAGGTGTTCCAAAACAGAGGAGGGCGCCATCAGCGAGAGAAGACTAGAGTTTGATCAGAGAGCTTACAAAGCCTGATGATTGTAACCACGTGTAAGAAGAGGTCAGGCTTATGTGGGAGCCTGAACTCGATGGATGCCAACGCGCTTTCCCCTTTTACTCGTTTATAATTCTGATCTCAGTGCAACAGTGAGTCATCTGGAGTATCCCCACAGCAGAGGAATTTATGCGGGATTTCCGAGCCACATTTCTTAATCTGCCCCCTCCACCCCCAAAAGCATCTCCTCTACAAATCCGCTGCAGTGCTGACATTCTAACTCCTAGGCCGTCACCCACTTAGGGTTTTATTAATTGTGACTCTCTGAAACCCCCAGGTTAGCACACATGAAATTATTCACTCAGACGCTGAGACCTGGTTGCAGGAACGGGGCACGGGCTCCGAGCGGGAGGGAGGACCGGGCTTGAGAGAGCGAGCGCACAGGAGGAGGTCAGGTTGGATCTGTGCTGAGTGACAGGAGAGCCATCTCGCCTGCATGCCCCAAGGAGACCTTAAACGGGCATCACCGCCTCCAGTCAGTCTTGACGTGCAGAGATGAGCGCCGAGCAGCGACATGTGGGGTGGGGAAAATGTGCAAACAGCCCCGTGGACTATCAAGGATTTCATTTTCTGGTCTTCCAGTGGTATTTGCCCGGTTTTGCTATATTTTCACTATTTGCTCACTTTCACACTGTGTCATTTCATAGGACATGGAGAGAGCAATTAAAATTTTTAAGTGGTTAAAGAAAAATAAGAAGAAAAACCACCACATACCAAAGAAATGGTTATTTCCCAGACCTCCAATGGGCAGTAATCTCCCGGAAACCTGCCGGGCAGACCCCCCCCCCAGCTCCCACACAAACAGTTGCTGGTGCACGTTCACCAAACTGTGCCCACCCACTCAGCATGCTCGCCCACAACCTGAGTTCAGCCCATTCCAGCCCACACCTTCAGCTCAGGTGAAAGGCAAAGTAAGGGCAGAGTAATGGGTTCCAACTGAATGGTCGTTTTGATTGCTCACGAGGGTCAAAAATGCTCATTGCTGAGCCTGCTCTGAATGAGGCCCTGGCGTGTTCTGGAGACTCAGAGGAAAAGGCTCCTGCTTCCCCTCAGGCCAGCACCAGGCTGAGGGGGTCTTCGGAGGAGGCGGGGCACAGGCCAGCAAGATGAGCACGGTGAGGTCTCTCTTCGTCCCAGCCTGTGCCTGTACCGGGTTCTGAGCGCCATCCTCATACAGGGTAGGGGTCCGGGGGTCCAACCTTCAACTCTATCCTGTGAAGTGACCACAACATTATGTGACGGGGAAAGGAAAGGTGGAGGAGGTGAGACCGGGATGACCGTGGCGGAGACAGGAGGCAGTGTTGCCATGCCCCCAGGGAAGGCCACAACCAACAGCCTTCTCATAATTTGAGCCAGTTCTGGGAAATAGTCCAACATCAGCTGTGGAGCACCGACTTCCTGCCGGCAAGCTGAGATGCACATGAACAAAAACTCATATCCTATAGTTGACGTCAGACAAATGGAGACTGACAAACAGTCCCCGCCCGCCCACTAACATGCCCCATTGTAACAACATAGCCCAGAGCCTCACTCCGGGTTTGGTTTGCATGATGTGGGTTTGCAAACTGTCTTTTTGGTGTGTGCACAATAAACTTTTATTAATTACTACTTAGGTGATTCATTGGTTTTACTTCTGTTGTTTCTGAACTTTCGACAATATCTAAGAAAGGGGCACAGACTTCGGTGAGTGATGGAGAACGTGAGCAGAGGAGATGTTCGATTGGAGGGAGAACTGAGGACAGCAGGGACATGCTCAGGCCTGGCGGTGAGCCCCTGGGGTGGCGCCCTGCTGGCGCTGACCCTCCTATTCCTGCCGGCTGTCTGAGCAGCATGAGCTCCACTGACACTGAGGGACAAGTAAGAACTTGGGGCTATTCAAGTGTATAGCCTGGTTGTGGTGAGGGAGAAAAGGACTCGGAATACCAGGAAGGGCCGTGTACACACTGCCTCCGGGATATTTTGTGCCATGAGGTGCATAAAGCTGACTTAATTTACCCTTAATTGTCTCCAAGTCAGCTTCTCTTTTGAACCTAGGAGTCAAAACTCCAGGACCAGAGGATGCTTATCGATATTGCCCTGACAGGGCTCTTGACTCCAAGCCTCCCAGTTTGGCACTGCCCCTCCCCTGGTCTGGCCCCCACTGATGATCTTGCATTAGGGATCGCTCATCCTCTGAACCAGCCCGGCAGAGTTAGAACCTCCTTCCAACCAGCTTCGGAGACCTGCGTGAGCCTTGCCGGGTTGGGGGGCCTGGGCTTGCACTAATGGGTGGGCAGGGCTCTCGTGCTCACTGGGGAAGGCCAGAAGTATTGGGGAGCCCTAAGGCCAGGTGGGAAGAGACCTTAGATCGCCTGCCACAACTTTCATTTTATCCATAAAATGAGTGACACTTGGAGGCTTTATGAGTCTCGTCTAAGGCCGTAAAACACAGTGGCAGCATCATGTCCACAACCTTCAGCTTCTGCCCTCAGACCCATAGAGTTTCTGCTCTGCCTGTATATTAGTGGGAGCACTTGTGCTGGGGTGACAATAGGAAAGTCCAAAACTGATGGGCTCACAGGAAGCCAGCACCACTGCGCGAATGGAAGAGTCATAATGTCACTAAGATGGTCATGACTGGTACTAGGTATGGTAACACGCAAAGAGGGTGAGAACTCAGATACTAATGGGAAGGGGTAGAGATGATTTCAAGGGAAGGCTAAAAAAATTTAAAAAGTCCCTACATATTTCAATTGGTGCTCTAGCGGTTAAATCCAGCACTCTCACTGCCGTGGCCCAGGTTCATTCCCTGGTCGGGGAGCCACATCACCCGTCTGTCTCTTGCCATCCTGTGGGAGCTGTGTGTTGCTGTGATGCTGAAAGCTGTGCCACTGGTATTTCAAATACCAGCAGGGTCACCCGTGGTGGACAGGTTTCAGTGGAGCTTTCAGACTAAGACAGACTAGGAAGAAGGACCTGGCCACCCACTTCCGAGAAAACTGGCCATTAAACCTTTGAACAGCAGCAGAGTGTTGTCTGACATAGTGCTGGAAGGGGGAGGATGGTGCAAAAAGACTGGGCAGGGCTCTGCTCTGCTGTCCACAGGGGCGCTAGGAGCTGGAATCAACTATGCAGCATTAACAACAACAATATACCTTAATGCAGTAGAACAAGGGCTGTTGGAGTTAATACTTCCAACACTTCCGATACTTCCAACTTCCCCTTTGTTAACATCAACACAATTCTCTTGGTAGGAATTCAAATTCCTGTCTTTGTGTGAGAATGTCTCGTGGCCAGTGAGTTATACTTATGGGGGCCTGGAACCATCTCTGACCACCCTAGCCTAACGGTCCGCCTGCACCCTGAAATTTCCTCCATTTCTCGGGAGAGGAGCTCATTGCTTAATCTCCAGATTAAATTAATGTGTGAGGCAAATTCCTCCATAGAGGAAGCAAATCCCTAAATAGGTGCTAATCTCAGAAGAGACCTGAAAGTAGGAGAAGCTGGGAATGGGCTGGGGGCTGGCCACCATGGGGGGGGGGGGGGGGGGGGGGGGGGGGGGGGGGGGTGGGTGTGTGTGTCTGGACACGAGTATACTTTGGCTGGAGCCATCTCTGAGAAACAGCTTGGGCAGACTCTCGAGTGGCCTTTCCAGAAAAGCCAGTGCCTCTGCTCTACTCAATGAACTTTAGGACCCATCAGTTCTGGATCTGTCAGGACCCCAAGCCAGGACTGAGGGAAGAATGCTCCAGTAAGGTGGCTACTTCAGCTCCCTCATTTATCAGGGCAAGGCACTGGGACCAGGGTTGTTAGAAGGACATTGTGTGAGAAAGAGAGAAAGGAAATGAAGGGGAGGACAGGGACACAGACGAAGAGCCCTAAGTCAGACATATGGTTTCGGGGGTCAGAGAGAGGAGAGAAGAGGGCGTTTATGTAGAGAAGGAAACTTCCCTCTTGTCCCAGTTTCACTTCTTTAATTCAATCTTCCTTTACCAGACCAAGATTATGTAACTCAGATTTATCCTGTGTCTGTTGCTCAAGAGACCATCACTTTAGGTCACAATTCACACGTCCTAGCCTGGAATTCACAGAGTTACATCAGGCTGCAAACTTTCTTCACAGCCCCATCTCCTTCTAGTTTGCTACATGATAAGAAACACAGCAATAGGCTCGGGGTCCTCAAAGTTAGATTCCAGTCGCTGGCCCCACACTAGTTCTCTGAGTAACGTTGGTCAAGTTAAGCATCTTTCTGAATCTTATTTTTACTTATTTAGAAATGGAGATAATCTCTCCTTCGCAGTATTGCTGTAAGCACTAAATGAGAAGAAGAAATATAACACGGGCTTGGCCAGAAGTCATTAAATAAGTGGTAGACGTGTCTGCTCCAGGCACTTCACCTGTTTTATCTTCCCACCCATGTAACACCGACTTCTACCTTCAAGCCATCAGTCATGCTGTTTCCTCCACCTGTCTATTTGTCTGTCCCCAAAGCTCTCCACGTAGCCATATGCTCCATCCTTCAGTGGAAACTTCCTCCATGGTCTCCCCAGGACACTTGAGAGCGTGCATCCATCCTCCTCTGCCTGTCAATAACCACGGCCTCTTGGACTCCATTTTCCCATGTGTTTTGGTTTTGTCTTCTCAGCAATGAATGAAGACACCTGTAGAGATGAAGCCAGATGGGTTTCTTCCTTTTTTCCAGACAGCATCCTCTGGCACGTGACAGGTACGTCAGAGACTTCAGACTCTGCTTGGAGTTTATGTAAGTAGTCCACTTACTCTGATGCTCCTTGAAGTCATAGAAACTAGTAACATTAGCTATTTTGCAGACTTACTGTGTACTAGATCGGTGGTTCTCAAAGTGTGGGCCAGCGGCGTCAGCATGAATGGGAAACTTGTTAGAAATGCAAAGCCTTGGGCTGCATCCCAAACCTACTGAATCAGAAACTATGGCAGTGGAGTCCAGTAATCTGTGTTTGAACAAACCCTCCAAGTGAGTCTGATGCATGGTCAAGGTTGAGAACCATCGGGCTAAGCCATTGTCTGGGGGTCTTTCATCTCTGATTAAATCAGATAAAGGGGCTAGACAAAGCACATCTGAAATTGAAGGGTTTTGGTGAGAAAGTTAGCATAGGACCCTCTGTTGTAAGATGGACCTAGAAGAAACAAAGTGCAGGGGCGCTTGGGCAGCCAGGAAACAACCTAAATGTCCTGTGTAGAGAGCAAAGGCAGGAAGCTGGGGGGCCTCAGAGGTAAAACTCCTACTTACATTTATAGTTGGCTGCAGGGTTCCAATTCCACAGCTGGAACCCCCAGACACGACAGTGACCCCACTACAATAACGTAAATGACAACAATGTCCTAGTAAGGTCCTGGGGCCAGCAGCATTAGCATTGCCAGGGAACCGATTAGAAGTCCAGTTTTTCAGGTTCTGCCCAAATCCTACTGCTTCAGAACCTCCAGGGACATTCCACAAGCCCTTCAGGTGATTCTGATGCAGGCAAAGTCGTGTAAACTGTGCTAGGCACGGGGGCTACTCGCTTTCTGTGCAGTTTTTCATTTAATTCTGACAACCCTATGAGCAGTTTAAATTTTTGCAGTTTTAAGGGGAAGGAAATCAGGGCCACAGCTGCCTAAGGGCACACAGCTGGTCAGTGGCCCAACAGGAATGGAAACTGCCTGATTCAAACACCCCGCTGAGCAGATGGAAGATGTGTTTTGGCCAAATGTGGTCTCTGATGAACTCCCGGTAACTGAAAATGCGTTTGGGAGGGTTTGGGGGCAGGAGGGAGAGGGCGAGTCAGAAATAGAGCAAACAGAGCCATCTCTACAATTTAGTGGGTGGTGTTCAAACCCAGGATCTGGTAGCAAATTAGCCCTGTGGACCTTATCTCCTTTATAAGATCCTGCCCACCTGAGAGCCATGGCTCAGAGACTGCACCAAACAAACCTTCCAGCCGATACCTGGTGTTCAAGGACTCATATCCTCAGGTCTTCCCTTGAACTACCTGGATCTGTGTTCGGCAACTTTGCTCTCCTTCTCAGTCTCTCCCTGTGTGTTGTTTTCTCTGCCTAACCCTTGACCTGGAGGAAAATCTTTACTCACAAGAGACGAAGGCTCGCTCAAGGACAGGGGGCTGCAGATGTGTGTTTGGGCGGAGGGCAATTTCAGTCCCTTCAGATCACACCGAATAAGACAATTCTACCTCTCAGAGGGCAGAGCTGAGCTCAGGAGCAGCTCTGGGCCTTGTGGTTTCCTTTCACAGACTGAACCAGAAAGAGTTATTTTTCACTCTTGGCAAAAACACCCAGGAACCAAGTTCTTCTCAAGACATAGTTGAACTTAGAAGGAGAAGTTAAAATGAAAAGGCCCTATGTGGGAAGGGTTGGAGGGGAAATGAAGGGCTGACGGGGTCCTGACCACAGGGGAAGGTATCAGGAAACAGATTGGGGTGAAGACCTCGTCAGGCTCACCTCAGAGTTCACAGCCAGCGTTCCTCCAGCTCACTTTAACAACAATTGTTCTGTTTTCATACACTAAGGGGATGCAGTGGGTGGGGAGGCAGAGGAAATGAAGGAAAACATTGAGTAAAACCCCAATAATGCTACCCAAAAGCAGATCAAGTAAAGCAGGATGAGGGCCAGACCTTTCGAATTCATTCTTCACACCGCCCACAATTATACACACCTGACCTGTGTATTGACCGCCCCCCCCCCCCCCACGCCCAAGTCAACCCTGGGGTGATTTTCCCATTTTCCATAAGAAAACATTCAGGATCCCAACTTCATGACAAATCATCTGCCTCAGTCTCAGCCTCATTTCTACGCATCCTGACTTCCTGCTGTTACCGAGCAAGGGCTCACTATCCGACGTGCACAGAAGCCAAGAGCACGGCACCAGCTTTTGAGGACAGAAAAGGCTTTATTGTCAGGTTCACTGGCAAAGCAGGAGGCGAGGCTCTCAAGTCCGTCTCCTCAATCCAAGGTTCGGGGCACATTTTAAGGAGTTAGGGCTACAAAGCTGCAGCTGGGCTCATAGGCTGATTGGCTAGTCTCGAATCAATCCATATGTGGTAATCCAGGTACTTGGGCGGCTGGATCCCAGATTTTCCTTATTGAAGGCGGAGGTCATCCTGGGGCTGTGGGTTCCTGCCTGGCACGTGCGCAGTGCTGTCTCTGCTATTGAGCGAGATTTGATTCACCAACAACCTGTTGTAAGGAAGCAAAACTCATTTAAGCTGGTCAATGATTTATGTGCTGTTTCCCTGCCTCTAGGTTCCAGCCGTCCTTGGCTTCCTTCGAATATCTGCCAGCTCCATTGCTGTCACTTGCCTTGAAATATGCTATTTTCTTTTCCCTGGAAATAGCTCCAATCTCTTTCCCTAACTTTCATTCATTCTTCAGTTTTGGCTCAAACAAGGTTATTTCTTCTCGGAAGTCTTTCCCGACTTTCCCCCCGTCATTAGTTTAGCTTGTCTCTCACACACTCCCAATGCACCCCCGCATTCTCCTTAGCAACACTCACTATGCTAAAGTCTTTGCTCAGTGTCAGGCTCACCCAAGAAAGGAGACAGTGAAGGGGGAAAGGTAAAAGCCTTAGTTTCTTAAAAGATAGAACCAGAACTCTTCTGGAGTGGAAAGATCTATTCAGAAAAACACCGTGGTTGGTATGTTTGGAAGAAAGATGAGGCCGTGAAACCAGATACAGCTGGAGCCAGGGCAATCAAAGAGAGAAGAATTCCTCTGTTTTAGAAATGGATAAGATTACTCATGAAGCAATGTAAAAATCCTAAATTAGTTATTAACAAATAGAATCCAGCAGTACCTTCAATGATAAAGATCTATTCTAAGGAGAACAAAGGAAAGTTCAATGCAAAGAAGATTCAATATCAGGAAATATTTTCATATAGTTCAATGTGTTATACAGCTATGGAGCCACAAATCTGATCATCTCCTTAACTGCTGAAGGGTACTCTGGTAAAATTCAACATCTAATAATTGGGTACTTTTTACCATAATAAAATTTTCCACCTCAGCCACAAAGCCTGCATCTTGTTTAATGGGAAACATTGGTATGACCACAAAAGTCAGGAACATGTCAAGGAGGCCTACTGTCATGGTGACTATTTAACATTCTTCCAGATACTAGCCATAATAAACTAACAGGGAAGGAAATTGGAAGTTTTTTAGAAAATTTGGGAGAAGGAGGTAAAATGATCATTTTCAGCCATACAAAGAACATCTACAAATCAATATGAAGATGATCAACAACAGAATTTCAACATGAGCAACAAATATATAACACAGGTATTAATAAAAACTTGACATAATTTTTTAACACGTGAAAAACCATTCGACCACATTCATATTGACTAATACACATGAACATCACAGTAAGATACCATTTTTCACTGATCAGATTGGCAGATAAAATCATGAGCAAGTATATGGGGAAACTACTAAAAGTCTGGTATAAGTAATATGGTAAAAATTTTTACCGTGGGCAATTCAGTAATAACTGTCAAAATTACAAAGGCATGCACCAATTGTCCAGCAATTCTACTTCTAGGAACCCATTCAGGTGATCCAATTATTTATTGCTGTATAACAAATCACTCCAAAACTCAGTGGCATAAGACAACAATTTTATTGTGCTTACGATTTCGTGCGTCAGGAATTCAGGCAGAGCACAGAGGGTGCGGCTTGCCTCTGCCCCATGCAGACTGGGGCTTTGGCTGGAGTGGCTCAACCGGCTGCCGACGGCTGGGGCGCTAGACAAGAGCCACATGTCCGTGCTCCCTGGTTGTCAGCTGTGTTCCTAGGTTCTTCTCCATTTGCAGCTGCTGGGGCTGGAATGTCCAAGCCGGCTTCTTAACTCCTTCTTGGACGACCACACTCTTCTCCTGGTGGTTCTGACTCCCTAGTTCATCATAACAACGTAAAGTCAGAGGAATTTAGAGAGATGATTGGTCAGCTTCATTCACTGAGAGAGGAGGGAGATCAAAGAGCAGTCACGGTGGCTGTTCAGTGGGGGGAGAGCGGGAGAGTGTGAACGGGCAGAGGAGAGGGTGGAACAATCCGTGGCTGAGGCTCATCCCTGTCCAATTCCAAGGAACCAGGAAGTGTCTTTACATCATGGAACCAGATGGCACATGGTGCACCTGGTGCCCCGGCTCCAGAAGAGACGATTGTGACCCATGATCTGGAATCATAGACAAAGCAATGTGATGGAATAAAACTTAAAATGGGCATCTCCGTGTTCCCTTACTTGCAAACAAACACCGCTTGTGGATGTAGCACTGTACTGGTAATCACATCTTTTAGTGGGATGCTTCTGTTATTTCTTCTGTGAAGGACCTTTTCCTCCAGTTGCTGGGGGTGCTGCCAGCGTCACACTTGTCTGGAAATTGGCTTCTGCTGAGGAGAGATGCCTTACGTAAGGTCAAGTGTCCTACCCAGGGGAAGCTTACATCCAATAACTGGTCAATGGGATTAAGCCCGGCCCGCTCACCTTCACTCAAAGGTCCATCCAAACTTTAGGTCTCCTGTAGAGTGGACATTTGTGGTAACGCTATCTCAGTCGCACTCCCCCTGCCTAATCCTGTCTTTCCTTCTCCTGCAAGTGTTACTCCTGAGGGGACTTCTTCATAAATGTCCTATCTCCATCTCGACAGTCTGCATTCCTTGGAGCCCAACCTTTTATATGCACACACATACACATCATCTATGTTGGGAAACTTATTAACATAATTTACAATTCTAATAGGTTAAAAGAAAAACTCATGGAATTATTTTAATCAACATTAAAAGAGACAATTTTCCAAATTTACACCTCAGATAAATGGCGTTAAGGAAAAAGTCTAAACATAGTGTGCTACCTTGATCTCTAAACAAACTGATTAATTAAAGGGCAAAAACCAGCATCAGTGTTAATGATATTAGATACCCTAAAATTAAAGTAAAAAATAGAAGCACAACATTAGTTCACTTTTTAAAGGTGACAACCAATGTAATTATACAAGAAAAAACAATACCGGGTATATTTTTGGAAATAGGGGAGTAAAATATCACTACTTGCATCCTATCTATGACAAACCTAGAAACCCCAAAAGAATCAAAAGGAAGTGAAAAACTATTTTTCTACATTGAAAAAAAGACATAATACTTTAATGAAGGACATAGAAACTGCCAGATGTTTTCCCAAAATGTAACGTTTTACACTCTCACCAACAGTGCAGTTTTGGTTCTTCAACATCCTTACTTGCTGTCTGTCTTTATTTTTTGTCCCCTCTGCCCCAATTTTATTGAGTTACAATTGACGAATAAAACCATATATATTTAAAGTGTACAAGATGATGATTTGATATATGTATACTCTGTGAAATGATTATTAGAGTGAAATTAACGAACACATCCACCGCCTCGCGGAGTTGCCTTATTTGTGTGTGTGGTGAGAACAGGACAGATGTGCTGACTTCACAAGTTTCACGTGTGAGGTGCAGGATTCTAACTGTAGTCACCCTGCTCACAGTGCATCCCCAGAGCTGGCTCACTCATAACTGAAAGCTTTTACCCTCTAACCATCGCCTCCCCACCTTCCTAAACGTCCAGACCCTGGGAATCACCACTCTACTCTCTGTTTCTAGGAGTTCCACATTTTTTCTTTAGATTCCACATATAAGTGAGATTACACACTATTTGTCTTTCTCTGTCTGACTTATTTCACTTAGCATAATGCCCCAAGCTTCACCCATGTTGTTGCAAAGGGCCAGATTTCCTTCTTTCTCTTGGCTAAATAATATTCTGTCATTTACACCTACCACCTCTTCTTTATCCATTCACCCATTGACAGACACTTAGGTTGTTTCCACGTCTTGGCTATTGTGAATTATGCTGCAATGAACATGGGCGGGCAGGCATCTCATCAAGATACTGGGTTCATTTCCCTTGCATCTATACCCTGAAGAGGGATGGCTGGATCATATGGCAGGCCCACTTTTAATTTTCTAAGGAACCTCCACATCGTTTTCCATAGTGGCTGTACCAATTTACACTCCCACCAACAGTGTGAATTCTCCACATCCTTGCCAACACTTGTTATCTCTTGTCTTTTGGATGATAGCCATCCTAGCAGGTGTGAGGTGATGTTTCATCGTGATTTTGACTTGCATTCCTCGAATAACTAGTGATGTTGAGCACCTTTTCACGTATCTATTGGTTATTTGTATGACTTCTTTGAAAAAATATCAATTCAGATCCTTTGCCCAGTTTTTAATCGGGTTATTTTCAGGGAGACTTATATTATCCAGTAGCTTTCTTTTATACACCAAAAAAAGCTTTTTGGTATTCAGAAAAACAATGTTTTAAGCTTTTTTAATTCTGAAATGATAGTTTTTCTTATAGATACGTGCTTTACTGAATTTTGAATATAATTTAGAAAATTGGTAGGCTTTGGGTTTGACGTATATTGCATTACATTTGTCTTACATATAAACGATATGAAATAGGTCCTTGTGAGTGTTTTGACCCAGAATGTTCTAACATTAGGAACAGACTATTGATATTAAGCAGGAGTTGCCCATATTGCATGGCTCTTTAAGCACACTTAAGAGACTGCAAAGTGAAGGATCTGGAAAAATACAGCACAAAACGCTCATCGTGTGTGACACGGTAGTGGCATTCACCTGGGCCCCGTGGCTCCACGGCGTTGCCCAGCCTCCTTATCACGAGGTCAGGGCCATGTGATGATTCCTCCTCAGTGGTCTGGAGAGAGAGAACGTGCATCACTCCTGTTCTGGGATAGTTAAAGGCCGTGTACATTTCATAGTCTCTTTCCCTCTGCTGTACTGATTGTCATATAAATAGGAAAAAGAGCGTTTGAATGATTTCAACTTTAACTCTTGGGTTGTTCATCCTGATTGTGGACACTCCAGCTTGTTATTGTGGACACTGCCTAGATCATTGCTCCCTGGGGTGTGTTCCCTGAAATCACAGAGCCGGACAGGAAAGAAAGGCAGGGATGCCAGCGAAGCCACGAGTGAGCTGTTTCAAGATGCTTTGATGGTCACTGATGTTACTCTCGGTCTGATTTGGACAACATGGGCTTCTCTCGGGGTCTCCTGTCTCTATCCTTCTTCCCCTGTATGGTGCGCTGTCAGAGGTGCCCCCCCAATGCTTTCTCCTTCCCCAGTGGCACTTGACTTCAAAGCCATCATGGCCACCAGTGTGAATGAGGTTGGCCTTCTCAGGGGGCCCTGCATTTAGGCAAACTTGTAACTGTGAGGACACAGCCGGGTGGGAAGGAATCAAACTGCCCATTTCCTGGTGTCCCTGCCTTGCTATCCTGTCCAGTCGAAATCATTCAAACAAGAGCTTTTCCCTACTGACAGGAAGAGACAGGCGGCCCACACGATAGCGAATGACTACGGATTAGATTTTCCCATTCCAACTGCTTATTTTGTATATGTGGCATAAATGAGAATTTCAGACTCCGGCACGCGGTGGAGCTCTTTTGCAAGAGGAAGCTCAGTGGAGATTACAGAGAGGAAGAAAACAGACTGGGGTTTTTGTTTTCTTTTTCTCTTCGCCCTGAGCCGGCAAGTCACAGGTTTGGACGGGGAGCCCTCTGTTCCTTTGGCCAGTAAATTGGTAAGCGCACATTCAAGAAACACCGTTCAGAGTTGATTTCTAGTTCCAAGCTATGTTCAAAAAAAATTTGTCACGAAGAAATTTGCCCTATTTTAAGGGAAACGATTTAGAGTGACTGCCTTTGGCTTAAGGGAAGCCAGCTTACAGAACTGAGAACTTCCCATCGCTCAGTTTACACATCTCTGGCAAAGAGAGTTTCCTTAGCATAAAGCCAATGAAAAGTGCTAACTGGAAGAATTTGGGCTTTCTCATGTGGGTATCGGTTTTCTGTGCCTTGTTGCTTTGGTACATGCTGCCGGATTTAAGGGAGAGAAAAAGCGATTGGATGAACATGAACCGATGCTCCTCACCGCCCAGGACAGGGAACTAGGTCGCAGGGCTGCTTCCTGGTGGCAGCTGAGGGAGGAGGAATATTCAGGTAATTGACAGATCACATGAAGTGTATTTCTGGCTTAAAGGACAGTGTGCTTTTCCAGAGTCGTGCTCCTAACTCATTGAGTGTCTCCACAAGGACTGAAAATGAAGGCAGGGGGTTTGGAAAGAGCGGAGAAGTGGAAGGAAGGGAGCAAGGTGGGGAAAGAAGGAGAGGAGGAGGAGGAGACAATCTCAGAAGCGGGGAGAGCACACTTAGACAGGAAGGTGAGAGAAGTAAAGGGGTGAGGCCAAGAGAAGGGGCAGGGAGGCCAGTGAGCGGAAGGGAGGAAGGAAGCGAGAGAAGAGGTGGGCATGGAGGTAAGAAGCAGGGGGCTTCTCCACTCCCCAGGTGACTAGGGGCAAGTGACTGGATTTCTCTGTAATGGAGGATGGTAATTCTCCTCCAGCACATTGGCAGCTATGTGTAAACAAGTGAAGCACAGTGAGAGAGTGCTCTTGGAGTACAAGGGCCTTTCACGATCCAGAACTGAAAGGTAATGGTTTTTTATTGGTCTCTGGTGTCTGTCCCTCAGGAGCAGCAATGGACCAACGTGAACACCATCACTCAGGTGAGACAGTGACTTCCCGTGTGCCTATTTCACCATATTGTGTGCCTATTTTACATAGAAGTCATGCTGTCCTCTCTAAGCAAAGCATGGGCCATCAGCTGCTCCTTCACTCAGGAGAGGAATTTTGCACTGCTCTTTCCAGTATTTTCCTGCTCCAGCCATTTTGTTGGTGGTCACGACCACAGCCCTGCCCAGCCGAGGTCAGAGGCGCCAGCTCTGGCCTCAGAGCAGAGTCAGGTTACTTAACCCGCCTGGAGATGGAGCCACAGTCTTGGCCTCACATCTCTGATCTTCAGAAAATTTGTCTTTTAGAGGGCCAGAGAGCAGCGATTCAGGCAAGCCTTAGGTGATGAGATATGTTTCTAAATTCATCTTGTCACCCACGTACGCTTGCCTGGGATCCAACATGGCAATACCCTGCAGTCCTAGAAAATCGAGAAGGTTTAAAACCCATAATTTATTTATTTTATTTGCTGATGAAGCTTTGAGTTCATAAGTACAATATATTGTTGAAGGTCTTTTCCCATAATGTGAGAATAAGTCCTTATCATTAAAAACATTCCATTGGCGTGATCAATAGAGTAATAACACAGCAAATTTGCTCTTAACAGGACCACATGGGAAGAACCAACTTGCCAGAGGATCAGAGCTGAGGATCATTCTGGTGGGCAAAACGGGCACTGGCAAAAGTGCCACTGGGAACAGCATCCTTGGGAAGCAAGCGTTTGAGTCGCGGCTGGGTGCCCGGACCCTGACCAAGACTTGCAGTCAAAGTCGGGGAGGCTGGGGAGAGAGGGAGATGGTCGTTATTGACACGCCAGATATGTTTTCTGGGAAGGACCACGCTGACTCCCTGTACAAGGAGGTCCAGAGATGCTATTCGCTCTCTGCCCCAGGACCCCATGTGCTGCTCCTGGTGACGCAGCTGGGCCGATTCACCACCCAGGACCAGCAGGCTGCGCAGAGAGTGAGGGAGATCTTTGGAGACGATGCCATGAGACACACAATTGTCCTCTTCACCCACAAGGAAGACCTGGAGGGAGGGTCCTTGGTAGACTACATCCACGACTCAGAGAACAAAGCCCTAAGCAAGCTGGTGGCAGCGTGTGGGGGGCGAGTGTGTGCCTTCAATAACCGTGCTAAAGGCAGTGACCGGGACGACCAACTGAAGGAGCTCATGGACTTGATTGAGGACCTGGTGAGGGAGCACAGGGGTGACCATTATGCCAATGGGCTGTACGGCTTAGTGACAGGGTCAGAAGGTGGACCTGTGCAGTCAGAGGAAGCACTGAAGGATTTCAAAGAGAGTCTTATCAAGTACATGGAAATTCAGAGACGTTACACAACCACGGCCAACGCCAATTGCCTAAAACAAGCCCTAATCAAAGCACTAGTCTGTCTTTTGTTTTGTATTCAGTTGTTTGTCAAATTGCTAATTCTGTTATTTTGTGTATTGTACAGAATGTGCAACTTGTTTTACTGCTCACTCTTTTGTATATACAATTTCTTCTGTAGCTTCCTGTTAATTATACTCCAAAAATTAATGATAATTTCCAGAAAGACCACTGGACTGGAACGCAAGACTCCTAGACTATAGGGACAGACCAGTAATTATCTGCTCACTGTCATATAGTGCATGAATCACAGGGTCTCCGTGTAATGTACAGCCTGACATCAGTGAATGTTCGAGATTCTGTGAAGCGTTTCAATCTTAACATCACCCTATTTATTAATGAACCAAATTATTTTAAAAGTTACTGTTTGTTTCAAAATATAATACCAAAACCATTTGGAAGTTGCCTACATAAAATTCGTCTCATTTTCAAATCTCTAAAGCCAATTTTATGTTCATGGAAACTCCCTTTCTTCGTCCTAATACTATTTCTACTGGACTTAAGAAAAATAACAATAAAATTTCTACTCAATATAATAAAATAACAAGTAAACCATAAAGTTCCTGAAATCACTTGTGTTTATTTCTGTTCTATGGTTTTATCCTCAGAAGATGGTAAGTGGACACATGGCTCATTTACTCCACAAGGGATCCAATTTATGCCCAACGACCACACACAGACACATGGACACGTCATTGGTCTGTTTCATGCACATCTAATTTGCTTAACACAGGAAGAGGCTCAGCCAGGTTTGATCCCTGGCCCCACTCACATCGGCCAGTGAAACACACACAGAAGCTTAGACTTCAGACAAGATGGTGGACTGGGTACTCTGATGCATTGTCCTGTTAAATGCAAATAGAAGCTGAATTTATTAAAATTAACAGCCTGCTGCACTCACAGCCGAACAGAAAGCAGTAGGCCAGCTGCTTTGGGGAGCCAGCATCTGAGCCTGTCACCAGGAAAGGTGAGCCCAAACTGGGAGGTATCTGGCTGGGGAGTGGGAGGTGTGACCACCCAGCAGGAAAGTGGTTCTGAGAGCGTTTACTGCCTGAGCTCCTGCATCCCACCAGGCACCATGCGGGTGAGTAAGAGCCTGAGCACCCAGGATGATGCTTCCAGGTTTAAAGATGTCCCGAGTTTCAAGAGAGGAAGTTTATGGGTATCTTCTCCAGCCTGGAGGATGCACATTCTTGTTTAGGAACAAACCTGTCTCCCCTCTTTACTCCCTTAACACAGTGAGTGAAGTGTGTGCTGGAACCACTTCCAGGAACAGGTTACATTTTGAAAGCATGCAACATTGCCCAGACTGCATACTCAGCAAAGGCGAAAGATGCTTCTCTGGACCATGAGCAATCCAACCTCAGAGCGAGTGACAATGTGGCAGATCCGGGTACATCTGAATGGACGCCCCAGATTCTCCCTCCCCATACTGCCCACAGCAGGGGCCCTCGGGAGACATCTGAGGTTAAGCTTGCTCTCCAACCCCTTCCCATGCAGAACCCCTAATCCAAGCTTCTCCCACCCCAGCGGCAGGGACACCTCAATTTCTCCATCTGCACAATGAAGACGTTTGAATAAATAACAGTTTCCAGTCTCTGATTTGTGGACTGATTACATCACAAACACCTGATTCATGAATCAGACTCTCTGAGGATGGTCCCCAAAATGTACATTTTTAAAGAACACTCAAGCAGTTCTGAAAAACAGTAAGTTTGGGAGGTGCTGAACTAGATGAACTTTGAAGTCTCAGAGCATTAAGAATACAGGACTCACATGGTTTACGCCCCTCAACAAGTACGAGCCATTTGTCACCCAAACTTCAACTTAAAAACTGTTTAAAATCACTTCAACCCCCATCCAAACTATATGGAAAAGCCCACAGACCTACCCCAGGGTACTGTGAATTCCGTGTGACACATGTTCTCATCTCCACCTTTGACAAGGACTTCTTGCTTTGGCTAAATTCTTGTTCTTTGCTCTAATCTTGTGGCTGTTTCTTCATTTCTGCTCTGCTGTCAATTATGGCAGCTTGGTGATTTCTACACACAAACTAATCAATCACAGTAGGCCCGTGGGTTGCACTTTCCTCAAGGCTTGGGGAGGTAGCAGGGCACTTACTGCAGGAACACGAGCACTTTGGACTGAGGACCAGGCAAACCTGTCCTCTTGGTCCTTTGGCCAGAGACAAGGTATTCAGCAAACCTCTGCTTTGCTTTCCCTTGTGTGGTGCCAGTGGGAGAGAACACGGTCGACTGCAGTAACCAGGTGGACGACAGGGACAGGGAGAATTAGAAACGGATGTGAGCTCAGGCAGGACTCAGACAGAACGTGGGAGAGGATGAATGGTCACAGGAGGGAAAGCACAAGGTGGGCTGGAAAGGCCCTGAAGTCTGCTCCTGGTGGAGCAGCTGATCGAGTCGGGGAGTGGCTGGAGATGAGGCTGGAGACGCAGATGGAGGAGAGACTGTGCACTTGCGTCCGGGTACCTGTGGGATCCGGCAAACGTCCTCCCTGAACGTTTATTGTATTAAATGATGGTTGAACTGGGCATCATCAGTTTACTTCGAGAAGCCTTAGATTTGGGGCAGAACATCAGGAGATGGAGGGGAGCGCCCCAGTCTCTCCAGCACACAGATCAGAGTTAGACACATTGCGAGCCAAATTATCCAGCTTGCTGAGAGCAGAGTCAGAGGCTGTCCAGAGCAGACTGCGAGGTATGTCTGTTTTCCTATTTCCACAAACAAAACTCCAATTTTCTTCTGGTTGTTTCCCAGGCCAACCACCCTAGGGTGTTCCCTAAGTCACTGGGCAAATTTTGGGGTTCTCAGTGTTTTCCAGTCTCCTCTGGCTGCTGAACCTCCTGGGGAAACTTCATATCTAAGGCTCATGTACTGACACGGAATTACCTGGGAAATTAACATCCACAGCCGCCTCACTGACGCAGAGTGAGTGTCATGCTCTGCGCTCTGCTGCTGCACTTGGAGTCCCTGAAATGACAAAGCCAAGTTCTCAGCCTCACTTCAACCCCAGCCCAGGCTCTTCCCAGGTTCCTCCCTAAACTCGGATGTTCAGGGGCAGGAGGGAATCATGGTTTCCTCACTGTGGGGTCACCAGCTCTTTCCACTTTGCCTGACACATTGTGGGGAGTTATACCTATCTGATGAATAAATGAATGAGAAACGAAAGATCAAACTGTGTTTGGGACTCTTGCAGGTAGCATGCGAGGACGGAGGATGGTAAAAGACGAAGAAAATGCCTATGGTAAGAACACATCTCGCAAGGCGTTCCTGCCCCCAGGGGTGAGCTCTGGGTGATGAGGGGCGAGCCAACTCCAGACTGACCAGAGACAAGCCCCACCTGCACGTTAGCTGGACCTCTGCCCCTGCCCTGCTGGGAGACATTAAGTTCTGTGACTAGCCTGCGCCTCCAATCCCAAAGTGGGAAATGAGGACCATGGATCTACTCGGATCTCCGCAGAGGAGGATGGAGAAGGGATCCAATCATGGACTAGAGGGAACACGATTTGCCAGGCAGATGGTGTTAGAGAACAGGATGGAAGGTTAAACCGCTGTCTTCTTAGGCAGCAGGTTTGAGAGAGAGGAGAGGGAGGAGGAGGGAAAGGAGGAGGGAGGGAAGAAGAGAGCTTGTCTCAGCTCACCCCCCACAACCCTGTGAGAAACAGTCTGTTTCCATTTATTTTTTTTTAAAGATTTTATTGTTTCCTTTTTCTCCCCAAAGCCCCCCGGTACATAGTTGTATATTCTTCGTTGTGGATTCTTCTAGTTGTGGTATGTGGGACGCTGCCTCAGCGTGGTTTTGATGAGCAGTGCCATGTCCACGCCCAGGATTCAAACCAATGAAACACTGGGCCGCCTGCAGCGGAGCGCGCGAACTTAACCACTCGGCCACGGGGCCAGCCCCAATCTGCTTCCATTTTTGCAGAAGACGTTTAACTCTTAGAGTAAGCACCTTCACAGGGAACACAGCTGGCAGATGGCGGGGCTGTAGCTCAAACCCAGGTGTCTGGGACTCTGGGCAGCCCTTCCACACGAGGCCTGCTGCCTTTCCTCCTGGGATGGCACCTGGGAGAGTATCGCAGAGGCCACTGAAGTCGTGAAATAAGCAACAGCTCTACACGCTGTGGGTGACCAGAGGTCACATCAGATGCAGCCCATGTGGCCTGGAATTGTAAAGGCGCGTCCTCTAGAGAAAAGCCCACGGGGTGTTGGAGCATCCCCAGGCGCATGTGGTGACGACAAAGAGGAAAGACATAGACGGGTAAAGATCCCCGGGAGTCCAAAAGTCTCTAACCAGATCACCTCAGTGAAGGCTGGCCTTGAAAAGCAAAGGGTGAGGCACTATTGCTCCCCTTTGTGCGAAAGGCGTCCAGCAGGTCCAGGTCAGCAGGCTCAGTCGCTTCCAGGCGTGCGGCTCACGAATCATTGTCCGCGCAGGTTCCGAGGACGACCCGCAGGAGCCCAGGCTCAGGCTCATCCTGGCCGGGAGGACGGGGCCGGCAAGAGCGCCACGGGCAACAGCATCCTGGGCCAGCGGCGCTTCCTTTCGAGGCTCAGCGCCGCGCAGGTGACCACCACCTGCGCTGTGGGCAGCTGCCGCTGGGCCGGCTGGCACCTGGACGTCATCGACACCCCGGACCTGTTCGGCGCCGAAGACGCCAGGACAGAGCCGGGCTGCGGCGAGAGGGGCCGCTGCTACCTGCTCTCGGCGCCCGGGCCGCACGCCCTGCTCCTCGTCAGCCAGCTGGGCCGCTTCACCGCCCAGGACCAGCAGGCCGCGCGCCGGCTCAAGGCCATGTTCGGCGAGGGCGCGGTGGCTCGCACAGTCCTGCTCTTCACGCACAAGGAGGACCTGGCCGGGACCTCGCTGCAGGACTACGTGCGCTGCACCGACAACCGCGCGCTGCGGGAACTGGTGGCCGAGTGCGGCGGCCGCGTCTGCGCCTTCGACAACCGCGCCAGCGGCACGGAGCGGGAGGCCCAGGTGGCCGAGCTCATGGCGCTGCTGGAGCGGCTGGTGCGCGCGCACGGGGGCGCGCCCTACACCAACGACGTGTACGGCCTGGCGCGCGCCCTGGGCTGCGCGCGCCCCGAGGAGCTGCTGCGCAGGGTGGCGGAGAGTGTGGCGGCCCGAGTGCAGAGGCGACGGGGACGCGGGCTGCTGGCGGCGCTGTGGGGGCGCCGGAAGGCGCCATGGAGCCGCGTGAGGCTGGTCGTGGCCGCGCTGCTGGGGGCCCTGGGCCTGCTCTTCCTGCTGCTCGCCAGGCGCCGGGCGGACGCCTTGCGGGAGGTCGACCCGGGCTGACAGACCTTATAGAGGCCTTGACCCATCCACTGATGAGCACATTCGTGCCTGGTGTTCTGTGCCTTCAGTGCTCACAGGCCCTCCTTCCTTCCCCCACCTCGCCCTCATCTAACAGCTTCAGAGTCCTGCCAGGTCCCATGTCCCTCCCCAGACCGTCGCATGGGACCTGGCTCTCTCTGAGCTCTCCTCTCACTGAAGACAAACAGCTCTTGTTGCTTTAGCTTACTTCGCCCTGACCCCAGGCTGCCCTTCCCTTCATGGAATTGGCTTTGCTCTGAAAGCAGATGAGGAACGCTTGTCCTCTCATCCCCTGGAGTCCCCACAGGACCAGGGCGAGAGCCAACACAGAGCCTCAGGACAAATCGCTTATTCGAATTGACTCTGAACTGAATAAATAAGTGTACCGACATCACGTTGTGTCAGAGGAAAGCAGTATTTGTAGATGTTTGCTCATCTGCCTCATATGCCCATTGAACAAGGACACTACTCTGCCGTCCCTAACCCTATCTGCAAAATCCATGCACCCCAGTGCAGACGCACACCGCACACACCTTCGGGTGTGTGATCCTAAGAAGTCAGCAGCTTGGAGTAGAACCGCCCGTCTGTACCGGTGGCAGAATGATTCCCGGTGCGTCCTCCTTCAGACTCCTCAGCAGCTTGATGGCAGACGATTCCACAAGTCCGAGGAAACTACGTGTGACTAGAGACTCGATTGCCCAGGAGCCACTGAGACCCTGCAGAGAGTCTGCTTCTGAAGCGGAGTTTTCTCACTAGCCTACACTCTCACAGGGTAAGGATATGCTTTTCAACTCAGGGATAAATAAAAGAATGTAAGAGGTCAGAAATTTTTCTTTTATTTCAATGCCAAAATAAGGGCAAACAGCTCTTTGTTGGCTGAGAACTGGTGCTAAGGTGGTGAGTATGGAGTCATCTCCTTCTGTCCCACGCGTATCTGGGGGAGTCAGCTCTCTGGTCTAGGTGATGTGAGCCGGGTTAGCCTATGTGCTCAGTCCTAACTGTGCCTCCCCATCTCTCCACTCATACTCGCTTTGTCCCCAACACCACCACCGTCGCACCCAGTCAAGCACATCTGGGGTACTGCTGTGTAATTCCAGATCTCTTCCCTGTAGCATCCTCCACCCGTTGCCTTCACAGCCAGAGAATCTCAGGTTACTGATGACCTCAGATCACTAAAGAAACACATACAAACGGAAGGTAATCTGCAACAGCTGAGCACATCTTCGAGCGAGAGGCCCACAAGCCATTCATGGAAGCCTTTGCAAACACCAACAGGAGGAACGCCAGAGCCAAATGCTGAGACTTGAAATTTCCTCACCTGCACAGGTCATTCTGGATTAAGGGTTTGTGCACAGATCCCAGGAGAGGCTGTGATAGGGAACCGTGATTTTGGTCTTGTTCACTTTTCAGTGTACTCTTGTGATGGACAAACAGAGAAAACCTCCGCCATTTTCACTCTGTTGAGAAGGGGATGGTCACTGGTGAAAATAAAGGTGAAAAAGGATGGCAAAGTGTCCCATGTGAGCAACGGAGGGTTTTAATTCCATTTTTGCTCTTCAGCTGGGGAGGAACGGAGCCCAGGGAATTTCCAGAGACGGTGACTGAACTTCTGGGAGTGTGGGAAGGACCACTCCAGGGACCCCACAGGGAAGGCACACCCCACTAAGGCTGCGATCCAGGACACACCGGGGAAGAGAGTGTGGTTGCAGGCAGTGTGTTAGGACGGCTGTCTATGTATATGTGGGATATATGGAAAAGGATCAAGGATGCCATAAAAAGTATCTGAAACAAATTAATGGATAAAAATAACATGTAGTGTTGGAATAACTGGCTATCCACATGCAAAATGATGAATTTGGATCCCTGTCTCACACTATACACAAATATTAGTACAGTCACTGGTCGCTTAACAATGGGATATATTCTAAGAAATGGGTCATTAGGTGATTTCCTCATTGTGTGAACATCATAGAGGGCATTTACACAAACCTAGATGGTATAGCCTACTACATACCTAGGCTCGATGGTGCTAATCTTATAGGACCACTGTCATATATGTGGTCCCTTGTTGACTGAAACGTCATTATGCAGCATGACTATACAGACAATGGATCAAAGAGCTAACTATAAGAGTTAAAACTATAAGACTCTTAAAAGAAAACGTAGATGTAAATCTTCATGACCATGGATTAAACAATAGTTTCTAATATATGACACCGAAATCACAACCAACCAAAGAAAAATAGATAAACTGGATTTCACTGGAATTGAAAACTTCTGCCCATCAAAGAACACCATCAAAAAAAGTAAAAAGACAACCCACAGAAAGGGAGAAAATATTTACAAATCATATATCTGATAAAGATGTAGTATCCAAAATATATAAAGAACTCTTATAACTCCACAATAAAAATAGAAATAACCCAATTTTAAAGTGGACAAAAGATTTGAATAGATGTATCTCCAAAGAAGATATACAAATGGCCAATAAACACATGAAAAGATGCTCAACACCTTTAGTCATTAGGGAAAGGCAAATCAAAACCAAAAAAGATACCACTTCATAGTCACTGGGATGGTTATCATTTAAAAAAAAGAGAGAGAAGGGAGGGAGGGAGGGAGGAAGGAAGGAAGGAAGGAAGCAAGGAAAGAAAAAATAACAAATACCAGTGGGGATGTGGAGAGATTGAACCTGTATACATTGCTGGTGAGGATGTGAAATGCTGCAGCCACTGTGGAAAACAGAGTGGCTCTTTCTCGAAAAGTTAACTGTGGAGTTACCATGTGAATCAGTAATTCCACTCTTAGGTTCAGATCCAAGAGAACTGAAAACATATGTTCATACAAAACTTCCACGTGAATGGTAAAACAGTATTTTTCATAATAGCCAAAAAAGTGGAAGCAACCCAAATTTACATCAACTGATGAATGGGTAAACAAAATAAGGTATATCATCCAATGGAATATTATTTAGCCATAAAAAGGAATGGAGTACGGATACATGGTACAGCATGAATGAACCTTGAAAGCATTATACTAAGTGAAAGAAGTCAGACACTAAAGACCACAGAAGGTATGATTCCATCTATATGAAATGTGCAGAAACTGGAGTGAGCTCATGAGAGTGTCCTTAAAAGGGTTTTAGCTTGTTTGTAAACATTTATATTCAGCTTCACTTTTTAAGCTTTCCTCCCCTCTTCTGGGTTGAATTTTGTCCCCCTAGAAAAGAAATCTTGAGGTCCTAACCCCCAACCTCTGACTGTGACGAATGTGACATTACTTGGAAATAAGGTCTTTGTAGATTTCATTGTTAAGATAGTGCCATTAGGGTGAGCCTTGATCCATTATAACTGGTATGTATATCAGAAGAGGGGAATTGGGACACACACACACACCCAGAGGGAAGACAGTCATGTGAAGATAGAGGCAGAGATTGCAGTTCTACTGCCACAAGCCAAGGAACACGTGGGGTCACCAGAGGCTGAAGAGGCAAGAAAGGACCCTCTCCTACAGCCCCCAGGGGGAGCATGGCCCTGCCAACACCTTAATTTTGGACTTCTGGCCTCCAGAACTGTGAGAGGACAAATTTCTCTCATTATAAGCCACTCAGTTTGTTGTACTCGGTTACGGCAGCCCTAGGAAACTGCCCCTCCTCCACGTTGTGATTCCCTCTAGTTAACCCTGTGATTCCCTATAGTTAACGCTATAATTACATGTTGTTGGGAGATGAAATGGCAGGTCATGCATAGGTGTGGGTGGGTGGGGACAACAAACCTCAACAAGTTTACAAGAATTGAAATCATACAGAATATGCTCTCTACCCACGGTGGAGTCAAGCTAGAAATCGATAGCAGAAAGACACCAGAAATGTCTTCACTGCCCCATAGCAGCATCGTGACTCTAAACAATCATCAGAATCTGAGAGAGGCCTTGTTGTTTTCCGTCCGCTGTCCAGTTCTACGTCTGGAAAGGGACTTTTCTGGTCTTGGGAAACACTCATGACACGGTCACAGAAGATGGAAAAGTAAGGGGTAAATGGCCATTTCTCCTTTCTTTCTCCCCGTGGCTGAAGCCAGTCTCCTTTGTTGTTGAAGAAAGGAGGGGATCATATTCTCCCTACCACACGTCTGTCTCCTGGCTCCACCACTCACCCACTCCTTTTCTACTATGAGTGCGGATGACTTTACTCAAGAAGCAGCAAATTCAGTCTCTACTCGCCCTTGGCCAGCTTCTGCCCACCAGTTACAGCATAGCTAACCCCGTGGGCATGATCAGCTGCAACTAGTATAACGTGGCCACTTGGTGAAAGTTATGAAAGCGACTACCTGGTCAGTGGTAGATATCTTCCAGGCTGTGCTGAGAATCGCCTCACAGAACACTGGGAACACCACGGGTCAGATCCCTGAGGCATTGCGAGTAGCGTGCTCCTCGGTCCGCTGGTAGTGATTTCAGGGACTCCAGCTTTACTTGCAGACAGGGGAGGGACTGCTATCTTTTTCTGACAAAAGGAGAAACTGAGGCCCGGGAAGCTTAGATGACGTACACTAAGCCGCCCACTGTGCTGGATCTGGAACCATAATCCACGTCTTATAGTTCATCCTCCTTCTGTCCCTCCGTGACCCTCTTGAGCCCCCACCCCACCTGCCCAATGATGACATTGTGGTAAATATGGAAATGAAACCACAAGTCAGAGTTTGGAGGCAAGAAATCTGAATAAGGAAACATAATTTCTCTTCTCTTGTCTGTGTTCAATCTTAAGAAAAAAAGGAAATACACCTTATTGAGAAAGGAGTGTTGAAATCTCCAACTGTAACTGTGGATTTGTCTATTTCTGCATCATTTCTCTCAGTTTTGCCTCTTGAATTTTGAAATTCTCTTGTTTTTCTAAAGGTCTGTTACTTAGGAGGTGATGCACAGTGAGCATTATTTTGTCCTGCGCATGAATTAACCTATCTGTCATTATCAAAAGTCCTTCCCTATCCCTGGTGTGGAGATGGTGTGGTTCTGACCCTGCTTCGTCTGAGATTCGTATAGCCACTGCCGGTTTCATGTGCTTGATCTCTGCACGGTATCTTTTTATTCTCCTACTTTAATCTCTCTGTGTCTTTGTATTTACAGTGGGAATTTCTTTAGAAAGCATGCATTTGGGTGTTGCTTTTTTATCCAGTCTGACAATCTGTCTTATAATTTGAAAGTTTAGACAATTTACATCTAGTATGGTTATCAGCATTGTGTTAAAATTCACTATCTTGCGATTTGTTTCTATTTGTTTCATCTGTTTGTTTTTTCTGGTGATTTTTTAAGATTCCATTTTATTTCCATTACCGCTTTATTAGCTGCACCTCCTTTTATTTTCTTAGTGGTTTCTCCACAATTTACAATGTGCACTTTTAACTTATTGTATTCTACCTCCAGTGAATGTCACATCACTTCACATACTCTGTAAGATCTTCATAACATTACACTTCTACTTCCTCCATCCTATCTTCTGCGTTATTGGTGTTATAAATTTGACATTCACACAAAATAGAAACAACAATATATTCTTATTTTGCTTTCAAGAGTCAGTTATCTTTTGAAGAAATTTTTAAATAATAAAAAGAATCTTTTATATTTACCCATCTATTTACTATTTTTGGCCTGTCATTTTGTTGTCGAGATCCCACTTGTCATCCACTTTTATTTCCATCCACCTGAGCCATCTTACAGATCACTCCTGAGCAGCCTGTTGTTCAATGTCTGGAAACAGTAGTTTTAATATATTACATATACATAGTTTCCCGGTTGTCTATGGGAGGAGGGTAAGTAACAATCCTCGTTACTCCATCACGGCCAGAAACAGAAGATCCTCCCTCATTTCTTGTCTTGCAAAGTGTTTATCAAAGACACTAGACATTTGTACTATTGACTTTCCCACATTCTGAACTTTGCTGCTCGCATCCTCATGATATCATTTAATGTATTCCTCTATCTCATACTTTTCTTAAAATGGAAGTTAGTGGTGGTTGATTTGATCAGACAGATAGGAATCAAGCTTATTTTTTTTCACAATTTTACTCTTAGTTGGTGTTTTATGTTGCCGTCAGGGGGCCCTTTTTATGTTAGCACTCATTGATGATCATTGCATAGATGTATTACTTAATAGGTATTTCAAAATGGTGATAGTCTATTCTAATATTTGTTTTTCCTTTAGTGGCTAGAATATTTCTATTAGGATATTCTTACCCTCTTCACTTATTTAGTAACGTGAAGTAGTTCATGCAGGAAAGGCAGGATAAATGCTTGATAAACCCCAGGATAAATTACAAATGAATAAAAGGTTTAAATGTTAGAAAAAAGGAAACCTCAAAAGTTCTAGAAGGAAACAGAAAAGTATTCCACTATACACTACACATGTGGAAGGTCTTTCTAACTATGACTCAAAAGCCAGAACACACAAATAAATGTGGTTGATTAATTTGCCTACATAATAGTGATATACATCTATATAACAAAACAAAGTAAAATATGAATGACAAACTAGACAATAATATTTGTAACTCACATGATAGACAAATGCCTAATCTCTCTAATATGGAGAGTTCCCAGGAAATTGAAATGAAAAGACCAGCAACCCATTGTAAAAAATGGACAAAGGATATGAAGAGAATTAACAGAAAAAAACTGATATCGAACATAGGAAAACACGCTTAATCTCACTCATATGGACAGAAATGCATATCAAACTGCACTTAGACATGATTACTCCCCATTAGGTGTTCAAGACCCAAAAGTATGAAACAGACAGCTGCCTTCATACTTCCTTAGCCGAAACACAGGATGGCACAACCCATGTGTAGCAGACAATGCAACATTGTTTGACACAGCAAAGGTTGGAAGAACCCCAAATGACCATCAACTGGGACAGGTGAAAAAGAAACTCGGGTATAGCTACACAAAAGACTACTGTGCAGCGGGACAGAACAAATAAGGAGGCTCTCTACGTGCCAATGTGGAAAACGCCCACGGTGTGTTGTTAAGTGAAAAGAACAAGATATAGAGCCATAGAAATAGTATGCTACCTTTCATGCAGAAAAAGAATAAGTTTAGATTATGTACTCAGACTTGCTTATATTTGCAGAAAGAAACACTGTAAGTATATCCAAGAAAGAAAGTGGTTAATTTTAGAGGACTGTGGGAGACTCAAGTGGACAAGGTAAAGCCAAGATCTCTTAATATTTGCTTCTTCATAGTCTTTTATTGTAGAAACACATAACATCAGACATACCCTCTTAGCAGATTTTAAGAGCGCGGTCCAGCATCGTTAACTGTAAGCACAACGCACAGCAGATCTCTCGAACTTCTTCACCTTGCGCGACTCAAACGCTCAGTCCATTGAACAGCAGCTCCCATGTCTCCCTTCCCCCAGCCCCTGGCACCCACCATTCTACTTATTGTTTCTGTGAATTTGACTACTTTAGATGCCTCATATAAGTAGAAAATGCAGTATTTGTCCTCTGTGACTGGCTTACTTCACTTAGCACAATGTCTTCAAGGTTCATCATATGTTGTAGCGTTGACAGGATTTCCCTCTTTTTTATTACTGAATAATATTCCACTGTGTGCATGTGTGTGTAAATATATATATATCACATTTTCTTTGTCCATTCCTCCATCAATAGACATTTAGGTTGCTTCCACCTCTTGGTTATTGTAAAAAACAACAGAATACACATTCTTCCCAGGCACACATGGAACATTCTCCATCATAGATCATATGGTAAGTCACAACACAAGTCTTAGCAAATTTAAAAAGATTGAAAACACAATGAGTGTCTTTTCTGACCACAATACTATGGAACTAAAAATCAGTAATAGGAGGAAAATGAGAAAATTCACACAAACATGAAAATTAAACAGTACACTCCCGATCAACCAGTGGGTCAAGGAAGAAGTCAAAAGAGAAATAAAAAATATTTTGAAATGAACAGAAATGGAAACACAATATACAAAAACTTATGGAATGCAGCAAAGGCGATTCTAAAAGGGAATGTTTTAGTGATAAATGCCTACATAAAAAAAGAGAAAGATCTCAGATAAACAACTTAACTTTACACCTCAACAAAGCAGAAAAAGAGGAACAAACTAAGCCTAAAGTTGGTAGAATGAAGGAAATGGCACAGAGCAGAGGTAAAATACAAACTAGAAGTATAATAGAAAAGATCAACAAAACTAAGAGTGGCTTTTTTTTGAAAAGATAAGCAAAATTGGCAAACTTTTAGCTAGATGAATTAAAAAATAATACATATAAATAAAATTAGAAATGAAAGAGGAAACATTACAAATGAGACCAGAGAAATACAAAGAATCATAAGAGACTACTATGAACAATTATATGCCATCAAGTAGATAAACTAAAAAAAAAAAAGGAGAAATTCTTAGAAATATACAAGTAACAAAGACTGAATCATAATGAAATAGAAAATCTGAACAGACCAATAACAAGTAAGGAGACGGAAGCAGTAATCAAAAACCTCCCAACAAAGAAAAGCCAATACCATATAGGTTCACTGGTGAATTCTACCAAACATTTAAATAAAAATTAATACCAATTCTTCTCAAGGTCTTCCAAAAATTGAAGAGGAGGGAACACTTCCAAACTCATCTTATGAGGCCAGAATAACCCTGACATCAAAACCAGACAAGGACACTACAAGAAAAGAAAACTACAAAGCCATATCCCTGATGAATATAGATGCAAAAATCCTCAACAAAATATTAGTGAACAAAATTCAACTGTTCATTAAAAGGTTCATACACCACAATCAAGTGGGATTTATCCATGAGATGCAAGGATGGTTCAACACATGCAAATCAAACAATGTGATACACCACATTAACGGAACTAAAGATAAAAATCACATGATCAACTTAACAGATGCCGAAAAGCAATCGACAAAAGTACAACATCCTTTCATGATAAAGACTCCCAATAAAGTTAATATAAAAAGAACTTCCCTCAACATAATGAAGGCCATATCTGACAAGCCCACAGCTAACATCATACTCAATGGTGAAAGGTTGAAAGCTTTTCCTCTAATTGGAGTAACACAAATATGGCCACTCTCACTTCTGTTCAACATAGTACTGGAAGTCCCAGCCAGAGCAATTAGGCAGGAAAAAGAAATAAAAGGCATTCAAGTCAGAAAGCAAGAAGTAAAATTGTCTCTGTTTGCACATGATATGATCTAATATATCTAATATATTACATCTAATATATCTAACATACTTTGCTGGATGCCCACATGAGGAGGAGTGCAATGTAACTGCTACGTGTGCTGCCAGGTTATGTGATAGTAACAGGTACAAGATTTTGCATTATACTAGCTTTTTCTGCACAAGAATAATGTGCCATCGAATGCAGAGATATGACCACTTTCTTAGCAGAAATTTTCAGATGTAGTATTTCTAGTGAAATCAGTAACTTCTTGAGCAGTTGTAGAGTGAAGTGCCCAGTGAGAGCCAATATTGGAATGAGTTTTAGAACTCCAGCTGTAAGAAACAAACAAGTCACTGATCTCAAGCTGCATGAGAAGCCACCTCAGAAGAGGAAATCACAAGGGCAAAAGAATAAGCTGTTATCAAAAACATCCACTGAAAAACAAAGGAAGGATGAGACTAAAAGTGCCAAACAGGAAGCACACCACAAAACATCTTCTCTCAGCAACATGAGACCCAGCATGAGATAGAGGGGAAAAAATCAAGAACCTAAAAATGAAACGGAAAGCAACCCAGCCACTGAGATAACAAGCAGCAGGTAGCAAACAGCTGGAACAGCCAGAGGGAGAAAAGGCAAAAGAGATAACCCCTCTCCAGGAGCTGGAAGATTTAGAATTGAGTCTTTTAAATAGTCCTAGAAATGGGGCTGGCCCCGTGGCTGAGCGGTTGGGTTTGCGCGCTGCACTTCGGTGGCCCAGGGTTTCCCCGGTTCAGATCCTGAGATCCTGGGCGTGGACATGGCACTGCTCATCAAGCCATGTGGAGGTGGCATCCCACATGCCACAACTAGAAGGACCCACAACGAAAAATATACAACTATGTACCATTGGGCTTTGGGGAGAAAAAAGGAAAAATAAAATCTTTAAATAGTCCTAGGAAACAAGTTAGATACCAGAAATAAGTACAAATATATCTTTTTGTTAAACCTGATGGAGACCCTGACATTCTCTGGTCCGACCTTGATGTTCATCTGTAATTTATTCAAAATTCTGAATATTTGGGAAATTTTTAAATGTTTGTTAAATTGACTTTTCCTACCTTTCAAAATAATGTGGAAAGGATGGGGGAGTAAGGTTTTGCTTTGTTTTTAACCAAAGTTTGACAGACTAAGAGAGATGCCATTATTATCCACTAAGGGACAGGATCTCGTGTACACAAATAAAAACATCTTAAAAAAATTTTAAATGAGGGGAAAACAAAGAGAAGAGAGTGATCAGAAAGGGAGAAAAAGTCTGGTGCTGACTCCTGTACTCTGTAGAATCTCCGGAAAAGTTTATAAACCTGGAAAAAGAAAGAAAAAGGTGATTATGAGTAATATTGTGTGAATACCAGTTTTGGTTTTTTTTTTTGCAGTGTTTTAATTGAGGTTATGATAATTTACAACATTGTGAAATTTCACTTCATCATTATTATTGGCAGTCATCTTATATGTGTGTCCCTTCACCCTTTGTGCCCACTCCCCACCCCTCTTCCCCCTGGTAGCCACTAATCTGTTCTCTTTGTCCATGTGTTTGTTTATCTTCCACATATGAGTGGAATCATGCAGTATTTGTCTTTCTCTATCTGGCTTATTTTGCTTGACATAATACCCTCAAGGTCCATTGATGTTGTGAATGAGAGAATTTTGTCATTTTTAATGGCTTAGTTGTATTCCTTTGTATATATACACCACATCTTCTTTATCCAATCATCAGCCAGTGGGCACTTGGATTGCTTCCACGTGTTGGCTATGGTGAGTAATGCTGCAATGAACATAGGAGTGCATAAGTTTCTTTGCATTGCTGATTTCAAGTTCTTTGGATAAATACCCAGCAGAGGGATGGCTGGGTGATATGGTATTTCTATTTTTAATTTTTTGAGAACTCGCCATACTGTTTTCCATAGTGGCTACACCAGTTTGCATTCCCACTAACAATGTATGAGGGTTCCTTTTGCTCCACAACCTCTCCAACACTTGTTATTTTTTGTCTTGGTTATTATAGCCACTCGAAAGAGTGTAAGGTGGTATCTTAGTGTAGTTTTGATTTGCATTTCCCTGATGATCAGTGATGATGAGCATCTTTTCATGTGTCTATTTGCCATCCTTATATTTCTTTGGAGAAATGTGTATTCATATCCCCTGCTCATTTTTTGGTCGGGTTATTTGATTTTTTGTTGTTGAGTTGTGTGAGTTCTTTATATAGCATGGACATTAACCCTTTGTTGGATATATGACTTGCAAATACCTTTCCCCAGTTGGTGGGTGATCTTTTCATTTCAATAAGTTTAAAAAAATAGTAAAAACACTGCATTTGAGGCTTTTACAGTCATAGGCTGAAGTAGAAACAGTACGCAATTTCATAGGACTGAGGAAACAGAGAAAAGGCTGAGGAAGAAGTAAAGGGAACCCTTACAAATAGTAAGAAGGATTTGGAACTCTTCCATACTATGTAATTACTTGGACCAAATTTCACCAATTCTTCAAGGAGTAGGGGATACTCAACTGAACTATGAGTGAAAAATTATAAATTGAGGGCCTTGGACATATCACACATTGAGATATAATTTAACAACAAGGAGTCTTCTGTCACCACGGTTTCTACGATGTATCTTGGGATATAGACAAGAAATAGAAGCACTTGGCCTGTGTATGCAAAGAACGTGATCAAATTATACAGGAGGGGCAGTTAAGTCAGCCTTAGGTGGGTCTGAAAACTTTCCTTAAGAATGTGAGATTGAAGGTGAATCCTTAAACCCAAATGATGAGTTGGAGTAGCCATCCAGAGCATGTGTGTATGCCTGGGGAGGAGGGAACTGGCAGAGGTGGGGAGAGCTGCTGTCGGAAGCAATGCAGGCAGGAGGGCAGGACCCTTGGTGGTGACATCTGAGTAAGCATAGTGATTGATGAGTGGAGATTTCAATGGATGCCTCAATACGAAGAGCCTCACTTAAAATACCAAGGAGTCTAGAACTTGCGAGGACAGTTGACAGCATAAACGATAATAAGCTGGAGAACATAATGATTATTATAGTTCTTCCTAGTTTGTCGATTGTTTTTGTCATAAATGGGTGTTGGATTTTGTTACATGTTTTTTTTCTGCATCTATTCAGATGATCATGTGATTTTCTCCTTCATTCTAATATGGTGTAATACAATGATTGATATTTATATGTTGAACCAATCTGTCATTCCCGGGATAAATCCCAAGAATCTATATTTATATATGTTACATGCTTCTCATGGCATATACTTCTTTTCATAAGTTGCTGTATTCGATTTGCTAGTATTTGTTGACGATTTCTATATCTATATTTATAAAGGATATTGATCTGTAGTTTTCTTGTAATATCTTTGTCTAGATAGTACTGACCTCATAGAATAAGTGGTGAAGTACTGTCCCTCTCATATTTTGTAAAGTGTTTGTGGGGCCGGGCCCATGGCCAAGTGGGTAAAGTTCCATGTACCCTGCTTCAGTGGACCGGGGTTTGCAGGTTCAGATCCCAGGTGTGGACCTACTCCACTCATCAACTATGCTGTGGAGGCATCCCACATACAAAGTAGAGGAAGATTGGCACTGATGTTAGCTCAGGGCTAATCTTCCTCAAGCAAAAAGAGAGAAGGATTGGCAAGAGATGTTAGCTCAGGGTGAATCTTCCTCACACACACACACACACACACACACAAATTAAAAGTGTTTGTGAATTACTGGTGTTGATTCTTCCTTAAATGTTTAGCAGAATTCATCAGTGAAGACATCAGGTACTGGGCTTCTCTTTGGGGCCAGCTTTTTAAATTACTAATTGAATCTCCTTACCGAAAGGCTGTAGATATATTCAGATATTATTTCTTCTTGAGTCACTTTCAGTAGTTGGTGTCTTTCTAGGAATTTATCCATTTCATCCAAGTTATCTAGTTTCTTGGCATCCAGTTGTTCTTAGTATTTCCTAAGGTCCTTTTTATTTCTGTAAGATCAGCAGCACTGTACCCTTTTTCATTTCTGATTTTAATAATTTTAGCCTTCTTTCTATTTCATGGTCAGATGAGCTAAATGTCTGTCAATTTTTTTCCAAAGGACAACTTTGAGTTTCACTCATTTGCTTTTCTATTGTCTATTTCACTTGTGTCTGTTCTCATCTCTATTATTTCCGTACTTCCTGTTGCTTTGTTTTCAGTCGCTCTTCTCTTTCTGGTGTCTTAAGATGGAAGGTTACGTTACTGATTTGAGATCTTTCTTCTTTTTAATAAAAGCTTTCACAGCTTTAAATTAGCCTCTAAGCATTATGTCAGCTGCATCTCATACGTTTTGGTATGTTGTGTTTTCCTTTTCATTCATCTCAAAGTAGTTTCTCAATTCTCTTGTGATTTCTTCTTTGGTCCACTGGTCACAGTGGTCCCCTCTTATCCACTTACCCATGAAGGATACATTCCAAGACCCCCAGTGGATGCCTGAAACTGTGGATAGTACCAACCCCTTTATATACTGTGTTTTCCTATACATACAGACTTATGATAAAGTTTAATTTATAAATTAGGCACAGGAGGAGATTAACAACAATAACTAATAATAAAGTAGAACAATTATAACTATTGTAATAAAAGTTATGTGGATGTGGTCTCTCTCTCGCTCTCTCTCAAAATATCTTATTGAATAGCACTCACTCTTCTTGTAATGATGTGAGATGATGAAATGCCTAAATGTTAAGATGAAGTGAGGTCAATGATGTAGGAATTGTGAGGTAGAATTAGGCTACTATCAACCTTCTGATGATAAGTCAGAAGGACAATGATGGAGCCATGACAATGTTGATGGTCGGATATGAGGAGGAGATGATGTTGATGGTTGGGGATACAACAAAGGGATGATTCATGTCCCATGCGGAATGAAGCAGGATGGTGTGAGATTCCATCGTGCTACTCAAAATGGCACTGCCATTTACAATTTATGAATTGATCATTTCTGGAATTTTCCATTTAATATTTTCAGAGCACGGTTGACCTCGGGTAACTGGAATGTGGAAAGTGAAACTGCAGATAAGGGGGACTGCTGTATTTGGGAGTGTGCTGTTTAATTTCCACATATTTGTGAATTTTATAAATTGCCTTCTGATATTGTTTTCTCATTTTGACCCATTGTGGTAGAACACACTTTGTATTATGTCAATCTTTTTAAATTTATTGAGACTTATTTTATGGCTTAGCATATAGTCTATCCTGGATAATATTCCAAGACCCCTTAGAAGAATGTGCATTTTGCTCTTTTTGGGTGGACACCTATAGAATATTTGTTTTCTATATATCTAATGTCTTTTTTATTCCTCTCTTACTGACCTATTTTGTGTTAAATAGATATTTTCTAGTGTACTATTTTAACACCCTTGTCATTTCTTTTACTATATTGTAAATGTTATCTTTTTACATCATTTTAGGGGCTGCCCTTGGGATTAAAATTTACATCTTAATTTATAACAATCTGTTTCAGATTCATTCCAACTTAATTTAAATAGTATACAAAACATTACTGTTATATCACTCTGTTCTCTCTTCCCCAGCTTTGTGCTGCTAATATCATATAAATTGCATGTGTATAAGGTACTCTTTATTTCTTCCTGTGGATGTGAGTTACTGTTTAGTGTTCTTTCATTTCAGCCTGAAGGACTCCCTTTAGTATTTCTCGTAAGGTAGATCTGCAAGCAACAAGTTCTTTCAGTTTCTCTTCATCTGGGGATGTTTTAGATTTCTTCATTTTTGAAGAATTTAGGGTTGACAGTCTTTCTTTCAGCACTTTGAATGTATCATCCTATGGACCACTGGCTTCCATGTCTTTTGATGAGAAATCAGCTGTTAATCTTGTCGAGGATCTCTTGTACATAAGTCACTTCTCACTGTTTTCAAGATTCTCTCTTTATCTTTGTCTTTTGATAGTTTGTGGATGCTATGTCCAGGTGTGGGTCTCTTTGGATTTATCCTACTTAAAGTTCATGGAGTTTCTTAGATATGTGAATTAATGTTTTTCCTCAAATTTTGGAAGTGTGCGGCCATTATTTCTTCAAATACTCTTCCTGCCTCTTTCTCTCTCTTCTCTCTGTGTTCTGCTCTGGGGTTCCCTTTATGTGTATGTCAGTATGTCGGTGACGTTCCATGGGTCTCTGATGATCTGCTTATTTTTCTTCGTTCTTTTTTCTCTCTATCCTCAGCAAAAATAGGTAGGTGAGACCCTATCAAACTAAAAAGCTTCTGCATAGCTTTTTTTCCTGTATAGGCATCATACATTCTTTTTCTTTGCCTGTTCAGTAATATTTTGTTGAATACTGGACATTTTAAGTAACAGAATGTTGCAACTCTGAAAATCACATCCCTCCAAGCCTTTGGTTAACATCCAGCGTTCTGAAAACGTTGATTCTGACCATTTTTGAAAGTATTCCTTGTTTTTGTAAAGCTACAGATTTTTGGAGGTCTTTACTCTGCCATTTCAACTATATCACCTCATAATTATATTTAAGCCCTATAAATAGCATTCTGGTTGCAGCATGAGGGGCAATTAGAGAGCAGCAATCCTTGAAACAAGTTCAGTCCCAGGAAACAGTTGCAACAATCCAGACCAGAAATCATGGTGACCATAAAATGGGGTGGAGATGGGGGTGAGGAGTGAATGCTCTGGAGAGATACAAAGCCATTATAATCCACAATTTGTGTTTTTTGTGGGAGGGATAAATCAAGGTTCCTGGTTCGGGCACCTTGATGGAGTGTGGCACCACTCCCAAGGTGGGAAACCCAGGGAGGAAAGAGATGCATGGCCCGCAGAGCCAATAGTGGTCCCTACAAGACACACTCAGAAGAAACACCAGAGGAGTTTGGTGGATGCTCCAGTACCAAGTGGACCTGGAGGCTGACAACCTGAGACTTGACGACCAATAAAATTGAGAATCATGCCTGGTAATCAGTGGTGCCTTGTAGGCAGTACCCAGCAGAGAAGGATCCATATCAGGAAAAGCATGGTAAACACCACATAGCCGGTGAAAGAAATTTTCAGGAGCTAACATAATTCATCCTCTGGGGAACCTCAGAAATATATCCAAGGAAAACAAGAACTTGTTGGGGGTCTGGAGTGCTGCAATAGCAGGTGGAGTGAAAGCTAAGAAAACATTCATAACCATGTCCAAATGACCTCACTGTAAACTTCAGGTTACTGCAGCCTTATGAAAGACAACGGACAAATTACTTCCTTGGCCCAGGCTTGACCCCTTTAAACTAGCCTACACACTGTCCCATAACCTAGGGGTCAGGAAACACAGGGCTGCCACACTACCACCCACCAACATATGTGAGGACAGCATTAAGGGGAAAGCAAGAAACAGGAAAGGTTTGTAGCTGAAGAGAGAAATGCGTCATGTTGCTCACAGCTAGACTTTACACCCACAGTCAAATGAGTCCATCCTGTGTCTGTTCTCAGAGATCAATGCAATTGTTAAAGCCACGGAGGTTTCTTTCTTTCTGTTTTTATAGATTGGCCCTGACCTAACATCTGTTGCCAATCTTCCTTTCTTTTCTTCTCTGAAGCCCCCCAGTACATAGTTGTATATTCTAGCTGTAGGTCCTTCTAGTTCTGCTATGTGGGACACCACCTCAGCATGGCTTGATGGTTGGAGCTAGGTTGGAGCCCAGGATCTGAACTGATGAACCTCGGGCCACAGAAGTGGAGGCCGTGAACTCAACCACTGGGCCCCAGGGCCAGCCCCCAGACGTTTCTTGTTAGCATCTCATTGTCTCTCATGGGAAAATTGGGGGTGAGACATGCTGATGCCTTAGTCTGTTAGGGAGGATAACACTATGCCCACGGGAGTGGCTGGACCAATGGGTCCATGACACAAACCATCGTAATGATGGGACAGGAAGATGAGGACTTTTTCAGATTTTCTGTCTTTTTGTAATCAGAAAACTTTTTTTCTTTGACTCTTTAAGCTAAATTCACCACAAAAGCCATACTCTTCAGGGCCGGCCCCGTGGTCCAGTGATTAAGTCCGGCGTGCTCCACTTTGGCAGCCCAGGTTTGCAGGTTCTGATCTCTGGTGCAGATCTAGACCACTTGTCAAGCCATGCTGTGGCACTGACCCACATACAAAATAGAGCAAGACTGGCACAGATGTTAGCTCAGGGCTAATCTTCCTTAAGCAAAAAAAAAGGGGGGAAGACTGGCAACAGATGTCAGCTCAGAGCAAATCTTTCTCACCAGAGGGGGAAAAATAAGCCATATTCTTCACTATGTCTTTCTCAGTGCAAAAACAGAATGAAGTGGACGTGAAAGAAGTTGCTATGAGGAAGGGAAGGCTGTGCAGGGTGAGTCTGGGGGTGCTGGATGACCCAAGGTGAAAAATAAGCACACGCTTACTGCATTAGCAAGATAGACACACTGTGAAAAAAGGGAAAACGACTTCCCTAGGAGTTACCTCTCCTGCTCTCTGATCCAAAGAGATTTGGACCATCTGGACATCTTGCAATATATCACATTGATCCATTGCATCAAGGTCTTGCAACCTCGGCACTATTGACATATTGGGCCAGACAATTCTTTAGGGGGCTGTCCTGTGCATTGTAGGATGTTTAGCAGCATCCCTGGCCTCTACCTACCACATGCCAGTGGTACCCACCTCCCTGTTGTGATAACCAAAATGTCTCTAGATATTGTTAATGTCCCTTGTGGGGGAAAATCATTCCCAATTGAGAACCACATCACATCAATGATATCACATTGAACAGGCAGGATGAGCAATAGATGGCCAGCATGCTAGTGGCCTTGGCAAGACACATATGCTTGAGAGAGAGGAGGATCAATTCTGGACTGCCAGCTCAAAGGGGGGATCCTTGGTGAGAGTGCGGTGCCACCTTCTAGAATGCCCTAGACACAGTGCATCAGTGATCTCCAACAAGAAGAATACACAGGTTTGAGAACCAGAAGATAAAAGAAGCAGGAGAAGCCACACTTAACATTATTCCCAGTTACCCACTGGAGGGCTTTGTCTTTCTTGTCCCTGGGCTCTGCAGGGTTAGATTTCCCATCTGCAGCAAAAGTCCCACTGAACCATGACCTGTGGCTGCCACCTGAACACTGTAGACTCCTTGTGCCCAGAAACCAGCAGCCAAGAACAGCAGACTCACCTTGGCATCATTAATTGACCCTGATGAGCAGAAGAAAAGGCTGCTGTTCACAATGGGGGCATGGTAGAACCTGTGGAACTCCACTCGGGTGCCTCTGGGTACTCCTTGCCCAACTGAAACTATGAATGGGGGAGTACCACAACCCCAGCCTAAGAAGAGTACGGTTATTGAGGTCCGAGATCCCTCAGGAATGAGGGTTTGAGTCGCACAAAAGGTAAGCACTGACACAAACAGATGAAATCTGAAGGTGAGGGGAATTGAGAATGGGTAATGGAGGAGGAAGACAGTGAGCCCTAGCTGCAGCCGGGACTGAGGACAGCAACAATGGCTGCAGTCCATCCCAGAAATCTTCCACTTTTAGCTGCCTCTCAGGAAGAGAGTCCTAGGGAACCCTGAAGGAACAGATCTCTAAACATTTATGGGGAAGTGGATCCGCGTGGAGCATGCCAACCAGCCGTGGAAGCCATGAAGGTGCATCACTCTTGAAGGTTCTCCCTCCAAGAAGAAAACTTACTCAACTAATACTTGACAAGGGTGCCAATAACACACAATGGGGAAGAATAGTTTCCTCAATAAACGGTTTTGGGAAAACTGGATACCCGCATGCGAAAGAATGAAATTGGATTCGTATCTTAGGCTACACAAAAATTAATTGTAAATTCATTAAAGATTTAAATGTAAAACCTGAAACTGTAAAACTACCATAAGAAAATGCTGGGAAAACACTCCCTGACATCGGTCTTGGCAATGACTTTTTTCGTTATGACACCAAAAGCATAGGCAGCAAAAGCAAAAACAGACAAGTGAGATAACGACAAATTAAACAGCTTCTGCACAGCAAAAGAAACCATCAACAAAATGAAAAGGCAACCTATGGAATGGGAGAAAATATTTGCAAATGATATATCTGATAAGGGGTTAATATCTGTAATTGATAGGGAACTCATACAACTCAATAGTAAAAATAGTAAATCATCATAATAATAATTTGATTAAAATGTGGGCAAAGGACCTGAAAAGATATTTTTCCAAAGAAGACATACAAATAGCCAACAGGTACATGAAAAGGTGCTCGGTCACTAATCATCAGGGAAATGCAAATCAAAACCACAATGAGGTATCACCTCACACCCATCAGAATGGCCATTATCAAAAAGACAAGAAATAACGTGTTGGCGAGGATGTGGAAAAAGGGGAACCCTTGTGTACTGCTAGTGGGAACGTAAATTGGTGCAGCCACTATGGAAGACTGTGTGGAAGTTCCTCAAGAAATTAAAAATAGCACTACCATATGATCCAATTCCCCTTCTGGATCTTTCCAGAGCAAATGAAATCAGGATCTTGAAGGATATCTATACCCCCATATTCACTGCAACATTCTTATTCAGTGTCTCAGTTTTGCTAACGCACTAAGCATGTGCTTATTTTTCACCTTGGGTCATCCAGCACCCCCAGGCTCACCCTGCACACCCTTCCCTTCCTCATAGCAACTTCTTTCACTTCCACTTCATTCTGCAGCTCTTCACTGCCCATTGGTCTTCATGATAGCCAAAATATGGGCACAACCTAGGTATCTGTCAATAGATGATTGGATAAAGAAGATGTGGTTAAGTTCACGGCCTCCACTTCTGTGGCCCGAGGTTCATCAGTTCGCATCCTGGGCTCCGACCTAGTTCCAATCATCAAGCCATGCTGAGGTGGTGTCCCACATAGCAGAACTAGAAGAATTCATGCTTTTCTCTCTAAAACCTAGAAAACTCTCTGAGTGATGCTTTTGAATAGTTCCTCTCCTGCATTCTCTCTAACATTTCCTTCTCAAATTTTGATCAGACGTACCTTAGACCTTTTCATTCCAGCTTCCTCATCTCCTAACCCCATTTGTATTTTTCATCTTTCTTCTGTTTATTTCTACCTGCTGCATTCTGGTTAAATTCTTTATAATTATTTGCCAAGTTCACTAATTTCTCCCTCAGTTATGTATAATCTGCTTTTAACCATTCTATTTTAAATTCCAATTTTAAATTGCTAGATTTTATATCTGCTTCTTTTTCAAATCCTCCTTTTCCTTTTTGATACTCTCTTTTTCCTAAGTCATACCACTGATGATCTATTTTATTTCTTTAAACTTACTACATTATTTATTTTATTTTCTGCTGGAAATAATACAAAATTTTGAAGTCTTTGCAGGTTTTTTGCTACTGATTTTCACTAGTGATATCTTATTTATTTTTATTTTAAAGTATTTTATCATTTCTCTTTCTTTTTTTTTTTTTGAGGAAGATTAGCCCTAAGCTAACATCTGCTGCCAATCCTCCTCATTTTTCTGAGGAAGATTGGCTCTGAGCTAACATCCGTCCCCACTTTCCTCTACTTTATATGTGGGACGCCTACCACAGCATGGCTTGCCAAGCAGTGCCATGTCCGCACCCGGGATCCGAACCAGTGAACCCTGGGCCGCCTAAGTGGAAGGTGGGCAGTTAACTGCTGTGCTACGGGGCCAGCCTCATATTTTACAACTTTTAAATGTACAGTTCAGTGGCATTAAGTACATTCACTTTGTTGTGCAACCATCACCACCATCTGTCTCCAGAACTTTTTCATCTTCCCAAACTGAAACTCTGTCCCCATTGGACATTAACTCCCCATTTTCCTCTCTCTCCAGCCTCTGGGAACCACCATTCTGCTTTCTGTCTCTGTGAATTTGACAACTCTAGTGGCCTCATATAAATGGAATCATACAATATGTATTGTTTTTTGTCTAGCTTAAGATCTTCAAGGTTTGCCTATGTTGCAGTGTGTACCAGAATTTCCTTCCTTTTAAGGATGAATAATATTCCGTGGAATGCATATAGCACATTTTGTTCATTCGTTCTGTGTCGATGGACAATTTGGGTAATATAGATTTTGAAGTCAGCAATGAATTGTGAACAAACCCTCCTGTCTTGTACATACAAGAATGATATTAGAGACAGTTGAGAGGATGGCTTCTAAATATTTGTTGGATGAATCAGTAAATGGCGTGAATTGTTTTTTCCAGCTGTGCATGGAGTTTGAGCCATTTCGACTCAGTTTGCATCGTGATCAATGGGGCCTATTTGGGTGGTAATTGAGTAGGGCAGTGGTTCTCAGTGTGGGATTGGAGGAACATTCCCACTAGGAGATATACCAGAATCGTCTGGAGGCTTTGACAAGTTATCCCACCATTTTTGGTTGAGACATGGGGTGAGGAAAGTAGTTTTTGAGAACCAATGAGCTAGTGTTAGTATGAATCTCGTAAGCAGATGGCCCCCAGCATTCGTTCCCCCTTTTCTGGGAACAGCCCTGGAGTTCCATTTGGGGATCCACTTCTCTCTCATTGTCCAGCTGTGTGTTCGTGGTGGCGCTTTATCCTCAGTTCCAGGGATAAAGCACGTGACCCAATCTTAGATCAAACATCAGATTGTTTCCCTCAGACCAGGGTGGTTGTTTCAGGAGTGGGCACATGGCCCAAGCCGGTCACATGCGAATACATCTTAGGGCTACCAGAAGAGGCTCTTGCTTTTTACGCTGAACTTGAACCTGGAAGGATGTAAAGCTGGAGCTGCAGCAGCCATATTGCCCCATGAGAGGTCCTCCTGGAGCCGCCAGAGACACGCCAGGAGCCTGAGAAGGAAGAAAGCTTGTGGAAGTCAGAGCTGAGAGATGGGAAAAACCACTGCTGATGATATTGCTCGAGCTCTGACTGCAGCAGTGCCTGAAGCCAGATTCACTCTTGACCATTTGGGTGTGTGACCAATAATCTTTTCCTTAAGTCACTTGCATTGAAAGACTTTTAGTTAATAGTCTGAAAGACTGGGATCCAGTAACTGGCATTGAACTTGGTTGCCCAGGAATCTCTAGGTCCCAAATCCTAGGTTGCTGCACTCGAAGTGTCCTGAGCTGGGGGCCACTTCTAAGAATGAAACGAGGTGTGTTGCTCCATTGCTGTTATGCGGTGGGATACACATCACAGTTCTGGGAAAAATCACCTGTGCACCAACGCGACTCCACACTGTGCTATCACCATTCTCCAGATTTACCACTCCCTTGTCAGCAAATTTGGGTTATGAAACAGATCTGTAGCAGAAGAGATTGCGTATATTCTTTGCAATGCATGCAAATATACGGACACATATACATAAATATATGCATATTATTTACATATGCGTAGGATCATTTTGGAAGGAAACACAAAGACTTGGCCACCTCAAGGTGAGGAAACTGAGCATCTAGGAGATGAGGTAGGAGTGAGACTTTTCATTGTGTACCCTTCGCATATTTTGAATATTCCTTAATCAAAAAAGTAATTTAAATTAAATCATTAAAGAACTTTTAAAAAATTAAAGAAAGGCCTCCCCTGGATCCTCTCTGTCCTCTCTCAGCCAGCATCTATGTGGCTTCATCACTAAACCATCTGCTTTTGTCACTTTACTTCTTTTTTTTTTTTTAAAGATTTTATTTTTTCCTTTTTCTCCCCAAAGCCCCCCGGTACACAGTTGTGTATTCTTCGTTGTGGGTTCTTCTAGTTGTGGTATGTGGGATGCTGCCTCAGTGTGGTCCGATGAGCAGTGCCGTGTCCGCGCCCAGATTCGAACCAACGAAACACTGGGCCGCCTGCAGCGGAGCGCGCGAACTTAACCACTCGGCCACGGGGCCAGCCCCTGTCACTTTACTTCTTGAAAGCGAGACCACGTGACATCCTCGGGTCCGTGGAATGACCCCACCTGCACGGAGAACCCAGGGTGCAGTGTGGCCCGAGGCAGAGAGCACAAAAGCTCACAAACCTGGAAGAGCCATCCTCCAAAGTGACTGAGCCATCTCTCTGGGGAGAGCTGAGATTCCCAGCAGGGCCGTGACACTGCAGAGCAAAGGCCCCTTTTGCAGACATTTTGGGAGTTGGGACTCCCTGCCTGACAGACAGGGGCCCCTAATCAGACTCCTGGGTAGGCGGTGGCCTGGGGAAAGTCTGCACATGGGCAGAGGCAGCCCGCACAGACTGCCTCCTCCTTCCTTTGTAAGAATGAACAGAGAGCCAAGGACGACCAGGTACGTGAGGGAAGCACAAGGCTCACTGAGCTGACAGAAAAACAGACCCTAAGAGGGACAGAGGGAAATGAAGAGCATCCAAATAGCACCTTGAGCAAGATGAAGACAGTGGGACCACATCGCATCTATCAGCAATAAGAACACACTAGGTGCAGAGACCATTAGGGGCAAGAGTTACTTGGAGATTAAAAATATAGTTGCTGAAGTTAAAAAAAGTCCAAGAAAAATCTAGAACATAAAAGAATGAAAAGAGAAAGAGGCCTGAAATATGAAAGACAAGATAAGAGTGAAAGAGGACAATCCCCATGGCCACGGTTTTGCTAGGGAAATCTCCTCCAGCGGGAGCGTCTGAAAGAGAGGGCAGAGAAAGGGCTAGGGAGGAAAGGTCAATAAGAAGCAAATCACACAGAGTTAAGGAAGGATTTTCATTTGCAGCATGAAAAGCCCACTTAGTGGGAAGCACAAGAAATAGGAAAAAATATACTGTTTCACACTCCGACCCATCTTCATGAAATTTCAGTCCCGGGGGTCTAGTGGTTAAGATTTGGTGCTCTCGCTGCCGAGGCCCAGGTTCATTTTCCCGCCAGGGAACCACATCACTCGTCTGTCATTGTCACACTGTGGTGGCTGTGTGTTGCTGTGATGCTGAAAGCTGTGCCACTGGTATTTCAAATACCATCAGGGTCACCCATGGTGGGCAGGTTTCAGCAGAGCTTCCGGGCTAGACAGACTAGGAAGAAGGACCTGGTCACCCACTTCTGACAAAACTGGCCACGCAAACCCTCTGAAATAGCACTGGGAGGTGAGATGATGATGCAAAGACCAGGCAGGGTTCTAGACGGGGAATGGACTTGGTGGCACTGACAACTAACAAAGTCTAAGGAGAAGATTCCAGACCTTAAACAACAAACAACACAGTAACAAACGTATAGGCCCTCACAGAGGTATAGGCATCAGATTGGCATCAGACCTAATGTAAGCTGGGGGACAGATGGAGCAATGTCAGAATTTTGAGAGAAAACGGTTTTGGACTGGGATTTTTAAATGCAGTCAATCCAGCTATTGAACGAAGGGGCAGAAAAAAAGAATTTTTTCACACTGTAAGAAATTCAGAAAGTTTGCTCTCATAGACCTTTTTTTATCATAGATATTTGACGATCTCCTCTGGAAAAACAAGGGAGAAAGCCAGCCAGAGGAGCGACGGGATCCAGCAGTGGCCCTGACCCGGAAGAAGGAGGAGCAGAGGTGGCGGCAGGTGGGAGGCATGGGAATGAGGAGGGAGGGCGGGCAGAGATGCCCTCCTCTTCCGTGGGAGAGGCTGGAAATAGTCACCACTGTTGGTGGGACAGGAAAGACAGGTATACATTGGTAGAGAGGGCATCACTGGCTGAAAATAGGTAAAAATTGCAAAGAAAACTCGAAAGTAACCTAGAAATGATATATACTTACTAGAATTATGCATAAATAAGTCCCAAAACCACGTTGTTCTAGTGTGCACCAACACTGTGGATACCTGAATGGAAACATTCAATTTTGATTAATCTTTTTGGGACAATTTTAACAAACGTCATTTGTTTTTGCTGCTTAGCATCCATTCCCGCTCTTTCTGGGAACAAGCCTCTGCTTTTCCTCTGGAAACAGTCCCCCACTTCCAGTCCCTGTGCTGTAAGTGACCTAACTTCACCCCCTCTCACCCGAGGGGATCCGGGGTGAGCACCTGATCCAGGCCAATCGGTGCATCCTGTCACCGTGGCCACAGTGATGGATTTGGGGGTGGGCTTGTGATCTGAGGCTGTCCCACAAGACTCAGTCCTGGAGTTATTGTTGGAATGGTTGGAGAAAGAATTGCCTTTTCTTCCTGGATGGCTAGCTTAGACTAAGAAACTGACCAACTGTTTTCCAAAGTGATTGCACCATTTTATATCCCAACCAGTTCCTCCACATCCTTGCCAGCACTTAGTGCGGCCAGTCTATTTAATTTTAGCCATCCTAATAGTCCTTTTTAATGGCTGCACAATATTCCCATGATATCCCTACTGATGAGCTTTTGCCTCACTTCCTGTGTTTCTGCCTCTAGAAACAACGGAATCCGACTCTGTATGCTCCCGGAAATTGCTTCTTTTGTTCAACATAATGTATGTGGTGTTTATCCACATTGACGCAGGTAACTGTGTTTTGTTCGTTTTTACTGCTGCATATTATTCCCTTGTATGGGTATTCTACGATTTGTTTATCCAATCTACTGTTGATGGATATTTGGGTTGTTCCTAGCTTTTACCATTATGAGGTTTCTTATAAAAATATCTTCATACATTCCTGTAAGAGTTTCTTTAGAGCAATGGTCTTCAAAGTTTTTTGCTTGTGTATTCTCTAAAAGAATTTTTAAAATCTAGGTGCTGTCTTGAGCATTTTAAACTGAACTTCTAAAATTTTTTTCCTTGTGAATGCTTGCAAAGAATGCAATTTCTGGCACATTGTAGTTTTAACATTTGAAAATAAAATTGCTATTTCTTTAAAAATATTATAAATAACATAGAAATTGAATACCGATCATAAGCTATTTAAAAAATACATGAACAGGGTCTTTTCTAATAGAAACTTTACAGGTTTTTTTTCTCCTTGACTGTCCATTTACCTCCTTCACAGCATTGTATCTTATCGTAATGGATTTTTATGTTGGAAAATCTTTTGTTTTAATCAGTGTAGGCACGGAGAAACCTCATTCACATAAATAAATAGGAATGGAGACAATTTTGTTACAGCAGTGACACTCAATTCTTTGAACTCTTTCCAAGATAAATGCCAAAACACACATAGTGATCTAACATTAATTTTTAATTGTCTATTAATGGATATATCTGTCTTCCTTTTTGTTGAAAACAAAACAGTGTAAACTGCTTGCCTTGCAAAAGGATTTATTAGCCAGTCATTAGGGACATTAGATTTCAAAATATCTGGGAAACACACCAAAAAGCCTTTACCAAGACCTATCAAATCACGATACCGTATTTCTTACTCCTTCACTGAGAGGCTGAAAGGTATCCTCTTTAACCCAATATATCTAAAACATTTGGAAAGAATTGAAATATTGCACATTTTGATAAACCTTTGTCAATATATTTTGAAAACTTTTTAAATGGAAAATTCTATATATGGAGAAGTTGGAAAAAATAGTGCACAGAACCCAATGTATCCATCATTATGTGTCAACCGTTGTCAATTGTGGGCAATCTCGTTTCATCTAAACCTCTATCCCTTCCTCTCCTGATTCTTTGAAAGCCAGTCCTCGATGTCATATCATTTCATCTGTACACATTTCAGCAAATAACTCTAAAGCAGTAGGATTCTCCCTTTTATTAATATCACATCTGAAAAACAAATATTTAATATTAAATATCCAGGCAGTTTTTGCAGTTTCCTGTCATAATTCTTTTTACATTTTACTTGAATATGGATCCACATCAGGTTCATACATTGCAGCTTGTAAATGGTGCGTCCACTTCCTTCTGGAGGCGTATGGTGGCTGGTTGCATCTCTTTAGTGATACCTAGCAATCGTTTAGGATCACTGCTTAGATCCATTCATTTATTGCGGTTATAAAATGCTGATACTTTAATTTTATCATTCCCTCTGTGTTTATTAGCTGGACTATCTGTATAAAAAGAAAGCTTTGGCCATTGAGATGGGGGCCAGCCCAGTGGCGTAGTTGTTAAGTTCACACCCTCTGCTTCAGTGGCCTGGGGTTCACAGGTTTGGATCCTGGGCTCGGACCTACACACCACTCATCAAGCCAGGCTGTGGTTGCATCCCACATATGAAAAAAGAAAAATAGAGGGAGATTGCCACAGATGTTGGCTCAGGACCAATCTTCCTCACAAAGATATATATCTATATCTATATCTATATCTGTATCTGTATCTATATCTGTATCTATATCTATATCTATATCTAAAGAAAACTTTGGCCATTGGGAGCTCTTTCAGGTTGCCTCTTGTCTCCTTTTGATGTGCTGCCAACCCCCAACCCCTTAATTTTGCACTTCCTTACTTTTTGGTACTAAAAGATACTGATACTGATATTTCTGACTCCAGTCCAGCACCAGTTTATTCTAGCATTCTTCTTTTGCTCATTTGTAATTTCTTTCTGTGACAGTGAGAAACTTGGCTCTCATTAGCTACAATATATTTGCTGAGTAGTTGAACTCTAGGATACTATAGTTTCAAATTTGCTACTTCTCCCATCTTAGGGTGAAATCATTCAGTATTTCACCATTATATATATTTGTAGATGCCTTTTACTAGATTGTAGAACTTACTTTCTATTCTTACTTTCAGAGTTTTATAATGGTTCTTGAATTTTGTCAAATGCTATCCTGCATCTATTGAGATGATTACATGGTTTTTCTTCATTAGTCTGTACACGGTGAATTGCACTGACTGATGCTTGAATGTGGAATCAGCCTTGCGTTTCTGTGATGAAACACACTCGTGGGTATTACCCTTTTTATATATTACTGGATTTCATCCGCTGACAATTTGTTGAGGAACTTTGCATCTATGTTTATGAGAGATAAATGACAACTTTTGTTTCTTACAATGTCTTTCCCTGATTTTAGTGTTAATGCTGGCTTTGTAAAATGAGTTGGGAAGTGTTCCTTTTTTACTTTCAGAAGGGGTAATGTAGAGCTGACATTATTTTTTCTTTAAATACTTGATAGAATTAGACAACAAAATAATCTGGGCCTGGAGTTTCTTTTTTTGGAAGGTTTTAAAGTATAAATTTAATTTCCTTGAGAGATGTAGGACTATTTAGGCTATCTGTTTCTTCTTGAGTGTGCTTTGGTAGTTTGTGTCTTTCAAGGAATTGAAAGACTATTTAAAGATGATTTCACCTAAAGCATCAAGTCTATGGGCATAGAGTTGTTCACAGCATTTCCCTAATGGCTATTTAATTTCTGTGGGGTGGGTAGTGGTGTCTCCTCTTTTATTGGTGATCTTGGTAGTTTGTGTCTTCTCCTTTTTTTTGCTTGGAAAATATTTTTTAGAGGTTTATTAATTTTATTGGTCTTTTCAAAGAAACAGTTTTTGGGTTCATTGATATTTCTCTATCGTTTTATCTGTTTTTAATTTCATGATTTCTGCTCTCATTTTTATCATGTTTTGACCTTTCTACTTGCTTTGTGTCTGCTTTGCTCTTCTTTCTCTAGTTTCTTAAGGTGGATGCAAAAATTACTTTTTTGAGAACTTTCTTATTTTTGAAATATGCATTTAATGCTTGCTATGGTCTGGATGCTTGTGTTCCCCCAAATTCATATGTTGCATTAGTGTGGTATGTTTGTTGCAGTTGAGAAGCCAATATTGAAACAGTGTTATTAATTAAAGTCCACAGTTTACAGGAGGATTCAGTCTTTGTGTTGTACTTTCTATGGGTTTTGACAAATGTATAGTGACATGTATCCAGCATTACAATATCATACAGAATAATTTCACTGCCCTAAAAGTCATCTGTGCTCCACTTATTCATCCATGACCCCCACCCCTGGAAACCACTGATCTTTTACTGTCTCCATAGTTTCGCCTTTTCCAAAAGGTTATGGTGTTAGAATTGTGCAGTATGTAGCCTTTTGAGATTGGCATCTTTCACTTCGTAATATGCATTTAAGTTTCCTCTGTGTCTTTTCATGGCTTGATAGCTCATTTCTTTTTAGCATTGAATAAAATTTCATTATCTGGAGGTACCACCGTACTTTTATCCATTCCCCTATGGAAAGACATCTCGGTTGCTTCCAAGTTTTGGTAATTACAAACAAAGCTGCTATAAATATTCATGTGCAGATTTTTGAGTGGACACAAGTAATATATTTTTAAATAAAGAGATGAGAAAGGAGGGCTTTTTAAGGATGACAGAAGCCATAAAGAAAACATTTGTTAAGATTTTCAGACTGAGCAAAAAACTTAATTAAGAGACAAACAGCAGGGGGTGGTCTTGGCAAGACATTGACAACAGTGGACAGTTCTGTTTTACTTCGCGTATGTGAATTTAAATGAGGCAAGAGTCTCAAACTCTTTGACTATTTTGTCGTGTTTCATTTTGTTCCTGCATGCCTGTGGTAGAAGAGGGAAATATCAGGGATCTCCTTTGGAGTTGTCTAAGAAATCTCCTAAGTATTTCGACTGGTTAGGAATTTCTAGCTTTCAATTTACATCTCACTAATAGAGAAGCACATTACTAAGTAAGACGACCATAATTTCACAGACTTTTGGAGATGAAAGGTTATTTTCACGGGCCAGAGCTACAATTTTCAAGCACTCGATATCTCACAGACTCCTTTGTAGGAATAATATTTGCTGTTTTTCTCTGTAGCTGTCAGGGAAAAGAACAATTTTTCCCCTTCTTTATTGCTGACATTTCTTTCAGCAGCAATTAGAAGCTCCTATGGTTTGAAAAGCCATCACTAGAATTCCATGAGATAGCGCTGAAAGAAAAGAGGAGGCCTGAGCAGCCATTAACACTCTGAACATGGAAATGAAAGGGGCAGAAAAGGACTGTGAACAGGTGTTCTATAGAGCAGGTAATATTTTGTTTTCTTGTATCATAAATAAAGGCCTTTCTTGAATCAACAAGAAAAGTACATATAATTTAACAGAAAAAAATCAACTAAGAATATGAATAGGCAATTAAGAGGAAAAGGCATACAATTGTCCCAAATGGAAGGCCTCCCATCTCAGGCTACATAGTCGCTGAGGGAATGCTTGAAGACAGAATCGAGACTCTGTTTTCCATGACCAATTTGCATTTTCTCCAGTGCACAGGAAGTAGCTGCTCAAGACCCACAGTCTTCTCTCCATGCTGTGGACGCAGGAGTATCGGCCTGGGCAGCTTAAGGCAGTTAAACCTATGTGTTCACCTCCACCACAAAAACTCACAAGGCCCGTGTGGATTTGGTACCTTTGGGCAATGTCCCTTCCGTGTGTATCAAATGTGTACAAAATATATGCCGAGATAGCTGAATGAGTTAACTTTAGGCACAAAAGTATTCATGATAAGTCAGTTTGGAACTGATAAATGTCTCCCCAAAATACTTATTTTTGTTTTGGAGGAGTTCATCCTTAGCCTTCTTTTCTTTTTCCTGGCAAAAATGAGATGGGAGAGACATTTCTAGCTAATAACAAGAAAATCCATCGTGCCTTCCACATGTTAAAAGCACGCCTTTCCGTCCTCTACAGCAGGAGGGCACGCATCCCCGCATTCCGGGTGGTAGCTAATGTTGTCTGAGAAGTTAAATCACAGTATCAATAGGGGAGTGTTAACATTGTAAGTGAAGCAGGGCTTTCATTTGCAAACGGTGAGTTGTGCCTGTTGCCTGCGTTGTGGCTGCCCTCCCCTCCACACTGAGCAGAGACCCCAGAGGCACCCGTAGCCCACCTTTCTGCTTGTGGCTGTTTTTCTATATTAATCTGAACTCACAAGTCCAAGTGGCAGATCAAACTGCCCCTTCACACTAAGAATGTCCCCAGAGAGGTGCTTCAGGCCCCCCAGGGGCCCCAGCAGGGCCAGCGCCCGGAGGCAGAGGAGGAGCACCGAGCAGGGCCGTGTGGGGACCCAGGGCCCGCCAGAGTCCCCCTCTTAAGTGCTTGTCACTCTGCCTACTGCGGGGGGTGGGGGTGGACGTCTCCTGGTTTCTGTGGAAATGCAGGTCCACCTCGGTGAAGGAACCTACTAAACCTTGTTTCCCTCTCGGGTCAAAGCACGGGGAACCTGAGAACAGGGCATTTGACAGAGAACCTAGAGGGAGGTCAGGGTCATAGAACGTCTCCAGCAAGGTGCCTGTCTTCAGTTCCGTGTCTGCTGCCGTCTAGAATCACATACAGGAAACCGTCTTTATGAAGGAGAGGAAACGGTGGGGTGGGGAGATGCACCACGGGCCAGTTTGGAACAGTGAGGGCAGCGGATGGCCACGTTCGGGATGCAGCGTTCCTTGGCTTGTCTGGGTCTCCATTCTCTGGACTAACCCTGGCAGAGAATTTCTTTGGCACACAAGTGTTACAGAGACATGGTGGGGAGAAGGAAAAGGAGCTCTTATTAAAAACAGACCATAGCCAAAAAGCTTCTTCCTCAGGCTTTTCTGAGGGCTTCTGGGTCACCTGAATAATCATGGTCCAGACTTTTATATACCCCAATGCCTGAACTAAGTGCAAGCTGAAAAATTACTGCTACCATATATTTCAGAACCTAAAGTTCGCACTGAGTGAGCTCAGACTGTAGCCCTCTGGTGATACTAACAAGCTTATTTCTCGTGTTTGTGCAAAAGTGTTTTCACGTGCGCACAGAATGGCTGCTGCGCCCATTTCTGGGGCATGTATAGGTGCTCACACGTTGCTGCGTGATGGATAATGGCCTGAATCCCCCGCCCACTTGTCCCCAGAAGTCATAGGATGCCCTTTGAAGAACAGGCTGAAAGCTCATCTTTCAATTTTATCTTATTGTTTTTTAAATACAATTTGGTGGAAAGAGTTTCCACCTTAAAGAGAAGAGAAAGATTTCAGAGTAGGACTCACGTTGATCTGCTCAGGTAAACCATTTGCTTTTTTTCTGATAAATGCAGTTTATTCCTTACGAACATTATTTCTCCCCCCTCGTCAGCCAGGATGGAGTTATAAACAGCAGGGCTTTGCTCCTGGGGCATTCCCCTGCCTCACACCCTTGACAGTGGCAGTTTCTCATGAGGGCACCTCGTTAACCTTTCCTGACCAGCGTGCCATCCGTCTCCAATGCTCCAGGAGAGCAAGCAGGGAGGATGGTATCACTACTTTTGGCAAATGAGGGTAGGATAATCTGCCCAAGTTCCAGACCATCCCACCATTTCCCAAGCGTGTCCCTCCCTTTCCCATCCCTACAGGCTTCTTTCAGTCCTGTGTGGTGGAGATGGTGCAGGCAATAGGGCTTCACGAGGTGGGTGGAGGGAATCATGATTCTGTGGCAGGAGCTGTTCTTGGAACGGGTCGATCTGTCCTCCAAGTGCAGGGAGAGGAATGCCTGGCAATAGAGGTGTTTAGTACCATTTTTAAGTGAACTAATGGAGGGATCGATGGATATAAAATGAGGAGGGTGCTGATGGCCAGCCCTGAACAGGCTGTTGAGCGGGGGAAGCAGGATGATGGTGAAGTCCTGAGGGAGAGATGTGGCAGCGAGGGTGCAGTGTCTGCAGGGGACGGAGCAGGGAAGGGGACACCCTGGGAGCCCTGAACCCAGTGGCCGAGCTGTGGCGGTTTGCACTAGAGGCGGCACGGTGACTGCAGAGGGAAAAAATCCTCAACAAGTAATTGAGAAAACTGAGTAAAACCTAGACGGTTCTTGCGAAGGAGTCCCTTTTTCACTTCTCTTTCTATGCAGGCTGGCTTCTGAGAGAGCAGCAATTTAAGCCTCTCATTCTCCGAATAAATGGCCTGCTACCAGTCGCCTGGCCAAACACATCACGTGAGTAGCACTGTTTGATGGTGCCTGAGGGCCCGAGGACCGACCCCTCCCAGCACACCCCACAGCACACCCAGGTCCTGCCTGGGCTCCCAGTTTGCGGGGAAACATTGGGAAGGGGTTGCCATCTCCCTTTGATGGCCTTTCATCCCACAGCCCTGGGCACAGGCCTCTTTGTGCAATGGCTGTATTATGTACCCCCGACCCAGAAGTCTCTGTTTCCTCACATTTAAAAGGAGTGGATGGTGTCACCTGATCTCTGAGCTCACTCCTGTCTCCAGGAGTCCAGGCGCAACAGCTCCCGCCCTCCTACAGCCCCCTGTCTGCATCTCTTCCAGCACCACCTTCTCTGCCCCTCAGTGCTCACCACTCCTGTCACTTTCCTGGCAGCTGTGCATTTCCCTCGGAGGCTCAGGACCCCCTCGTCCCTAGCCCTCTCCGGAGACCACAATTCAAGATGACTCAAGGGCAGTTCACCGGAAGACAGAGCATCTCGGTTTCAAAATCATCAGCATTGGGAACAAGCTGATCTCTAAGGAACATGCTCCCCGTGCTGCTCTCCATGCAACCACATCCTAAAGCCAATCTCCCCACAGGCCTCGTCCTTGAAAGGGACCAGCCACAGACGAGAACTACGTTCAGGTTTGCTCCTTCTCTGGGTTTCCATGGAGAGAATTTAGCTGGATGGAGGCATCAGTCCGGTTTCTCCAGAGAAATAGAACCAATAGAATATAAATATATGAAGAAGTTTATTTGACGGAATTGCCTCCTGCGATTGTGGGGGCTGCTAAGTCCAGAATCTGCAGGGCAGGTCAGCAGCTGGAAACTCGGGAAGGAGTCGATATTGAAGTCTCGAGGCAGAATTTCTTCTTCTCTGGGAAACCTCAGTGTTTGCTCTTAAGGCCTTTAACTGATTGGGTGAGGCCCACCCACATCCTGGAGGGCCACCTTTATTTGACCACATCTGCAAAATACTCTCACAGCAACACCCAGATCCGTATTTGATTAAATCACCAGGTACTAGGGTCCATCCAAGCTGACACCTAAGCCAACCATCATACTTGTTTGAAAAGCCCCCTCGAGGATGGCAGGATGGCAGCAAATGCTCAGGACCAGCTTCCATCCGACAGGGCGGCACTTGCTTGGACATAAATGCAGGACTGAGCTGCACAATCAGTGTGGTGGTTCCTCGGCTTGGATGCATCTCCCTTGAATTGTACAGATGCTGGGACAGACTTTACAAGCCAGAGTCGACTAGTTTCCATGGGACTTGGTCAAAGAAGAGATTCCAAGTGTAGAAAGTTGCTACCGTTTCTCTTTTGGCTCTAAAATAGCATTAGAAGGAGTTACAGTGATGTTACCTGGGAACTGGCTGACGGAAGCTGGGTTTTGACGTTTGGTACTTAAATTCAAATGATTCCCAAGCTGTTTATATTTAGGGAATTATTTTTCCTGCCAAGGTAATTGCTGTGGCTGGTTTCGTGTGTGGAGGGCTTGGACCATATCCTGTATGGCGTGATCCCAAGGAGCACTGGGAAAAGCCACTTCTTTCACAGTGTTTTTTTCTGTTCACCTGTCATAGACCCTGAAATTCCACAGGTGGAGATTCATTCTTCAGCATCAACTCCTTGAACAGTTACAAGGAAAATACCCTGAAACTTTGCACACAGCAAGGTCCTGATTTGCTTTGGAGAGGATTGTGTGGGATTTTCCCGGTAGTGAAGGCTGTGAAATCATTCTTGGGTGGGGCCTGACTGGACACCCTCCCTGAGAACAGGAAGTAGGAGGTAGGAAGAAAGAGAAGGATCAGGAGAAAGGTATCTGGAAGACAATGCAAGAAGGTGAGTGGGCAGAAGAGAGATGCCCCGGGGTAGCTACTGGCACAAGACTATTCGAGTAAGAACATGGAAGATGGATCTTCTGTAGTGTAACAGTTGCCGTGAGCCTAACAAATCAGGACTTCCCTCTGTTTACTGGATGTACACTCCACTCCACGGCGCTTGGACTCAGGATGATCTCCTACTCCTGGCATGACCAACTCATCCTGGTTGCCTGGGACTTTCCCAGTTCCAACACTGAAGGTCCTTTGATCAGGGAGTGCTCTCACTCCTGGACAAACGCGGATGTTTGGTCACCCTCCATTCCACCATCACCATGGAAGCTGAGGAGGGAATTTCTTTTGTGAATTTACCAAAGGGGGATACTTTGCCAGGCAAACTTGAGTTTGGGGTGCGAGGACTGAGACCCTAAAGGCAGACAAGAGCTTGAGACACCAGGAGCTCAACAGGAAATCACTAACCTCCTTGATTGGTCTTCTGGGCGGACAGCACATGTTCAATGCCTCCTATGAGCTAAATACAGGTCACAGGAAACCACATGCATGTGCTGGCATGTTGGCGCTGTCTATACCCTCTTCGGGAGGAGGCTCGGTCTAGTGCTCAGAACGGCTGAGGGTCAGCAGACCTGGGCTTTTGTCTTGGCTCATCCATTAAATTACGTGTGACCGTCAGTAGTCCTTTTGTCTCCCCTCAATTTCCTCATCTATAAAATGTGGGGTTTTGTGTCAGGTGTCACATCCACTGCCGGTATGAACAATCCCTGCATCTTTCCCCTCTAGAACACAATGGAAGGGCCTCAGAAGGGCGGGAAAGACACCGTCACCACAGGTAAGGATCTGGTGGAGCTCTTCGCGACACTTGGGGCCACAAACTCAGCACTGGGCAAGCAAACCTCCCACCTTGCAGTGAAAGGCACAGGACTAGAGTCACCCCAAGACAAAGCAAATGCATTTCCCCAGGAAACACAACCTATTAGACTGTTTGCTGTCGTGCTGTCCTTGGTGAAGGTAAGTTTCTCCAGATAAAACCCTGTCATCTTGTACAACAGAGACCGGGCACGGATGGGAGGAGTGGAAAGGAGAGTATGAACATCTCAGTGGTTGTAGGAAGCGCTGAGCATCAAATAGCAGCTTGAGGCCTTCAGGGTGGGAACTGAATAGAGAGAAATTTCCAGAAAGGGTGGCAAAATTCGGCAGTCCCAAAAGGAAAGGTCCCAAGGGCTCTGGCCAGCTGGGGTAGTTTATTCCACTAGCCCCATGTGGGTTCTCTCAGGTCTCTACCTGAGAGGGAGTCTGGTGTTTGCTCTGAGCACAGCCCGGTGATGGGAACAGAGGGTGTGATGCCTAATTGATCATCGACGCCATTTCTCTGGGTCTTTTCCTTTTTGTCTTTGATCCTCCTCCTCCTCAAAAGGCACTTATTACCGTCTTAGTTCAGGCTGCTGGATCACAATAGCGTACAGTGGGTGGTAAACAACAGATATTGCCACCTCACCGTTCTAGAGGCTAGGAAGTCGGAGATCAAGGTGCCAGCAGATTCAGTGTCTGGTGAGAGTCCACTTTGTGGGTGCTGTGTCCTCACATGGTGGAGAGAGAGCTCTGGTCCCTTCCTCTTCTTTTTTTTGAGGAACATTAGCCCTGAGCTAACTACTGCCAATCCTCCTCTTTTTGCTGAGGAAGTCTGGCCCTGAGCTAACATCCATGCCCATCTTCCTCTACTTTATATGTGGGACGCCTACCACAGCATGGCTTGCCAAGCGGTGCCATGTCCACACCCGGGATCTGAACCAGCGAACCCCGGGCCGGCGAGAAGCGGAACATGCAAACTTAACTGCTGCGCCACCGGGCTGGCCCCCCTTCCTCTTCTTATAAGGACACTAATTCCATCATGGGATTGCCACCCACCTGGCCTCATCTAAACCAAGTCACCTCCCAAAGGCCTCAACTCCAGATGCCATCACACTGGGGTGAGGGGTTCAACATCTGTATCTGGAGGTTACAGACATTCAGGCCCAGCAATTACACCTTCACTTTTCATGCGCTCTGACAAGTGGAGGAAAAGAGAGCTCAACTCCAGGATCATCTCCATTGAGGATCCTCCTGGTGGGCAAAACAGGCAGCGGGAAGAGCGCCACAGGGAACAGCATCCTCTGCCAGCCAGCGTTTGAGTCCAGGCTGGCGGCCCAGTCCGTGACCAGGACGTGCCAGAAGGCGACAGGCACCTGGAACGGGAGGAACATTCTGGTGGTTGACACGCCCTCCATCTTTGAGGCCAAGGCCCAGACCCAAGAGACCTACAAGGACATTGGGGACTGCTACCTGCTCTCGGCCCCAGGGCCCCACGTGCTGCTGCTGGTGACCCAGCTGGGGCGCTTCACTGCCCAGGACACGCTGGCGGTGAGGAGAGTGAAGGAGGTCTTTGGGGCAGGAGCCGTGAGACACATGGTCGTCCTCTTCACCCACAAGGAGGACTTAGGGGGCGACTCCCTGGACGAGTATGTAGCGAACACGGACAACCACAGCCTGAGGAGCCTGGTCCAGGAGTGCGGGAGGAGGTACTGCGCCTTCAACAACCGGGCCACCGGGGAGGAGCAGAGGGAGCAGCTGGCCCAGCTGATGGCCGTGATCGAGAGGCTGGAGAAGGAGCGCGAGGGCGCCTTCCACAGCAACGACCTCTTCTTTGACGCACAGATGCTCCAGCGAGAGGGGGCCGGGGTGGGTGGAGGAGACCACAGGTGCTACCTGGCCAGGGTGCAGTTGCAGGTGGAGAAGCAGAGGCGAGACCTGACAGAGAGCGAGAGTAACTGGGCGCTGAAGGCGCTCCTCAGAGCCAAGAACTGGATGATTTTGCTTTATGAGTTTTGTGTTTTTCTTGTTTGGTGTAGTTTACTTTTTCTTCTTATTTTACTGCTCATCTTGTATTATCATTGATTCCGTGTGTCAGAGCATTTTCTGAAGAATCCCCTCATGAGACTCATGGTTCTGTGTGTCCCCTGTTCTGAAATTGTCACGCTCTGTATAGGACACGGTTTGTTGTCTGTGCAGCTCCCTTCCCTCCCTTTTGGACCTCTGGTTTGGCTCAGCCTCCTCCTCTCCCGAAGGGAGGCCTGCACCTCAGAAGGAGGTGACAGCAGGCTGCCTGTGTCCAATCCCATGCTCGTTGCCAGTGACTAGTTCAGGAACAGTCCTGAGACCCAATTCAGGCCGATGAGAAGTGAGGAAACATCTGCAGAGGTGGGGCCAGAAGGTCTCTCCCTTCCCAGGAGAAACGCACAGAAAGAAACAGTCTCTCTTCTTCCTCTGGGCACGCTTGAGTCTGAATGTGATGCTCGAAATCTAGCAGCCACTTTGCTACCAGCCTGATGTTGAAGGCGACACTTCAAAGCAGAGCAGAGCGATGGAACACACCTAAGCCCTGAGTCAACCAGCCCTGAAGCCCACCCTATCTCTGAATTTCCAGTCATGTCAGTCAATAAATTCCCTTATTGTTTACACTACTTGAGTTTGGGGTCTCTTTTACCTGAATTGAAGGCATTTGCACTAAAGAAGAGTTCTCCATATTCCTTTACAAACTCCTTAAATCTGTCAGAACTTCCCGCTCTGACGCTTCCTCCGAGGAAGTAAATGAACAGACCTCTCTGTTCTTGTTCCCAGAATCAGGAAGGACCTCCCTCTGCTGCTAAAGTGTCCGCTGGGTAGTAGGCCCTCACTGAATCCCGAATGAAGTGGAACCCCTTTTAGCTGGATTATTTTGAAGAGTGACAGTGAGAGGCGGGGGGAAAGTGTGGCCGCCTCTGGGCGGGTTTTCTGTGTGCTTCCTTTACTGTTTTGGGGAGAAACAGAGCTACCTTTGAGCACCTTCCAGGGACTATTTTGGTGAACGTCCATGTCTGAGGGAAGGGTTGACAACCCCTCTCTCCTGCTCTGCTGTCAAACATCTCTAGGTTAACTCTCCAGCTTGACTCCCCCTAGAAATCGGCCATGGTGGAGCGTCATCTGGATTCCCAGCAGCACTGCTTGTGATGAAAGAGATGCCCTGCTGGTGCCCCACATCCCGGGGAGGCCTGGACGGGACCGTCTCCGCCCCTGGAGGGAGGCCATCCTCATCCTGCTCCCCGAGACTGACTTGGGCCGAGTCTACACCTGGTTCTGCTTTATGCCTTCCCTGGAGGGAGGATGAGACCCATCACCAACCATGTCCTTGACGACTGGAACGGTGGCCCAGAGGGCTTCAAGGCCGGCATGGCCAGACCCTAAGTCTTTGCCTTCCTCTGCTCAGCACACTCTCCCTCTGAAGGCCCAGGGCAGTGAAGGTCCGGGCCACACCTTACAGGGGTCCCAAGACAAAAACTGGTTCCCACCCCAATACTGCTGCCCGTGATGACATTGTATTGATTCCACCTCCTCAGTGTCTCAGTGTGTCCTTCCTCTCTGTCCCCATTCCTATTGCTACAGCTCAGGCCCTGATCGCGGGGATGAATTCTGTTTTTCCAAATGTTATTCTGTCCCCAGGCTTGCATTTATATAACCCAGCTGCCACGTTTCCGCCACGGGGTCTTCCTAAACTATCCTAACCTGCTTGAAAGCCTCCAGTGACTTCCTGTTCTCTGTGAGACAGCCTTCGAGGTCTGAGGTCTGAGGGTGCCGCACAGGCCCCTCCCCGCCCCCCCTCTCTGCTCCCCTCCTCCCAGAGCTGATTCTCATTCCCTCCCTGACTGTGGCCTCCCCCAGCCTGAAGTGAGTCCAGAGAGGCCAGCAGGCTCCTCCTCAGCTCAAGCACCACCCCATCCAGGGAGCCTCTGCTGAGCCTGGTGCTCTCCTTTTGGCTGACACTTTACCTCCAAGGGAATTTCCCTTCCACCCCAGTTTTACATGGCTTCATCCCTCTAGCGCTCCCCTGCTTTCGTGGAGCAGGAACCTTGTGTTATTTATCTTACATTCCTGGTGCCGAGTGCAGAACCTGACAATCAGTGCGCATGTAACAAATGTCTGTGCAGCTGGACTGAATTAAGCCAAGGGAGGGGAGACCACGTAAGGCTGGACAATTCGGGAAGACTGCCTCTAGGAGGCAGTCCTCGGGCTGAGCACTCAGAGCTCCTTAGGGTTCCGAGGGTCTGAGGGGCTTATACATAGCACACCCGCACATGTTTGCAATCAGCTCTGTGAGGGAGCTGTTGCGATCAACATGGCACTCTTCACACTGATGGAGGTTTGGAGAATGACACTTGGGTGTCATGGTCGAGTTCCTGAGACACACTCTGGAGTTAATCACTGACCCATCCAGTCACAGGCTGCCTGGGACGATGGCAGGTCTCCCCTATGGGGTACAAAGGAGCAGAGGATGGGGGGCAGCTTCCAAAAAGAAGGAGAGGGTGGGAAAGGGGCCACCCCGGGACCTCCCGTTCCCACTGAATTCGCACCTCTGCTCAGATTTCACCCCAGTGTCTGTCCTCTTCTCTTCACCACCACTGAAATGCGGAACACCACCCTTTCCCCAGATTCCCACAGATGGCACATGATTGGACTGTGTTCGGGGTTAAAGGTGCTGCACCACGACGCAGCGCCACCAACAATGGACGTCTACTCTATGACAGGGGTCCGCAAACTTCAGTCCTTGGCCCAAATCCACCCTGCCGCCTGTTTGTACAGCCTGTGAGCTGAGAAGGGCTTTCTCATTTTTAAATGAAGAAATCAAAAGAAGAATGACACTTCACCGCCACATATGAAAGTTACATGAAATCCAAATTTCAGGGTTCCAAGTTTTATGGGAACGCAGCCTCACACCTCACGCATGTCTCGTCCACGGTGGCTTTTGCACGACCAGGGTAGAGCTGAGCAGCTGCAACCGAGACCACATGGTCGGCTGAGCCTGGAAGACCCAAGCTCTGGCCTTGCCTTGCCCTGCTCTGAGAAGTTGAGTTTCTTTCTTTCCCTTGACCAACTCGTCTTTCCCCCAGGCGCGGCCCATCCTGCCGCTGGGACTCCTGTTCTCTGCTCCCGGCCCAGTCCAGGGCTCCTCTGGCCCTTCTTTCCAGCCTCTGCCCTCCTCCACAATTCCCCCCAGAATGTCCTCTTCTCTCTTGTGTGGGTGGGGATGGGGATGGGGTGTCATCTTTTACAACCTATGATGGAATCTGAGTATGTTTCTGCGTGAAATAAGGAATGGTGCTATCAGTTTTTGATGGAACCTATTTGGCCCTCAGTGGCAAGCCTGGCAAAGGGGAGCCCAGAGGCAAGGCGTTCACACGGTGTCCCCGTCCACTCCCCCTGCCCCTGCAGGCCCCTGAACAGTCAGGACAGCATCCAGTGTGTTTAGTATCTACCCTCACAATTGTTAGCAAAGCAAAAAAGGAAAATACTTTTTTCCTTTGGATTTTATTTACCTAAAAGCACTTGAAGAAAATGGATGACATGTTTGATGCAAGGAGGAGAAATTGAAAGTGAAATTATGTAAAAAGCAAATAAAGTACCCTACAAACAGACAGAGATGGTGACTAAAAAAAAAACTGATTTAGAACTCATCTGAAAATGCTCAGTGTCCATGAGAAATACACAAGTAAATTAAAACAGCAAGAAAAATCAAAGTGCATATGACAATAACAGCAGATATTCCACGGTGAGCAAGCATCCAGTTCTTGGCTCTGAGGAGCGCCTTGAGCACCCAGTTACTCTCGCTCTCTGTCAGGTCTCGCCTCTGCTTCTCCACCTGCAACTGCACCCTGGCCAGGTAGCGCCTGTGGTCTCCTCCACCCACCCCAGCCCCCTCTCGCTGGAGCATCTGTGCGTCAAAGAAGAGGTCATTGCTGTGGAAGGCGCCCTCGCGCTCCTTCTCCAGCCTCTCGATCACGGCCATCAGCTGGGCCAGCTGCTCCCTCTGCTCCTCCCCGGTGGCCCGGTTGTTGAAGGCGCAGTACCTCCTCCCGCACTCCTGGACCAGGCTCCTCAGGCTGTGGTTGTCCGTGTTCGCTACATACTCGTCCAGGGAGTCGCCCCCTAAGTCCTCCTTGTGGGTGAAGAGGACGACCATGTGTCTCACGGCTCCTGCCCCAAAGACCTCCTTCACTCTCCTCACCGCCAGCGTGTCCTGGGCAGTGAAGCGCCCCAGCTGGGTCACCAGCAGCAGCACGTGGGGCCCTGGGGCCGAGAGCAGGTAGCAGTCCCCAATGTCCTTGTAGGTCTCTTGGGTCTGGGCCTTGGCCTCAAAGATGGAGGGCGTGTCAACCACCAGAATGTTCCTCCCATTCCAGGTGCCTGTCGCCTTCTGGACTGTCCTGGTCACGGACTGGGCCGCCAGCCTGGACTCAAACGCTGGCTGGCAGAGGATGCTGTTCCCTGTGGCGCTCTTCCCGCTGCCTGTTTTGCCCACCAGGAGGATCCTCAATGAGGACGACGTTCCAAACTGGTTATCTTCTCCTCTGTCTACAAACAAAGAATTTTTGGATCTTCCCAAGTTAGTGATTTTTAAGAGTTTTACATTACAGACCTTCATGATAGCTCATGAAAGCTGTGAATCTGTCCCCAGGAAAACATTCACATCTAAACACATCCAAAAGTTTGATCCAACGTTAGGAGTTATTGGATCACAGGGGGTCCACATCTGGACCCACAGCCCGGAGTAAGAAGTGCTACGCTAAGGAGGCTGCTCCAAGCATCTCATCTACACCTGGGAAAATACAGTTTTTCTGAAAGAAAAGTGGTCCCTGTGCTTTTCCGTGGACGGTGCCTAGGCCAGTGTCACACTAAATAAATGTGAGATTAGAAGAAGGCAGAGGATGGGAAGGCACTGAGAAAATATTATCACCTCTTTTCCACTCACAAATTCCCAGGCACATGCATATAGAAGTGCTCGACACACACATCCGAACCTTGGGGGTAAAGGGAGTCTCCAATGTCAGAGCTGGAGTGACCTCCCACCCAGGACCAGCTGAATGTCCCTGGGTCTCTGCCCTTTGGGTGGGGGGTTGGATGCTAGAAATTGAGATGACAGAGGTCACAGTTAATGTCAAGGACAAGTCTGGGAGATGACTCTGCATGGGTGGCTGAAGACGAGTGGAAGATAAGACCATTAAATGTACATGTGTTGGAAAGATCATCTATCTGGATGATTGAATCACAGGAAATTATTAAAATAAAGTGGTGCTGGAGAGGGCAACACTGAGCCAAGAGCTAAGATCTTGAAGGGATGCAGAGGGTGAGGAGCCGAGGATTTCTTGAGCTCCTATGAGCCCAAACGAATCTTAAATTCATTCTAGGCTCCGAAAGTCTATTCCTCTATTCCTTCTATTCTGGGTTGGTCCTCCCTTTCCTAAAGCATTCTGGGATGTTCTGTAGCAAACACGGTTACGAAATCTCTATGGGGAACTTTTTTCCTTTTCTTCAGCTGAGAGCAGACAAGGAAGGAGAAACATTTTCACAATTCAGTTTCAAATCCTCCAACTTCAGACCAGAAGTTTCATTTCCACATTTCCCACATCGTGTGCAGGGGCAGCATCACACTGCCGCGTGTGAGCGGGATTGATGACAACGGGGAAGGGAGAGAATAAATGACAGTTGCCCTTTTCTCCTCCTGTTTAAAACAAGTGGGTTTCCATCCGTGTGTTGGAGGTGGGGGCCAGGCGGACAGAGAACAGGGACTCCTCCGCTGCCCTCAGCTCCGGAGACCTGCGAGGCTTTCTTACCTTCAACTATAGTTCCATATCTGCTCCTCTGAAGCCCTTCCATTCTCTTCTGCAATCAAAACAGGAAAGGAATGAAAAGCAAGTGTCCATATGGGAGTCGGTGAGGCCTGAGAATGCCTCCAGTTCAGATTCCTAAGAATAATTACCCTTAGATGAGCCATTTCCACCGCTCATTTTTCTAACTCATATTTTACTTTCAAATGTCTACAAATAACTTTAAGCTAACCAGGCGATTCTAAGTTATGTTAACGCAAGGCAACTGACTGTTGCTTTTTTTCTCAGCTTACAGGAAAGCAGGAAATATTTTGAAACCAATCAGTTGATTATCTCCATCCAACTTGAAAAGGCATGAAATGAAGACAAAGCATTCTTCTATGGAACGAGGAGTGGGACATCATTATTATTTTTTTATTGGAATCAAAGTAGGAAAACATAGTAGAATAGAGAAAAAAATGCCTTGCTGTAAATGACATTGATTTGTTTAAAGTACTTGGAATTTCCAGTGGCCGAAACTCTTTGTGTCAGATGGATATTCTAGTGGCAAAGAGGAAAGTGCAATGTACCTTCCAATGGGAGGATGGAATTGGGGCCGAGGACTCCTTCAAGGAGTGCCACGAGAGGAAGGAGTGGAAGATGGCCGAGCACGACCACCTTCCTCCCTCCCCCTGAGCAGCTGGTGGAGAGAAGGTGGTGCTGTGTCTGAAGGGAAAGAATCAACACTCAGGACAAAGTCAAGATAAACTCGTTTCCTCTTCAGTTTTCAAGCAAATGTCTTTCCCAGTAGCTTCTGAGATCCTGGTCTCCCAATAATCACCATTTTTCTATCACAGCAGATTTAACCAGAAATTGGCACAACCATTGGCATAAATGTTTCATTCAAATGAGGCATGATATTGTGTCATTCTTCTCGGTGTTAGAAAGGGTACGCATACGTTAAAAAAGGCAAGCATGTGAAATTCAATCATAATTAAGATGAACTCTATGAGTGTGTTTTATTTATTAAGTTTTAAAGATTATCCCATTATGGGACAAACTTCTTAGGTGGAGAAATACACAGTTATAAAACTAATACCCACCATCTGCAACGAACAAATGTAAGGATGCTGGCATGTTTCCTGCAGCTGTACTGTTTGATTGAAAAAGTTAAATATTCCCCGTGTACTTCATTTATTTTTTTCTACTCCCCGGTCTCATTCTCCCTCCCCCTGCACTTCAGAGGCAACCATATTCTGAGGTTTTTATGTATCATTCCCATTTGTGTATTTAAGCTTCGACATACACATGTATCTATAGATAATATATAGCACTGCTTTTGTATTTTAAACTTTTACATAAATGACATTATTTATGTAACATTTTATCCAATTACTTGTTAACAAACATTTAAGCTGTTCCAAAATAAATGCCTGCCACCATGAACAAAGCTGCACGACCACCCCCACGCAGATCTCCTCGTGCTCAGGTGCAACAGGTCACCTGGGACACAGACTTCCCAGCTGACTCCACGCTGCCAAGTTGACTCCAAGAGGGCTGTGCCAACTCCCCCTGGCACCAGCCGTGGGTGAGAATTCCCCAAATCTTCGCTTTTGCTAAAACCGCTCAAATTCTCCGACATCTTTTCTACCTTAGGTGACATTTCTGAGGCTTGGAAACCTCAGAAAATATGCTGGAATGAATCTAGCGATGCGGTAAAGACGATGACCGTGCTGACGATGCTGGTGACGAACTTCACCATCGTGCTGATCCCCGTGCGGTCGCTCACAGCTTTCAAAGTTCTTTCACGTCCTTTATTTCACTTGTTCTCCTAGATTCCCCGTGCTGTGATCAAGATAGGTGTTAACATTTAAAATATTAGGAAACTGAGCATGAAATGACCTGCCCGAGGTCACACAATTGCCGTGGAGCTAAGGGCAACAAATGGATGCTTTGCCTGTACACTCTCCTTGATTCCACAGGAGGAAAGAGGTTGTTCCAAGTCAGTCCACAAGCCTCTTGGAACACCACACGCCAGGCTGTCAGCCCATGGTCAGGACACAGACTGATACTGACAGGCTGGAGGCCAGCCCTAAAACCAACACAGAGAATTGTACTGCAAAATCTTGAGTACATATTTTTCAATAAATAAATAAGTAGAAAGATAAAATTGCAGGCAGCAGAAGCTGTTCTGAACGGAAGTATTTCAGTTTAAAACAGCCTGGTGTTTTTACTTGACTTAGTGTGACCCAAATGCAACAATGGGGCTGTCACAAAAAACCAATCGAACTCAGATCACGTGATCCGAGGAGCGGGGCAGGAGTTCTCCAGAACCATCTTCCCCGTGGCTCAGGCTGCAGGAGCAGACCCGAGTCCCACTGAGGAATAGAGTTTTAGGCAGCTATGAGCAAATTACAAAGTGTCCAGAGGGAGTCAGACAGGATATTGACGGAGATGCTAACAGGAGTCATAGACAAAATATTAAGAGGACTGAGCCAAGCTCAGGAGAAGCCTGGCGGAAGCACTGCAGATCTGAAGGAGTGTGGCAGCGCCAGGCTCAGAGCAGGTAAAAGCGAGAGAACTGAGAATGGAGGCAGAATTCTTCTCCAGAAGAAAAATTCTACTAATCTTCCCCTACGTGGGGCCCGGAGTCGTGAGACAGCGGCAGTCAGCGGGCAAGCAGAGAGGATCACAGCATCTGACAGGATGGCAGGAGGCCCCAGTTACTAGGGAGGCTGAAGCAAGGGGACATAATGCACCTTCTGACTTTACAATTACGCGAGCCCGATTTCTTCACGACGATACCTCACTTTATCAAACCCCGGGAAAGCAGGCTCTCTAACGCTGTCTGAGGAGAGACAAAAATATTTCCTGTCTGCCTTGTTCACGAGTGTCTCCTTCACTCGTCTGTCCCCGTCCCTGTACTCCCTAGGAGTACGGTCACTTGCTTGGCAGTTTAGTCATTGTGATTTCGGGACGCGTCTCTCGCATAAGGTCTGGCGGACAAAGGGGTTGTTTCCATTCGCCCTGAACATGAGTCTGTTTGCCACAGAGCAAAGTCCACATCGTGTCATAGGAAAGGTGTGGGGCATTTGGGGGAGAATGTGTGGTTTCCAGAAGATCAATATCACAAAACAAAGTCCACCGAGGGGCCCCGTTTGGAACATGTGGCTCACTGCGGTGGGAAAATAATGACCGCACATTTGCCTATGGCGCCCTAAGGGTCCTGTCTGCAGGCCCAGGCCTCTCTGGGACCCCGCGCATGGCAGAGCTTGGGGCGGGGGATATGAGAAGTTAAGAGGGAAAAACTGAGAAGTGCGCCCCCACCTCGCTCGGGCACCTTGGGAGTTTCCGCTTCTCATCTGTTAAATGGCAGGAGAACACTGGTCCAGCTTTATGAAACCCTGAGAGTCTCATGAAGACCAAGCGGCTAAGAAGTAGGCAATGGGACGGAGAAGCCCGCAGCGCTGTGGCTCGAGGGCTGGCAACGCAGGGGGAGCGTTTCCAAGTCTGCTTTGCACCCCTAGAAATCTGCTGTTGCCCATAACGCTCACCGTCATCGCCCACTTTCAGGCTGGGCGAACACAGAAGTATGGGAACCCATGTGGGACCACACCAGAAGTCAGCAGCCTGGACTAACCCCTGGGCTCTCCGCCCCCCCGCAGACGCTGGGCCCCTCACCGGGTCCCCTTACCGGGCGCGGGGGGCGCGTCGGGTCTGCGGGTCGGGAAGGCGGCGGGGCGGACGCAGTGAAGGAGGAAGCGCGCGTGAAGCCGAAGGTTCCAGGCTTGGCAGCAGGGAAAGAGGAGAAAAGGCGCTTATGGAGCGCCCCCCCTTCCCCGCAGCCAAGGACGCGTCCCTTGGGGTCGACTGCGAAAGGCTGCGCACCGGACCCGGGAGCAGCGAGCGCGCGGGCGTGCGCGTCCCCCTGCACCGGCCGCTTCCTGTCAGAGCCCGCGGACCGCCAGGCCCCCTCCCATTTCCTTTCGCGACTTGTTAGAATAAGCAAGATGCGGAGGAAGAGGCTGTGCAGGCAGTGACGGATCCCTCGGGCTCAGAAACGCCCCCTGTGACCCTGGAAAGTTCTTGTGGGTCACCAGCCGCTCCCCTCAGCACCCGTTGCAGGAGCACCTGCACCACCCAACTCCCCAGGCCCCTTCTCCATCCTCTGATTCCAGAACGTTCCTGCTTACCAGGGAGGAAAGGCACTGCTGGTCCACAAAGGGCCTGGAAGCACAGCGCTGAGGACGTGACTTTGAGGGGCTCCCCAGGCCCCGTGTGCTGGCTGCCCCTTCTGTGCCATCTGACAGACAAGCCCCATGGGGCCTTACTGGGACTGGAGCTTGTGTGTCGATTGTTAGGCGCGGGTTGGGAGCAGGGCTGTAGCTCCTAGGTTTGTCAACTGATTGCACATTTAAGGCCAGAGCAACGGACTTAAAACGACTATGTTGCAAAGCCAGCTGGAGAGCACAGCGTGGGCTTAGGCAGGAGCCAGTCTTGTCCCAGAGAATCTCCAGATTCCTTTCTGTTGACTTTTGAGTTTAGGCTCAGAGTCACATAATAATGATTGTCTAAGATTTGTTGGGGAAAAGACATTAAATCTCCCGCCAATCCACAAAACCTCTCCACCAAAATAGAAGAGAAAGAAACAGTTTTGTCATCGAACAAGTGTTAGAGTGGCGTCACATCACAGTCCTCGAAGAGATTGCAAAGACAAGGACATCCCACCCTGTCAGACAGCCCAGCAGATGCCGCCCACGACTTACATGGTCTCGAGATAAACCGTTACTAGTCCCCAAGTAAGAGAACTTGACGACGCCAGTTGTCACACGGAGTTCATCTTAAATTCACCTGGTAATTGGGGTGACCACCTGTGTTACTGAATTGCCTTTATCCAAAGGAAAAGTAAACTTGTCACATTTTATTCTTCTTCAGAGAAAGGGAAGCACAGCCCTGGACAAGGATAAAAAATGAATGCAAGACCGACCCACTGCAGAGAGGGTGAAGGGGGTTGATTTGCACAAGAGGTGCCAGAAGCAGTTCAGTGACAACGTAAGAAGTCATAAGAGGTCATGACCTTCTGCAGCTTCTCCATGACACCCATGGCCTCTGCTGCCATTAGCCTCAGGGAGACTTGCATGCACACGTTGCTCATTGAAAGTTTAACCCAGTGAATAAATGAGGTTCACGAATGCAAAAGATAAGAAGGATACAGTGTAGGAGGTGAAAGCAAAGGATAAGGATCTCAGAGTTTATCTAGAATAGCTCTTTTCCTTCCTTTTTTTTCTGTCACTTTACAGATAAGGAGACTGAGACCAAGAGGAGAGAAATGCTGTTCAGAAAATCACATAGTTAATTTTAGTAAATGGTGTGAGGTATGCATCAAGATTCTTGACAAGTAGAAGGTCAATTTTCCATCTCCATATCTTGAAAAGACTATTCTTTCTCTATTGAATTACTTTGTAAGTTTTGCTAAGAATTAATTGATCATATTTGCAGAGGTCTATTTCTGGACTCTATTCTGTTTCATTGATCTATATGTCTAACCTTCACCAAAACCCTGGAGTTATGATGACTGCAGATTTATAGTAAATCTTGCAATCAGGGAGGGTAAATCCTCCAACTTTTTCTTATTTAAAATACTTTTCATTGTTTTTTTTTTATATAAGTTTTAAAAGCAGCCTGTAAATATCTACAAGAAGTCCCACTCAGATTTTGATTAAGATTGCATTGCTCTGTAGATTAAATTAAGGAGAACTGACATCTTAATAACATTGAATCTTCTTATCCAGGAACATAGTCTGTCTCTCCGTTTATTTTGGTCTTAGATTTTTCTCAAAATCAACATTTGTAGTTTTCAGCATAAAAATCTTAGATTTATCCCAAAGTGGTTTTTATGGTTTTTAATGCTATTGTGATGGTACTGATGATTTAATTCAACTTTCCAGTTGTTCATTGCAGAAATACCATTGATCTTTGCATGTTGACCTTGTATTCTCCTACTTTGCTAAGCTAAGTCATTAGTCCTAGAATATCTTTTTTTCTCGACTCTTTGGAGTTCTGTATGTAGACAATCATGTTATCTTTGAATAAAGAGCTTTATTACTTCCCTTCCAATTTGTATGACTTTAATTTCCTTTCCTTGCCTCATTTCGCTGGCTGGATGGCCATTGCTATGTTGAATTGGAGAGGTTGGGATGGACAGCCTGACCTTTTCTTGACCTTAAGGGAAAAGTATTGTTTACACCTTCTGTAATCTTACTGATTTTCTGCCTGGGTGTTTCACTGATTACTAAGAAAGGAGGTTTAAAGTCTGCAATTATAATTTAGGATCTGTTTATTTATCCTTTTGATTTGTTGAGTTTTAACTTCATGTCTTTTGAAGCTCTATTTTAGGTGCATACAATTTTAGGATTGTGTCTTCCTGGTAAATTAACACATGTATCCTTATGTAATGTCTGTCTTTCTCTTCAGTAAGGTTCCTTGTTCTATAGACTACTTTTTTATCAATGTAGCCATTCAGCTTTCCTTTCGTTAGTATTTTCATGGTTTTTCTTTCCCAATTCTTTTACTTTTAGCCTGTCTGTATTGTTCTGGTAGACAGAATTCTAAGATGGCCCACGATCCCCCTCTACACGTGTGCATGCCCTGGATAATCCTCTCCCTCTGAGTGGGGCAGACCTGTGAATAGGATGGAGGTCACTTTAGATGGCAATGATGAAGAGACCCCCAGATGTAATTAGGGTCCCTACTCAGCTGGCTTTGAATTAGTCAAAAGGGAGGGTGTACTGGGTGGACCTGACCTGCTCAAGAAAGCCTTAAAAGCCAGAGATTCTCCTGCTGACTTTGCAGAAGGCAAATATCCATGCCGTGAACTGCCTATCAAGAGGGGCTGCCTGTAGAGCCTCTGGGAGGACCTCAGTCCTACAGGCACAAACAACTCAATTCTGCTAACAACTCAAGTGAATTTGGAAAAGGACCCTGAGCTTCAGATGAGAACCACTGCGTGGCTGAGCCCTTGACTGAAGCTTTGTGAAGCTCTGAGCAGAGGGCCCAGTTAAGCTGGTGCCCGGACCTCTGACCCACAGAAACCATGAGATAACAAACGTATGTTGTTTTAAGTTGCCAAGTCTGAGGTCATTTGTTAGGCAGCAATCGAAAACCAGTCCAGTTGTTATATTTACAGTGAGTTTCCTGTAAATAGCCTACAGATTGGTCTTGATTTTTAACCCTATCTTATAGTCTCTGCTTTTTATTCAGGGGGTGTTTAGACCATTTATCACAGTGAACTTGTAAATAATATTAGACCACTTCGCATGTGGTTTAAGAAACATACAACAGTATAGTTGCAATTTCTCCCTCCCACATGTTGTCATGTTTGCCTTTTGCATATGCTGTAAATTCCCTAATATGTTATTAGTAGTTTTGTTTTACACAATTATCTTTTAGAGCTATAAAATGTAAGAAAAATGTCCTTTATATTTATCTTCTTTCTTTTGGTCATTTCTGGAGCTTTTAATTTATGTAAATAAAGATTTCTGTCTGGTATCACATTAAGTCCTTCTGCCTGAAGAACTTCTTCTAATATTTCTTTCAGCGCAGGTAAGCTGACAATGAATTATCTCAGCTTTTTTTAGCTGGACAGTCTTTATTTCACCTTCATATTTGAAGGAAATTTCTGTTGTTTATAGAAATCTGGGTTGACACTTTTGTTCTTTAGTATTATAAAGATGCCACGCCATTGTCTTCTGAATGGCAGGCTCTGACAAGAAATCATCTGTAATTACAATATTTATTTCTCTAATATAACGTCTTTTTCCCTGGTTATTTTTTTTATTTTTATTTTTTATTTTTTGGTGAGGAAGATTGTTGCTGAGCTAACATCTGTTTCCAATCTTTCTCTACTTTGTCTGTGAGATGCCGCCACAGCATGGCTTGATGAGCTACGTTTAGGTCCATGCTTGGGATTCGAAGCCCAGGCCACTGAAGCGGAGCACACGAACTTAACCACTACACCACTGGACGGCCCCTCCCCTGGTTATTTCTAAGTTTTTGTCTTTATCTTTGGTTTTAACAGTGTGGATATGAAGCGTCTAGACTTTTGTTTGTTTGCTTGCTTCTGTGTTTATTCCGCCCGGGCTTCTCTGTGATTCTTGGACCTGTGGCTTGGTGTCTTTCATTATTTTTAGAAGAGTCTCGACCAAATCTCTTCACGTATTTCTTCTGCATGTCCTCTCCTTTCTCCTTCTGGGCCTTCAGTTATACGTATGTTAATCCGTTTGATATTGTCTACAGCTCTTGGATATTCTGTTCTGTTTCTTTTTCTCCCTCATTTTTAGCTTTTGTTTCAGTGTGGGGACTTTCTCTCCACCCGTCTTCAAGTTCACTGATTCCTTCGTCAACTGTGCTGAGTCTACTGATATCCCTGCTCAGGAAGACTTCATCTCCGACAGGGCTTTGGATCCCTGCCACTGATTTTTGACTCATGGTTTTCGTCTCTCTCTTGAAATTCCCCTTCTTGTAGTTCATGTTACCCACATATTTTATTCAGTCCTCGTTATTTTAAAATCCTTGTCCAACTTCTGGACTGTTTCTGAGTCTGGCCTGTTGATTGCTTGGTCTTTTGGTAATGTACAATTTTTTTCTTGCTTTTTTTGAATGTTTCATAATTTTATTAAATTATACACATCATGTGTAGAAGGAAAGTAGAAACTGAGATAAATAGTATTTGTGCCTAGAAGTGGAATCCCGTTTCTCCTGTCTGGCTGTGAGCATGGGGTTTGAGTCAGTCTACCCAGGAGGGGAGCTGGTGGGGGTTGTTGCTATGGTTCCCTTTGTGCACCTTAGGCTTGTATTTCCCGAGAGTTGCCTGTGCTTAGGGTGGGCACTCAGATGCCATAAGGTTTTACTCAGTGTTCCTGCTTTGCCCGCCTTCAGCTTCCAGTCATCTCTGCACAACTCTGCCTCCCAGTGTCTCCAGGCCTGACCCTCCCTTGTGGTAGAGGCCACTGCTTGTTACTTGTTATTAAAACTGCTTGTCAATTGTTAATTGCTTTTGAGGCACAGAGTGGGGCAGGGCAGTGTCCTCTGTTCTTGTCCAGCTTCAGTCTCAGGCATCTTTGTGAATCTGGGCCTTGGGAGCTGGACTTTCTCCATGTGTCTAACTGGATTAGGGTCTCCAGAGAAACAGAACCAATAGGACAGACAGATATAGTAATATATCTTCTTACACTTGCACTTTGTAAACGTATTCAACAACTAATCATATCCCACCTTGCATTACCACTAGCTCCCAACTCTATACACTTCTATATAATGTGAAGTATTTATTCTCATGAATAATAAATATGGAATATTTATGAGTGTGAAATTTATTTATGAGTGTGAAATTTATTTATTGATGAGTATTTATTATTATGAAAAGTTTCCTCAGGTATTTCTATTTCTGTATCATAGTCACGGTATTTACCTACAAAGTGCTTCCACCATATTATTTCATCATCCATAAAAGCTATAAAGATTAATATTAATATACGCATCTCAAGAAAAAAACGGAATCCTCTTGTGCCCCAGGTCTTGGAGCAAGTACACAGCAGACCAGCTCTGAAACACGAGCCCCTCAGGCCCCGTGGTGCATCTCCCGCTGTCTTTACTACTCCCGTTATCGCGCCCCTTGCGATGCCCCGAGGAGGGCATTTTACCCACGGACGTCCAGCCCTCCCTTGATCCAGCTATACATTTCTATATGCTACGGTCCACATGAGAATTTAAAAACCGTAATACTTATATTTACTTTAAAGTCACATTTCCATTTATAAACAAGGCAGAAACAATAAGTAATGACAAATATTGGAGGGCATTTGCGGACACATGTACGCAAGACAAGGAAAAAATGAAAGAATAACAGATTAAAATCAGCCCACTGGTAAGCAACGCCTTGGCCCATAGCACTTGCTCCTGCACACGTTGCTCTGGAGCCAAACTGGGGACACGGGCCATCCCCCCGGCTCTGCCCCTTTCTGCTGCCCCTCGGGTCGTTGAAGGAACCCCTGCCTGGCTCAGAGCCCCTGCATTAACCCGGCAGGGCTGCTGAGGACGCTAAAGGCGGGGATTAATAAGGAACATTTCCCCAGCCATGCTTCACAGACCCTAACGCGCTGCAACGGTCGCCAGGCCCCTCAAGCCCCCCCGACCACAGCCCACCCTAAGCCCGCAGCCCACCCCGGGCCTCCCCCCAGCCCTAAGCCGTGGCCCCAGAGCGCTTTTGCGTAGGCCCCTAGTTCACGTGGAGCCAGCATGGTCCACGGCGCCTGCGCACAACTGCCTACCTTCCCCACAGATGCCTCCTGGCGCATCCACACCTCCCCACTAGAGAAGAGAAGCGTCTGTCACATTCGGAAACAGAAATAAGGAAATCCTATCCTTTGATTACACAACTTAAGGATGGCTCTGGTTTTCTAACGATGCGGCATTCCAGCACTTTCGTGGGCTGGCCCATCCTCTGTAACACCCAACCATACAGCCACACCAGTCTAACCTCGGGTGTTCTGCGACTTTCTGCCCAGGCACCTGCCTCTCCTTCTCTTCTCCACTATCACAGAGAAGTTCGATTTTTTTTTCTTTTGCATAAAAATCCAGGTAGATAACCACACTGAAGACATTACTCAAAATCCTGCTTCACTTTGGAAAGACTAGAACCATGAAAAGTGCAAAAAAAAAAAAAAAAAAAAGGAAACTGTTATTTTCAGTATAATTACGTTTTTCTTGTGGGTAGTAAATCCTTGTACAAGTAGGTAAACTGATGTGTCAGATGTAAACGTTAACATGTATGCCCCTGATATCGCTTCATTGATGATCCTAAAAGCCCATGAGGATCATAAAGGGATGAATCTACCATGTTGAGAACTAGAAAACTGTTAAGCGAGGCGACCCTGGGGCTGAGTGGTTAAGTTCCTGTGCTCCACTTGGGAGGCCCAGAGTTCACCAGTTTGGATCCCAGGCGCAGACCCACACACCAGTCATCAAGCCATGCTGTGGTGGAGGCCTGCGTAGAAGAACCAGAATGACCTACAACTAGGATATACAACTATGTACTGGGGCTTTGGGGAAGGAAAAAAAAGAAGAAGATTGGCAACAGATGTCAGCTCAGGGCCAATCTTCCTTACCAAAAAAGAAAAGAAAAGTATGGTTTTCCATACTTTTCGAATGTCTGTTATGGTCTGAAGGTTTGTGTCCCCTGGGAGGTGATTAGGCCATGAGGGCAGATCCCTAATGATTGAGAATTGTGCTCATATACCACAGGCCCCAAGAGCTGGCTCATCCATTCACCATGTGAGGACACAGCCAGCCAGCATCCGGAACACCAAAGAGGGGTCTCACCAGAACCCGACCAGGCTGCCATCTTGATCTGGGACTTCCAAATCCGGAACTGTGGGGAAAAAAGTTTGTTGTTTATAAGCCACCCAGTCTGCAGCATTATTTTTTTAAAAATAGCAGCCCTAACGGACTAAGACCGTGTCTAAACTTTTTAAAACGCTCAAAATAAAAACCTTTGCTTTCCTTTTGCCTAATCCATTTTCTAATACGAAGTATCACTCACTTCATTATTTTTCAAGAAAGGAAAGATGCATCAAGACTAAAACGTTTAAAGGACATTTTAAAGTTAGGCCAATTTATTTTAAAATGATATACATTAGCCAAAACTGAAACTTGAAAACTTAACAAGTGAACTTCGAGCTTTTACAAAATTGATGCAGTGTTCACAGATTTCCGCGACATTAACACTCTGTCTGAAACTGCAGGATTCCTTTGGAAGGAGGTTTTAAGTCCCCCCTTCAGCTCCAAGCATTCAGCTCCTCTCCCGCCAGGGGAAGGCATTTTTAAGACCTGCGCTATCTGTCGCGGCGTCCGCCTGGCGCCTGGCAAGCAGCAGGCAGAGCAGGCCCAGGGCCCCCAGCAGCGCGGCCACGACCAGCCTCGGACGGCTCCACGGCGCCCTCCCGCGCCCCCACAGCGCCGCCAGCAGCCCGCGCCCCCGCCGCCGCTGCACGCGGGCCGCCACGCTCTCCGCCACCCTGCGCAGCCGCTCCTCGGGGCGCGCGCGGCCCAGGGCGCGCGCCAGGCTGTACACGTCGTTGGTGTAGGGCGCGCCCCCGTGCGCGCGCACCAGCCGCTCCAGCAGCGCCATGAGCTCGGCCACCTGGGCCTCCCGCTCCGCGCCGCTGGCGCGGTTGTCGAAGGCGCAGACGCGGCCGCCGCACTCGGCCACCAGTTCCCGCAGCGCGCGGTTGTCGGTGCAGCGCACGTAGTCCTGCAGCGAGGTCCCGGCCAGGTCCTCCTTGTGCGTGAAGAGCAGGACCGTGCGCGCCACAGCGTCATCGCCGAACATGGCCTTGAGCCGGCGCGCGGCCTGCTGGTCCTGGGCGGTGAAGCGGCCCAGCTGGCTGACGAGGAGCAGGGCGTGCGGCCCGGGCGCCGAGAGCAGGTAGCAGCGGCCCCTCTCGCCGCAGCCCGGCTCTGTCCTGGGGTCTTCGGCGCCGAACAGGTCCGGGGTGTCGATGACGTCCAGGTGCCAGCCGGCCCAGCGGCAGCTGCCCACGGCGCAGGTGGTGGTCACCTGCGCGGCGCTGAGCCTCGAGAGGAAGCGCCGCTGGCCCAGGATGCTGTTGCCTGTGGCGCTCTTGCCGGCCCCCGTCCTCCCGGCCAGGATGAGCCTGAGCCTGGGCTCCTGCGGGTCGTCCTCGGAACCTGCGCGGACAATGATTCGTGAGCCGCACGCCTGGAAGCGACTGAGCCTGCTGACCTGGACCTGCTGAACGCCTTTTGAACAAAGGGGACCAATAGTGCCTCAGCCTTTGCTTTTAAGGCCAACCTTCGCTGAGGTGATCTGGTTAGAGACTTTTGGACTCCGGGGTATCTTTACCCGTCTATGTCTTTCCTCTTTGGCGTCACCACATGCGCCTGGGGATGCTCCAAGACCCCGTGGGCTTTTCCCTAGAGGACGCCCCTTTGCAATTCCAGGCCGCATGGGCTGCATCTGACGTGACCTCTGGTCACCCACAGCGTGCAGAGCTGTTGCTTATTTCACGACTTCAGTGGCCTCTGCGATACTCTCCCAGGTGCCATCCCAGGAGGAAAGGCAGCAGGCCTCGTGTGGAAGGGCTGCCCAGAGCCCTAGACACCTGGGTTTGAGCTACAGCCCCGCCATCAGCCAGCTGTGTCACCTGTGAAGGTGCTTACTGTAAGAGTTAAACGTCTTCTGCAAAAATGGAAATAGATTGTTTCTCACAGGTTTGTGGGGGGTGAGCTGAGACAAGCTCTCTTCTTCCCTCCCTCCTCCTTCCCTCCTCCCTTTCCTCTCTCTCAAACCTGCTGCCTAAGAAGACAGCGGTTTAACCTTCCATCCTGTTCTCTAACACCTTCTGCCTGGCAAATCGTGTTCCCTCTAGTCCATGATTGGATCCCTTCTCCATCCTCCTCTGCGGAGATCCGAGTAGATCCATGGTCCTCATTTCCCACTTTGGGATTGGAGGCGCAGGCTAGTCACAGAACTTAATGTCTCCCAGCAGGGCAGGGGCAGAGGTCCAGCTAACGTGCAGGTGGGGCTTGTCTCTGGTCAGTCTGGAGTTGGCTCGCCCCTCATCACCCAGAGCTCACCCCTGGGGGCAGGAACGCCTTGCGAGATGTGTTCTTACCATAGGCATTTTCTTCGTCTCTTACCATCTTCCGTCCTCCCATGCTACCTGCAAGAGTCCCAAACACAGTTTGATCTTTCGTTTCTCATTCATTTATTCATCAGATAGGTATAACTCCCCACAATGTGTCAGGCAAAGTGGAAAGAGCTGGTGACCCCACAGTGAGGAGGCCACGGTTCCCTCCTGCCCCTGAACATCTGAGTTTAGGGAGGAACCTGGGAAGAGCCTGGGCTGAGGTTGGAGTGAGGCTGAGAACTTGGCTTTGTCATTTCAGGGACTCCAAGTGCAGCAGCAGAGCGCAGAGCGTGACACTCTGCGTCAGTGAGGCGGCTGTGAATGTTAATTTCCCAGGTAATTTTGTATCAGTACATGAGCCTTACATATTAAATTTTCCCAGGAGGTTCAGCAGCCAGAGGAGACTTTGGAAAACCCTGAGAACCCCAAAATTTGCCCAGTGACTTAGGGAACACCCTAGGGTGGTTGACCTGGGAAACAAACAAGAAGAAAATTGGCGTTTTGTTTGTGGAAATTGGAAAACAGACATACCTCGCAAGCTGCTCTGGACAGCCTCTGACTCTGCTCTCAGCAAGCTGGATTATTTGGCTCGCAATGTGTCTAACTCTGATCTGTGTGCTGGAGAGACTGGGGCGCTCCCCTCCGTCTCCTGATGTTCTGCCCCAAATCTGAGGCTTCTCGAAGTAAACTGATGATGCCCAGTTCAACCATCATTTAATACAATAAACGTTCAGGGAGCACATTTGCCGGATCCCACAGGTACCTGGACGCAAGTGCACAGTCTCTCCTCCATCTGCGTCTCCAGCCTCATCTCCAGCCACTCCCCGACTCGATCAGCCGCTCCACCAGGAGCAGACTTCAGGGCCTTTCCAGCCCACCTTGTGCTTTCCCTGCTGTGACCATTCATCCTCTCCCACGTTCTGTCTGAGTCCTGCCTGAGCTCACGTGTGTTTCCAATTCTCCCTGTCCCTGTCGTCCACCTGGTTACTGCAGGTGACCGTGTTCTCTCCCACTGGCACCACACAAGGGAAAGCAAAGCAGAGGTTTGCTGAATACCTTGTCTCTGGCCAAAGGACCAAGAGGACAGGTTTGCCTGGTCCTCAGTCCAAAGTGCTCATGTTCCTGCAGTAAGTGCCCTGCCACCTCCCCAAGCCTTAAGTTCAGCCCACGGGCCTCCTGTGATTGATTAGTTTGTGTGTAGAAATCAACAAGCTGCCGTAATTGACAGCAGAGCAGAAATGAGGAAACAGCCACAAGATTAGAACAAAGATCAAGACTTTAGCCAAAGTGAGCAGTCCTCGTCAAAGATGGAAATGAGAAAGTGTGCTGCAGGGAATTCACTGAGCCCTTGGGAGGCGTTTGGAACCTCCCGCGGAGTTTGGAGTGGGATTTGAACAGTTCTCCCAAAGTTCCTAAGAGCTGAAACCTGGGGTGCACAAGACGTATTGTTGCTGAGGAACGTCAGCCGTGTAGAATCCTGTCATCTGAAAGCTCCGAGGGTCGGAGTCTGTTTACCTAGTCCAGTGCTTCTTGAACCTGCTATCTTTGGAATTGTCTAGGGGATTCTTTAAAATGAGGATTTCTTAGAGATTTTGGTTCCCATATCTGTACTTTTGAGAAATAAGTTCCCCCCTCCTGTGACTCTAAAGCGTTTGGTCCACGGTCTGAGTTTCTGATGAGTTATCCCATCGCCTCCTTCATTACACGGGTGAGAGGAGGCGAGGACGTCAAGACGGCGCAGCAGCCTGCAGAGCCCTGGGCAGCTGAGATTGGGGGCAGGTGTTGAAGGGCACACGTAGGGCGAGGGACTGAAGACCACGCTCGTAACCTTAGATGCCTCCTGCAAGACCCAGTTGTGGACAGAGCTGAGGAAAGTGGAGCGTTTCAGGAGGATTCAGTTCAGGTTTATACCGAATTTTCACTTTGTAACTTGCTCGAGTTTAGATTTGTATGTATGTCCTCAAAAATATTTTTTGCCTTGCTGAACATGCATGTGGGGAGTGTGTGTGCCTTCTAGAGTGTGCTGTGTTCCCTGTAGTGGTTCTAGCAAACACCTTCCTTATTTATTAGGGGAGGAGGGAAGGAGAGAGGATTTGATAAGACTGTGTGCCCTCCAGAGCTGGAGAAGCTGCGTCCCACTTCTTGGGAACTTACTCAATTTGAATCTCAGCACATCCTTTAAAACCTGGAGGTGTGAAGTGATTCTTTCTAGGCTCTGCTCCCCGCCACCCCTCAACCTCGTAGCTCACTCATCGGGTGACATACAGACACCGCATTCCGCACAGGTCCTCCTCCCCGGCCGGCTCCCTTGCCCTTGGGCTCACCTTTCCTGCAGAGTTGGTGAAGGGCTCTGACACTGGCTCCCGGGAGCCTCTGACCTACTGCTTTCCCTTGGTTCTGAGGCCAGCAGGCTGTTTCCTCCCAGCACAGGAGGAAGTCTGCCTCTCAGCCCTCAGAGCTCAGGAAGCTCGGGGCGGGAGGGTCCCGAGGTGACGACTTAAAGAGACAGAAGCATTTGCCAGTGCCCTGGTGGGTATCTGATGTTTCCACTGGGAAACCACCCCCCTCACTGTGGACTATGATGACGTTTTCAGAAAGTCCTGTGACACCAACATCTTGTCTCCCAGTAGGGAAGAGCGTTTTAGGTTTCTGATGCCTGTTTTCACTTCTGGCCTTTGACCGATAATCTTATGCCCTTTTGCTTTTTATTTTTCTGTAAAATGGCCTCTTGAGGGTCTCCTTCCCCAGGACAGGAATCCTTGACATGAGTGTGGACAGTGCTACCAGTGTGGACCTATCTGCCAGGAACATCACATGCAACTCTCATCATTCTCAAAGAAAAAGAGCTGTTTTCCAGCTGTTAAAAATAGCACAGCTGGTAGAGGATGGAAATTTTTCATACAAGGCTTAGTCTGTCCATCTCTGTTGGCATCTCCAACCCAAGTTACTGTCTCTCCTCTCAAGAGGGTCTTGAGAAAGGTGAGTAAAACGTGTGGAGGGAAGGCCACCACAGGATCATGGTGAAATGGGTCCTGGAGCTGGTTAGGTCATTAACAGGCCATGTGATTGTGCCTAACTCCCTTGAACTCTCTGGAATGGACTCTCCTGTATGTAGTGAGGACATTAACTTAACCTGAATCTGATTGGCGGGGTCTGATTTTCACCCATTCTTGCCAGCTCATTATCTGCAGTGAATTACCCAGCTCTCACTGAACTCCACTTGTTTGTATTCCCCCAGCTTTATTGAGATAGAATTGACATACAACATTGTGTAAGTTTAAAGTGTACGGTGTGTTGGTTTGATAGACGTACATATTGCAGAAATGATCACCACCATAGCATTAGCTAGCACCTGCACCATGTCACGTAATTACCATTTCTTTCTGGTGGTGAAGACATTTATGCTTTCTTAGCAACTTTCAAGGATATAATCTAGTATTATTAGCTGTAATCACTGTGCTGTCCATTAGATCTCCAGAACTTAGTCATCTTATAACTGGAAGTTTGTACTCTTTGACCAATATCTCCCCATTTCCCCCCATCCCCCAGCCTGTGGTAACTACCATTCTACCCTCCATTTCTATGAGTTCAGCTTTTTAAAATTCCACATAAGAAAGCATGGTATCATACAGTATTTGTCATTGTCTGTCTGACTTACTTCACTTAGCAAATGCCCTTTGGGTCCATCCATGTTGTTGCAAACCACAAGACGTCCTTCTTTTGCATGGCTGAGTAATGTTCTATTAAGTATATGTACACCACGTCGTCTTGATCCATTCATCCGTCCCACTCTAACAGGTATGAGGTGATATCTCCTTGTGGTTTTGGTTTGCATTTCTCTAATGATTGGTGATGTTGAGCACCTTTTTGTGTATCTCTTGGCCATTTGTTTATCTTTGGGAAATGTCCATTCAGTTCCCTTGCCCATTTTTTAATTGGATTGCTTGCTTTTTACTATTGAGTTGTGTGAGTTCCCTGTATATTTTGGATGTTAACCCCTTATCAGACATATGATTTGTAAATAGTTTCTCCCATTCCATAGGTTACCTTTTCATTTTGTTGATGGTTTCCTTTGCTGTGTGAAGCTTTTTAATTTGATGTAGTCCCACTTGTTTATTTTGGCTTTTTTCGCCTTTGCTTTTGGTGTCACATCAAAAAACTTATTGCCAAGACCAACGTCAAGGAACTTACCACCTATGTTTTCTTATAGGAATTTTACGGTTTCTGGTCGTATGTTCAGGTCTTAATTCATATTGAGTTGATTTTTGTGTATGGTGTAACACAGGAGTCCAATTTTGTTCTTTTGCACATGGCTATCCAGTTTTCCCAACATCATTTATTGAAGAGGCTATCCATTTCCCATTGTGTTTATACTTGGCTCATTTGTCAATAAATTTATTGCCCATATATACATGGGTTTATTTCTGGGGTCTCTGTTCTGTTCTGTTGATCTGTTTGTCTTTTTTTTATGTGAATACCATGCTATTTTGATTAGTATAGTTTTGTAATATAGTTTGAAATTAGGAAGTGTGATGCCTCCAGCTTTTTTCTTTTTTTTAAGACTGCTTTGGCTTTTCTGGACCTTTTGTGTTTTCATACAAATTTGGGGGTTGTTTTTTCTATTTTTGTGAAAAATGCCATTGGAATTTTCATAGGGATTGCGTTGAATCTGTAGATCACTTTGTGTAGTATGGACATTTTCACGATATTAATTCTTCCAATCTGTGAGTACAGAATATCTTTCCATTTCTTTATGTTGCCTTCAGTTTCTTTCATCAATGTCTTATAGTTTTCAATGTACAGCTCTTTTACCTCCTTGCTTAAATTTATTCCTAGGTATTTTATCCTTTGCGATGCTATTGTAATGGGATTGTTTTCTTAATTTCTCTTCCTGATGAGTCATTACTAGTGTATAGAGACACAACTGATTTTTGTATATTGATTCTGTATCCTGCAGCTTTGCTGAATTTGCTTATTAGTTCTCACAGCTTTTTGGTGGAGTCTTTAGGATTTTCTATATATAAAATCATGTCATCTGCAAATAGAGACAATTTTACTTCTTCCTTTCTGATTTGGATGCCTTTTATTTCTTTTTCTTGCCTAATTACTCTGGCTGGGACTTCTAGTACTATGTTGAATAAAAGTGGAAAGAGTGGGCATCCTTGTATTTTTCTTGATCTTAGAGGAAAAGCTTTCAGCTTTTCACTGTTGAGAACGATGTTAGCTATGGGCTTGTCATATAGGACCTTTATTATGTTCAGGTGTGTTCCCTTTTTACTCAGTTTGTTGAGAGTTTTTATTGTGAATGGATGTTGAATTTTGTCAGATGCTTTTTCTGTGTCTGCTGAGATCATCAGGCAATTTTTATCCTTCATTTTGTTAATGTGGTGTATCACCTTGATTGGTTTGTGGATGTTGAACCATCCTTGCATCCCTCTCCATCTTGTGTTTGAACAGTGTCTTTTCTTGTCTAATTGCCCTAGTTAGAACCTCCTGTACAAAGATGAAATTAAGTGACAGGATCAGATATCCTTGTCTTATTCTTGATTTTAGCAGGAAAGCTTTCAGTCTTTCATCATTAAGTGTAGTACTAGTCGTGGGATTTTCATAGATGCCCTGTACCAGGTTTTAGAAGTTTCTTTCTCTTCCTAGTTTGTTGAGTGTTTTTATTATGAAACGCTATTTAATTTTGTCAAATGCTTTTTCTGGGTCTATTGAGATGATCATTTTTTTCTCATTTATTTTATTCATATGGTTTATTACATTAATTGATTTTTGGACATTAAGCCAATATTGCATTCCTGGGATAAACTTCAGTTGCTTATGGTGTATATTCCTTTTTATATTGCTAGATTCTCTTTGCTAGTATTTTGTTGAGGGTTTTTGCATCTATGTTCATAAGAGATACTGATCTGTAGTTTTCTTTTATTGTGCTGTCTTTTTCTGGTTTGGTATCAGGATAATACTGGCATCATAGAATGAGTTGGGAAGTATTCCTCCTCTTGTATTTTTTGGAAGAGTTTGTGAAGGATTGATGTTAATTCTTCTTAAATGTTCAATAGAATTCACCAGTGAAGCCATCTGGGTCTGGGTTTTTCTTTGTAGGTAATTTTTTTGTTCGTAATTGAATCTGTTTATGTGTTACAGGTCTATTCAGATTTTATATTCCTTCTTGAGTCAGTTTTGGTAGTTTATGAATTTGTCCATTTCATCTAAGTTACCTGATTTTGTTTAGTATAGATATTTCCAGCTGTAAACTTTCCTCTAAGCATGGCTTTAGCTACACCACTTAAGTTTTGCTATGTTGTTTCTTAATTTACATTCATCTCAAGGTATTTATAGTTCCCCCTTTTGATTTCTTCTTTGACTCACTGGTTATTTAGGATTGTGTTGTTCAATATCCACATGTTACTGAATTTCCCAATTTGTTTTCTATTGTTCATTTCTAATTGCACTCCCTTTTGGCTGGTGAGCATACTATGTATGATTTCAAGCCTCTTAAATTTATTGAGGCTTATTTCATGGCCTCACAAACAGTCTCTTTAGGAGAATGTTCCTTGTGCGCTTGAAAAGAACGTATATTGTGCCGTTGTTGGGTGGAGCGTTCTGGTGTTAGACCTAGTGGATTTATAGTGTTGTGGTCACATCTTCTACATCTTTGTTAACCTTCTGATTAGTTGCTCTACGCTTTATTCAAAGTGGGGTATTGAAGTCTGCAACTATTATTGTTGAATTGTCTATTTCCCTTCTGTTATTTTTTGCTTCATGTGTTTCAGGGCTCAGTTGTTAAGTTCATATATGTTTATAATTGTTATATCTTCAGATTCATTGATTCTTTCTTCTGCTGGTTCAAATCTGCCATTAGAGCCCCTCTAGTAAATTTTTGATTTTCAATTATACTTTTCACCTCCATCATTTCTATTTTGTTCATTTAAAAAAAGATTTGTATCTCTTTCTTTTTCTTTTTTTTTGGCCGAGGAAGGTTCACCCTGAGCTAACGTCTGTTGCCAATTTTCCTCTTTTTGCTGAGGCAGATTTGCCCTGAGCTAACATCTGTTGCCAGTCTTCCTCTGTTTTGTACATGAGCTGCTGTCACAGAGTGGCTGCTGACTGACGAGTGGTGCAGGTCTGTGCCCAGGAACCGAACCTGGGCTGCCTAAGCGGAGAGCACCGAACTTAATCACTAGGCCACCAGGGCTGGCCCTCTATGTCTTTCTTGATATTTTCTATTTGATGCAATAGTGTCATTGTAACTTCTTTTATTTAAGTGTGCTTTCCTTCAGTTCTTTAAACGTGTATAATTGCTGCTTTGAAGCCCCATCTTTAAATCCAATATCTGGGCCGTCTCACAGGCAGCTTCTGTTGCTTGTGTTTTTTCTGGTGAGAGATTACACTTTCCTGTTTCTGTCTCTTATAGTTTTCATTAAAAGCTGGGCATTTTAAGGAGTACAGTGTAGCAATTCTGGGTACTGATTCACCTTCTGCTTTTCTAGGGCTCGATGTGATGCTGTTTGTGTATTTGCCTGGTGACTGGGCTGGACTCTTCCAGTGAGGTCTGTTTCCCCTGCGTCGTGAAGCCTCTGGTGTTGTCCTCAGAGGGTGCAGCCTGGAGCCTGCACACAGTCACCTGGAGTGAGAGCAGTTTAAGCAGTGCTCTCTCTGACTGTCTCCTTCCTGCTCTCTCTGTTAACCTGTGTGTCTCTGTTGGTTTTACACCTGGCTGTTAGGCTTGCTAATTACCCCCTGATTGCTCTCTTGTTTTTGACAATGACCTTGGGCATAAATTGCTCCCCCATCTGATCTGATTAAATTTTGCTTCCTCTGCAGGGGTAGTTTTCGTGGTCAGTCTTTCAGGTTTTCTCTGACCCTGGAGGGACTGTTCTTACCTGTCTCTCTTCCTGGTTCTCTCTGGCAAACTTGCTGCCCTGTGGTTTCTCCTGTGGCTCTCAGACTCCTCTAAATTGCTTACCATGAAAATCTTCATTGTTTTCAAGAGTACCCTTGACTTGAACTTCCCACACTCTGTTTAAAATAAAGTTATTTCCTTTGGGGAGAGCTGAGGAGTTCTCTGTTGTTATGGACTTCTTTTCATTCTAAACAGAATCTCTGAGCCAGAGCTCTGGGCCCAGAGCAGAAGACAGTAGTCTCTGGTCTTCTCAACTTGCCTCTCCCTGCATGGAACCTCCATCATGTGAGGGAGCTGCAGTGTGGGCAGTTGGGGTCCCAGTATTTTTAGCCTGTTGTGCCTGGGACAGAGCCCCTGCCCTGTGAACAGAGGAGCAGTAGGGTGCTGTTGGCGGCACTTCCCAGGAGTCCCCTCTCTGCAATTCATAGCTAGAGGGGATGGTCACTGCTTCCAGTCTGTCCCTATCTGTAGGATGCTCTTGATGAGCAGCTAAAGGGAGAGGGAGCCCCATCTTCTTGCCCACACCTGCCCAGAGTGGAGTTTCCTTCAGGCTGAGCTGAGGATGGGTTGGGGAAGGAGGAATTAGGTCATGGCTCAAGTACCACACAGAGTGTCACTGTTCTTACTAAGATTTATCAGGTTTTAAAAAAATAAGTATTTCTTCATTTGCTCTATGGCCTTCAGACAACTTTTAGAGACTTTAAATTTTTTTTCACTTGTTCTGGTTATTCCACTAGCAATGTCTGCAGGATTCTTCATGGTCCTTTCTGGAAGTGGAAACCATGTCAGTAGTTGTAGATTAAACTTTGGCCACATTGCTAGCTCCTCTCTGCTTTCTTCCTGCTGAGTACGTGGATTTTCTATAGTTTAGTTTTCCCTTCTTGTGGTTCTTTATTGCAATTGAATGAAATACTGCAAAATGGGAACCTAGGAGGCAGCTGCCGTTCTCTTCCAGATTGCTATCTTTATCTGGAGTCCTTGGTTTTCCACTAAATGCAAATGTGTTATACATGCAGAGGATACGAGAAATGTTGGTGCCTCCTTATATTTCTAAATAATCATTAATTGTCTTTCACAGCTTAGAGATGAGTCATTTAAATACAATTTTCAAGTTATGCTTCTTCATGATAAACAATAGTCAAAAGGAATGAGGCTGCTCAGCTGCTAGTTGGCTCTTGAGGCTTTGAGAACTTCATTGTTAGAATTTTGGAACATGACAACCTGCATATGCACCTATTCCAGTTTAGAGCAGAGCTTCTCTTGCTGAGCTCATGTCAGAGTCAAAGTGCCTGCTGTTGTGCCTGCTCTGAACGAGGCCCTGGGTGGGTTTGGAGGCTCACAGGAAAACTCTGCCACTTCATCCTCAGGCAGCAGCAGCCTGAGGAGGGTCCGAAAAGGAGCCTGAGCACAGTTTGGAGTGACCTCCACGGTGTGATTTCTCCTTGGCCCAGTCTTTCTACCCTCATTCCTTCTGAACGCTGCAGCAGGTACAAACAAGGGGACATGGCCCTGCGACCCAGCCTTTCCAGCCTGTGCTTTGACCACAACTCTCTGTGCAGAATAAGACAGAGTCAGGGGAGGAGAGGCAGGAAGTGGCTGTGGCTGAGGCAGGATGCCTGTTTTTCTGTGCACAAGTGAATTTACAAAACATCATCGGGTTGCTCATTTCTTGAAAATATAGGGGATTATGAGAAAAACAATGTGATATGCTGAGATATGCATTACAATTGTTCTCTTTACTCCTTGTTAAATTTTATTTCTAGAATTTATCACGAGCACTAAAGCACTTAAGAACACTCTCTTAATGCAAGGATTGGAGTGAAGCAACAAAAGACGTCAGATTGAAACCAAAAGGAGAAAATGAAGATCATAGTGGAAATTGTGCAGACCAAATTGCAAATCCCAGAAAGAAGGGAAGTTACTGAGCGCTGTTGGGTGGTCGTGGCGGCCTCTGAATCTTTTCCCCGATTCCTCTCCTCCTAGGCAGCCTCTTCTTCTTCCACTAGGGTCATGGAATGGCTAAGAGTTCAGGGATATGCAGGCAAACCTTGTGGGCTTTGGAGGGATGGGACTAAAAATTCTGGTAGCCGAGTGAGGAAGGGAGCCGTGGGTGTGTTGAGAGCAGCAGGAAGCTGTGGGGAAAATGCCTGATTCTTTGTTCTTGCTTTCTTGGCTGTTGGTGCCAAAGGGTAAATGACGTTGACTCTGTCACTGTCTGTAACTATACGTTTCCCTGATGACCCTAGGGACTCAAACGCCCTGGGAGAGGGGCCTGTGCTCATATTGCTCCCTCTCGCCAGACCGCTTAAGCCAAGAGCCCCAGCTCTTGTGGTCTCCCTTTGAGGACAATTGCTCTCTGTGCTGCTGCTGGAGGTTTGTAACTATAACCACCCGACGTCTGAGAAGTAGCATGAGTGAGCGGAGCTGGGCTCATGATCGTGCCACTGGGAGAGTCTGGGGACTTGTTCTCATTGGACAAAGCCCGAATGTTATTGTCTGACACAGTTCCACAGCAGGCATCAGTCTGAGACAATGCAACACCACCCCATCTTTGCATCTGTAGAGATACTGTGGCTCAGAGGGCTCATGAGTTTTTTCGCTGACCATAGGTCTTGCTAGTGGCAGAATCAGACCCACATGCTTTCTCCCTGAGTGTGCGGCTTATATTAGAGGGAGATGCCCAGTGCTGTTGGGCTGATATGCGACTCCAGTACTGAAGCTCATGGAACAAAACAGTTGCCATTGGGGGAACAGAGGGTGTGATTGACCTACTTAGACAGGGTAGTAATCCTGTGCAGCCAGCGTAGCCTAGGAGGAAGGCTCCTGGATATTTAGACGCTTCACAGCTTGTTTTGTCTTATTGTGAGGGGATAATGCCCCCCTCCCCCTTTTCTTTTAGATAAAACCGTTCTTTTGTGTGAGTTTGGTATCCTGTAAGAGCGTGAGCTTGGCTCTTGCTGGTGGGACTGGGCCATGCTGGGAGGCGGACGTGGTCTGATAACCCCTCAGCTCAGCCCATCCGGGAGTCTGCCTGTGCCCCTCATGAGTCAGGAGGCCTCAACTGCACTCTCAGGACTTGAGTCCCTCTGTCCCTCTTTAAAAGAAACGTTTTTTTGTTTTGGTTTTGGTGTTGAATAAATTGTTGACAAAAACTAAACTCCCCTGAGAATTTTAAAGCTAAATTCTCTGAGGAAGCCAGCGTCTCTCCTCCCTGAGATTCCATGGTCATCTGGGCCTGCCGTGTGGGTGGGACTGAGGGAGAAGATGTGCTCATAAGGTTGCACCGCTCAGACTGCGCAGTGCAGAAGGGGAAATCTTTGAGTCGTTAAGAGGATGGAACGAACTGCAGGCAGAAGAAGAGGTGTAGGAAGGAGAAGGTGGTGCATTAGATTCCCAGGGCTGCCGTGACAGATCCCTGCACACCGTGTGGCTTAACACAACAGAAAGGTATTGTCTGTTAGTTCCGGGAGTCCCAAATCAGAGTGTCGCAGAGCCTTGCTCTCTCTGAAGGCTCCAGGGGAGGACCCTTCCTTGCGTCTTCACAGCTTCTGGTGGTTGCTGGGAATCCTTCGCATTCCTCGGCTTGTTAGTGTATCACTCCAGTCTCTGTCCTCGTGCATTTTACCGTAAATCAGCAAGAGAACCCAGGCAACACCATCCACACTTTGCTCGGACACCTCCTCAGCTAAATATTCAAGTTCTTTGCCTACGAGTTAGGCTTTCCACCCAGTGGTAGAGCATAATTCAACCGACTTCTCGGCCACTTTATACCAAGTATCACCTTTCCTCCAGTGCCTGATAGCGTGTTCCACTCTTGGATCTGAGATCTGACCAGAAGTACCTTTAATGTTCGCTTGTCCACCAATAGTCTCTTCAAGGCAATCTAGGACTTTTCTATCCGGCGCCTCAAAATTCTTCCAGTTTATGTCCATTCCCCAATTTCAAAACCACTTCTACATTTTAGGTATTTTTTAACGCAGCACCCCACTTCCTGTACCAAAACCTAAGTTAGTTTCCATGGGCTGTTGTCACAAATGGGCACGAACTGGGTGGCTTACATCAGCAGAGATCGGTCGTCTCACAGTCGGAAGGTAGAAGTCCAACACCGAACTGCTCTCGGGGCCACGCTGTCTCTGACGCCTCTGAGAGGATTCTCCTTTGCCTCCTCCAAGCTTCTGGAGGCTGCTGGCCACCCTGGGCCTTCTTTGGCCTGTAGATGTGTCACTCCAATCTCTGCCTCTGTTGTCACCTGTTGTTCCCCTCTGTGCATCTGTGTCCAAATTTCCCTCCTTTCATATTGATACAGTCATTGGATTAAGGCCCCCCCCCCCTTAGTGACCTCATCTTAAATGGATTACTTGCAAAGACCCTATGAAGTCACAGTCTCAGGTACCAGTGGTTAGGACTTGACCCCATCTTTGGGGGAGACAATGCAACCTCTAACAGGTGCTCAAGGACCAGTGTACCCAGTTGGAAGGTGAAATGCCCTGATCTCTGTCTTCCCAGGCCTAGTTGTAGTTAGTAGGTTAAACCCATGTGCTCATTGGAAAATGTTTTCCAGGCCTCGTCTTCCTCTTTTTCTCTTGGTTCCCAATGGTTTAGACCCTTTGGCTTAGTTTCTGAGTGCTGTTAACTTCGGAAAGAGTAACATGAGACCTTCCTGAAAGACTATAGTAAAAACCCACATTATAGGGTCACTGGGAAGCATCCCCAGGCTCTAAACTTGGAAACACCAAGCCACATATCTGAGTTCTTTCTTCCCCGAATCACCCTGCAGTCTCCCACCCCACCCAGGGGAGATGAGCAGACCTTGTGCCTGGCTTCCTGGGCCAGATGTGGGTCATTTAATAAGGTCCCTTTGGCTCCACCACTATAACCCAAAACAGTGAATGTAGCTTTGGAAATTCTGGTGCGCTAGCAGGCACGTGGAGAAAAAGCTTTCAACTTGCGAACACTGAAGCACCCACCAAATCATGAGGCAATATTTCTGTCTCTTTAAAGGCAGAGAGTTCCTTCACTGGCTCCACCCAATCTGAGTTTCCTCACTCAGAGGTTTCAGAGGATGCAAAGGCTTTTTCCCCAAAGTTACAGCAAAAGCACCATTTCAAAGAGCTTCTTTGGAGAGGACTTGAGAACTCAACTCATTCAAAAGAAGGTGAGCCTGGCTGAGAAGAGGCCCCCTGAGCATAGAGCTGTGAGGGGCAGTAGGATCCAGGGCACTGCCTGGGGTGTAGATTCTGGTATGAGTGTGGTGGGAGAGATGTGGTGGTGGAGGGTAGGGTGGGGAGTGAGGAGACGGCGTCTGTCCATCTCCTATGTAACGGGACAAACTTGTGCTGCGTAGGGCTCCTTCCATCCAGTTGCTCCTGTGATGGACATGAGTGCTGCCTGATAACCCATCCTCTTCCCTGACTAGGAAGTTAGTGTCCCCAGGGCAGGTCTTAGAGCAATTTAGAGACCACCTAGTCTTTTTACTGAAAAAGAAGCAGAATCCCAGAGTGTGGTGACTCTCCAGGGGTTACACAGGTCACTAACGGCAGAGGAAATTTGGAATTCGGTTTGCTGAATCCTTTCCAGCAGTTAACAGAGAGAAGCTGTGTCCCCAGCAGTGTAAGAGACGAGGTGAGGAGGGGAGAGGGTCAGCTACGCTAAGGAGACAACGTGTGTGACGCCCTCCTCGTTCCTGCCTAATTACAGCCTTGCTGCCAGTTCTCGCTTCTGGAAAGAGTGGACTGTCTTCCCTGCCCTGCCCTGATCTCTCTCTGTCCTGATGCAGACTGAAATTTAGAGCCGTGCTCCTGAGGAGGAACCCAGAAGAGGCCGTAGTGTGCAGTGGTTAAGAGCGAGCGCGGCGTGGTCGGACAGACTTTGAGCTGGATCCCCCTCTGCCCACAACCTTTAGCACCGTGACCTTGGGCAAGTTTCTCAGTATTTTTGAGCCACATCTACTTCCTCACTTAAAAAATTAGAATAATAAAATTAGCTTTGTTGCAGATCATATTTTGGGAGTAAATGAGATAATGTGCGAAACATATTTTTCATGGTGCTTAGTATACAGTGTGTGTTCAGGAGTAGTTATACTATACACAGGTTAAGTTTTTCATTACGGAAAAGTTTTAACTTATTCGAAGATAAGGAGAATAATATAAGGAACTTTCCTGTGCCTATACCAAGATTCAACCATTATCAATTGATGCAGTTTTGTTTCCTCTATTACTCAGCACTCTCTATCCTCCTCAGATCATTTTCAAGTAAATATCTGACATGACGTCACTCCATCAGTAAATATTTGAATATGTCTGTCTGAAAGATAAGGGCTGTGTCAAAAATATTACCATAATCAGACTTCAGAAAGCAACTAGAATTTTAAAAAATATTACTGATTATATTCAGACTTCTCTGATTGTCTCATAATTTTTAAAATTGTTTGATGTCAGATGTAAATAAGGTCCATAACTTGCAACTGTTCAATATTTCTTAAGTTTAGCTTAATATTAGGTTTTCACCTTCCCTGTTTCTTTCTCTAAAATATCTTTTTTTAAGAAAGGGGAAGTTTTTTGTCTAACAGACTTGGACAGTGTACTTTTTGTCGATTGCATCCTCAAGATGTCATTTACCACGCTCTTCTAGTTCTAGTGTTTTGTGTGAATTTATATTTAGGGAGAGGCTTAATCAGATTCAGGTTTGACTGGTGTTTTGGTGGGACTGCTTCAGAGGTGCAGCTGTGAACTTCCATCAGAAGACGCGTGATGTCCTGTTGTCTCTCCTTCTGTGATGTTAGCAGACAGTGATGACTGCCTGGAGTAAATTTGTTTCATTAAGGGTCACAAATAAGGATATTCCATCTTTCTTTCTTCATTTATTAGATAGAATAATCCTATAAAAAGAAACTTCCCCTTGGCAATCCTTTCAATCCACGAGGTACAGTTGTTATAAGGAAGACAAGAGAAGTGCTTGATTCTTTCCCTTTTTGTCAATGTTCAGAATGATTAGATGCTCTCCTGGCAGACTCCAAGGAGAGCAAGTGACTTCTTTTCCGAAGGTGGAACTGTTAGCAACTCATGGATTTCAACACATTTGATATATTTCAATCCTTTGGAATTATTATTCTTATTGACGCTCAAATGGTCTCATCTTTGTCCAGTGGGAGCCTCTTCAAGTTGGCTCTTGAGTCTCTTTGGTAAGATCCCAGAATTTTTGGTAGCGTCCTGGCTTTCTAGTATGACAAGGTGGTCTAGGGTCAGCTTGTACATTTCCTGGCCCAGACCCGGAATCAGTTCTTCCTTCTAAGAGCCTTAATTTTTTGTTGGTGGGAAATGGCATTTGAAGACCACAATCTGGGCACTAAGGGTACTTGTTGCTACTGGGCTCATTGTTATTTTTATGCCTTTACAATGGACTTGAAAACTAGATACACACACACACACAGACAACTAAGGATCGGATTCCTTAAAACAATTTATGATTTTTGCAAATTATTATATATTGCAATGATTATAAATTGCAAATTATGCAATTTATGCAGGGTTTTTTTGGCCTTAAGGTATTTCCCACTAGGGATGAACAATGAGATTACTGCATTTTCAGTCTCTTGGACCAATTCTTTCTGTGTCTCATCTACTACACACACACAGTTAGGTTCATTCGTTTCATTTGCTTTTGCTTTTCACTGGTATTTTTTAAATGTAATTTTTGTTGTATAATTATGTAAACTATTCACGTGGATTCAAGATCAAATCTAGCAAATCTGAATATATCCAAAAAGTCTAGTTTTCATCTTTTATCCCGGTTCCTCCCCCTGTTCCTCCCACTCCGTGTAAGTAACACTTTGTTTAGTTTTCAGATTAGCCAGCCCTGGCGCTCTAGTGGTTAAGATTCGGCAGGTTCATTTCTTGGTCAGGGAGCCACACCACTGTCTGTTGGTGTCACACTGTGGCAGCTGCATGTTGCTGTGATGCTGAAAGCTGTGCCACTGGCATGTCAAATAGCAGCAGAGTCACCCGTGGCGGACAGGTTTCAGCAGAGCTTCCAGACTAAGACAGACTGAGAGGAAGCACCGGGCCACCTAATTCTGAAAAAACTAGCCATGAGAACCCTGAGAATCGCCGTGGAGCATTGTCTGATGTAGTGCTGGATGGTGAGGGTGGCACCGAAAGACCGGGCAGAGTTCTGCTCTGCTGTCCACAAGTTCGCCAGGAGGCAGAATTGACTCCATGGCACTAACAGCAAAGTTTTCAGATTACCCTGACGTTGCTTTCTCCTATATTTGAAAATATACATCTTATATTTTATATGTGTAGTTCATATTCCTCCCTGTTAGAGAAGCGGTAGTAAACTGTACATCACTTTCTTCACTTTGCTTTTTTTGCTTGATGATACATCCTGGAGACCTCTCTATACTGGTTTATAGAGATAGTGCTCATTCCTTTTCACAGTTGCAGAGTACTTCACTGTGTGAATACCTAGGTCTATTCACCCAGTGCCCTAATGATGGGCCTTTGATAGGGTTTTGGTCTTTTGCTATTACAAATAGTGGTGCAGTGAATAGCCTTGTGCATAATTTTTGTCTGTATTTTTGTCAGTGTAGCTTTGGAATAAATCCTAAAATTGGGATTTCTAGTCAAAGGGTAAATGCAGATGGACTTTTGCAAGATGCTGCTAACTTCTCCTCTGTAGTCGGGGCTGCCTTTCCACTCCCTCTGGCCGTGTGGGAGAGCACCCGCTTCCCCTGTACCTTTACCAACAGATTGTGCCAGCCGACTTCTGGATTTCTGACAAAGCTGTAGGTGAGAAGTAGTGTCTCAGTGAAATTCTAATTTATTTATTTTGTTTTTTCTACATTTTGACTTATTTTTCTCTATTTTGAAGGAATGTGAATATCTTTTTATATATTCAAGGGACATTTACGTTTCTTTTTTTCTTTGAACTGTTTATTCATATCTCTTGCTTCATTTTCTATCAAGTTGTTGGTCTTTTGTTTCTCTCCTTTGCGATTTTCTTTGTCTAATACGGGAATTAACCCTCTTGGATTTACGTTGGAATTTTTTCCCCTAGTTTGACATTTGTTTTTCAATTTGTCTGTGGTGATTTTTGCCTCACATTGTCGTTTATATTTTTATGTAATCAAATTTATGAGTCTTTTTCCTTCCTCTGTTTCAAATCCTAGCAATATTTCCCCTGCCCTCAGGTTACAAAGAATTCATCTGTGTTTCTTCTATTATTTATAGGGATTTGTGTCTTACCTTTCAGTTCTGATCTACTTGGAATTTGAATGGCATGAGGAAACGGATGCAGTTTCATTTTTTCTGTCAGGTTATGTAGTTATCCCGGTGTTGCTTATTAGTCCATCTTTTTTCCCATTGGTGTGAGATGTTGCCTTATTGAATATAAATGTAGCATAATATAATCGAATTGAATATAAGTGAATATAGTATGATCAATTCGGTCTATTTGTGAATTTTCTGATTTTGTTTCCCTGCTCTGTCTCTCTTTGCATGCACCGACATCATACTGCTTTAATTATACAAACCAGAATGTTTTACTCTCTGGTAGAACTAGTCTTCCTTCATGGTTCTTGTTTTTCTTGGTTGCCCAGCTAATTTTCTTTATTCTTCATCCAACTGAACTTTATAATCAACTATTTTAGCTGCAGAAAAAAAGTAATGGCATAATTTTTAAAATTTATATTTATATAAAATCATATTAAAAACATCTATGAATTCCAATTTAATGAAATGCTTTAAACATGAATCAGTGTTGAATTTGGTTAAATGTCTTTTCTGCATCTAGCTAATTTTCTTCTTAATCTGTTAAGGAGATGTGTTGTAAGAATCAATTTTTCTCATATTGAACCACCCTAATATTTCTGAATAAATCACACTTAATCATGGTGTATTACTTTTTAGTGTCCAATAATATATTTAGGATGTTTGTATCAAAATTCACAAATGAACCATGTCTGTAGATTTATTTATTGGTGAAATCTTTTTTAGCCTTTGGGGTCAATATCACCCTTGCTTCATGAAAATAATTGAAAGTTTTCATTCTCTTTATATGATCAGGAATAGTTTATGTAGCATCAAGATGATCAGATCTTTAAAGGTTTAAATGAGTTCCCCTGTGAAGCCATCTATCTGGACCTGGTATTTTTTTGTGGGGAAACTCCTTAACTCCTTTCTCTATTTGTCTTTCATAGTAGTTGAACTGTTTCATCTTTCTGTCTCTACTGGGATAAATATGGATAATAGACTATTACAAATTTTCAGGGAGGAGAAGAAAGAAAAGAGAGTTGGGAATGGTTCCTATTTACTGAAATTGAACCTTTTTTCTCTTCTTCTCAGCCTTCCTAACCTCCAGGTCTTGTGGGTCCCTAAGTCCCAGATCCTCTGAACATGGCTGCTGCTCAAGACAACACTCTGAGGATTGTTCTGGTAGGGAAAACTGGAAGTGGGAAAAGTGCGACAGCAAACACCATCCTTGGGAAAAACGTGTTTGTTTCTCGAATTTCTGCTCAAGCTGTTACCCCGACCTGTCAAAAAGCATCCCGGGAATGCAAAGGGAGGGACCTTCTTGTTGTTGACACCCCAGGGCTCTTTGACACCAAGGAGAAGCTGGCGAACACCTGTAGGGAAATCAGCCGGTGTGTTCTCTCCTCCTGCCCTGGGCCTCACGCCATCATCATGGTTCTGAGGCTGGGCCGCATCACAGAGGAAGATCAGAATACCATCGCATTGATCAAGGCTCTCTTTGGGAAGGCAGCCATGAAGCACATGATCATCTTGTTCACTGGCAAAGATGGTTTGGAGGGTCAGAGACTATGCGACTTTATAGCAGAGGCGGATGTGAAGCTGAGAAGCGTGGTCCAGGAGTGTGGGGACCGCTGCTGCACCTTCAACAACAAAGCAGACGAAGCTGAGAAGGAAGCTCAAGTGCAGGAGCTGGTGGAGCTGATAGAGAACATGGTGCAGAAGAACAGAGGGACTTACTTTTCAGACGCCATATACAAGGACACAGAGCACAGGCTGAAACGAAAGGCAGAGGTCTTGAAGATGATGTACACTGACCAAAAAAACCATGAAATTGAACTAGTAAACAAGGAATATGCTGATAAACTGCGAGAAATAGAGGAAAAAATTGAATTACTAAAGCTGAAATATGATGAACAAATAAGAAATATAAGACAAGAAACTAAGAGGAGTCTATTCCAAGATGTCTTAGATGGGATTTTGAATATGTTTTAATAAATATGGCATGTGTTTTGGAAGCAATGTAAATTTCATTTTTTTCTTAATTTACTCTGATTTGTTACTATGGTGTTTATATTTTCCAAAGATGGCTACGCCAGTATCTTCTATCCTACTTATTCTTCTTCTATCTGATGTTGATACTCCTTCCATTGAGTTATGGGATCTGTGCCCCTTACCCTGAAATTGGATGGACTTCGTGACTGCTTTGATAAATAGTGGATAGTTGGAGCAACACCATGTGACTGCTCAGGTTCAAGAGGGAAATTGACGCATTGCTCTCTTGTCATGTTTGCCTTTGGAACTTGGCCACCATGTTGTGAGGGAGCTCAAGTTGCCCGTCAAGAGGCCCACATACAAGGATTTCAAGTCACGGGCCCACTTCCCTGGCTGATCTTTCATCTGCCAGCCTCGCAAGTGAGGCAACAGAGAGAAGAGGATTGTCCAGCTGCCAACTGAGCCACCTCTGAGGAAGCTGCAAAGAGCAAAGATGAGCCATTCTCACTGAGTCCTGCCCAAATGGCAGATTCATTAGAAAAATAAAGGATTCTTGCTGTTTTAAACCACTAAGTTGTGGGATGGTTTGTTATGCAGCAGTAGCTAACCAGAATTAAACATCTTCACAGCTCATTCCCTACCACTCCCTGATCCCACTTGTCCCCCATCACAGTGCCAACGAATTTAAGAAGTTACAAAATTGGCAAAATCAGGCAATAACCGATCACTAGAATTCAAAGACTCAATTTAGGAAAGTTCAGATAAGAAATCCTGCATACGTTACGTGTTAGCACCACTGGTCATGTGTGTTATTTCAGTCCACGTCTGTGAATACTTTGTTAGTGAAGCATCAGGCTTCTCTGGCAAGATTGTCCTGTGGTTCCTGGGGCTCTGGAGGTTGACAGGTCCTCTTATTGTTTTTCTCTCTTTTCTTTGTCAGGCACCGTCCTAACTTCAGCTGTCCCTGACTATGACTTAAAACTCTCTTCTGTGCAAAATACTTTCCATTTTCCTCTGCAGACCCACTCTTCACCCTTCTTCACTCTAGCTCTTTCCCTAGGAGGGGATCTCTGTGGACTCCACCAGTGGATCTCTTGCTTTCTGCCTTCTGCTTGGCTTCTGCCAATGGGAAGTCCAGGCAGGGGGTCTCTTGGGGGCCGACAAACAAGGTCAGGGTGTTTGTTCTCCTGCCTCTCTCCCTGTAGGGTCATCACTGACTAGCTGCAACCCGTAGTCCAAGGTCACAGCTCCTGCCCTGGTGGCCTCTCCACCCAACTCTCCTTCTGGGCTCCAGTTTTCACTCACCCCTTAGGGTTAGGATGTGATCTCCTCACCGTCACCAGCACTCACCCTGGTTGTTTCCAAACCCCGTTCCACAGCTTGTAGGAAGCCGCTTCACTAGCTGTTCCTCCAGGTCCCAAATTACAGCGGGCCACCTCTCCTGCTAGAATCCAGATTGATCAACCGTATGACACCCACTTCTTTTTCTCGTTCAGAGCATTCCTTGATATTTACTTTTAAAAAATTCTCTCTAGTGTTTTCTTCCACCAGAAAAATCTCTCCTGATAGCTGAAATCTCTGGGACAAGATTATCCTCACAAACTATGACATTGGCCGCGAGCAGATGAAAGGTTCTGTCTTGCTAAAATAATCGAGAGTCTTCAAAGTTAGAGGGATGACCTTTATATCATTTATTGTGATTGCAGATAAGCCAAATTCAAGTTGTTGGGATTTCTCCAGTTGTCCTTTATTTGGTCTGTGAACATGACCGAGAGTATTTACTGTATCAGTGGATTTTAGGGAGACAGGGAGTAGAGAGTAAGTCGGGAGAAATAACGTCTCAAATACTTGCTCATTCTAAGGTCATTACAAATATTGTGAATGGAGTCAAGACAACGTGGAAGGAAATAACTGTGGTGAGAAAACACATTCATAATATATGGGAAATAGCACAGCCGACCCAACTGCTATTTGCCATAATGCAGTTCTCCTGTTTAAAGTCATTTCTGGTGATTGACACATCAGTGCAGAATCATCTCTAGAGAGCAAAGTGTGCATGCACAGTCCTGGCACCTTTCATTTAAGAACCGTTTAAAAGATATTTTCCCTCAGAGACCTCCAGAAGCATTATTTATTCAATTAACCTGTGTGTGTCTAGGCCTGTGTTAGGGTCTATTGAAGATCAACTTAAGTGAGGTGATGTCTTTTCTCCTGATCTTATATTCTGCTTTGGAAGGTAAGACATACCCAGAGGAGAAATGAGCAAATCAAATAAATCGTATCAACACTATCTCTTTGTTTGACAAATGAAATATTCCCCACTCAATTATCTTTACAATCCTTATATCTCAGTTTTCTCCAAAAGTGGTTCTGATTGAGTTCTGAGGTCTCTGGAAGTTCCATCATTTGATGTGTGCGTTATCCCTGTTGTTGAAATATACGATCACCATGACCCATAGTGGGGAATTAGACTAGGATTTCTAGGAGAAGACTTGAGGAAGAATTCAGGGCTTGAAGTCTACTCTGAAGGAAGTGTAGGATGTGTGCATGTGGCTGATTGAACGACGATCTTGCTTCTTTTCAGAATCAGGAAAGTTGGGGGCTGCAGGCAACATTGTCAGGGGAAACATAGACTCAGCGGCAACAGCATTCAGTGAGGTTTGTGACAAGTTAAGTATCAGATGTCAAAGGGAGGGTCCAGCGTAAGAGTCCTGCATTAACTTGAAATTTTGGACTGAAGATGATGTGAAAGGCCTGGGGCGAATGTGGCAAGATATTAACATAAATATCTCCCTCAAGATCAGCTGAGTCCTCAGTGTTTGCCAATATGGCCAGATTCCAAAGCTGTGTGCCAGAAAATCTATGGAGGACTTGTCAAAGGAAGGAGCTAGAAACCAGTCATATGAGGTTTAGTCTTCAACTAATTCGATAGGTATTTGAAGAGGTCAAGAGGAAAGGACTTTGTAAAAGAGGACATTTAGATTTTGGGTCACTGACCTCAGGGTTCCTCTGTAGAGTAACAGCCTTCCCAGCAGTAAGGTGATCTCTATGCAACAATGTGTTACAATAAGGGAGGCTCCACAGTGACTCCACCTTGCATCTCCTACCCAGTGGGATGATGGTTCCCTCTCTCCTCAAACATAGTACGGAGCCCTGTTGGACTCTGAAGGTGCCAGAAAAGGTGAGTGGTGTATGGTAATAGATTCCTGGGAGGACATGAGCTTTGTCCTCTGGAGTTTAGTTTTGGAGCCTAGTGGCTCTAAATATATGAAAGGATGTTGCTGTGTGCCAGAGGGAGCAGGGTAAAGATTGAGGAGCCTGTACTGGAAGCACCCATAACTTTCTCTGACTGAGGGGAAAAGTATGTGTTTCCCATAAATCAAATGTGGGCTACACAGAAGGGAGCCAGCCAGAGCCAGCTAGAAGGGAACTTGCCCTGGAGTCCACCAGGGATCCCATCAGTGATGAATGGACCAGACCTCTGGGAGCCCAGGTGCTGGGAACTGGGCTGGAAGTAACCTGCTGGAGGGGACATAGTGGTCATTAGCTGGACTTGGAATTAGACATTTCCAGGGCACACTCTATGATGAGTCATCAATGGTGCCCTATGAGGAAAAGAGTCACTCACTGTGCCTCCAACCCCCAAGGGCAGATTACACTGACTTGTCTTCAGTGTCTCTTCCTGTTCTCCTCCAACCCATGAACAGTCAGACCTATGATGCCTGACTGGAGGCGGAAGAGGAGAAGGGCACCGTTGGGAAGCCCTGTCCACATGGCAGGTCCTTCAGCTGAAGCAGGCACCAGCCAGGGGAAGGAGCCACTTTACCCTTCAATGAAATTCAGAGTTTGATGATTGGGTTGGATGTTTTAATTACACAAATCTGACTAACAGTGATTGGAGAGGTGCTTGCTAAGGGCAGAAGCCATCCAAGATTTTCCTCTTGAGGCACTAACGGAGCCAGTTTGAAAGGGCAGTAGGAGAAAAGAGTAAAAGTCTTCTTTCCATGCCCCTGTGGAGTCCCTCCTATGCAACCACACAGTTATATACAGATTGCCTTCTTGGCTGTGGGGGAGATGACTCTAGAGAAGAACTCCAGGATCTCGCCAATCCTGAGTCCTGCACCTGAGGTGTTGTGAATTCAAGTGAGTGGCAGGAGTGGGAGTCAGGGGAAGGCACTGTGCTCATGCGGATTACTGAGAGAGTTTTGAAGCTGCCACATTCCTACTAGGGAGGGGTGTTTGTGTACAAATCCCAGAGTCACGAGATTCAAATAGGTGGAGTCGGCCCTGCAGTATCTGAAGTGGGAGAAGCGTCCCCGTGAGCCCTGGGCCTTGTTTACTCAAGGTCAACCAGAGCCCAGCCTTGACCAGCAAAAAATCTGTGCTGACGGGTCTCCACATCCTTGTGGCTGAGGAGAGGACAGGCAGTAAAGAGCAGTGTGGTGCCCGGCAAGACATTTACAGTGGTGTGGGAGACTTTCACAGCAAGCTTATGGTACGTCTGTGGCAAAAGTTCTGACCATTCTTAGGGATCACAACTCAACTTTTTTTTTTTGAGGAAGATTAGCCCTGAGCTGACATCCATGCCTATCTTCCTCTGCTTTATATGTGGGACGCCTACCACAGCCTGGCTTAACAAGCGGTGTGTATGTCCGCACCAGGGATCTGAACCGGTGAACCCCGGGCCGCTGAAGCAGAACATGCGAACTTAAACAGTGTGCCAGAGGCCTGGCCCCACAACTCGACTTTTTGAGAGCGGATTTTGTTTTTGACAGAGTCTCAATCTGGTGTATAGGGCTAATGATCAGACTTGAAAGTATGCTTATGGTTGAAAACAAGAAGATGCTATAAATTAGAGACCTGTTTTCTGCTGTGACTTTTAACTCTGAAGACCACCCCACCAGAGAAGTTCCAGAGATGCTGTGAGTAATAAGCCCCCGAGGTCAAAGAAGGCATGTTTGAGATGCAGCAATCATTTGCCAAAGAGCTGTGCACATGGTCTATGGACAATGACCAAAAGTTTATTTGTATAGTCAGTTGTTGAATATGGATGTAAAAATTGCAATTTCTGGATGTTGTACCCCACACCGGAGCCCTCACTAAATTCATAAAGCAAGCTTTGAATGGTAGTCAGAAACATGGTCCTTACTGAACTCTAAAATGTCTCTAATGAGAAAAGCCATCCTCCAACTTAGAATGGCCTTAAACATCACTGCCTCGCAAGGAGGCACCTGTGCCATTATCCAAACAGAATGTTGTGTGTTCATACCCGGTGCGTCTGCTAATCTGTTGTCTTTCTTAAATCACATGAGGACACAAGTGAATGCCCTGAACCAACCCCCAGCCTGGAGGGCTTAGTAAATCAACGGTGCAGATCACGGGGCTCTTGGTGGACAAAGTTGTCCCTGATTTGGGGAATTATTGTCTTGACCTGTGTTTTCTCTTGCATGTGCCTGTATTGCTGCTGTAGCATTTGCCTCCAACGCAGCAAGACAGCTGCCAAACGAGCCACCTCCGTGCTAGAGAAACCCCTTGCTGACCGCTGAGGGCACATTGGGGAAGAGGGGGCATGAGAGACTGGAAGAGCTGGTCACAAGAGGTGGAGTGTCGTGGGAGGTCATGGAGAGGACACGACTGCCAGTTGACCCTAGAGTTGGAGCTGGGCAATTGGAGGCTCCCCACTTCCTATTCTGTTCTTGGAATGTGCATTCCGCATGCCTTCCCCATTCCCAGAAGCTGCCCCAAGGATCCAGCCTTGAGATGGAAACGTGGTGTTGAGACTATCTGGATGGCATATGTGACTGAGCCAAGTAAAGGCTCTATATACATTTTTAGGATTTGGCGAGCAGGTGGGGAAACTACTCATCTTGCCGCCACCTGAGACAAGCCTCGTAAGTAAGCTCCCTGGCTTGCTCGACCTGCCGCCCGCCCATCTAGCATGGTCTGCCTCTTTCTTCCGTCTCTCCTTGCCGTCCACCTACGGGGGTCAGGAAGCTCCTGAGGAGGTTGTGAACTAACATATGCTTTTGACACAGCAGTCTTATCTATGTTTATAAACAAATATAAAAGATGGAATCTCTAAGGCCATGACTCTCAGTTCTTTCTTCTTGTTAGAAAGCATCTTGATGACCTGAAATTCCTTCTACTCTGGGTTGCATTCTCTGGGATTTGGACTCCGCAAATTGCTGTGTTGCAGAAGTTTGTGATGATGGCAATGCACACCCTCATCCTCCTCCTCGTCTCCTCCTCCATAAAGATCTGCGACCTCAGCTCTGAATCTGGGACTCAGGCAGTGTCTCAAATGTTCCCATCAAGGGACAGTTGCTATGCATGTCGGTGCACAGCACATAAATGGTTGCCTGGGATGAGGGTGGTGGGATGGGGAGGGATTGCAAAGAGCGTGAGGAACCTTTTATGGCTGATGGATGTATTCTTTTTTTTTTAAATTTTTTATTGAGTTAATGATAGGTTACAATCTTGTGAAATTTCAGTTGTATATTATTGTCTGTCAGTCGACTTGTAGGTGCAACCCTTCACCCTTTGTGCCCACACCCACCCCCCTTTCCCCTGGTAGCCACTAATCTGTTCTCTTTGTCCACAGGTTTAAAGTCCTCATATGAGTGGAGTCATACAGAGATTGTCCTTCTCTACCTGGCTTATTTCACTTAACATCATTCCCTCAAGGTCCATCCATGTTGCTGCAAATGGGACGATTTTGTTCTTTTTTACGGCTGAGTAGTATTTCATTGTATATATATACCACATCTTCTTTATCCAATCATCCGTTGATGGGCACTTCGGGTGCTTCCACATCTTGGCGATTGTAAATAATGCTGCAATAAACATTGGGGTGCATAGGACTTTTGGAATTGCTGACTTCAAGCTCTCTGGATAGATACCCAGTAGTGGAAAAGCTGGATCATACGGTAGTTCTATTTTTACTTTTTTGAGGAATCCCCATACTGTTTTCCATAGTGGCTGCACCAGTTTGCATTCCCACCAGCAGTGTATGAGGGTTCCTTTTTCTCCACAACCTCTCCAACATTTGTTACTATTTGTTCTAGTTATTTTTGTCATTCTAATGGGTGTAAGGTGATATCTTAGCGTAGTTTTGATTTGCATTTCCCTGGTGATCAGCGATGATGAACATCTTTTCATGTGCTTATTGGCCATCCGCATATCTTCTTTGGAGAAATGTCTATTCATGTCTCCTGCCCATTTTTTGATCGGGTTGTTTAATTTTTTGTTGTTGAGTTGTGTGAGTTCTTTATATATTATGGACATTAAGCCTTTGTTGGATGTATTACTTGCAAATATTTTTTCCCAGTTAGTGGGTTGTTTTTTTGTTTCAATCCTGTTTTCCCTTGCCTTGAAGAAGCTCTTTAATCTGATGAAGTCGCATTTGTTTATTCTTTCTATTGTTTCCCTTGTCTGAGAAGACATGGTGTCTGAAAAGATCCTTTTAATACTCATGTCAAAGAGTGTACGGCCTACATTTTCTTCTAGAAGCCTTATGGTTTCAGGTCTCAGCTTTAGTCTTTGATCCATTTTGAGTTTATTTTGGTGAATGGTGAAAAAGAATGGTCAATTTTCGTTCTTTTACACGTGGCTTTCCAGTTTTCCCAGCACCATTTGTTGAAAAGACTTTCTTTTCCCCATTGTATGCCCTCAGCTCCTTTGTCGAAGATTAGCTGTCCATAGATGTGTGGTTTTATTTCTGGGCTATCAATTCTGTTCCATTGATCTGTGCACTGGTTTTTGTACCAGTACCATGCTGTTTTGATTACTGTAGCTTTGTAGTATGTTTTGAGGTCAGGGATTGTGATGCCTCCAGCTGTGTTCTTTTTTCTCAGGATTGCTTTAGCAATTGGGGGTCTTTTGTTGCCCCATATGAATTTTAGGATTCTTTGTTCTAATTCTGTAAAGAATGTCATTGGGATTCTGATTCTGATGGCGTTGAATCTGTAGATTGCTTTAGGTAGAATGGACATTTTAACTATGTTTATTCTTCCAATCCATGTGCATGGAATGTCTTTCCACCTCTTTATGTCGTCATCCATTTCTTTCAGAAAAGCCTTGTAATTTTCATTATATAGGTCTTTCACTTCCTTAGTTAAATTCACCCTGAGGTATTTTATTCTTTTTGTTGCGATTGTGAATGGTATTGTGTTCTTGAGTTCTTTTTCTGTTAGTTTGTTATGAGAGTATAGATATGCTATGGATTTATGTAAATTAATTTTATACCCTGCAACTTTGCTGTAGTTGTCGATTACTTCTAAGAGTTTTGCAATGGATTCTTTGGGGTTTTCTATATATAAGATCATGTCATCTGCAAACAGTGAGAGTTTCACTTCTTCCCCCCCATTTGGATTCCTTTTATTCCTTTTTCTTGCCTGATTGCTCTGGCCAGGACCTCCAGAACTATGTTAAATAAGAGTGGTGATAGAGGGCATCCTTGTCTCATTCCTGTTCTCAGGCGGATGGCGCTCAGTTTTTGCCCATTGAGAATGATGTTGGCTGTGGGTTTGTCATATACGGCCTTTATCATGTTGAGGTAGTTCCCTTCTATCCCCATTTTGTTCAGAGTTTTTATGATGAATGGCTGTTGGATCTTGTCAAATACTTTCTCTGCATCTATTGAGATGATCATGTGGTTTTTATTCCTCAGTTTGTTGATGTGGTTTATCACGTTGATTGACTTGCAGATGTTGAACCATCCCTGTGTCCCTGGTATGGATCCCACTTGATCATGATGTATGATCGTGTTGATGAATTGCTGAATTCGGGTTGCCAAAATTTTGTTGAGAATTTTTGCATCTATGTTCATCAGCCAGATTGGCCTGTAGTTCTCCTTTTTCGTACTGTCCTTGTCAGGTTTTGGTATCAGCGTGATGTTGGCCTCATAGAATGCTTTAGGAAGTGTTCCATCCTCCCTAATTTTTTGGAATAGCTTGAAAAAGATAGGTATTAAATCCTCTCTGAAAGTTTGGTAGAATTCCCCAGGAAAGCCATCTGGTCCTGGGGTTTTATTCTTTGGGATGCTTTTGATGGCTGTTTCAATCTCTTTCCTTGTGATTGGTCTGTTCAAATTGTCTGCTTCTTCTTGAGTGAGCTTTGGGAGGCTGTAGGAGTCCAAGAATTTATCCATTTCCTCTAGGTTATCCATTTTGCTGGCATATACTTTTTCGTAGTATTCTCTCATAATCCGTTATATTCCTGCGGAGTCTGTTGTTATTTCTCCTCTTTCATTTCTGATTTTGTTTATTTGAGCTTTCTCTCTTTTTTTCTTTGTAAGTTTGGCTAGGGGTTTGTCAATTTTATTTATCTTCTCAAAGAACCAGCTCTTTGTTTCATTGATCCTTTCTACTGCCTTTTTTGTTTCACTAGCATTTATTTCTGCTCTGATTTTTATTATTTCTCTCCTTCTGCTGACTTTGGGCTTTGTTTGTTCTTCTTTCTCTAATTCACTTAGGTGTAGTTTAAGATTGCTGATTTGGGATTTTTCTTGTTTGTTAAGATGTGCCTGAATTGCGATGAATTTTCCTCTTAATACAGCTTTTGCTGCATCCCATATGAGTTGGTATGGCATGTTATCATTTTCATTTGCCTCCAGGTATTTTTTTATTTCTTCCTTAATTTCTTCAATGATCCATTGCTTGTTCAATAGCATATTGTTTAGTCTCCACATCCCTGTGCCTTTCTCAGCTTTTTTCTTGTAATTAATTTCTAGCTTTACAGCATTATGATCGGAGAAGATGCTTGTCATTATTTCAATTTTTTTAAATTTGTAGAGGCTTGCCTTGTTTCCCAACATGTGGTCTATCCTTGAGAATGTTCCATGCGCGCTAGAGAACAATGTGTATTCTGCTGTTTTTGGATGAAGTGTTCTATATATGTCTATTAAATCCAACTGTTTTAGCTTTTCGTTTAGCTCCACTGTTTCTTTGTTGATTTTCTGTCTGGATGATCTGTCCATTGATGTGAGTGGGGTGTTGAGGTCCCCTACTATTATTGTGTTATTTTTGGTATCTTCTTTTAGGTTTGTTAATAGTTGCTTTATGAACTTTGGTGCTCCTGTGTTGGGTGCATAGATATTTATAAGCGTTATTTCTTCTTGATGAAGTGTCCCTTTGATCATTATATATTGGCCCTCTGTGTCTCTCTTTACCTGCCTTATCTTGAAGTCTGTTTTGTCTGATATAAGTATTGCGACACCTGCTTTCTTTTGTTTGCTATTAGCTTGGAGTATTATCTTCCACCCCTTCACTCTGAGCCTGTGTTTGTCCTTGGAGGTGAGGTGTGTTTCCTGGAGACAACAAATGGTTGCATCTTGTTCTTTAATCCATTTTGCCACTCTGTGTCTTTTTATTGGAGAGTTCAATCCCTTTACATTGAGGGTGAGTATTGATGCATGGGGGCTTAATGCTGTCATTCTGTTGCTCGTTTTCCAGTTTTCCTGTGTTTCCTTTGTTTCTCATCCTGTGTGTTTTAGCCTACCCACTGACTTCTGCAATTTCTTATGCTGGGTTTCTTAGACTTTTCCTTATTTATGTTTTGTGTCTGTGTTCTGTTTTTTATTTTAGTGGCTACCCTGAAGTTTGTATTCAGAATCTCATGTATAACATATTCCATTTTCTGGTGGTCTCTTACTTTCTTAGCCTAGACTGTTTCAGTCGCTTTCCTCCTCTCCTCCTAAATTATTATTTTCATCTCTTATTCCAGCTTGTGTTGTGAGTTTGTGTTAGAGTGATAAGATTGTTTCTGCTCTTGTGATTTCCTTCCCTTTATCCTAATGCTATAGTTGAATATTTGCTATCCTATTCTGAGTCTATCTATCTGTCTCCCTACTCTGTGTTTTGTGACCCCTTACTCCCTTTTTTCTTTTTTCAGGTATGAGAGCCTTCTTGAGGATATCTTGTAGTGGAGGTCAGGTGACTATGAAGTCCATCAGCTTTTGTTTGTCTGGAAAAGATTTAATTTCTCCCTCATATCTGAAGGATATTTTTGCTGCATAGAGTATTCTTGGCTGAAGACTTTTATCCTTTAAAGTTTTGAATACGTCACTCCAATCTCTCCTAGCTTGTAAGGTTTCTGTAGAGAAATCCACTGAAAGTCTGATGGGAGTTCCTTTGTAGGTCATTTTCTTCTGCCTTGCTGCCCTGAGTATTCTTTCTTTGTCCTTCATTTTTGCCATTTTTACTACTATGTGCCTTGCAGTAGGTCTTTCTACATTGACAAATCTAGGAGATCTGAAAGCTTCCTCCACACACATTTCTCTCTCAATCCCTAGATTTGGGAAGTTCTCTTCTATTATTTCGTTGAGCACACTTTCTGTTCCATTTTCCTTTTCCACGTCCTCAGGAATTCCGATGATTCTTAAGTTGCATTTTCTCATTGAGTCAGGTATTTCTCTGAGATTTTCTTCAGTTCTTTTTAATTCTTAGTTCTCTTTCTTCCTCTGTCTGGAGCCATTCAGCCTGTCTATCTTCGATTATGCTAATTTGCAGCTCTATGGTGTCTATACGGGCATTCAGGGAATCCGTATTCTGTTTTATCTGATCCATTGTATTTTTCATCTCTAGTATTTCTAATTGATTCTTCTTTATAATTTCAATCTCTTTTGTGAAGTAACTCCAGAACTTGTTGACTTGTTTCTCTACATTTCCCTTTACCTCATTGAATATTTTGAACTCCTCTTCACTTAGTTTACCCATTTCCAAGCCCTCAGGACCTACTTCTATATTTTTATTGTTTTCCTTTTGGACTGGAGCTTTTATAAATTGCTGGATGGTAGAGAAGCGGTTTTTGCGCATGATGCTATTATTGGGCTGCAATTACAGCCTGTTGCCACTAGATGGGGGGTCGAGAGGGTTGTTTTCTGAGCCCTGTGCCTTCAGCCAAGATGACGGCGCCCAAGGTGGGTTAGGGGAGGAGGAGCACTTTCACTCACGCCAACCCGTATTGGATCAGCTCTCACTTTCTGGTCTCCCGGGGCCCTGGCTTGCTGGGGTTCCCCCATGCAAAAGCTTTCCCCTGTTGGAGGGTTTCTGCTGCTCGGGTGGTGGGAGTCCTGGACCATCCCCCCCGACACATGGCCCCTACCCCACTCCTTCCCACACCTGTGGCAGAGATCCCAGTCTCTATGGGAGGGAGCGAAGTTCTCTCCTACCCCGTTCCAGCTCCTCCAAGGCTGGCTGAAACCTCTCTCACTTCCGTCATTTGGCTGCTCTGGGTCTCTGACGATTTCTGTTATTAGGATTGTTTTTTTGGTTGGAAAGCAGTTGCTCTTTTTGGTTGTACTTTGGAGGGGAGAGAGTCCTGAGGGAGCTCACGCCACCCTGTTGCTGACGTCTGTCTGATGGATGTATTCTTTACCTTGGTTGTGGTGATGGTTTCACCGGTGTACACATATGGTAAAATTTATTCCTATGTAGACTCGAATTATATGCAGTTTATTATATGTCAAAACTGCTTATTCATATCTTTTGTCCATTTTAAATTGGGTTGTCTTGTTATTAATGAATTGTAAGTGTTCTTTAGATAGTCTGATCTTTTTCAGCTCTTTACCAACTATGTATACAAGTTCTTTGTCAGGTATTTGATTTGCTGACATTCTCTCCTTGTTTCTAGCTTGCTCTTATTTTTATTATTTTCTTATTACTTAAGATATATATTTTGCTGCTTATTTTTCATTTCTACTATGTACACTTAAAGCTAGAAATTTGATCTGTAAATACTGCTTTAGCTGCATCTCATAAGCCTTGAAATGCAATTGTTGTAAATATTTATCAATTTCTATTATATGTTATTTCCTCCATGAGTTATTTAAAACTATGTCCTCAAATTGCCAAACCCATGGCATTTCATTTATTTATCTTTTAACTACATTGTGGTTAGGAAATATGGTCTATATAATTTCAATCCTATGAAATTTTTAGTGTTTCTTTGTGGACAAACATAAGACCAATATTAATAAATGTTCCCTGTGTCCTTGAAAAGAACTGACTGGAACTGTATGAACTAGTCTATATAGTTCATCAGATCAAGGTTATTCATCATGTTGCTTAAATCTTCTGTGTACTGTTTGAGTTTTTATCTGCCTATTCTAGCAATGACTGAGAGATGTGTGTTAAAATCTGTCATCATAAATGTAGATTTGTCTGTTTTCTCTTATGAATCAATTACTCCCTTTGTAAGTGTGATGCCTCTCCGTGTGGTACATGTAAATAGAGAACCAGTTTTACTTTGAAGAATAGGACGTTGTAGCTGTGCCCTGCCCACACTAGTGATGTGTGACCTGCCATCTCCTCTCTTGATCCTCTTTACCGTATGCCACAATTTTGTTTCTTACATAGGTGAACATCTTCTCATGTATTTTATAAATTACAAATTTATTCCTTCTTTGTCTATTTTCTGTCCTTTCAAGAAACACTGAAAGATCTGGAAATGTAAGGATCTTTACCTGCTATTATCTGCTGAGATATCCAATCACCAAGAACAGTGCCTGCACATAACAGCTCTCAATAAATATTGAATGAAAAGTCGACTTCATTTGATATTTTGCTCTCGTATGTGTAGAATTTGCTATATTTGCCTACACTTCTGATTTCAACCTTTCTCTAGTTTCATGTTTTTGATTTGGATTTTGTTTTGAATCCACGGAAAAAATGTTTATTTTTTTAAACTGAAAGCTTTGGTTCATTTATCATAGTTATAATATCTGATATATTTGGATTCATATACAAAATTTTATTTTTTGCTTTCTACTTGTCTAACTTGTTCCATAATTTGTTTTCTCCTTCTTCTTTGTAGTTTAGTTTGGATTCTTTGAGTATTTTTTCACATTATGTATTCTTTCTCTACTAATTTTGGAAATTATATACAGTTTTCTCAATTTTTTAGTGGCCACTCAGTAATTACAACACATATTTTTACTCTTTTAAAATTTATTTTTTGTGGAGGATTAGCCCTGAGCTAGTGTCTGCTGCCAATCCTCCTCTCTATTTTGTATGTGGGACGCCTGCCACAGCATGGGTTGAGAAGTGGTGCATTGCTCAGCTCCTGGGCTCCCAACCTGTGAACCCTGGGCCACAGAAGTGGAGTGAATTAACCGCTACGTCCCCAGGCTGGCCCCCAATCTTCCTCTGTTTTGTATGTGGGGCGCCTGCCACAGCGTGGCTTCCGATGAGTGGTCTAGGTCCACGCCTGGGAACTGAACCTGGGCGACAGAAACGGAGTATGCTGAGCTTCAACACTAGGCCACGGGGCCGGCCCCACGACACGTATTCTTAAATTAGCAAAGTCTAAAGGTCATCTCTATTTTTATATTCTTCTAGTACAACAAATTACTTTAGAACATTTTAATTCCATTCCCACTCTCCACATCAATCTACATGTAATTGTAGTTCTGTATTTTAATTTTGTTTTTTCTTTTTTAAACCCTAGAAATAATTACTGTTATTTTGTACCTTTTATGTTTGTTTAGACTTAGTCTTTTTTTTAACCTCTGATTTACTCTCTGGAATTACTTTCCTCTTGCCTCAAATACATTCTTCAGAAATTCCTTTAATGACAACTGGAGGCAAGAAGTGTCAGTCTTTGTTGTCTGAAGTGTGTTTATTTTGCCCTTATTTTTGACAGCTATTTTCCCTGAGTATAAAATTTTAGGCTGACCGATACTTTCTCTCAGCACATTGAAAATCTGTTTCCACTGTTTTCTGGCTTCCTTTGTTACTGTTAGGAAATCAGCGTAGTTCCAGCCATCGCTTCTTCAAACGTCATCTGTCTGTTGTTTCCAGTGAGTTTTAAGAGATTCTCTTTTGATGTCCTACAGTTTCACCATTATGTGTGAAGGTGTGAATTCTTTCTTAATTATTTTCTCCGGGATTCATTAGATTTCTTGAATGTGTGGATTGGTGAATTTCACCAGTTCAGCAAACAATTCAGCCATCACCACTTTGAACGTTCCCTCTGCCCTATTCTCTTCTATTTTCTCTCTGTAAGCATCGTTTGCCTGTTTAATTGCATGCTGGCCTGTTCTGTCTCAAATCTCTCATCCAGCTCACCAAGTAGAAGTCACTGGGTTCTAGATCTCCCTTCACTGAGGGAGTGCCCTTTGGGGTTCGTGGTGAAAGTCCCCCTATTAGATGCTCCCCTGAACCAGCCATTGCCTTTGACTCTCATTTTCATGTCAGTGTGGCTTTGAGAAGGAAAGCTCTCCAGGGATAGTAACATAAACCCCAAATGACAGCCAGCTGCCATCCTCACTCACCTGTCTGGGTTTCATCCTTCACTTTGCTCTGCATCTGAGAAAACTAATTTTCTTGCCTGCTCACCCATGCTTTTCAGAAAATATATGTAGTATCATTTAGTATTTTTAGTTGGTTTCAATGGGAGGATCAATAATCTAGATACCTGAAAGAGAAGTTTCTTTAGATTTATTTGGTTAGTTTGTTCCTGTTTTTATTTCCGTTTCCTGAGTTAATGGCTCCCTTTAGAGTTATTTTTCTGTTTATCTTTGTCTCTTTTGTCTCGGTTTCATGTTGTAGTCTTTTCTCAAATGTGAGTTCTCCCTGATTGTCTTTTCATGTTTAAGGATAAATCATCACAAAAGCTACCTGAAAGTTCCATGTGGTGAGTGAGGGTCATGACTGCAGGCTTCACCTGAGGTGAGAGAGAGGGACAGGCTTTATGCAGAGGGAACCCTAAATGCCAGAATGCAGAGGTTTTCCTCTGGAGATGTTCTAATCTTTAGAGAAGAGCCCTCTAATTACACACTGGGGAAGAGAGACCTTGAAGTGTGGGTTTCTGAATTAGGGGGAAGTGAGGGGATGATGGCAGAATCACTTGTCTCATATTCATGTCATGCCCTACTTTCAGCCCCACAGCCCCATTCCACGTAGCTGAAGTTTCTGAAGCCGGACCTCCTCGAGGTGCTCCAGGCAGCGTGTGAGCCCACCTCACCTATAGCGTCTCTGGGATTGTGTTGACTGCGGATGTCCTGCCCCAATGCATCCTTCATCTCTCTCTGCCTTCCAGAGATTTGTTGAAACTTCTTGTCGCTGATACTCCTACTTTGAAGGTCTCTATGACATCGTGGTTTAATTAGGGGTTGCAAAAAGAGAGGACGTCTGTGGTCTATGATTTATGTTAATCATTTCCCACAATGGTTAGCATAGGGCCGGTTTGCTATCTTGACTCTGAAATCCCTGATCTCTTGTTAAGTAGAAATAAAATATAATAAGAGAGAATGTGCAAATGACTTTGACATATTTATCCTTACACAGAATGATTTGTGGTCATTCACAACTTGGAAAGAGAGAAACTCAAATACTAATTTCAAGTTGCTATTACTTTAAAATAAGGAATAATAAAAAAACGATTGACCTGCTAAATTTCATATAAACAGTTTAGGCTTTTTAAGCTCCATCATCAGGATTCTAAAAGCAGAGACAGGCAGAACAGCCTGCACCCACTAACGGCCCTGGTCATTTTCCTCAGCTCAGGACAGGGTGTGAGTGTCCTGAATTAGGCCTCCTCTCCAGGTCTGAGTCCACTGTGAGCACCGCCCCCCACAGAGTGGGGGACGTGGACCTTGCATCTTAACCTTTCTGTCCTGGGCCGTCACCACAACTCAGTGTGATAGATAAGACAAAAGGTGAAGGTGACGAGGCAGGAAATGGTGGTGGAGACAGGGAGGAAGGTTGCTCTGCAGAGGTAAATTTACAAAGACCTTTCTTGTTTTTGTGGAAGGTTCTAAGAAATGGGCTAACATCATTGCAGACCACATTCTTCCTGGGGACCCTGCTGTGATGTGTGAGAATCATCCTGTGGTCTCTTTACCATATAATTTCTAGTAAAGTGGTACACATATGTTGATATGCATGAGAAGGTGGTTCATAGGTTGAAAAAAAGGTGTCAAATTGTGAAGCAGAAACAGGAAATGCACAAAAGAGCAGAAATTGTCAAAAATCAGCTGCAAAGTCTTTGAGGCTTTGAGCTTCAAGATGTGCAGACATAGACCTCATCTCTGGATGGGAAGAGAGACAAATTCCTGTTGTCAAAGGGTGTGGACATCGGTAGAGTGCTGACTGGTGGCCAGTTGTATAATCATCCTACCATGACCAATTATCTGACTTACATTCAGTTGTACCTAAACAGCTGCAGGTTTCAGCTTTTTCAAATGTTACCTCTCATAAAATAGTGTTTGTTCATTTTAAGTGTACAGCTTGATGAGTTTTGGTAATTTTACAGAGATGTATGACCACCACCTTAATCAAGATACAGAACAGTTCCATCACCTAACAATTTTCCTCATGGCCTTTGGAATCAATCCTCTCCTCCATGTCCCCAGCAACCAGTAATCAGCTTTCTGTCATGACAGTCTTGCCTTTTCTAGAATTTCACATGAATGTAACCTACAAGATGTAGTCTTTTGTGGTTGATGTCTTTTGCCTAGCATTTCTTTTCAGATTCCTGCATGCTGTGGCATGTTCATTTTCTTTTTGGCATGTTCATTGTTCAATTTATTTGCTGACTAGAATTCCACGATATGCACATTAGTTTCCTTGGGCTGCCATAACAAAGCACCACCCATTGGGTGACTTATGGACATTTATTCTCTGAATTCTGTAGGCTAGAAATCCAAGATCCAGGTGTCTGCAGAGTCACTCTCTCTGCGGGCTCTAGGGGCGAATCTGTTCTTAGCTTTTTCTTCTTCTTAGCTTCTGGTGTTGGCAGCAATCCTTGGTGTTCATGGACTTGTAGACCTATCACTCAAGGACTCTTCCTCTGTAGTCACACGGCATTCTCCTCTTCGAATGAGGACACTAACCGTTTCAAGATTAAGGGTCTACCCTCCTCCAGTATGACCTCATCTTAACCAAGTATTTCTCCAATGGCCCTATTTCCAAATGAGAACACATCCTGAGGTTCCAGGAGTTAAAACTTCAATGTATCTTTTTAGGGCATAAAATTTAACCCATAGCTGTATGGAGATACCAGAATTTGTTTATTCATTCACCAATTGATAAACATTTGAGTGTTTCCAGTTTCAACTATTAAAACATTATAACAAGCATTCATATACAAGTCTATGTTTTTATTTCTCTTAAGTAAATATCTAGGAGTGGGCTTCCTGGTTTGTGTGTTTAACTTTATGAGATACTGTTTATTCTTTTCCAAAAATGTGGTAACTTTTCGTATGCTTGTTTGCGATCTATGAAAGAACGTCCCTGCCAACATTTGGTATTGTCAGTGTTTTCAACTTTAGTCTCCTCACAGGTGTGTAGTGGTATCTCATTATGGTTTTAATGTTCATTTCCCCAAAGATTAGTCAAGTTGAGCATTTTCCATGTGCATATTGGGCATTTGTATACCTCCCTTTCATAAAATCGTTTGTCCGTTTTCATATTGGGTTGTTTGATTTTTTATTATTTGTAGGGATTCTCTCTATGTTCTTGATACATGTTTGTGTTTGATCTGTTTTGCAAATAGTTTCTCCCAGTCTGTGGCTTGCCTTTCATTTTCTTAAGTGTGTCTTTAGAAGAGCAAAAATTCGAATTTTGATAATGTCTATATTTTCAGGTTTTTCATTTGTGTTTTTTATTTTTTTGTCCTGTTTAATGAATCTTTGTTTAACCCAGTATCACCAAGATTTTCTTTTATATTTTTCTCTGGGAGTAGAATTGTGTTAGCTCTTACGTGTAGGTTTAAGTCCATTTGGATCTAATTTTTATGTGTGATGTGAGGAAAGGATTCAGGTTTATTATTGTCTACACAGATATCTAGCGATTTCAACACAATTTGTTGAAACAACTATCTTTTCTCAATTGTGTTACTTTGGCACCTTTGCTGTAAATCAATTGATTTAAATATGGGTGTGTTTCTGGGCCGTCTATTCTTTTCCATTGATCTCTGTGTTATCCCTTCACCCACAGAACATCATCTAGATTATTACAGCTTTACAGTAAATCTTGATATGAGGTATTGTAAGTCCTCCATTTCCTTCTTCTTTTTGAAATTGTTTTGCCTATTCCATGTCATCTGCCTTTCCGTGCAAATTTTCTTTTTCTTTTTTTCTTTTTTATTGAGGAAGATTAGCCCTAAGCTAAGTGGAGAGGGGACCGCTCCCCTGGGTCTGTATCTACCCTCCTGGCCGACTTACTCTCAGAATCTATTTCCTGTTGGTTCCTGTTCCCCGTCTTTGCTGATTTTAGGCTGTAATCTGTTTTCAAGGCTGAGACTCACAAATGGATGCCTCTTGCAGGGTCACTGCTCAGAGGATACTTGTACAAATAAATGATTCCTTTGACCATTTATAGAATTTATAAGCAAATGTGAAGCTTTCAGGGATCGAGATGGGTGAGTGGGTGAGCTGTGTGGGGAAGTTGGAGTGGTCCTCCCTGGAGAAGTGTCAGAGGGCTGAGGGCTGAGGGCTGAGCAGGAGTGTGCTGGCACTGGCTTGGAGCAGGAGTGCTCCCGGGGGAGGGAGCAGGGCCGCAGGGGTCTGGAAGTTGGAAGGAGCTTGGGGAGCAATGAGGAGGCCAGTGTGGTGATAAAGCCTTTTGAGAGAGAGTAATTGATCACGCAGGGTCTTAGGACCATCCAAGGACTTTCAACTACTTTTTAAAAAAAGCAATAGAAAGCTATTAAAGAAGTTAAACAAGAAAAGGAATCAAATTTTAGTTCTAAAAAGGCATCTGATCATAGAATAGAAAAGAGATTGAAGATGAGATGATCAGTTAGGAGCCTGTTACATTGCAAACAAATGACAGTGCGTTGGATTAACATGAAGATGAAGAGAAAAGGATAATTTTGCATTCTTTGGAAGTAGAAGCAAGAGGATTTGGTGCTAGATGGACGAGCAGGTAAAGACAGAAGAGTTGTAGGTGACCCCAAGATTCTGCCTGAGCCACTGGCTGAATGGTGATGCTGTTTGAAATGGGCAGTGATGAAGGTGGAGGTGGAGGTCAAGGGTTCCGTTTCTGCTGAGCTCTGTTTGAGATGCATGTGGAATTGCCAAATGGAGAAGCTGCATGAGGTATAAAAGTTCAGAGCTCTGAGGAGAGTCTAGGCTACAGGCCACGTATAAATGGCGTTCAAAGCAGTAATTCACTGAATAGAGTGGGGGAAGGGCATGCACAGCCAGTGCTGAGGAAGCACGTGAAGCATTTATGTTTGTGTAAAGAAAGAGGAACAATCTGAAAATGGAGAGTTGAGGAGACATCTTGGGAAATAGGGGCAAGAAATCTAGTAGCAAGTTTATGGAAAAAAGAAACTGTTGGCTACAGGAGGTTGCGGTTTCCAGTCACTCTCTGTTTCCCTAAAATGACATAGTTATGTTTCTTTATCTACAGGAATTCAAACTACAATGGCAGCCCGATACCACAGCTCATGTTCCAACCCCAGTGAATCCAGGAGCTGCCGTGGTGAGAGGGTGCCCTGGCTCCCCAGGCCAGGAGGGTTCCTGTCTGAGCAAGAGCAAACCATTTCCAACCTCCTCTCTCATTTTCTCTTCGTTCGCCTTGCTCTGTCATTTCTCCCTCGACCCTCTATGCTTTCTCCTCATGATGCAGTAGAACAGCGAAGAAGAAGAGAGGTAGAACTATCTTGACTGATCCCAGGCTCGATGAGGGTTCTTATGTCCTACTTCCCACTATGTGGACACACCAAGCCAGGTGGAGCCTCTCTGGTTGATTTTCTGCGCCTCTCTTCAGGCTGGGAGAGGACTGGGAAGGAGGAACGTGGGAGTAATTGATTCCTCATTCAGGTCCCTAATTTCCCTGCTTCTAGTGGCCTCACTATAACCAACAAGTTCAACAGACAACCTCATCCAGTTCTGTCACATAACCTCCTTCTACTCCCTTAGCCATGGAAAGCGACCACAATAGTTGAGCTTTTGCTGGTTTAGCAAACCACCCCACAATTAAGTCACGGAAAACATCAACCGTTTAGTTGGCTATCTATTTTGTGGGTTAACTGGGCAGTTCTTGGGTCTGGGTCAACTTGGCTTAGCCAGACTCGCTCATATACCTGTGGTAAGCTAGTGGTTCAGGATGCAACTGGATAATTTTTCACAGCCTCATGGGCATGTTTGGTAGTTAGCAGGCTCTTGGGTGGGCCAGGGTGACAGAGATAAGTGGACCTTGTTTCTCTCATCATCAATGAGGCTAGTCCAGGCCTCTTCATGGGGCAGTTGCAGAGTTCTGAAGAGCAAAGGGAAGGCACGCCAGAACGCATCAGCACTTTTGAAGTCTCTGCTTACATCACCTTTTTACTTTCCTATTGTCCAAAACAAATCACAGCCCAGGCAGATTCAAAGGCTGGAGAAATATGCTCAGCATTGTGATGGGAGGAGCTGCAAATCCACATCCCAGAGAAGCATGTGTACAGAGAGATGGGCATCATTCAGGGCCATATCTGCAATCTATCGCATAGATCGTCATCCACATGCTGCCCACATTGGCAAATTGTTGCAGTGTTGGAACTGGCCTTTGGTGCCCTTTGTTTCACCTCTCATGATTTTCCTACTCCCTCTCTCTATAGCCAACCAGAGCCCTCAGCACAGCCTTAGGTTGGAGTCTTCTATGGTGATGATAACCAAATAATAATCTGAAGTCCTGCCCACATTTTTCCTTAGATAATCTTAGCCATCCTGCATGCAATATTCTCAGCTGCTGGAAATTTACTTCTCTCACTCCAGGATTCTGGCTGTCAAATGTGGGAAATTCTACTTTAGGGATGGTTTTGTGAATCTCTGGATTAGCTAAAACCTCAGCATAAAGTGTGTAGGGATGGGGATTAGCTACAGATTTTGCGGAAGCCAGAGTGGCAGTTTCTGCAACATCTCTCTTCTGTTTGTTTGATATTTTTAAAAGATTGCTCCAATTACAGAATAGACTGAGGGGGCAACAAGGAAGTAGAGAGACTGGTTAGGAGACAACTGAGGCATGGGTGGTGATGGTAGCTGGGGCTAGAATGATGGTCTTCAAGATGGAGAGAAGATGGTTGGAGCCAAGGGAACTTACTAATGGGTTGGGAGTGGAAAATAAAGGAAAGAGAGGAATCAAGAGCCATTCCTAGATTTTCGGTCTGAGGAAGTGAGTGAATGTTGAAGTATCTCGAAAAATCAAAATGGAGTTAATAACATTGTCTGTAATGTTGTGATATGATAATGTATGCATTTCCTCCAAGCAGAAATCGATGGTTGTAACACAGGATTCCTTATGCAGGAACCAATCTTACTCGAGGGCTACACTGGGACGGTCTACCTTCTTGGAGAAACAGGCTCTCAAATGCATTCATCAGTTGCCTTCCGTCTGCTCCCAGTCTGTGCTTAACAAACCCCCAGACTCCAACTCTATAGCCACATTAAAGAGCTATGCGGAGAATTACCAAATACAAATACAGAGAAAGCCATAGAGATTATTTGTTGTCTGACTCAAGGCCCAATTATTTGGGAGACATAGTTTCAGTTGACATGTTATGCTGCTCTGAAATTAACTTTCAACTTCCCCAGAAAGTGGAATATGCTTAACCAATGAAACTAAGAAAGTATAACTCTACTGATGTTAATCGGTATGGGTTTTTTTTCATTTATTAACTATCAAAGGATTTGATAGTAACTCCAGAGAACTGTCAATATTTGCTGGCTATAATTCTTCCACCTCTTAATTTAAATATAAAAGCTTCACTAAATTTCTATTGATATATCTAGCACTGCCTCTTCCTGATTTGCTAAAGCTAAAGTCGTTAACTTTCAATGTTCGGTGTTTTGTTCTCCTGTGGGTCATAATCCTTGAAAGGATGGTTGCATGTGTGAAATATAAAGGGACGATGGGCTGGATACCCACCTACCTGACTTCTTAATGGGAAGAAGAAAAGTCCCATTTTGGAGAGAAATTGGGGGGAAAATAATCTCCCACTGCGATGTCCCCAAGTCAGATTTCAAGTTGCTTCCTGCATTATCTTACGAGGAACAGCTACCAGCAGCAGCTCAGAGTTCACTTCTTGAGCCATCCTGTTCCCTCCTCTGTGGGCTACTTAACTAAAAAAGTCAGAGTAAGAACCTCAAGGGAATCCTGAAAAGTCCTTGGGCCTTCCCTAAGCACTGCAAGAGGAACATCAGGCCCAGAGGACTTTCTCTAGAGTTCCTGTGAGTGCACACATAACTGAAGAGAGAGGATGCTAGTGGGCAACAGTGGGGGGCGCCCGTGGGTGGGGGTCCTGGGTGGGAAACAGCTGGAGGTGGATCCTAACACTGTGGCTTTTGTTCCCTGTTGACTTAGGGCTTGGAGACCAAAACCCCAGAGATTTGCAACTGAGACTTGTCCTAGTGGGTAAGACTGGAGCAGGAAAAAGTTCAACAGGGAACAGCATCCTTGGAAAGAAAGTGTTTAATTTCAGCCTTGCAGCAAAATCCATCACCAAGTCCAGCGAGAAAGGGAGCAGCATGTGGCACGGGAAAACAATTGTCGTTGTGGAAACGCCTGGCGTTTTTGACACCGAGGTACAGGATGCTGACACGTGCAAAGAGATTGCTCGCTGCATCCTCCTAACCTCCCCGGGACCTCACGCTCTGCTCCTGGTGGTCTCGCTGGGCCGTTACACGCAGGAAGAGCAGAAGGCCACTGAGAAGATCCTGAAAATGTTTGGACACAAAGCTAGGAGATACATGATTCTCTTATTCACCCGGAAAGATGACTTGGAAGAGACCCACTTCCGCGATTACCTAAAGGTAGCTCCAAAAGTCTTTCAAGAGCTGATGAAGGAGTTTGGTGATCGCTACTGTTTGTTCAACAATAAGGCGATGGGAGCTGAGCAGGAGGCCCAGAGGGCGCAACTGCTGGCCTTGGTCGAGCACGTGGTGATGCAGAATGAAGGAGGATGCTACACTAATGAGATGTACCAAAGAGCAGAGGAGGAGATTCAGAAACAAATCGAAGTGTTGCATGAACGTTACAGAGCAGAGCTGGAGAGAGAGAAAGCGCTGATAAGAGAGGAGTACGAAGAGAAAATCAGAAAGCTGGAGGATGAGCTGGAGCAGCAGAAGAAAATGGCACAAATGGAGAGGGAGTTAGCTGAAAGGGAGACTGTCTGTGCCTCAAGGCAGCGAAATGCCAGAGAAGAGGTTGAGAGTCAGAATGCGATCCTTGAATTAATCTTTGGAGCACTGAAGATTGCTTCCTTTGTCATCTCCCGGCTGTTTAGGGAAGATTAAGCTTAATGAAAATCTGTCGATACTTCTTGCATATTTTCAGGTGGCCCTGCCACTCATTCCCCAAAGTCAGAGCACGCTGGTCTCTGTCTCTCAGGACTCAGGAGTGCAGTGAAGTTCGCTGTTGGCAGTTGGTAGATGTTGAATCGATTTAACAGGGAGGGACAAATTCTCAATTTGTGAAACTCCAAAGCAGAAAGTATGGATGCTCCCTACCTTGTGAATTCTTTCCCAGAGACACAGAGAAAAGGAATGCAGGAGACCAGAGAAGACGACCTCGAGCTCTCTCTGCTCATCTCGAGTAAAGATTTCTCTCCAGAGACTTTCCAGACTGGCAGACAGTCGCGCCCTGGGGCTTTTCTCACTTACTTTCCCTTTAGGAGGACAGTGAGTGAGCAAGAGCGGTCCTCTGCAGTACTCACCCAAGGAGATGCTTAGAGAATTCTTTCTCCATGCATGTAAATTTGTTTAATTCCGTTTTCACAGAAGGGCTCAATTTGTTCCTTATCGTCTCCCCATTGAAGTGTCGATGAAGAGTTCCTGGAAGATGGATCTCTCAGAACTCAATTAGGTGAAATGCCAGAAAGTGAGAAAGACAGAGACTCAACAGATAGGACAAGAATGTTTGGTGCATTTGGATGTATCTGTAGAAACTCTGACCAACCTCAAAGTGACCAATTTGCTGAATAACCTGTCCTCTCCTTTTCTGTGAAAGTAACTGCTGCGCCCCCACCTCCATAACCCCACAGCTTGAGTACTTACTGCTTGGCGGGTCACCTTCACACTGCTGCTCCCACCCAGTTGAGTTATTTGCTTATTATTACTATAATAAAGCTTTTCTGTTGTCTCATATTTGTGTACAATTGGAATCTCTTTTTTTTTTAATACCACTATTCTGCTATGTCTTCTAAGAACACAGGGATGAATTTCACTTTTTCATAAAAGTTCCAGAGGATTTTCGAGCTAGTTTTGGTCTACCCTCCAGACATCTCTCCTCCTTTTCCCTGGAAGATTGGAACCACGTTCTCAACCCCTCTGCCAGTCAAAGACCACAAAGACATTCTCTTTGGTTTCGTTCATTATGTGATGATAGAAATTACGTGTAACCAAGGTTTCTGAGACCTTAGTGGTTTTCCTGGGGCAAAAATTCCCTTGAATATTTGGACAACAAGAGTTGAAGTCCCTGTCCCTTTGTTACTTTTCCACGGGGTACCCCTCACCTGATAACTTCTAGGATTTCCCAAAGCACATTTCCATGTTCTACCAACATGTCCTGGTGGGTATATGTGGCTTATGCCAACTTGAAATTGGCTTGTCCATGCTCCAAGCCATTTGCTCAAAATAGGACATAGACCTCTCCCTTATTTCTCCAAAACAAAAATGAGTTTGTTCACTTAATAAAAGTTAGCAAAGGCTCAAGGGTAAGAGAAGGACTACAAAGAGATGCTCCCAATTCCTTTAGAAATAGTTCCTCTGAGTGAGATGGATTTGGTTTCACTCTTCAGAATGTGGGTGCATTTTGTGTCTGTTGTTTTCATCATTGGAGTATTAGCCAAAGTTGGGGGATACAAATCTAACATCCTATTGCAATAGAATCTTCTATAAGCAAATATATAACCAAAGGGCCATATATGCCTCCCAAGAAAAAGTAAATACAATTTTAATCTGAAAAAAAAGTCTTTAACTGCAGTGGTACTTTCTGTGTCAATGCATTCAATTATTCTTACCCTTGCATTCAGGTTTACGTTGTAGATGAGGCAGAAAAAAAAAAAGAAAAAAGGTTCTGCTCTTGAGAATCGGCCAGGAGATGAGATGCCCATGTGAAATACCCTGAGAGCATTGTTGCCCATCTGTCTCTCAGAGCAGAAGGTCCTTGATAAATACTACCCATTGTGATGAATACAAAGGAGGCATGTGCCATGTGTCCTTCTCTCAAGAGTTTGGGAGTCTATACCTCTTCATCCATTCCTTATCATTCATTGATTGTTCACACTTCATGGTAGATTTTATACCAGACGCTGAGAATCTAGAGACAAGTGAAACCAAGTCCCTTTTGAGACTGGCTTCATTCACTTAGCATAATCATTTTGGAGAATCATCGAAGTTGTCTGAATGAATAGCTTGTTCTCTTTTATGCTGAGTATTATTCCATCTTAGGGGTGTACCACAGTTTATCACTTCTTATTCTTATACCTCTAATTGATTTTTCTTGTCTAATTCCATTGGCTAAGACCTCCATTATAATATTGAACATTAGTGTATGGGCATGCTTGCTTTGTTCCTGGATATGGATTCAGTGTTTCCCAGTTAAGTAAGTGAGATACTTGACTACAGTAGTATATAAGATGTATTTGTGTGTGTGTATATGTGTGTGTATAATCCTATTAAGCAGGTATCCCCCAATCACTATTTTCTTGAGAGTTTTTATCATGAATGACTATTGAATGTCGTCAAAGCCTTTTTAAAAATCGTCTATGGGAATAACTTGTGATTCCTTTTCCTTAAATCTTTTCACAATGTCGACGAAAATAATCCATAACCAATCTATAAATGAAAATTTGGGAGAGTTTATTCTGAGCTAAAATGTGAGGACCATGACCTGGGGCCTTTCTTCCAGAAGGAAGAAGGGGCACCGAAGAAGCGGGGTGCACAGAGTGGTTATATACTATACCCCCCAAGAGGATGTTTCACATATGATTGAAATGTCCCTTTTACAGTGGTCACGAGACTGCTCTGTCGGCACAGCGATTGATGGAAACAGCAGGTAGGTCTGCTGTTTCGGTGGACACAGCAGGGTGGCAGGTCTGTTGTCTTGAGCTGGGTGGTCACAGGTGAGCTGGGTGGTCAAAGGTGAGTGCAGCAATCAGTTCCTAGCCTAAGGAAAGATGCTTATCCCTAAGGAAATGCCAATGTGGGGGGAAGTTGCACCTTTATCTTAAGGGCATTTGTTCTTGCCATAGTAAATGTTTAAAGCAGATATACAATGAATGCTCAATGGCCACAGTCAGGCCCTTTTTGGAAAAAACAAAGTCAGGCCGAATTAGGTTTACACCAAATGTCTTCCTCATATACTCCAATAGATCCTATTGCTTGCCATTTCTATTTGTCAACAAGATGAATGATATTAATAGATTTCCAAATATTGAATCATTTTTTAATTTCTGTTTTAAATTCCACTTGGTCATAATACATCACATTCTTAATGTGGTGTTGGAATATCCTTGCTAATATTTTATTTAGTATTTTTGTATTGATATTCATAAAAGATCTTGGTCTTGTCGACATAAATAATCCATGAACAATCTATAAATCAAAATTGGGGTGAGTTTATTATGAGTGAACCCTGAGGACCACACAACCAGGAGAGTCCTTTCACGAAGGAATGGAGCACTCCAAAGAAGTGGGGGTGTTCAGGGTGGTTGTATACCATCAAAGAGCACGTACCACATGTGATTGGAATGTCCCTTTTACAATAGTCACAAGATGGCTTTGCTGGCACAGCAAGTTGGTGAATGCAGCAGGTTGGTGGTTGCAAGGTAGGTGGTCGCAAGGTGAGCACAGCAGGTCAGCAATCCATCCTTAGTTTAAGGAGAGATGCTCATCCTCAGGGAAATGCTGATGTGGGGGAAGTTACATCCTTATCTTTAAGGGCATTGTTCTTGTCTTTGGGTCACAGTAAATACTTAAAGCAGATACAGGCCATGTCAGGCCCTTTTGGAAAAACAAGGTCAGGCCAGCTCTGTTTTAACCCCAATGGCTTCCTCATATACTTCAATACATCCTATTGCTTGTCATTTGTTTATCAGTCTATAGTTTCACCTCTTTGTCCTGTCTGTACCAGGCTTAGGTATCAATATTATATTTGTTTTGAAAAAGCAATTCAGAAATTTCCCTTCATTTCAATGCATTGGAACTGTCTTGACTTTAAAGATTTGGAAGAATTTTCACGCAAAACAATCTGGCCCTGGTGCTTACTTTGTGTTGTGGTTTGTTAATAGCTTTGTCTATTTCTTCCATCTAAATTGGTCTATTTAAATTTTCTTTCTGTAATGGAGACAACTTTTGTTACCAGTATTTCCCTTGGAAATTATCCATTTCATCTAGGTTTTCAAATTTATTTGCAAAGGGCTTTTAAATTTTTAAAATTTCTTCTATTTCAATAGTTATTTCCTCTTGTCATTTTGAAAATTTTATCTGTGCTCTTTCCTCTTTTTTTATTTTTATTTTTTGAGGAAGATTAGCCCTGAGCTAACATTCCCTGCTAATCCTCCTCTTTTTCCTCCCTGATCTAGCATCTGTGACCATCGTCCTCTTCCTCTACTTTAAATGCGGGACACCTGCCACAGCATGGCTTGACAAGCAGTGCACAGGTCCACACCCAGGATCCGAACCGGCAAACCCCAGGCTTCTGAAGCAGAACATGCGAACTTACCTGCAGCACCACCGGGCTGGCCCCTTTTCTCTTTTATTCTTGAGCAAGTTACTGAGTACTTTGTCTATTTTAATTTTCTCAACAAATCAGGATTTTGAATTATTAATTATTTAATGTTCTTTATTCTCTACTACACTAGTTTTTGTCTTCTATATTTTTGCTTTCTCTTGGTTTACTTTATCATACTTTTTCTAGTGAGAAAAAGTTTTTGAAGTGAGAATTTAATTATTTTCACTGAAAAAGTCTTTGGTGCAGTGCATTTTCCTGTTATCATCTCTTTAAAAGAATTCCATAGCTTCTGATATTTAGTGTTTTCACTACTAAGACTTCTAAGAAATTCTAAAGTCTCAGTTTGTATTTTTCTTTTCAACAAGAGCTGTTTAATACAAAGCATTTTATTTTCCAGATGGAAGGACTATTTTGCAGAAGTAATTTCTGGTTTTATTGCGTTGTGATCAGAAAGTGTTGTTTGTAATATTTTTATTTTATAGAACTCACTGACATTTGCTAATGTTTATTAATGTATGATCAATTTTGGTGAATATTCCATGTGCATCTGCAAAAAGATGTATTCTCTGTTATCGTTGCAAAGAGAGTGTGTACTCTCTATGTCTGTGAGATCTACTTTCTTCGTTATGTTGTTTAATTCTTCTGTCTCCCTTCTTATTTTTTGTCTACTTGATTTGACTCGTACTGATAACAGTGCATTGAAGTCTCCTATTATTAGGGCATTTTAGTCCACATCTCCTTGCATTTCCTGTACTTTTTGCTTCATAAACACGGTTGCTGTGTTACGTGGCGCGTACTTTCTTAAGCATTAGATCTCTGATAGAGGATTTATGAGAGAGCATAATGCGACAGAGACGTTATAACTCTATTTTTCATTCCTTTTGAGGTTATAGTCGCCTTGGTAGGAAAAATGCTTTGAACAAGCCTGTGGAAATGAGTCCCCTGAGGCTGTAAGTCAATTGCTTCTTGTGGAACAATTTGGAATTCCTGGAAACAGCCTGCACAGCAAAATCAAACATATACTACATTGAGGGCACAGAGAGAAAACGTAAATTTGTAATTTGTCTGTGATTTTATAATCTTTCCTAGCTCCCATCCGTCATTTCTAGGGAACAGATAAAACTAAACTTTCCCTCTTGTTTAAACCGGTCCCACTGATCCATTAAGAAGCCCCTTTTGAAGGTGTTCAGCTCTCTATTTAGGTGACTTAGAGAGCCCAGCCCCCACCATCGTGATTCTGTCCTTCAGTGGGGGATGGATGCCTTACGTGACATTGTGGTTTGTGGAGAAAGATGGGGTCCCCAGGCTTCAGCCCCTGCTTCTCTACTGTTGGGTGATGTCCCTAGTCTGTCAGGTCTCTGAAGTCCTGCTGGCCCCCGTCAAGGCAGTCCACAAGCCGGTGTAACCCAGAGTGAATTTCCCAGTTCAGGCAGTGCCCCTGGGGTGCTCCTTTGCTGAGCTCAGCACAACTCGGCTGCTGTTGGTCTAAAATTCCCTATGGCTGGTCAGGCCGCACCTCTCATGAGTCCCGGAACATCAGCTAGAGAGCGTGTTTGGCTGCACGTCAGAGAAACTTCCCTGCAGTGGCTCAACAAACGAAGGGTTCAATTCTGATATAACAAGGAGTTACAGGTGGCCAGTCCAGAGCTGACGTAATTGTGCAAAGAACTTGGTTTTTTTTTCTCCCTACCTCCGCCACCATCCTTTGCAAATGACTTTTGTCCTCCAAGTGGCAAGATGGCCGCTTCTCCTTTAGCCTCGTGTCTGAATTGCAGGCAGAAAGAAGATAGAAACTATAAGGAAGACAGAATGGCTCTTAAAACACAAATGCAAAGCCAACCCAGACATGCCCACAGGACTTCTGCTTACATTTCTTTGTCATGTGGTTACGACAACTGCAAGAAACATTGTCCCATTTAGTGTTTCACATGGGCACATGGGTCTTACAAGGCGAACTGTCGTTTTCTCAGTGAGCAAGAAGGGGCAAGGGACTAGTAAGCAGGTGACTAGCAGCATGTGCCATATACAGTGTGGATGAGTGTGCTCTCCACCTCGCTCTGTGGTGACCTCACTCTCACCCCCATGGGAAATTCCTATGACAGTCTCCCAACCAAATTTTCATATAATTCTCATCTCCTGTTCATTTTACACACGAACCAAGGAAAGGACAAGAAAATAAAATGTCGAGCTTGAGTGTGGTCTCTAAAATAGCACAGAGGCTTGCAATAGACCAAACATCCTACAGATCAACTTTAGATAAACTATTAAGAATCAAATACCAGAGGGGCCAGCCTGGTGGTGTAGTGGTTAAATTTGTGCATTGTGCTTTGGCGGCCCACAGTTGGCAGGTCCAAATCCTGGGTGTGGACCTACATACCACTTATCAAGCCATGCTGTGGCAGGTATCCCACATATAAAATAGAGGAAGATGAGCACGGATGTCAGCTCAGGGCCACTCTTCCTCAAGCAAAAAGAGGAAGATTTGGACTAGAGATGTTAGATCAGGGCCAATCTTCCTCACCAAAAAAAAAAAAAAAAGGCACCTGAAACCAGATAGAAACTGAAGTGATTCAATCCTGGGAGCAAGGAACACATAGGGTGACATCCATGTTTAAAAGGCTTTTCCTCTGAGGGCACTCCCCAGACCACAGCTCAAGGAGTAACTAGAATGCACTCATCTAATACGCTTTTTGATTTCTGAACCTGGAAATTTAGGACACACATCTGATTGCTTTATTCTTCTGCCTTTCTCTCTGTTTCTTCCCCCTGTAAGATGAGGGGGTGTCCCCATCTCTTATTATCTGGACTTCTACTGTATAAAATGTTGTTGCCTACTGACTACACCAGGGACTTTTATGCAAATTGGAGATGTGATAGAATATAGAGGATCCATTCTAAAGGAAATGCCCAGTCTTACAAGGCTGTCATCTTTTGACAAAACTCTATTAATATTCTCTTAATATTAGAAGCTGTTTAGTCAGGTTTTTCTCTGTATTTTGTGAAGCATTAGCATGCATCAGGGTCCCCTGGAAGGCTTGTTTCAATACAAAGTTTCTGATCCAGTGGGCGTGGGGTGAACCTGAGAGTCTGCATTCCTAACAAGCTCCCAGGCGCTGCTGATGCTACTGGTCCAGGACCGTCCTTTGAGAGTCGCTGCACAGGAGCAAATGTCCTGGGTTTGAAAAGGAAAAGGGAAAGTGACCTCAATACTGGTCCAGGCATTTCCCCCACTCCAAATGCTACAAGTGGATCTGGGGCTCCAAAGACCCTTCGCCCCTCCAGGATTCTGAAGGAAAGTATGCACACAAAGAACTGAATGAAATAAGGCAAACACCGTATTTCTACCAAAAGGCCAGCTCTCCCCAGTAAAGATGAAGCACAGACCAGAGCAAGGACCAGAGGCCAAAGTTCGATGTCTTCATTTTTCTCCCTGAAAGGAAGAGAGCTAGTTGCACATGGTGGGGCCACCCGACAACCAGAGGCACCGTCTGGGAGGATGGAGCCGAAAGAGTAAGACTTAGCTGGACCTGCCCGAAGGAGAACATCGTTGATCAGCCTGTAGAATGAAACCAGGAACTGAAAGAGCAGGTCACATCTGGTCACAACTGCCCAAAAGGAGAGAGGACAGTCTGTTTCCCGTTTCTTGCTTTTGGGGGGTTTTTCTTTGGACAATAAAGCCAGATGCCCTTCTGTTTCATTTTTGAAAAGTGAAAATAATAGTGGGAAGTGGTCTAACAGAGGTCAGGCTCTCCTAACATCCTCACATCCCGAAACAGGTCAACCCCTCTGCCTTCCGTGAGGGAGAGGATTTACGAGGCAGCGACCCAGAGCTCCTCCCTCCTGGGTGCTGGAGGGATGAGCACCTCTTCCTTCCAAGCCAGAGGGACGACAGGCAACTTGGCGTAGCACTGCCAAGGGCTGCCTGTGGGACCCCTGCCTGTGACTTTCAAAGTCTCTGATGAAGATGCTAACGCCTACAAAATGCTTCATATAAGTTGTTAGTGTGGAAATCAGCTAAAGAACTGAATTTCAAATCTACCAGAAATGACTTGAGCCAAGTGTCACCAAATCTCCAAGGAGTAGGGTGAAAAAATAGTTAGTGAGAGCCTCGTGTGTGCCAGGAACTTGGTGCACAACGGTGAACGAGGAAGAGCTCACTGCCACCCACTCCCGTGGCCCTGTGTGTTAGTACACTGAGACAACGAGTAATTGAAATACAAGATGATAAAGCAATACTTTGTCCCAGGCAGACCCAGCATCTAATAGGCTTAACTCCTATTTGACGTCTTGGAGGAGAGAGGACACATTTCCACAAGAAAGTCAGATATAGGACGAATCCTCACATATGAATGATTCAACTCTGCTGAATCCTGTTATAAACATGGCACCCCTGGTGGTCCCTCTATGCTCTCTGCATCCCAGAGAAGGAGCCTGGAACAATGCTCCTCACCCTCCCTTTCCAGATAGGTTGGGTTAGAGGCTGTGGATGAGAGGCGATCCCGTGAGGTTTGGAGCGTGGACGAGGAGGACGATTGGCAGCTATTGCAAGTGGACGGCAGTGGTGTTTCACAGCTGATGGCTCTTGAAAACCACTCAGTTCCGCGCACCAGTTAGTCTCCCAGGCCCCAGCGTTCCCAGCCCTCCCAGGCTTGGGCAGGCCTCTCCGTCCCCAGGTTAAAAGCATATCCTAGTGTTAATACCTAGATTGGATCAGTTTTCCTAATCAAGTACTCTGTATAACTGGACGGAGATGAAATGTGTCTGGAAACAACTGAGGCAAAATAAAGGCAGGATGCAGAAGTGGCCACGAGTCGTTCTGGGACAGAGAGAGTGAGAGCGGGACTGGAGTCTTCCGCAGGCACTGCCATCGCAGGTGCTTTGTGCCGAGTTTCTCCCGCACTTCTCATCCGGCAGCTTGAAAAGATTTAAAAGTATCTATCCCACTAATGTGATATTTTTGCCCCGAGTTTACAACACCTCTTCATAGCTTTGGGAACGCTGTAAGACACACTCAAAGTGTCATTTGGGCAGTGTCTTACATCACACTTCCCACAGGGCTCTGGAGAGGAATATCTGCAAATTGTCACATTTTAAGTCAATTGATCTTTGATGTTCTTACAAAGGTCTTGTCTTCTATGGGCAACTGTTTGGCTCCTTAATGGAAGGTCGTTCACATTTTATATACTTTAAAATGTTTAATCTTAAATTTTTCCAACAAAACTTTCCATAACCAAAATAGTAATTCCTTTTACCATCTCTGCAACTAAAAGTGTTTCGCTTGTTTGTGCCATAATCCAAGCTATTTTAGAGCTGGTCCGAGCCACAAGCTCAGATCCTGCTGAAAATTGTTTAGATTTTCTTTGTTGGACATTTAATTCTGGCTCCAGTTACTCGTTTTGTCAATTCTGTTTCTGATTGTTGAGAGGAAATATTTGAGGAACTCCCTACGTATTTGCTGGAAATGTCTCCCACAGCTGGTTTGATTTTGCCGTACTGCACCAAATTGCAATTGCCGCTCGTCACGAATTCTGTAACTTATCTTCTTTCAGTCTCTCTTTCTCTTCCATGTTCTAGTCATCGGACCTGCTTACTCATCTCTGTTCATTCCGCTTCAGTATCATGCCTTCATTTTAAAGTAAGAAATTTGTCCATACTTATTTTTAAACTAAAAATTAAGTGTATTATAAATAAAATAATCAGAATTTAAATTTAATTACCAATTACAATGTAGATAGGTGTCACTGTAACTCACACAGTCCTCATAAAGTATTCCAAGGAAAGTATTACATCAATGTGTAAAAAAGATTATTCAAATGGAATCAGTCTATTGATATTGACTAGGTCAATGATATGTTTAGAAACAATGCATGGGACTGACATTTGCGTTGCAATATGGCAATAATATGTGATCAACAGTTAGGGTGAAATGTATTTCTATGAAAACAACAAAGTTGTGTTTCATGGTAAAATATTTTACACTGCTTCAGTTTTTAAATTTAAGTGAAAGCTAATTATAATTCCATAATATTTCAAATTCAGTTTCTCAGGTATGCCAGCTACACTTCAAGTGCTCAGTAGCCACCTGTGGTAGTGGCTAGTGTATTAGACACTGCAATTTCTAGAAAATACTCAAATGCTTGAAAATTAAATAGATACTTGTCAATAACCCATGATTAAAAAAAGATTTCACAGGGGCCAGCCTGGTGGTGCAGTGGTTAAGTTCCCACGTTCCGCTTTTGCAGCCAGGGGTTTGACGGTTCAGATCCTGGTGTGGACCTACACAACACTTATTAAGCCATGCTGTGGCAGGCGTCCCACATATAAAGTAGGGGAAGATGGGCACGGATGTTAGCTCAGGGCCATGCTTCCTCAGTAAAAAGAAGAGGAGTGGCAGCAGTTAGCTCAGGGCTAGTCTTCCTCAAAAAAAAAACTTTCAAAAAAAAGATATCACAAAGAATATAGAAAATATTTAAAACTGAATGCTAGCAAAAACAATGTACAAAAAATTGTGAGATGTAGATAGACATGCGTAGAGGGAAATTTTATAGCTTCCTATCTTTATGTTAGAAAAGAAAAATTTTAAATTAAATAGCTATTGTTAATTTATTATTTAATTGAAGTCTAGTTGGCATACAATATCCTATTAGTTTCAGGTGTACATCATAGTGACTGGACACTTGCATAATTACGAAATGATCACCATGTAAGTCTAGCTGGATGAATTTTTAATAGTTTACAGGATATTGTAGACAGCATGTTGTAGGGACTCTGGACATTATTACCTTCTTCTGAAGAACACTGAGATTATTCTGGCAGGCACTTAAATTTCCGGCAGTTCAGTTTGACCCCGGGAAGGCTGGGTCTTAGAAATCCTCAGCAAAGGACTATTCTGATTTTGCTTTTCCTCTGGGTCAATCCTTTAGTCCTGATGTGGTTTTGACTCTTAAAGTCTGACTCAGGGTATTTCAGCGGAATACCTGGTGGACTGGAACCTCAAATCCTGTCTTCACTGCTGTGGGAAAGGGCTGACATCTCTGACCTCCCAGAGAACTTGCCCCCGGACTCTGGAGATGGCAGTTCGTGGGGTGGCCAAAGACAGACCTGAAGGGAGTCCGGGTGCAGAGTCTCTAGGGCCCCTGCCGCCCCGCGCCCCCCTTCCGGGGGCTCCTCGGCTGTTCCACCTGCTGGGGCCGCCCCCGCTGCGCCCCCTCTCAGGTCACCGGGAGCTGCTGCTCGGGCACTGCCCCTGCGTCAGCGGGACGGGGACGTGCCCTCGGGGGAGCCACACGCACGTGGCGGCCTGGGCGGGCCCCTATCTTAAGGGTCAGTTCCTGTAGGGTCTGCTTGGATTCGGTCACTTCCCAGGGCCTGCAAATAGCTGCGTTAAAATGATTACTTTGTGCTTTCTACACAGCTCATCAGTGTTCTTGCAGGAGGGCTGAGAGCCGGGAGCCTCCCCTGAGACTTTCAGGAGCCGCTTGGACCCACAAGGAGGAGCACCGTGTGCTCGTGGGCTCCTCAGCTTCTCCGAAACCCTGCTTTTCATGCCTTGCTCAGCGTGGAGACCTTTTTCAAAAATACCAAATTCTAAAGTTCGCTATTTCCACAGCCTTGGCCAACAACGCTCTCTCCCCGCCCCAGCCCCCACCCCCGCCCCTTCTTTCTTGCTGGGACACAGACCCTGGAGTTTCCAGAACCTCCCCACACCTGCCTTCCCTGTTCTCTGAGGCCCCGTCCCTCGTTCTGAAGTAACGTGGACGCCTCTCCCCTGACTTTCGGTCACAAAGGAGAGAAGCCTGTACTTGATACACCCAAAACCATTTCTGTAGAATGTTTAATGAATGACGTTTCCAGTGACTTGTCATTTAGGGTCACTGATGGGTGCCGTTTGGCCGAATGCTTGTATTTTCTATCATGAAATTATTTAACAAAGTTAAAACAATAACACCTATATTGAAGAAATTTATCTTCTTGTGCCAATGGAAATGCAAACGATTTTAGCGTTTACTTCAATAGCTCTGAAGTTGCAAGTCTGTCCACTGAGAAACGAGATGGCCTTGATCGACTTCACTGGAGTATTTACCAATTCTCTCTCTTTTTTAGATCTTAATGTGACTTTTTTCCTTGGATAAATTTGATGTGCAACATTGTGTAAATTCAAGGTGGACAGTATATTACTTTGATATAGTTCTATATTGTAATATGGCTGCCTTTGTAATGATATTTATCACATTACATACTTGTAGTACAATGTTATTGTCTATTTTCACTATACTGGACATTAGATCTCTATGGCTTACTTACTACTTATTACAAGTTTGTGTCCTTAAAACACCGTCAATCTTACCCCACAACCCCCAACTCTGGTAACCACTGTTTTACTTTCTGGTCTTTTTTTTTTTTTTTAAAGTTTTTTAGATGCCACATATAAGTCATATCATACAGTACTTGTCTTTCTCTGTCTGACTTAGCTCGCTTCTAATTCTTCCAAATCTAATACATAAATGTAAGACAATTCCAAGTGGAATGCCAACGAGACTAATTTTTGAAAATTAAACAAGTGATTTAAACTCTCATACAGAAGAATAAGTGCCTGAGAATAACAAAGGGAATATAAAAACATAGACTGAGGAGGAGTCGGCTCACGGTATCACAATCAAAGACACTGTAATCGAATCAATATTTTATTCATGTAGGAGTAGAAAAGTAGAAGACAAGAACAGAACTGAGAACCCTGACACGGATCTCAGGGAGCACGAAAATGTTGTATGTGATAAATGTGATGTTCCAGTTCAGCGGGAAATGGGTCACTTATTTAATCAATGGTTCTGGCACAGAGACTATCTTAAGCATAGACCAAATCAGTCTCTATTCTGCCTTGAGACACTTTTCTGAATCTTTTAGCAAAAGAAATGCTCGAGCTGTCTTAGGAGTCCACTGGGTCCGGGGCAGACAGGTGTCACGGCCTTGCAGTGTGGGACTGCAGGTCTCTGGGCGTCTGACTGCAGAGAATCCCCAACCAGCACACGAGCATCAGACAGACCTGAGGCTGCGACCTCTGATTCCTGATTGTCCCCTGCACTGTCACCCCATCTCCACTTCCCACCCCTCCCAGGGGAAGGCAGCTGCAGACACACAGCTTGAAAGGGAAAGAGGAGTGTAGTGGGAGACATGTCCCCCTATTTTCTCCTGCTCTGTTTCCATCAGTTGAGCAGACTCCCCAGGAGCATCTGAGTCACGTCAGTCTCCTTATGCAGTAGGATGGCACCTATCAGGGGCCCCGCCAGACCAACCTCCTGCTCTCCTCTCCTCTCCTCTCCTCTCCCTGTTGCTTCTAATGGGCCCTGTCCATGGGAAGTTGCCTGATTGATATCTACACTGATTTGCTACATCAGGGTTTAACGAGTGACTCCAGGGTCCAGGAAGCTGCTGGAATTACATGGAAGAATGAGGCCCAGGCCTGCCCTCAGGAAGCTTGGGTTCTATCAGCGTAAAGACAAGTACCTCAAGAAATGTAATGCCAGTGAGGTGTAAGGTTCCACATGAGAAGAGCGTGCTGGAGGGGTACAGAGCGTGTTCTGGAAGATGTGATGCTGGACTTGGGACGTGAGCTGGGAACTCTGGACCCCACACGCCTCTCACCACAGCAGACACTGACCTGGAGGCTGGGATGACCAGTGACCTATGGAGATGGAGAAAGCAAGCGATGGGCTGGAAGCTGGTCACAGGGGCTGAGGGAGGCTCACAGGAAACAGCTGTCCCGTACTGAGGTCCAGCGTACGCTCAGATGGGCGCCCTCTTCAGGAGATGTTTGTGAGTCTCCTCAGATTCCTTCTGGATGTGGCACAGTCTCTCCAGCCGGGACTCCTCACTGAGCACTTCCTCAGAGCCTTGTCCCTGGACGGTTCGCCTTTCCTGCACTTCTTTGAGCAGAACGTTTTGCTGGGAGTATTGGTAAGCCTTGTTGCTGTAGCAGTGGCCTTCATTTTCCCACAGGATTCCTTCGATTTTCTCCATCAGCTCCTTCAGCTGGGCCTCCTGCTCCGCCCCCTCCGCCCTGTTGTTGAAGCCGCAGTGGCGTCGCTCACACACCACATCCAGCTTGGCAAGGCCCTGGTTGTCGGTCTCTCGTACATACTCTTCCAGGGAGCCACCCTCCAGGTCTTCCTTCCGGGTGAACACCAGGATGGTGTAGGCCAGGATGCCCACTCCGAAGACCTCCTGGAGGCGCCTGACCACCTGCTGATCCTCTTCTGTGAACCGGCCCAGCTGTGTCACCAGGAGCACGGCATGAGGCCCGGGGGAGGAGAAGGCAATGGCTTCACAGATGCCCTGAGCTGCCATTGCTGGTGGGGCCTGAGGGGACAAAATGTCAGGTGTGTCAATGACCTCCAGTTCCTTCCCGGCCCATCCTCGGCTCCCCGTCTGGAAGGCCTTGGTCACTGGTCTAGCACTGAGTTTAGACTCAAACACTTTCCTGCCCAGGATGCTGTTTCCTGTTGCACTTTTCCCGGTTCCGGTTTTCCCCACCAGGATGAGCCTCAGTCTCTGTGGGCTCAGTTCGCTCTTTCTCAGACCTAGAAGCATCGAGAGAAAGCAGAGGGATTGGGGTTACAGCCCATCCGCCCCATTCTGCCTCGTCAGAGGCCATGAGGCTGGGGATGCTGCTGGGCCTCAGGGCACGTTGTCCTGGTGGGAGGAGGGACGGAGACCCACAGTGGAACCTGAGACCTGCCTGGACTCACATTTTCTTTTTTAACGTTCTTTTTTAAGAGTAGTAAAATATACACAACTTAAAATTTACCATTTTAACCACTTTTAGGTGTACAATTCAGTGGCATTAAGGACATTCACATTGTTCTGTAATCATCACTACTATGCATCTCAATAATATTTTCATCCTCCCAGGTGAAATCGTACCCTTTAACGCTCACTCCCCATTCCTCCCTCTCCCTAACACCTGGTAACCACCATTCAACTTTCTCTCTCTCTGAGTTTGACTATTCTAGATCCCTCTTCTAAGTGGAATCATGCAATATTTGCCCTTTTGTGTCTGGCTTATTTCACTTAGCATAGTGTTTTCAAGGTTCATCCATGTTTAGCTGGTGTCGGAGAGTGCCAAGTAAGAGCCGGTTCCTGAGTCTGTTCCACGTTGGAGACACTGACGTGTCTCAATGACAGAGCCCTAAGCCTCCTGAGAGCAGGATGACACCGTCTTCTTCTGCATCTCCTTAGTGACAACATGTTTTTCACTGCCTGCCACCCTTGCCTGGCTGACCCCTGACTGATTCAGGCTGGGTGACATGGCCGCCCTCAGCTTCCCCCAGGAGGCAGAAAGGCCGGGTGAGTGAACGGGTGGGAGTTTCAGGAACGTGTGGAAGGTGGGCTGCTCGTCCCTGCCCTGCTCCCAGTGCAAAGCTGGACAAAGGCCGCGTCTCCTGTCCGGCAGCCTGGAGCCAGCGTGCACCACAGGACTTTAAAGCCAAATACATTACTTGAGCTCTGGAGAGGATTTTTAAAGTAATATTTAACCTTGATTACTGCAAGAAAGGGTAAATCAGGTGTCCACACTTGTCTTGGTAATTTTCCAATGCGGATTATTAATATGGCTCTCTCCCAATGGCTCGGGCCATCGAAGGTCATGTAGTAAAACGTCAGCTGGGTTAAAACACATCATGAATCACAGAGAAATTCTTCTGGCCAGGAAAATGGATGAACTTCCGGCATTCCTTAATCCTATGTCCCCAGGCAAGAGGACAGAGTGGATCCCGTGAAAGCTGAGGGCCTGACCCTGAGGCAGTCTCTGTGAGGGAGGAGAACCCCTTGGGTGGGTGGAGCCCAGGTCGGAGGCAGGGCCGAGCGTGGCCTGCTTGTCCATGTGGCGCTTTGCAGCCTTTGACCCTGAGAGCTCTCAGATCTGAACCAGCCAACCACCCACACAGGGGTCTGTTGGCCTCCAAGCCTCAGGCCAAGGTGAGTGATTTTGTCACACCCCGGGTCAGCACACCCTTCCTGAGGAGGAAAGCCCAGAATCTGCAGACCCTTTTTGCGGGCCTGGCATGGAAATTCAGTAAAGGGGGCGACTGGTGCCCTCTCTCACCTCCTGTCGCCCACTGTGCCTCGCAGGGGCCTCTTCTCCCTTATTTGCTGCAGTAAAGAAAGGCCCCAACCCAAAGGCCCTCTGATAGCGGCCCAGGTGGGCAAATCTCTGCCGGGGTTGAACCCCCGCTGCCTCTCCTGGCCCCCTGTGCACATCGGATGTCCCCGTCCGCACGTCTCTCAAGTCTACCTCTGCTAGAAAGTGGTCTTACCTGGTGACATGGCCTCTTTAAGGTCCTGGGGCAGCGCTCCTGTGGGATTCTCCTGGAGAAGCTGTTTGTATTTTTCTTCCTCTGTCTAGAGAAATATGAGACATCTCACTGACTTTTTAACCGAGTGTTAGAGGCCCCTGACTTTGCCTCTGGTGCCAGAAGGAGGGTTTTGCATTGGTTTGAGGGGGGTGGACTGACTGAGGAGGGGGGAGGGGTCTGAGTCACTCTCTACCTCCTTTAGGGGCCCTACTGTCTTCTCTCTCTCTCCCTGCACTGCGGTCTCCATCGGGAGTTTAAGAGATTTCACGGAGAAAGGTGCAAGTGGGCTGCAGCCTGAGGAGTGGATGGCATGTGGATAGACAGGGTCCTGGAGCTGCTCTGTGAGGAGGAGGAAGGAGCAGAGACGCAGAAGCAGGTCCTATCGTTCATCCTGAGCTGTGGGAAGGCCTGTGGCCAGAGTGTGCTGGAGGGCACGAGCAGGAAGTCCTGGTGAGGAGCTGGCTCTGGGGTCTTGGGGCCAGAAAGAGGGTCCCGGTTTGATCTGTGGGGAAGGCTTGGCAGCGAGGTTTGCTGAGGGCTGAGAGGTGGGTGGCTGGATGCTATGGTGAGGACCATGCCAGCCACGGCACAGGCATCTTGACCGTGTGGGACAGGGTCGTTCTGGGAGCCAGGAGACCTCAGTGCTCATCTCTCTGGCCACCAATTTAGGATGGTCACACTGCTCAGGTCTCCGTGTCCCCATAAGTGCAAATGCTGGGCCTGAACTAGATGTCCCTGTGGTCTTTCTCCCTATAAGATTCCAACACATTTTATGACATTTTCTAGAGAGGCTCCTAGTCCTCTTTGCAAAGTAGGGCCATGGCACCCCAGCTGGGAACTCCTGCCGTCCTTCTGACGAGAGAAAAATGTATCCTGGCTTCAGTCCGCACTGCCTTGCAGACTAACTCAGTTCCCCATTTCAGAAGCCCGCCATGTCATAGCTGCTTGATACTCTCTGTGGGGATGGGGAGGAAACCACACGGCCCCATGATTGTTTTTCCAGAACATGTAGGACACTTGGAGACATTCACAGTCAGAGGAACGTCTCCTGAGAAGGCTCTGGGGCTGGGGAAACCTAAGTCCAGCGGGCCTTGGGAGACGGTCTTCCCATCGCCCCCACATCCTCGGAAGGTCACTGCCCTCTGTTCATCTGGCAACCCCTCCCAGCTGCACCGGACCCCAGGAGGGGCCGGTGGGGCCAGCGTGGCTATTGCTGTAAGATTGTTGGCTTCATTCAGTAATGTCAGCTCCAGAGTGCTAGACAGAGAGTGGACACTGTCCAGTAAGGTTTGGTGACTTTCCAGGAAGAGAGAGTGACCAGACGAGGTGATTAGCTTCACCCACACCTGGTCAGCAACACTCTAGCAAAGACACAGTATTTTACTTATCAAGGGGCTTCTGGAATAAGGAGGTTAGTGCCCCCATCTCTAAAAACTGTAGACCCCCCAATCTCTTTGTCCTCAGCTTCCCTACATCCTTGGTGGAAACAGAGGCGGTATTTTACCACTGAAGTCTTTCCTCCTTTACAGAGAAGGGACAGCCTGGTAGGAGAGGATGGCAGGGCCAGGAGGAGGCAAGGGAGGCACCCAGAGCAAACTTTACACATCCTGCCCTCTGCCCTCACACTACCAGAGAGAGAGTGTGACCCTGCACCTCACTGCCACACCCTAGGTCCTGCCCTGAACAGCCCCACATGTTTGCCACACTTCTAGTTTTGTCTCCAACAGAGAACACAAAGCAGACACCAGCATCCTCGGTATGTTTCTCAGGAAGAAATGGAAACTCACGGAAGCGTCTTGCCCAAGATTCAACAGAGAGATGGAGAGAGGGCACAGAAGGTCCAAGACTCTCCTGATTTCTTAGTCACAGCTCATTCTATATTATACCACAAACACACAAACACAACACACACACAGACACAGCACACACACACAAACACAACACACACACCACACACACACACCATTCACACACGTACACTCACAAACACAGAACACAACACACACACCACTCATACACATACAGTCACAAACACAACACACACACCATTCACATGGATACACTCACAAACACAACACACACACATACATGCACAACACACACACCATTCACACACATACAAACATAACACACACATAAACATACATAGACAACACAACACACATACTCCCAAACATAACACACACAAACATACATAGACAACACCCTCACAAACATAACACACACAAACACATACACACAACACACACATACACTCACAAACACAACACACAACACACATACTCACAAACACAACACATACAAACATACATAGAAAACACACACAAACATAACACACACTCATACACAAAACACAAATACACAACACATGTCATATACACACAAACACACACAAACATATATACACAACACACATACACTCACAAACACAACACAACACATACTCACAAACATAACACATACAAACATACATAGACAACACACACACAAACATAACACACACTCATACACAAAACACAAATACACAACACGTGTACATATACACACAAACATAACACACAGACATACATACACAACACACACACACTCACAAACACAACACAACACACACATACACTCACAAACACAACACAACACACACATACACTCACAAACACAACACAACACACAACACATACTCACAAACTAACACATATAAACATACATAGACAACACACACAAACATAACACACACCTACACAAAACACAACACATGTACATATACACACAAGCATAACACACACAAACATATGCACACAACACACATACACTCACAAACACAACACAACACACAACACACACATCACAAACATAACACACACAAACATACATAGACAATGCACACACACAAACATACACACTCATACACAAAGACACAACACATGTACATGTACACACAAACACAACATACACAAACACACACAAACATACATACACAACACAACACACATACTCACAAACATAACACACACAAACATACATAGACAACACACTCACAAACATAACACACACTTATACACATAACACAAATACACAACACATGTACATATACACACAAACATAACACACACAAACACACACACACAACACACTCATACACTCAGAAACACAACACACAACACACATACTCACAAACACAACACACACAAACATACACACTCATACACAAATACACAACACGTGTACGTATACACACAAACATAACACACACACATACACAAACACACCACCCATACACATACACTCCCAAACACAATATACACACAAACAAAATACATACACACAACACACAGACAGACACACTCACCCATACACTCAGACTTACCGCTCTGTGGGCCGGTGGACAAGAGGAATGGCCATGTTTCCTGTCTCCTGGGGCCGAGTGCTCTTGTGAATTCTTGGTCTCTCCTTTTGGGGCCCACTCGTTGTAGCCTTTTGGGGGGCTTGAAGGGAGGAAGGAGAGGAAGGTGTCCAAGGCGTATGAAAATATCCAGGACATGGCCTATATTTTTCGGTGAAATGTGGTCTGAAGGCTCAGCTCCGGAACCGCCCGAGAGAGAGCAGCTGCCCCGCAGGGCAGGCGGGGGAGGAGGAAGTGGGTAGGCCCTCCCGGGGCCAGGCCCTCCTGAGGCAGAAAAGCAAGCTGCTTGCACTTGTCTGCAGGGCGGCCACAGTCATATAAACAGGAAGAACGAGAACACGAGCGTCATTTGTAGCCTGACCCAGGATAACTACAACTCAGAGGCTTGACAAGCAGCGGATCCTTCAGAAAATGTTGTGCAAGGGCGTGATTTTTTACTGATCTCCCCGTTTTGAGAATTGCCCGCTCCCTGCAGATGCCCTAGGACTTCACCAGTGTGACAGACATCCATGGTCTCTTCCTTCTCCTAACTCCTCCCTCCTTTACATATTTCCTCTGCAGATAAGGGCTGATTCTCTCTCTGAGGTGTAAATCACTGATAAGAACTTGAACTGCTGTATCTCCTAGAAGTTTGCAGTCTAAGAGGGGCTAATGCAAAAGCCCACGGCTACGTAGGATTGTAAGAGGATGATGACGTAGGATCAGAAAGAGCAAGGTTATGGGGGGCAGTGTTTTGGAGACAGGCTAGGGGAGAAAAAGCCACAGCATCCTCAGAAACACGTTTTCCAGGACATTAGGAAAAAATCCAACCACTCTAATTAAAAGGAGGCTGTTGAAGGAAGAAATTGAGAACATTTGAACATAGGTGATGATAGAGTTTTAAAGTGTTAAGATTCATTCTGGGGCTGGCCCTGTGGCATAGTGGTTGAGTTCAGTGCGCTCTGCTTCAGTGGCCCGGGTTCAGTTCCCGGGCATGGACCTACACCACTCGTTGGCAGCCATGCTGTGGTGGTGACCCACATACAAGTAGAGGAAGATTGGCATGGATATTAGCACAGGGCAAATCTTCCTTAAGCAAAATGAGGAAGATTGGCAACAGATATTAGCTCAGGGTGAATCTTTCTCAGCAGAAAAAAAAAGTCTCATTCAAAAATCCCAGTCAATCTACCACAGTCACTCTAATTTTCCCGTGTTCTGTCCTAGTTAGTATCCATGGATTATTCACTACAATTGTTACACAGTGTATATATCTCTAATGTTCTATTTTAAATTGTTCTCTAAGTGCCTTGACATGATTACTTCTTAGAAGTCATGTGATCTTCACCACTCCTTCCATTGCCTAAGTATTTAGAATATTATTACTCCATCCACAATTGAAATAAAGGATCGCATTTGAATTCTGATAGCAGCCATTTTCTGGGTCCTGACCCTGGAGAGCTGCCAGACTGCAGCCGATGGCAAGAGATCGACTTGGAGCTGAGCCACTGAGATTCTGGGAGTGTTTGTTACTGCACGTGATCTGGCCTAACCTGACTCACACGGAACGGAAATCTCATGTTTGATCTTTCTGCTGACTCTCACTTTTGGCGATTTCTTTTCTGGAGTAATCTTCACCATCTTTGACTGTGAACTCAAATGTGGAAATCCTAAGGACTGAAATAAAGGCAGTTTTACTCCAGAGAGGGTTTGTGTGGACTTTGATCAGGGACTGAGAAGGGGGTGTTGGTGCCACTGACCTGAGACCACGTTAGCCCCCTTCGGGTGTCTCTGACTTAACCAGAAACCCCCAGTCTATAGTTCACTTTACAACCGAGTCGAGACGCAGGCTTCAAATGTAGGGCTGATAGCTTCGTGTTCTCAGAGCAGCCAACCTGCCCTTCGAGTTTATAGCTCACAGCTCCCATTTCAGTTTAAGATTTTGTTGTTGTTACTTGTTTTGGTTTTGCTCACACAGCGTCAAACCTCACTTCTTGCATGGCAAATACGGTCGTGTGCTGTGTAACAATGTTTCAGCCAATGATGGATGCGCACACACCCTGGGGGTCCCAAAAGATTATAATGGAGCTGAAAACTTCTGAAAGGAATGACACCTCCTCAAGAAAAGCCTCAGGCAGGTCCCCCAGGAGCTGTTCCAGAAGAAGGCGTTGTTATCACAGGAGATGACAGCTGCATGAGCGTCATGGCCCCTGAAGACCTTCCGGTGCGATGAGATGTGGAGGTGAAGACAGGGGTATTGATGGTCCTGAACTGCCAGCCCTGCAAGCTCCGTTCACGGCAAGCGCCCTACGCAGGCGCACCATTGTGTATCTTTCATGCTCTACTTTTACTGCGCCTTTTCTGTGTTTAGAGATGTTTACATATGCAAGTACTTCCATTGTGTCCCCATGCCGACAGTATTGGGTACAGTAACACGCTGTGCAGATCTGCAGCCTGGGAGCAGTAAGCTGGACAGTCTAGGTTTGCGTGTGCACTCTATGATGTGTGCACAACGACACAATCACTCAATGACTCTTTCTCAGAGCATATCCCCATTGTTAAGTGACAAATAATGGTAACATAGTCTGCTGTTTCGTAGAGTGAGACCCTCTCTGTGATAATCTCTTAAACACAGCATCTCCAAGTACATCATAGAATGTAGCTCACAATCCCTTGCTTGTCCTGTTTCTTAAACCTTGACCAAAATCCCATCACACTGTCACCAGCGCCCTGGGTGCTTGTTGTCCCCCACGATAGAAATCAAGAGAGACAACAAAAGGGACCAGGAAAGTAAATTTGTTAGCTTGTGCACAAGGGAAGCACAAGGGAGCTGGTGACAGGTGGAAGGGGACAGGTGACCCACTGGTTAGAGAGTGGGATTGTGGGGCTTTATATCAGGCAAAGGCTGGGGAGGAGGCCTTCTCACGGCATGTACAGGTGGGATTTTTCTTGCGCTTGCATTCTTGTTCCACAGGCCCCCACAGGTGTTGCACCCATCATTAGCATGCTAGCTCTCCACCCCGGGTGTGATTTTTAGTCTGGTAATGGGGCTAAGGTCACCTTCAGCCAACTCCTGGGTGCTGGGGCACATGGGTAAGCCTGGGAAAGTCCGGGGGCTGCAGATGTCGGATCTTGGTGGTCTATCTGATTCTCTTAGCTCCCCGCTTGGGTAGGGCCTTATCTTGTTAGGCCAGGGGCCTTGCGATGACCCTGTCTCATTAGGCTGGCTCCTCTCTCAGCGTGGCCCCAAACTAAGAGCCTTGGAAGTTGGGATATTTGGTGAACACTAATGGTGTCACGCACACTGTCCACCCTGAGAGGTGAGAAGCCAAACGTTAGTCACAGTTGCAAAGAAAGAGCTAAATACAATGTATGGTTTCTGAAAAGGATGATGATTGGAAAGTTATAGCTAACATTTGGATAAAAGTTACACCAGGCACGGCTGGGAGTGCTTTCCATGCGTTAACTCGTTTAAGGCTCACAGCAATCCTCTGAGGAGGAGACTATTGCAGCTCCAGTGTTTACAGACAGAAACCGAGGCACAGAGAGCAAAGCTTCTTGTCCACAGTCCTGAACTGGGAATGGCCAAGCTGAGGTTTGCACTCAGCCAGTCCAGCTCCAGAGTCCAGGCTCTTAGCACTAAACACAAGTTCAGAAGATCCCACCGGGAGTGTCGTGTGGTCCAGGCAGCCTAGATAAGACAGAAAGAGGCGAGTCGCCCTGCTGTAGAACATTGCCACGGTCCACAGTCTCTGACGTCACAGCTGGAGTCCCTCCTCCCCAACACATATGCTCTTGACCCAAAACAACACTTAAACGTGACTAAGGACGAGGCAGGGTCTTCAATTTGAGAGCTGTAAAAATCCTTACTTCTTAAATGCTGTGTCTGACGTGGGTTAGCATTTCACATGTAAATTTCCTTATCTGCTTCTCACATATTTACTGCTCACGTGTGAACATGACCTGGCTGGTGTGCTGGTCCCAGGAGGAGGAGGACTGACATGGAACAGACCTACCCCAGCCAACCCACATGTGATGTGCTGCTTAATTTTGTGGGTCCACTTGGCTAGGCTTTGGTGCCCAGCTGAGGGGTCAAACAGCAGCCCATATGGTACTGTGAAGGTGCTGATTTATTTATTTTTAACTTCATTTAAGTACAATTGACAAATAAAATTGTAATATACTTAAAGTGATGATTCGATATATGTATGCATTGTGAGATGATTCCCACAATCGAGTTAACACATCAATCACCACACAGAGTCACCTTTTTTTCTTTTTGGTGAGAACACTTAAGATCTAGTCTCATAGCAAATTTCAAGAATACAGCACAGTGTTGTTGCCTATGGTCTCCATGCTGCATGTTAGATCCTCAGAACCTACTCATCTTATAACTGAAGCTTTGTACCCTTTCACCAACCTCTCCCTAATGCCCCCAGCCCTCCAGCCTCTGGCACCCGCCATCCCACTCTCTGTTTCTATGAGTTCCACTTTCATGTTTTGGGATTCTACATGTAGCTGATGTACCATGCAGTATTGTCTTTCTCTGTCTGCCTTATTTCACTTAACGTAATGCCCTGCAGGTTCATCTGTGTTTTCACAAATGGCAGGATTTCCTTCCTTTTTAAGGCTTAATAACCTTCCATTGTGTATATATACCACATTTTATTTATCAATTCCTCCATTGACAGACACTTAGGTTGTTTCCATATCTTGGCCATTGTGAATAATGCTGCAATGAACACGCAAGGGCAGGTGTCTCCACAAGGTACTGATTTCATTTCCTTCGAAATCAGAAATACCCAGAAGTGGACTAGCTGGATCACGTGGTAGTGCTATTTCCGTTTTGGGGGGATCTCCCTGCGGTCTCCCAGGGTGGCTGTACAATGTGCATTCCCACCAGCAGAGCCTGAGGGCTCCCTCTCTCCTCATCCTCTCCATCACCTGTTATCGCTTGTCTTTTTGGTGATAGCCCTTCGGACAGGAGGGAGGTGATACCTCACTGTGGTTCTGACTTGTGCTTCCCTGATGATTCGTGGTGCTGAGCACCTTTTCTTGTATTTATTGGCCATCCGTGTGTCTTCTTTGGACAAATTTCGATTCAAGCATTTGCCCATTTTTCAATTAGGTTACTTGTTTTTTATTATTGAGTTATATGAGTTCCTGATGTATTTTGGGTGTTAACCTCTTATGAGATAAATGGTTTGCAGATATTTTCTCCCATTTAGTAGGTTGCCTTTTCGTTTTGGTGACGGTCTCCTTTGCTGTGCAGAAGCTTTTTAGTTTGGTATAGTTCCACTTGTTTATTTTTGCTTTTGTTGCCTTTGCTTTAGGTGTCAGATCCAAAAACTCATCACTGAGAGTGACGTCAAGCAGTTTTTCCCCATGTTTTCTTCTAGGATTTTTACAGTTTCTGATCTTATGTTTCAGCCTTTACTCCATTTGAGCTGATTTTTGTGTGTGCCGTGAGATAGGTGTCCAGTTTCGTTCTTTTGCATGTGGCTGTCCGGTTTTCCCACCATTTATTGAAGAGACTGTCCTTTCCCCTATGCTTTTGTTGAGAATTAGTTGACCATATGTGTGTGGTTTAGTCCTGGGCTCTCCGTCCTGTCCGCTGACCCGGATGACTGTGCCCACGTCACGCTGTTTGGAGTCGGATCGCTTTGTTATGCAGCTGAAGTCAGGAGGTGTGATGTGGCTTTGCCTTTCCCTGGCTTCTGTAGATTCATGTTGTTCTTTTGTTTGGAACGCATTCCCTTGTTTCTTCATTTTCCTTGACTCTGTTGTGGTTACCGCACATTTGACTACATAGCCACCACTCCCGGTCTTGACAGACTGACCTAACGGAGGAGACGAGCCTCACCATCCAGGCTGGCCTGAGCTCCTGGTTGCCTCTCAAACCTTCGTGCTCTTCCAAACTGTTGTCTCTGTTCTCAGTGGCTCCCAGGAGATTAGGCTGTGCTGAGACCCGCCAGTGCCCCCGGGCCTGGGAAACGCCCACCCGCCTGTCCAGGCTCCCAAGGACTACGAATTGCCTGCCCCTTCAGCTGCCCAGTGCAGGCTAATTGGACACCAACCCTCAGGCAGCAGCTGGGAAAGTCAGGGCATTGGAAATGCAGCCCGGCCCCTGTCGGGGGGACACCCTGGGTGTTGTGGCTGCTCCCTCTGTGCTGAGCCAGCAGGAATGGGCCCTGGGAGTGCTCGTACTCCCCCACAGAGCGGCCCCTTTGTCCTCCGGGGTCCTGGGGAGCCTGTGAATGCCGAGCCCGTCAGCTCACAGGGTGGGGCATTGGGAGCCCCCCTCGGGCAGCAGCTGTGGAAGGTGGGACGCGAGTGAGTGGACAGCTCCTTCTGTGGAGAGTGGAGATGACTAGGTTTGATTGCTGCACTGGGCCTGGGGGAGAAGGCAGGGGGCATGCCCACCAGCTCCTTCTGGCTCTAGGAGGATGCCCGTCAGCTCCCAGACGCAGGCTGGTTAGAAGCCTGACCTGTGGGCAGCAGCCGGAGAGCAGGAGGCAGATCCCTTGAGAGAGCAACTTTGAGACGGTGTTTTTGCCTGTTCCCTCTGCACTGAGTGTGGGGGCGGGGGCGGGGAGGTAGCTGCAGGAGGTGCTCCTGCTCCTGTTGAAAACCCCTTGTTTATTTACTACGAGTCTGGGGCACTCGACAGTGCCAAGCCCGTCGGCTCTCTGAGCCGGGTGACTTGCGAGCCAGGCCCTCTGGTGCCAGTCGTCAAAGCTGGGGTGCTGCGTGGAGGGTCCCAGCTCTTCACTCCTCAGGGAGAGACTTGCAGCTGGGGCTCCCTCCCGATTGTAAGGGTGGGGCTCGTGGTGAGTGGGTCTCAGCCGTTCCTTCCCATTTCCGTGGGTACTTTCTCAGCTGCCAGGTGTGCAGGAGTCACTAAACTGGCTTCTGGATTTCTCTCGGAGAGAATTGAGCCATGTGGGGCTGTGCATTTGGTTCGTCTGTGGGAGCAGGGGAGGTCGGGAGCCTCTGTGCCACCATCTTGCTGATGCCCCTGTGAAGGTATCTTAGCTGTGATTCACATTGACAGCAGTGGACTTTGAGTAAAGCACATTATCCTGCATCTTGTGGGTGGGCCTCATCCAATTCGTCGAAGGCCTTAAGAGAAAAGACTCAAGTTTTTCAGTTCCGTGTCTGACAATTCCAATATCTGTGTCATGTCTGCATTGCTTCTAATGTTTGCTTTGTGTCTTCAGACTTCTCTTGCCTTTTAGCACGCCCTGTAATGTTGCTGAAAGCTGGATGTGCTGACTCAGATACTGGGAGTTGAGGTAAACAGCCTGTGGTGTGAGGCTCTATGTTACTCCATCCAGGGGTTGGCTTGTTAATGTTTGCTGTAGCCGTAGGTGCCCGAGTGCCCATTTCCCGCAGGTCCTTGTTTTGTCTCGCCTGTTGTCTGTGGTTCTCTCTGAGTCCTTCTGAAACAGAGTTTGTGCCTCGCAGTCCCTCAGCGTTAATCTCGTTTTTATGCGGAGCGCTGTTGGCGTGGTGGGAGGAGGGAGGGAGGGAGGGGAAGTGTGAGCCTGGGGCTCAGTCTCCCTCTCCAAGTGGGTCTGTGTCCCTCTGTGATCAGCATTATTTTTTTACCTTTTCCCTCTTCTCCCCCTTTAGGTGACACAAGCCAAACACGGACACTGCCCACCTCTCCCTCCTCACTTTTTTCAGTCTCTTTCTTTCCTCGCTGCTCTGGCCTCGAAGGACTTCCTGGAGTTGCCTGAATCCTTCATCCCATCTTTTCTCTCTGGATCTGCTATGGGGATTGGGGACAAAATGTTTCTCAACGAGTATATTCTATTAACAAAGAGATTTTGATAAAGTTTGGAGGTTTAATGGAGGTTTGGGTGTGTCAGTTTTTCACTATTAACACCAGTTTAAATGTCTTTCTGGAGGAAAAATACACTGAAACTATAAAAGACAAAGAAATTGCATGTATAGAACTGTGAAGGTGGATGTCAAATTATTAGCATTTGTAGATACTATGATTCTATATCTGGGAAAATCAAGAGAATAAACTGACTAACTTATAAACAGTAAGAGAGTTTAGTAAGTTGATGGGTGTAAAACTAAACAAAACATAAAAATTGACTAACATACAGACAATAGCCAATTAAATATAACTTGTGATTTTTTAAAATAACAATAAAAAGAAATGCCTAAGAATTGATAAAAATAATAAGAATAATAAGTTTCCATTTGTTGAGGTATATGGGGAAGCTGTTCTGGTTTAAATCTGATTTGACCTAAAACTGTTTTTCCCAGGGCAGCCTGACTTATGGCCCACCAAAATGCACTGTCCCTCTGCTTCAGACCTTTTCCCCAAGCAAAGATGCACTCTGCAAAGATGAGGATGAGCGTCTCCCTTTCCCTGATGCCAAGTCCACTACTTCTTTGAAGATATGCTTTTCTTCCCAGAGAACCAAGGTCAAGTTGACCTGCTGTCTATGTGCTAAACTGTAGCAGGCATCTCCTTGCGACTTTGGGGAAAACATTGTATTCCTGTTGTGGGGGACTGGCATTGGCTACTCCAAAATATGTCTTTGGCGTGGGGATTATTTGGGGCTGGTTGCTTTGATAAACTGGGACGGGGAGGGAGGCTCTGAGGAGTGGAACTTGCTTGCCCTTTGTTAAGAGACATTTACATTGTAAAGGAGATCTCCATCTGAAAAGACATCTCCCTCTCTATACCTGGAAGAAGGGGAGATGACCTTACCTCTAGAAACTCTTAATTAATGGGGAAGGCAAGGACTTAAATCTGCATTTGTTTATTGTGCTTGTCTGGTAACCTCCTGTAACTGACTCCACCCACCCCCAACATCCTCCTTTGTCTTCAGCTGGATATGATATTTAATGTGGTGGTTTCAGCCATTTTGGTGAGTTGCTCAGCTTGCCTGAGCCTCTCCCATGTATACATTGACAGGTGGAAAGGGCAAGCAATAGGATATATTGGAGTACATGAGGAGGCCATTTGGTGTAAACCTAATTCGGCCTGACTTTGTTTTTTTCCAAAACGGCCTGACTGTGGCCCTTGAGCACACACTGTATATCTGCTTTAAACATTTACTATGGCAAGAACAAATGCCCTTAAGATAAAGGTGCAACTTCCCCCCATTGGCATTTCCTTAAGGATAAGCATCATTCCTTAGGCTAGGAACTGATTGCTGCACTCACCTTTGACCATCAGCTCACCTGTGACCACCCAGCTCAAGACAACAGACCTGCCACCCTGTTGTGTTCACCAAGACAGCAGACCTACCTGCTGTTTCCGTCAATCGCTGTGCTGACAGAGCAGTCTCGTGACTATTGTAAAAGGGACATTTCAATCCTATGTGAAACATCCTGTTTGGGGGTATATAACCACTCTGTGCACCCCACTTCTTCGGTGCCCTTTCTTCCTTCGGGAAGAAAGTCCCTCAGCCATGGTCCTCATAAAGCTTTGTTTAATTTTCTCCTGCTATTCTGTCTCATGTGAATTTAATTTGTTCTCCAGCCAGATGAACCCAGAGAGGGTAGAGGAAATGTCTTCCTCCCCTACAGTGTCATGCTTGATGTATACACTTTGTCCTGAAACAGCATACAACCGTGCTATAAACCATGCTTCTCCAGAGTGCCTTCTTCCCTGGTGGAGATAGCACTTCCAGGCTAGTCCTCGGCATTGCCTCATTAAATATCACTCCATCTTTCGTATCTATAGATTGGTTATTGATTATTTATGTCAACAGAATAAACTTTAAAATTGTGTAAAAAACCCTATATAAAGAAAACTTGAAGAAACTTCTGAAGATATGGAGCAAACAGAACTGTTACATAATGTTTTGTGGAAATGTAGATGGTAGAACCACTTTGGGAAGCTCTGTGGTATCCAGGAAGACAGAACACTGCACATAGTCAGCATCCAGCCATTGTGCCCCAAGGGACACACCAACAGAACCGTGTGCACGTGTCCAACAAGGGTGGTGTCCATCATATTCATTGTGGTGACACTCAGAGGAGCAAAAAACTGGAAACAATGTAAATGCCCAGCAACAATAAGTGTTCTCACCATAAAAAAGAAAGAAAGAAAAGAAAGTTGTAGCTGCGTGAGGTGGTGGATATGTTAATTAGCTTGATTGTGGTAACTAGTTTGAAATCATTGAGTTGTACACCTTAAATATATATAATTTTTATTTGCCAATTATACCTCAATAAAGCTGGAAAATAAAATAGCTTTGTTCAGTTTTTAAAATGAAAAAACCAATACAGTATAGCCCAAATTAACTGGGTTCATTATATAAATTGTATAGCCATATCATAAATTATATATATATACAAATTGAGTTATAGTCAAACAAGGGAAAAGTATATAGCAGTGAGAAGGCACAATTTATTGCTATGCATCATAATATGGATAAATCTCAAAACATATGGTAAACCAAAAAAAGCTAGATACAGAGGAAAATATATGGCATGATTCCATTTATATAAGTTACAAGAACAGCTAAAACTCATCTATGCTATTAGAAGTCCAGCTGGAAGTCAGCCCCGGAGGACACAGAGGGGCTTCTGGGATGCTAACCATGTTCTGTTTCTTCATCTGAGTGCTGGTTACTCAGACGTGTCATTTTGTGACAATTCAGTGAGCTGCAAACTTAGATGAGCCCTGGCCTCTAGGTACATTATACTTCAACAAAAAATTAAAATTGGGGGGAAAAAAGAGAAGAAAGTGGCTAACGGACACACACAAACACATAGACCAAAAAAGTGCAAAGATGTGCAATATACCTGGAAGGAAAAACTCTCTATCATCAAAACGTCAGTAAATTCTTCCTAAGTGTACCAGAGAATTTAACTCAATGTCGATATTTTAGAAAGCCCCTGTCATCTTTCTCTTTTATCTGGAAAGGAAAGTTGGTTCTAAAGTACAGTTGTAAATACACCTGTATGTGCAGCCAGCTTCCAGAAGAACAAAAATAATCTTGTATGGTACAGTCACTAGGAAATGCCCCAAGCTCTACTTTCTACAACTGGGCCCACATGATTTTAAGCCAGGACCCCCTGCCCCAGCTCCCCCTCGGCTTCCTGCTCAACTCAGGGAGGATGGTCAGACCGTGTGCTTTCAGTGGGTGTTGCTGGCTGAGTTCCCCAGGAGGTGGATTCTGAGATGAAAAAGTGCATGTGTGAAGTTTCTTCAGGAGTGCTCTTGGCATCAAAACCTGTGGGAAAGTGAGGGAGGTGGGTTGGACAGAAGGAGACATGGGGCTGCGATGAGTCACAACAAGTCTCAGTCAGCCTCACTAGGAGCTGGGGCTAAGATGGCTCTGGAGAGCTGTCCCAAATTGGGGCAGGACATCAGGTCTTCATACCTCTACGTCAATCTTAGGATGTGAGATGCCCTGGGAATGGGAGATGATCTTGGAGGAGGTGAAGCTCTTCAGCTGAGTAGTCATGAGGGGAGGGCTCGAGGTTGGGGGAGGGGGTCAGCTGTGAGCTGTCAGCCATCGACAGCCCCATCAGCCTGGAGACTGAGGGCTTCCATCCTGAAATGGTGGTGGGGGTGGCTCACGGTGGCAGACCATAGCGTACACTATAACACGCAAAATTTGGGCCATTTCACAGGGCCTTCTGGAGCCAACACTATAATCCAGAGCAATGACACAACTTTGGAAATGTTGGTTGCACAGCAGGTACATGGAGGAAAAGGTTTCAGCTAGGCAAAACCAAAGAACCAACTAAATATTTTTGGAAATATTTTGTTTTTCTATTTAAGCACAAAACGTGTCTTCACTGGCTCCATCCAGTCGGAGCTTCCTGTGGTCAGAGGTTTCAGAGGCAGCAAACACCTTTTCTTCAAACTACAGGATGGGCAACAGTTCAGGCAGCTTTCTTGGAGGAACTTGAGATCTTATCAGTTCTGCAGAAGGCGAGACAATGGAGCTTGTGTGAGCCTGTGCTTGTGAGTGTGTGTGTGCATTGGGGGTGAGGGGATAAGAGGGCAGAGCAATAGATAGGGAGCCTCCACGGGAGTGGAGGGGTTGTAGGTGGGAAGCTAAGATTTATTAGTGTGGTGTCTATACCTCTCATTTTTCACAGGACAGGCATTTTTTATGCTTACAAAAGTTTTATGTGGATAAGAATTCTTTATGATATAATGTTAGGTGTAAAAATTGGGGTGTAAAATTGTTAATATATTGCCATCGGAGAAACAAGACACATAAAACGAAGGAAGTATGTTAATATTTAAATAGCCTCTAATTTTGAATAGTGGAAGTATATATAATTTTTATTCTCTTCGCAAACTATTCTCTATTGTACTGAGTTTTCAACAATTGTGCACATATTTTAAAGATAAACATTTATCACAAAATGTAGAGAAAAGGTTAGAGTGTTTTTAGAAAATTAAAAATGCACAAGGTTGTCACTCTAGAGCAAGGGTGCACAAACTACCACCCATGGCCCGCTGCCTGATTTTGTAAATAAAGTTTTATTGTAACACAGCTACCGTGTCCATTCCTTTACCTGTGATCTATGGCTGCTTTTGCATTCCAATGACAGAGCTGAGTGGTTGTGACTGTAAGTCTAAAACATTTACTGCTGGCCCTTTCAAATTTGCCCACCCCTGTCCATGAGTCATAAATGCCAGTCTAATGAATGAATTTATATCCTGTGATATCAGTTAACTTTTCTTGAAAATATGTCCAATTTCACATGCAGATTCTGGAAGCAAACGCTTTAACTCAAAAGCAGTGGGACAGGGGCTGGCCCCGTGGCCGAGCGGTTAAGTTCGCGCTCTCCGCTGCAGGTGGCCCAGTGTTTCATTGGTTCGAATCCTGGGTGCGGACATGACACTGCTCATCAAACCACGCTGAGGCAGCGTCCCACATGCCACAACTAGATGGACACACAACGAAGAATATACAACTATGTACCGGGGGCTTTGGGGAGAAAAAGGAAAAAATAAAATCTTTAAAAAAAAAAAAAAGCAGTGGGACAGGCTGGAGATAATCCCCAATTTGTAACATGTACACAGTTACATTCAAAGGCAGACCTTGGTACTTGGTCAGCCTATTCTTTTATTCATGAAAGATCTTTCTAAGACTAAGAACTTATAAAAAACACTAAATCAGTGAAATTAATGACAGAATTCTCTTTTAGATATTATTCAATGAAAAAAAATGTGAACATTTTCAATCTCTTCTCTCCAAACTCTTACTTTTTGTTACGTATTATTTTTACACTTTCCAGATATAGAATGTTAACACTCTGCCATGAAACCACCATTCCTACTGTTTCCACGCTGCTTATGGAAAATTGTGAAACCAGCCTGATGTTTTCCCCTCGCCCATCATTTACATTTTTTCTTGGATAATCTAAGAATTCTTCCCTCGTGCTTGGAACAAGACATATTACCCAAAAGGGAATTTAGTATTTAATATTGTGTGGCAAGTTTCCATGGAATAGAGGGTGGTCGTTTGTTCTAAAGAGTAAGATTTTGTTTTTGTTTTTGTTTTCCCATTTCAGGGAAATTCTCCTTGACCAAGTTCTACTTCTTGGGTTGCGTTTACTGATCTGTTTACTGCAGCAACACCAATAATGTTTGAGTTGGGTTCTTTGTCCGTCCTCCTCCTCTTTCGGCTTTCTTCTAACTGCTGTAACCTTCTGGTCTTTTAGATTTGCATTTGTTGTGTTTGTTAGCAAGCTTTCCCATTAATCGACATTTACTTTTCAGTTATATCTTTTTCATCCTTTTCTTTCTAATTCAATTACTGCTCCGGTAGTGATAATGCTTTTTGCCTTCAATTTGTTTCTTAGACTCTGCATTTTCTTCTTGTTCTTTGTTCTACCATCTCCTCTGTGAAGTTGAGGCTGTTTTTGCTTTTGGGGAGATTTGTGTTCTTGTTGTAGTGTTACCTGGTGTAAAGAACTCTGGGGAATGTTCCCTACTCTGGGGACATTCTCCTGTGGGTTGGGTTCCATTGTCTGTATTCATGTATACGTGTACATATGAATAGAGATGCTGTGCAATATGTTTGCACATACACAATTTGCTACCTTTTTCCCTTTTCATTTTCAGGGGGGTGTTTTTCCTTTTGATGTGCTAGGGTCTTTTTCATCTTGCTTACTTTCTTTTTTCTTACACAGTATTGTGAGCTGTTTGCCTTTCTGCCCTATGGCCCTATGGCTGTGGTTATAACTACTACATCAATCGTGTTTTTTTAAAAAATTTTATTTTATTGTGGTAAGAACAATTAAGATGAGGTCTACCCATAAAACCGTTTGGAGGTGCCTCAAAAAATTAAAAATAGAAGTACTGTCTGATTCAGCAATCCTAGCTGAGACCAGGATCATGAAGAGACATTAGCGCTCTGTGTCCATCGAAGCACTGTGCACACTAGCTGGGATGTGGGGACCTGAATGTCCATCAGCAGATGAATGGATCAAGAAAGTGCGGTACCTGCATACAACAGAATATTATTCAGCCTTAAAAAAAGAAGGAAATTCTGTGATGTGCTACAATGCGGATGATCCTTGAGGATATCATGCTAATAGAAGTAAGCTAGTCACAGACAAACACTGTATGATTCCACTTGTGTATAAAATACTCAAATTCATAGAATCAGTGAGTGAGATGGAGGTCGCCAGAGCCTGGAGGAGGGAGAAATGAGTTACTAAGCAACAGGCGGCACAAAGTTTCAGTTACGCAAGATGAAGAATCTCTGGGGATCTGCCGTAGAGCATTGTGCCTATCGTCAACAATAATTTATTGGGCGGTTAAAAACCCGTTAGCAGGGGCGAACCTTTTATTAACAGTGCATCTTCTATAGTGTTTTATTAATAGTGTCTGTTGTGATAGTGTCACCTGAAAACCTATCATTTTCCTTTAGAGAAAATTGGTGCCCCTGAGGCAGATCTTTTGGATAGAAGGCAATTTAGAGACCACACAATCGAAACCTATTCTAACTCCCTTCAATCACTGGAAAAGAATCAAATTCCAGAGAATTGGTGACTCTCCAAGGGTCCTAGAGGTTGACAAGAAAAGACTAGAACCTGGCCTACTGACTCCTTGTCTAGATCCATTCCAACACTTGACAGTAAGGAGGCAGGGTACCCCGAAGTCTAAGATATGGGGTGCAGGAGGGGAGGCTATAAGGAGGGATTAGCTATTCTGCGGAAACAGCATAACCTGCAAGTCCGGCTGAATCTCTAAGGTGCAGTGTGGCTCTAAGTCACTCAGTTACGTTTTGGTCCATGATTTTCTAACATTTCAGTGGCATTTTATAGCACTACATTTTATTGAGCCACTGCTAAGCTCTAGGCGACGTAAGAGACCTTAATAGAAATCGTTCTATGAAAGCCTCATGACAACCCTGCAAGACTAGTTTATTGCCCCTTTTCAAGCAGAGGGAACTGACTCTCAAGGAGCTTAAGGGCTTTTCTAGAGGCAGCGGATCCAGGCTCAGCATTGGGTATTTTCCTTCCTCCAGGTCAGTTAGGCTCTGATAAAACCCCAGCAGGTTAGGCTCCGCTTGACTAGTGTCTCTGAGTGCAGGTCTTGTTGAGAAGAACAGAGAGCTCTAGCACATTTCAAAATAGTTCCTTTCCTCCTTCCCCTGCCAGAAGCACCAGGGGAATTTTCTCTGAGATTTACTGTGAGAGCCCGGTCAAACTGCTAGTAGAAAAACTCACCTAAGTGCGGGGACCTCCCTGTGAGTGGGTCCCCCTGGAGTTAACTCTCAGCGTCCTCCACACTGAGCCTCGAGCAATTTGAACGCCACTTGGTGGATTATATTAATAATTTTCCTCTTATGGGTCCTCCCCCCACACTCTAGTTTTCTAGAGTAAATCTCAGTTGGTCATGAATGTGTCATTTTTAAAAACGTTATTGGATTCCATTTTGCTAATATTTTATTAGGATTTTGTATTGATATTTATAAGTGAGATTCATCAATAGTTTTCTTTTTTGGTACAATCTTGTGAGCTTTGCAGCTCAAAGTTACATTCACTTCTTAGAAAGAATTTTAAAGTTTACCTTCTTTCCCTATGTTCTGGGATAATTTAAGTAGCCCGGGGATTCTCTGATTGCTGAGCGTTTAGTAGAACTCTCCTGTGAAGCCATCCGGGACTGAAGCCATTTTGTGGGAGCTCTTCAACTGCTTTCTCTATTATTTCTTCCATGGACATTGGTCTATTTCCATTTTGTTTCTTGACTGGAGTCTATGTTGATAAGTTGTATTTACCTAGAATAGATATCTGTAACTTAAAATTTAGACGTTAGCTGATCTATTTTCTCACCCAATGCAGGATTATCTTCTAAAATACTGAGCCAGACGACCATCAAACTCACTTCAAATACTTTGTTACTACAGATCATAAGGGATCCATTATTGATTCTAAATATTAGAGTATTTTTTACATAATGACAAAAAATTTATCTTCCTTTTTCTGTGCAGCTTCAGAAAATAAGACTAACTCTGCTCTGTGTAGCACATACAAATTTAAAGACAGTCTCCCCCTCTCTCACTGATTGGTTTTTGCGTCCACGGTTGAGAGTCCCCATGATGGGTCAGCTATAAATGACAGTGAGGCTGCTCTGCCTCCTCCTTCACAGCCGCAGACGCCTTTCTACATGTGCCCAGATTGCGAATGCTTTTTAGTTAGCACTCTTTCAGAGGATGGAATGCTAAGCTTCCATCAGGATTCCTCAGACTTTTTAATTAATTTTTTATTGAGGTAACATTGGTTTATAACAGTGTATAAATTTCAGGTGTGCATCATTGTATTCGACTTCTGTGTAGACCACATCATGTTCACCATGAAAGGTCTGCTTGTCGTCCATCACCAACCTCAGATTTGATATTTAAAAAAAACAAACTTAGACGTGTTCTAGAACAAAATAAATATTGTGAAAATGGGAAAAATAGTAAAAACCAGATTTTAAAATTGTAAACTCTGCTTTCAACACAGCAGCACAAAAGAGGAGTGCCCCGGACGCCAGAAGAATAAGTGTTTTTGTTGTCATTCATTTCTAAATATAGTTTTATTCATTAATTGCAAACTGCTCCGATTTCTAATAAAATATGAATTCCCTCTACTCCATTTTCAGATATATCTTTAAAATTTCAGTGAAAAGTTCACAAATTAGCAGAAGAAATAATGGTGGTTTAAGGGCATAAGCAGGGTGTGAAGGGGCTGGGGGAGCCCAGGTTCGGGGGTGCTGGTTCCTTTCCACAGGACCCTGACTTGGACTTCACAGGTGCCTTAACCCTGGTGTCCTCCCCGAGGTCTGTCCCGGTAAGAGCGGGGGCAGGGAGGTGTGCTGGAAGCGGGGAGAGAGGGGGATTCCAGTCTGAGATTCTCAGGGCCACCAGCAGGCCCATACTACCTGAAGAGCTGTCAGCTACCTTTTCACCTGCTCATTCCCTGAAATACAGCCCAGCTACCTGGCTTCCTCCTCTACCCGCCCTTAGCCTTCGATTTCTGTTCCCTTCAGTCTTAGCCCTTAAACATATTGCTGCTTTATTTTATCCTCTCTTTATGTCATGTGGACAAGACTCATCCTCCCAACTAGACTGAGATCTTCTCTTACAAACATGGTAGCACAGAGCTGAACACATAGAAGATGCTCCACAAAGAGCTGTATGATGAAATGAGATCAAATGGAATAAATGGAAAAGGGAGGGAAGGATGGGATAGACAGGACCAATCCTGTCTGTGAGAAATTAAAGTGGGACTTTATGCTGACTACTGCCAGGAGCAACATGCTTGTGAGGCCTGTTTTGTGTTGGACACCATGGCCTCAGTGTCCTCTATGAGATACATACTGGTGGACAAAGGTGATCCACGGGTGGAAAATTATAAGGTGAGAAATGCCAGTCTTCAGAGTGGATCCTCTTCTTTGGGCTGCTCCCACTGCATCCACCCACCATCCCTCCCCTCACAGTCTAACCAGGACCCCTTCCCCAGCACACGACCCCCCCCTCCTCTCCCTGCTCCAGTTCACCACAGCTTGTAGCACTGAGGTCCAAGTGATGTATTAAGGTCCCTTCTTGTCCTCAACATCCCAGATTTTCTGACCAAGGCCTCAGACCCTCAGGACCAGGCTCCTTCTATCTTCCAGAACCACCTCGTTCATCAGAAAGGCTGCCTCAGGTGTGCTAAGAAGACACAATAACGATCCCACGCCCTCTTTCTTTGGGAATCAGGACACCAAAAGGGGGCTTGCTGCATCTGGGCCTTCGGGGGAGGAGAGTGGGAGATGAGGCATTGCCATCAGGAACAGAAGCAGAGAAAGGAGGATGAAAAGATAAACTGGATGTTCTAGAGTGTTCCCCCAAGGGCTGTTCCTGGTCACAGGCTAAGATGTGAGAGTTCTCACTACAAAGCCACAGGACACATTCTACAATGTCCTATCCCATGGTCGATGGTATTCTCTCTATTTCCTAAATATGTCTGTAATTATATAAAATTCCTTGTCACTTAGATTGCTTTCTCTGGGATCTGGAATCCACAAGTTACCATGTTGCCCAAGATGGTGATGAAAATCAACAGTGTCCTCATCCTCATCTTCATCATCTTCCTACTTCTCCTCCTCCATGAAGCAATTTATATTTTGGGAAATTGTCTTCTTTACTTTGTTTGCATTCTTCTTCCAAGATCCCTGTGAAATGGTACAAATACGCAGTATAATTTCTGTTAAAATATTAGCAAACTGAGGCTCGAGTGAGGTATTAAGGTCACACAGTTAGCGATGAAGTTCATACATAATCGAGACTTCTGTTTTTCATATGTTCTCCTTAATTCTCCAGGAAAAAACAAAAACTGTTATTCTAAATAATATTTGCAATGAGACATCCTCAGGCCAGGAAACAAAATGTCATTGACAAGCTAGAATCTTGTCCTAAAACCAGCTGGATAATTATTTTGAAAATTCTTAAATGATAGTTCTTCCAAAAATAAATTTAAAAAGCAGATTTGAGGGGTTCTAAATAGAATCATTTCAGTAGAAAATAATCCAGTGCTTTCAGGTGAGCTAAAACTCAATATGAATCAATGATGCCAAAAAGCTGTCACTCAAAAAAAGCCCTGTGAGCTCAGGCTATATTCACAGAAGTCGGGACTTGGCAGGAAATCATGCTCCCAACTCTCTCCGAGTTGACTAGACAACACAGAGAAACACATAACCACTTTCAGGGATCAGGTTCTGGAGGGTATGGACCATTCAGAGTGTTCAGGGGAGTGTAGCAAAGAATATTAAAGAAGTGTATGAAATCATTATCCAGGAAATAGTGAAGGAACTGGATAGAAGTTTCAAGAAGATACCTGACCATTATGCAAATCGGAAGAAATTTGCTGTCTGTTAATCTGCAAAGCAGACAACAGACAAATGGGTACATATTTCAGGATTTCTTCACCATAAAGGAAAACCTAAATGAGGTGTTCCAAAACAGAGGAGGGCGCCATCAGCGAGAGAAGACTAGAGTTTGATCAGAGAGCTTACAAGGCTTGATGATTGTAACCACGTGTAAGAAGAGGTCAGGCTTATGTGGGAGCCTGAACTCGATGGATGCCAACGCGCTTTCCCCTTTTACTCGTTTATAATTCTGATCTCAGTGCAACAGTGAGTCATCTGGAGTATCCCCACAGCAGAGGAATTTATGCGGGATTTCCGAGCCACATTTCTTAATCTGCCCCCTCCACCCCCAAAAGCATCTCCTCTACAAATCCGCTGCAGTGCTGACATTCTAACTCCTAGGCCGTCACCCACTTAGGGTTTTATTAATTGTGACTCTCTGAAACCCCCAGGTTAGCACACATGAAATTATTCACTCAGACGCTGAGACCTGGTTGCAGGAACGGGGCACGGGCTCTGAGCGGGAGGGAGGACCGGGCTTGAGAGAGTGAGTGCACAGGAGGGGGTCAGGTTGGATCTGTGCTGAGTGACAGGAGAGCCATCTCGCCTGCATGCCCCAAGGAGACCTTAAACGGGCATCACCGCCTCCAGTCAGTCTTGACGTGCAGAGATGAGCGCCGAGCAGCGACAAGTCGGGTGGGGAAAATGTGCAACCAGCCCCCTGGACTATCAAGGATTTCATTTTCTGGTCTTCCAGTGGTATTTGCCCGGTTTTGCTATATTTTCACTATTTGCTCACTTTCACACTGTGTCATTTCATAGGACATGGAGAGAGCAATTAAAATTTTTAAGTGGTTAAAGAAAAATAAGAAGAAAAACCACCACATATCAAAGAAATGGTTATTTCCCAGACCTCCAATGGGCAGTAATCTCCCGGAAACCTGCCGGGCAGACCCCCCCCAGCTCCCACACGAACAGTTGCTGGTGCACGTTCACCAAACTGTGCCCACCCACTCAGCATGCTCGCCCACAACCTGAGTTCAGCCCATTCCAGCCCACACCTTCAGCTCAGGTGAAAGGCAAAGTAAGGGCAGAGTAATGGGTTCCAACTGAATGGTCGTTTTGATTGCTCACGAGGGTCAAAAATGCTCATTGCTGAGCCTGCTCTGAATGAGGCCCTGGTGTGTTCTGGAGACTCAGAGGAAAAGGCTCCTGCTTCCCCTCAGGCCAGCACCAGGCTGAGGGGGTCTTCGGAGGAGGCGGGGCACAGGCCAGCAAGATGAGCACGGTGAGGTCTCTCCTCGTCCCAGCCTGTGCCTGTACCGGGTTCTGAGCGCCATCCTCGTACAGGGTAGGGGTCCGGGGGTCCAACCTTCAACTCTATCCTGTGAAGTGACCACAACATTATGTGACGGGGAAAGGAAAGGTGGAGGAGGTGAGACCGGGATGACCGTGGCGGAGACAGGAGGCAGTGTTGCCATGCCCCCAGGGAAGGCCACAACCAACAGCCTTCTCATAATTTGAGCCAGTTCTGGGAAATAGTCCAACATCAGCTGTGGAGCACCGACTTCCTGCCGGCAAGCTGAGATGCACATGAACAAAAACTCATATCCTATAGTTGACGTCAGACAAATGGAGACTGGCAAACAGTCCCTGCCCGCCCACTAACATGCCCCATTGTAACAACATAGCCCAGAGCCTCACTCCGGGTTTGGTTTGCATGATGTGGGTTTGCAAACTGTCTTTTTGGCGTGTGCACAATAAACTTTTATTAATTACTACTTAGGTGATTCATTGGTTTTACTTCTGTTGTTTCTGAACTTTCAACAATATCTAAGAAAGGGGCACAGACTTCGGTGAGTGATGGAGAACGTGAGCAGAGGAGATGTTCGATTGGAGGGAGAACTGAGGACAGCAGGGACATGCTCAGGCCTGGCGGTGAGCCCCTGGGGTGGCGCCCTGCTGGCGCTGACCCTCCTATTCCTGCCGGCTGTCTGAGCAGCATGAGCTCCACTGACACTGAGGGACAAGTAAGAACTCGGGGCTATTCAAGTGTATAGCCTGGTTGTGGTGAGGGAGAAAAGGACTCGGAATACCATGAAGGGGCCGTGTACACACTGCCTCCGGGATATTTTGTGCCATGAGGTGCATAAAGCTGACTTAATTTACCCTTAATTGTCTCCAACTCAGCTTCTCTTTTGAACCTAGGAGTCAAAACTCCAGGACCAGAGGATGCTTATCGATATTGCCCTGACAGGGCTCTTGACTCCAAGCCTCCCAGATTTGGCACTGCCCCTCCCCTGGTCTGGCCCCCACTCATGATCTTGCATTAGGGATCGCTCATCCTCTGAACCAGCCCGGCAGAGTTAGAACCGCCTTCCAACCAGCTTCGGAGACCTGCGTGAGCCTTGCCGGGTTGGGGGGCCTGGGCTTGCACTAATGGGTGGGCAGGGCTCTCGTGCTCACTGGGGAAGGCCAGAAGTATTGGGGAGACTTAAGGCCAGGTGGGAAGAGACCTTAGATCGCCTGCCACAACTTTCATTTTGTCCATAAAATGAGTGACACTTGGAGGCTTTATGAGTCTCGTCTAAGGCCGTAAAACACAGTGGCAGCATCATGTCCACAACCTTCAGCTTCTGCCCTCAGACCCATAGGGTTTCTGCTCTGCCTGTATATTAGTGGGAGCACTTGTGCTGGGGTGACAATAGGAAAGTCCAAAACTGATGGGCTCACAGGAAGCCAGCACCACTGCGCGAATGGAAGAGTCATAATGTCACTAAGATGGTCATGACTGGTACGAGGTATGGTAACACGCAAAGAGGGTGAGAACTCAGATACTAATGGGAAGGGGTAGAGATGATTTCAAGGGAAGGCTAAAAAAATTTAAAAAGTCCCTACATATTTCAATTGGTGCTCTAGCGGTTAAATCCGGCACTCTCACTGCTGTGGCCCAGGTTCATTCCCTGGTCGGGGAGCCACATCACCCGTCTGTCTCTTGCCATCCTGTGGGAGCTGTGTGTTGCTGTGATGCTGAAAGCTGTGCCACTGGTATTTCAAATACCAGCAGGGTCACCCGTGGTGGACAGGTTTCAGTGGAGCTTTCAGACTAAGACAGACTAGGAAGAAGGACCTGGCCACCCACTTCCGAGAAAATTGGCCATTAAACCTTTGAACAGCAGCAGAGTGCTGTCTGATATAGTGCTGGAAGGGGGAGGATGGTGCAAAAAGACTGGGCAGGGCTCTGCTCTGCTGTCCACAGGGGCGCTAGGAGCTGGAATCAACTACGCAGCATTAACAACAACAACAATATACCTTAATGCAGTAGAACAAGGGCTGTTGGAGTTAATACTTCCAAGGCTTCTGATACTTCCAACTTCCCCTTTGTTAACATCAACACAATTCTCTTGGTAGGAATTCAAATTCCTGTCTTTGTGTGAGAATGTCTCGTGGCCAGTGAGTTATACTTACGGGGGCCTGGAACCATCTCTGACCACCCTAGCCTAATGGTCCGCCTGCACCCTGAAATTTCCTCCATTTCTCGGGAGAGGAGCTCATTGCTTAATCTCCAGATTAAATTAACGTGTGAGGCAAATTCCTCCATAGAGGAAGCAAATCCCTAAATAGGTGCTAATCTCAGAAGAGACCTGAAAGTAGGAGAAGCTGGGAATGGGCTGGGGGCTGGCCACCACGGGGTGTGTGTGTGTGTGTCTGCACACGAGTATACTTTGGCTGGAGCCATCTCTGAGGAGCAGCTTGGGCAGACTCTCGAGTGGCCTTTCCAGAAAAGCCAGTGCCTCTGCTCTACTCACTGAGCTTTAGGACCCATCAGTTCTGGATCTGTCAGGACCCCAAGCCAGGACTGAGGGAAGAATGCTCCAGTAAGGTGGCTACTTCAGCTCCCTCATTTATCGGGGCAAGGCACTGGGACCAGGGTTGTTAGAAGGACATTGTGTGAGAAAGAGAGAAAGGAAATGAAGGGGAGGACAGGGACACAGACGAAGAGCCCTAAGTCAGACATATGGTTTCGGGGGTCAGAGAGAGGAGAGAAGAGGGCGTTTATGTAGAGAAGGAAACTTCCCTCTTGTCCCAGTTTCACTTCTTTAATTCAATCTTCCTTTACCAGACCAAGATTATGTAACTCAGATTTATCCTGTGTCTGTTGCTCAAGAGACCATCACTTTAGGTCACAATTCACACGTCCTAGCCTGGAATTCACAGAGTTACATCAGGCTGCAAACTTTCTCCACAGCCCCATCTCCTTCTAGTTTGCTACATGATAAGAAACACAGCAATAGGCTTGGGGTCCTCAAAGTTAGATTCCAGTTGCTGGCCCCACACTAGTTCTCTGAGTAACGTTGGTCAAGTTAAGCATCTTTCTGAATCTTATTTTTACTTATTTAGAAATGGAGATAATCTCTCCTTCGCAGTATTGCTGTAAGCACTAAATGAGAAGAAGAAATGCAACACGGGCTTGGCCAGAAGTCATTAAATAAGTGGTAGACGTGTCTGCTCCAGGCACTTCACCTGTTTCATCTTCCCACCCATGTAACACCGACTTCTACCTTCAAGCCGTCAGTCATGCTGTTTCCTCCACCTGTCTATTTGTCTGTCCCCAAAGCTCTCCACGTAGCCACATGCCCCATCCTTGAGTGGAAACTTCCTCCATGATCTCCCCAGGACACTTGAGACCATGGATCCATCCTCCTCTGCCTGTCAATAGCCACCGCCTCTTGGACTCCATTTTCCCATGTGTTTTGGTTTTGTCTTCTCAGCAATGAATGAAGACACCTGTAGAGATGAAGCCAGATGGGTTTCTTCCTCTTTATTCCAGACAGCATCCTCTGGCACGTGACAGGTATGCCAGAGACTCTGCTTGGAGTTTATGTAAATAGTCCACTTACTCTGATGCTCCTCAAAGTCATAGAAACTAGTAACATTAGCTATTTTGCAGACTTACTGTGTACTAGATCAGTGGTTCTCCAAGTGTGGCCCAGCGGCATCAGCATGAATGGGAAACTTCTTAGAAATGCAAAGCCTTGGGCTGCATCCCAAACCTACTGAATCAGAAACTATGGCAGTGGAGTCCAGTAATCTGTGTTTGAACAAACCCTCCAAGTGAGTCTGATGCATGGTCAAGGTTGAGAACCATCGGGCTAAGGCATTGTCTGGGGGTCTTTCACCTCTGATTACATCAGATAAAGGGGCTAGACAAAGCACATCTGAAATTGAAGTTTTTTGGTGAGAAAGTTAGCATAGGACCCTCTGTTGTAAGATGGACCTAGAAGAAACAAAGTGCAGGGGCGCTTGGGCAGCCAGGAAACAACCTAAATGTCCTGTGTAGAGAGCAAAGGCAGGAAGCTGGGGGACCTCAGAGGTAAAACTCCTACTTACATTTATAGTTGGCTACAGGGTTCCAATTCCACAGCTGTAACCCCCAGACACGATAGTGACCCCACTACAATAACGTAAATGACAACAATGTCCTAGTAAGGTCCTGGGGCCAGCAGCATTAGCATTGCCAGGGAACCGATTAGAAGTCCAGTTTTTCAGGTTCTGCCAAAATCCTACTGCTTCAGAACCTCCAGGGACATTCCACAAGCCCTTCAGGTGATTCTGATGCAGGCAAAGTCGTGTAAACTGTGCTAGGCACGGGGGCTACACGTTTTCCATGCAGTTTTTCATTTAATTCTGACAACCCTATGAGCAGTTTAAATTTTTGCAGTTTTAAGGGGAAGGAAATCAGGGCCACAGTTGCCTAAGGGCACACAGCTGGTCAGTGGCCCAACAGGAATGGAAACTGCCTGATTCAAACACCCCGCTGAGCAGATGGAAGATGTGTTTTGGCCAAATGTGGTCTCTGATGAACTCCCGGTAACTGAAAATGCGTTTGGGAGGGTTTGGGGGCAGGAGGGAGAGGGCGAGTCAGAAATAGAGCAAACAGAGCCATCTCTACAATTTAGTGGGTGGTGTTCAAACCCAGGATCTGGTAGCAAATTAGCCCTGTGGACCTTATCTCCTTTATAAGATCCTGCCCACCTGAGAGCCATGGCTCACCGACTGCACCAAACGAACCTTCCAGCCAATAGCTGGTGTTCAAGGACTCATATCCTCAGGTCTTCCCTTGAACTACCTGGATCTGTGTTCGGCCCCTTTGCCCTCCTTCTCAGTCTCTCCCTGGGTGTTGTTTTCTCTGCCTAACCCTTGACCTGGAGGAAAACCTTTACTCACAAGAGAGGAACGCTCGCTCAAGGACAGGGGGCTGCAGATGTGTGTTTGGGCAGAGGGCAATTTCAGTCCTTTCAGATCACACCGGATAAGACAATTCCACCTCTCAGAGGGCAGAGCTGAGCTCAGGAGCAGCTCTGGGCCTTGTGGTTTCCTTTCACAGACTGAACCAGAAAGAGTTATTTTTCACTCTTGGCAAAAACACCCAGGAACCAAGTTCTTCTCAAGACATAGTTGAACTTAGAAGGAGAAGTTAAAATGAAAAGGCCCTATGTGGGAAGGGTTGGAGGGGAAATGAAGGGCTGACGGGGTCCTGACCACAGGGGAAGGTATCAGGAAACAGATTGGGGTGAAGACCTCGTCGGGCTCACCTCAGAGTTCACAGCCAGCGTTCCTCCAGCTCACTTTAACCACAATTGTTCTGTTTTCATACACTAAGGGGATGCGGTGGGTGGGGAGGCAGAGGAAATGAAGGAAAACATTGAGTAAAACCCCAATAACGCTACCCAAAAGCAGATCATGTAAAGCAGGATGAGGGCCAGACCTTTCGAATTCATTCTTCACACCGCCCACAATTATACACACCTGACCTGTGTATTGACCGCCCCCCCCCCCCTGCCCAAGTCAACCCTGGGGTGATTTTCCCATTTTCCATAAGAAAGCATTCAGGATCCCAACTTCATGACAAATCATCTGCCTCAGTCTCAGCCTCATTTCTACGCATCCTGACTTCCTGCTGTTACCCAGCAAGGGCACACTATCTGACGTGCACAGAAGCCAAGAGCACGGCACCAGCTTTTGAGGACAGAAAAGGCTTTATTGTCAGGTTCACTGGCAAAGCAGGAGGCGAGGCTCTCAAGTCCGTCTCCTCAATCCAAGGTTCGGGGCACATTTTAAGGAGTTAGGGCTACAAAGCTGCAGCTGGGCTCATAGGCTGATTGGCTAGTCTCGAATCAATCCATATGTGGTAATCCAGGTACTTGGGCTGCTGGATCCCAGATTTTCCTTATTGAAGGCGGAGGTCATCCTGGGGCTGTGGGTTCCCGCCTGGCACGTGCGCAGTGCTGTCTCTGCTATTGAGCGAGATTTGATTCACCAACAACCTGTTGTAAGGAAGCAAAACTCATTTAAGCTGGTCAATGATTTATGTGCTGTTTCCCTGCCTCTAGGTTCCAGCCATCCTTGGCTTCCTTCGAATATCTGCCAGCTCCATTGCTGTCACTTGCCTTGAAATATGCTATTTTCTTTTCCCTGGAAATAGCTCCAATCTCTTTCCCTAACTTTCATTCATTCTTCAGTTTTGGCTCAAACAAGGTTATTTCTTCTCGGAAGTCTTTCCCGACTTTCCCCCCGTCATTAGTTTAGCTTGTCTCTCACACACTCCCAATGCACCCCCGCATGCTCCTTAGCAACACTCACTATGCTAAAGTCTTTGCTCAGTGTCAGGCTCACCCAAGAAAGGAGACAGTGAAGGGGGAAAGGTAAAAGCCTTAGTTTCTTAAAAGATAGAACCAGAACTCTTCTGGAGTGGAAAGATCTATTCAGAAAAACACCGTGGTTGGTATGTTTGGAAGAAAGATGAGGCCGTGAAACCAGATACAGCTGGAGCCAGGGCAATCAAAGAGAGAAGAATTCCTCTGTTTTAGAAATGGATAAGATTACTCATGAAGCAATGTAAAAATCCTAAATTAGTTATTAACAAATAGAATCCAGCAGTACCTTCAATGATAAAGATCTATTCTAAGAACAAAGGAAAGTTCAATGCAAAGAAGATTCAATATCAGGAAATATGTTCATATAGTTCAATGTGTTATACAGCTATGGAGCCACAAATCTGATCATCTCCTTAACTGCTGAAGGGTACTCTGGTAAAATTCAACATCTAATAATTGGGTACTTTTTACCATAATAAAATTTTCCATCTCAGGCACAAAGCCTGCATCTTGTTTAATGGGAAACATTGGTATGACCACAAAAGTCAGGAACATGTCAAGGAGGCCTACTGTCATGGTGACTATTTAACATTCTTCCAGATACTAGCCATAATAAACTAACAGGGAAGGAAATTGGAAGTTCTTTAGAAAATTTGGGAGAAGGAGGGAAAATGATCATTTTCAGCCATACAAAGAACATCTACAAATCAATATGAAGATGATCAACAACAGAATTTAAACATGAGCAACAAATATATAACACAGGTATTAATAAAAACTTGACAATTTTTTAACACGTGAAAAACCATTCGACCACATTCATATTGACTAATACACATGGACATCACAGTAAGATACCATTTTTCCCTGATCAGATTGGCAGATAAAATCATGAGCAAGTATATGGGGAAACTACTAAAAGTCTGGTATAAGTAATATGGTTAAAATTTTTACCGTGGGCAATTCAGTAATAACTATCAAAATTACAAAGGCATGCACAAATTGTCCAGCAATTCTACTTCTAGGAACCCATTCAGGTGATCCAATTATTTATTGCTCTATAACAAATCACTCCAAAACTCAGTGGCATAAGACAACAATTTTATTGTGCTTACGATTTCGGGCGTCAGGAATTCAGGCAGAGCACAGAGGGTGCGGCTTGCCTCTGCCCCAGGCAGACTGGGGCTTTGGCTGGAGTGGCTCAACCAGCTGCCGACGGCTGGGGCGCTAGACAAGAGCCACATGTCCGTGCTCCCTGGTTGTCAGCTGTGTTCCTAGGTTCTTCTCCATTTGCAGCTGCTGGGGCTGGAATGTCCAATCCGGCTTCTTAACTCCTTCTCCGACGACCACACTCTTCTCCTGGTGGTTCTGATTCCCTAGTTCATCATAACAACGTAAAGTCAGAGGAATTTAGAGAGATGATTGGTCAGCTTCATTCACTGAGAGAGGAGGGAGATCAAAGAGCAGTCACGGTGGCTGTTCAGTGGGGGGAGAGCGGGAGAGGGTGAACGGGCAGAGGAGAGGGTGGAACAATCCGTGGCTGAGGCTCATCCCTGTCCAATTCCAAGGAACCAGGAAGTGTCTTTACATCATGGAACCAGAGGGCACATGGTGCACCTGGTGCCCCGGCTCCAGAAGAGACGATTGTGACCCATGATCTGGAATCATAGACAAAGCAATGTGATGGAATAAAACTTAAAATGGGCATCTCCGTGTTCCCTTACTTGCAAACAAACACCGCTTGTGGATGTAGCACTGTGCTGGTAATCACATCTTTTAGTGGGATGCTTCTGTTATTTCTTCTGTGAAGGACCTTTTCCTCCAGTTGCTGGGGGTGCTGCCAACGTCACACTTGTCTGGAAATTGGCTTCTGCTGAGGAGAGATGCCTTACGTAAGGTCAAGTGTCCTACCCAGGGGAAGCTTACATCCAATAACTGGTCAATGGGATTAAGCCCGGCCCGCTCACCTTCACTCAAAGGTCCATCCAAACTTTAGGTCTCCTGTAGAGTGGACATTTGTGGTAACGCCATCTCAGTCGCACTCCCCCTGCCTAATCCTGTCTTTCCTTCTCCTGCAAGTGTTACTCCTGAGGGCACTCCCTCATAAATGTCCTGAATTCCTATCTCCATCTTGACAGTCTGCATTCCTTGGAGCCCAACCTTTTATATGCACACACATACACATCATCTATGTTGGGAAACTTATTAACATAATTTACAATTCTAATAGGTTAAAAGAAAAACTCAAGAAATTATTTCAATCAACATTAAAAGAGACAATTTTCCAAATTTACACCTCAGATAAACGGCTTTAAGGAAAAAGTCTAAACATAGTGTGCTACCTTGATCTCTAAACAAACTGATTAAAGGGCAAAAACCAGCATCAGTGTTAATGATATTAGATACCCTAAAATTAAAGTAAAAAATAGAAGCACAACATCAGTTCACTTTTTAAAGGTAGCGACCAATGTAATTATACAAGAAAAAGCAATACAGGGTATATTTTTGGAAATAGGGGAGTAAAATATCATTACTTGCATCTGATCTATGACAAACCTAGAAACCCCAAAAGAATCAAAAGGAAATGAAAAACTATTTTTCTACATGAAAAAAAGACATAATACTCTAATGAAGGACATAGAAACTGCCAGATGTTTTCCCAAAATGTAACATTTTACACTCTCACCAACAGTGCAGTTTTGGTTCTTCAACATCCTCACTTGCTGTCTGTCTTTATTTTTTGTCCCCCCCCCCAATTTTATTGAGTTACAATTGATGAATAAAACCATATATATTTAAAGTGTACAAGGTGATGATTTGATATATGTACACTCTGTGAAATGATTATTAGAGTGAAATTAACGAACATATCCACCGCCTTGCGGAGTCGCCTTATTTGTGTGTGTGGTGAGAACAGGACAGATGTGCTGACTTCACAAGTTTCACGTGTGAGGTACAGGATTCTAACTGTAGTCACCCTGCTCACAGTGCATCCCCAGAGCTAGCTCACTCATAACTGAAAGCTTTTACCCTCTGACCATCACCTCCCCACCTTCCTAAACGTCCAGACCCTGGGAATCACCACTCTACTCTCTGTTCTAGGAGTTCCATGTCTTTTCTTTAGATCCCACATATAAGTGAGATTACACACTATCTGTCTTTCTCTGTCTGACTTATTTCACGTAGCATAATGCCCCAAGCTTCACCCATGTTGTTGCAAAAGGCCAGATATCCTTCTTTCTCATGGCTGAATAACATTCCGTTATTTTCACCTACCACCTCTTCTTTATCCATTCACCCATTGACAGACACTTAGGTTGTTTCCACGTCTTGGCTATTGTCAATAACGCTGCAATGAACACGGAAGGGCAGGCATTTCATCAAGATACTGGGTTCATTTCCCTTGTATCTATACCCTGAAGAGGGATGGCTAGATCATATGGGAGGCCCACTTTTAATTTTCTAAGGAACCTCCACATCATTTTCCATAGTGGCTGTACCAATTTACACTCCCACCAACAGTGTGAATTCTCCACATCCTCGCCAACACTTGTTATCTCTTGTCTTTTGGATGATAGCAATCCTAGCAGGTGTGAGGTGATATTTCCTCGTGATTTTGACTTGCATTTCCTGAATAACTAGTGATGTTGAGCACCTTTTCATGTACCTATTGGTTATTTGTATGACTTCTTTGGAAAAATATCTGTTCAGATCCTTTGCCCAGTTTTTAATTGGGTTATTTTCAGAGAGACTTATATTATCCAGTAGCTTTCTTTTATACACCAAAAATAGCTTTTTGGTATTCAGAAAAGCAATGTTTTAAGCATTTTTTATTCTGAAATGATAGTTTTTCTTATAGATACGTGCTTTACTGAATTTTGAATATAATTTAGAAAATTGGTAGGCTCTGGGTGTGACGTATATTGCATTACATTTGTCTTACATATAAACGATATGAAATAGGTCCTTGTGAGTGTTTTGACCCAGAATGTTCTAACATTAGGAACAGACTATTGATATTAAGCAGGAGTTGCCCATATTGCATGGCTCTTTAAGCACACTTAAGAGACTGCAAAGTGAAGGATCTGGAAACATACAGCACAAAACGCTAATTGTGTGTGACATGGTAGTGGCGTTCACCCGGGCCCCGTGGCTCCACGGCATTGCCCAGCCTCCTTATCACAAGGTCAGGGCCATGTGATGATTCCTCCTCAATGGTCTGGTGAGAAAGGAAGTGCATCACTCCTGTTCTGGGATAGTTAAAGGCCATGTACATTTCATAGTCTCTTTCCCTCTGCAGTAGTGATTGTCATATAAATAGGAAAAAGAGCATTTGAATGATTTCAACTTTAACTCTTGGGTTGTTCATCCTGAATGTGGACACTCCAGCTTGTTATTGTGGACACTGCCTAGATCATTGCTCCCTGGGGTGTGTTCCCTGAAATCACAGAGCCGGACAGGAAAGAAAGGCAGGGATCCAGCGAAGCCACGAGTGAGCTATTTCAAGATGCTTTGATGGTCACTGATGTTACTCTCGGTCTGATTTGGACAACATGGGTTTCTCTCGGGGTCTCCTGTCTCTATCCTTCTTCCCCTGTATGGTGCGCTGTCAGAGGTGCCCTCCCGATGCTCTTTCTCCTTCCCCAGTGGCAGTTGACTTCAGAGCCATCACCGCCAGCAGTGTGAGTGAGGTTGGCCTTCTCAGGGGGCCCTGCATTTAGGCAAACTTGTAACTGTGAGGACACAGCTAGGTGGGAAGGAATCAAACCACCCATTTCCTGGTGTCCCTGCCTTGCTATCCTGTCCAGTCGAAATCATTCAAACAAGAGCTTTTCCCTACTGACAGGAAGAGACAGGTGGCCCACACGATAGCGAATGACTACGGATCAGATTTTCCCATTCCAACTGCCTATTTTGTATATGTGGCATAAATGAGAATTTCAGACGCCGGCACGTGGTGGAGCTCTTTTGCAAGAGGAAGCTCAGAGGAGATTACAGAGAGGAAGAAAACAGACTGGGGTTTTTCTTTTCTTTTCTTTTTCTCTTCGCCCTGAGCTGGCAAGTCACAGGTTTGGACGGGGAGCCCTCTGTTCCTTTGGCCAGTAAATCGGTAAGCCCATATTCAAGAAACACCGTTCAGTGTTGATTTCTAGTTCCCAAGCTATGTTCAAAAAAAATTTGTCACGAAGAAATTTGCCCTATTTTAAGGGAAACGATTTAGAGTGACTGCCTTTGGCTTAAAGGAAGCCAGCTTACAGAACTGAGAACTTCCCATCGCGCAGTTTACACATCTCTGGCAAAGAGAGTTTCCTTAGCATAAAGCCAATGAAAAGTGCTAACTGGAAGAATTTGGGCTTTCTCATGTGGGTATCGGTTTTCTGTGCCTTGTTGCTTTGGTACATGCTGCCGGATTTAAGGAAGAGAAAAAGCGATTGGATGAACATGAACCGATGCTCCTCACTGCCCAGGACAGGAAACTAGGTCGCAGGGCTGCTTCCTGGTGGCGCCTGAGGGAGGAGGAATATTCAGGTAATTGACAGATCACATGAAGTGTATTTCTGGCTTAAAGGACAGTGTGCTTTTCCAGAGTCGTGCTCCTAACTCCTTGAGTGTCTCCGCAAGGACTGAAAATGAAGGCAAGGGGTTTGGAAAGGGTGGAGAAGTGGAAGGAAGGGAGCAAGGTGGGGAAAGAAGGAGAGGAGGAGGAGGAGACAATCTCAGAAGCGGGGAGAGCACACTTAGACAGGAAGGTGAGAGAAGTAAAGGGGTGAGGCCAAGAGAAGGGGCAGGGAGGCCAGTGAGTGAAAGGGAGGAAGGAAGCAAGAGAAGAGGTGGGCATGGAGGTAAGAAGCAGGGGGCTTCTCCACTCCCAGGGTGACTAGGGGCAAGTGACTGGATTTCTCTGTAACAGAGGATGGTAATTCTTCTCCAGCAAGTTGGCGGCTACGTGCAAACAAGTGAAGCACGGTGTGAAAGTGCTCTCGGAGTACAAGGGCCTTTCACCATAAAGAACCGAAAGGTAATGGTTTTTTATTGGTCTCTGGTGTCTGTCCCTCAGGAGCAGCAATGGACCAACGTGAACACCATCACTCAGGTGAGACAGTGACTTCCCGTGTGCCTATTTCACCATATTGTGTGCCTATTTTACATAGAAGTCATGCTGTCCTCTCTAAGCAAAGCATGGGCCATCAGCTGCTCCTTCACTCAGGAGAGGAATTTTGCACTGCTCTTTCCAGTATTTTCCTGCTCCAGCCATTTTGTTGGTGGTCATGACCACAGCCCTGCCCAGCTGAGGTCAGAGGCGCCAGCTCTGGCCTCAGAGCAGAGTCAGGTTACTTAATCCACCCGGAGATGGAGCCACAGTCTTGGCCTCACATCTCTGATCTTCAGAAAATTTGTCTTTTAGAGGGCCAGAGCGCAGCGATTCAGGCAAGCCTTACGTGACAAGCTATGTCTCCAAATTCATCTTGATACCCACGTACGCTTGCCTGGGATCCAACATGGCAATACCCTGCAGTCCTAGAAAATCGAGATGCTTTAAAACCCATAGTTTATTTATTTTATTTGCTGATGAAGCTTTGAGTTCATAAGTACAATATATTGTGAGAGGTCTTTTCCCATAATGTTAGAATAAGTCCTTATCGTTAAAAACATTCCATTGGAGTGATCAATAGAGTAATAACACAGCAAACTTGCTCTTAACAGGACCACATGGGAAGAACCAACTTGCCAGAGGATCAGAGCTGAGGATCATTCTGGTGGGCAAAACGGGCACTGGCAAAAGTGCCACTGGGAACAGCATCCTTGGGAAGCAAGCGTTTGAGTCGCGGCTGGGTGCCCGGACCCTGACCAAGACTTGCAGTCAAAGTCGGGGAGGCTGGGGAGAGAGGGAGATGGTCGTTATTGACACGCCAGATATGTTTTCTGGGAAGGACCACGCTGACTCCCTGTACAAGGAGGTCCAGAGATGCTATTCGCTCTCTGCCCCAGGACCCCATGTGCTGCTCCTGGTGACGCAGCTGGGCCGATTCACCACCCAGGACCAGCAGGCTGCGCAGAGGGTGAGGGAGATCTTTGGAGACGATGCCATGAGACACACAATTGTCCTCTTCACCCACAAGGAAGACCTGGAGGGAGGGTCCTTGGTAGACTACATCCACGACTCAGAGAACAAAGCCCTAAGCAAGCTGGTGGCAGCGTGTGGGGGGCGAGTGTGTGCCTTCAATAACCGTGCTAAAGGCAGTGACCGGGACGACCAACTGAAGGAGCTCATGGACTTGATTGAGGACCTGGTGAGGGAGCACAGGGGTGACCACTATGCCAATGGGCTGTACGGCTTAGTGACAGGGTCAGAAGGTGGACCTGTGCAGTCAGAGGAAGCACTGAAGGATTTCAAAGAGAGTCTTATCAAGTACATGGAAATTCAGAGACGTTACACAACCACGGCCAACGCCAGTTGCCTAAAACAAGCCCTAATCAAAGCACTAGTCTGTCTTTTGTTTTGTATTCAGTTGTTTGTCAAATTGCTAATTCTGTTATTTTGTGTATTGTACAGAATGTGCAACTTCTTTTACTGCTCACTCTTTTGTATATACAATTTCTTCTGTGGCTTCCTGTTAATTATACTTCAAGAATTAATGATAATTTCCAGAAAGACCACTGGACTGGAACGCAAGACTCCTAGACTATAGGGACAGACCAGTAATTATCTGCTCACTGTCATATAGTGCGTGAATCACAGGGCCTCCGTGTAATGCACAGCCTGACATCAGTGAATGTTCGAGATTCTGTGAAGCGTTTCAATCTTAACATCACCCTATTTATTAATGAACCAAATTATTGTAAAAGTTACTGTTTGTTTTGAAATATAATACCAGAACCTTTTAGAATCTGTCTACATAAAATTCCTCTCATTTTTAAATCTCTAAAGCCCATTTTATGTTCATGGAAACTCCCTTTCTTCTTCCTAATACTATTTCTACTGAACTTAAGAAAAATAACAATAAAATTTCTACTCAATATAATAACAATAAGTTAACCATAAAGTTCCTGAGATGACTTGTCTTTATTTCTGTTCTATGGTTTTATCCTCAGAAGATGGTAAGTGGACATATGGCTCATTTACTCCATAAGGGATCCAATTTATGCCAAACTACCACACACAGAGACATGGACATGTCAATGGTCTGTTTTACATACATATAATTTGCTTAATGGCTCAGCCAGGTTTGATCCCTGGTCCCACTCACATCGGGCAGTGAAACACACATAGAAGCTTACACTTCAGACAAGATGGCGGACTGGGTACTCTGACGCATCATCCTGTTAAATGCAAATAGAAGCTAAATTTATTAAAATAAACAAGACCTTTACAACTGATGAGCTCACTAGAAAATAAGGAAAACTCCAAAAGTGAAGCAAACAATACACATAAAAAGAAGGTGGAGCTAAAACTGGACTTGAGAGCCACGAGGAATAAGCAAACTTGGAAGGCAGGGTTGACCAACAGGCACATGCTGATACCCACGCTGAGCTCAAGAAACTCAGCCTGGGGTGTCAGCAAAGCTGAAGAGTGACTCCGAGGCTTCTATATCATGTGAGGACCTTCCCAGGGAACTGATATTGCAAACTCATTTTTATCCAAATATACAAGGCTGTTCTCATTTTTTATTTCTTCTTATGCTCATTTTGGTAAGCTATGCTTTTGAAGGTACTTTTCTATTATATTGAAGTTGTTGATTTGCACAAACTCATAAAATCTTTTTATTATGGCTTTGATATGTACAGGAACCACAGTAATCTCTCCTCTTTGAATTCTGCCATTGGTAGTTCATGATTATTTATTTTTGTTTGATCAGCCTGGCTGGAAGTTTATGAATTTTATTAAACATTACAAAAATTTAAGTTTGATTTTCTCTATCGTATTTTCTGCGTTCTATTTTATTGCCTGCTCTTAATATTTTTTTGCAGAGCAGAAGTTTTTAATTTTAATGAAATGTAATTTATCAACTTTTTCTTTCATGGATCATGCTTTTGGTGTTGTATCTAAAAAGTCACCACCAAACCCAAGGTTATGGAGATTTTTCTCCAATGTTATCTTCTAGGAGTCATAGTTTTAATTTAACATTTACATCTATGATTCATTTGGAGTTAACTTTTGTGAAAGATTTGAGGTCTGTGTCTAGACTCATTTTTTTGCAGGTGGACATCCAGCATCACGTTCTGGCATCATTTGCTGAAACGACTAACCTTTCTCCATTGAAACGTTTGCTCCTTTGTCAAAGATCAGTTACATATAACGTAACTACAGCTGTGCTTGGATTTAAGTCTACCTTCCTGCTCCTGATTTCTATTTACCCCATCTTTTCTTTGTCCCTCTTTTTTTCATTCTTTTGTATTAACTGAGTTTTAAAAAATTATTCCACTTTCTCTCTTCTTTTGGCTTTTATTTCTTCAGTGGTTGCTCTAGGGACTAAAATATTTACCCTTAACATTAATTCTCAATCTTGAGTTAAGATAGTGCACCACTTCAAATAAAATATTAGAACCTCAGAGAAGTTACTTCCGTTTAGCTCCTCTCCTCCCTTTGTGATATTGTGGTCCTTTTTTTTACTTCTTCATATGTTAAAAAACGCACAATATGCTATGATTATTTTGCTTTAATCAATTTCCTTTTTTAGAAACAAAGCAATAATCAAAATAGTAGTCTTTTCATATTTCCCACATATTTAAAATGTCCAGAGACCTTCATTCTTTCCTGTTGATCCAAGTCTCTATCTGCTATCATCCCCGTCAGCCTCAAGAATTTCTTGCAGTATAAGCCTGGTGGGACAAATTCTCCCTGGTTTTCATTATCTTCAAATGTCTTCTTTTAATCTTCATTTTTTCAGGGTAGTTCTGCTGAATAAAGAAGTCTATTATTTTTCTGCAGCAATTTAAGCTTGTTCCAATGTTTTCTGGCTCATATTGTTTCTGACGAGAAAGTGGCTGTCATTCTTATATTGTTCCCCTGTGTATAATATGTGTCTTTTTGCCTCCTCTAGTGATTTTAAATTTTTCTCTTTTTCTTTGGTTTTCAGTAGTTTGACTATAAAATGCCTCAGTTTGTTTTTCTTTGTATTTCCTTCTGACTGTTAATTAAGATTTTTGGATTTATGAGTTGAAGTTTTCCATCAAATTTTAACATTTTTGGTCATCATATCTTCAAAACGTTTTTTCTACCCAGTTCAGTCTTGTCTTCTCCTTCTTGGATTCCAATGGCATTAGACCGCTTGATACTGTCCCATTGATCACTAGTGCCATGTTCATTTATTTTTTTCAACTTTTTTTCCTTTTTGTGCTTCAATCTCACTAACTTCTCTTGCCCTGTCTTCAAGTTCTTAGATCCTTTCTTCAATGTCCAATATGCTATTAGGCCCATGCAAGTAAGTTTTCTCAAAAAATTTCAGTTATTTTATTTTCTAGTTTCAGATTTAGGGAGAAGATAGGCCCTGAGCTAACATCCGTTGCCAATCCTCTTTTTGCTTGAGGAAGATTGGCACTGAGCTAACATCTGTGCCAATCACCTGCTATTTTGCATGTGGGATGCCACCTTAGCATTAGGTGATGAGCAGTGTGCTGGTCTGTGCCCCAGATTTGAACCTGCAAACCCCAGACCGCCAAAGAGGAGCACGGGAATTTAACCACCATGCCACTGGGCTGGCCTCAAGATTTAGTTCTTTTGAGAGTTTATATTTCTACCATGAAATTCTTCAACTCTTAGCTCATTATATTTATTTTTCTATAAATTCTTTAATACATTTATAATAGCTATTTTAAAGTCCTTAACTGGTAATTCTAATGAATGAGTCATCTGTGGTTCTGCTTCTACTAACTGTTTGACCTTATGATCATGAGTCATATTTTCCAGATTCTTGACATGTCATGTAAATTTGTATTGTATTTGCGACAATAAAGCTGAAGTCTGAAGTATATGTTCACCCTGGTTTGGTTTATCTCATGGAGAGTGCAAGTTCATTTATCTGTCTGGTGGTTAGAGTGATCACATCCTTGGCTCCTAAATTCGAGTTGAATGAAAATAAGCCACCACTTTAAATTGATTGAGTTCACTTCTCATCCAGCAACCACAAAAGACCACAGCAGCTTCTTTATCTTGTCAACTTTTGAACTGGGAGGGTGTAAGGCTCCAAGTGAAAATGGTTTTACTTCACCAGCAGGGCCCTGTAACAATATGTGGATTGAATAATGTCTCGGTTTTGTTGGCCATTCTCCACTGCTGCTTTCTTAGGAAAGATAATTTATGATGGAAAGGGGAGAAGTTAGCAAGAGAAGCAATTTGGTTTTCCCTCAAGGATCATGTAGATGCCCATCTATTTTGATAGCCCACCTTGTCATGAAAGGGTCATCTAATTTCTCCTCCACTCAGCAAAGTCTACCTTTCTGTGGGAAGCCGACCCATCCAAACGTTTATATCCAGGCCAAGTACCTACCCCAGATAAAGGAGGCTCCCCAGCTCTCTGCTCACCTGTAAGGGCTCTTTCTTATCATGAATCCTGTTCCTCAGTGCTTCCTTGCATCCACCATCCTTTGCTAGACACAGAGAAGTACGTTTTTATTCTGTCCAATTCTTGTCATTGTGGAGGTTAAGGGCTTTTGCATCTTCCACCAACTTAACCAGAAACAAAAAATCCCCCATTTTAACTGATTTTTTTCCTTTTCAAATATTCTTCAGTTTGTTTTTAACAACAACAAACCTTTCAGCTTTTTTTAATTCTTGAACGTTTGCAATACTTTCTCCTTTATGGATCCAGGATGATGAGGGCCTTTGGAGTTCTGTTTCAGTCCTTTTTCTATATACCCTACACATTGTCTGAGTGATTTTTCCTCATTCATTTGTCTTTTTACGGCATGCTGAGGTTACTTCAAATATGCCTCTACCCTTGTCCTTTCTCCTGGTCCTTTATTAACTGAAACAAATCCTAGGTTCTCACACAAGTCTAGACTTATTGTAATATGTTTCTCTCTCACTCTGAACGTTTTTAATACATTTGACTTCAGTGTCCCATTGTACATAATATTTGAAGATGAAATACACAACATTTTAACATCTCATTGGGATAAGACACTTCCATCTCCTTTAAACATAAAGGAAAACATGCTGTAAAATTAGGAAGCTGGCCTTGGTTCTTGTCCTGTGAAACTGAATCCTGGGCACCACCTACATGGCTGGAACTTGTAAACAAGTAAACCTTGATTGCCATGACCTCCCTCTCCTCAAAAAAGAACCAGGATCTACATGGGCATTGAAATAGTGCACCTAAATTCTGGGGAACAGTGGGGCCAATGTCTTTCAGATAGTCAATATTTGATAGAAGGAGTTATTTTCTTATAGTCTCCTCTCCTGAGATGCTATCTGGATCACTCTTCTTCCTTTGTGGCCCTAGGGATGCTGACCGTTCAGCTCTGGGAATGTCATAAAAAGACAGAGAGATCAGGTCTGAAGAATTACCCTAGGAGGTGTGAACTTCTTATTAGCAAAGATCTCTTCAGCAAGGATGTTTTCCTTAAAATGCACAAATTTAACGATTTCTGTGTCATTTTACTGGATTTATAAGAACAGAGAATAAAACAGTGAACGTGTAAATATTGAAAGGGAAGGAAGGAAGTGTCGAAATAGAGGAGGAGAGGAAATAGGCATTCTGGATAGTTCTGAGACCCTGGAGTCTCAGGGCCTCAGGCCTCAGATATGTTCCCACCATTGATGGCAAGTGAGTGAAGAACAGGGGACCAAGCCCAGAGACAGGGAGAAATAATCAAAAGCTAACAGGAATGTAGAGGAAAGTGGAGATGGAGAAAGCCTTTCGGATATGAGGTGATCCCAGGGAGCACTAGCAGAGATGTGGGAACAAAACACAGAGACAGGGAAGGGAGAGGGGCCAAAGCAGGTGGCGTTCACAAGCATGTTCCACTGTAGACAAGGATGCGGACGTCCCCACTGTAGACAACTGGGTCTCAGTCCTGCTGGGGACCTCAGCAATTTGTGCAGACTATACCTCAAAGTTATCTCACTAGGTGGGCAGGGGACAGTTTGCTAAGCAAGGAAAGCAGGGTATTAATTCACTAACTTCTGACTGTCATTGATGAGGTCTGCTCCTGGGTTCGTCAGCTCTCTGACAACCTCAGGTTGCTCCAGGCACTAGCCAAGTAAACTCTTATAGCCAGATAAGCCCTCAGGCAGAGAGTTACAGGTGACTGAAGTAAGACACCACACGCATGCATAGGAACAGCAAATGGCAAGGAAGTATCAAAGAGGCACTGAAAGCATCTTCATGGAAGGTACATGTCGGATCTCCGAGACTCAGTCAAAGCTGATCTCCATGGCTTGGAGTAGGGTGAGGCTAGAGAGGGGCTACAGGCACCTCACTCTTAAGGAAGCCCTCACTCTCAGGACCGTTCACCTGCAGGGTCAGCCCTTGAGTGACTCTGGGGTGAGTGCCTCCTTAAATTCTGTGCCCTGGACACCGCACTTGCCTCACACTAGTCTGGCCCTGCTGATGTAGTGGGAGAACGAGAGGTTCCCTGCCTCAGCAATGCTGACGGAAACAGGGGGAGTGTCCGTCATCCCAAAAAAGGGAGGGAAATAGTGGAAGTTGAGTCTCTTCCCACACTGAAAACTTCAGCTGGCAAGGAAGAGAGGAAAAATCAGGCCGCAGCCAGTGGACCAGGGCTCAGGTTAGCCCTCCTTCTCATGTAAAGGGACAGTGAACTCCCAAAAGTTTAAGTGAGCTAGGTGAGGTCACAGCTGCTTAGTGACATGACCAGGTCTACAGCCAGTTCTTTTGTAGCCTGTTCACCACACGACTGGGTCTTTCGCTGACCTCGCTCTCATGACTCTCTTGAGAGAAGAGAGAAAACTAGAACTGGCGACACCAACACAGATGACTGGACTAGGCCTTGTGACAAGGTCCACTGAAGAACTGTGTCAGGCATTCATCCTCAACACACTGCCGAGCCCTCAGGTCCTTCAATAGCTGGAGCACCTGCCTTCCTTAGAGAATGATGAGACTCTGCTTCCAGACTTTTCTGATGGACTGGACCTCAGGGTAGCACTGGCCACATGGACGTCCAGTCAACAGACAGCCGTTGAGAACGTCTAGCATATTCTTTGTCCTGGGGCAGGAGACTCTCTGGACCTATTTTATAGGGAAAAAGAAATCCCTAGAGGATAAAAGGTAATTGAAGATCAGATCAGTCGCCAACTCTAGAAGTAGAGTCAGGGCTAAGGGCCTACACCGCCCTTCCCTCCCACAGCTGTGGCAAGATATTTGGTAGATTGGCCCTGCTGGAGTCACACACCACCTTGGTCACAGCAGGAAGGAGGGTTTGCAGGAGAAACACTGCAAATGCGCAACCCGATGGGGATTGTGTCTGTCTCTTTAACTTGTCACCACTGGGCCCCCCCTCCCTGAGCTTCCTGGGCTCTGAGGGCTGTGAGGCACAGTGACTTCCTCCGTGTGTTGGGAGGAACAGCCTGCTGCACTCACAGCCGAACAGAAAGCAGTAGGCCAGCTGCTTTGGGGAGCCAGCATCTGAGCCTGTCACCAGGAAAGGTGAGCCCAAACTGGGAGGGAGCTGGCTGGTGAGTGGGAGCTGTGACCACCCAGCAGGAAAGTGGTTCTGAGAGCGTTTACTGCCTGAGCTCCTGCATCCCACCAGGCACCATGCGGGTGAGTAAGAGCCTGAGCACCCAGGATGATGCTTCCAGGTTTAAAGATGTCCCGAGTTTTGAGAGAGGAAGTTTATGAGTATCTTCTCCAGCCTGGAGGATGCACATTCTTGTTAAGGAACAAACCTGTCTCCCCTCTTTACTCCCTTAACACAGCGAGTGAAGTGTGTGCTGGAACCACTTCCAGGAACAGGTTACATTTTGAAAGCATGCAACATTGCCCAGACTGCACACTCAGCAAAGGCAAAAGATGCTTCTCTGGACCATGAGCAATCTAACCTCAGAGCGAGTGACAATGTGGCAGATCCGGGTGCATCTGAATGGACGCACCAGATCCTCCCTCCCCACACTGCCCACAGCAGGGGCCCTCGGGAGACATCTGAGGTTAAGCTTGCTCTCCAGCCCCTTCCCATGCAGGACCCCTAACCCAAGCTTCTCCCACCCCAGCGGCAGGGATGCCTCAATTTCTCCACCTGTACAATGAAGATGTTTGAATAAATAACGGTTTCCATTCTCTGATTTGTGGACTGATTACATCAGAAACACCTGATTCATGAATCAGACTCTCTGAGGATGTTCCCCAAAATGTACATTTTTAAAGAACATTCAAGCAGTTCTGAAAAACAGTAAGTTTGGGAGGTGCTGAACTAGATGAACTTTGAAGTCTCAGAGGATTACGAATATAGGACTCACATGGTTTATGCCCCTCAACAAGTACGAGCCATTTGTCACCCAAACTTCAACTTAAAAACTATTTAAAATCACTTCATATTTAAAGTATTTAAAAACACTTCCATATAGTTTTCATCCAAACTATATGGAAAAGCCAACAGACCTACCCCAGGGCTCTGTGAATTCTGTGTCACACGTTCCCATTTCCACCTTTGACAAGGACTTCTTGCTTTGGCTAAATTCTCCTTCTTTGCTCTGAATCTTCTGGATGTCTCTTCATTTCTGCTCTGCTGTCAATTATGGCAGCTTGGTGATTTCTACACACAAAATAATCAATCACAGGAGGCCTGTGGGCTGAACTTAAGGCTTGGGGAGGTGGCAGGGCACTTACTGCAGGAACAAGAGCACTTTGGACTGAGGACCAGGCAAACCTGTCATCTTGGTGCTTTGGCCAGAGACAAGGTATTCAGCAAACCTCTGCTTTGCTTTCCCTTGTGTGGTGCCAGTGGGAGAGAACACGGTCACCTGCAGTAACCAGGTGGACAACAGGGACAGGGAGAATTAGAAACGGACGTGAGCTCAGGTAGTACTCAGACAGAACGTGGGAGAGGATGAATGGTCACAGGAGGGAAAGCACAAGGTGGGCTGGAAAGGCCCTGAAGTCTGCTCCTGGTGGAGCGGCTGATCGAGTCGGGGAGTGGCTGGAGATGAGGCTGGAGACGCAGACGGAGGAGACTGTGCACTTGCGTCCGGGTACCTGTGGGATCCAGGAAACGCGCTTCTAGAACATTTATTGTATTAAATGATGGTTGAGCTGGACATCATTAGTTTACTTCGAGAAGCCTCAGATTTGGGGCAGAACATCAGGAGACGGAGGGGAGCGCCCCAGTCTCTCCAGCACACAGATCAGAGTTAGACACATTGCGAGCCAAATAATCCAGCTTGCTGAGAGCAGAGTCAGAGGCTGTCCAGAGCAGATTGCGAGGTATGTCTGTTTTCCAATTTCCACAAACAAAACTGCAGTTTTCTTCTTGTTTGTTTCCCAGGCCAACCACCCTAGGGTGTTCCCTAAGTCACTGGGCAAATTTTGGGGTTCTCAGTGTTTTCCAAAGTCTCCTCTGGCTGTTGAAACTCCTGCGAAAACTTCATATGTAAGGCTCATGTGACTGACACAGAATTACCTGGGAAATTAACATCTACAGCCGCCTCACTGATGCAGAGTGAGTGTCACGCTCTGCGCTCTGCTGCTGCACTTGGAGTCCCTGAAATGACAAAGCCAATGTCTCAGCCTCACTCCAACCCCAGCCCAGGCTCTTCCCAGGTTCCTCCCTAAACTCAGATGTTCAGGGGCAGGAGGGAACCATGCCTTCCTCACTGTGGGGTCACCAGCTCTTTCCACTTTGCCTGACACATCGTGGGGAGTTATACCTATCTGATGAATAAATGAATGAGAAACGAAAGATCAAACTGTGTTTGGGACTCTTGCAGGTAGCATGGGAGGACGGAGGATGGTAAGAGACGAAGAAACTGCCTATGGTAAGAATACACCTCACACGGCGTTAATGCCCCCAGGAGTGAGCTCTGGGTGATGAGGGGCGAGCCAACTCCAGACTGACCAGAGACAAGCCCCACCTGCACGTTAGCTGGACCTCTGCCCCTGCCCTGCTGGGAGACATTAAGTTCTGTGACTAGCCTGCACCTTCATTCCCAAAGTGGGAAATGAGGACCATGGATCTACTCGGATCCCCGCAGAGGAGGATGGAGAAGGGATCCAATCATGGACTAGACGGAACACGATTTGCCAGGCAGCAGGTGTTAGAGAACAGGATGGAAGGTTAAACCGCTGTCTTCTAAGGCAGCAGGTTTAAGAGAGAGGAGAGGGAGGAGGAGGAAAAGGAGGAGGGAGGGAAGAAGAGAGCTTGTCTCAGCTCACCCCCCACATCCCTGTGAGAAACAGTCTGTTTGCATTTTGCAGAAGACGTTTAAGTCTTACAGTAAGCACCTTCCCAGGTGACACAGCTGGCTGATGGTGGGGCTGTAGCTCAAACCCAGGTGTCTGGGACTCTGGGCAGCCCTTCCACACGAGGCCTGCTGCCTTTCCTCCTGGGATGGCACCTGGGAGAGTATCGCAGAGGCCACTGAAGTCGTGAAATAAGCAACAGCTCTGCACGCTGTGGGTGACCAGAGGTCACGTCAGATGCAGCCCATGCGGCCTGGAATTGCAAAGGGGCGTCCTCTAGGGAAAAGCCCACGGGGTGTTGGAGCATCCCCAGGCGCATGTGGTGACGCCAAAGAGGAAAGACGTAGACAGGTAAAGATCCCCCGGGAGTCCAAAAGTCTCTAACCAGATCACCTCAGTGAAGGCTGGCCTTGAAAAGCAAAGGGTGAGGCACTATTGCTCCCCTTTGTTCGAAAGGCGTCCAGCAGGTCCAGGTCAGCAGGCTCAGTCGCTTCCAGGCTTGCGGCTCACGAATCATTGTCCGCGCAGGTTCCGAGGACGACCCGCAGGAGCCCAGGCTCAGGCTCATCCTGGCCGGGAGGACGGGGGCCGGCAAGAGCGCCACGGGCAACAGCATCCTGGGCCAGCGGCGCTTCTTCTCGAGGCTCAGCGCCGCGCAGGTGACCACCACCTGCGCCGTGGGCAGCTGCCGCTGGGCCGGCTGGCACGTGGACGTCATCGACACCCCGGACTTGTTGCGGCGCCGAAGACCCCAGGACAGAGCCGGGCTGCGGCGAGAGGGGCCGCTGCTACCTGCTCTCGGCGGCCGGGCCGCACGCCCTGCTCCTCGTCAGCCAGCTGGGCCGCTTCACCGCCCAGGACCAGCAGGCCGCGCGCCGGCTCAAGGCCATGTTCGGCGATGACGCTGTGGCGCGCACGGTCCTGCTCTTCACGCACAAGGAGGACCTGGCCGGGACCTCGCTGCAGGACTACGTGCGCTGCACCGACAACCGCGCGCTGCGGGAACTGGTGGCCGAGTGCGATGGCCGCGTCTGCGCCTTCGACAACCGCGCCAGCGGCGCGGAGCGGGAGGCCCAGGTGGCCGAGCTCATGGCGCTGCTGGAGCGGCTGGTGCGCGCGCACGGGGGCGCGCCCTACACCAACGACGTGTACGGCCTGGCGCGCGCCCTGGGCCGCGCGCGCCCCGAGGAGCGGCTGCACAGGGTGGCGGAGAGCGTGGCGGCCCGCGTGCAGCGGCGGCGGGGGCGCGGGCTGCTGGCGGCGCTGTGGGGGCGCGGGAGGGCACCCTGGAGCCGCCGGAGGCTGGTCGTGGCCGCGCTGCTGGGGGCCCTGGGCCTGCTCTACCTGCTGCTCGCCAGGCGCCAGGCGGACGCCGCGACAGACAGCGCAGGTCTTAAAAATGCCTTCCCCTGGCGGGAGAGGAGCTGAATGCTTGGAGCTGAAGGGGGGACTTAAAACCTCCTTCCAAAGGAATCCTGCAGTTTCAGACAGAGTGTTAATGTCGCGGAAATCTGTGAACACTGCATCAATTTTGTAAAAGCTCGAAGTTCACTTGTTAAGTTTTCAAGTTTCAGTTTTGGCTAATGTATATAATTTTAAAATAAATTGGCCTAACTTTAAAATGTCCTTTAAACGTTTTAGTCTTGATGCATATTTCCTCTCTTGAAAAATAATGAAGTGAGTGACAGTTCGTATTAGAAAATGGATTAGGCAAAAGGAAAGCAAAGATTTTTATTTTGAGCGTTTTAAAAAGTTTAGACACGGTCTTAGTCCGTTAGGGCTGCTAGTTTTAAAAAAAAATAATGCTGCAGACTGGGTGGCTTATAAACAACAAACCTTTTTCCCCACAGTTCCGGATTTGGAAGTCCCAGATCAAGATGGCAGCCTGGTCGGGTTCTGGTGAGACCCCTCTTTGGCGTTCCGGATGCTGGCTGGCTGTGTCCTCACATGGTGAATGGATGAGCCAGCTCTTGGGGCCTGTGATATATGAGCACAATTCTCAATCATAAGGGATCTGCTCTCATGGCCTAATCACCTCCCAGGGGACACAAACCTTCAGACCATAACAGACATTCGAAAAGTATGGAAAGCCATACTTTTCTTTTCTTTTTTGGTAAGGAAGATTGGCCCTGAGCTGACATCTGTTGCCAATCTTCTTCTTTTTTTTCCTTCCCCAAAGCCCCAGTACATAGTTGTATATCCTAGTTGTAGGTCATTCTGGTTCTTCTACGCAGGCCTCCACCACAGCATGGCTTGATGACTGGTGTGTGGGTCTGCGCCTGGGATCCAAACTGGTGAACTCTGGGCCTCCCAAGTGGAGCACAGGAACTTAACCACTCAGCCCCAGGGTCGCCTCGCTTAACAGTTTTCTAGTTCTCAACATGGTAGATTCATCCCTTTGTGATCCTGATGGGCTTTTAGGATCATCAATGAAGCGATATCAGGGGCATACATGTTAACGTTTACATCTGACACATCAGTTTACCTACTTGTACAATGATTTACTACCCACAAGAAAAACGTAATTGTACTGAAAATAACAGTTTCCTTTTTTTTTTTTTTTTGCACTTTTCATGGTTCTAGTCTTTCCAAAGTGAAGCCGGATTTTGAGTAATGTCTTCAGTGTGGTTATCTACCTGGATTTTTATGCAAAAGAAAAAAAATCGAACTTCTCTGTGATAGTGGAGAAGAGAAGGAGAGGCAGGTGCCTGGGCAGAAAGTCGCAGAACACCAGAGGTTAGGCTGGTGTGGCTGTATGGTTGGGCGGTACAGAGGATGGGCCAGCCCACGAAAGTGCTGGAATGCCGCATCGTTAGAAAACCAGAGCCATCCTTAAGTTGTGTAATCAAAGGATAGGATTTCCTTATTTCTGTTTCCGAATGTGACAGACGCTTCTCTTCTCTAGTCGGGAGGTGTGGATGCGCCAGGAGCATCTGTGGGGAAGGTAGGCAGTTGTGCGCAGGTGCCCTGGACCATGCTGGCTCCATGTGAACTAGGGGCCTACGCAAAAGCGCTCTGGGGCCACGGGTTAGGGCTGGGGGGAGGCCCGGAGTGGGCTGCGGGCTTAGGGTGGGCTGCAGTCGGGGGGCTTGAGGGGCCTGGTGACCGTTGCAGTGCGTTAGGGTCTGTGAAGCATGGCTGGGGAAATGTCCCTTATTAATCCCTGCCTTTAGCGTCCTCAGCAGCCCTGCCGGGTTAATGGAGGGGCTCTGAGCCAGACAGGGGTTCCTTCGATGACCCGAGGGGCAGCAGAAAGGGGCAGAGTGGGGGGATGGCCCGTGTCCCCAGTTTGGCTCCAGAGCAACGTGTGCAGGAGCAAGTGCTGTGGGCCAAGGCGTTGCTTACCAGTGGGCTGATTTTAATCTGTTATTCTTTCATTTTTTCCTTGTCTTGCATACATGTGTCCGCAAATGCCCTCCAATATTTGTCATTACTTATTGTTTCTGCCTTGTTTATAAATGGAAATGTGACTTTAAAGTAAATATAAGTATTACGGTTTTTAAATTCTCATGTGGACCGTAGCATATAGAAATGTATAGCTGGATCAAGGGAGGGCTGGACGTCCGTGGGTAAAATGCCCTCCTCGGGGCATCGCAAGGGGCGCGATAAGGGGAGTTGTGAAGACAGCGGGAGATGCACCACGGGGCCTGAGGGGCTCGTGTTTCAGAGCTGGTCTGCTGTGTACTTGCTCGAAGATCTGGGGCATGAGAGGATTCCGTTTTTTTCTTGAGATGCATATATTAATATTAATCTTTCTAGCTTTCATGGATGATGAAATAATATGGTGGAAGTACTTTGTAGGTTAAATTCCGTGACTATAATACAGAAATAGAAATACCTGAGGAGAGTTTTCATAATAATAAATACTCATCAATAAATAAATTTCACACTCATAAATAAATTTCGCACTCATAAATATTCCATATTTATTATTCATGAGAATAAATACTTCACATTATATAGAAGTGTATAGAGTTGGGAGCCAGTGGTAATGCAAGGTGGGATATGATTAGTTGTTGAATACGTTTACAAAGTGCAAGTGTAAGAAGATACATTACTATATCTGTCTGTCCTATTGGTTCTGTTTCTCTGGAGACCCTAATCCAGTTAGACACATGGAGAAAGTCCAGCTCCCAAGGCCCAGATTCACAAAGATGCCTGAGACTGAAGCTGGACAAGAACAGAGGACACTGCCCTGCCCCACTCTGTGCCTCAAAAGCAATTAACAATTGACAAGCAGTTTTAATAACAAGTAACAAGCAGTGGCCTCTACCACAAGGGAGGGTCAGGCCTGGAGACTCTGGGAGGCAGAGTTGTGCAGAGATGACTGGAAGCTGAAGGCGGGCAAAGCAGGAACACTGAGTAAAACCTTATGGCATCTGAGTGCCCACCCTAAGCACAGGCAACTCTCGGGAAATACAAGCCTAAGGTGCACAAAGGGAACCATAGCAACAACCCCCACCAGCTCCCCTCCTGGGTAGACTGACTCAAACCCCATGCTCACAGCCAGACAGGAGAAACGGGATTCCACTTCCAGGCACAAATACTATTTATCTCAGTTTCTACTTTCCTTCTACACATGATGTCTATAATTTAATAAAATTATGAAACATTCAAAAAAAGCAAGAAAAAAATTGTACATTACCAAAAGACCAAGCAATCAACAGGCCAGACTCGGAAACAGTCCAGAAGTTGGACAAGGATTTTAAAATAACAACGAGGACTGAATAAAAAATGTGGGTAACATGAACTACAAGAAGGGGAATTTCAAGAGAGAGACAAAAACCATGAGTCAAAAATCAGTGGCAGGGATCCAAAGCCCTGTCGGAGATGAAGTCTTCCTGAGCAGGGATATCAGTAGACTCAGCACAGTTGACGAAGGAATCAGTGAACTTGAAGACGGGTGGAGAGAAAGTCCCCACACTGAAACAAAAGCTAAAAATGAGGGAGAAAAAGAAACAGAACAGAATATCCAAGAGCTGTAGACAATATCAAACGGATTAACATACGTATAACTGAAGGCCCAGAAGGAGAAAGGAGAGGACATGCAGAAGAAATACGTGAAGAGATTTGGTCGAGACTCTTCTAAAAATAATGAAAGACACCAAGCCACAGGTCCAAGAATCACAGAGAAGCCTGGGCGGAATAAACACAGAAGCAAGCAAACAAACAAAAGTCTAGACGCTTCATATCCACACTGTTAAAACCAAAGATAAAGACAAAAACTTAGAAATAACCAGGGGAGGGGCCGTCCAGTGGTGTAGTGGTTAAGTTCGTGTGCTCCGCTTCAGTGGCCTGGGCTTCGACCTAAACGTAGCTCATCAAGCCATGCTGTGGCGGCATCTCACAGACAAAGTAGAGAAAGATTGGAAACAGATGTTAGCTCAGCAACAATCTTCCTCACCAAAAAATAAAAAATAAAAATAAAAAAAATAACCAGGGGAAAAAACATTATATTAGAGAAATAAATATTGTAATTACAGATGATTTCTTGTCAGAGCCTGCCGTTCAGAAGACAATGGCGTGGCATCTTTATAATACTAAAGAACAAAAGTGTCAACCCAGATTTCTATAAACAACAGAAATTTCCTTCAAATATGAAGGTGAAATAAAGACTGTCTAGCTAAAAAAAGCTGAGATAATTCATTGTCAGCTTACCTGTGCTGAAAGAAATATTAGAAGAAGTTCTTCAGGCAGAAGGAATTAATGTGATACCAGACAGAAATCTTTATTTACATAAATTAAAAGCTCCAGAAATGACCAAAAGAAAGAAGATAAATATAAAGGACATTTTTCTTACATTTTATAGCTCTAAAAGGTAATTGTGTAAAACAAAACTACTAATAACATATTAGGGAATTTACAGCATATGCAAAAGGCAAACATGACAACATGTGGGAGGGAGAAATTGCAACTATACTGTTGTATGTTTCTTAAAGCACATGCGAAGTGGTCTAATATTATTTACAAGTTCACTGTGATAAATGGTCTAAACACCCCCTGAATAAAAATCAGAGACTATAAGATAGGGTTAAAAATCAAGACCAATCTGTAGGCTATTTACAGGAAACTCACTGTAAATATAACAACTGGACTGGTTTTCGATTGCTGCCTAACAAATGACCTCAGACTTGGCAACTTAAAACAACACACATTTGTTATCTCATGGTTTCTGTGGGTCAGAGGTCCGGGCACCAGCTTAACTGGGTCCTCTGCTCAGAGCTTCACAAAGCTTCAGTCAAGGGCTCAGCCACGCAGTGGTTCTCATCTGAAGCTCAGGGTCCTTTTCCAAATTCACTCGAATTGTTAGCAGAATTGAGTTGCTTGTGGCTGTAGGACTGAGGTCCTCCCAGAGGCTCTAGAGGTGGCCCCTCTTGATAGGCAGTTCACGGCATGGATATTTGCCTTCTGCAAAGTCAGCAGGAGAATCTCTGGCTTTTAAGGCTTTCTTGAGCAGGTCAGGTCCACCCAGTATACCCTCCCTTTTGACTAACTCAAAGCCAGCTGAGTAGGGACCCTAATTACATCTGGGGGTCTCTTCATCATTGCCATCTAAAGTGACCTCCATCCTATTCACAGGTCTGCCCCACTCAGAGAGAGAGGATTATCCAGGGCTTGTACACGAGTAGAGGGGGATCGTGGGCCATCTTAGAATTCTGTCTACCAGAACAATATAGACAGGCTAAAAGTAAAAGAATTGGGAAAGAAAAACCATGAAAATACTAACGAAAGGAAAGCTGAATGGCTACATTGATAAAAAAGTAGTCTATAGAACAAGGAACCTTACTGAAGAGGAAGACAGACATTACATAAGGATAAATGTGTTAATTTACCAGGAAGACACAATCCTAAAAATGTATGGACCTAAAATAGAGCTTCAAAAGACATGAAGTTAAAACTCAACAAATCAAAAGGATAAATAAACAGATCCTAAATTATAATTGCAGACTTTAAACCTCCTTTCTTAGTAATCAGTAAAACACCCAGGCAGAAAATCAGTAAGATTACAGAAGGTGTAAACAATACTTTTCCCTTAAGGTCAAGAAAAGGCCAGGCTGTCCATCCCAACCTCTCCAATTCAACATAGTAATGGGCATCCAGCCAGCGAAATGAGGCAAGGAAAGGAAATTAAAGTCATACAAATTGGAAGGGAAGTAATAAAGCTCTTTATTCAAAGATAACATGATTGTCTACATACAGAACTCCAAAGAGTCGAGAAAAAAAGATATTCTAGGACTAATAAATTAGCTTAGCAAAGTAGGAGAATACAAGGTCAACATGCAAAGATCAATTGTATTTCTACAATGAACAACTGGAAAGTGGAATTAAATCATCAGTACCATCACAATAGCATTAAAAACCATAAAAACTGGGTCTGGCCCCGTGGCCGAGTGGTTAAGTTCGCGCGCTCCACTGCAGGCAGCCCAGTGTTTCGTTGGTTCGAATCTTGGGCGCGGACATGGCGCTGCTCATCAAACCACGCTGAGGCAGCGTCCCACATGCCACAACTAGAAGGACCCACAACAAAGAATATACAACTATGTACTGGGGGGCTTTGGGGAGAAAAAGAAAAAAATAAAATCTTTAAAAAAAAAAAACCATAAAAACTGCTTTGGGATAAATCTAAGATTTTTATGCTGAAAACTACAAATGTTGATTTTGAGAAAAATCTAAGACCAAAATAAACGGAGAGACAGACTATGTTCCTGGATAAGAAGATTCAATGTTATTAAGATGCGAGTTCTCCCTAATTTAATCTACAGAGCAACGCAATCTTAATCAAAATCTGAGTGGGACTTCTTGTAGATATTTACAGGCTGCTTTTAAAACTTATATAAAAAAACAAACAATGAAAAGTATTTTAAATAAGAAAAAGTTGGAGGATTTACCCTCCCTGATTGCAAGATTTACTATAAATCTGCAGTCATCATAACTCCAGGGTTTTGGTGAAGGTTAGACATATAGATCAATGAAACAGAATAGAGTCCAGAAATAGACCTCTGCAAATATGATCAATTAATTCTTAGCAAAGCTTACAAAGTAATTCAATAGAGAAAGAATAGTCTTTTCAAGATATGGAGATGGAAAATTGACCTTCTACTTGTCAAGAATCTTGATGCATACCTCACACCATTTGCTAAAATTAACTATGTGATTTTCTGAACAGCATTTCTCTCCTCTTGGTCTCAGTCTCCTTATCTGTAAAGTGACAGAAAAAAAAGGAAGGAAAAGAGCTATTCTAGATAAACTCTGAGATCCTTATCCTTTGCTTTCACCTCCTACACTGTATCCTTCTTATCTTTTGCATTCGTCAACCTCATTTATTCACTGGGTTAAACTTTCAATGAGCAATGTGTGCATGCAAGTCTCCCTGAGGCTAATGGCAGCAGAGGCCATGGGTGTCATGGAGAAGCTGCAGAAGGTCATGACCTCTTATGACTTCTTACGTTGTCACTGAACTGCTTCTGGCACCTCTTGTGCAAATCAACCCCCTTCACCCTCTCTGCAGTGGGTCGGTCTTGCATTCATTTTTTATCCTTGTCCAGGGCTGTGCTTCCCTTTCTCTGAAGAAGAATAAAATGTGACAAGTTTACTTTTCCTTTGGATAAAGGCAATTCGGTAACACAGGTGGTCACCCCAATTACCAGGTGAATTTAGGATGAACTCCGTGTGACAACTGGCGTCGTCAAGTTCTCTTATTTGGGGACTAGTAACGGTTTATCTCGACACCATGTAAGTCGTGGGTGGCATCTGCTGGGCTGTCTGACAGGGTGGGATGTCCTTGTCTTTGCAATCTCTTCGAGGACTGTGATGTGACTCCACTCTAACACTTGTTCGATGACAAAACTGTTTCTTTCTCTTCTTTTTGGTGGAGAGGTTTTGTGGATTGGCGGGAGATTTAATGTATTTTCCCCAACAAATCTTAGACAATCATTATTATGTGACTCTGAGCCTAAACTCAAAAGTCAACAGAAAGGAATCTGGAGATTCTCTGGGACAAGACTGGCTCCTGCCTAAGCCCACGCTGTGCTCTCCAGCTGGCTTTGCAACATAGTCGTTTTAAGTCCGTTGCTCTGGCCTTAAATGTGCCATCAGTTGACAAACCTAGGAGCTACAGCCCTGCTCCCAACCCGCGCCTAACAATCGACATACAAGTTCCAGTCCCAGTAAGGCCCCATGGGGCTTGTCTGTCAGATGGCACAGAAGGGGCAGCCAGCACACGGGGCCTGGGGAGCCCCTCAAAGTCACGTCCTCAGCGCTGTGCTTCCAGGCCCTTTGTGGACCAGCAGTGCCTTTCCTCCCTGGTAAGCAGGAACGTTCTGGAATCAGAGGATGGAGAAGGGGCCTGGGGAGTTGGGTGGCGTAGGTGCTCCTGCGACGGGTGCTGAGGGGAGCGGCTGGTGCCCCACAAGAACTTTCCAGGGTCACAGGGGGCGTTTCTGAACCCGAGGGATCCGTCACTGCCTGCACAGCCTCTTCCTCCGCATCTTGCTTATTCTAACAAGTCGCGAAAGGAAATGGGAGGGGGCCTGGCAGTCCGCGGGCTCTGACAGGAAGCGGCCGGTGCAGGAGGACGCGCACGCCCGCGCGCTCGCTGCTCCCGGGTCCGGTGCGCAGCCTTTCGCAGTCGACCCCAAGGGACGCGTCCTTGGCTGCGGGGAAGGGGGGGCGCTCCATAAACGCCTTTTCTCCTCTTTCCCTGCTGCCGAGCCTGGAACCTTCGGCTTCACGCCCGCTTCCTCCTTCACTGCGTCCGCCCCGCCGCCTTCCCGACCCGCGGACCCGACGCGCCCCCCGCGCCCGGTAAGGGGACCCGGTGAGGGGCCCAGCGTCTGCGGGGGGGCGGAGAGCCCAGGGGTTAGTCCAGGCTGCTGACTTCTGGTGTGGTCCCACATGGGTTCCCATACTTCTGTGTTCGCCCAGCCTGAAAGGGGGCGATGACGGTGAGCGTTATGGGCAACAGCAGATTTCTAGGGGTGCAAAGCAGACTTGGAAACGCTCCCCCTGCGTTGCCAGCCCTCGAGCCACAGCGCTGCGGGCTTCTCCGTCCCATTGCCTACTTCTTAGCCGCTTGGTCTTCATGAGACTCTCAGGGTTTCATAAAGCTGGACCAGTGTTCTCCTGCCATTTAACAGATGAGAAACGGAAACTCCCAAGGTGCCCGAGCGAGGTGGGGGCGCACTTCTCAGTTTTTCCCTCTTAACTTCTCATATCCCCCGCCCCAAGCCCTGACATGCGCGGGGTCCCAGAGAGGCCTGGGCCTGCAGACAGGACCCTTAGGGCGCCATAGGCAAATGTGCGGTCATTATTTTCCCACCGCAGTGAGCCACGTGTTCCAAACGGGGCCCCTCGGTGGACTTTGTTTTGTGATATTGATCTTCTGGAAACCACACATTCTCCCCCAAATGCCCCACACCTTTCCTATGACACGATGTGGACTTTGCTCTGTGGCAAACAGACTCATGTTCAGGGCGAATGGAAACAACCCCTTTGTCCGCCAGACCTTATGCGAGAGACGCGTCCCGAAATCACAATGACTAAACTGCCAAGCAAGTGACCGTACTCCTAGGGAGTACAGGGACGGGGACAGACGAGTGAAGGAGACACTCGTGAACAAGGCAGACAGGAAATATTTTTGTCTCTCCTCAGACAGCGTTAGAGAGCCTGCTTTCCCGGGGTTTGATAAAGTGAGGTATCGTTGTGAAGAAATCGGGCTCGTGTAATTGTAAAGTCAGAAGGTGCATTATGTCCCCTTGCTTCAGCCTCCCTAGTAAGTGGGGCCTCCTGCCATCCTGTCAGATGCTGTGATCCTCTCTGCTTGCCCGCTGACTGCCGCTGTCTCACGACTCCGGGCCCCACGTAGGGGAAGATTAGTAGAATTTTTCTTCTGGAGAAGAATTCTGCCTCCATTCTCAGTTCTCTCGCTTTTACCTGCTCTGAGCCTGGCGCTGCCACACTCCTTCAGGTCTGCAGTGCTTCCGCCAGGCTTCTCCTGAGCTTGGCTCAGTCCTCTTAATATTTTGTCTATGACTCCTGTTAGCATCTCCGTCAATATCCTGTCTGACTCCCTCTGGACACTTTGTAATTTGCTCATAGCTGCCTAAAACTCTGTTCCTCAGTGGGACTCGGGTCTGCTCCTGCAGCCTGAGCCACGGGGAAGATGGTTCTGGAGAACTCCTGCCCCGCTCCTCAGATCACGTGATCTGAGTTCGATTGGTTTTTTGTGACAGCCTCATTGTTGCATTTGGGTCACACTAAGTCAAGTAAAAACACCAGGCTGTTTTAAACTGAAATACTTCCGTTCAGAACAACTTCTGCCACCTGCAATTTTACCTTTCTACTTATTTATTTATTGAAAAATATGTACTCAAGATTTTGCAGTACAATTCTCTGTGTTGGTTTTAGGGCTGGCCTCCAGCCTGTCAGTATCAGTCTGTGTCCTGACCATGGGCTGACAGCCTGGCGTGTGGTGTTCCAAGAGGCTTGTGGACTGACTTGGAACAACCTCTTTCCTCCTGTGGAATCAAGGAGAGTGTACAGGCAAAGCATCCATTTGTTGCCCTTAGCTCCACGGCAATTGTGTGACCTCGGGCAGGTCATTTCATGCTCAGTTTCCTAATATTTTAAATGTTAACACCTATCTTGATCACAGCACGGGGAATCTAGGAGAACAAGTGAAATAAAGGACGTGAAAGAACTTTGAAAGCTGTGAGCGACCGCACGGGGATCAGCACGATGGTGAAGTTCGTCACCAGCATCGCCAGCACGGTCATCGTCTTTACCGCATCGCTAGATTCATTCCAGCATATTTTCTGAGGTTTCCAAGCCTCAGAAATGTCACCTAAGGTAGAAAAGATGTCGGAGAATTTGAGCGGTTTTAGCAAAAGCGAAGATTTGGGGAATTCTCACCCACGGCTGGTGCCAGGGGGACTTGGCACAGCCCTCTTGGAGTCAACTTGGCAGCGTGGAGTCAGCTGGGAAGTCTGTGTCCCAGGTGACCTGTTGCACCTGAGCACGAGGAGATCTGCGTGGGGGTGGTTGTGCAGCGTTGTTCACGGTGGCAGGCAGTTATTTTGAAAGAGCTTAAATGTTTGTTAACAAGTAATTGGATAAAATGTTACATAAATAATGCCATTTATGTAAAAGTTTAAAATACAAAAGCAGTGCTATATATTATCTATAGATACATGTGTATGTCGAAGCTTAAATACACAAATGGGAATGATACATAAAAACCTCAGAATATGGTTGCCTCTGAAGGGCAGGGGGAGGGAGAATGAGACCGGGGAGTAGAAAAAAATAAATGAAGTACACGGGGAATATTTTAACTTTTTCAATCAAACAGTACAGCTGCAGGAAACATGCCAGCATCCTTACATTTGTTCGTTGCAGATGGTGGGTATTAGTTTTATAACTGTGTATTTCTCCACCTAAGAAGTTTGTCCCATAACGGGATAATCTTTAAAACTGAATAAATAAAACACACTCATAGAGTTCATCTTAATTATGGTTGAATTTCACATGCTTGCCTTTTTTAACGTATGTGTACCCTTTCTAACACCGAGAAGAATGACACAATATCACGCCTCATTTGAATGAAACATTTATGCCAATGGTTGTGCCAATTTCTGGTTAAATCTGCTGTGATAGAAAAGTGGTGATTATTGGGAGACCAGGACATCAGAACCTACTGGGATAGACGTTTGATTGAAAACTGAGCAGGAAACGAGTTTATCTTGACTTTGTCCTGAGGGTTGATTCTTTCCCTTCAGACACAGCACCACCTTCTCTCCACCAGCTGCTCAGGGGGAGGGAGGAAGGTGGTCGTGCTCGGCCGTCTTCCACTCCTTCCTCTCCTGGCACTCCTTGAAGGAGTCCTCGGCCCCAATTCCATCCTCCCATTGGAAGGTACATTGCACTTTCCTCTTTGCCACTAGAATATCCATCTGACACAGAGTTTCCGCCACTGGAAATTCCAAGTACTTTAAACCAATCAGTGTCATTTACAGCAAGGCATTTTTTTCTCTATTCTAGTATGTTTACCTACTTTGATTCCAATAAAAAAATAATAATGATGTCTCACTCCTCGTTCCATAGAAGAATGCTTTGTCTTCGTTTTATGCCTTTTCAAGTTGGAGGGAGATAATCAACTGATTGGTTTCAAAATACTTCCTGCTTTCCTGTAAGCTGGGAAAAAAAGCAACAGTCAGTTGCCTTGCGTTAACATAACTTAGAATCGTCTGGTTAGCTTAAAGTTATTTGTAGACATTTGAAAGTAAAATATGAGTTAGAAAAATGAGCGGTGGAAATGGCTCATCTAAGGGTAGTTATTCTTAAGAATCTCAACTAGAGGCATTCTCAGGCCTCACCGACTCCCATATGGACACTTGCTTTTTATTCCTTTCCTGTTTTGATTGCAGAAGAGAATGGAAGGGCTTCAGAGGAGCAGATACGGAACTATAGTTGAAGGTAAGAAAGCCTCGCAGGTCTCGGGAGCTGCGGGCAGCGGGGGAGTCCCTGTTCTCTGTCCGCCTGGCCCCCACCTCCAACACACGGATGGAAACCCACTTGTTGTAAACAGGAGGAGAAAAGGGCAACTGTCATTTATTCTCTACCTTCCCCGTTGTCATCAATCCCGCTCACACGCGGCAGTGTGATGCTGCCCCTGCACACGATGTGGGAAATGTGGAAATGAAACTGCTAGTCTGAAGTTGGAGGATTTGAAACTGAATTGTGAAAATGTTTCTCCTTCCTTGTCTGCTCTCAGCTGAAGAAAAGGAAAAGTTCCCCATAGAGATTTCGTAACCGTGTTTGCTACAGAACACCCAGAATGCTTTAGGAAAGGAAGGACCTACCCAGAATAGAAGAAATAAAAGAATAGACTTTCGGAGCCTAGAATGAATTTAGGATTCGTTTGGGCTCGTAGGAGCTCAGGAAATCCTCAGCTCTCACCCTCTGCATCCCTTGAAGATCTTAGCTCTTGGCTCAGTGTTGCCCTCTCCAGCACCACTTTATTTTAACAATTTCCTGTGATTCAATCATCCAGATAGATGGTCTTTCCAACACATGTACATTTAATGGTCTTATCTTCCACTCGTCTTCAGCCACCCATGCAGAGTCATCTCCCAGACTTGTCCTTGACATTAACTGTGACCTCTGTCATCTCAATTTCTAGCATCCAACCCCCCACCCAAAGGGCAGAGACCCAGGGACGTTCAGCTGGTCCTGGGTGGGAGGTCACTCCAGCTCTGACATGGGAGACTCCCTTTAACCCCAAGGTTCGGATGTGTGTGTTGAGCACTTCTATACACCTGTGCCTGGGAATTTGTGAGTGGGAAAGAGGTGATAATATTTTCTCAATGACTTCCCATCCTCTGCCTTCTTCTAATCTCACATTTATTTAGTGTGACACTGGCCTAGGCACCGTCCACGGAAAAGCACAGGGACCACTTTTCTTTCAGAAAAACTGTATTTTCCCAGGTGTAGATGACACGCTTGGAGCAGCCTTCTTAGCGTAGCACTTCTTACTCCGGGCTGTGGGTCCAGATGTGGACCCCCTGTGATCCAATAACCCCTAAAGTTGGATCAAACTTTTGGATGTGTTTAGATGTGACTGTTTTTCTGGGAGACAGAATCACAGCTTTTATGAGATATCATGAGGGTCTGTAACATAAAACTCTTAAAAATCACTAACTTGGGAAGATCCAAAAATTCTTTGTTTGTAGACAGAGGAGAAGATAACCAGTTTGGAACGTCGTCCTCATTGAGGATCCTCCTGGTGGGCAAAACAGGCAGCGGGAAGAGCGCCACAGGGAACAGCATCCTCTGCCAGCCAGCGTTTGAGTCCAGGCTGGCGGCCCAGTCCGTGACCAGGACGTGCCAGAAGGCGACAGGCACCTGGAACGGGAGGAACATTCTGGTGGTTGACACGCCCTCCATCTTTGAGGCCAAGGCCCAGACCCAAGAGACCTACAAGGACATTGGGGACTGCTACCTGCTCTCGGCCCCAGGGCCCCACGTGCTGCTGCTGGTGACCCAGCTGGGGCGCTTCACTGCCCAGGACACGCTGGCGGTGAGGAGAGTGAAGGAGATCTTTGGGGCAGGAGCCGTGAGACACATGGTCGTCCTCTTCACCCACAAGGAGGACTTAGGGGGCGACTCCCTGGACGAGTATGTAGCGAACACGGACAACCACAGCCTGAGGAGCCTGGTCCAGGAGTGCGGGAGGAGGTACTGCGCCTTCAACAACCGGGCCACCGGGGAGGAGCAGAGGGAGCAGCTGGCCCAGCTGATGGCCGTGATCGAGAGGCTGGAGAAGGAGCGCGAGGGCGCCTTCCACAGCAACGACCTCTTCTTTGATGCACAGATGCTCCAGCGAGAGGGGGCCGGGGTGGGTGGAGGAGACCACAGGCGCTACCTGGCCAGGGTGCAGTTGCAGGTGGAGAAGCAGAGGCGAGACCTGACAGAGAGCGAGAGTAACTGGGCGCTCAAGGCGCTCCTCAGAGCCAAGAACTGGATGCTTGCTCACCTTGGAATATCTGCTGTTATTGTCATATGCACTTTGATTTTTCTTGCTGTTTTAATTAACTTGTGTATTTCTCATGGACACTGAGCATTTTCAGATGAGTTCTAAATCAGCTTTTTTTTTAGTCACCATCTCTGTTTGTAGGGTACTTTATTTGCTTTTTACATAATTTCACTTTCAGTTTCTCCTCCTTGCATCAAACATGTCATCCATTTTCTTCAAGTGCTTTTAGGTAAATAAAATCCAAAGGAAAGAAATATTTTCCTTTTTTACTTTGCTAACAATTGTGAGAGTAGATACTAAACGCACTGGATGCTGTCCTGACTGTTCAGGGGCCTGCGGGGGCAGGGGGAGTGGACGGGGACACTGTGTGAGTGCCTTGCCTCTGGGCTCCCCTTTGCCAGGCCTGCCCCTGAGGGACAAACAGGTTCCATCAAAAGCTGGTAGCACAGTTCCTTATTTCACGCGGAAACATACTCCGATTCCATCATAGGTTGTAAAAGATGACACCCCATCCCCATCCCCACCCGCACAAGAGAGAAGAGGACATTCTGGGGGGAATTGCGCAGGAGGGCAGAGGCTGGGAAGAAGGGCCAGAGGAGCCCTAGGCTGAGCGGGGAGCAGAGAACAGGAGTCCCAGCTGCAGGATGGGCCGCGCCTGGGGGAAAGACGAGTTGGTCAAGGGAAAGAAAGGAACTGAACTTCTCAGAGCAGGGCGAGGCAAGGCCAGAGCTTGGGTCTTCCAGGCTCAGCCAACCATGTGGTCTCGGTTGCAGCTGCTCAGCTCTACCCTGGTTGTGCAAAAGCCGCTGTGGACGAGACATGCATGAGGTGCGAGGCTGCATTCCCATAAAACTCAGAACCCTGAAATTTGGATTTCATGTAACTTTCATATGTGGCGGTGAAGTGTCATTCTTCTTTTGATTTCTTCATTTAAAAATGGGAAAACCCTTCTCAGCTCTAGGCCCTTCTCACCTCACAGGCTGTACAAACAGGTGGCAGGGTGGATTTGAGCCAAGGACTGGAGTTTGCGGACCTCTGTCATAGAGTAGACGTCCATTGTTGGTGGCGCTGCGTCGTGATGCAGCACCTTTAACCCTGAACACAGTCCGATCATGTGCCATCTGTGGGAATCTGGGGAAAGGGTGGTGTTCCGCATTTCAGTGGTGGTGAAGAGAAGAGGACAGACACTGGGGTGAAATCTGAGCAGAGGTGCGAATTCAATGGGAACAGGAGGTCCCGGGGTGGCCCCTTTCCCACCCTCTCCTTCTTTTTGGAAGCTGCCCCCGTCCTCTGCTCCTTTGTACCCAGTAGGGGAGGCCTGCCATCGTCCCAGGCAGCCTGTGACTGGATGGGTCAGTGTTTAACTCCAGAGTGTGTCTCAGGAACTTGACTGTGACACCCAAGTGTCATTCTACAAACCGCCGTCCATGTGAAGAGTGCCATGTTGATCGCAACAGCTCCCTCACAGAGCTGATTGCAAACACATGTGGGCATGCTGTGTATAAGCCCCTCAGACCCTCGGAACCCTAAGGAGCTCTGAGTGCTCAGCCCGAGGACTGCCTCCTCGAGGCAGTCTTCCCAAATTGTCCAGCCTTACGTGGTCTCCCCTCCCTTGGCTTAATTCAGTCCAGCTGCACAGACATTTGTTACATGCGCACTGATTGTCAGGTTCTGCACTCGGCACCAGGAATGTAAGATAAATAACACAAGGTTCCTGCTCCACGAAAGCAGGGGAGCGCTAGAGGGATGAAGCCATGTAAAACTGGGGTGGAAGGGAAATTCCCTTGGAGGTAAAGTGTCAGCCAAAAGGAGAGCACCAGGCTCAGCAGAGGCTCCCTGGATGGGGTGGTGCTTGAGCTGAGGAGGAGCCTGCTGGCCTCTCTGGACTCACTTCAGGCTGAGGGAGGCCACAGTCAGGGAGGGAATGAGAATCAGCTCTGGGAGGAGGGGAGCAGAGAGGGGGGGCGGGGAGGGGCCTGTGCGGCACCCTCAGACCTCAGACCTCGAAGGCTGTCTCACAGAGAACAGGAAGTCACTGGAGGCTTTTAAGAAGGTTAGGATAGTTTAGGAAGACCCCGTGGCGGAAACGTGGCAGTTGGGTTATATAAATGCAAGCCTGGGGACAGAATAACATTTGGAAAAACAGAATTCATCCCCGCGATCAGGGCCTGAGCTGTAGCAATAGGAATGGGGACAGAGAGGAAGGACACACTGAGACACTGAGGAGGTGGAATCAATACAATGTCATCACGGGCAGCAGTATTGCGGTGGGAACCAGTTTTTGTCTTGGGCCCCCTGTAAGGTGTGCCCCGGACCTTCAAGGCCTGGGCCTTCAGAGGGAGAGTGTGCTGAGCAGAGGAAGGCAAAGACTTAGGGTCTGGCCATGCCGGCCTTGAAGCCCTCTGGGCCACCGCTCCAGGTGTCCAGGACATGGTTGGTGATGGGTCTCATCCTCCCTCCAGGGAAGGCATAAAGCAGGACCAGGTGTAGACTCGGCCCAAGTCAGTCTCGGGGAGCAGGATGAGGATGGCCTCCCTCCAGGGGCGGAGACGGTCCCGTCCAGGCCTCCCAGGGATGTGGGGCACCAGCAGGGCATCTCTTTCATCACAAGCAGTGCCGCTGGGAATCCAGATGACGCTCCACCATGGCCGATTTCTAGGGGGAGTCAAGCTGGAGAGTTAACCTAGAGATGTTTGACAGCAGAGCAGGAGAGAGGGGTTGGCAACCCTTCCCTCACACATGGACGTTCACCAAAATAGTCCCTGGAAGGTGCTCAAAGGTGAGCTCTGTTTCTCCCCAAAACAGTAAAGGAAGCACACAGAAAACCCGCCCAGAGGCGGCCACACTTCCCCCCCGCCTCTCACTGTCACTCTTCAAAATAATCCAGCTAAAAGGGGTTCCACTTCATTCGGGATTCAGTGAGGGCCTACTACGCAGTGGGCACTTTAGCAGCAGAGGGAGGTCCTTCCTGATTCTGGGAACAAGAACAGAGAGGTCTGTTCATTTATTCTTGATGCCACTTCCTCGGAGGAAGCGTCAGAGTGGGAAGTTCTGACAGATTTAAGGAGTTTGTAAAGGAATATGGAGAAGTCTTCTTTAGTGCAAATGCCTTCAATTCAGGTAAAAGGGACCCCAAACTCAAGTAGCGTAAACAATAAGGTAATTCATTGAGTGACATGACTGGAAATTCAGAGATAGAGTGGGCTTCAGGGCTGGTTGACTCAGGGCTTAGGTTTGTTCCATCGCTCTGCTCTGCTTTGAAGTGTCGCCTTCAACATCGGGCTGGTAGCAAAGTGGCTGCTAGAGTTTTGAGCATCACATTCAGACTCAAGCGTGCCCAGAGGAAGAAGAGAGACTGTTTCTTTCTGAGCGTTTCTCCTGGGAAGGGAGAGACCTTCTGGCCCCACCCCTGCAGATGTTTCTTCACTTCTCATCTGCCTGAATTGGGTCTCAGGACTGTTCCTGAACTAGTCACTGGCAACGAGCATGGGATTGGACACAGGCAGCCTGCTGTCACCTCCTTCTGAGGTGCAGGGCTCCCTTCGGGAGAGGAGGAGGCTGAGCCAAACCAGAGGTCCAAAAGGGAGGGGAGGGAGCTGCACAGACAACAAACCGTGTCCTCTACAGAGCGTGACAATTTCAGAACAGGGGACACACAGAACCATGAGTCTCATGAGGGGATTCTTCAGAAAATGCTCTGACACACGGAATCAATGATAATACAAGATGAGCAGTAAAATAAGAAGAAAAAGTAAACTACACCAAACAAGAAAAACACAAAACTCATAATGCAAAATCATCCAGTTCTTGGCTCTGAGGAGCGCCTTGAGCGCCCAGTTACTCTCGCTCTCTGTCAGGTCTCGCCTCTGCTTCTCCACCTGCAACTGCACCCTGGCCAGGTAGCACCCGTGGTCTCCACCCACCCCGGCCCCGTCTCGCTGGAGCATCTGTGCATCAAAGAAGAGGTCGTTGCTGTGGAAGGCGCCCTCGCGCTCCTTCTCCAGCCTCTCGACCATGGCCATCAGCTGGGCCAGCTGCTCCCTCTGCTCCTCCCCGGTGGCCCGGTTGTTGAAGGCGCAGTACCTCCTCCCGCACTCCTGGACCAGGCTCCTCAGGCTGTGGTTGTCCGTGTTCGCTACATACTCGTCCAGGGAGTCGCCCCCTAAGTCCTCCTTGTGGGTGAAGAGGACGACCATGTGTCTCACGGCTCCTGCCCCAAAGACCTCCTTCACTCTCCTCACCGCCAGCGTGTCCTGGGCAGTGAAGCGCCCCAGCTGGGTCACCAGCAGCAGCACGTGGGGCCCTGGGGCCGAGAGCAGGTAGCAGTCCCCAATGTCCTTGTAGGTCTCTTGGGTCTGGGCCTTGGCCTCAAAGATGGAGGGCGTGTCAACCACCAGAATGTTCCTCCCGTTCCAGGTGCCTGTCGCCTTCTGGCACGTCCTGGTCACAGACTGGGCCGCCAGCCTGGACTCAAACGCTGGCTGGCAGAGGATGCTGTTCCCTGTGGCGCTCTTCCCGCTGCCTGTTTTGCCCACCAGGAGGATCCTCAATGGAGATGATCCTGGAGTTGAGCTCTCTTTTCCTCCACTTGTCAGAGCGCATGAAAAGTGAAGGTGTAATTGCTGGGCCTGAATGTCTGCAACCTCCAGATACAGATGTTGAACCCCTCACCCCAGTGTGATGGCATCTGGAGTTGACGCCTTTGGGAGGTGACTTGGTTTAGATGAGGCCAGGTGGGTGGCATACCCATGATGGAATTAGTGTCCTTATAAGAAGAGGAAGGGGGGCCAGTCCGGTGGCGCAGCAGTTAAGTTTGCATGTTCCGCTTCTCGCCGGCCCGGGGTTCACTGGTTCAGATCCCGGGTGTGGACATGGCACCGCTTGGCAAGCCATGCTGTGGTAGGCGTCCCACATATAAAGTAGAGGAAGATGGGCATGGATGTTAGCTCAGGGCCAGACTTCCTCAGCAAAAAGAGGAGGATTGGCAGTAGTTAGCTCAGGGCTAATGTTCCTCAAAAAAAAGAAGAGGAAGGGACCAGAGCTCTCTCTCCACCATGTGAGGACACAGCACCCACGAAGCGGACTCGCACCAGACACTGAATCTGCTGGCACCTTGATCTCCGACTTCCTAGCCTCTAGAACGGTGAGGTGGCAATATCTGTTGTTTACCACCCACTCTACGCTATTGTCATCCAGCAGCCTGAACTAAGACGGTAATAAGTGCCTTTTGAGGAGGAGGAGGATCAAAGACAAAAAGGAAAAGACCCAAAGAAATGGCGTCGATCAATTAGGCATCACACCCTCTGTTCCCATCACCGGGCTGTGCTCAGAGCAAACACCAGACTCCCTCTCAGGTAGAGACCTGAGAGAACCCACATGGGGCTAGTGGAATAAACTACCCCAGCTGGCCAGAGCCCTTGGGACCTTTCCTTTTGGGACTGCCGAATTGTGCCACCCTTTCTGGAAATTTCTCTCTATTCAGTTCCCACCCTGAAGGCCTCAAGCTGCTATTTGATGCTCAGCGCTTCCTACAACCACTGAGATGTTCATACTCTCCTTTCTACTCCTCCCATCCGTGCCCGGTCTCTGTTGTACAAGATGACAGGGTTTTATCTGGAGAAACTTACCTTCACCAAGGACAGCACAACAGCAAACAGTCTAATAGGTTGTGTTTCCTGGGGAAATGCATTTTCTTTTTCTTGGGGTGACTCTAGTCCTGTGCCTTTCACTGCAAGGTGGGAGGTTTGCTTGCCCAGTGCTGAGTTTGTGGCCCCAAGTGTCGCGAAGAGCTCCACCAGATCCTTACCTGTGGTGACGGTGTCTTTCCCGCCCTTCTGAGGCCCTTCCATTGTGTTCTAGAGGGGAAAGATGCAGGGATTGTTCATACCGGCAGTGGATGTGACACCTGACACAAAACCCCACATTTTATAGATGAGGAAATTGAGGGGAGACAAAAGGACTACTGACGGTCACACGTAATTTAATGGATGAGCCAAGACCAAAGTCCAGGTCTGCTGACCCTCAGCCGTTCTTAGCACTAGACTGAGCCTCCTCCCAAAGAGGGTATAGACAGCGCCAACATGCCAGCACATGCATGTGGTTTCCTGTGACCTGTATTTAGCTCATAGGAGGCATTGAACATGTGCTGTCTGCCCAGAAGACCAATCAAGGAGGTTAGTGATTTCCTGTTGAGCTCCTGGTTCTCAAGCTCTTGTCTGCCTTTAGGGTCTCATTCCTCGCACCCCAAACTCAAGTTTGCCTGGCAAAGTATCCCCCTTTGGTAAATTCACAAAAGAAATTCCCTCCTCAGCTTCCATGGTGATGGTGGAATGGAGGGTGACCAAACATCCGCGTTTGTCCAGGAGTGAGAGCACTCCCTGATCAAAGGACCTTCAGTGTTGGAACTGGGAAAGTCCCAGGCAACCAGGATGAGTTGGTCATGCCAGGGGTAGGAGATCGTCCTGAGTCCAAGCTCCGTGTAGTGGAGTGTACATCCAGTAAACAGAGGGAAGTCCTGATTTGTTAGGCTCACGGCAACTGTTACACTACAGAAGATCCATCTTCCATGTTCTTACTCGAATAGTCTTGTGCCAGTAGCTACCCCGGGGCATCTCTCTTCTGCCCACTCACCTTCTTGCATTGTCTTCCAGATACCTTTCTCCCGATCCTTCTCTTTCTTCCTACCTCCTACTTCCTGTTCTCAGGGAGGGTGTCCAGTCAGGCCCCACCCAAGAATGATTTCACAGCCTTCACTACCGGGAAAATCCCACACAATCCTCTCCAAAGCAAATCAGGACCTTGCTGTGTGCAAAGTTTCAGGGTATTTTCCTTGTAACTGTTCAAGGAGTTGATGCTGAAGAATGAATCTCCACCTGTGGAATTTCAGGGTCTATGACAGGTGAACAGAAAAAAACACTGTGAAAGAAGTGGCTTTTCCCAGTGCTCCTTGGGATCACGCCATACAGGATATGGTCCAAGCCCTCCACACACGAAACCAGCCACAGCAATTACCTTGGCAGGAAAAATAATTCCCTAAATATAAACAGCTTGGGAATCATTTGAATTTAAGTGCCAAACGTCAAAACCCAGCTTCCGTCAGCCAGTTCCCAGGTAACATCACTGTAACTCCTTCTAATGCTATTTTAGAGCCAAAAGAGAAACGGTAGCAACTTTCTACACTTGGAATCTCTTCTTTGACCAAGTCCCATGGAAACTAGTCGACTCTGGCTTGTAAAGTCTGTCCCAGCATCTGTACAATTCAAGGGAGATGCATCCAAGCCGAGGAACCACCACACTGATTGTGCAGCTCAGTCCTGCATTTATGTCCAAGCAAGTGCCGCCCTGTCGGATGGAAGCTGGTCCTGAGCATTTGCTGCCATCCTGCCATCCTCGAGGGGGCTTTTCAAACAAGTATGATGGTTGGCTTAGGTGTCAGCTTGGATGGACCCTAGTACCTGGTGATTTAATCAAATACGGATCTGGGTGTTGCTGTGAGAGTATTTTGCAGATGTGGTCAAATAAAGGTGGCCCTCCAGGATGTGGGTGGGCCTCACCCAATCAGTTAAAGGCCTTAAGAGCAAACACTGAGGTTTCCCAGAGAAGAAGAAATTCTGCCTCGAGACTTCAATATCGACTCCTTCCCGAGTTTCCAGCTGCTGACCTGCCCTGCAGATTCTGGACTTAGCAGCCCCCACAATCGCGGGAGGCAATTCCGTCAAATAAACTTCTTCATATATTTATATTCTATTGGTTCTATTTCTCTGGAGAAACCGGACTGATGCCTCCATCCAGCTAAATTCTCTCCATGGAAACCCAGAGAAGGAGCAAACCTGAACGTAGTTCTCGTCTGTGGCTGGTCCCTTTCAAGGACGAGGCCTGTGGGGAGATTGGCTTTAGGATGTGGTTGCATGGAGAGCAGCACGGGGAGCATGTTCCTTAGAGATCAGCTTGTTCCCAATGCTGATGATTTTGAAACCGAGATGCTCTGTCTTCCGGTGAACTGCCCTTGAGTCATCTTGAATTGTGGTCTCCGGAGAGGGCTAGGGACGAGGGGGTCCTGAGCCTCCGAGGGAAATGCACAGCTGCCAGGAAAGTGACAGGAGTGGTGAGCACTGAGGGGCAGAGAAGGTGGTGCTGGAAGAGATGCAGACAGGGGGCTGTAGGAGGGCGGGAGCTGTTGCGCCTGGACTCCTGGAGACAGGAGTGAGCTCAGAGATCAGGTGACACCATCCACTCCTTTTAAATGTGAGGAAACAGAGACTTCTGGGTCGGGGGTACATAATACAGCCATTGCACAAAGAGGCCTGTGCCCAGGGCTGTGGGATGAAAGGCCATCAAAGGGAGATGGCAACCCCTTCCCAATGTTTCCCCGCAAACTGGGAGCCCAGGCAGGACCTGGGTGTGCTGTGGGGTGTGCTGGGAGGGGTCGGTCCTCGGGCCCTCAGGCACCATCAAACAGTGCTACTCACGTGATGTGTTTGGCCAGGCGACTGGTAGCAGGCCATTTATTCGGAGAATGAGAGGCTTAAATTGCTGCTCTCTCAGAAGCCAGCCTGCATAGAAAGAGAAGTGAAAAAGGGACTCCTTCGCAAGAACCGTCTAGGTTTTACTCAGTTTTCTCAATTACTTGTTGAGGATTTTTTCCCTCTGCAGTCACCGTGCCGCCTCTAGTGCAAACCGCCACAGCTCGGCCACTGGGTTCAGGGCTCCCAGGGCGTCCCCTTCCCTGCTCCGTCCCCTGCAGACACTGCACCCTCGCTGCCACATCTCTCCCTCAGGACTTCACCATCATCCTGCTTCCCCCGCTCAACAGCCTGTTCAGGGCTGGCCATCAGCACCCTCCTCATTTTATATCCATCGATCCCTCCATTAGTTCACTTAAAAATGGTACTAAACACCTCTATTGCCAGGCATTCCCCTCCCTGCACTTGGAGGACAGATCGACCCGTTCCAAGAACAGCTCCTGCCACAGAATCATGATTCCCTCCACCCACCTCGTGAAGCCCTATTGCCTGCACCATCTCCACCACACAGGACTGAAAGAAGCCTGTAGGGATGGGAAAGGGAGGGACACGCTTGGGAAATGGTGGGATGGTCTGGAACTTGGGCAGATTATCCTACCCTCATTTGCCAAAAGTAGTGATACCATCCTCCCTGCTTGCTCTCCTGGAGCATTGGAGACGGATGGCACGCTGGTCAGGAAAGGTTAACGAGGTGCCCTCATGAGAAACTGCCACTGTCAAGGGTGTGAGGCAGGGGAATGCCCCAGGAGCAAAGCCCTGCTGTTTATAACTCCATCCTGGCTGACGAGGGGGGAGAAATAATGTTCGTAAGGAATAAACTGCATTTATCAGAAAAAAAGCAAATGGTTTACCTGAGCAGATCAACGTGAGTCCTACTCTGAAATCTTTCTCTTCTCTTTAAGGTGGAAACTCTTTCCACCAAATTGTATTTAAAAAACAATAAGATAAAATTGAAAGATGAGCTTTCAGCCTGTTCTTCAAAGGGCATCCTATGACTTCTGGGGACAAGTGGGCGGGGGATTCAGGCCATTATCCATCACGCAGCAACGTGTGAGCACCTATACATGCCCCAGAAATGGGCGCAGCAGCCATTCTGTGCGCACGTGAAAACACTTTTGCACAAACACGAGAAATAAGCTTGTTAGTATCACCAGAGGGCTACAGTCTGAGCTCACTCAGTGCGAACTTTAGGTTCTGAAATATATGGTAGCAGTAATTTTTCAGCTTGCACTTAGTTCAGGCATTGGGGTATATAAAAGTCTGGACCATGATTATTCAGGTGACCCAGAAGCCCTCAGAAAAGCCTGAGGAAGAAGCTTTTTGGCTATGGTCTGTTTTTAATAAGAGCTCCTTTTCCTTCTCCCCACCATGTCTCTGTAACACTTGTGTGCCAAAGAAATTCTCTGCCAGGGTTAGTCCAGAGAATGGAGACCCAGACAAGCCAAGGAACGCTGCATCCCGAACGTGGCCATCCGCTGCCCTCACTGTTCCAAACTGGCCCGTGGTGCATCTCCCCACCCCACCGTTTCCTCTCCTTCATAAAGACGGTTTCCTGTATGTGATTCTAGACGGCAGCAGACATGGAACTGAAGACAGGCACCTTGCTGGAGACGTTCTATGACCCTGACCTCCCTCTAGGTTCTCTGTCAAATGCCCTGTTCTCAGGTTCCCCGTGCTTTGACCCGAGAGGGAAACAAGGTTTAGTAGGTTCCTTCACCGAGGTGGACCTGCATTTCCACAGAAACCAGGAGACGTCCACCCCCACCCCCCACAGTAGGCAGAGTGACAAGCACTTAAGAGGGGGACTCTGGCGGGCCCTGGGTCCCCACACGGCCCTGCTCGGTGCTCCTCCTCTGCCTCCGGGCGCTGGCCCTGCTGGGGCCCCTGGGGGGCCTGAAGCACCTCTCTGGGGACATTCTTAGTGTGAAGGGGCAGTTTGATCTGCCACTTGGACTTGTGAGTTCAGATTAATATAGAAAAACAGCCACAAGCAGAAAGGTGGGCTACGGGTGCCTCTGGGGTCTCTGCTCAGTGTGGAGGGGAGGGCAGCCACAACGCAGGCAACAGGCACAACTCACCGTTTGCAAATGAAAGCCCTGCTTCACTTACAATGTTAACACTCCCCTATTGATACTGTGATTTAACTTCTCAGACAACATTAGCTACCACCCGGAATGCGGGGATGCGTGACCTCCTGCTGTAGAGGACAGAAAGGCGTGCTTTTAACATGTGGAAGGCACGATGGATTTTCTTGTTATTAGCTAGAAATGTCTCTCCCATCTCATTTTTGCCAGGAAAAAGAAAAGAAGGCTAAGGACGAACTCCTCCAAAACAAAAATAAGTATTTTGGGGAGACATTTATCAGTTCCAAACTGACTTATCATGAATACTTTTGTGCCTAAAGTTAACTCATTCAGCTATCTCGGCATATATTTTGTACGCATTTGATACACACGGAAGGGACATTGCCCAAAGGTACCAAATCCACACGGGCCTTGTGAGTTTTTGTGGTGGAGGTGAACACATAGGTTTAACTGCCTTAAGCTGCCCAGGCCGATACTCCTGCGTCCACAGCATGGAGAGAAGACTGTGGGTCTTGAGCAGCTACTTCCTGTGCACTGGAGAAAATGCAAATTGGTCATGGAAAACAGAGTCTCGATTCTGTCTTCAAGCATTCCCTCAGCGACTATGTAGCCTGAGATGGGAGGCCTTCCATTTGGGACAATTGTATGCCTTTTCCTCTTAATTGCCTATTCATATTCTTAGTTGATTTTTTTCTGTTAAATTATATGTACTTTTCTTGTTGATTCAAGAAAGGCCTTTATTTATGATACAAGAAAACAAAATATTACCTGCTCTATAGAACACCTGTTCACAGTCCTTTTCTGCCCCTTTCATTTCCATGTTCAGAGTGTTAATGGCTACTCAGGCCTCCTCTTTTCTTTCAGCGCTATCTCATGGAATTCTAGTGATGGCTTTTCAAACCATAGGAGCTTCTAATTGCTGCTGAAAGAAATGTCAGCAATAAAGAAGGGGAAAAATTGTTCTTTTCCCTGACAGCTACAGAGAAAAACAGCAAATATTATTCCTACAAAGGAGTCTGTGAGATATCGAGTGCTTGAAAATTGTAGCTCTGGCCCGTGAAAATAACCTTTCATCTCCAAAAGTCTGTGAAATTATGGTCGTCTTACTTAGTAATGTGCTTCTCTATTAGTGAGATGTAAATTGAAAGCTAGAAATTCCTAACCAGTCTAAATACTTAGGAGATTTCTTAGACAACTCCAAAGGAGATCCCTGATATTTCCCTCTTCTACCACAGGCATGCAGGAACAAAATGAAACACGACAAAATAGTCAAAGAGTTTGAGACTCTTGCCTCATTTAAATTCACATACGCGAAGTAAAACAGAACTGTCCACTGTTGTCAATGTCTTGCCAAGACCACCCCCTGCTGTTTGTCTCTTAATTAAGTTTTTTGCTCAGTCTGAAAATCTTAACAAATGTTTTCTTTATGGCTTCTGTCATCCTTAAAAAGCCCTCCTTTCTCATCTCTTTATTTAAAAATATATTACTTGTGTCCACTCAAAAATCTGCACATGAATATTTATAGCAGCTTTGTTTGTAATTACCAAAACTTGGAAGCAACCGAGATGTCTTTCCATAGGGGAATGGATAAAAATACGGTGGTACCTCCAGATAATGAAATTTTATTCAATGCTAAAAAGAAATGAGCTATCAAGCCATGAAAAGACACAGAGGAAACTTAAATGCATATTACGAAGTGAAAGATGCCAATCTCAAAAGGCTACATACTGCACAATTCTAACACCATAACCTTTTGGAAAAGGCGAAACTATGGAGACAGTAAAAGATCAGTGGTTTCCAGGGGTGGGGGTCATGGATGAATAAGTGGAGCACAGATGACTTTTAGGGCAGTGAAATTATTCTGTATGATATTGTAATGCTGGATACATGTCACTATACATTTGTCAAAACCCATAGAAAGTACAACACAAAGACTGAATCCTCCTGTAAACTGTGGACTTTAATTAATAACACTGTTTCAATATTGGCTTCTCAACTGCAACAAACATACCACACTAATGCAACATATGAATTTGGGGGAACACAAGCATCCAGACCATAGCAAGCATTAAATGCATATTTCAAAAATAAGAAAGTTCTCAAAAAAGTAATTTTTGCATCCACCTTAAGAAACTAGAGAAAGAAGAGCAAAGCAGACACAAAGCAAGTAGAAAGGTCAAAACATGATAAAAATGAGAGCAGAAATCATGAAATTAAAAACAGATAAAACGATAGAGAAATATCAATGAACCCAAAAACTGTTTCTTTGAAAAGACCAATAAAATTAATAAACCTCTAAAAAATATTTTCCAAGCAAAAAAAAGGAGAAGACACAAACTACCAAGATCACCAATAAAAGAGGAGACACCACTACCCACCCCACAGAAATTAAATAGCCATTAGGGAAATGCTGTGAACAACTCTATGCCCATAGACTTGATGCTTTAGGTGAAATCATCTTTAAATAGTCTTTCAATTCCTTGAAAGACACAAACTACCAAAGCACACTCAAGAAGAAACAGATAGCCTAAATAGTCCTACATCTCTCAAGGAAATTAAATTTATACTTTAAAACCTTCCAAAAAAAGAAACTCCAGGCCCAGATTATTTTGTTGTCTAATTCTATCAAGTATTTAAAGAAAAAATAATGTCAGCTCTACATTACCCCTTCTGAAAGTAAAAAAGGAACACTTCCCAACTCATTTTACAAAGCCAGCATTAACACTAAAATCAGGGAAAGACATTGTAAGAAACAAAAGTTGTCATTTATCTCTCATAAACATAGATGCAAAGTTCCTCAACAAATTGTCAGCGGATGAAATCCAGTAATATATAAAAAGGGTAATACCCACGAGTGTGTTTCATCACAGAAACGCAAGGCTGATTCGACATTCAAGCATCAGTCAGTGCAATTCACCGTGTACAGACTAATGAAGAAAAACCATGTAATCATCTCAATAGATGCAGGATAGCATTTGACAAAATTCAAGAACCATTATAAAACTCTGAAAGTAAGAATAGAAAGTAAGTTCTACAATCTAGTAAAAGGCATCTACAAATATATATAATGGTGAAATACCGAATGATTTCACCCTAAGATGGGAGAAGTAGCAAATTTGAAACTATAGTATCCTAGAGTTCAACTACTCAGCAAATATATTGTAGCTAATGAGAGCCAAGTTTCTCACTGTCACAGAAAGAAATTACAAATGAGCAAAAGAAGAATGCTAGAATAAACTGGTGCTGGACTGGAGTCAGAAATATCAGTATCAGTATCTTTTAGTACCAAAAAGTAAGGAAGTGCAAAATTAAGGGGTTGGGGGTTGGCAGCACATCAAAAGGAGACAAGAGGCAACCTGAAAGAGCTCCCAATGGCCAAAGTTTTCTTTAGATATAGATATAGATATAGATACAGATATAGATACAGATACAGATATAGATATAGATATAGATATATATCTTTGTGAGGAAGATTGGTCCTGAGCCAACATCTGTGGCAATCTCCCTCTATTTTTCTTTTTTCATATGTGGGATGCAACCACAGCCTGGCTTGATGAGTGGTGTGTAGGTCCGAGCCCAGGATCCAAACCTGTGAACCCCAGGCCACTGAAGCAGAGGGTGTGAACTTAACAACTACGCCACTGGGCTGGCCCCCATCTCAATGGCCAAAGCTTTCTTTTTATACAGATAGTCCAGCTAATAAACACAGAGGGAATGATAAAATTAAAGTATCAGCATTTTATAACTGCAATAAATGAATGGATCTAAGCAGTGATCCTAAACGATTGCTAGGTATCACTAAAGAGATGCAACCAGCCACCATACGCCTCCAGAAGGAAGTGGACGCACCATTTACAAGCTGCAATGTATGAACCTGATGTGGATCCATATTCAAGTAAAATGTAAAAAGAATTATGACAGGAAACTGCAAAAACTGCCTGGATATTTAATATTAAATATTTGTTTTTCAGATGTGATATTAATAAAAGGGAGAATCCTACTGCTTTAGAGTTATTTGCTGAAATGTGTACAGATGAAATGATATGACATCGAGGACTGGCTTTCAAAGAATCAGGAGAGGAAGGGATAGGGGTTTAGATGAAACGAGATTGCCCACAATTGACAACGGTTGACACATAATGATGGATACATTGGGTTCTGTGCACTATTTTTTCCAACTTCTCCATATATAGAATTTTCCATTTAAAAAGTTTTCAAAATATATTGACAAAGGTTTATCAAAATGTGCAATATTTCAATTCTTTCCAAATGTTTTAGATATATTGGGTTAAAGAGGATACCTTTCAGCCTCTCAGTGAAGGAGTAAGAAATACGGTATCGTGATTTGATAGGTCTTGGTAAAGGCTTTTTGGTGTGTTTCCCAGATATTTTGAAATCTAATGTCCCTAATGACTGGCTAATAAATCCTTTTGCAAGGCAAGCAGTTTACACTGTTTTGTTTTCAACAAAAAGGAAGACAGATATATCCATTAATAGACAATTAAAAATTAATGTTAGATCACTATGTGTGTTTTGGCATTTATCTTGGAAAGAGTTCAAAGAATTGAGTGTCACTGCTGTAACAAAATTGTCTCCATTCCTATTTGTTTATGTGAATGAGGTTTCTCCGTGCCTACACTGATTAAAACAAAAGATTTTCCAACATAAAAATCCATTACGATAAGATACAATGCTGTGAAGGAGGTAAATGGACAGTCAAGGAGAAAAAAAACCTGTAAAGTTTCTATTAGAAAAGACCCTGTTCATGTATTTTTTAAATAGCTTATGATCGGTATTCAATTTCTATGTTATTTATAATATTTTTAAAGAAATAGCAATTTTATTTTCAAATGTTAAAACTACAATGTGCCAGAAATTGCATTCTTTGCAAGCATTCACAAGGAAAAAAATTTTAGAAGTTCAGTTTAAAATGCTCAAGACAGCACCTAGATTTTAAAAATTCTTTTAGAGAATACACAAGCAAAAAACTTTGAAGACCATTGCTCTAAAGAAACTCTTACAGGAATGTATGAAGATATTTTTATAAGAAACCTCATAATGGTAAAAGCTAGGAACAACCCAAATATCCATCAACAGTAGATTGGATAAACAAATCGTAGAATACCCATACAAGGGAATAATATGCAGCAGTAAAAACGAACAAAACACAGTTACCTGCGTCAACGTGGATAAACACCACATACATTATGTTGAACAAAAGAAGCAATTTCCGGGAGCATACAGAGTCGGATTCCGTTGTTTCTAGAGGCAGAAACACAGGAAGTGAGGCAAAAGCTCATCAGTAGGGATATCATGGGAATATTGTGCAGCCATTAAAAAGGACTATTAGGATGGCTAAAATTAAATAGACTGGCCGCACTAAGTGCTGGCAAGGATGTGGAGGAACTGGTTGGGATATAAAATGGTGCAATCACTTTGGAAAACAGTTGGTCAGTTTCTTAGTCTAAGCTAGCCATCCAGGAAGAAAAGGCAATTCTTTCTCCAACCATTCCAACAATAACTCCAGGACTGAGTCTTGTGGGACAGCCTCAGATCACAAGCCCACCCCCAAATCCATCACTGTGGCCACGGTGACAGGATGCACCGATTGGCCTGGATCAGGTGCTCACCCCGGATCCCCTCGGGTGAGAGGGGGTGAAGTTAGGTCACTTACAGCACAGGGACTGGAAGTGGGGGACTGTTTCCAGAGGAAAAGCAGAGGCTTGTTCCCAGAAAGAGCGGGAATGGATGCTAAGCAGCAAAAGCAAATGACGTTTGTTAAAATTGTCCCAAAAAGATTAATCAAAATTGAATGTTTCCATTCAGGTATCCACAGTGTTGGTGCACACTAGAACAACGTGGTTTTGGGACTTATTTATGCATAATTCTAGTAAGTATATATCATTTCTAGGTTACTTTCGAGTTTTCTTTGCAATTTTTACCTATTTTCAGCCAGTGATGCCCTCTCTACCAATGTATACCTGTCTTTCCTGTCCCACCAACAGTGGTGACTATTTCCAGCCTCTCCCACGGAAGAGGAGGGCATCTCTGCCCGCCCTCCCTCCTCATTCCCATGCCTCCCACCTGCCGCCACCTCTGCTCCTCCTTCTTCCGGGTCAGGGCCACTGCTGGATCCCGTCGCTCCTCTGGCTGGCTTTCTCCCTTGTTTTTCCAGAGGAGATCGTCAAATATCTATGATAAAAAAAGGTCTATGAGAGCAAACTTTCTGAATTTCTTACAGTGTGAAAAAATTCTTTTTTTCTGCCCCTTCGTTCAATAGCTGGATTGACTGCATTTAAAAATCCCAGTCCAAAACCGTTTTCTCTCAAAATTCTGACATTGCTCCATCTGTCCCCCAGCTTACATTAGGTCTGATGCCAATCTGATGCCTATACCTCTGTGAGGGCCTATACGTTTGTTACTGTGTTGTTTGTTGTTTAAGGTCTGGAATCTTCTCCTTAGACTTTGTTAGTTGTCAGTGCCACCAAGTCCATTCCCCGTCTAGAACCCTGCCTGGTCTTTGCATCATCATCTCACCTCCCAGTGCTATTTCAGAGGGTTTGCGTGGCCAGTTTTGTCAGAAGTGGGTGACCAGGTCCTTCTTCCTAGTCTGTCTAGCCCGGAAGCTCTGCTGAAACCTGCCCACCATGGGTGACCCTGATGGTATTTGAAATACCAGTGGCACAGCTTTCAGCATCACAGCAACACACAGCCACCACAGTGTGACAATGACAGACGAGTGATGTGGTTCCCTGGCGGGAAAATGAACCTGGGCCTCGGCAGCGAGAGCACCAAATCTTAACCACTAGACCCCCGGGACTGAAATTTCATGAAGATGGGTCGGAGTGTGAAACAGTATATTTTTTCCTATTTCTTGTGCTTCCCACTAAGTGGGCTTTTCATGCTGCAAATGAAAATCCTTCCTTAACTCTGTGTGATTTGCTTCTTATTGACCTTTCCTCCCTAGCCCTTTCTCTGCCCTCTCTTTCAGACGCTCCCGCTGGAGGAGATTTCCCTAGCAAAACCGTGGCCATGGGGATTGTCCTCTTTCACTCTTATCTTGTCTTTCATATTTCAGGCCTCTTTCTCTTTTCATTCTTTTATGTTCTAGATTTTTCTTGGACTTTTTTTAACTTCAGCAACTATATTTTTAATCTCCAAGTAACTCTTGCCCCTAATGGTCTCTGCACCTAGTGTGTTCTTATTGCTGATAGATGCGATGTGGTCCCACTGTCTTCATCTTGCTCAAGGTGCTATTTGGATGCTCTTCATTTCCCTCTGTCCCTCTTAGGGTCTGTTTTTCTGTCAGCTCAGTGAGCCTTGTGCTTCCCTCACGTACCTGGTCGTCCTTGGCTCTCTGTTCATTCTTACAAAGGAAGGAGGAGGCAGTCTGTGCGGGCTGCCTCTGCCCATGTGCAGACTTTCCCCAGGCCACCGCCTACCCAGGAGTCTGATTAGGGGCCCCTGTCTGTCAGGCAGGGACTCCCAACTCCCAAAATGTCTGCAAAAGGGGCCTTTGCTCTGCAGTGTCACGGCCCTGCTAGGAATCTCAGCTCTCCCCAGAGAGATGGCTCAGTCACTTTGGAGGATGGCTCTTCCAGGTTTGTGAGCTTTTGTGCTCTCTGCCTCGGGCCACACTGCACCCTGGGTTCTCCGTGCAGGTGGGGTCATTCCACGGACCCGAGGATGTCACGTGGTCTCGCTTTCAAGAAGTAAAGTGACAGGGGCTGGCCCCGTGGCCGAGTGGTTAAGTTCGCGCGCTCCGCTGCAGGCGGCCCAGTGTTTCGTTGGTTCGAATCTGGGCGCGGACACGGCACTGCTCATCGGACCACACTGAGGCAGCATCCCACATACCACAACTAGAAGAACCCACAACGAAGAATACACAACTGTGTACCGGGGGGCTTTGGGGAGAAAAAGGAAAAAATAAAATCTTTAAAAAAAAAAAAAGAAGTAAAGTGACAAAAGCAGATGGTTTAGTGATGAAGCCACATAGATGCTGGCTGAGAGAGGACAGAGAGGATCCAGGGGAGGCCTTTCTTTAATTTTTTAAAAGTTCTTTAATGATTTAATTTAAATTACTTTTTTGATTAAGGAATATTCAAAATATGCGAAGGGTACACAATGAAAAGTCTCACTCCTACCTCATCTCCTAGATGCTCAGTTTCCTCACCTTGAGGTGGCCAAGTCTTTGTGTTTCCTTCCAAAATGATCCTACGCATATGTAAATAATATGCATATATTTATGTATATGTGTCCGTATATTTGCATGCATTGCAAAGAATATACGCAATCTCTTCTGCTACAGATCTGTTTCATAACCCAAATTTGCTGACAAGGGAGTGGTAAATCTGGAGAATGGTGATAGCACAGTGTGGAGTCGCGTTGGTGCACAGGTGATTTTTCCCAGAACTGTGATGTGTATCCCACCGCATAACAGCAATGGAGCAACACACCTCGTTTCATTCTTAGAAGTGGTCCCCAGCTCAGGACACTTCGAGTGCAGCAACCTAGGATTTGGGACCTAGAGATTCCTGGGCAACCAAGTTCAATGCCAGTTACTGGATCCCAGTCTTTCAGACTATTAACTAAAAGTCTTTCAATGCAAGTGACTTAAGGAAAAGATTATTGGTCACACACCCAAATGGTCAAGAGTGAATCTGGCTTCAGGCACTGCTGCAGTCAGAGCTCGAGCAATATCATCAGCAGTGGTTTTTCCCATCTCTCAGCTCTGACTTCCACAAGCTTTCTTCCTTCTCAGGCTCCTGGCGTGTCTCTGGCGGCTCCCGGAGGACCTCTCATGGGGCAATATGGCTGCTGCAGCTCCAGCTTTACATCCTTCCAGGTTCAAGTTCAGCGTAAAAAGCAAGAGCCTCTTCTGGTAGCCCTAAGATGTATTCTCATGTGACCGGCTTGGGCCATGTGCCCACTCCTGAAACAACCACCCTGGTCTGAGGGAAACAATCTGCTGTTTGATCTAAGATTGGGTCACGTGCTTTATCCCTGGAACTGAGATTAAAGCGCCACCACGAACACACAGCTGGACAATGAGAGAGAAGTGGATCCCCAAATGGAACTCCAGGGCTGTTCCCAGAAAAGGGGGAACGAATGCTGGGGGCCATCTGCTTACGAGATTCATACTAACACTAGCTCATTGGTTCTCAAAAACTACTTTCCTCACCCCATGTCTCAACCAAAAATGGTGGGATAACTTGTCAAAGCCTCCAGACGATTCTGGTATATCTCCTAGTGGGAATGTTCCTCCAATCCCACACTGAGAACCGCTGCCCTACTCAATTACCACCCAAATAGGCCCCATTGATCACGATGCAAACTGAGTCGAAATGGCTCAAACTCCATGCACAGCTGGAAAAAACAATTCATGCCATTTACTGATTCATCCAACAAATATTTAGAAGCCATCCTCTCAACTGTCTCTAATATCATTCTTGTATGTACAAGACAGGAGGGTTTGTTCACAATTCATTGCTGACTTCAAAATCTATATTACCCAAATTGTCCATCGACACAGAACAAATGAACAAAATGTGCTATATGCATTCCACGGAATATTATTCATCCTTAAAAGGAAGGAAATTCTGATACACACTGCAACATAGGTAAACCTTGAAGATCTTAAGCTAGACAAAAAATACATATTGTATGGTTCCATTTATATGAGGCCACTAGAGTTGTCAAATTCACAGAGACAGAAAGCAGAATGGTGGTTCCCAGAGGCTGGAGAGAGAGGAAAATGGGGAGTTAATGTCCAATGGGGACAGAGTTTCAGTTTGGGAAGATGAAAAAGTTCTGGAGACAGATGGTGGTGATGGTTGCACAACAAAGTGAATGATACTTTGTTAATGCCACTGAACTGTACATTTAAAAGTTGTAAAATATGAGGCTGGTCCCATAGCACAGCAGTTAACTGCCCACCTTCTGCTTAGGCAGCCCAGGGTTCACTGGTTCGGATCCCGGGTGCGGACATGGCACTGCTTGGCAAGCCATGCTGTGGTAGGCGTCCCACATATAAAGTAGAGGAAAGTGGGAACGGATGTTAGCTCAGAGCCAATCTTCCTCAGAAAAATGAGGAGGATTGGCAGCAGATGTTAGCTTAGGGCTAATCTTCCTCAAAAAAAAAAAAAGAAAGAGAAATGGTAAAATACTTTAAAATAAAAATAAATAAGATATCACTAGTGAATGTCAGTAGCAAAAAACCTGCAAAGACTTCAAAATTTTGTGTTATTTCCAGCAGAAAATAAAATAAATAATGTAGTAAGTTTAAAGAAATAAAATAGATCATCAGTGGTATGACTTAGGAAAAAGAGAGTATCAAAAAGGAAAAGGAGGATTTGAAAAAGAAGCAGATATAAAATCTAGCAATTTAAAATTGGAATTTAAAATAGAATGGTTAAAAGCAGATTATACATAACTGAGGGAGAAATTAGTGAACTTGGCAAATAATTATAAAGAATTTAACCAGAATGCAGCAGGTAGAAATAAACAGAAGAAAGATGAAAAATACAAATGGGGTTAGGAGATGAGGAAGCTGGAATGAAAAGGTCTAAGGTACGTCTGATCAAAATTTGAGAAGGAAATGTTAGAGAGAATGCAGGAGAGGAACTATTCAAAAGCATCATTCAGAGAGTTTTCTAGGTTTTAAAGAGAAAAGCATGAATTCTTCTAGTTCTGCTATGTGGGACACCACCTCAGCATGGCTTGATGATTGGAACTAGGTCGGAGCCCAGGATGCGAACTGATGAACCTCGGGCAACAGAAGTGGAGGCCGTGAACTTAACCACATCTTCTTTATCCAATCATCTATTGACAGATACCTAGGTTGTGCCCATATTTTGGCTATCATGAAGACCAATGGGCAGTGAAGAGCTGCAGAATGAAGTGGAAGTGAAAGAAGTTGCTATGAGGAAGGGAAGGGTGTGCAGGGTGAGCCTGGGGGTGCTGGATGACCCAAGGTGAAAAATAAGCACATGCTTAGTGCGTTAGCAAAACTGAGACACTGAATAAGAATGCTGCAGTGAATATGGGGGTGTAGATATCCTTCAAGATCCTGATTTCATTTCCTCTGGAAAGATCCAGAAGGGGAATTGGATCATATGGTAGTGCTATTTTTAATTTCTTGAGGAACTTCCACACAGTCTTCCATAGTGGCTGCACCAATTTACGTTCACTAACAGTACACAAGCGTTCCTCTTTTTCCACATCCTCGCCAACACATTATTTCTTGTCTTTTTGATAATGGTCATTCTGATGGGTGTGAGGTGATACCTCATTGTGGTTTTGATTTGCATTTCCCTGATGATTAGTGACCGAGCACCTTTTCATGTACCTGTTGGCTATTTGTATGTCTTCTTTGGAAAAATATCTTTTCAGGTCCTTTGCCCACATTTTAATCAAATTATTATTATGATGATTTACTACTTTTACTATTGAGTTGTATGAGTTCCATATCAATTGTGGATATTAACCCCTTATCAGATATATGATTTGCAAATATTTTCTCCCATTCCATAAGTTGCCTTTTCATTTTGTTGATGGTTTCCTTTGCTGTGCAGAAGCTGTTTAATTTGTCGTTATCTCACTTGTCTGTTTTTGCTTTTGCTGCCTATGCTTTTGGTGTCATAACAAAAAAAGTCATTGCCAAGACCGATGTCAGGGAGTGTTTTCCCAGCATTTTCTTATGGTAGTTTTACAGTTTCAGGTTTTACATTTAAATCTTTAATGAATTTACAATTAATTTTTGTGTAGTCTAAGATACGAATCCAATTTCATTCTTTCGCATGCGGGTATCCAGTTTTCCCAAAACCGTTTATTGAGGAAACTATTCTTCCCCATTGTGTGTTCTTGGCACCCTTGTCAAGTATTAGTTGAGTAAGTTTTCTTCTTGGAGGGAGAACCTTCAAGAGTGATGCACCTTCATGGCTTCCACGGCTGGTTGGCATGCTCCACGCAGATCCACTTCCCCATAAATGTTTAGAGATCTGTCCCTTCAGGGTTCCCCTAGGACTCTCTTCCTGAGAGGCAGCTAAAAGTGGAAGATTTCTAGGATGGACTGCAGCCGTTGTTGCTGTCCTCAATCCCGGCTGCAGCTAGGGCTCACTGTCTTCCTCCTCCATTATCCATTCTCAATTCCCCTCACCTTCAGATTTCATCTGTTTGTGTCAGTGCTTACCTTTTGTGCGACTCAAACTCTCATTCCCAAGGGATCTCAGACCCTGGTAACCATACTCTTCTTAGGCTGGGGTTGCGGTACTCCCCCATTCATAGTTTCAGTTGGGCAAGGAGTACCCAGAGGCACCCGAGTGGAGTTCCACAGGTTCTACCATGTCCCCATTGTGAACAGCAGCCTTTTCTTCTGCTCATCAGGGTCAATTAATGATGCCAAGGTGAGTCTGCTGTTCTTGGCTGCTGGTTTCTGGGCACAAGGAGTCTACAGTGTTCAGGTGGCAGCCATAGGTCATGGTTCAGTGGGACTTTTGCTGCAGATGGGAAATCTAACCCTGCAGAGCCCAGGGACAAGAAAGACAAAGCCCTCTCCGGTGGGTAACTGGGAATAATGGTAAGTGTGGCTTCTTCTGCTTCTTTTATCTCTTGGTTCTCAAACCTGTGTATTCTTCTTCTTGGAGATCACCAATTCACTTTGTCTGGGGCATTCTAGAAGGTGGCAGCCCACTCTCACTGAGGATCCCCCCTTTGAGCTGGCAGTCCAGAATTTATCCTCCTGTCTCTCAAGCATATGTATCTTGCCAAGGCCACTAGCATGCTGGCCATCTATTGCTCATCCTGCCTGTTCAATGTGATATCATTGATGTGATGTGGTTCTCAATTGGGAATGATTTTCCCCCACAAGGGACATTAACAATATCTAGAGACATTTTGGTTATCACAACAGGGAGGTGGGTACCACTGGCATGTGGTAGGTAGAGGCCAGGGATGCTGCTAAACATCCTACAATGCACAGGACAGCCCCCTAAAGAATTGTCTGGCCCAATATGTCAATAGTGCCGAGGTTGCAAGACCTTGATGCAATGGATCAATGTGATATATTGCAAGATGTCCAGATGGTCCAAATCTCTTTGGATCAGAGAGCAGGAGAGGTAACTCCTAGGGAAGTCGTTTTCCCTTTTTTCACAGTGTGTCTATCTTGCTAATGCAGTAAGCGTGTGCTTATTTTTCACCTTGGGTCATCCAGCACCCCCAGACTCACCCTGCACAGCCTTCCCTTCCTCATAGCAACTTCTTTCATGTCCACTTGATTCTATTTTTGCACTGAGAAAGACATAGTGAAGAATATGGCTTATTTTTCCCCCTCTGGTGAGAAAGATTTGCTCTGAGCTGACATCTGTTGCCAGTCTTCCCCCCTTTTTTTTTGCTTAAGGAAGATTAGCCCTGAGCTAACATCTGTGCCAGTCTTGCTCTATTTTGTATGTGGGTCAGTGCCACAGCATGGCTTGACAAGTGGTCTAGATCTGCACCAGAGATCAGAACCTGCAAACCTGGGCTGCCAAAGTGGAGCACACCGGACTTAATCACTGGACCACGGGGCCGGCCCTGAAGAGTATGGCTTTTGTGGTGAATTTAGCTTAAAGAGTCAAAGAAAAAAAGTTTTCTGATTACAAAAAGACAGAAAATCTGAAAAAGTCCTCATCTTCCTGTCCCATCATTACGATGGTTTGTGTCATGGACCCATTGGTCCAGCCACTCCCGTGGGCATAGTGTTATCCTCCCTAACAGACTAAGGCATCAGCATGTCTCACCCCCAATTTTCCCGTGAGAGACAATGAGATGCTAACAAGAAACGTCTGGGGGCTGGCCCTGGGGCCCAGTGGTTGAGTTCACGGCCTCCACTTCTGTGGCCCGAGGTTCATCAGTTCAGATCCTGGGCTCCAACCTAGCTCCAATCATCAAGCCATGCTGAGGTGGTGTCCCACATAGCAGAACTAGAAGGACCTACAGCTAGAATATACAACTATGTACTGGGGGGCTTCAGAGAAGAAAAGAAAGGAAGATTGGCAACAGATGTTAGGTCAGGGCCAATCTATAAAAACAGAAAGAAAGAAACCTCCGTGGCTTTAACAATTGCATTGATCTCTGAGAACAGACACAGGATGGACTCATTTGACTGTTGGTGTAAAGTCTAGCTGTGAGCAACATGACGCATTTCTCTCTTCAGCTACAAGCCTTTCCTGTTTCTTGCTTTCCCCTTAATGCTGTCCTCACATATGTTGGTGGGTGGTAGTGTGGCAGCCCTGTGTTTCCTGACCCCTAGGTTATGGGACAGTGTGTAGGCTAGTTTAAAGGGGTCAAGCCTGGGCCAAGGAAGTAATTTGTCCGTTGTCTTTCATAAGGCTGCAGTAACCTGAAGTTTACAGTGAGGTCATTTGGACATAGTCATGAATGTTTTCTTAGCTTTCACTCCACCTGCTATTGCAGCACTCCAGACCCCCAACAAGTTCTTGTTTTCCTTGGATATATTTCTGAGGTTCCCCAGAGGATGAATTATGTTAGCTCCTGAAAATTTCTTTCACCTGCTATGTGGTATTTACCATGCTTTTCCTGATATGGATCCTTCTCTGCTGGGTACTGCCTACAAGTCACCACTGATTACCAGGCATGATTCTCAATCTTAATGGTCGTCAAGTCTCAGGTTGTCAGCCTCCAGGTATACTGGGTACTGGAGCATCCACCAAACTCCTCTGGTGTTTCTTCTGAGTGTGTCTTGTAGGTACCACTATTGGCTCTGCGGGCCATGCATCTCTTTCCTCCCTGGGTTTACCACCTTGGAAATGGTGCCACACTCCATCACGGTGCCCGAACCAGGAACCTTGATTTATCCCTCCCATAAAAAACACAAATTGTGGATTATAATGGCTTTGTATCTCTCCAGAGCATTCACTCCTCACCCCCATCTCCACCCCATTCATGGTCACCATGATTTCTGGTCTGGATTGTTGCAACTGTTTCCTGGGACTGAACTTGTTTCAAGGCTTGCTGCTCTCTAATTGCCCCTCATGCTGCAACCAGAATGCTATTTATAGGGCTTAAATATAATTATGAGGTGATATAGTTGAAATGGCAGAGTAAAGACCTCCAAAAATCTTTAGCTTTACAAAAACAAGGAATACTTTCAAAAATGGTCAGAATCAACGTTTTCAGAATGCTGGATGTTAACCAAAGGCTTGGAGGGATGTGATTTTCAGAGTTGCAACATTCTGTTACTTAAAATGTCCAGTATTCAACAAAATATTACTGAACAGGCAAAGAAAAAGAATGTATGATGCCTATACAGGAAAAAAAGCTATGCAGAAGCTTTTTAGTTTGATAGGGTCTCACTTCCCTATTTTTGCTGAGGATAGAGAGAAAAAAGAACGAAGAAAAATAAGCAGATCATCAGAGACCCATGGAACGTCATCGACATACTGACATACACATAAAGGGAACCCCAGAGCAGAACACAGAGAGACGAGAGAGAAAGAGGCAGGAAGAGTATTTGAAGAAATAATGGCCGCACACTTCCAAAATTTGAGGAAAAACATTAATTCACATATCTAAGAAACTCCATGAACTTTAAGTAGGATAAATCCAAAGAGACCCACACCTGGACATAGCATCCTCAAACTATCAAAAGACAAAGATAAAGAGAGAATCTTGAAAACAGTGAGAAGTGACTTATGTACAAGAGATCCTCAACAAGATTAACAGCTGATTTCTCATCAAAAGACATGGAAGCCAGTGGTCCATAGGATGATACATTCAAAGTGCTGAAAGAAAGACTGTCAACCCTAAATTCTTCAAAAATGAAGAAATCTAAAACATCCCCAGATGAAGAGAAACTGAAAGAACTTGTTGCTTGCAGATCTACCTTACGAGAAATACTAAAGGGAGTCCTTCAGGCTGAAATGAAAGAACACTAAACAGTAACTCACATCCACAGGAAGAAATAAAGAGTACCTTATACACATGCAATTTATATGATATTAGCAGCACAAAGCTGGGGAAGAGAGAACAGAGTGATATAACAGTAATGTTTTGTATACTATTTAAATTAAGTTGGAATGAATCTGAAATAGATTGTTATAAATTAAGATGTAAATTTTAATCCCAAGGGCAGCCCCTAAAATGATGTAAAAAGATAACATTTACAATATAGTAAAAGAAATGACAAGGGTGTTAAAATAGTACACTAGAAAATATCTATTTAACACAAAATAGGTCAGTAAGAGAGGAATAAAAAAGACATTAGATATATAGAAAACAAATATTCTATAGGTGTCCACCCAAAAAGAGCAAAATGCACATTCTTCTAAGGGGTCTTGGAATATTATCCAGGATAGACTATATGCTAAGCCATAAAATAAGTCTCAATAAATTTAAAAAGATTGACATAATACAAAGTGTGTTCTACCACAATGGGTCAAAATGAGAAAACAATATCAGAAGGCAATTTATAAAATTCACAAATATGTGGAAATTAAATGGCACACTCCCAAATACAGCAGTCCCCCTTATCTGCAGTTTCACTTTCCACATTCCAGTTACCCGAGGTCAACCGTGGTCTGAAAATATTAAATGGAAAATTCCAGAAATGATCAATTCATAAATTGTAAATGGCAGTGCCATTTTGAGTAGCACAATGGAATCTCACACCATCCTGCTTCATTCCGCATGGGACATGAATCATCCCTTTGTTGTATCCCCAACCATCAACATCATCTCCTCCTCATATCTGACCATCAACATTGTCATGGCTCCATCATTGTCCTTCTGACTTATCATCAGAAGGTTGATAGTAGCCTAATTCTACCTCGCAATTCCTACATCATTGACCTCACTTCATCTTAACATTTAGGCATTTCATCATCTCACATCATTACAAGAAGAGTGAGTGCTATTCAATAAGATATTTTGAGAGAGAGCGAGAGAGAGACCACATCCACATAACTTTTATTACAATAGTTATAATTGTTCTACTTTATTATTAGTTATTGTTGTTAATCTCCTCCTGTGCCTAATTTATAAATTAAACTTTATCATAAGTCTGTATGTATAGGAAAACTCAGTATATATAGGGGTTGGTACTATCCACAGTTTCAGGCATCCACTGGGGGTCTTGGAATGTATCCCTCATGGGTAAGTGGATAAGAGGGGACCACTGTGACCAGTGGACCAAAGAAGAAATCACAAGAGAATTGGGAAACTACTTTGAGATGAATGAAAATGAAAACACAACATACCAAAACGTATGAGATGCAGCTGACATAATGCTTAGAGGCTAATTTAAAGCTGTGAAAGCTTTTATTAAAAAGAAGAAAGATCTCAAATCAGTAACGTAACCTTCCATCTTAAGACACCAGAAAGAGAAGAGCAACTGAAAACAAAGCAACAGGAAGTAAGGAAATAATAAAGATGAGAACAGACACAAGTGAAATAGACAATAGAAAAGCAAATGAGTGAAACTCAAAGTTGTCCTTTGGAAAAAAATTGACAGACATTTAGCTCATCTGACCATGAAATAGAAAGAAGGCTAAAATTATTAAAATCAGAAATGAAAAAGGGTACAGTGCTGCTGATCTTACAGAAATAAAAAGGACCTTAGGAAATACTAAGAACAACTGGATGCCAAGAAACTAGATAACTTGGATGAAATGGATAAATTCCTAGAAAGACACCAACTACTGAAAGTGACTCAAGAAGAAATAATATCTGAATATATCTACAGCCTTTCGGTAAGGAGATTCAATTAGTAATTTAAAAAACTGGCCCCAAAGAGAAGCCCAGTACGTAATGTCTTCACTGATGAATTCTGCTAAACATTTAAGGAAGAATTAACACCAGTAATTCACAAACACTTTTAATTTGTGTGTGTGTGTGTGTGTGAGGAAGATTCACCCTGAGCTAACATCTCTTGCCAATCCTTCTCTCTTTTTGCTTGAGGAAGATTAGCCCTGAGCTAACATTGGTGCCAATCTTCCTCTACTTTGTATGTGGGATGCCTCCACAGCATGGTGGATGAGTGGAGTGGGTCCACACCTGGGATCTGAACCTGCAAACCCCGGTCCACTGAAGCAGGGTACATGGAACTTTACCCACTCGGCCATGGGGCCGGCCCCCACAAACACTTTACAAAATATGAGAGGTACAGTACTTCACCATTTATTCTATGAGGTCAGTACTATCTAGACAAAGATATTACAAGAAAACTACAGATCAATATCCTTTATAAATATGGATATAGAAATCGTCAACAAATACTAGCAAATCGAATACAGCAACTTATGAAAAGAAGTATATGCCATGAGAAGCATGTAACATATATAAATATAGATTCTTGGGATTTATCCCGGGAATGACAGATTGGTTCAATATATAAATATCAATCATTGTATTACACCATATTAATAGAATGAAGGAGAAAATCACATGATCATCTGAATAGATGCAGAAAAAAAACATGTAACAAAATCCAACACCCATTTATGACAAAAACAATCGACAAACTAGGAAGAACTATAATAATCATGATGTTCTCCAGCTTATTATCGTTTATGCTGTCAACTGTCCTCGCAAGTTCTAGACTCCTTGGTATTTTAAGTGAGGCTCTTCGTATTGAGGCATCCATTGAAATCTCCACTCATCGATCACTATGCTTACTCAGATAGTCACCCCCAAGGGTCCTGCCCTCCTGCCTGCATTGCTTCCGACAGCAGCTCTCCCCACCTCTGCCAGTTCCCTCCTCCCCAGGCATACACACATGCTCTGGATGGCTACTCCAACTCATCATTTGGGTTTAAGGATTCACCTTCAATCTCACATTCTTAAGGAAAGTTTTCAGACCCACCTAAGGCTGACTTAAGTGCCCCTCCTGTATAATTCGATCACGTTCTCTGCATACACAGGCCAAGTGCTTCTATTTCTTGTCTATATCCCCAGATACATCGTAGAAACCTTGGTGACAGAAGACTCCTTGTTGTTAAATTATATCTCAATGTGTGATATGTCCAAGGCCCTCAATTTATAATTTTTCACTCATAGTTCAGTTGAGTATCCCCTACTTCTTGAAGAATTGGTGAAATTTGGTCCAAGTAATTACATAGTATGGAAGAGTTCCAAATCCTTCTTACTATTTGTAAGGGTTCCCTTTACTTCTTCCTCAGCCTTTTCTCTGTTTCCTCAGTCCTATGAAATTGCGTACTGTTTCTACTTCAGCCTATGACTGTAAAAGCCTCAAATGCAGTGTTTTTACTATTTTTTTTTTAAACTGATTGAAATGAAAGGATCACCCACCAACTGGGGAAAATTATTTGCAAGTCATATATCCAACAAAGGGTTAATGTCCGTACTATATAAAGAACTCACACAACTCAACAACAAAAAATCAAATAACCCGACCAAAAAATGAGCAGGGGATATGAATACACGTTTCTCCAAAGAAATATAAGGATGGCAAATAGACACATGAAGAGATGCTCATCATCACTGATCATCAGGGAAATGCAAATCAAAACTACACTAAGATACCACCTTACACTTTTTCGAGTGGCTATAATAACCAAGACAAAAAATAACAAGTGTTGGAGAGGTTGTGGAGCAAAAGGAACCCTCATACATTGTTAGCGGGAATGCAAACTGGTGCAGCCACTATGGAAAACAGTATGGCGAGTTCTCAAAAAATTAACAATAGAAATACCATATCACCCAGCCATCCCTCTGCTGGGTATTTATCCAAAGAACTTGAAATCAGCAATTCAAAGAGACTTATGCAGCCCTATGTTCATTGCAGCATTGTTCACCATAGCCAACACGTGGAAGCAACCCAAGTGCCCAATGACTGATGATTGGATAAAGAAGATGTGGTGCATATATACAAAGGAATACAACTCAGCCATTAAAAATGACAAAATTCTCTCATTCACAACATCGATGGACCTTGAGGGAATTATGTCAAGCAAAATAAGCCAGATAGAGAAAGACAAATACTGCATGATTCCACTCATATGTGGAAGATAAACAAACACATGGACAAAGAGAACAGATTAGTGGCTACCAGGGGGAAGAGGGGTGGGGAGTGGGCACAAAGGGTGAAGGGACACACATATAAGACGACTACCAATAATAATGATGAAGTGAAATTTCACAATGTTGTAAATTATCATAACCTCAATTAAAACACTGCAAAAAAAAAACCCAAAACTGGTATTCACACAATATTACTCATAATCACCTTTTTCTTTCTTTTTCCAGGTTTATAAACTTTTCCGGAGATTCTACAGAGTACAGGAGTCAGCACCAGACTTTTTCTCCCTTTCTGATCACTCTCTTCTCTTTGTTTTCCCCTCATTTAAAATTTTTTTAAGATGTTTTTATTTGTGGGGCTGGCCCCGTGGCCGAGTGGTTAAGTTCGCGCGCTCCGCTGCAGACAGCCCAGTGTTTCGTTAGTTCGAATCCTGGGCGCGGACATGGCACTGCTCATCAGACCACGCTGAGGCAGCGTCCCACATGCTACAACTAGAAGAACCCACAACGAAGAATACACAACTATGTACCGGGGGGCTTTGGGGAGAAAAAGGAAAAAATAAAATCTTTAAAAAAAAAAAAAAAAAAAAAAAAAAAAAAAGATGTTTTTATTTGTGTACACGAGATCCTGTCCCTTAGTGGATAATAATGGCATCTCTCTTAGTCTGTCAAACTTTGGTTAAAAACAAAGCAAAACCTTACTCTCCCATCCTTTCCACATTATATTGAAAGGTAGGAAAAGTCAATTTAACAAACATTTAAAAATTTCCCAAATATTCAGAATTTTGAATAAATTACAGATGAACATCAAGGTCGGACCAGAGAATGTCAGGGTCTCCATCAGGTTTAACAAAAAGATATATTTGTACTTATTTCTAGTATCTAACTTGTTTCCTAGGACTATTTAAAGATTTTATTTTTCCTTTTTTCTCCCCAAAGCCCAATGGTACATAGTTGTATATTTTTCATTGTGGGTCCTTCTAGTTGTGGCATGTGGGATGCCACCTCCACATGGCTTGATGAGCAGTGCCATGTCCACGCCCAGGATCTCAGGATCTGAACCGGGGAAACCCTGGGCCACCGAAGTGCAGCGCGCAAACCCAACCGCTCAGCCACGGGGCCAGCCCCATTTCTAGGACTATTTAAAAGACTCAATTCTAAATCTTCCAGCTCCTGGAGAGGGGTTATCTCTTTTGCCTTTTCTCCCTCTGGCTGTTCCAGCTGTTTGCTACCTGCTGCTTGTTATCTCAGTGGCTGGGTTGCTTTCCATTTCTTTTTTAGGTTCTTGATTTTTTCCCCTCTATCTCATGCTGGGTCTCATGTTGCTGAGAGAAGATGTTTTGGGGTGTGCTTCCTGTTTGGCACTTTTAGTCTCATCCTTCCTTTGTTTTTCAGTGGATGTTTTTGATAACAGCTTATTCATTTGCCCTTGTGATTTCATCCTCTGAGGTGGCTTCTCATGCAGCTTGAGATCAGTGACTTGTTTGTTTCTTACAGCTGGAGTTCTAAAACTCATTCCAATATTGGCTCTCACTGGGCACTTCACTCTACAACTGCTCAAGAAGTTACTGATTTCACTAGAAATACTACATCTGAAAATTTCTGCTAAGAAAGTGGTCATATCTCTGCATTCGATGGCACATTATTCTTGTGCAGAAAAAGCTAGTATAATGCAAAATCTTGTACCTGTTACTATCACATAACCTGGCAGCACACGTAGCAGTTACATTGCACTCCTCCTCATGTGGGCATCCAGCAAAGTATGTTAGATATATTAGATGTAATATATTAGATATATTAGATCATATCATGTGCAAACAGAGACAATTTTACTTCTTGCTTTCTGACTTGAATGCCTTTTATTTCTTTTTCCTGCCTAATTGCTCTGGCTGGGACTTCCAGTACTATGTTGAACAGAAGTGAGAGTGGCCATATTTGTGTTACTCCAATTAGAGGAAAAGCTTTCAACTTTTCACCATTGAGTATGATGTTAGCTGTGGGCTTGTCAGATATGGCCTTTATTATGTTGAGGGAAGTTCTTTTTATATTAACTTTATTGGGAGTCTTTATCATGAAAGGATGTTGTACTTTTGTCGATTGCTTTTCAGCATCTGTTAAGTTGATCATGTGATTTTTATCTTTAGTTCCGTTAATGTGGTGTATCACATTGTTTGATTTGCATATGTTGAACCATCCTTGCATCTCATGGATAAATCCCACTTGATTGTGGTGTATGAACCTTTTAATGAACAGTTGAATTTTGTTTACTAATATTTTGTTGAGGATTTTTGCATCTATATTCATCAGGGATATGGCTTTGTAGTTTTCTTTTCTTGTAGTGTCTTTGTCTGGTTTTGATGTCAGGGTTATTCTGGCCTCATAAGATGAGTTTGGAAGTGTTCCCTCCTCTTCAATTTTTGGAAGACCTTGAGAAGAATTGGTATTAATTTTTATTTAAATGTTTGGTAGAATTCACCAGTGAACCTATATGGTATTGGCTTTTCTTTGTTGGGAGGTTTTTGATTACTGCTTCCGTCTCCTTACTTGTTATTGGTCTGTTCAGATTTTCTATTTCATTATGATTCAGTCTTTGTTACTTGTATATTTCTAAGAATTTCTCCTTTTTTTTTTTAGTTTATCTACTTGATGGCATATAATTGTTCATAGTAGTCTCTTATGATCCTTTGTATTTCTCTGGTCTCATTTGTAATGTTTCCTCTTTCATTTCTAATTTTATTTATATGTATTATTTTTTAATTCATCTAGCTAAAAGTTTGTCAATTTTGCTTATCTTTTCAAAAAAAAAGCCACTCTTAGTTTTGTTGATCTTTTCTATTATACTTCTAGTTTGTATTTTACCTCTGCTCTGTGCCATTTCCTTCATTCTACCAACTTTAGGCTTAGTTTGTTCCTCTTTTTCTGCTTTGTTGAGGTGTAAAGTTAAGTTGTTTATCTGAGATCTTTCTCTTTTTTTATGTAGGCATTTATCACTAAAACATTCCCTTTTAGAATCGCCTTTGCTGCATTCCATAAGTTTTTGTATATTGTGTTTCCATTTCTGTTCATTTCAAAATATTTTTTATTTCTCTTTTGACTTCTTCCTTGACCCACTGGTTGATCGGGAGTGTACTGTTTAATTTTCATGTTTGTGTGAATTTTCTCATTTTCCTCCTATTACTGATTTTTAGTTCCATAGTATTGTGGTCAGAAAAGACACTCATTGTGTTTTCAATCTTTTTAAATTTGCTAAGACTTGTGTTGTGACTTACCATATGATCTATGATGGAGAATGTTCCATGTGTGCCTGGGAAGAATGTGTATTCTGTTGTTTTTTACAATAACCAAGAGGTGGAAGCAACCTAAATGTCTATTGATGGAGGAATGGACAAAGAAAATGTGATATATATATATTTACACACACATGCACACAGTGGAATATTATTCAGTAATAAAAAAGAGGGAAATCCTGTCAACGCTACAACATATGATGAACCTTGAAGACATTGTGCTAAGTGAAGTAAGCCAGTCACAGAGGACAAATACTGCATTTTCTACTTATATGAGGCATCTAAAGTAGTCAAGTTCACAGAAACAATAAGTAGGATGGTGGGTGCCAGGGGCTGGGGGAAGGGAGACATGGGAGCTGCTGTTCAATGGACTGAGCGTTTCAGTCGCGCAAGGTGAAGAAGTTCGAGAGATCTGCTGTGCATTGTGCTTACAGTTAACGATGCTGGACCGCGCTCTTAAAAGCTGCTAAGAGGGTATGTCTGATGTTATGTGTTTCTACAATAAAAGACTATGAAGAAGCAAATATTAAGAGATCTTGGCTTTACCTTGTCCACTTGAGTCTCCCACAGTCCTCTAAAATTAACCACTTTCTTTCTTGGATATACTTACAGTGTTTCTTTCTGCAAATATAAGCAAGTCTGAGTACATAATCTAAACTTATTCTTTTTCTGCATGAAAGGTAGCATACTATTTCTATGGCTCTATATCTTGTTCTTTTCACTTAACAACACACCGTGGGCGTTTTCCACATTGGCACGTAGAGAGCCTCCTTATTTGTTCTGTCCCGCTGCACAGTAGTCTTTTGTGTAGCTATACCCGAGTTTCTTTTTCACCTGTCCCAGTTGATGGTCATTTGGGGTTCTTCCAACCTTTGCTGTGTCAAACAATGTTGCATTGTCTGCTACACATGGGTTGTGCCATCCTGTGTTTCGGCTAATGAAGTATGAAGGCAGCTGTCTGTTTCATACTTTTGGGTCTTGAACACCTAATGGGGAGTAATCATGTCTAAGTGCAGTTTGATATGCATTTCTGTCCATATGAGTGAGATTAAGCGTGTTTTCCTATGTTCGATATCAGTTTTTTTCTGTTAATTCTCTTCATATCCTTTGTCCATTTTTTACAATGGGTTGCTGGTCTTTTCATTTCAATTTCCTGGGAACTCTCCATATTAGAGAGATTAGTCATTTGTCTATCATGTGAGTTACAAATATTATTGTCTAGTTTGTCATTCATATTTTACTTTGTTTTGTTATATAGATGTATATCACTATTATGTAGGCAAATTAATCAACCACATTTATTTGTGTGTTCTGGCTTTTGAGTCATAGTTAGAAAGACCTTCCACATGTGTAGTGTATAGTGGAATACTTTTCTGTTTCCTTCTAGAACTTTTGAGGTTTCCTTTTTTCTAACATTTAAACCTTTTATTCATTTGTAATTTATCCTGGGGTTTATCAAGCATTTATCCTGCCTTTCCTGCATGAACTACTTCACGTTACTAAATAAGTGAAGAGGGTAAGAATATCCTAATAGAAATATTCTAGCCACTAAAGGAAAAACAAATATTAGAATAGACTATCACCATTTTGAAATACCTATTAAGTAATACATCTATGCAATGATCATCAATGAGTGCTAACATAAAAAGGGCCCCCTGACGGCAACATAAAACACCAACTAAGAGTAAAATTGTGAAAAAAAATAAGCTTGATTCCTATCTGTCTGATCAAATCAACCACCACTAACTTCCATTTTAAGAAAAGTATGAGATAGAGGAATACATTAAATGATATCATGAGGATGCGAGCAGCAAAGTTCAGAATGTGGGAAAGTCAATAGTACAAATGTCTAGTGTCTTTGATAAACACTTTGCAAGACAAGAAATGAGGGAGGATCTTCTGTTTCTGGCCGTGATGGAGTAACGAGGATTGTTACTTACCCTCCTCCCATAGACAACCGGGAAACTATGTATATGTAATATATTAAAACTACTGTTTCCAGACATTGAACAACAGGCTGCTCAGGAGTGATCTGTAAGATGGCTCAGGTGGATGGAAATAAAAGTGGATGACAAGTGGGATCTCGACAACAAAATGACAGGCCAAAAATAGTAAATAGATGGGTAAATATAAAAGATTCTTTTTATTATTTAAAAATTTCTTCAAAAGATAACTGACTCTTGAAAGCAAAATAAGAATATATTGTTGTTTCTATTTTGTGTGAATGTCAAATTTATAACACCAATAACGCAGAAGATAGGATGGAGGAAGTAGAAGTGTAATGTTATGAAGATCTTACAGAGTATGTGAAGTGATGTGACATTCACTGGAGGTAGAATACAATAAGTTAAAAGTGCACATTGTAAATTGTGGAGAAACCACTAAGAAAATAAAAGGAGGTGCAGCTAATAAAGCGGTAATGGAAATAAAATGGAATCTTAAAAAATCACCAGAAAAAACAAACAGATGAAACAAATAGAAACAAATCGCAAGATAGTGAATTTTAACACAATGCTGATAACCATACTAGATGTAAATTGTCTAAACTTTCAAATTATAAGACAGATTGTCAGACTGGATAAAAAAGCAACACCCAAATGCATGCTTTCTAAAGAAATTCCCACTGTAAATACAAAGACCCAGAGAGATTAAAGTAGGAGAATAAAAAGATACCGTGCAGAGATCAAGCACATGAAACCGGCAGTGGCTATACGAATCTCAGACGAAGCAGGGTCAGAACCACACCATCTCCACACCAGGGATAGGGAAGGACCTTTGATAATGACAGATAGGTTAATTCATGCGCAGGACAAAATAATGCTCAATGTGCATCACCTCCTAAGTAACAGACCTTTAGAAAAACAAGAGAATTTCAAAATTCAAGAGGCAAAACTGAGAGAAATGATGCAGAAATAGACAAATCCACAGTTACAGTTGGAGATTTCAACACTCCTTTCTCAATAAGGTGTATTTCCTTTTTTTCTTAAGATTGAACACAGACAAGGGAAGAGAAATTATGTTTCCTTATTCAGATTTCTTGCCTCCAAACTCTGACTTGTGGTTTCATTTCCATATTTACCACAATGTCATCATTGGGTGGGTGGGGTGGGGGCTCAAGAGGGGCACGGAGGGACAGAAGGAGGATGAACTATAAGACGTGGATTATGGTTCCAGATCCAGCACAGTGGGCGGCTTAGTGTACGTCATCTAAGCTTCCCGGGCCTCAGTTTCTCCTTTTGTCAGAAAAAGATAGCAGTCCCTCCCCTGTCTGCAAGTAAAGCTGGAGTCCCTGAAATCACTACCAGCGGACCGAGGAGCACGCTGCTCGCAGTGCCTCAGGGATCTGACCCATGGTGTTCCCAGTGTTCTGTGAGGCGATTCTCAGCATAGCCTGGAAGATATCTACCACTGACCAGGTAGTCGCTTTCATAACTTTCACCAAGTGGCCACGTTATACTAGTTGCAGCTGATCATGCCCACGGGGTTAGCTATGCTGTAACTGGTGGGCAGAAGCTGGCCAAGGGCGAGTAGAGACTGAATTTGCTGCTTCTTGAGTAAAGTCATCCGCACTCATAGTAGAAAAGGAGTGGGTGAGTGGTGGAGCCAGGAGACAGACGTGTGGTAGGGAGAATATGATCCCCTCCTTTCTTCAACAACAAAGGAGACTGGCTTCAGCCGTGGGGAGAAAGAAAGGAGAAATGGCCATTTACCCCTTACTTTTCCATCTTCTGTGACCGTGTCATGAGTGTTTCCCAAGACCAGAAAAGTCCCTTTCCAGACGTAGAACTGGACAGCGGACGGAAAACAACAAGGCCTGTCTCAGATTCTGATGATTGTTTAGAGTCACGATGCTGCTATGGGGCAGTGAAGACATTTCTGGTGTCTTTCTGCTAGCGATTTCTAGCTTGACTCCACCGTGGGTAGAGAGCATATTCTGTATGATTTCAATTCTTGTAAACTTGTTGAGGTTTGTTGTCCCCACCCACCCACACCTATGCATGACCTGCCATTTCATCTCCCAACAACATGTAATTATAGCGTTAACTATAGGGAATCACAGGGTTAACTAGAGGGAATCACAACGTGGAGGAGGGGCAGTTTCCTAGGGCTGCCGTAACCGAGTACAACAAACTGAGTGGCTTATAACGAGAGAAATTTGTTCTCTCACAGTTCTGGAGGCCAGAAGTCCAAAATTAAGGTGTTGGCAGGGCCATGCTCTCCCTGGGGGCTGTAGGAGAGGGTCCTTTCTTGCCTCTTCAGCCTCTGGTGACCCCACGTGTTCCTTGGCTTGTGGCAGTAGAACTGCAATCTCTGCCTCTATCTTCACATGACTGTCTTCCCTCTGGGGTGTGTGTGTGTGTGTGTGTGTCCCAATTCCCCTCTTCTGAGATACGTACCAGTTATAATGGATCAAGGCTCACCCTAATGGCACTATCTTAACAATGAAATCTACAAAGACCTTATTTCCAAGTAATGTCACATTCGTCACAGTCAGAGGTTGGGGGTTAGGACCTCAAGATTTCTTTTCTAGGGGGACAAAATTCAACCCAGAAGAGGGGAGGAAAGCTTAAAAAGTGAAGCTGAATATAAATGTTTACAAACAAGCTAAAACCCTTTTAAGGACACTCTCATGAGCTCACTCCAGTTTCTGCACATTTCATATAGATGGAATCATACCTTCTGTGGTCTTTGGTGTCTGACTTCTTTCACTTAGTATAATGCTTTCAAGGTTCATTCATGCTGTACCATGTATCCGTACTCCATTCCTTTTTATGGCTAAATAATATTCCATTGGATGATATACCTTATTTTGTTTACCCATTCATCAGTTGATGTAAATTTGGGTTGCTTCCACTTTTTCAGCTATTATGAAAAATACTATTTTACCATTCACGTGGAAGTTTTGTAAGAACATATGTTTTCAGTTCTCTTGGATCTGAACCTAAGAGTGGAATTACTGATTCACATGGTAACTCCACAGTTAACTTTTCGAGAAAGAGCCACTCTGTTTTCCACAGTGGCTGCAGCATTTCACATCCTCACCAGCAATGTATACAGGTTCAATCTCTCCACATCCCCACTGGTATTTGTTATTTTTTCTTTCCTTGCTTCCTTCCTTCCTTCCTTCCTCCCTCCCTCCCTCCCTCCCTCCCTCCCTTCCTTCTCTCTCTTTTTTTTAAATGATAACCATCCCAGTGACTATGAAGTGGTATCTTTTTTGGTTTTGATTTGCCTTTCCCTAATGACTAAAGGTGTTGAGCATCTTTTCATGTGTTTATTGGCCATTTGTATATCTTCTTTGGAGATACATCTATTCAAATCTTTTGTCCACTTTAAAATTGGGTTATTTCTATTTTTATTGTGGAGTTATAAGAGTTCTTTATATATTTTGGATACTACATCTTTATCAGATATATGATTTGTAAATATTTTCTCCCTTTCTGTGGGTTGTCTTTTTACTTTTTTTGATGGTGTTCTTTGATGGGCAGAAGTTTTCAATTCCAGTGAAATCCAGTTTATCTATTTTTCTTTGGTTGGTTGTGATTTCGGTGTCATATATTAGAAACTATTGTTTAATCCATGGTCATGAAGATTTACATCTACGTTTTCTTTTAAGAGTCTTATAGTTTTAACTCTTATAGTTAGCTCTTTGATCCATTGTCTGTATAGTCATGCTGCATAATGACGTTTCAGTCAACAAGGGACCACATATATGACAGTGGTCCTATAAGATTAGCACCATCGAGCCTAGGTATGTAGTAGGCTATACCATCTAGGTTTGTGTAAATGCCCTCTATGATGTTCACACAATGAGGAAATCACCTAATGACCCATTTCTTAGAATATATCCCCATTGTTAAGCGACCAGTGACTGTACTAATATTTGTGTATAGTGTGAGCCAGGGATCCAAATTCATCATTTTGCATGTGGATAGCCAGTTATTCCAACACTACATGTTATTTTTATCCATTAATTTGTTTCAGATACTTTTTATGGCATCCTTGATCCTTTTCCATATATCCCACATATACATAGACAGCCGTCCTAACACACTGCCTGCAACCATACTCTCTTCCCCGGTGTGTCCTGGATCGCAGCCTTAGTGGGGTGTGCCTTCCCTGTGGGGTCCCTGGAGTGGTCCTTCCCACACTCCCAGAAGTTCAGTCACCGTCTCTGGAAATTCCCTGGGCTCCGTTCCTCCCCAGCTGAAGAGCAAAAACGGAATTAAAACCCTCCGTTGCTCACATGGGACACTTTGCCATCCTTTTTCATCTTTATTTTCACCAGTCACCATCCCCTTCTCAACAGAGTGAAAATGGCAGAGGTTTTCTCTGTTTGTCCATCACAAGAGTACACTGAAAAGTGAACAAGACCAAAATCACGGTTCCCTATCACGGCCTCTCCTGGGATCTGTGCACAAACCCTTAATCCAGAATGACCTGTGCAGGTGAGGAAATTTCAAGTCTCAGCATTTGGCTCTGGCGTTCCTCCTGTTGGTGTTTGCAAAGGCTTCCATGAATGGCTTGTGGGCCTCTCGCTCGAAGATGTGCTCAGCTGTTACAGATTACCTTCCGTTTGTATGTGTTTCTTTAGTGATCTGAGGTCATCAGTAACCTGAGATTCTCTGGCTGTGAAGGCAATGGGTGGAGGATGCTACAGGGAAGAGATCTGGAATTACACAGCAGTACCCCAGATGTGCTTGACTGGGTGCGACGGTGGTGGTGTTGGGGACAAAGCGAGTATGAGTGGAGAGATGGGGAGGCACAGTTAGGACTGAGCACATAGGCTAACCCGGCTCACATCACCTAGACCAGAGAGCTGACTTCCCCAGATACGCATGGGACAGAAGGAGATGACTCCATACTCACCACCTTAGCACCAGTTCTCAGCCGACAAAGACCTGTTTGCCCTTATTTTGGCATTGAAATAAAAGAAAAATTTCTGACCTCTTACATTCTTTTATTTATCCCTGAGTTGAAAAGCATATCCTTACCCTGTGAGAGTGTAGGCTAGTGAGAAAACTCCGCTTCAGAAGCAGACTCTCTGCAGGGTCTCAGTGGCTCCTGGGCAATCGAGTCTCTAGTCACACGTAGTTTCCTCGGACTTGTGGAATCGTCTGCCATCAAGCTGCTGAGGAGTCTGAAGGAGGACGCACCGGGAATCATTCTGCCACCGGTACAGACGGGCGGTTCTACTCCAAGCTGCTGACTTCTTAGGATCACACACCCGAAGGTGTGTGCGGTGTGCGTCTGCACTGGGGTGCATGGATTTTGCAGATAGGGTTAGGGACGGCAGAGTAGTGTCCTTGTTCAATGGGCATATGAGGCAGATGAGCAAACATCTACAAATACTGCTTTCCTCTGACACAACGTGATGTCGGTACACTTATTTATTCAGTTCAGAGTCAATTCGAATAAGCGATTTGTCCTGAGGCTCTGTGTTGGCTCTCGCCCTGGTCCTGTGGGGACTCCAGGGGATGAGAGGACAAGCGTTCCTCATCTGCTTTCAGAGCAAAGCCAATTCCATGAAGGGAAGGGCAGCCTGGGGTCAGGGCGAAGTAAGCTAAAGCAACAAGAGCTGTTTGTCTTCAGTGAGAGGAGAGCTCAGAGAGAGCCAGGTCCCATGCGACGGTCTGGGGAGGGACGTGGGACCTGGCAGGACTCTGAAGCTGTTAGATGAGGGCGAGGTGGGGGAAGGAAGGAGGGCCTGTGAGCACTGAAGGCACAGAACACCAGGCACGAATGTGCTCATCAGTGGATGGGTCAAGGCCTCTATAAGGTCTGTCAGCCCGGGTCGACCTCCCGCAAGGCGTCCGCCCGGCGCCTGGCGAGCAGCAGGAAGAGCAGGCCCAGGGCCCCCAGCAGCGCGGCCACGACCAGCCTCACGCGGCTCCACGGCGCCTTCCCGCGCCCCTACAGCGCCGCCAGCAGCCCGCGTCCCCGTCGCCTCTGCACTCGGGCCGCCACGCTCTCCGCCACCCTGCGCAGCCGCTCCTCGGGGCGCGCGCGGCCCAGGGCGCGCGCCAGGCTGTACACGTCGTTGGTGTAGGGCGCGCCCCCGTGCGCGCGCACCAGCAGCGCCATGAGCTCGGCCACCTGGGCCTCCCGCTCCGCGCCACTGGCGCGGTTGTCGAAGGCGCAGACGCGGCCGCCGCACTCGGCCACCAGTTCCCGCAGCGCGCGGTTGTCGGTGCAGCGCACGTAGTCCTGCAGCGAGGTCCCGGCCAGGTCCTCCTTGTGCGTGAAGAGCAGGACCGTGCGCGCCCCCGCGCCCTCGCCGAACATGGCCTTGAGCCGGCGCGCGGCCTGCTGGTCCTGGGCGGTGAAGCGGCCCAGCTGGCTGACGAGGAGCAGGGCGTGCGGCCCGGGCGCCGAGAGCAGGTAGCAGCGGCCCCTCTCGCCGCAGCCCGGCTCTGTCCTGGGGTCTTCGGCGCCGAACAGGTCCGGGGTGTCGATGACGTCCAGGTGCCAGCCGGCCCAGCGGCAGCTGCCCACGGCGCAGGTGGTGGTCACCTGCGCGGCGCTGAGCCTCGAGAGGAAGCGCCGCTGGCCCAGGATGCTGTTGCCTGTGGCGCTCTTGCCGGCCCCCGTCCTCCCGGCCAGGATGAGCCTGAGCCTGGGCTCCTGCGGGTTGTCCTCGGAACCTGCGCGGACAATGATTCGTGAGCCGCACGCCTGGAAGCGACTGAGCCTGCTGACCTGGACCTGCTGGACGCCTTTCGAACAAAGGGGAGCAATAGTGCCTCACCCTTTGCTTTTCAAGGCCAGCCTTCACTGAGGTGATCTGGTTAGAGACTTTTGGACTCCCGGGGATCTTTACCCGTTCATGTCTTTCCTCTTTGGCGTCACCACATGCGCCTGGGGATGCTGCAACACCCCGTGGGCTTTTCTCTAGAGGACGCCCCTTTACAATTCCAGGCCACATGGGCTGCATCTGATGTGACCTCTGGTCACCCACAGCGTGCAGAGCTGTTGCTTATTTCACGACTTCAGTGGCCTCTGCGATACTCTCCCAGGTGCCATCCCAGGAGGAAAGGCAGCAGGCCTCGTGTGGAAGGGCTGCCCAGAGTCCCAGACACCTGGGTTTGAGCTACAGCCCCGCCATCTGCCAGCTGTGTTCCCTGTGAAGGTGCTTACTCTAAGAGTTAAACGTCTTCTGCAAAAATGGAAACAGATTGGGGCTGGCCCCGTGGCCGAGTGGTTAAGTTCGCGCGCTCCGCTGCAGGCGGCCCAGTGTTTCATTGGTTCGAATCCTGGGCGCGGACATGGCACTGCTCATCAAAACCACGCTGAGGCAGCGTCCCACATACCACAACTAGAAGAATCCACAACGAAGAATATACAACTATGTGCCGGGGGGCTTTGGGGAGAAAAAGGAAATAATAAAATCTTTAAAAAAAAATAAATGGAAACAGACTGTTTCTCACAGGGATGTGGGGGGTGAGCTGAGACAAGCTCTCTTCTTCCCTCCCTCCTCCTTCCCTCCTCCTCCCTCTCCTCTCTCTCAAACCTGCTGCCTAAGAAGACAGCGGTTTAACCTTCCATCCTGTTCTCTAACACCTTCTGCCTGGCAAATCGTGTTCCCTCTAGTCCATGATTGGATCCCTTCTGCATCCTCCTCTGCGGAGATCCGAGTAGATCCATGGTCCTCATTTCCAACTTTGGGATTGGAGGCGCAGGCTAGTCACAGAACTTAATGTCTCCCAGCAGGGCAGGGGCAGAGGTCCAGCTAACGTGCAGGTGGGGCTTGTCTCTGGTCAGTCTGGAGTTGGCTCGCCCCTCATCACCCAGAGCTCACCCCTGGGGGCAGGAACGCCTTGCGAGATGTGTTCTTACCATAGGCATTTTCTTCGTCTTTTACCATCCTCCGTCCGCGCATGCTACCTGCAAGAGTCCCAAACACAGTTTGATCTTTCGTTTCTCATTCATTTATTCATCAGATAGGTATAACTCCCCACAATGTGTCAGGCAAAGTGGAAAGAGCTGGTGACCCCACAGTGAGGAAACCATGGTTCCCTCCTGCCCCTGAACATCCGAGTTTAGGGAGGAACCTGGGAAGAGCCTGGGCTGGGGTTGAAGTGAGGCTGAGAACTTGGCTTTGTCATTTCCGGGACTCCAAGTGCAGCAGCAGAGCGCAGAGCATGACACTCACTCTGCGTCAGTGAGGCGGCTGTGGATGTTAATTTCCCAGGTAATTCTGTGTCAGTACATGAGCCTTAGATATGAAGTTTCCCCAGGAGGTTCAGCAGCCAGAGGAGACTGGAAAACACTGAGAACCCCAAAAGTTGCCCAGTGACTTAGGGAACACCCTAGGGTGGTTGGCCTGGGAAACAACCAGAAGAAAATTGGAGTTTTGTTTGTGGAAATAGGAAAAGAGACGTACCTCGCAAGCTGCTCTGGACAGCCTCTGACTCTGCTCTCAGCAAGCTGGATAATTTGGCTCGCAATGTGTCTAACTCTGATCTGTGTGCTGGAGAGACTGGGGCGCTCCCCTCCATCTCCTGATGTTCTGCCCCAAATCTGAGGCTTCTCAAAGTAAACTAATGATGTCCAGCTCAACCATCATTTAATACAGTAAACGTTCAGGGAGGATGTTTGCCGGATCCCACTGGTACCCGGACGCAAGTGCATAGTCTCTCCTCCGTCTGGGTCTCCAGCCTCATCTCCAGCCACTCCCTGACTCGATCAGCCGCTCCACCAGGTGCAGACTTCAGGGCCTTTCCAGCCCACCTTGTGCTTTCCCTGCTGTGACCATTCATCCTCTCCCACGTTCTGTCTGAGTCCTGCCTGAGCTCACATCCGTTTCTAATTCTCCCTGTCCCTGTCGTCCACCTGGTTACTGCAGTCGACCGTGTTCTCTCCCACTGGCACCACACAAGGGAAAGCAAAGCAGAGGTTTGCTGAATACCTTGTCTCTGGCCAAAGGGCCAAGAGGACAGGTTTGCCTGGTCCTCAGTCCAAATTGCTCGTGTTCCTGCAGTAAGTGCCCTGCTACCTCCCCAAGCCTTGAGGAAAGTGCAACCCACGGGCCTACTGTGATTGATTAGTTTGTGTGTAGAAATCACCAAGCTGCCATAATTGACAACAGCAGAAATGAAGAAACAGCCACAAGATTAGAGCAAAGAACAAGAATTTAGCCAAAGCAAGAAGTCCTTGTCAAAGGTGGAGATGAGAACATGTGCCACACGGAATTCACAGTACCCTGGGGTAGGTCTGTGGGCTTTTCCATATAGTTTGGATGGGGGTTGAAGTGATTTTAAACAGTTTTTAAGTTGAAGTTTGGGTGACAAATGGCTCCAACTCGTTGAGGGGCGTAAACCCTGTGAGTCCTGTATTCGTAATCCTCTGAGACTTCAAAGTTCATCTAGTTCAGCACCTCCCAAACTTACTGTTTTTCAGAACTGCTTGAGTGTTCTTTAAAAATGTACATTTTGGGGACCATCCTCAGAGAGTCTGATTCATGAATCAGGTGTTTGTGATGTAATCAGTCCACAAATCAGAGACTGGAAACTGTTATTTATTCAAACGTCTTCATTGTGCAGATGGAGAAATTGAGGTGTCCCTGACGCTGGGGTGGGAGAAGCTTGGATTAGGGGTCCTGCATGGGAAGGGGTTGGAGAGCAAGCTTAACCTCAGATGTCTCCCGAGGGCCCCTGCTGTGGGCAGTATGGGGAGGGAGGATCTGGGGCGTCCATTCAGATGCACCCGGATCTGCCACATTGTCACTCGCTCTGAGGTTGGATTGCTCATGGTCCAGAGAAGCATCTTTCGCCTTTGCTGAGTATGCAGTCTGGGCAATGTTGCATGCTTTCAAAATGTAACCTGTTCCTGGAAGTGGTTCCAGCACACACTTCACTCACTGTGTTAAGGGAGTAAAGAGGGGCGACAGGTTTGTTCCTAAACAAGAATGTGCATCCTCCAGGCTGGAGAAGATACTCATAAACTTCCTCTCTCAAAACTCGGGACATCTTTAAACCTGGAAGCATCATCCTGGGTGCTCAGGCTCTTACTCACCCGCATGGTGCCTGGTGGGATGCAGGAGCTCAGGCAGTAAACGCTCTCAGAACCACTTTCCTGCTGGGTGGTCACAGCTCCCACTCCCCAGCCAGATACCTCCCAGTTTGGGCTCACCTTTCCTGGTGACAGGCCCAGATGCTAGCTCCCAGAATCAGCTGGCCTACTGCTTTCTGTTCAACTGTGAGTGCAGCAGGCTGTTCCTTCCAACACACAGAGGAAGTCACTGTGCTTCATAGCCCTCAGAACCCAGGAGGCTCAGGGAGGGAGGGCCCAGTGGTGACAACTTAAAGAGAGACACAATCCCCATTGGGTTGCGCATTTGCAGTGTTTCTCCTGCAAACCCTCCTTCCTGCTGTGACCAAGGTGGTGTGTGACTCCAGCAGGGCCAATCTACCAAATATCTTGCCACAGCTGTGGAAGGGAAGGGCGGTGTAGGCCCCAGCCCTGACTCTACTTCTAGAGTTGGCGACTGATCTGATCTTCAATTATCTGTTACCCTTTAGGGATTTCTTTTTCCCTATAAAATTGGTCCAGAGAGTCTCCTGCCCCAGGAGAAAGAATATGCTAACCATTCTCAACGGCTGTCTGTTGACTGGACGTCCATGTGGCCAGTGCTACCCTGAGGTCCAGTCCATCAGAAAAGTGTGGAAGCAGAGTCTCATCATTCTCTAAGGAAGGCAGGTGCTCCAGCTATTGAAGGACCTGAGGGCTCGGCAGTGTGTTGAGGATGAATGCCTTACTCAGTTCTTCAGTGGACCTTGTCACAAGGCCTAGTCCAGTCATGTGTGTTGGTGTCGCCAGTTCTAGTTTTCTCTCTTCTCTCAAGAGAGTCATGAGAGCGAGGTCAGCGACAGACCCAATCGTGTGGTGAACACGCTACAAAAGAACTGGCTGTAGACCTGGTCATGTCACTAAGCAGCTGTGACCTCACCTAGCTCACTTAAACTTTTGGGAGTTCACTGTCCCTTTACATGAGAAGGAAGGCTAACCTGAGCCCTGGTCCACTGGCTGCGGCCTGATTTTTCCTCTCTTCCTTGCCAGCCAAAGTTTTCAGTGTGGGAAGAGACTCAACTTCCACTATTTCCCACCCTTTTTTTGGGATGACGGACACTCCCCCTGTTTCCATCAGCATTGCTGAGGCAGGGAGCCTCTCGTTCTCCCACTAGATCAGCAGGGCCAGGACTACTGTGAGGCAAGTGCGGTGTCCAGAGCACAGAATTTAAGGAGGTACTCACCCCAGAGTCACTCAAGGGCTGACCCTGCAGGTGAACGGTCCTGAGAGTGAGGGCTTCCTTAAGAGCGAGGTGCCTGTAGCCCTAGCCTCACCCTACTCCAAGCCATGGAGATCAGCTTTGACTGAGTCTTGGAGATCCGACATGTACCTTCCATGAAGATGCTTTCAGTGCCTCTTCGATACTTCCTTGCCATTCGCTGTTCCTATGCATGCGTGTGGTGTCTTACTTCAGTCACCTGTAACTCTCTGCCTGAGGGCTTATCTGGCTATAAGAGTTTGCTTGGCTAGTGCCTGGAGCAACCTGAGGTTGTCAGAGAGCTAACAAACACAGGAGCAGACCTCATCAATGACAGTCAGAAGTTAGTGAATTAATACCCTGGTTTCCTTGCTTATCAAACTGTCCCCTGCCCACCTAGTGAGGTAACTCTGAGGTATAGTCTCCACAAATTGCTGAGGTCCCCAGCAGGACTGAGGCACAGTTGTCTGCAGTGGGGACGTCCGCATCCTTGTCTACAGTAGTAACATGCTTGTGAACGCCACCTGCTTTGGCCCCTCTGCCTTCCCTGTCTCTGTGTTGTGTTCCCCATCTCTGCTAGTGCTGCCTGGGATTACCTCGTATCCGAAAGGCTGTCTCCATCTCCACTTTCCTCTACATTCCTGTTAGCTTTCGATTATTTCTCCCTGTCTCTGGGTTGCTCCCCTGTTCTTCACTCACTTGCCATCAATAGGGGGAACATATCTGAGGCCCGAGGCCCTGAGACTCCAGGGTCTCAGAACTATCCAGAATGCTTATTTCCTCTCCTCCTCTATTTCGACACTTCCTTCCTTCCCTTTCAATATTTACACGTTCACTGTTTTATTCTCTGTTCTTATAAATCCAGTAAAATGACACAGAAATCGTTAAATTCATGCATTTTAAGGAAAACATCCTTCCTGAAGAGATCTTTGCTAATAAGAAGTTCAAACCTCCTGGGGTAATTCTTCAAACCTGATCTCCCTGTCTTTTCATGACATTCCCAGAGCTGAACAGTCAGCATCCCTAGGGCCATGAAGGAAGAAGAGTGATCCAGATAGCATCTCAGGAGAGGAGACTATAAGAAAATAACTCCTTCTATCAAATATTGACTATCTGAAAGACATTGGCCCCACTGTTCCCCAGAATTTAGGTGCGCTATTTCAATGCCCATGTAGATCCTGGTTCTTTTTTGAGGAGAGGGAGGTCATGGCAATCAAGGTTTACTTGTTTACAAGTACCAGCCATGTAGGTGGTGTCCAGGATTCAGTTTCACAGGACAAGAACCAAGGCCAGCTTCCTAATTTTACAGCATGTTTTCCTTTATGTTTAAAGGAGATGGAAGTGTCTTATCCCAATGAGATGTTAAAATGTTGTGTATTTAATCTTCAAATATTATGTACAATGGGATACTGAAGTCAAACGTATTAAAAATGTTCAGAGTGAGAGAGAAGCATATTACAATTAGTCTAGACTTGTGTGAGAACCTAGGATGAGTTTCAGTTAATAAAGGACCAGGAGAAAGGACAAGGGTAGAGGCATATTTGAAGTAACCTCAGCATGCCATAAAAAGACAAATGAATGAGGAAAAATCACTCAGACAATGTGTAGGGTATAAAGAAAAAGGACTAAGAACAGAACTCCAAAGGCCCTCATCATCCTGGATCCATAAAGGAGAAAGTATTGCAAATGTTCAAGAAGTAAAAAAAGCTGAAAGGTTTGTTGTTGTTAAAAACAAACTGAAGAATATTTGAAAAGGAAAAAAAATCAGTTAAAATGGGGGATTTTTTGTTTCTGGTTAAGTTGGTGGAAGATGCAAAAGCCCTTAACCTCCACAATGACAAGAATTGGACAGAATAAAAACGTACTTCTCTGTGTCTAGCAAAGGATGGTGGATGCAAGGAAGCACTGAGGAACAGGATTCATGATAAGAAAGAGCCCTTACAGGTGAGCAGAGAGCTGGGGAGCCTTCTTTACCTGGGGTAGGTACTTGGCCTGGATATAAATGTTTGGATGGGTTGGCTGGCCACAGAAAGATAGACTTTGCTGAGTGGAGGAGAAATTAGATGATCCTTTCATGACAAGGTGGGCTATCAAAATAGATGGGCATCTACATGATCCTTGAGGGAAAACCAAATTGCTTCTCTTGATAACTTCTCCCCTTTCCATCATAAATTATCTTTCCTAAGAAAGCTGCAGTGGAGAATGGCCAACAAAACCGAGACATTATTCAATCTACATATTGTTACAGGGCCCTGCTGATGAAGTAAAACCATTTTCAATTGGAGCCTTACACCCTCCCAGTTCAAAAGTTGACACGATAAAGAAGCTGCTGTGGTTTTTTGTGGTTGCAGGATCAGAAGTGAACTCAGTCTATTTAACTCAAATGTAGGAGCCAAGGATGTGATCACTCTAACCACCAGACAGATAAATGAACTTGCACTCTCCATGAGATAAACCAAACCAGGGTAAACATACACTTCATACTTCAGTTTTATTGTCTCGCATACAATACAAATTTACATGACATGTCAAGAATCTGGAAAATATGAATCATGATCATAAGGGCAAACAGTTAGTAGAAGCAGAGCCACAGATGACTCATTCATTAGAATTACCAGTTAAGGACTTTAAAATAGCTATTACAAATGTACTAAAGAATTTATAGAAAAATAAATATAATGAGCTAAGAGTTGAAGAATTTCATGGGGGAAATATAAACTCTCAAAAGAACAAAATCTTGAGGCCAGCCCAGTGGCATGGTGGTTAAATTCCCGTGCTCCTCTTTGGTGGTCTGGGATTTGCAGGTTCAAATCTGGGGCATGGACCAGCACACTGCTCATCAACTAATGCTAAGGCGGCATCTGACATGCAAAATAGCAGGTGATTGGCACAGATGTTAGCTCAGTGCCAATCTTCCTCAAGCAAAAAGAGGATTGGCAACGGATGTTAGCTCAGGGCCAATCTTCTCCCTAAATCTGAAACTAGAAAATAAAATAACTGAAATTTTTTTAGAAAACTTACTTGGATGGGCCTAATAGCATGTTGGACATTGAAGAAAGGATCTAAGAACTTGAACACAGGGCAAGAGGAGTTAGTGAGATTGAAGCACAAAAAGGAAAAAAAATTGAAAAAATAAATGAACATGGCACTAGTGATCAATGGGACAGTATCAAGTGGTCTAATGCCATTGGAATCCAAGAAGGAGAAGAAAAGACTGAACTGGGTAGAAAAAACGTTTTGAGGATATGATGACCAAAAATGTTAAAATTTGATGGAAAACTTCAACTCATAAATCCAAAAATCTTAATTAACAGTCAGTAGCAAATACGAAGAAAAACAAACCGAGGCACTTTATAGTCAAACTACTGAAAACCAAAGAAAAAGAGAAAAATTTAAAATCACTAGAGGAGGCAAAAAGACACATATTATACACAGGGGACCAATATAAGAATGACAGCGACTTTCTCGTCAGAAACAATATGAGCCAGAAAACATTGGAACAAGCTTAAATTGCTGCAGAAAAATAATAGACTTCTTTATTCAGCAGAACTACCCTGAAAAAATGAAGATTAAAAGAAGACATTTGAAGATAATGAAAACCAGGGAGTATTTGTCCCACCAGGCTTATACTGCAAGAAATGTTAAAGAAATTCTTGAGGCTGATGGGGGTGATACCAGATAGAGACTTGGATCAACAGGAAAGAATGAAGGTCTCTGGAAATTTTAAATATGTGGGAAATATGAAAAGACTACTATTTTGATTATTGCTTTGTTTCTAATAAAGGAAATTGATTAAAGCAAAATAATCATAGCATAGTGTGAGTTTTGTAACATATGAAGAAGTAAAAAAAATGACCACAATATCACAAAGGGAGGAGAGGAGCTAAACGGAAGTAACTTCTCTGAGGTTCTAATATTTTATTTGAAGTGGTGCACTGTCTTAATTCAAGATTGAGAATTAAAGTTAAGGGATAAATATTTTAGTCCCTAGTGCAACCACTGAAAAAGTAAAAGCCAAAAGAAGAGAGAAAGTGGAATAAATTTTTAAAACTCAGTTAATACAAAAGAATAAAAAAAAGAGGGACAAAGAAACGATGGGGTAAATAGAAATCAGGAGCAGGAAGGTAGACTTAAATCCAAGCACAGCTGTAGTTACGTTATATGTAACTGATCTTTGACAAAGGAGCAAACGTTTCAATGGAGAAAGGTCAGTCGTTTCAGCAAATGATGCCAGAACATGATTCTGGATGTCCACCTGCAAAAAAATGAGTCTAGACACAGACCTCAAATCTTTCACAAAAGTTAACTCCAAATGAATCATAGATGTAAATGTTAAATGAAAACTATAAGACTCCTAGAAGATGACGTTGGAGAAAAATCCAGGTGACCTTGGGTTGGCGGTGACTTTTTAGATAGAACACGAAAAGCATGATCCATGACAGAAAAAATTGACAAACTACATTTCATTAAAATTAAAAACTTCTGCTCTGCAAAAAATACTAAGAATGTGCAATAAAATAGAATGCAGAAAATACGATAGAGAAAATCAAAGTTAGATTTTTGTAATGTGTAATAAAATTGATAAATCTTCAGCCAGGCTGATCAAACAAAAAGAAATAATCATGAACTACCAGTAGCAGAATTCAAAGAGGAGAGATTACTATAGTTCCTGTACATATCAAAGGCATAATAAAAAGATTTTATGAGTTTGTGCAAATAAACTCAACAACTTTGATATAATGGAAAAATTCCTTCAAAAGCATAACTTACCAAAATGAGCATAAGAAGACATAAAAAATGAGAACAGCCTTGTATATTTGGATAAAAATGAGTTTGCAATATCAGTTCCCTGGGAAGGTCCTCACATAATGTAGAAGGCTCGGAGTCACTCTTCAGCTTTGCCGACACCCCAGGCTGAGTTTCTTGAGCTCAGCGTGGGTATCGGCGTGTGCCTGTTGGTCAACCCTGCCTTCCAAGTTTGCTTATTTCTCATGGCTCTCAACTCCAGTTTTAGCTCCACCTTCTTTTTATGTGTATTGTTTGCTTCCCCTTTGGAGTTTTCCTTATTTTCTAGTGAGCTGATCAGTCATAAAAGTCTTGTTAATTTTAATAAATTCAGCTTCTATTTGCATTTAACAGGACGATGCATCAGTGTACCCAGTCCACCATCTTGTCTGAAGTCTAAGCTTCTGTGTGTGTTTCACTGGCCGATGTGAGTGGGGCAAGGGATCAAACCTGGCTGAGCCTCTTCCTGTGTTAAGCAAATTAGATGTGCCTGAAACAGACCAATGACGTGTCCATGTGTCTGTGTGTGGTCGTTGGGCATAAATTGGATCCCTTATGGAGTAAATGAGCCATGTGTCCACTTACCATCTTCTGAGGATAAAACCATAGAACAGAAATAAACACAAGTGATTTCAGGAACTTTATGGTTTACTTGTTATTTTATTATATTGAGTAGAAATTTTATTGTTATTTTTCTTAAGTCCAGTAGAAATAGTATTAGGAAGAACAAAGGGAGTTTCCATGAACATAAAATTGGCTTTAGAGATTTGAAAATGAGACGAATTTTATGTAGGCAACTTCCAAATGGTTTTGGTATTATATTTTGAAACAAACAGTAACTTTTACAATAATTTGGTTCATTAATAAATAGGGTGATGTTAAGATTGAAACGCTTCACAGAATCTCGAACATTCACTGATGTCAGGCTGTACATTACACGGAGGCCCTGTGATTCACGCACTATATGACAGTGAGCAGATAATTACTGGTCTGTCCCTATAGTCTAGGAGTCTTGCGTTCCAGTCCAGTGGTCTTTCTGGAAATTATCATTAACTTTTGGAGTATAATTAACAGGAAGCTACAGAAGAAATTGTATATACAAAAGAGTGAGCAGTAAAACAAGTTGCACATTCTGTACAATACACAAAATAAGAGAATTAACAATTTGACAAACAACTGAATACAAAACAAAAGACAGACTAGTGCTTTGATTAGGGCTTGTTTTAGGCAATTGGCGTTGGCCGTGGTTGTGTAACGTCTCTGAATTTCCATGTACTTACTTGATAAGACTCTCTTTGAAATCCTTCAGTGCTTCCTCTGACTGCACAGGTCCACCTTCTGACCCTGTCACTAAGCCGTACAGCCCATTGGCATAGTGGTCACCCTTGTGCTCCCTCACCAGGTCCTCAATCAAGTCCATGAGCTCCTTCAGTTGGTCGTCCCGGTCACTGCCTTTAGCACGGTTATTGAAGGCACACACTCGCCCCCCACACGCTGCCACCAGCTTGCTTAGGGCTTTGTTCTCTGAGTCGTGGATGTAGTCTACCAAGGACCCTCCCTCCAGGTCTTCCTTGTGGGTGAAGAGGACAATTGTGTGTCTCATGGCATCGTCTCCAAAGATCTCCCTCACCCTCTGCGCAGCCTGCTGGTCCTGGGTGGTGAATCGGCCCAGCTGCATCACCAGGAGCAGCACATGGGGTCCTGGGGCAGAGAGCGAATAGCATCTCTGGACCTCCTTGTACGGGGAGTCAGCGTGGTCCTTCCCAGAAAACATATCTGGTGTGTCAATAACGACCATCTCCCTCTCTCCCCAGCCTCCCCGACTTTGACTGCAAGTCTTGGTCAGGGTCCGGGCGCCCAGCCGCGACTCAAACGCTTGCTTCCCGAGGATGCTATTCCCAGTGGCACTTTTGCCAGTGCCCGTTTTGCCCACCAGAATGATCCTCAGCTCTGATCCTCTGGCAAGTTGGTTCTTCCCATGTGGTCCTGTTAAGAGCAAGTTTGCTGTGTTATTATTCTATTGATCACGCCAATGGAATGTTTTTAATGATAAGGACTTATTCTCACATTATGGGAAAAGACCTTCAACAATATATTGTACTTATGAACTCAAAGCTTCATCAGCAAATAAAACAAATAAATTATGGGTTTTAAACCTTCTCGATTTTCTAGGACTGCAGGGTATTGCCATGTTGGATCCCAGGCAAGCGTACGTGGGTGACAAGACGAATTTAGAAACATATCTCGTCACGTAAGGCTTGCCTGAATCGCTGCGCTCTGGCCCTCTAAAAGACAAATTTTCTGAAGATCAGAGATGTGAGGCCAAGACTGTGGCTCCATCTCCGGGCGGGTTAAGTAACCTGACTCTGCTCTGAGGCCAGAGCTGGTGCCTCTGACCTCGGCTGGGCAGGGCTGTGGTCGTGACCACCAACGAAATGGCTGGAGCAGGAAAATACTGGAAAGAGCAGTGCAAAATTCCTCTCCTGAGTGAAGGAGCAGCTGATGGCCCATGCTTTGCTTAGAGAGGACAGCATGACTTCTATGTAAAATAGGCACACAATATGGTGAAATAGGCACACGGGAAGTCACTGTCTCACCTGAGTGACGGTGTTCACGTTGGCCCATTGCTGCTCCTGAGGGACAGACACCAGAGACCAATAAAAAACCATTACCTTTCAGTTCTGGATCGTGAAAGGCCCTTGTACTCCAAGAGCACTTTCACACCGTGCTTCACTTGTTTGCACATAGCTGCCAACGTGCTGGAGGAGAATTACCATCCTCCGTTACAGAGAAATCCAGTCACTTGCCCCTAGTCACCCTGGGAGTGGAGAAGCCCCCTGCTTCTTACCTCCATGCCCACCTCTTCTCTTGCTTCCTTCCTCCCTTCCGCTCACTGGCCTCCCTGCCCCTTCTCTTGGCCTCACCCCTTTACTTCTCTCACCTTCTTGTCTAAGTGTGCGCTCCCCACTTCTGAGATTGTCTCCTCCTCCTCCTCTCCTTCTTTCCCCACCTTGCTCCCTTCCTTCCACTTCTCCACTCTTTCCAAACCCCCTGCCTTCATTTTCAGTCCTTGCGGAGACACTCAATGAGTTAGGAGCACGACTCTGGAAAAGCACACTGTCCTTTACGCCAGAAATACACTTCAGTGATCTGTCAATTACCTGAATATTCCTCCTCCCTCAGGCGCCACCAGGAAGTAGCCCTGCGACCTAGTTCCCTGTCCTGGGCGGTGAGGAGCATCGGTTCATGTTCATCCAATCACTTTTTCTCTCCCTTAAATCCAGCAGCATGTACCAAAGCAACAAGGCACAGAAAACCGATACCCACATGGGAAAGCCCAAATTCTTCCAGTTAGCACTTTTCATTGGCTTTATGCTAAGGAAACTCTCTTTGCCAGAGATGTGTAAACTGAGCGATGGGAAGTTCTCAGTTCTGTAAGCTGGCTTCCCTTAAGCCAAAGGCAGTCACTCTACATCGTTTCCCTTAAAATAGGGCAAATTTCTTCGTGACAAATTTTTTTTGAACATAGCTTGGGAACTAGAAATCAACACTGAACGGCGTTTCTTGAATATGGGCTTACCGATTTACTGGCCAAAGGAACAGAGGGCTTCCCGTCCAAACCTGTGACTTGCCAGCTCAGGGCGAAGAGAAAAAGAAAACAAAAACCCCAGTCTGTTTTCTTCCTCTCTGTAATCTCCACTGAGCTTCCTCTTGCAAAAGAGCCCCACCGCGTGCCGGCGTCTGAAATTCTCATTTATGCCACATATACAAAATAGGCAGTTAGAATGGGAAAATCTAATCCGTAGTCATTCGCTATCGTGTGGGCCGCCTGTCTCTTCCTGTCAGTGGGGAAAAGCTCTTGTTTGAATGATTTCGACTGGACAGGATAGCAAGGCAGGGACACCAGGAAATGGGCAGTTTGATTCCTTCCCACCCGGCTGTGTCCTCACAGTTACAATTTTTCCTAACTCACTCACACTGGTGGCCATGATGGCTTTGAAGTCAAGTGCCACTGGGGAAGGAGAAAGCATCGGGGGGGCACCTCTGACAGCGCACCATACAGGGGAAGAAGGATAGAGACAGGAGACCCCGAGAGAAGCCCGTGTTGTCCAAATCAGACCGAGAGTAACATCAGTGACCATCAAAGCATCTTGAAACAGCTCACTCGTGGCTTCGCTGGCATCCCTGCCTTTCTTTCCTGTCCGGCTCTGTGATTTCAGGGAACACACCCCAGGGAGCAATGATCTAGGCAGTGTCCACAATAACAAGCTGGAGTGTCCACACTCAAGATGAACAACCCAAGAGTTAAAGTTGAAATCATTCAAACGCTCTTTTTCCTATTTATATGACAATCACTATGACCCGATTAAATGACCCGATTAAAACCTGGGCAAAGGATCTGAATAGATATTTTTTCAAAGAAGTCATACAAATAACCAATAGATACATGAAAAGGTGCTCAACATCACTAGTTATTCGAGGAATGCAAGTCAAAATCACGATGAAACATCACTTCACACCTGCTAGGATGGCTATCATCTAAAAGACAAGAGATAACAAGTGTTGGCAAGGATGTGGAGAATTCACACTGTTGGTGGGAGTGTAAATTGGTACAGCCACTATGGAAAACGATGTGGAGGTTCCTTAGAAAATTAAAAGTGGGCCTGCCATATGATCCAGCCATCCCTCTTCAGGGTATAGATACAAGGGAAATGAACCCAGTATCTTGATGAGATGCCTGTCCTTCCGTGTTCATTGCAGCGTTATTGACAATAGCCAAGACGTGGAAACAACCTAAGTGTCTGTCAATGGGTGAATGGATAAAGAAGAGGTGGTAGGTGTAAATGACGGAATATTATTTAGCCAAGAGAAAGAAGGAAATCTGGCCCTTTGCAACAACATGGGTGAAGCTTGGGGCATTATGCTAAGTGAAATAAGTCAGACAGAGAAAGACAAATAGTGTGTAATCTCACTTATATGTGGAATCTAAAGAAAAAACGTGGAACTCCTAGAAACAGAGAGTAGAGTGGTGATTACCAGGGTCTGGACATTTAGGAAGGTGGGGAGGCGATGGTCAGAGGGTAAAAGCTTTCAGTTATGAGTGAGCCAGCTCTGGGGATGCACTGTGAGCAGGGTGACTACAGTTAGAATCCTGCACCTCACACGTGAAACTTGTGAAGTCAGCACATCTGTCCTGTTCTCACCACACACACAAATAAGGCGACTCCGCGAGGCGGTGGATGTGTTCGTTAATTTCACTCTAATAATCATTTCACAGAGTATACATATATCAAATCATCACCTTGTACACTTTAAATATATATGGTTTTATTCGTCAATTGTAACTCAATAAAATTGGGGCAGAGGGGACAAAAAATAAAGACAGACAGCAAGTAAGGATGTTGAAGAACCAAAACTGCACTGTTGGTGAGAGTGTAAAACGTTACATTTTGGGAAAACATCTGGCAGTTTCTATGTCCTTCATTAGAGTATTATGTCTTTTTTTCATGTAGAAAAATAGTTTTTCACTTCCTTTTGATTCTTTTGGGGTTTCTAGGTTTGTCATAGATCGGATGCAAGTAATGATATTTTACTCCCCTATTTCCAAAAATATACCCTGTATTGTTTTTTCTTGTATAATTACATTGGTCGCTACCTTTAAAAAGTGAACTAATGTTGTGCTTCTATTTTTTACTTTAATTTTAGGGTATCTAATATCATTAACACTGATGCTGGTTTTTGCCCTTTAATTAATCAGTTTGTTTAGAGATCAAGGTAGCACACTATGTTTAGACTTTTTCCTTAACGCCATTTATCTGAGGTGTAAATTTGGAAAATTGTCTCTTTTAATGTTGATTAAAATAATTCCATGAGTTTTTCTTTTAACCTATTAGAATTGTAGATTATGTTAATAAGTTTCCCAACATAGATGATGTGTATGTGTGTGCATATAAAAGGTTGGGCTCCAAGGAATGCAGACTGTCGAGATGGAGATAGGAATGTAGGACATTTATGAAGAAGTCAACTCAGGAGTAACACTTGCAGGAGAAGGAAAGACAGGATTAGGCAGGGGGAGTGCGACTGAGATGGCGTTACCACAAATGTCCCCTCTACAGGAGACCTAAAGTTTGGATGGACCTTTGAGTGAAGGTGAGCGGGCCGGGCTTAATCCCATTGACCAGTTATTGGATGTAAGCTTCCCCTGGGTAGGACACTTGACCTTACGTAAGGCATCTCTCCTCAGCAGAAGCCAATTTCCAGACAAGTGTGACACTGGCAGCACCCCCAGCAACTGGAGGAAAAGGTCCTTCACAGAAGAAATAACAGAAGCATCCCACTAAAAGATGTGATTACCAGCACAGTGCTACATCCGCAAGCGGTGTTTGTTTGCAAGTAAGGGAACACGGAGATGCCCATTTTAAGTTTTATTCCATCACATTGCTTTGTCTATGATTCCAGATCATGGGTCACAATCGTCTCTTCTGGAGCAGGGGCACCAGGTGCACCATGTGCCCTCTGGTTCCATGATGTAAAGACACTTCCTGGTTCCTTGGAATTGGACAGGGATGAGCCTCAGCCACGGATTGTTCCACCCTCTCCTCTGCCCGTTCACCCTCTCCCACTCTCCCCCCACTGAACAGCCACCGTGACTGCTCTTTGATCTCCCTCCTCTCTCAGTGAATGAAGCTGACCAATCATCTCTTTAAATTCCTCTGACTTTACGTTGTTATGATGAACTAGGGAATCAGAACCACCAGGAGAAGAGTGTGGTCGTCGGAGAAGGAGTTAAGAAGCTGGCTTGGACATTCCAGCCCCAGCAGCTGCAAATGGAGAAGAACCTAGGAACACAGCTGACAACCAGGGAGCACGGACATGTGGCTCTTGTCTAGCGCCCCAGCCGTCGGCAGCTGGTTGAGCCACTCCAGCCAAAGCCCCAGTCTGCATGGGACAGAGGCAAGCTGCACCCTCTGTGCTCTGCCTGAATTCCTGACGCACGAAATCGTAAGCACAATAAAATTGTTGTCTTATGCCACTGAGTTTTGGAGTGATTTGTTATACAGCAATAAATAATTGGATCACCTGAATGGGTTCCTAGAAGTAGAATTGCTGGACAATTGGTGCATGCCTTTGTAATTTTGATAGTTATTACTGAATTGCCCACGGTAAAAATTTTAACCATATTACTTATACCAGACTTTTAGTAGTTTCCCCATATACTTGCTCATGATTTTATCTGCCAATCTGATCAGGGAAAAATGGTATCTTACTGTGATGTTCACGTGTATTAGTCAATATGAATGTGGTCGAATGGTTTTTCACATGTTAAAAAATTATGTCACGTTTTTATTAATACCTGTGTTATATATTTGTTACTCATGTTTAAATTCTGTTGTTGATCATCTTCATATTGATTTGTAGATGTTCTTTGTATGGCTGAAAATGATCATTTTACCTCCTTCTCCCAAATTTTCTAAAAAACTTCCAATTTCCTTCCCTGTTAGTTTATTATGGCTAGTATCTGGAAGAATGTTAAATAGTCACCATGACAGTAGTCCTCCTTGACATGTTCCTGACTTTTGTGGTCATACCAATGTTTCCCATTAAACAAGATGCAGGCTTTGTGCCTGAGATGGAAAATTTTATTATGGTAAAAAGTACCCAATTATTAGATGTTGAAGTTTACCAGAGTACCCTTCAGCAGTTAAGGAGATGATCAGATTTGTGGCTCCATAGCTGTATAACACATTGAACTATATGAACATATTTCCTGATATTGAATCTTCTTTGCATTGAACTTTCCTTTGTTCTCCTTAGAATAGATCTTTATCATTGAAGGTACTGCTGGATTCTATTTGTTAATAACTAATTTAGGATTTTTACATTGCTTCATGAGTAATCTTATCCATTTCTGAAACAGGAATTCTTCTCTCTTTGATTGCCCTGGCTCCAGCTGTATCTGGTTTCACGGCCTCATCTTTCTTCCAAACATACCAACCACGGTGTTTTTCTGAATAGATCTTTCCACTCCAGAAGAGTTCTGGTTCTATCTTTTAAGAAACTAAGGCTTTTACCTTTCCCCCTTCACTGTCTCCTTTCTTGGGTGAGCCTGACACTGAGCAAAGACTTTAGCATAGTGAGTGTTGCTAAGGAGAATGCGGGGGTGCATTGGGAGTGTGTGAGAGACAAGCTAAACTAATGACGGGGGGAAGTCAGGAAAGACTTCCGAGAAGAAATAACCTTGTTTGAGCCAAAACTGAAGAATGAATGAAAGTTAGGGAAAGAGATTGGAGCTATTTCCAGGGAAAAGAAAATAGCATATTTCAAGGCAAGTGACAGCAATGGAGCTGGGAGATATTCGAAGGAAGCCAAGGATGGCTGGAACCTAGAGGCAGGGAAACAGCACATAAATCATTGACCAGCTTAAACGAGTTTTGCTTCCTTACAACAGGTTGTTGGTGAATCAAATCTCGCTCAATAGCAGAGACAGCACTGCGCACGTGCCAGGCGGGAACCCACAGCCCCAGGATGACCTCCGCCTTCAATAAGGAAAATCTGGGATCCAGCCGCCCAAGTACCTGGATTACCACATATGGATTGATTCGAGACTAGCCAATCAGCCTATGAGCCCAGCTGCAGCTTTGTAGCCCTAACTCCTTAAAATGTGCCCCGAACCTTGGATTGAGGAGACGGACTTGAGAGCCTCGCCTCCTGGTTTGCCAGTGAACTTGACAATAAAGCCTTTTCTGTCCTCAAAAGCTGGTGCCGTGCTCTTGGCTTCTGTGCACGTCGGATAGTGAGCCCTTGCTCGGTAACAGCAGGAAGTCAGGATGCGTAGAAATGAGGCTGAGACTGAGGCAGATGATTTGTCATGAAGTTGGGATCCTGAATGCTTTCTTATGGAAAATGGGAAAATCACACCAGGGTTGACTTGGGCATGGGGGGGAGGGGCAGTCAATACACACGGTCAGGTGTGTATAATTGTGGGCGGTGTGAAGAATGAATTCGAAAGGTCTGGCCCTCATCCTGCTTTACATGATCTGCTTTTGGGTAGCGTTATTGGGGTTTTACTCAATGTTTTCCTTCATTTCCTCTGCCTCCCCACCCACCGCATCCCCTTAGTGTATGAAAACAGAACAATTGTGGTTAAAGTGAGCTGGAGGAATGCTGGCTGTGAACTCTGAGGTGAGCCTGACGAGGTCTTCACCCCAATCTGTTTCCTGATACCTTCCCCTGTGGTCAGAACCCCGTCAGCCCTTCATTTCCCCTCCAACCCTTCCCACATAGGACCTTTTCATTTTAACTTCTCGTTGTAAGTTCAACTCTGTCTTGAGAAGAACTTGGTTCCTGGGTGTTTTTGCCAAGAGTGAAAAATAACTCTTTCTGGTTCAGTCTGTGAGCTCCTGAGCTCAGCTCTGCCCTCTGAGAGGTAGAATTGTCTTATCCGGTGTGATCTGAAGGGACTGAAATTGCCCTCCGCCCAAACACACATCTGCAGCCCCCTGTCCTTGAGCGAGCCTTCGTCTCTTGTGAGTAAAGATTTTCCTCCAGGTCAAGGGTTAGGCAGAGAAAACAACACACAGGGAGAGACTGAGAAGGAGAGCAAAGTTGCCGAACACAGATCCAGGTAGTTCAAGGGAAGACCTGAGGATATGAGTCCTTGAACACCAGGTATCGGCTGGAAGGTTTGTTTGGTGCAGTCTCTGAGCCATGGCTCTCAGGTGGGCAGGATCTTATAAAGGAGATAAGGTCCACAGGGCTAATTTGCTACCAGATCCTGGGTTTGAACACCACCCACTAAATTGTAGAGATGGCTCTGTTTGCTCTATTTCTGACTCGCCCTCTCCCTCCTGCCCCCAAACCCTCCCAAACGCGTTTTCAGTTACCGGGAGTTCATCAGAGACCACATTTGGCCAAAACACATCTTCCATCTGCTGAGCGGGGTGTTTGAATCAGGCAGTTTCCATTCCTGTTGGGCCACTGACCAGCTGTGTGCCCTTAGGCAACTGTGGCCCTGATTTCCTTCCCCTTAAAACTGCAAAAATTTAAACTGCTCATAGGGTTGTCAGAATTAAATGAAAAACTGCACAGAAAGCGAGTAGCCCCCGTGCCTAGCACAGTTTACACGACTTTGCCTGCATCAGAATCACCTGAAGGGCTTGTGGAATGTCCCTGGAGGTTCTGAAGCAGTAGGATTTGGGCAGAACCTGAAAAACTGGACTTCTAATCGGTTCCCTGGCAATGCTAATGCTGCTGGCCCCAGGACCTTACTAGGACATTGTTGTCATTTACGTTATTGTAGTGGGGTCACTGTCGTGTCTGGGGGTTCCAGCTGTGGAATTGGAACCCTGCAGCCAACTATAAATGTAAGTAGGAGTTTTACCTCTGAGGCCCCCCAGCTTCCTGCCTTTGCTCTCTACACAGGACATTTAGGTTGTTTCCTGGCTGCCCAAGCGCCCCTGCACTTTGTTTCTTCTAGGTCCATCTTACAACAGAGGGTCCTATGCTAACTTTCTCACCAAAACCCTTCAATTTCAGATGTGCTTTGTCTAGCCCCTTTATCTGATTTAATCAGAGATGAAAGACCCCCAGACAATGGCTTAGCCCGATGGTTCTCAACCTTGACCATGCATCAGACTCACTTGGAGGGTTTGTTCAAACACAGATTACTGGACTCCACTGCCATAGTTTCTGATTCAGTAGGTTTGGGACGCAGCCCAAGGCTTTGCATTTCTAACAAGTTTCCCATTCATGCTGACGCCGCTGGCCCACACTTTGAGAACCACCGATCTAGTACACAGTAAGTCTGCAAAATAGCTAATGTTACTAGTTTCTATGACTTCAAGGAGCATCAGAGTAAGTGGACTACTTACATAAACTCCAAGCAGAGTCTGAAGTCTCTGACGTACCTGTCACGTGCCAGAGGATGCTGTCTGGAAAAAAGGAAGAAACCCATCTGGCTTCATCTCTACAGGTGTCTTCATTCATTGCTGAGAAGACAAAACCAAAACACATGGGAAAATGGAGTCCAAGAGGCGGTGGTTATTGACAGGCAGAGGAGGATGGATGCACGCTCTCAAGTGTCCTGGGGAGACCATGGAGGAAGTTTCCACTGAAGGATGGAGCATATGGCTACGTGGAGAGCTTTGGGGACAGATAAATAGACAGGTGGAGGAAACAGCATGACTGATGGCTTGAAGGTAGAAGTCGGTGTTACATGGGTGGGAAGATAAAACAGGTGAAGTGCCTGGAGCAGACACGTCTACCACTTATTTAATGACTTCTGGCCAAGCCCGTGTTATATTTCTTCTTCTCATTTAGTGCTTACAGCAATACTGCGAAGGAGAGATTATCTCCATTTCTAAATAAGTAAAAATAAGATTCAGAAAGATGCTTAACTTGACCAACGTTACTCAGAGAACAAGTGTGGGGCCAGCGACTGGAATCTAACTTTGAGGACCCCGAGCCTATTGCTGTGTTTCTTATCATGTAGCAAACTAGAAGGAGATGGGGCTGTGAAGAAAGTTTGCAGCCTGATGTTACTCTGTGAATTCCAGGCTAGGACGTGTGAATTGTGACCTAAAGTGATGGTCTCTTGAGCAACAGACACAGGATAAATCTGAGTTACATAATCTTGGTCTGGTAAAGGAAGATTGAATTAAAGAAGTGAAACTGGGACAAGAGGGAAGTTTCCTTCTCTACATAAACGCCCTCTTCTCTCCTCTCTCTGACCCCCGAAACCATATGTCTGACTTAGGGCTCTTCGTCTGTGTCCCTGTCCTCCCCTTCATTTCCTTTCTCTCTTTCTCACACAATGTCCTTCTAACAACCCTGGTCCCAGTGCCTTGCCCTGATAAATCAGGGAGCTGAAGTAGCCACCTTACTGGAGCATTCTTCCCTCAGTCCTGGCTTGGGGTCCTGACAGATCCCAGAACTGATGGGTCCTGAAGCTCGTTGAGTAGAGCAGAGGCACTGGCTTTTCTGGAAAGGCCACTCGAGAGTCTGCCCAAGCTGCTCCTCAGAGATGGCTCCAGCCAAAGTACACTTGTGTGCAGGCGCGCGCGCACACACACACACACAAACACACACGCCCCGTGGTGGCCAGGCCCCAGCCCATTCCCAGCTTCTCCTACTTTCAGGTCTCTTCTGAGATTAGCACCTATGGAGGGATTTGCTTCCTCTATGGAGGAATTTGCCTCAAACGTTAATTTAATCTGGAGACAAAGCAATGAGCTCCTCTCCTGAGAAATGGAGGAAATTTCAGGGTGGAGGCAGACAGTTACCCTAGGGTGGTCAGAGATGGTTCCAGGCCCCCATAAGTATAACTCACTGGCCACGAGACATTCTCACACAAAGACAGGAATTTGAATTCCTACCAAGAGAATTGTGTTGATGTTAACAAAGGGGAAGTTGGAAGTATCGGAAGTGTTGGAAGTATTAACTCCAACAGCCCTTGTTCTACTGCATTAAGGTATATTGTTGTTGTTAATGCTGCATAGTTGATTCCAGCTCCTAGCGCCCCTGTGGACAGCAGAGCAGAGCCCTGCCCAGTCTTTTTGCACCATCCTCCCCCTTCCAGCACTATATCAGACAACACTCTGCTGCTGTTCAAAGGTTTAATGGCCAGTTTTCTCAGAAGTGGGTGGCCAGGTCCTTCTTCCTAGTCTGTCTTAGTTTGGAAGCTCCACTGAAACTTGTCCACCACGAGTGACCCTGCTGGTATTTGAAATACCAGTGGCACAGCTTTCAGCATCACAGCAACACACAGCTCCCACAGGATGGCAAGAGACAGACGGGTGGTGTGGCTCCCCGACCAGGGAATGAATCTGGGCCACGGCAGTGAGAGTGCCGGATTTAACCGCTAGAGCACCAATTGAAATATGTAGGGACTTTTTAAATTTTTTTAGCCTTCCCTTGAAATCATCTCTACCCCTTCCCGTTAGTATCTGAGTTCTCACCCTCTTTGCGTGTTACCCTACCTAGTACCAGTCATGACCATCTTAGTGACATTATGACTCTTCCATTAGTGCAGTGGTGCTGGCTCCCTGTGAGCCCATCAGTTTTGGACTTTCCTATTGTCACCCCAGCACAAGTGCTCCCACTAATATACAGGCAGAGCAGAAACTCTATGGGTCTGAGGGCAGAAGCTGAAGGTTGTGGACATGATGCTGCCGCTGTGTTTTACGGCCTTAGACGAGACTCATAAAGCCTCCAAGTGTCACCTATTTTATGGATAAAATGAAAGTTGTGGCAGGCGATCTAAGGTCTCTTCCTACCTGGCCTTAAGTCTCCCCAATACTTCTGGCCTTCCCCAGTGAGCACGAGAGCCCTGCCCACCCATTAGTGCAAGCCCAGGCCCCCCAACCCAGCAAGGCTCACGCAAGTCTCCGAAGCTGGTTGGAAGGTGGTTCTAACTCTGCCGGGCTGGTTCAGAGGATGAGCGATCCCTAATGCAAGATCATGAGTGGGGGCCAGACCAGGGGAGGGGCAGTGCCAAACTGGGAGGCTTGGAGTCAAGAGCCCTGTCAGGGCAATATCGATAAGCATCCTCTGGTCCTGGAGTTTTGACTCCTAGGTTCAAAAGAGAAGCTGAGTTGGAGACAATTAAGGGTAAATTAAGTCAGCTTTATGCACCTCATGGCACAAAATATCCCGGAGGCAGTGTGTACACGGCCCCTTCCTGGTATTCCGAGTCCTTTTCTCCCTCGCCACAACCAGGCTATACACTTGAATAGCCCCAAGTTCTTACTTGTCCCTCATCATCAGTGGAGCTCATGCTGCTCAGACAGCCGGCAGGAATAGGAGGGTCAGCACCAGCAGGGCGCCACCCCAGGGGCTCACCGCCAGGCCTGAGCATGTCCCTGCTGTCTTCAGTTCTCCCTCCAATCGAACATCTCCTCCGCTCACGTTCACCATCACTCACCAAAGTCTGTGCCCCTTTCTTAGATATTGTCGAAAGTTCAGAAACAACAGAAGTAAAACCAGTGAATCACCTAAGTAGTAATTAATAAAAGTTTATTGTGCACACGCCAAAAAGACAGTTTGCAAACCCAGATCTTGCAAACCAAACCCAGAGTGAGGCTCTGGGCTATGTTGTTACAATGGGGCATGTTAGTGGGCGGGCGGGGACTGTTTGTCAGTCTCCATTTGTCTGACGTCAACTATAATATATGAGTTTTTGTTCATGTGCATCTCAGCTTGCCGGCAGGAAGTCGGTGCTCCACAGCTGATGTTGGACCATTTCCCAGAACTGGCTCAAATTATGAGAAGGCTGTTGGTTGTGGCCTTCCCTGGGGGCATGGCAACACTGCCTCCTGTCTCCGCCACGGTCATCCCAGTCTCACCTCCTCCACCTTTCCTTTCCCCGTCACATAATGTTGTGGTCACTTCACAGGATAGAGTTGAAGGTTGGACCCCCGGACCCCTACCCTGTACGAGGATGTCGCTCAGAACCCGGTACAGGCACAGGCTGGGACGAGGAGAGACCTCACAGTGCTCATCTTGCTGGCCTGTGCCCCGCCTCCTCCGAAGACCCCCTCAGCCTGGTGCTGGCCTGAGGGGAAGCAGGAGCCTTTTCCTCTGAGTCTCCAGAACACGCCAGGGCCTCATTCAGAGCAGGCCCAGCAATGAGCATTTTTTACCCTCGTGAGCAAGCAAAATGACCGTTTAGTTGGAAACCACTTTTCTGCCCTTACTTTGCCTTTCACCTGGGCTGAAGATGTGGGCTGGAATGGGCTGAACTCAGGTTGCGGGCAAGCATGCTGAGTGGGTGGGCACAGTATGGTGAACGTGCACCAGCAACTGTTCCTGTGGGAGCTGGGAGGGGTCTGCCCGGCAGGTTTCCGGGAGATTACTGCCCACTGGAGGTCTGGGAAATAACCGTTTCTTTGGTATGTGGTGGGTTTTGTTCTTATTTTTGTTTAACCACTTAAAAATTTTAATTGCCCTCTCCATTTCCTATGAAATGACACAGTGTGAAAGTGAGCAAATAGTGAAAATATAGCAAAACCGGGCAAATACCACTGGAAGACCAGAAAATGAAATCCTTGATAGTCCAGGGGGCTGGTTGCACATTTTCCCCACCCGACTTGTCGCTGCTCGGCGCTCATCTCTGCACGTCAAGACTGACTGGAGGCGGTGATGCCCGTTTAAGGTCTCCTTGGGGCATGCAGGCGAGATGGCTCTCCTGTCACTCAGCACAGATCCAACCTGACCTCCTCCTGTGCGCTCGCTCTCTCAAGCCCGGTCCTCCCTCCCGCTCAGAGCCCGTGCCCCGTTCCTGCAACCAGGTCTCAGCGTCTGAGTGAATAATTTCATGTGTGCTAACCTGGGGGTTTCAGAGAGTCACAATTAATAAAACCCTAAGTGGGTGACGGCCTAGGAGTTAGAATGTCAGCACTGCAGCGGATTTGTAGAGGAGATGCTTTTGGGGGTGGAGGGGGCAGATTAAGAAATGTGGCTCGGAAATCCCGCATAAATTCCTCTGCTGTGGGGATACTCCAGATGACTCACTGTTGCACCGAGATCAGAATTATAAACTAGTAAAAGGGGAAAGCGCGTTGGCATCCATCGAGTTCAGGCTCCCACATAAGCCTGACCTCTTCTTACACGTGGTTACAATCATCAGGCTTTGTAAGCTCTCTGATCAAACTCTAGTCTTCTCTCGCTGATGGCGCCCTCCTCCGTTTGGAACACCTCATTTAGGTTTTCCTTTATGGTGAAGAAATCCTGAAATATGTACCCATTTGTCTGTTGTCTGCTTTGCAGATCAACAGACAGCAAATTTCTTCTGATTTGCATAATTGTCAGGTATCTTCTTGAAACTTCTATCCAGTTCCTTCACTATTTCCTGGATAATGATTTCATACACTTCTTTAATATTCTTCGCTGCACTCCCCAGAACACTCTGAATGGTCCATACCCTCCAGAACCTGGTCCCTGAAAGTGGTTATGTGTTTCTCTGTGTTGTCTAGTCAACTCGGAGAGAGTTGGGAGCATGATTTCCTTCCAAGCCCCAACTTCTGTGAATATAGCCTGAGTGCACGGGGCTTATTTTGAGTGACAGCTTTTTGGCATCATTGATTCATATTGAGTTTTAGCTCACCTGAAAGCCCCGGATTATTTTCTACTGACATGGTTCTATTTAGAACCCCTCAAATCTGCTTTTTAAATTTATTTTTGGAAGAACTATCATTTAAGAATTTTCAAAATAATTATCCAGTTGGTTTTAGTGCAAGATTCTAGCTTGTCAATGACATTTTGTTTCCTGGCCTGAGGATGTCTCATTGCAAATATTATTTAGAATAACAGTTTTTGTTTTTTCCTGGAGAATTAAGGAGAACATATGAAAAACAGAAGTCTGGATTATGTATCAACTTCATTGCTAACTGTGTGACCTTAATACCTCACTCAAACCTCAGTTTCCTAATATTCTAACAGAAATTATACTGTCTATTTGTACCATTTCACAGGATCTTGGAAGAAGAATGCAAACAAAGTAAAGAAGACAATTTCCCAAAATATAAATTGCTTCATGGAGGAGGAGAAGTAGGAAGATGATGAAGATGAGGATGAGGACACTGTTGATTTTCATCACCATCTTGGGCAACATGGTAACTTGTGGATTCCAGATCCCAGAGAAAGCAATCTAAGTGACAAGGAATTTTATATAATTACAGACATATTTAGGAAATAGAATACCATCGACCATGGGATAGGACATTGTAGAATGTGTCCTGTGGCTTTGTAGTGAGAACTCTCACATCTTAGCCTGTGACCAGGAACAGCCCTTGGGGGAACACTCTAGAACATCCAGTTTATCTTTTCATCCTCCTTTCTCTGCTTCTGTTCCTGATGGCAATGCCTCATCTCCCACTCTCCTCCCCCAAAGGTCCAGATGCAGCAAACCCCCTTTTGGTGTCCTGATTCCCAAAGAAAGAGGGTGTGGGATCGTTATTGTGTCTTCTTAGCACACCTGAGGCAGCCATTCTGATGAACGAGGTGGTTCTGGAAGATAGAAGGAGCCTGATCTTGAGGGCATTCAGGCGACTCCAGGAAGTCCTTTGAGGCCAGAGCAGAGAGGAAAGAAAGAGACTAAAGAAACTGAGGAGGGAGAGGTGGGCAGTGTCCGTGTTTGGCTTGTGTCGCCTAAAGGGGGAGAAGAGGGAAAAGGTAAAAAAATAATGCTGATCACAGAGGGACACAGACCCACTTGGAGAGGGAGACTGAGCCCCAGGCTCACACTTCCCCTCCCTCCCTCCCTCCTCCCACCACGCCAACAGCGCTCCGCATAAAAACGGGATTAACGCTGAGGGACTGCGAGGCACAAACTCTCTTTCAGAAGGACTCAGAGAGAACCACAGACAACAGGCGAGACAAAACAAGGACCTGCGGGAAAGGGGCACTCGGGCACCTACGGCTACAGCAAACATTAACAAGCCAGCCCCTGGATGGAGTAACATAGAGCCTCACACCACAGGCTGTTTACCTCAACTCCCAGTATCTGAGTCAGCATGTCCAGCTTTCAGCAACATTACAGGGCGTGCTAAAAGGCAAGAGAGTTTGAAGACACAAAGCAAACATTAGAAGCAATGCAGACATGACACAGATGTTAGAATTCTCAGACACGGAATTGAAAACCTTGAGACTTTTCTCTTAAGGCCTTCGACTAATTGGATGAGGCCCACCCACAAGATGGAGGATAATGTGCTTTACTCAAAGTCCACTGCTGTCAATGTGAATCACAGCTAACAGATACCTTCACAGGGGCATCAGCAAGATGGTGGCACAGAGGCTCCCGACCTCCCCTGCTCCCACAGACGAACCAAATGCACAGCCCCACATGGCTCAATTCTCTCTGAGAGAAATCCAGAAGCCAGTTTAGTGACTCCTGCACACCTGGCAGCTGAGAAAGTACCCACGGAAATGGGAAGGAACGGCTGAGACCCATTCACCACAAGCCCCACCCTTACAATCGGGAGGGAGCCCCTGCTGCAAGTCTATCCCTGAGGAGTGAAGAGCTGGGACCCTCCACGCAGCGCCCCAGCTTTGACGGCTGGCACCCGGGCGCCTGGCTCGCAAGTCACCTGGCTCAGAGCACCTCCTGCAGCTACCTCCCCGCCCCCGCCCCCACGCTCAGTGCAGAGGGAACAGGCAAAAACACCATCTCAAAGTTTCTCTCTCAAGGGATCTGGCTCCTGCTCTCCTCCTGCTGCCCACAGGTCAGGCTTCTAGCCAGCCTGTGTCTGGGAGCTGAGGCGCATCATCCTGGGAGCCTGAAGGAGCTGGTAGGCACGCCCCCTGCCTTCTCCCCCAGGTGCACTCCAGCAATCAAACCTAGTCATCTCCACTCTCCACAGAAGGAGCTGTCCACTCACTCACGCCCCACCTTCCACAGCTGCTGCCCTAGGGGGGCTCCCAATGCCACACCCTGTGAGCTGATGGGCTCAGCATTCACAGGCTCCCCAGGACCCCGGAGGACAAAGGGGCTGCTCTGTGGGGGAGCACGAGCACTCCCAGGGCCCATTCCTGCTGGCTCAGTACAGAGGGAGCAGCCACAGCACCCAGGGTGTCCCCCTGACAGGGGCCGGGCTGTGTTTCCAATGCCCTGACTTTCCCACCTGCTGCCTGAAGGTCGGTGTCCAATTAGCCTGCACTGGGCAGCTGAAGGGGCAGGCAATTCGTAGTCCTTGGGAGCCTGGAAAGGCGGGTGGGCATTTCCCAGGCCCAGGGGCACTGGCGGGTCTCTGCACAGCCTAATCTCCTGGGAGCCACTGAGAACAGAGACAACAGTTTGGAAGAGCACGAAGGTTTGAGAGGCAGCCAGGAGCTCAGGCCAGCCTGGATGGTGAGGCTCATCTCCTCCATGACGTCAGTCTGTCAAGACCAGGAGTGGTGGCTATGTAGTCAAATGTGCGGTAACCACAACAGAGTCAAGGAAAATGAAGAAACAAGGGAATGCATTCCAAACAAAAGAGCAACATGAATCTAGAGAAGCCAGGGAAAGGCAAAGCCACATCACACCTCCTGACTTCAGCTGCGTAACAAAGCGATCCAACTCCAAACAGTGTGACGTGGGCACAGTCACCCGGGTCAGCGGACAGGACGGAGAGCCCAGGACTAAACCACACACATATGGTCAACTAATTCTCAACAAAAGCATAGGGGAAAGGACAGTCTCTTCAATAAATGGTGGAGAAACCGGACAGCCACATGCAAAAGAACGAAACTGGACACCTATCTCACGGCACACACAAAAATCAGCTCAAATGGAGTAAAGGCTGAAACATAAGATCAGAAACTGTAAAAATCCTAGAAGAAAACATGGGGAAAAACTGCTTGACGTCACTCTTAGTGATGAGTTTTTGGATCTGACACCTAAAGCAAAGGCAACAAAAGCAAAAATAAACAAGTGGAACTATACCAAACTAAAAAGCTTCTGCACAGCAAAGGAGACCGTCACCAAAACGAAAAGGCAACCTACTAAATGGGAGAAAATATCTGCAAACCATTTATCTCATAAGAGGTTAACACCCAAAATACATCAGGAACTCATATAACTCAATAATAAAAAACAAGTAACCCAATTGAAAAATGGGCAAATGCTTGAATTGAAATTTGTCCAAAGAAGACACACGGATGGCCAATAAATACAAGGAAAGGTGCTCAGCACCACGAATCATCAGGGAAGCACGAGTCAGAACCACAGTGAGGTATCACCTCCCACCTGTCCAAAGGGCTGTCACCGAAAAGACAAGCGATAACAGGTGATGGAGAGGATGAGGAGAGAGGGAGCCCTCAGGCTCTGCTGGTGGGAATGCACATTGTACAGCCACCCTGGGAGACCGCAGGGAGGTCCCCCCAAAACGGAAATAGCACTACCACGTGATCCAGCTAGTCCACTTCTGGGTATTTCTGATTTCGAAGGAAATGAAATCAGTACCTTGCGGAGACTCCTGCCCTTGCGTGTTCATTGCAGCATTATTCACAATGGCCAAGATATGGAAACAACCTAAGTGTCTGTCAATGGAGGAATTGATAAATAAAATGTGGTATATATACACAATGGAAGGTTATTAAGCCTTAAAAAGGAAGGAAATCCTGCCATTTGTGAAAACACAGATGAACCTGGAGGGCATTACGTTAAGTGAAATAAGGCAGACAGAGAAAGACAATACTGCATGGTACATCAGCTACATGTAGAATCCAAAAAAATGAAAGTGGAACTCATAGAAACAGAGAGCGGGATGGCGGGTGCCAGAGGCTGGAGGGCTGGGGGCATTAGGGAGAGGTTGGTGAAAGGGTACAAAGCTTCAGTTATAAGATGAGTAGGTTCCAAGGATCTAACATGCAGCATGGAGACCATAGGCAACAACACTGTGCTGTATTCTTGAAATTTGCTATGAGACTAGATCTTAAGTGTTCTCACCAAAAAGAAAAAAAGGTAACTCTGTGTGGTGATGGATGTGTTAACTCGATTGTGGGAATCATCTCACAATGCATACACATATTGAATCATCACTTTAAATATACTACAATTTTATTTGTCAATTATACTTAAATAAGCTGGAAAAATAAATAAATCAACACCTTCACAGTACCATGTGGGCTGCTGTTTGACCCCTCAGCTGGGCACCAAAGCCTAGCCAAGTGGACCCACAAAATTAACCAGCACATCACGTGTGGGTTGGCTGGGGTAGGTCTGTTCCATGTCAGTCCTCCTCCTCCTGGGACCAGCACACCAGCCAGCGCATGTTCACACGTGAGCAGTAAATATGTGAGAAGCAGATAAGGAAGTTTACACGTGAAATGCTAACCCACGTCAGACACAACATTTAAAAATTAAGGATTTTTACAGTTCTCAAATTGAAGACCCTGCCTTGTCCTTAGTCACGTTTGACTGTTGTTTTGGGTCAAGAGCATATGTGTTGGGGAGGAGGGACTCCAGCTGTGACGTCAGAGACTGTGGACCGTGGCAATGTTCTACAGCAGGGCGACTCGCCTCTTTCTGTCTTATCTAGGCTGCCTGGACCACACGACGCTCCCGGTGGGATCTTCTGAACTTGTGTTTAGTGCTAAGAGCCTGGACTCTGGAGCTGGACTGGCTGAGTGCAAACCTCAGCTTGGCCATTCCCAGTTCAGGACTGTGGACAAGAAGCTTCGCTCTCTGTGCCTCGGTTTCTGTCTGTAAACACTGGAGCTGCAATAGTCTCCTCCTCAGAGGGCGGCCGTGAGCCTTAAATGAGTTAACGACGGAAAGCACTCACAGCCGTGCCTGGAGGAACTTTTATCCAAACGTGAGCTGCAACTTTCCAATCATCATCCTTTTCAGAAACCATACGTTGTATTAAGCTCTTTCTTTGCAACTGTGACTAACGTTTGGCTTCTCACCTCTCAGGGTGGACAGCGTGCCTGACACCATTAGTGACCACCATATATCCCAGCTTCCCAGGCTGTTAGTTTGGGGCCACACTGAGAGAGGAGCCAGCCTAATGAGACAGGGTCATTGCAAGGCCCCTGGCCTAACAAGATAAGGCGCTACCCAAGCGGTAAGCTAAGAGAATCAGATAGACCACCAAGATCCGACATCCGCAGCCCCCGGACTTTTCCAGGCTTACCCATGTGCGCCAGCACCCAGGAGTTGGCTGAAGGTGACCTTAGCCCCATTACCAGACTAAAAATCACACCCAGGGGTGGAGAGCTAGCATGCTAATGATGCGTGCAACACCTGTGGTGGCCTGTGGAACAAGAATGCAAGCGCAAGAAAAATCCCACCTGCACATGCCGTGAGAAGGCCTCCTCCCCAGCCTTTGCCTGATAAAAAGCCCCACAATCCCACTCCCTAACCAGCGGGTCACCTGTCCCTTTCCTTTCCGCACCGGCTCCCTTGTGCTTCTCTTGTGCGCAAGCTAACAAACTTGCTTTTCTGCTCCCATTTGTTATCTCTCTTGATTTCTATCCTGGGGGACAACAAGCACCCAGGGCGCTGGTGACAGTGTGGTGGGATTCTGGTCAAGGTTTAAGAAACAGGACAAGTAAGGGATTGTGAGCTACATTCTATGATGTCCTCAGAGATGCTATGTTTAAGAGATCAGCACAGAGAGGCCCTCGCTCTACGAAACAACAGACTGTATTACCATCATGTGTCGCTTAACAATGGGGATATGTTCTGAGAAAGAGTCATTGAGTGACTGTGTCGTTGTGCACACATCATAGAGTGCACACGCAAACCTAGACTGTCCAGCTTACTGCTCCCAGGCTGCAGACCTGCACAGCGTGTTACTGTACCCAATACTGTCGGCATGGGGACACAATGGAAGTATTTGCGTATGTAAACGTCTCTAAACACAGAAAAGCCACAGTAAAAGTAGAGTATGAAAGATAAACAATGGCGCCTGCCGTGAACGGAGCTTGCAGGGCTGGCAGTTCGGGACCACCAATACCCCTGTCTTCACCTCCACATCTCGTCGCACCGGAAGGTCTTCAGGGGCCGTGACGCTCATGCAGCTGTCATCTCCTGTGATAACAACGCCTTCTTCTGGAACAGCTCCTGGGGGACCTGCCTGAGGCTTTTCTTGAGGAGGTGTCATTCCTTTCAGAAGTTTTCAGCTCCATTATAATCTTTTGGGACCCCCAGGGTATGTGCGCATCCATCATTGGCTGAAACATTGTTACACAGCACACGACCGTATTTGCCATGCAAGAAGTGAGGTTTGACGCTGTGTGAGCAAAACCAAAACAAGTAACAACAACAAAATCTTAAACTGAAGTGGGAGCTGTGAGCTATAAACTCGAAGGGCAGGTTGGCTGCTCTGAGAACACGAAGCTATCAGCCCTACATTTGAAGCCTGCGTCTTGACTCGGTTGTAAAGTGAACTATAGACTGGGGGTTTCTGGTTAAGTCAGAGACACCCGAAGGGGGCTAACGTGGTCTCAGGTCAGTGGCACCAACACCCCCTTCTCAGTCCCTGATCAAAGTCCACACAAACCCTCTCTGGAGTAAAACTGCCTTTATTTCAGTCCTTAAGTTTTCCACATTTGACTTCACAGTCAAAGATGGTGAAGATTACTCCAGAAAAGAAATAGCCAAAAGTGAGAGTCAGCAGAAAGATCAAACATGAGATTTCCGTTCCGTGTGAGTCAGGTTAGGCCAGATCACGTGCAGTAACAAACACTCCCAGAATCTCAGTGGCTCAGCTCCAAGTCGATCTCTTGCCATCGGCTGCAGTCTGGCAGCTCTCCAGGGTCAGGACCCAGAAAATGGCTGCTAGCAGAATTCAAAAGCGATCCTTTATTTCAACTGTGGATAGGATCTGAGCTTGTGGCTCGGACCAGCTTTAAAATAGCTTGCATTATGGCACAAAAAAGCAAAACACTTTTAGTTGCAGAGATGGTTAAAGAAATCACTACTTTGGTTATGGAAGTTTTGTTGGAAAAATTTAAGATTAAACATTTTAAAGTATATAAAATGTGAACGACCTTCCATTAAGGAGCCAAACAGTTGCCCATAGAAGACAAGACCTTTGTAAGAAGATCAAAGATCAATTGACTTAAAATGTGACAATTTGCAGATATTCCTCTCCAGAGCCCTGTGGGAAGTGTGATGTAAGACACTGCCCAAATGACACTTTGAGTGTGTCTTACAGCGTTCCCAAAGCTATGAAGAGGTGTTGTAAACTCGGGGCAAAAATATCACAGTAGTGGGATAGATACTTTTAAATCTTTTCAAGCTGCCGGATGAGAAGTGCGGGAGAAACTCGGCACAAAGCCCTTGCGATGGCAGTGCCTGCGGAAGACTCCAGTCCCGCTCTCACTCTCTCTGTCCCAGAACGACTCGTGGCCACTTCTGCATCCTGCCTTTATTTTGCCTCAGTTGTTTCCAGACACATTTCATCTCCGTCCAGTTATACAGAGTACTTGATTAGGAAAACTGATCCAATCTAGGTATTAACACTAGGATATGCTTTTAACCTGGGGACTGAGAGGCCTGCCCAAGCCTGGGAGGGCTGGGAATGCTGGGGCCTGGGAGACTAACTGGTGCGCGGAACTGAGTGGTTTTCAAGAGCCATCAGCTGTGAAACACCACTGCCGTCCACTTGCAATAGCTGCCAATCGTCCTCCTCGTCCACGCTCTAAACCTCACGGGATCGCCTCTCATCCACAGCCTCTAACCCAACCTATCTGGAAAGGGAGGATGAGGAGCGTTGTTCCAGGCTCCTTCTCTGGGATGCAGAGAGCATAGAGGGACCACCGGGGGTGCCGTGTTTATAACAGGATTCAGAAGAGTTGAATCATTCATATGTGAGTATTCATCCTATATCTGACTTTCTTGTGGAAATGTGTCCTCTCTCCTCCAAGATGTCAAATAGGAGTTCGGCCTATTAGATCCTGGGTCTGCCTGGGACAAAGTATTGCTTTATCATCTTGTATTTCAATTACTCGTTGTCTCAGTGTACTAACACACAGGGCCACGGGAGTGGGTGGCAGTGAGCTCTTCCTCGTTCACTGTTGTGCACCAAGTTCCTGGCACATACGAGGCTCTCACTAGGCATTTTTTCACCCTACCCCTTGGAGATTTGGTGAGACTTGGCTCAAGTCATTTCTGGTAGATTTGAAATTCAGTTCTTTAGCTGATTTCCACACTAACAACTTATATGAAGCATTTTGTAGGCGTTAGCATCTTCATCAGAGACTTTGAAAGTCACAGGCAGGGGTCCCACAGGCAGCCCTTGGCAGTGCTACGCCAAGTTGCCTGTCGTCCCTCTGGCTTGGAAGGAAGAGGTGCTCATCCCTCCAGCACCCAGGAGGGAGGAGCTCTGGGTCGCTGCCTCGTAAATCCTCTCCCTCACGGAAGGCAGAGGGGTTGACCTGTTTCGGGATGTGAGGATGTTAGGAGAGCCTGACCTCCGTTAGACCACTTCCCACTATTATTTTCACTTTTCAAAAATGAAACAGAAGGGCATCTGGCTTTATCGTCCAAAGAAAAAACCCCCAAAAGCAAGAAACGGGAAACAGACTGTCCTCTCTCCTTTTGGGCAGTTGTGACCAGATGTGACCTGCTCTTTCAGTTCCTGGTTTCATTCTACAGGCTGATCAACGATGTTCTCCTTCGGGCAGGTCCAGCTAAGTCTTACTCTTTTGGCTCCATCCTCCCAGACGGTGCCTCTGGTTGTCGGGTGGCCCCACCATGTGCAACTAGCTCTCTTCCTTTCAGGGAGAAAAATGAAGACATCGAACTTTGGCCTCTGGTCTGCGCTTCATCTTTACTGGGGAGAGCTGGCCTTATGGTAGAAATATGGTGTTTTGCCTTATTTGATTCAGTTCTTTGTGTGCATACTTTCCTTCAGAATCCTGGAGGGGAAAAGGGTGTTTGGAGCCCCAGATCCACTTGTAGCGTTTGGAGTGGGGGAAATGCCTGGACCAGTATTGAGGTCACTGTCCCTTTTCCTTTTCAAACACAAGACATTTGCTCCTGTGCAGCGACTCTCAAAGGACGGTCCTGGGCCAGTAGCATCAGCAGCACCTGGGAGCTTGTTAGGAATGCAGACTCTCAGGTTCACCCCACGCCCACTGGATCAGAAACTTTGTATTGGAACAAGCCTTCTGGGGGGCCCTGATACACGCTAATGCTTCACAAAATACAGAGAAAAACCTGACTAATCAGTTTCTAATATTAAGAGAATATTAATAGAGTTTTGTCAAAAGATGACAGCCTTGTAAGACTGGGCATTTCCTTTAGAATGGATCCTCTACATTCTATCACATCTCCAATTTGCATAAAAGTCCCTGGTGTAGTCACTAGGCAACAACATTTTATACAGTAGAAGTCCAGATAATAAGAGATGAGGACACCTCTTCATCTTACAAGGGGAAGAAACAGAGAGAAAGGCAGAAGAATAAAGCAATCAGATGTGTGTCCTAAATTTTATCTTTCCAGGTTCAGAAATCAAAAAGCATATTAGATAATTGCATTCTAGTTACTGCTTGAGCTGTGGTCTGGGGAGTGCCCTCAGAGGAAAAGCCTTTTAAACATGGATGTCACCCTATGTGGTCCTTGCTCCCAGGATTGAATCACTTCAGTTTCTATCCGGTTTCAGTTGCATTTTTTTTTTTTTCTGGTGAGGAAGATTGGCTCTGAGCTAACATCTGTAGCCCAAATCTTCCTCTTTTTGGCCCTGAGCTGATATCCGTGCCCATCTTCCTCTATTTTATATGTGGGATACCTGCCACAGCATGGCTTGATAAGTGGTATGTAGGTCCACACCCAGGATTTGGACCTGCCAACTGTGGGCCGCCAAAGCACAATGCACAGATTTAACCACTACACCACCGGGCTGGCCCCTCTGGTATTTGATTCTTAATAGTTTATCTAAAGTTGATCTGTAGGATGTTTGGTCTATTGCAAGCCTCTGTGCTATTTTAGAGACCACACTCAAGCTCGACATTTTATTTTCTTGTCCTTTCCTTGGTTCGTGTGTAAAATGAACAGGAGATGAGAATTATATGAAAATTTGGTTGGGAGACTGTCATAGGAATTTCCCATGGGGGTGAGAGTGAGGTCACCACAGAGCGAGGTGGAGAGCACACTCATCCACACTGTATATGGCACACGCTGCTAGTCACCTGCTTACTAGCCACTTGCCCCTTCTTGCTCACTGAGAAAACGACAGTTCGCCTTGTAAGACCCATGTGCCCATGTGAAACACTAAATGGCACAATGTTTCTTGCAGTTGTCGTAACCACATGACAAAGAAATGTAAGCAGAAGTCCTGTGGGCATGTCTGGGTTGGCTTTGCATTTGTGTTTTAAGAGCCATTCTGTCTTCCTTATAGCTTCTATCTTCTTTCTGCCTGCAATTCAGACACGAGGCTAAAGGAGAAGCGGCCATCTTGCCACTTGGAGGACAAAAGTCATTTGCAAAGGATGGTGGCGCAGGTAGGGAGAAAAAAAAACCAAGTTCTTTGTACAATTATGTCAGCTCTGGACTCGCCACCTGTAACTCCTTGTTATATCAGAATTGAACCCTTCGTTTGTTGAGCCACTGCAGGGAAGTTTCTCTGACATGCAGCCAAACACGCTCTCTAGCTGATGTTCCGGGACTCATGAGAGGTGCGGCCTGACCAGCCATAGGGAATTTTAGACCAACAGCAGCCGAGTTGTGCTGAGCTCAGCAAAGGAGCACCCCAGGGGCACTGCCTGAACTGGGAAATTCACTCTGGGTTACACCGGCTTGTGGACTGCCTTGACGGGGGCCAGCAGGACTTCAGAGACCTGACAGACTAGGGACATCACCCAACAGTAGAGGAACAGGGGCTGAGGCCTGGGGACCCCATGTTTCTCCACAAACCACAATGTCACGTAAGGCATCCATCCCCCAGTGAAGGACAGAATCACAATGGTGGGGGCTGGGCTCTCTAAGTCACCTAAATAGAGAGCTGAACACCTTCAAAAGGGGCTTCTTAATGGATCAGATGGGACCGGTTTAAAAAAGAGGGAACGTTTAGTTATATCTGTTCCCTAGAAATGACGGATGGGAGCTAGGAAAGATTATAAAATCACAGACTAATTACAAATTTACGTTTTCTCTCTATGCCCTCAATGTAGTGTATGTTCAATTTTGCTGTGCAGGCTGTTTCCAGGAATTCCAAATTGTTCCACCAGAAGCAATTGACTTACAGCCTCAGGGGACTCATTTCCACAGGCTTGTTCAAAGCATTTTTCCTACAAAGGCGACTATGACCTCAAAAGGAATGAAAAATAGAGTTATAACGTCTCTGTCGCATTATGCTCTCTCATAAATCCTCTATCAGAGATATAATGCTTAAAAAAGTACTCGCCACATAACACAACAACCGTGTTTATGAAGCAAAAAGTACAGGAAATGCAAGGAGATGTGGACTAAAATGCCCTAATAATAGGAGACTTCAATGCACTGTTATCAGTACGAGTCAAATCAAGTAGACAAAAAATAAAAAGGGAGACAGAAGAATTAAACAACATAACGAAGAAAGTAGATCTCACAGACATAGAGAGAACACACTCTCTTTGCAATGATAACAGAGAATACATCTTTTTTGCAGATGCACATGGAACATTCACCAAAATTGATCATAATTAATAAACATTAGCAAATATCAGTGAGTTCTATAAAATAAAAATATTACAAACAACACTTTCTGATCACAACGCAATAAAACCAGAAATTACTTCTGAAAAGTAGTCCTTCCATCTGGAAAATAAAACGCTTTCTATTAAACAGCTCTTGTTGAAAAGAAAAATACAAACTGAGACTTTAGAATTTCTTAGAAGTCTTAGTAGTGAAAACACTAAATATCAGAAGCTATGGAATTCTTTTAAAGAGATGATAACAGGAAAATGCACTGCACCAAAGACTTTTTCAGTGAAAATAATTAAACTCTCACTTCAAAAACTTTTTCCCACTAGAAAAAGTACAATAAAGTAAACCAAGAGAAAGCAAAAATATAGTAAACAAAAACTAGTGTAGTAGAGAATAAAAAACATTAGATAACTAATAATTCAAAATCCTGATTTGTTGAGAAAATTAAAATAGACAAAGTCCTCAGTAACTCACTCAAGAATAAAAGAGAAAAGGGGCCAGCCCGGTGGTGCTGCAGGTAAGTTCGCATGTTCTGCTTCAGAAGCCTGGGGTTTGCCGGTTCGGATCCTGGGTGTGGACCTGTGCACTGCTTGTCAAGCCATGCTGTGGCAGGTGTCCCGCATTTAAAGTAGAGGAAGAGGAAGATGGTCACGGATGCTAGATCAGGGAGGAAAAAGAGGAGGATTGGCAGGGAATGTTAGCTCAGGGCTAATCTTCCTCAAAAAATAAAAATAAAAAAAGAGGAAAGAGCACAGATAAAATTTTCAAAATGACAAGAGGAAATAACTATTGAAATAGAAGAAATTTTAAAAATTTAAAAGCCCTTTGCAAATAAATTTGAAAACCTAGATGAAATGGATAATTTCCAAGGGAAATGCTGGTAACAAAAGTTGTCTCCATTACAGAAAGAAAATTTAAATAGACCAATTTAGATGGAAGAAATAGACAAAGCTATTAACAAACCACAACACAAAGTAAGCACAAGGGCCAGATTGTTCTGCGTGAAAATTCTTCCAAATCTTTAAAGTCGAGACAGTTCCAATGCATTGAAATGAAGGGAAATTTCTGAATTGCTTTTTCAAAACAAATATAATATTGATATCTAAGCCTGGTACAGACAGGACAAAGAGGTGAAACTATAGACTGATAAACAAATGACAAGCAATAGGATGTATTGAAGTATATGAGGAAGCCATTGGGGTTAAAACAGAGCTGGCCTGACCTTGTTTTTCCAAAAGGGCCTGACATGGCCTGTATCTGCTTTAAGTATTTACTGTGACCCAAAGACAAGAACAATGCCCTTAAAGATAAGGATGTAACTTCCCCCACATCAGCATTTCCCTGAGGATGAGCATCTCTCCCTAAACTAAGGATGGATTGCTGACCTGCTGTGCTCACCTTGTGACCACCTACCTTGCAACCACCAACCTGCTGCATTCACCAACTTGCTGTGCCAGCAAAGCCATCTCATGACTATTGTAAAAGGGACATTCCAATCACATGTGGTACATGCTCTTTGATGGTATACAACCACCCTGAACACCCCCACTTCTTTGGAGTGCTCCATTCCTTTGTGAAAGGACTCTCTCAGTTGTGTGGTCCTCAGGGTTCGCTCATAATAAACTCAGCCCAATTTTGATTTATAGATTGTTCATGGATTATTTATGTCGACAAGACCAAGATCTTTTATGAATATCAATACAAAAATACTAAATAAAATATTAGCAAGGATATTCTAACACCACATTAAGAATGTGATGTATTATGACCAAGTGGAATTTAAAACAGAAATGAAAAATTGATTCAATATTTGGAAATCTATTAATATCATTCATCTTGTTGACAGATAGAAATGGCAAGCAATAGGATCTATTGGAGTATATGAGGAAGACATTTGGTGTAAACCTAATTCGGCCTGACTTTGTTTTTTCCAAAAAGGGCCTGACTGTGGCCATTGAGCATGCATTGTATATCTGCTTTAAACATTTACTATGGCAAGAACAAATGCCCTTAAGATAAAGGTGCAACTTCCCCCCACATTGGCATTTCCTTAGGGATAAGCATCTTTCCTTAGGCTAGGGACTGATTGCTGCACTCACCTTTGACCACCCAGCTCACCTGTGACCACCCAGCTCAAGACAACAGACCTGCCACCCTGCTGTGTCCACCGAAACAGCAGACCTACCTGCTGTTTCCATCAATCGCTGTGCCGACAGAGCAGTCTCGTGACCACTGTAAAAGGGACATTTCAATCATATGTGAAACATCCTCTTGGGGGGTATAGTATATAACCACTCTGCACACCCCGCTTCTTCGGTGCCCTTTCTTCCTTCTGGAAGAAAGGCCCCAGGTCATGGTCCTCACATTTTAGCTCAGAATAAACTCTCCCAAATTTTCATTTATAGATTGGTTATGGATTATTTTCGTCGACATTGTAAAAGGATTTAAGGAAAAAGAATCACAAGTTATTCCCATAGATGATTTTTAAAAAGGCTTTGACGACATTCAATAGTCATTCATGATAAAAACTCTCAAGAAAATAGTGATTGGGGGATACCTGCTTAATAGGATTATACACACACATATACACACACACAAATACATCTTATATACTACTGTAATCAAGTATCTCACTTACTTAACTGGGAAACACTGAAGCCATATCCAGGAACAAAGCAAGCATGCCCATACACTAATGTTCAATATTATAATGGAGGTCTTAGCCAATGGAATTAGACAAGAAAAATCAATTAGACGTATAAGAATAAGAAGTGATAAACTGTGGTACACCCCTAAGATGGAATAATACTCAGCATAAAAGAGAGCAAGCTATTCATACAGACAACTTGGATGATTCTCCAAAATGATTATGCTAAGTGAATGAAGCCAGTCTCAAAAGGGACTTGGTTTCACTTGTCTCTAGATTCTCAGCCTCTGGTATAAAATCTACCATGAAGTGCAAACAATCAATGAATGATAAGGAATGGATGAAGAGGTATAGACTCCCAGACTCTTGAGAGAAGGACACATGCCACCTGCCTCCTTTGTATTCATCACAATGAGTAGTATTTATCAAGGACCTTCTGCTCTGAGAGACAGATGGGCAACAATGCTCTCAGGGTATTTCACATGGGCATCTCGTCTCCTGGCCGATTCTCAAGAGCAGAACCTTTTTTTTTTTTTTTGCCTCAACGACAATGTAAACCTGAATGCAAGGGTAAGAATAATTGAATGCATTGACACAGAAAGTACCACTGCAGTTAAAGACATTTTTTTTCAGATTAAAATTGTATTTACTTTTTCTTGGGAGGCGTATATGGCCCTTTGGTTATATATTTGCTTATAGAAGATTCTATTGCAATAGGATGTTAGATTTGTATCCCCCAACTTTGGCTAATACTCCAATGATGAAAACAACAGACACAAAATGCACCCACATTCTGAAGAGTGAAACCAAATCCATCTCACTCAGAGGAGCTATTTCTAAAGGAATTGGGAGCATCTCTTTGTAGTCCTTCTCTTACCCTTGAGCCTTTGCTAACTTTTATTAAGTGAACAAACTCATTTTTGTTTTGGAGAAATAAGGGAGAGGTCTATGACCTATTTTGAGCAAATGGCTTGGAGCATGGACAAGCCAATTTCAAGTTGGCATAAGCCACATATACCCACCAGGACATGTTGGTAGAACATGGAAATGTGCTTTGGGAAATCCTAGAAGTTATCAGGTGAGGGGTACCCCGTGGAAAAGTAACAAAGGGACAGGGACTTCAACTCTTGTTGTCCAAATATTCAAGGGAATTTTTGCCCCAGGAAAACCACTAAGGTCTCAGAAACCTTGGTTACACATAATTTCTATCAGCACATAATGAACGAAACCAAAGAGAATGTGGTCTTTGACTGGCAGAGGGGTTGAGAACGTGGTTCCAATCTTCCAGGGAAAAGGAGGAGAGATGTCTGGGGGGTAGACCAAAACTAGCTCGAAAATCCTCTGGAACTTTTATGAAAAAGTGAAATTCATCCCCGTGTTCTCAGAAGACGTAGCAGAATAGTGGTATTGAAAAAAAAAGAGATTCCAATTGTGCACAAATATGAGACAACAGAAAAGCTTTATTATAGTAATAATAAGCAAATAACTCAACTGGGTGGGAGCAGCAGTGTGAAGGTGACCCGCCAAGCAGTAAGTACTCAAGCTGTGGGGTTATGGAGGTGGGGGCGCAGCAGTTAGTTTCACAGAAAAGGAGAGGACTGGTTATTCAGCAAATTGGTCACTTTGAGGTTGGTCAGAGTTTCTACAGATACATCCAAATGCACCAAACATTCTTGTCCTATCTGTTGAGTCTCTGTCTTTCTCACTTTCTGGCATTTCACCTAATTGAGTTCTGAGAGATCCATCTTCCAGGAACTCTTCATCGACACTTCAATGGGGAGACGATAAGGAACAAATTGAGCCCTTCTGTGAAAACGGAATTAAACAAATTTACATGCATGGAGAAAAGATTCTCTAAGCATCTCCATGGGTGAGTACCAGAGCACTGCTCTTGCTCACTCACTGTCCTCCTAAAGGGAAAGTAAGTGAGAAAAGCCCCAGGGCGCGACTGTCTGCCAGTCTGGAAAGAATCTAGAGAGAAATCTTTACTCGGGATGAGCAGAGAGAGCTCGGGGTCATCTTCTCTGGTCTCCTGCATTCCTTTTCTCTGTGTCTCTGGGAAAGAATTCACAAGGTAGGGAGCATCAATACTTTCTGCTTTGGAGTTTCACAAATTGAGAATTTGTCCCTCCCTGTTCTATCAATTCAACATCTACCAACTGCCAACAGCGAACTTCACTGCACTCCTGAGTCCTGAGAGACAGAGACCAGCGTGCTCTGACTTTGGGGAATGAGTGGCAGGGCCACCTGAACATATGCAAGAAGTATCGACAGATTTTCATTAAGCTTAATCTTCCCTAAACAGCCGGGAGATGACAAAGGAAGCAATCTTCAGTGCTCCAAAGATTAATTCAAGGATCGCATTCTGACTCTCAACCTCTTCTCTGGCATTTCGCTGCCTTGAGGCACAGACAATCTCCCTTTCAGCTAACTCCCTCTCCATTTGTGCCATTTTCTTCTGCTGCTCCAGCTCATCCTCCAGCTTTCTGATTTTCTCTTCGTACTCCTCTCTTATCAGCGCTTTCTCTCTCTCCAGCTCTGCTCTGTAACGTTCATGCAACACTTCGATTTGTTTCTGAATCTCCTCCTCTGCTCTTTGGTACATCTCATTAGTGTAGCATCCTCCTTCATTCTGCATCACCACGTGCTCGACCAAGGCCAGCAGTTGCGCCCTCTGGGCCTCCTGCTCAGCTCCCGTCGCCTTATTGTTGAACAAACAGTAGCGATCACCAAACTCCTTCATCAGCTCTTGAATGACTTTTGGAGCTACCTTTAGGTAATCGTGGAAGTGGGTCCCTTCCAAGTCATCTTTCCGGGTGAATAAGAGAATCATGTATCTCCTAGCTTTGTGTCCAAACATTTTCAGGATCTTCTCAGTGGCCTTCTGCTCTTCCTGCGTGTAACGGCCCAGTGAGACCACCAGGAGCAGAGCGTGAGGCCCCGGGGAGGTCAGGAGGATGCAGCGAGCAATCTCTTTGCACGTGTCAGCATCCTGTACCTCGGTGTCAAAAACGCCAGGCGTATCCACAACGACAATTGTTTTCCCGTGCCACATGCTGCTCCCTTTCTTGCTGGACTTGGTGATGGATTTTGATGAAAGGCCGAAATTAAACACTTTCTTTCCAAGGATGCTGTTCCCTGTTGAACTTTTTCCTGCTCCAGTCTTACCCACTAGGACAAGTCTCAGTTGTAAATCTCTGGGGTTTTGGTCTCCAAGCCCTAAGTCAACAGGGAACAAAAGCCACAGTGTTAGGATCCACCTCCAGCTGTTTCCCCCAGGACCCCCACCCACGGGCGCCCCCCACTGTTGCCCACTAGCATCCTCTCTCTTCAGTTATGTGTGCACTCACAGGAACTCTAGAGAAAGTCCTCTGGGCCTGATGTTCCTCTTGCAGTGCTTAGGGAAGGCCCAAGGACTTTTCAGGATTCCCTTGAGGTTCTTACTCTGACTTTTTTAGTTAAGTGGCCCACAGAGGAGGGAACAGGATGGCTCAAGAAGTGAACTCTGAGCTGCTGCTGGTAGCTGTTCCTCGTAAGATAATGCAGGAAGCAACATGAAATCTGACTTGGGGACATCGCAGTGGGAGATTATTTTCCCCCCAATTTCTCTCCAAAATGGGACTTTTCTTCTTCCCATTAAGAAGTCAGGTAGGTGGGTATCCAGCCCATCGTCCCTTTATATTTCACACATGCAACCATCCTTTCAAGGATTATGACCCACAGGAGAACAAAAACCTGAACATTGAAAGTTAGCGACTTTAGCTTTAGCAAATCAGGAAGAGGCAATGCTAGATATATTGATAGAAATTTAGTGAAGCTTTTATATTTAAATTAAGAGGTGGAAGAATTATAGCCAGCAAATATTGGAGTTACTATCAAATCCTTTGATAGTTAATAAATGAAAAAAAAAAAACATACCGATTAGCATCAGTAGAGTTATACTTTCTTAGTTTCATTGGTTAAGCATATTCCACTTTCTGGGGAAGTTGAAAGTTAATTTCAGAGCAGCATAACATGTCAACTGAAACTATGTCTCCCAAATAATTGTGCCTTGAGTCAGACAACAAATAATCTCTATGGCTTTCTCTGTATTTGTATTCGGTAATTCTCCGCATAGCTCTTTAATGTGGCTATAGAGTTGGAGTCTGGGGGTTTATTAAGCACAGACTGGGAGCAGACGGAAGGCAACTGATGAATGCATTTGAGAGCCTGTTTCTCCAAGAAGGTAGACCGTCCCAGTGTAGCCCTCGAGTAAGATTGGTTCCTGCATAAGGAATCCTGTGTTACAACCATTGATTTCTGCTTGGAGGAAATGCATACATTATCATATCACAACATTACAGACAATGTTATTAACTCCATTTTGATTTTTCGAGATACTTCAACATTCACTCACTTCCTCAGACCGAAAATCTAGGAATGGCTCTTGATTCCTCTCTTTCCTTTATTTTCCATTCCCAACCCATTAGTAAGTTCCCTTGGCTCCGTCCATCTTCTCTCCATCTTGAAGACCATCATTCTAGCCCCAGCTACCATCACCACCCATGCCTCAGTTGTCTCCTAACCGGTCTCTACTTCCTTGTTGCCAACTCAGTCTATTCTGTAATTGGAGCAATCTTTTAAAAATATCAAACAAACAGAAGAGAGATGTTGCAGAAACTGCCACTCTGGCTTCCGCAAAATCTGTAGCTAATCCCCATCCCTACACACTTTATGCTGAGGGTTTTAGCTAATCCAGAGATTCACAAAACCATCCCTAAAGTAGAATTTCCCACATTTGACAGCCAGAATCCTGGAGTGAGAGAAGTAAATTTCCAGCAGCTGAGAATATTGCATGCAGGATGGCTATGATTATCCAAGGAAAAATGTGGGCAGGACTTCAGATTATTATTTGGTTATCATCACCATAGAAGACTCCAACTTAAGGCTGTGCTGAGGGCTCTGGTTGGCTATAGAGAGAGGGAGTAGGAAAATCATGAGAGGTGAAACAAAGGGCACCAAAGGCCAGTTCCAACACTGCAACAATTTGCCAATGTGGGCAGCATGTGGATGACTATCTATGCGATAGATTGCAGATATGGCCCTGAATGATGCCCATCTCTCTGTACACATGCTTCTCTGGGATGTGGATTTGCAGCTCCTCCCATCACAATGCTGAGCATATTTCTCCAGCCTTTGAATCTGCCTGGGCTGTGATTTGTTTTGGACAATAGGAAAGTAAAACCGTGATGTAAGCAGAGACTTCAAAAGTGCTGATGCGTTCTGGCGTGCCTTCCCTTTGCTCTTCAGAACTCTGCAACTGCCCCATGAAGAGGCCTGGACTAGCCTCACTGATGATGAGAGAAACAAGGTCCACTTATCTCTGTCACCCTGGCCCACCCAAGAGCCTGCTAACTACCAAACATGCCCATGAGGCTGTGAAAAATTATCCAGTTGCATCCTGAACCACTAGCTTACCACAGGTATATGAGCGAGTCTGGCTGAGATAAGCCAAGTTGACCCAGACCCAAGAACTGCCCAGTTAACCCACAAAATAGAGAGCCAACTAAACAGTTGATGTTTTTGGTGACTTAATTGTGGGGTGGTTTGCTAAACCAGCAAAAGCTCAACTATTGTGGTTAAGGGAGTAGAAGGAGGTTATGTGACAGAACCGGATGAGGTTGTCTGTTGAACTTGTTGGTTATAGTGAGGCCACTAGAAGCAGAGAAATTAGGGACCTGAATGAGGAATCAATTACTCCCACGTTCCTCCTTCCCAGTCCTCTCCCAGGCTGAAGAGAGGGGCAGAAAATCAACCAGAGAGGCTCCACCTGGCTTGGTGTGTCCACATAGTGGGAAATAGGACATAAGTACCCTCATCGAGCCTGGGATCAGTCAAGATAGTTCTACCTCTCTTCTTCTTCGCTGTTCTACTGCATCATGAGAAGAAAGCATAGAGGGTCGATGGAGAAATGACAGAGCAGGGCAAACGAAGAGAAAATGAGAGAGGAGGGTGGAAATGGTTTGCTCTTGCTCAGACAGGAACCCTCCTGGCCTGGGGAGCCAGGGCACCCTCTCACCACGGCAGCTCCTGGGTTCGCTGGGGTTGGAACATGAGCTGTGGTATTGGGCTGCCATTGTAGTTTGAATTCCTGTAGATAAAGAAACATAACTATGTCATTTTAGGGAAACGGAGAGTGACTGAAAACCGCAACCTCCTGTAGCCAACAGTTTCCTTTTTCCATAAACTTGCTACTAGATTTCTTGCCCCTACTTCCCAAGATGTCTCCTCAACTCTCCATTTTCAGATTGTTCCTCTTTCTTTACACAAACATAAATGCTTCACGTGCTTCCTCAGCACTGGCTGTGCATGCCCTTCCCCCACTCTATTCAGTGAATTACTGCTTTGAACGCCATTTATACGTGGCCTGTAGCCTAGACTCTCCTCAGAGCTCTGAACTTTTATACCTCATGCAGCTTCTCCATTTGGCAATTCCACATGCATCTCAAACAGAGCTCAGCAGAAACGGAACCCTTGACCTCCACCTCCACCTTCATCACTGCCCATTTCAAACAGCATCACCATTCAGCCAGTGGCTCAGGCAGAATCTTGGGGTCACCTACAACTCTTCTGTCTTTACCTGCTCGTCCATCTAGCACCAAATCCTCTTGCTTCTACTTCCAAAGAATGCAAAATTATCCTTTTCTCTTCATCTTCATGTTAATCCAACGCACTGTCATTTGTTTGCAATGTAACAGGCTCCTAACTGATCATCTCATCTTCAATCTCTTTTCTATTCCATGATCAGATGCCTTTTTAGAACTAAAATTTGATTCCTTTTCTTGTTTAACTTCTTTAATGGCTTTCTATTGTTTTTTTAAAAAAGTAGTTGAAAGTCCTTGGATGGTCCTAAGACCCTGCGTGATCAATTACTCTCTCTCAAAAGGCTTTATCACCACACTGGCCTCCTCATTGCTCCCCAAGCTCCTTCCAACTTCCAGACCCCTGCGGCCCTGCTCCCTCCCCCGGGAGCACTCCTGCTCCAAGCCAGTGCCAGCACACTCCTGCTCAGCCCTCAGCCCTCAGCCCTCTGACACTTCTCCAGGGAGGACCACTCCAACTTCCCCACACAGCTCACCCGCTCACCCATCTCGATCCCTGAAAGCTTCACATTTGCTTATAAATTCTATAAATGGTCAAAGGAATCATTTATTTGTACAAGTATCCTCTGAACAGTGACCCTGCAAGAGGCGTTCATTTGTGAGGCTCAGCCTTGAAAACAGATTACAGCCTAAAATCAGCAAAGACGGGGAACAGGAACCAACAGGAAATAGATTCTGAGAGTAAGTCGGCCAGGAGGGTAGATACAGACCCAGGGGAGCGGTCCCCTCTCCACCAAATCACACATTCTCTTGCAACCCTCCACCCACCCACAAACACCCTTATTCTCTTACCTGGAAAATCTGGGTCCTGCTCACTCCTCTGACTTTGAAGGTGGTGCTAAGCCAGGACACTGAGACGACAGAGGAGAGAGGAAGTGAGGGGAGGAGCTGTTCAAACTTGCTCCTGCAAGAGACTGGCCACCTTCTCATCTAGCAGCTCTAATAGAACTTTCTGCAATGATGGAATTGTATTGTGCAGTCCGATATGATAACCTTTGGCCACATGGGCTTTTGAGCACATGAACTGTAATGAGTGTGACTGCAGAATTGGATTCTTAATTTTACTTCATTTTAATTAATTTAGAGTTAAAGCAAAATAGGCACACCTGTCTAGTTATCTGAGATACTACATTTAGAAAATGGAAAAGGAGCAGCAAATTGGACCTAAAGTAAAGAGGATGAAATAACACGGGGAAAAAATCATTGAAATAGAAAACAGGAAAACAATCATGAAAACACAAGCTGATTCTTTGACAATAACCGAGAAAACTGAAAAGCCTCTACCTACATGGAGAAAAAGAGTAAAAATATACAAATTACCAAGATCAGGAATGGAAGCGGGAACATCACCACAATCTCACAGACGTTAAAGCAAAGTAATGCACTGTAATGAGAAACTTTATGCTGATAAGCTTGACTCAAATGATAAAATGGACAAATTCCTTAAAAAGCACGAGTTAGCAAAAGTGACTCAAGAAGAAACAGAAAATTTGAAAGGCACTATATCAAATAATAAATTTAAATTGTAATTTAAAGCCTTCTCACAAAGAAAAATCCAGAGCAAAATGAATTCATTGGTAAATTTCATTAAATATTTAAGGACAAAATATATATGATATCAATCAAACTCAGAAAATGAAAGAGAAGGGAACACATCCCAATTCATTTTATGAGGGCAGACATGTCGTGAAACCAAAAGCAAATGCAGACATCACAAGAAAAGAGAACTACAGGCCAATATCCATAATCAAAATAGACACAAAAATCCTTTAAAAATACTAGCAAATGAAATCCACCAGTATACATAAAAATGCTATATCATGACTGAGTGGGGTCAACCCTGAGTGTGCAAACTTCGTTTACCATTTGATAATGTACATAATTCACCATCCACAGATTGAAGAAAACATACACAAACGGTCCCTGACTTAAGACGGTTCGACTTAAGATTTTTCAACTTTACCATGGTGTGAAAGCAATAGGCATTAGTAGAAACTGTACTTAGAATCTTGAATTTTGGTATTTCCCAGGTTAGTGATACGCGGTACTATGTTCCCTCGTGATGCTGGGCAGTGGCACCAGGATAAACAGCCAATACACTTGCAACCACGCTGGACCCACACAGCCATTCTGCTTTCACTTTCATGACTGTATTCAATAAATTACACAAGGTATTCAACGCTTGATTATAAAATAGGCTTTGTGTAGATGATTTAGCCCAACTATAGGCTAATGTAAGTGTTGTGAGCACGTTTAAGGTAGGCTAGGCTAGAGTATGATGTTCAGTAGCTTAGGTGTATTAAATGCATTTTTGACTTGTGCTATTTTCAATTTATGATGAGTTTACTGAGATGTAACCTCATCATAAGTTAGGAGCAACTGTAATCATTTTAATCACTCCAGAAAAAGCTTTTTATAAAATATAACTTCAATTCATGATTAAACCTCTCAGCAAACTAGGAATAGAAAGGAACTTATTCAATCTTATTAAAGACATCTAGGAAAAACCTATCTCAAACATCATACTTAACAGTGACAGGCTAAGTGTTTTAGACCTAATATTAGGCATCAGGCAAGGATGTCTCTTCAGTATTGTTTGGAGACCCAAGCCATTGAACAGGACAAGACAAAGAAATAAAAGGCATAAAGATTAGAAAGGAAGACGTACAACTGTCTTTATGTGCAGATGACGTGATTACCTATGCAGAAAATGTTAAGCACTCTATTAAAAAGCCAGTAGAACTAGTAAGTGAATTTACACACCTGCAGGATACAAGGTCAATATAAAACAGTCAATTGTATGTTTATTTACCAGCAATGAACAATCGAAAAAATACACTTTAAAAATAATACAATTTAAAATAGAATATCACATCTAAGAATAAATTTAATGAAAGATGTGCATGACCGATACCTTGAAAACCGCAAAAGGAAATCAAGACCTAAGTAAATGCAGTGTTTGTGGATTGGAACACTCAATATGGTTAAGGTGGCAATTCTACCCTACTTGATCTATAAGTTCAATATAATCTCGATCAAAATCCTAACACAATATTTTAAAAGGAATTGCTAAGATGAGTTTAAAATTTGCACGGGGGGCCAGTCTGGTGGCACAGCGGTTAAGTGTGCACTTTCTGCTTCAGCAACCCAGGGTTCGCCAGTTCAGATCCTGGGTGTGGACATGGCACCGCTTGGCAAGCCATGCTGTGGTAGGCATCCCAAGTAGAAAGTAGAGGAAGATGGACATGGATGTTAGCTCAGGGCCAGTCTTCCTCAGCGAAAAGAGGAAGATTGGCAGCTGTTAGCTTAGGGCTAATCTTCCTCAAAAAAAAAGAAAAAGAAAATTTGCACGGAAAGGCAGATGACATGGAATAAGCAAAACAATTTCAAAAAGAAGAAGGAAATGGAGGACTTACAATACCTCATATCAAGATTTACTGTAAAGCTGTAATAATCTAGACGATGTTCTGTGGGTGAAGGGATAACACAGAGATCAATGGAAAAGAATAGATGGCCCAGAAACACACCCATATTTAAATCAATTGATTTATAGCAAAGGTGCCAAAGTAACCCAATTGAGAAAAGACAGTTGTTTCAACAAATTGTGTTGAAATCGCTAGATATCTGTGTGGACAATAATAAACCTGAATCCTTTCCTCACATCACACATAAAAATTAGATCCAAATGGACTTAAACCTACATGTAAGAGCTAACACAATTCTACTTCCAGAGGAAAATATAAAAGAAAATCGTGGTGATACTAGGTTAAACAAAGATTCCTTAAACAGGACAAAAAAATAAAAAACAAATGAAAAACCTGAAAATATAGACATTATCAAAATTCAAATTTTTGCTCTTCTAAAGACACACTTAAGAAAATGAAAGGCAAGCCACAGACTGGGAGAAACTATTTGCAAAACAGATCAAACATAAACATGTATCAAGAACATAGAGAGAATCCCTACAAACAATAAAAAATCAAACAACCCAATATGAAAAGGGACAAAAGATTTTATGAAAGGGAGATATACAAATGCCCAATAAGCACATGGAAAATGCTCAACTTGACTAATCTTTGGGGAAATGAACATTAAAACCATAATGAGATACCACTACACACCTGTGAGGAGACTAAAGTTGAAAACACTGACAATACCAAATGTTGGCAGGGACGGGCTTTCATAGATCGCAAACAAGCATGAGAAAAGTTACCACATTTTTGGAAAAGAATAAACAGTATCTCATAAAGTTAAACACACAAACCAGGAAGCCTGCTCCTAGATATTTACTTAAGAGAAATAAAAACATAGACTTGTATATGAATGCTTGTTATAATGTTTTAATAGTTCACACTGGAAACACTCAAATGTTTATCAGTTGGTGAGTGAATAAACAAATTCTGGTATCTCCATACAGCTATGGGTTAAATTTTATCCCCTAAAAAGATACATTGAAGTTTTAATTCCTGGAACCTCAGGATGTGTTCTCATTTGAAAATAGGGCCATTGGAGAAATACTTGGTTAACATGAGGTCATACTGGAGGAGGGTAGACCCTTAATCTTGAAAGGGTTAGTGTCCTCATAGGAAGAGGAGAATGCCATGTGACAACAGAGGAAGAGTCCTTGAGTGATGGGTCTACAAGTCCATGAACACCAAGGATTGCTGCCAACACCAGAAGCTGAGAACAAGAAAGAAGCTAAGAAGAGATTCGCCCCTAGAGCCCGCAGAGAGAGTGACTCTGCAGACACCTTGATCTTGGATTTCTAGCCTCCAGAACCCAGAGAATAAATGTCCATAAGTCACCCAATGGGTGGTGCTTTGTTATGGCAGCCCAAGGAAACTAATGCACATATCATGGAATTCTAGTCAGCAAAGAAAACGAACAATGAACATGCCAAAAAGAAAATGAACATGCCACAGCATGCAGGAATCTGAAAAGAAATGCTAGGCAAAAGACATCAACCACAGAAGACTACATCTTGTAGGTTACATTCATGTGAAATTCTAGAAAAGGCAAGACTGTCGTGACAGAAAGCTGATTACTGGTTGCTTGGGACATGGAAGAGAGGATTGATTCCAAAGGCCATGAGGAAAATTGTTAGGTGATGGAACTGTTCTGTATCTTGATTAAGGTGGTGGTCATACATCTCTGTAAAATTACCAAAACTCATCAAGCTGTACACTTAAAATGAATGAACGCTATTTTATGCAAGTTAACATTTGAAAAAGCTGAAACCTGCAGCTGTTTAGGTACAACTGAATGTAAGTCAGATAATTGGTCATGGTAGGATGATTATACAACTGGCCACCAGTCAGCACTCTACCGATGTCCACACCCTTTGACAACAGGAATTTGTCTCTCTTCCCATCCAGAGATGAGGTCTATGTCTGCACATCTTGAAGCTCAAAGCCTCAAAGACTTTGCAGCTGATTTTTGACAATTTCTGCTCTTTTGTGCATTTCCTGTTTCTGCTTCACAATTTGACACCTTTTTTTCAACCTATGAACCACCTTCTCATGCATATCAACATATGTGTACCACTTTACTAGAAATTATATGGTAAAGAGACCAGAGGATGATTCTCACACATCACAGCAGGGTCCCCAGGAAGAATGTGGTCTGCAATGATGTTAGCCCATTTCTTAGAACCTTCCACAAAAACAAGAAAGGTCTTTGTAAATTTACCTCTGCAGAGCAACCTTCCTCCCTGTCTCCACCACCATTTCCTGCCTCGTCACCTTCACCTTTTGTCTTATCTATCACATTGAGTTGTGGTGACGGCCCAGGACAGAAAGGTTAAGATGCAAGGTCCACGTCCCCCACTCTGTGGGGGGCGGTGCTCACAGTGGACTCAGACCTGGAGAGGAGGCCTAATTCAGGACACTCACACCCTGTCCTGAGCTGAGGAAAATGACCAGGGCCGTTAGTGGGTGCAGGCTGTTCTGCCTGTCTCTGCTTTTAGAATCCTGATGATGGAGCTTAAAAAGCCTAAACTGTTTATATGAAATTTAGCAGGTCAATCGTTTTTTTATTATTCCTTATTTTAAAGTAATAGCAACTTGAAATTAGTATTTGAGTTTCTCTCTTTCCAAGTTGTGAATGACCACAAATCATTCTGTGTAAGGATAAATATGTCAAAGTCATTTGCACATTCTCTCTTATTATATTTTATTTCTACTTAACAAGAGATCAGGGATTTCAGAGTCAAGATAGCAAACCGGCCCTATGCTAACCATTGTGGGAAATGATTAACATAAATCATAGACCACAGACGTCCTCTCTTTTTGCAACCCCTAATTAAACCACGATGTCATAGAGACCTTCAAAGTAGGAGTATCAGCGACAAGAAGTTTCAACAAATCTCTGGAAGGCAGAGAGAGATGAAGGATGCATTGGGGCAGGACATCCCCAGTCAACACAATCCCAGAGACGCTATAGGTGGAGTGGGCTCACACGGTGCCTGGAGCACCTCGAGGAGGTCCGGCTTCAGAAACTTCAGCTACGTGGAATGGGGCTGTGGGGCTGAAAGTAGGGCATGACATGAATATGAGACAAGTGATTCTGCCATCATCCCATCACTTCCCCCTAATTCAGAAAACCACACTTCAAAGTCTCTCTTCCCCAGTGTGTAATTAGAGGGCTCTTCTCTAAAGATTAGAACATCTCCAGAGGGAAACCTCTGCATTCTGGCATTTAGGGTTCCCTCTGCATAGCAGCCTGTCCCGCTCTGTCACCTCAGGTGAAGCCTGCAGTCATGACCCTCACTCACCACATGGAACTTTCAGGTAGCTTTAGTGATGATTTATCCTTAAATATGAAAAGACAATCAGGGAGAACTCACATTTGAGAAAAGACTACAATATGAAACAGAGACAAAAGAGACAAAGATAAACAGAAAAATAACTCTAAAGGGAGCCATTAACTCAGGAAACGGAAATAAAAACAGGAACAAACTAACCAAATAAATCTAAAGAAACTTCTCTTTCAGGTATTTAGATTATTAATCTTCCCATTGAAATCAACTAAAAATACTAAACGATATTACATATATTTTCTGAAAAGCATGGGTGAGCAGGCAAGAAAATGAGCTTTCTCAGATGCAGAGCAAAGTAAAGGATGAAACCCAGACAGGTGAGTGAGGATGGCAGCTGGCTGTCATTCTGGGACATCTTACTATCCCTGGAGAGCTTTGCTTCTCCAAGCCACTCTGACATGAAAACGAGAGTCAAAGGCAATGGCTGGTTCAGGGGAGCATCTAATAGGGGGACTTTCACCACGAACCCCAAAGGGCACTCCCTCAGTGAAGGGAGATCTAGAACCCAGTGACTTCTACTTGGTGAGCTGGATGAGAGATTTGAGAAAGACAGGCCAGCATGCAATTAAACAGGCAAACGATGCTACAGAGAGAAAATAGAAGAGAATAGGGCAGAGGGAATGTTCAAAGTGGTGATGGCTGAATTGTTTGCTGAACTTGTGAAATTCACCAATCCACACATTCAAGAAATCTAATGAATCCCGGAGAAAATAATTAAGAAAGAATTCACACCTTCACACATAATGGTGAAACTGTAGGACATCAAAAGAGAATCTCTTAAAACTCACTGGAAAGAACAGACAGATGAGGTTTGAAGAAGAGACGGCTGGAACTACGCTGATTTCCTAACAGTAACAAAGGAAGCCAGAAAACAGTGAAAACAGATTTTCAATGTGCTGAGAGAAAGTATCAGTAAGCCTAAAATTTTATACTCAGGGAAAATAACTATCAAAAATAAGGGCAAAACAAACACACTTCAGACAACAAAGACTGAGACTTCTTGCCTCCAGTTGTCATTAAAGGAATTTCTGAAGAATGTACTTGAGGCAAGAGGAAAGTAATTCCAGAGAGTAAATCAGAGGTTAAAAAAAAAGACTAAGTCTAAACAAACATAAAAGGTACAAAATAATAGTAATTATTTCTAGGGTTTAAAAAAGAAAAAAACAAAATTAAAATACACAACAACAATTATATGTAGATTGACGTAGAGAGTGGGAATGGAATTAAAATGTTCTAAAGTAATTTGTTGTACTAGAAGAATATAAAAATAGAGATGACCTTTAGACTTTGCTAATTTAAGAATACGTGTGGTGGGGCCGGCCCCGTGGCCTAGTGTTGAAGCTCAGCACACTCCGTTTCTGTCGCCCAGGTTCAGTTCCCAGGCGTGGACCTAGACCACTCATCAGAAGCCACGCTGTGGCAGGCGCCCCACATACAAAACAGAGGAAGATTGGAGGCCAGCCTGGGGACGTAGCGGTTAATTCACTCCACTTCTGCGGCCCGGGGTTCACAGGTTGGGAACCCAGGAGCCGAGCTATGCACCACTTCTCTCAAGCCATGCTGTGGCAGGCGTCACACATACAAAATAGAGGTGGATTGGCAGCAGACATTAGCTCAGGGCTAATCCTCCACAAAAAATAAATTTTAAAAGAGTAAAAATATGTGTTGTAATTACTGAGTGGCCACTAAAAAATTGAGAAAACTGTATATAATTTCCAAAATTAGTAGAGAAAGAATACATAATGTGAAAAAGTACTCAAAGAATCCAAACGAAACCACAAAGAAGGAGAAAACAAATTATGGAACAAGTTAGACAAGTAGAAAGCAAAAAATAAAATTTTGTATATGAATCCAAATATATCAGATATTATAACTATGATGAATGAACCAAAGTTTTCAGTTTAAAGAAATAAACATTTTTTCCGTGGATTCAAAAAGAAATCCAAATCAAAAACATGAAACTAGAGAAAGGTTGAAATCAGAAGTGTAGGCAAATACAGCAAATTATACACAAACGAGAGCAAAATATCAAATGAAGTCGACTTTTCATTCACTATTTATTGAGAGCCTGTTATGTAGAGGCGCTGTTCTCGGTGATTGGATATGTCAGCAGATAACAGCAGGTAAAGATCCTTACATTTCCAGATCTTTCAGTGTTTCTTGAAAGGACAGAAAACAGACAAAGAAGGAATAAATTTGTAAATTATAAAATACATGAGAAGATGTTCACCTATGTAAGAAACAAAATTGTAGAGTACGGTAAAGAGGATCAAGAGAGGAGACGGCAGGTCACACATCACTAGTGTGGGCAGGGCACAGCTACAAAGTCCTATTCGTCAAAGTAAAACTGGTTCTCTATTTACATGTACCACACGAAGAGGCATCACACTTACAAAGGGAGTAATTGATTCATAAGAGAAAATAGACAAATCTACATTTATGATGACAGATTTTAACACACATCTCTCAGTCATTGCTAGAGCAGCCAGATAAAAAATCAAAAAGTACACAGAAGATTTAAGCAACATGATGAATAACCTTGATCTAATGAACTATATAGATTAGTTCATAAAGTTTCAGTCAGTTGTTTTCAAGGACACAGGGAACATTTATTAATATCGGTCTTATGTTTGTCCACAAAGAAACACTAAAAATTTCATAGGATTGAAATTATATAGACTATATTTCCTAACCACAATGTAATTAAAAGATAAATAAATAAAATGCCATGTGTTTGGCAATTCGAGGACATAGTTTTAAATAACTCATGGAGCAAATAACATATAATAGAAATTGATAAATATTTACAACTAAAGCATAATTAAAATATTGCATTTAAAAGCTTATGAGATGCAGCTAAAGCAGTATTTACAGATCAAATTTCTAGCTTTAAGTGTACATAGTAGAAATGAAAAATAAGCAGCAAAATATATATCTTAAGTAATAAGAAAATATTAAAAATAAGAGCAAGCTAGAAACAAGGAGAGAATGTCAGCAAATCAAATATCTGACAAAGAACTTGTATACATAGTTGGTAAAGAGCTGAAAAAGAACAGAATATGTAAAGAACACTTACAATTCATTAACAAGACAACCCAATTTAAAATGGACAAAAGATATGAATAAGCAGTTTTGACATATAATAAACTGCATATCATTCGAGTGTACATAGGCATAAATTTTACCATATGTGTACACCAGTGAAACCATCACCACAACCAAGATAAAGAATACATCCATCAGACAGACGTCAGCAACAGGGTGGCGTGAGCTCACCCGGGACTCTCTTCCCTCCAAAGTACAACCAAAAAGAGCAACTGCTTTCCAACCAAAAAAACAATCCTAATAACAGAAATCGTCAGAGACCCACAGCAGCCAAACGACGGGAGGCAGAGAGGCTGCAGCCAGCCTTGGAGGAGCTGGAATGGGGAAGGAGAGAACTTCGCTCCCTCCCCTAGAGACTGGGATCTCTCCCACATGTGCGGGAAGGAGTGGGGGAGGGGCCACGTGTCGGGGGGGGATGGTCCAGGACTCCCACCACCGGAGCAGCAGAAACCCTCCAACAGGGGAAAGCTTTTGCAGGGGGAACCCCAGCAAGCCAGGGCCTCGGGAGACCAGAAAGTGAGAGCTGATCCAATACGGGTTGGCATGAGTGAAAGTGGCCCTCCTCCCCTAACCCACCCTGGGCGCCGCCATCTTGGCTGAAGGCTCAGGGCTCAGAAAACAACCCTCTCACCCCCATCTAGTGGTGACAGGGTGTAATTGCAGCCGAATAATAGCATCATGTGCAAAAACAGCTTCTCTACCATCCAGCAATTTATAAAAGCTCCAGTCCAAAAGGAAAACAATAAAAATACAGAAGTAGGTCCTGAGGGCTTGGAAATGGGTAAACTAAGTGAAGAGGAGTTCAAAATAGCTATCCCCAAAATATTCAATGAGGTCAAGGGAAATATAGAGAAACAAGTCAACAAGTCCTGGAGTTACTTCACAAAAGAGATTGAAATTATAAAGAAGAATCAATTAGAAATACTAGAGATGAAAAATACAATGGATCAGATAAAACAGAATACGGATTCCCTGAATGCACCAAAGATCGTAAAGCAACTATTAACAAACCTAAAAGGAGATATCAAAAATAAAACAAACATAGTAGGGGACCTCAACACCCCACTCATATCAATGGACAGATCATCCAGACAGAAAATCAACAAAGAAACAGTGGAGCTAAACGAAAAGCTAAAACAGTTGAACTTAATAGACATATATAGAACACTTCATCCAAAAACAGCAGAATACACATTCTTCTCTAGCACGCATGGAACATTCTCAAGGAAAGACCATATGTTGGGAAACAAGGCAAGCCTCTAAAAATTTTTAAAAATTGAAATAATAACAAGCATCTTCTCCAATCAAAATGCTGTAAAGCTAGAAATTAATTACAAGAAAAAAGCTGAGAAAGGCACAAGGATGTGGAGACTAAACAATATGCTATTGAACAAGCAATGGATCATTGAAGAAATTAAGGAAGAAATCAAAAAATACCTGGAGGCAAATGAAAATGATAACATGCCATACCAACTCATATGGGATGCAGCAAAAGCTGTATTAAGAGGAAAATTCATCGCAATTCAGGCACATCTTAACAAACAAGAAAAATCCCAAATCAGCAATCTTAAACTACACCTAAGTGAATTAGAGAAAGAAGAACAAACAAAGCCCAAAGTCAGCAGAAGGAGAGAAATAATAAAAATCAGAGCAGAAATAAATGCTAGTGAAACAAAAAAGGCAGTAGAAAGGATCAATGAAACAAAGAGCTGGTTCTTTGAGGAGATAAATAAAATTGACAAACCCCTAGCCAAACTTACAAAGAAAAAAAGAGAGAAAGCTCAAGTAAACAAAATCAGAAATGAAAGAGGAGAAATAACAACAGACTCCACAGAAATATAACGGATTATGAGAGAATACTATGAAAAAGTATATGCCAGCAAAATGGATAACCTAGAGGAAATGGATAAATTCTTGGACTCCTACAGCCTCCCAAAGCTCACTCAAGAAGAAGCAGACAATTTGAACAGACCAATCACAAGGAAAGAGATTGAAACAGCCATCAAAAGCATCCCAAAGAATAAAACCCCAGGACCAGATGGCTTTCCTGGGGAATTCTACCAAACTTTCAGAGAGGATTTAATACCTATCTTTTTCAAGCTATTCCAAAAAATTAGGGAGGATGGAACACTTCCTAAAACATTCTATGAGGCCAACATCACGCTGATACCAAAACCTGACAAGGACAGTACGAAAAAGGAGAACTACAGGCCAATCTGGCTGATGAACATAGATGCAAAAATTCTCAACAAAATTTTGGCAACCCGAATTCAGCAATTCATCAACACGATCATACATCATGATCAAGTGGGATTCATACCAGGGACACAGGGATGGTTCAACATCTGCAAATCAATCAACGTGATAAACCACATCAACAAACTGAGGAATAAAAACCACATGATCATCTCAATAGATGCAGAGAAAGTATTTGACAAGATCCAACAGCCATTCATCATAAAAACTCTGAACAAAATGGGGATAGAAGGGAACTACCTCAACATGATAAAGGCCGTATATGACAAACCCACAGCCAACATCATTCTCAATGGGCAAAAACTGAGCGCCATCTGCCTGAGAACAGGAATGAGACAAGGATGCCCTCTATCACCACTCTTATTTAACATAGTTCTGGAGGTCCTGGCCAGAGCAATCAGGCAAGAAAAAGGAATAAAAGGAATCCAAATGGGGGGGAAGAAGTGAAACTCTCACTGTTTGCAGATGACATGATCTTATATATAGAAAACCCCAAAGAATCCATTGCAAAACTCTTAGAAGTAATCGACAACTACAGCAAAGTTGCAGGGTATAAAATCAGTTTACATAAATCCATAGCATTTCTATACTCTCATAACAAACTAACAGAAAAAGAACTCAAGAACACAATACCATTCACAATCGCAACAAAAAGAATAAAATACCTCAGGGTGAATTTAACTAAGGAAGTGAAAGACCTATATAATGAAAATTACAAGGCTTTTCTGAAAGAAATGGATGACGACATAAAGAGGTGGAAAGACATTCCATGCACATGGATTGGAAGAATAAACATAGTTAAAATGTCCATTCTACCTAAAGCAATCTACAGATTCAATGCCATCCCAATCAGAATCCCAATGACATTCTTTACAGAATTAGAGCAAAGAATCCTAAAGTTCATATGGGGCAACCAAAGACCCCGAATTGCTAAAGAAATCCTGAGAAAAAAGAACACAGCTGGAGGCATCACAATCCCTGACTTCAAAACATACTACAAAGCTACAGTAATCAAAACAGCATGGTACTGGTACAAAAACTGGTGCACAGATCAATGGAACAGAATTGAAAGCCCAGAAATAAAACCACACATCTATGGACAGCTAATCTTCGACAAAGGAGCTGAGGGCATACAATGGGGAAAAGAAAGTCTTTTCAACGAATGGTGCTGGGAAAACTGGAAAGCCACATGTAAAAGAACGAAAATTGACCATTCTTTTTCACCATTCACCAAAATAAACTCAAAATGGATCAAAGACTAAAGCTGAGACCTGAAACCATAAGGCTTCTAGAAGAAAATGTAGGCCGTACACTCTTTGACATGAGTATTAAAAGGATCTTTTCAGACACCATGTCTTCTCAGACAAGGGAAACAATAGAAAGAATAAACAAATGCGACTTCATCAAATTAAAGAGCTTCTTCAAGGCAAGGGAAAACAGGAGTGAAACAAAAAAACAACCCACTAACTGGGAAAAAATATTTGCAAGTAATACATCCAACAAAGGCTTAATGTCCATAATATATAAAGAACTCACACAACTCAACAACAAAAAATTAAACAACCCGATCAAAAAATGGGCAGGAGACATGAATAGACATTTCTCCAAAGAAGATATGCGGATGGCCAATAAGCACATGAAAAGATGTTCATCATCGCTGATCATCAGGGAAATGCAAATCAAAACTACGCTAAGATATCACCTTACACCCATTAGAATGACAAAAATAACTAGAACAAATAGTAACAAATGTTGGAGAGGTTGTGGAGAAAAAGGAACCCTCATACACTGCTGGTGGGAATGCAAACTGGTGCAGCCACTATGGAAAACAGTATGGGGATTCCTCAAAAAAGTAAAAATAGAACTACCATATGATCCAGCTCTTCCACTACTGGGTATCTATCCAGAGAGCTTGAAGTCAGCAATTCCAAAAGTCCTATGCACCCCAATGTTTATTGCAGCATTATTTACAATCGCCAAGATGTGGAAGCACCCTAAGTGCCCATCAACGGATGATTGGATAAAGAAGATGTGGTATATATATACAATGAAATACTACTCAGCCGTAAAAAAGAACAAAATCGTCCCATTTGCAGCAACATGGATGGACCTTGAGGGAATGATGTTAAGTGAAATAAGCCAGGTAGAGAAGGACAATCTCTGTATGACTCCACTCATATGAGGACTTTAAACCTGTGGACAAAGAGAACAGATTAGTGGCTACCAGGGGAAAGGGGGGTGGGTGTGGGCACAAAGGGTGAAGGGTTGCACCTACAAGTCGACTGACAGACAATAATATACAACTGAAATTTCACAAGATTGTAACCTATCATTAACTCAATAAAAAATTTTTAAAAAAAAAAGAATACATCCATCAGCCATAAAAGGTTCCTCACGCTCTTTGCAATCCCTCCCCATCCCACCACCCTCATCCCAGGCAACCATTTATGTGCTGTGCACCGACATGCATAGCAACTGTCCCTTGATGGGAACATTTGAGACACTGCCTGAGTCCCAGATTCAGAGCTGAGGTCGCAGATCTTTATGGAGGAGGAGACGAGGAGGAGGATGAGGGTGTGCATTGCCATCATCACAAACTTCTGCAACACAGCAATTTGCTGAGTCCAAATCCCAGAGAATGCAACCCAGAGTAGAAGGAATTTCAGGTCATCAAGATGCTTTCTAACAAGAAGAAAGAACTGAGAGTCATGGCCTTAGAGATTCCATCTTTTATAGTTGTTTATAAACATAGATAAGACTGCTGTGTCAAAAGCATATGTTGGTTCACAACCTCCTCAGGAGCTTCCTGACCTCCGTAGGTGGACGGCAAGGAGAAACGGAAGAAAGAGGCAGACCATGCTAGATGGGCGGGCGGCAGGTCGAGCAAGCCAGGGAGCTTACTTACGAGGCTTGTCTCAGGTGGCGGCAAGATGAGTAGTTTCCCCACCTGCTCGCCAAATCCTAAAAATGTATATAGAGCCTTTACTTGGCTCAGTCACATATGCCATCCAGATAGTCTCAACACCACGTTTCCATCTCAAGGCTGGATCCTTGGGGCAGCTTCTGGGAATGGGGAAGGCATGCGGAATGCACATTCCAAGAACAGGATAGGAAGTGGGGAGCCTCCAATTGCCCAGGTCCAACTCTAGGGTCAACTGGCAGTCGTGTCCTCTCCATGACCTCCCACGACACTCCACCTCTTGTGACCAGCTCTTCCAGTCTCTCATGCCCCCCTTCCCCAATGTGCCCTCAGCGGTCAGCAAGGGGTTTCTCTAGCACGGAGGTGGCTCGTTTGGCAGCTGTCTTGCTGCGTTGGAGGCAAATGCTACAGCAGCAATACAGGCACATGCAAGAGAAAACACAGGTCAAGACAATAATTCCCCAAATCAGGGACAACTTTGTCCACCAAGAGCCCCGTGATCTGCACCGTTGATTTACTAAGTCCTCCAGGCTGGGGGTTGGTTCAGGGCATTCACTTGTGTCCTCATGTGATTTAAGAAAGACAACAGATTAGCAGACGCACCAGGTATGAACACACAACATTCTGTTTGGATAATGGCACAGGTGCCTCCTTGAGAGGCAGTGATGTTTAAGGCCATTCTAAGTTGGAGGATGGCTTTTCTCATTAGAGACATTTTAGAGTTCAGTAAGGACCATGTTTCTGACTACCATTCAAAGCTTGCTTTATGAATTTAGTGAGGGCTCCGGTGTGGGGTACAACATCCAGAAATTGCAATTTTTACATCCATATTCAACAACTGACTATACAAATGAACTTTTGGTCATTGTCCATGGACCACGTGCACAGCTCTTTGGCAAATGATTGCTGCATCTCAAACATGCCTCCTTTGACCTCGGGGGCTTATTACTCACAGCATCTCTGGAACTTCTCTGGTGGGGTGGTCTTCAGAGTTAAAAGTCACAGCAGAAAACAGGTCTCTAATTTATAGCATCTTCTTGTTTTCAACCATAAGCATACTTTCAAGTCTAATCATTAGCCCTATACACCAGATTGAGACTCTGTCAAAAACAAAATCCGCTCTCAAAAAGTTGAGTTGTGGGGCCAGGCCTCTGGCACACTGTTTAAGTTCGCATGTTCTGCTTCAGCGGCCCGGGGTTCACCGGTTCAGATCCCTGGTGCGGACATACACACCGCTTGTTAAGCCAGGCTGTGGTAGGCGTCCCACATATAAAGCAGAGGAAGATAGGCATGGATGTCAGCTCAGGGCTAATCTTCCTCAAAAAAAAAAAAGTTGAGTTGTGATCCCTAAGAATGGTCAGAACTTTTGCCACAGACGTACCATAAGCTTGCTGTGAAAGTCTCCCACACCACTGTAAATGTCTTGCCGGGCACCACACTGCTCTTTACTGCCTGTCCTCTCCTCAGCCACAAGGATGTGGAGACCCCTCAGCACAGATTTTTTGCTGGTCAAGGCTGGGCTCTGGTTGACCTTGAGTAAACAAGGCCCAGGGCTCACGGGGACACTTCTCCCACTTCAGATACTGCAGGGCCGACTCCACCTATTTGAATCTCGTGACTCTGGGATTTGTACACAAACACCCCTCCCTAGTAGGAATGTGGCAGCTTCAAAACTCTCTCAGTAATCCGCATGAGCACAGTGCCTTCCCCTGACTGCTGCTCCTGCAACTCACTTGAATTCCCAACACCTCAGGTGCAGGACTCAGGATTGGCGAGATCCTGGAGTTCTTCTCTAGAGTCATCTCCCCCACAGCCAAGAAGGCAATCTGTATATAACTGTGTGGTTGCATAGGAGGGACTCCACAGGGGCATGGAAAGAAGACTTTTATTCTTTTCTCTTACTGGCCTTTCAAACTGGCTCCGTTAGTGCCTCAAGAGGAAAATCTTGGATGGATTCTGCCCTTAGCAAGCACCTCTCCAATCACTGTTAGTCAGATTTGTGTAATTAAAACATCCAACCCAATCATCAAACTCTGAATTTCATTGAAGGGTAAAGTGGCTCCTTCCCCTGGCTGGTGCCTGCTTCAGCTGAAGGACCTGCCGTGTGGACAGGGCTTCCCAACGGTGCCCTTCTCCTCTTCCGCCTCCAGTCAGGCATCATAGGTCTGACTCCTCATGGGTTGGAGGAGAACAGGAAGAGAGACTGAAGACAAGTCAGGTGTAATCTGGCCTTGGGGGTTGGAGGCACAGTGAGTGACTCTTTTCCTCATAGGGCACCATTGATGACTCGTCATAGAGTGTGCCCTGGAAATGCCTAATTCCAAGTCCAACTAATGATCACTATGTCCCCTCCAGCGGGTTACTTCCAGCCCAGTTCCCAGCACCTGGGCTCCCAGAGGTCTGGTCCATTCATCACTGATGGGATCCCTGGTGGACTCCAGGGCAAGTTCCCTTCTAGCTGGCTCTGGCTGGCTCCCTTCTGTGTAGCCCACATTTGATTTATGGGAAACACATACTTTTCCCCTCAGTCAGAGAAAGTTATGGGTGCTTCCAGTACAGGCTCCTCAATCTTTACCCTGCTTCCTCTGGCACACAGCAACATCCTTTCATATATTTAGAGCCACTAGGCTCCAAAACTAAACTCCAGAGGACAAAGCTCATGTCCTCAAAGGAATCTATTACCATACACCACTCACCTTTTCTGGCACCTTCAGAGTCCAAGAGGGCTCCGTACTATGTTTGAGGAGAGAGGGAACCATCATCGCACTGGGTAGGAGATGCAAGGTGGAGTCACTGTGGGGCCTCCCTTATCGTAACACATTGTTGCATAGAGATCACCTTACTGCTGGGAAGGCTGTTACTCTACAGAGGAACCCTGAGGTCAGTGACCCAAAATCTAAATGTCCTCTTTTACAAAGTCCTTTCCTCTTGACCTCTTCAAATACCTATCGAATTAGTTGAAGACTAAACCTCATATAACTGGTTTCTAGCTCCTTCCTTTGACAAGTCCTCCATAGATTTTCTGGCACACAGCTTTGGAATCTGGCCATATTGGCAAATACTGAGGACTCAGCTGAACTTGAGGGAGATATTTATGCTAATATCTTGCCACATTCGCCCCAGGCCTTTCACATCATCTTCAGTCCAAAATTTCAGGTTAATGCAGGACTCTTACACTGGACCCTCCCTTTGACAACTGAAACTCAACTTGTCACAAACCTCACTGAATGCTGTTGCCACTGAGTCTATGCTTCCCCTGACAATGTTGCCTGCAGCCCCCAACTTTCCTGTTTCTGAAAAGAAGCAAGATCATCGTTCAATCAGCCACATGCACACATCCTACACTTCCTTCGCAGTAGACTTCAAGCTCTGAATTCTTCCTCAAGTCTTCTCCTAGAAATCCTAGTCTAATTCCCCACTATGGTTCATGGTGATCATATATTTCAACAACAGGGATAATGCACACATCAAATGATGGAACTTCCAGAGACCTCAGAACTCAATCAGAACCACTTTTGGAGAAAACTGAGATATAAAGATTGTAAATATAATTGAGTGGGGAATATTTCATATGTCAAACAAAGAGATAGTGTTGATACGATTTATTTGATTTGCTCATTTCTCCTCTGGGTATGTCTTACCTTCCAAAGTAGAATATAAGATCAGGAGAAAAGACATCAACTCACTTAAGTTGATCTTCAATAGACCCTAACACAGGCCTAGACACACACAGGTTAATTGAATAAATAATGCTTCTGGAGGTCTCTGAGGGAAAATATCTTTTAAATGGTTCTTAAATGAAGAGTGTAAGGACTGTGCATGCATACTCTGCTCTCTAGAGATGATTCTGCACTGATGTGTCACTCACCAGAAACGACCTTTAAACAGGAGAATTGCATTATGGCAAATAGCAGTTGGGTCAGCTGTGCTGTTTCACATATATTATGAATGTGTTTTCTCACCACAGTTATTTCCTTCCACGTTGTCTTGACTCCATTCACAACATTTGTAATGACCTTAGAATGAGCAGGTATTTGGGACCTTATTTCTCCCGACTTACTCTCTATTCCCTGTCTCCCTAAAATCCACTGATACAGTAAATACTCTCGGTCATGTTCACAAACCAAATAAAGGACAACTGGAGAAATCCCAACAACTTGAATTTGGCTTATCTGCAATCACTATAAATGATATAAAGTCATCCCTCTAACTTTGAAGATTCTCGATTATTTAAGCAAGACAGAACCTTTCATCTGCTCGCTGCCAATGTCACAGTTTGTGAGGGTAATCTTGTCCCAGAGATTTCAGCTGTCAGGAGAGATTTTTCTGGTGGAAGAAAACACTAGAGAGAATTTTTTAAAAGTAAAGATCAAGGAATGCTCTGAACGAGAAAAAGAAGTGGGTGTCATACGATTGATCAATCCGGATTCTATCAGGAGAGATGGCCCGCTGTAATTTGGGACCTGGAGGAATGTCGAGTGAAGGGGTTTCCTACAAGCTGTGGATACGGGGTTTGGAAACAACCAGGGGGAGTACTGGTGACGGTGAGGAGATCACATCCTAACCCTAAGGGGTGAGTGAAAACTGGAGCCCAGAAGGAGAGTTGGGTGGAGAGGCCACCAGGGCAGGAGCTGTGACTTTGGGCTACGGGTTGCAGCTAGTCAGTGATGACCCTACAGGGAGAGAGGCAGGAGAACAAACACCCTGAACTTGTTTGCCCCCAAGAGACCCCCTGCCTGGACTTCCCATTGGCAGAAGCCAAGCAGAAGGCAGAAAGCAAGAGATCCACTGGTGGAGTCCACAGAGATCCCCTCCTAGGGAAAGAGCTAGAGTGAAGAAGGGTGAAGAGTGGGTCTGCAGAGGCAAATGGAAAGTATTTTGCACAGAAGAGAGTTTTAAGTCATAGTCAGGGACAGCTGAAGTTAGGAGGGTGCCTGACAAAGAAAAGAGAGAAAAACAATAAGAGGACCTGTCAACCTCCAGAGCCCCAGGAACCACAGGACAATCTTGCCAGAGAAGCCTGATGCTTCACTAACAAAGTATTCACAGACGTGGACTGAAATAACACACATGACCAGTGGTGCTAACACGTAACGTATGCAGGATTTCTTATCTGAACTTTCCTAAATTGAGTCTTTGAATTCTAGTGATCGGTTATTGCCTGATTTTGCCAATTTTGTAACTTCTTAAATTCGTTGGCACTGTGATGGGGGACAAGTGGGATCAGGGAGTGGTAGGGAATGAGCTGTGAAGATGTTTAATTCTGGTTAGCTACTGCTGCATAACAAACCATCCCACAACTTAGTGGTTTAAAACAGCAAGAATCATTTATTTTTCTCATGAATCTGCAATTTGGGCAGGACTCAGTGGGAACGGCTCATCTTTGCTCTTTGCATCTTCCTCAGAGGTGGCTCAGTTGGCAGCTGGACAATCCACTTTTGTGTTGCCTCACTTGTGAGGCTGGCAGATGAAAGATCAGCCAGGGAAATGGGCCTGTGACTTGAAATCCTTGTATGTGGGCCTTCCCATGGGCAACTGGGGCTCCCTCACAACATGGTGGCCAATTTCCAAAGGCAAGCACCCCAAGAGAGCAACGAGTCAATTCCCTCTTGAACCTGAGCAGTCACATGGTGTTGCTCCAACTATCCACTATTTATCAAAGCAGTCACAAAGTCCGTCCAATTTCAGGGTAAGGGGCACAGATCCCATAACTCAATGGAAGGAGTAACAAGGTCAGATAGTAGAAGAATAAGTAGGATAGAAGATACTGGCATGGCCATCTTTGGAAAACATAATCCACCACATTACAAATCATAGCAGATTAAGAAAAAAATCAAATTTACATTACTTCCAAAACATATGCCATATTTTTGAAAGTGTCTTCATAATCGCATTTAAAACATCTTGGAATACACTACTCTCAGCTTCTTGCCTTATATTTTTTATTTTCTCATCATATTTCAGCTGTATTGATTTAATTTTTTCTTCTTTTTCTTTCAGTGTATCAGCATATTCCTTTTCTAGAAGTTTAATTTCATTCTCTAGTGGATCAGTGTAGATTTTCTTCAACTCCTCTGCCCATCGTTTCCAGATGTCCTCTGTGTCCTTGTATATGGCGTCTGCAAAGTACGCCCCTCTGTTCTTCTGCACCATGTTCTCTATCAGCTCCACCAGCTCCTGCACTTGAGCTTCCTTCTCAGCTTCGTCTGCTCTGTTGTTGAAGGCGCAGCAGCGGCCCCCACACTCCTGGATGATGTTTCCTAGCTTCAAATCCGCCTCTGCTATAGCGTCACTTAGGCTCTGATCCTCCAAGTGATCTTTGTGAGTGAACAAGATGATCATGTGCTTCATGGCAGCCTTCCCAAAGACAGCCTTGATCAATGCGATGGTATTCTGCTCTTCCTCTGTGATGCGGCCCAGCTTCAGAACCACGATGATGGCGTGAGGCCCAGGGCAGGAGGAGAGAACACACTGGCTGATTTCCATAGAGGTGTTTTCCAGCTTCTCCTTGGTGTCAAAGAGCCCTGGGGTGTCAACAACAAGAAGGTTCCTCCCTTTCCATTCCCGGGATGCTTTTTGACAGGTCTGGCTAACAGCGTAAGCAGAAATTCTAGAAACAAATGCTTTTCTCCCAAGGATGGTGTTTGCTGTCGCACTCTTCCCGCTTCCAGTTCTCCCTACCAGAACAATCCTCAGAGTGTTGTCCTGAGCAGCAGCCATGTTCAGAAGATCTGAGACATAGGGACCCACAACCTTGAGGTTAGAAAGGCTGAGAAGAAGAGAAAAGAGGTTCAATTTTGGTAAATAGGAACCATTCCCAACTCTCTTTTCTTTCTTCTCCTCCCTGAAAATTAGTAATAGTCTATTACCCATATTGATCCCAGTAGAGACAGAAAGATGAAACAGTTCAATTACTATGGAAGACACAATAGAGAAAGGAGTTAAAGAGTTTCCCCACAGAGGAGTACCAGGTCCAGACAGCTTCACAGGGGAACTCATTTAGACCTTTAAAGATCTGATCATCTTGATGCTACATAAACTATTCCTGATCATATCAAAAAGAACTAAAACTTTCAATTCTTTCCATGAAGCAAGTGTGATACTGACCCCAAAGGCTAAGAAAGATTTCACCAATAAATAAAGCTACAGACATGTTTCATTTGTGAATATTGACACAAAAATCCTAAACATATTATTAGACACTTATAAGTAATACACCATGATTAAATGTGATTTATTTCAGAAATATTAGGGTGGTTCAATGTGAGAAAATTGATTGTTACAACACATCCCATTAACAGATTAAGAAGAAAATTACCTAGATGCAGAAAAAACATTTGACCAAATTCAATACAGCTTCGTGTTTAAAGCATTTCATAAAATTGGAATTAAAAGATATTTCTTTTTGTGTGTGTGTGAGGAAGATCGGCCCCTGCTAACATCTGTTGCCAATCTTCCACATTTTTGTTTGAGGAAGATTGTCACTGACCTAACATCTGTGCCAATATTCTTCTATTTTATGTGGGATGTCACTACAGTGTGGCTTGGCTTGACGAGCCGTGCTAGGTCTGCACCCAGGATCCGAACCTGCAAATCCTGGGCCACTGAAGTGGAGCATGTGAACTTAACCACTATGCCACCGGTCCAGCCTAACAGATAATTCTTTAATGTGATTTTATATAAACATAAATTTTGCAAATTTTGCCATACCATTTTTTTTTCCTGCAGCTAAAAAAGTTGATTATAAAGTTCATTTGGATGAAGAAAGAAGAAAATTTGCTTGGACAATATGAAAAAGAAGAACAATGAAGGAAGGCTAGCTCCACCAGAGAGTAAAACATCACAGTTTCTATAATTAAAGCAGTATGATGTTGGTGCATGAGAAGAGAGACAGAACAGGGAAACAAAAACAGAAAGTTCACAAATAGACCGAATTGATCATACTATATTCACTCATATTCAATTCGATTATATTATGCTACATTTATATTCAATAAGGCAACATCTCACACCAATGGGAAAAAAGATGGACTAATAAGCAACACCGGGATAACTACATAACCGGACAGAAAAAATGAAACTGCATTCGTTTCCTCATGCCATTCAAATTCCAAGCAGATCAGAACTGAAAGGTAAGACACAAATCCCTATAAATAATAGAAGAAACACAGATGAATTCTTTGTAACCTGAGGGCAGGGGAAATATTGCTAGGATTTGAAACAGAGAAAGGAAAAAGACTCATAAATTTGACTACATAAAAATCTAAAAGACAATGTGAGGGAAAAATCACCACAGACAAATTAAAACACAAATGTCAAACTAGGGGAAAAAAATTCCAACTTAAATCCAAGAGGGTTAATTCCCCTATTAGACAAAGAAATCGAAAAGGAGAGAAACAAAAGACCAACAACTTGATAGAAAATGGAGCAAGAGATATGAATAAACAGTCCAAAGAAGAAAAGAAACGTAAATGTCCCTTGAATATATAAAAAGATATTCACTCAAAATAGAGGAAAATAAGTCAAAACAGAAAAAGTAAAATAACTAAATTAAATAAATTAGAATTACCCTGAGACACTACTTCTCACCTACAGCTTTGTCAGAAATCCAGAAGTCGGCTGGCACAATCTGTTGGTAAAGGTACAGGGGAAGCGGGTGCTCTCCCACACGGCCAGAGGGAGTGGAAAGGCAGCCCCGACTACAGAGGAGAAGTTAGCAGCATCTTGCAAAAGTCCATCTGCATTTACCCTTTGACTAGAAATCCCAATTTTAGGATTTATTCCAAAGCTACACTGACAAAAATACAGACAAATATTATGCACAAGGCTATTCACTGCACCACTATTTGTAATAGCAAAAGACCAAAACCCTATCAAAGGCCCATCATTAGGGCACTGGGTGAATAGACCTAGGTATTCACACAGTGAAGTACTCTGCAACTGTGAAAAGGAATGAGCACTATCTCTATAAACCAGTATAGAGAGGTCTCCAGGATGTATCATCAAGCAAAAAAAGCAAAGTGAAGAAAGTGATGTACAGTTTACTACCGCTTCTCTAACAGGGAGGAATATGAACTACACATATAAAATATAATATATGTATTTTCAAATATAGGAGAAAGCAACGCCAGGATAATCTGAAAACTTTGTTGTTAGTGCCATGGAGTCAATTCTGCCTCCTGGCAAACCTGTGGACAGCAGAGCAGAACTCTGCCCGGTCTTTCTGTGCCACCCTCACCATCCAGCACTACATCAGACAATGCTCCACGGCGATTCTCAGGGTTTTCATGGCTAGTTTTTTCAGAATTAGGTGGCCCGGTGCTTCCTCTCAGTCTGTCTTAGTCTGGAAGCTCTGCTGAAACCTGTCCGCCACTCGTGACTCTGCTGCTATTTGACATGCCAGTGGCACAGCTTTCAGCATCACAGCAACATGCAGCTGCCACAGTGTGACACCAACAGACAGTGGTGTGGCTCCCTGACCAAGAAATGAACCCGCCGAATCTTAACCACTAGAGCGCCGGGGCTGGCTAATCTGAAAACTAAACAAAGTGTTACTTACACGGAGTGGGAGGAACAGGGGGAGGAACCGGGATAAAAGATGAAAACTAGACTTTTTGGATATATTCAGATTTGCTAGATTTGATCTTGAATCCACGTGAATAGTTTACATAATTATACAACAAAAATTACATTTAAAAAATACCAGTGAAAAGCAAAAGCAAATGAAACGAATGAACCTAACTGTGTGTGTGTAGTAGATGAGACACAGAAAGAATTGGTCCAAGAGACTTGAAAATGCAGTAATCTCATTGTCCATCCCTAGTGGGAAATACCTTAAGGCCAAAAAAACCCTGCATAAATTGCATAATTTGCAATTTATAATCATTGCAATATATAATAATTTGCAAAAATCATAAATTGTTTTAAGGAATCCGATCCTTAGTTGTCTGTGTGTGTGTGTATCTAGTTTTCAAGTCCATTGTAAAGGCATAAAAATAACAATGAGCCCAGTAGCAACAAGTACCCTTAGTGCCCAGATTGTGGTCTTCAAATGCCATTTCCCACCAACAAAAAATTAAGGCTCTTAGAAGGAAGAACTGATTCCGGGTCTGGGCCAGGAAATGTACAAGCTGACCCTAGACCACCTTGTCATACTAGAAAGCCAGGACGCTACCAAAAATTCTGGGATCTTACCAAAGAGACTCAAGAGCCAACTTGAAGAGGCTCCCACTGGACAAAGATGAGACCATTTGAGCGTCAATAAGAATAATAATTCCAAAGGATTGAAATATATCAAATGTGTTGAAATCCATGAGTTGCTAACAGTTCCACCTTCAGAAAAGAAGTCACTTGCTCTCCTTGGAGTCTGCCAGGAGAGCATCTAATCATTCTGAACATTGACAAAAAGGGAAAGAATCAAGCACTTCTCTTGTCTTTCTTATAACAACTGTACCTCATGGAAATGAAAGGATTGCCAAGGGGAAGTTTCTTTTTATAGGATTATTCTATCTAATAAACGAAGAAAGAAAGATGGAATATCCTAATTTGTGACCCTTAATGAAACAAATTTACTCCAGGCAGTCATCACTGTCTGCTAACATCACAGAAGGAGAGACAACAGGACATCACGCGTCTTCTGATGGAAGTTCACAGCTGCACCTCTGAAGCGGTCCCACCAAAACACCAGTCAAACCTGAATCTGATTAAGCCTCTCCCTAAATATAAATTCACACAAAACACTAGAACTAGAAGAGCGTGGTAAATCACATCTTGAGGATGCAATCGACAAAAAGTACACTGTCCAAGTCTGTTAGACAAAAAACTTCCCCTTTCTTAAAAAAAGATATTTTAGAGAAAGAAACAAGGAAGGTGAAAACCTAATATTAAGCTAAACTTAAGAAATATTGAACAGTTGCAAGTTATGGACCTTATTTAGATCTGACATCAAACAATTTTAAAAATTATGAGACAATCAGAGAAGTCTGAATATACTCAGTAATATTTTTTAAAATTCTAGTTGCTTTCTGAAGTCTGATTATGGTAATATTTTTGACACGGCCCTTATCTTTCAGACAGACATATTCAAATATTTACTGATGGAGTGACGTCATGTCAGATATTTACTTGAAAATGATCTGAGGAGGATAGAGAGTGCTGAGTAATAGAGGAAACAAAACTGCATCAATTGATAATGGTTGAATCTTGGTATAGGCACAGGAAAGTTCCTTATATTATTCTCCTTATCTTCGAATAAGTTAAAACTTTTCCGTAATGAAAAACTTAACCTGTGTATAGTATAACTACTCCTGAACACACACCGTATACTAAGCACCATGAAAAATATGTTTCGCACATTATCTCATTTACTCCCAAAATATGATCTGCAACGAAACTAATTTTATTACTCTAATTTTTTAAGTGAGGAAGTAGATGTGGCTCAAAAATACTGAGAAACTTGCCCAAGGTCACGGTGCTAAAGGTTGTGGGCAGAGGGGCATCCAGCTCAAAGTCTGTCCGACCACGCCGCGCTCGCTCTTAACCACTGCACACTACGGCCTCTTCTGAGTTCCTCCTCAGGAGCACGGCTCTAAATTTCAGTCTGCATCAGGACAGAGAGAGATCAGGGCAGAGCAGGGAAGACAGTCCACTCTTTCCAGAAGCGAGAACTGGCAGCAAGGCTGTAATTAGGCAGGAACGAGGAGGGCGTCACACACGTTGTCTCCTTAGCGTAGCTGACCCTCTCCCCTCCTCACCTCGTCTCTTACACTGCTGGGGACACAGCTTCTCTCTGTTAACTGCTGGAAAGGATTCAGCAAACCGAATTCCAAATTTCCTCTGCCGTTAGTGACCTGTGTAACCCCTGGAGAGTCACCACACTCTGGGATTCTGCTTCTTTTTCAGTAAAAAGAGGGATTTAGACTAGGTGGTCTCTAAATTGCTCTAAGACCTGCCCTGGGGACACTAACTTCCTAGTCAGGGAAGAGGGTGGGTTATCAGGTAGCACTCATGTCCATCACAGAAGCAACTGGATGGAAGGTGCCCTACTCAGCACAAGTTTGTCCCGTTACATAGGAGATGGACAGACGCCGTCTCCTCACTCCCCACGCTACCCTCCACCACCACATCTCTCCCACCACTCTCAGACCAGAATCCACCCCCCAGGCAGTGCCCTGGATCCTACTGCCCCTCACAGCTCTATGCTCAGGGGGTCTCCTCTCAGCCAGGCTCACCTTCTTTTGAATGAGTTGAGTTCTCAAGTCCTCTCCAAAGAAGCTCTTTGAAATGGTGCTTTTGCTTTAACTTTGGGGAAAAAGCCTTTGCACCCTCTGAAACCTCTGAGTGAGGAAACTCAGATTGGGTGGAGCCAGTGAAGGAACTCTCTGCCTTTAAAGAGACAGAAATATTGCCTCATGATTTGGTGGGTGCTTCAGTGTTCGCAAGTTGAAAGCTTTTTCTCCATGTGCCTGCTAGCGCACCAGAATTTCCAAAGCTACATTCACTGTTTTGGGTTATAGTGGTGGAGCCAAAGGGACCTTATTAAATGACCCACATCTGGCCCAGGAAGCCAGGCACAAGGTCTGCTCATCTCCCCTGGGTGGGGTGGGAGACTGCAGGGTGATTCGGGGAAGAAAGAACTCAGATATGTGGCTTGGTGTTTCCAAGTTTAGAGCCTGGGGATGCTTCCCAGTGACCCTATAATGTGGGTTTTTACTATAGTCTTTCAGGAAGGTCTCATGTTACTCTTTCAGAAGTTAACAGCACTCAGAAACTAAGCCAAAGGGTCTAAACCATTGGGAACCAAGAGAAAAAGAGGAAGACGAGGCCTGGAAAACATCTTCCAATGAGCACATGGGTTTAACCTACTAACTACAACTAGGCCTGGGAAGACAGAGATCGGGGCATTTCACCTTCCAACTGCGTACACTGCTCCTTGAGCACCTGTTAGAGGTTGCATTGTCTCCCCCAAAGATGGGGTCAAGTCCTAACCCCTGGTACCTGAGACTGTGACTTCATAGGGTCTTTGCAAGTAATCCATTTAAGATGAGGTCACTAAGGGGGGGGGGGGGGGCCCTAATCCAATGACTGTATCAATATGAAAGGAGGGAAATTTGGACACAGACGCACAGAGGGGAATAACAGGTGACAACAGAGGCAGAGATTGGAGTGACACATCTACAGGCCAAAGAAGGCCCAGGGTGGCCAGCAGCCTCCAGAAGCTTGGAGGAGGCAAAGGAGAATCCTCCCAGAGGCATCAGAGACAGCGTGGCCCTGAGAGCAGCTCGGTGTTGGACTTCTACCTTCCGACTGTGAGACGACCGATCTCTGCTGATGTAAGCCACCCAGTTCGTGCCCATTTGTGACAACAGCCCATGGAAACTAACTTAGGTTTTGGTACAGGAAGTGGGGTGCTGCATTAAAAAATACCTAAAATGTGGAAGTGGTTTTGAAATTCGGTAATGGACAGAAACTGGAAGAATTTTGAGGTGCCGGATAGAAAAGTCCTAGATTGCCTTGAAGAGACTATTGGAGGACAAGCGAACATTAAAGGTACTTCTGGTCAGATCTCAGATCCAAGAGAGGAACACGCTATCAGACACTGGAGGAAAGGTGATACTTGCTATAAAGTGGCCGAGAAGTCGGTTGAATTATGCTCTACCACTGGGTGGAAAGCCTAACTCGTAGGCAAAGACCTTGAATATTTAGCTGAGGAGGTGTCCAAGCAAAGTGTGGATGGTGCAGCCCGGGTTCTCTTGGTGATTTACGGGAAAATGCACGAGGACAGAGAGTGGAGTGACGCACCGACAAGCCGAGGAATGCGAAGGATTGCCAGCAACCACCAGAAGCTGTGAAGACGCAAGGAAGGGTCCTCCCCTGGAGCCTTCAGAGAGAGCAAGGCTCTGTGACACTCTGATTTGGGACTCCCGGAACTAACAGACAATACCTTTCTGTTGTGTTAAGCCACACGGTGTGCAGGGATCTGTCACGGCAGCCCTGGGAGTCTAATGCACCACCTTATCCTTCCTACACCTCGTCTCCTGCCTGCGGTTCGTTCCATCCTCTTAACGACTCAAAGATTTCCCCTTCTGCACTGCGCAGTCTGAGCGGTGCAACCTTACGAGCACATCTTCTCCCTCAGTCCCACCCACACGGCAGGCCCAGATGACCATGGAATCTCAGGGAGGAGAGACGCTGGCTTCCTCAGAGAATTTAGCTTTAAAATTCTCAGGGGAGTTTAGTTTTTGTCAACAATTTATTCAACACCAAAATCAAAACAAAAAACCATTTCTTTTAAAGAGGGACAGAGGGACTCAAGTCCTGAGAGTGCAGTTGAGGCCTCCTGACTCATGAGGGGCACAGGCAGACTCCCGGATGGGCTGAGCTGAGGGGTTATCAGACCACGTCCGCCTCCCAGCATGGCCCAGTCCCACCAGCAAGAGCCAAGCTCACGCTCTTACAGGATACCAAACTCACACAAAAGAACGGTTTTATCTAAAAGAAAAGGGGGAGGGGGGCATTATCCCCTCACAATAAGACAAAACAAGCTGTGAAGCGTCTAAATATCCAGGAGCCTTCCTCCTAGGCTACGCTGGCTGCACAGGATTACTACCCTGTCTAAGTAGGTCAATCACACCCTCTGTTCCCCCAATGGCAACTGTTTTGTTCCATGAGCTTCAGTACTGGAGTCGCATATCAGCCCAACAGCACTGGGTGTCTCCCTCTAACAAGGATGTGTGCTCAGTGGGAAAGCGTGTGGGTCTGATTCTGCCACTAGCAAGACCTACGGCTTTGGGCGAAAAACCCATGAGCCCTCTGAGCCGCAGCATCTCTACAGATGCGAAGACGGGGCAGGGTTGGATTGTCTCAGACTGATGCCTGCTGTGGAACTGTGTCAGACAATAATATTCAGGCTTCTCCCATGAGAACAAATCCCCAGACTCTCCCAGTGGCACGATCACGAGCCCAGCTCTGCTCACTCACGCTACTTCTCAGAGGTCGGGTGGTTATAGTTACAAACCTCCAGCAGTGGCACAAAGAGCAGTTGTCCTCAAAGGGAGACCACAAGGGGTGCACCAGGCCTGGGGCTCTTGGCTTAAGAGGTCTAGTGTGAAGGAGCAATATGAGCACAGGCCCTTCTCCCAGGGCGTTTGAGTCCCTAGGGTCATCAGGGAAACGTATAGTTACAGACAGTGACAGAGTCAGCGTCATTTACCCTTTGGCACCAACAGCCAAGAAAGCAAGAAGCAAAGAATCAGGCATTTTCCCCACAGCTTCCTGCTGCTCTCAACACACCCACGGCTCCCTTCCTCACTCGGCTACCAGACTTTTTAGTCCCATCCCTCCAAAGCCCACAAGGTTTGCCTGCATATCCCTGAACTCTTAGCCATTCCATGACCCTAGTGGAAGAAGAAGAGGCTGCCTAGGAGGACAGGAATCGGGGAAAAGATTCAGAGGCCGCCATGACCACCCAACAGCGCTCAGTAACTTCCCTTCTTTCTGGGATTTGCAATTTGGTCTGCACAATTTCCGCTATGATCTTCATTTCTTCCTTTTGGTTTCAATCTGACGTCTTTTGTTGCTTCACTCCAATCCTTGCATTAAGAGAGTGTTCTTAAGTGTTTTAGTGCTAATGATAAATTCTACAAATAAAATTTAACAGGGGATAAAGGGAACAATTGTAATGTATATCTCAGCATATCACAACACATTTTTGCTTCTCATAATCCCCTATATTTTCAAGAAATGAGCAACAGGATGATTTTTTGTACATTCACTCGTGCACAGAAAAACAGGCCTCCTGCCTCAGCCACAGCCACTTCCTGCCTCTCCTCCCCTGACTCTATCTTACTCTGCACAGAGAGTTGTGGTCAAAGCACAGGCTGGAAAGGCTGGGTCGCAGGGCCATGTCCCCTTGTTTGTACCTGCTGCAGCGTTCAGAAGGAATGAGGGTAGAAAGACTGGGCCAAGGAGAAATCTCACCATGGAGGTCACTCCGAACTGTGCTCAGGCTCCTTTTCGGACCCTCCTCAGGCTGCTGCTGCCTGAGGATGAAGTGGCAGAGTTTTCCTGTGAGTCTCCAAACGCACACCAGGGCCTCGTTAAGAGCAGGCACAACAGTTGGCCCACACTCCAACTCCCTCCTATGATGGAGGTTCCACATTGGAGAAGACAAGAGACTACTGTCTTCTGCTCTGTGCCCACGGCTGTGGCTCAGAGATTTTGTTTAGGATGAAAACAAGTCCATAATAACAGAGAACTCTTAAGCTCTCCCCAAAGGAAATTATTAGAAACAGTATGGGAAGGTCAAGTCAAGGGTACTCTTGAAAACAATGAAGATTTTCATGGTAAGCAATTTAGAGGAGTCTGAGAGCCACAGGAGAAACCACAGGGCAGCAAGTTTGCCAGAGAGAACCAGGAAGAGAGACAGGTAAGAACAGTCCCTCCAGGGTCAGAGAAAACCTGAAAGACTGACCACGAAAACTACCCCTGCAGAGGAAGCAAAATTTAATCAGATCAGATGGGGGAGCAATTTATGTCCAAGGTCATTGTCAAAAACAAGAGAGCAATCAGGGGGTAATTAGCAAGCCTAACAGCCAGGTGTAAAACCAACAGAGACACACAGGTTAACAGAGAGAGCAGGAAGGAGACAGTCAGAGAGAGCACTGCTTAAACTGCTCTCACTCCAGGTGACTGTGTGCAGGCTCCAGGCTGCACCCTCTGAGGACAACACCAGAGGCTTCACACTGCAGGGGAAACAGACCTCACTGGAAGAGTCCAGCCAAGTCACCAGGCAAATACACAAACAGCAGCAAATCGAGCCCTAGAAAAGCAGAAGATGAATCAGTACCCAGAATTGCTACACTGTATTCCTTAAAATGCCCAGCTTTTAATGAAAACTATCGGACAAAGAAACAGGAAAGTGTAGTCTATACACTAGAAAAAACACAAGCAACAGAAGCTGCCTGTGAGACGGCCCAGATATTGGATTTAAAGATGGCGCTTCAAAGCAGCAATTATACACGTTTAAAGAACTGAAGGAAAGCGCACTTAAATAAAAGAAATTACAATGACACTATCTCATCAAATAGAGAATATCAAGAAAGACATAGAGGGCCAGCCCTGGTGGCCTAGTGATTAAGTTTGGTGCTCTCCGCTTCGGCAGCCCAGGTTTGGTTCCCGGGCACAGACCTGCACCACTCGTCCGTCAGCAGCCACGCTGTGACAGCAGCTCACGTACAAAACAGAGGAAGACTGGCAACAGATGTTAGCTCAGGGTAAATCTGCCTCAGCAAAAAGAGGAAAATTGTCAACAGATGTTAGCTCAGAGTGAACCTTCCTCAGCCAAAAAAAAAGAAAAAGAAAGAGATACAAATGTTTTTTTAAATGAACAAAATAGAAATGATGGAGGTGAAAAGTATAATTGAAAATGAAAAATTAGAGGGGCTCTAATGGCAGATTTGAACCAGCAGAAGAAAGAATCAATGAATCTGAAGATATAACAATTATAAACATATATGAACTTAACAACTGAGCCCTGAAACACATGAAGCAAAAAATAACAGAAGGGAATAGACAATTCAACAATAATAGTTGTAGACTTCAATACCCCACTTTGAATAAAGCGTAGAGCAACTAATCAGAAGGTCAACAAAGATGTAGAAGATGTGACCACAACACTATAAATCCACTAGGTCTAACACCAGAATGCTCCACCCAACAACGGCACAATATACATTCTTTTCAAGTGCACAAGGAACATTCTCCTAAAGAGACTGTTTTTGTGAGGCCATGAAATAAGCCTCAATAAATTTAAGAGGCTTGAAATTATACATAGTATGCTCACCAGCCAAAAGGGAGTGCAATTAGAAATGAATAATAGAAAACAAGTTGGGAAATTCACTAATATGTGGATATTGAACAACACAATCCTAAATAACCAGTGAGTCAAAGAAGAAATAAAAAGGGGCAATTGTAAATGCATTGAGATGAATGTAAATTAAGAAACAACATAGCAAAACTCATGGGATGTAGCTAAAGCAATGCTTAGAGGAAAGTTTACTGCCGGAAGTACCAATATTAAACAAAGAAGAAAGATCTCAAGCCAATAATCTAATATTGCACATTAAGGCGGTGAGAAACTAAGAGCAAACTATACCTAAGGAAATCAGAAGAAGGATATAATAAAGATTAGAGTAGAACTTAGTGAACTAGAGAGTAGAAAAACAATATAGAAAACCAACAAAACCCAAACCAGCTTCTTCGCAAAGATCAACAAATTAACAAATCTTTAGCTAGTTTGACCAAAAAAATAGGGAGGAGAATTAAATTACTAAAATCAAGAATGAAAGAGGGGACCTTATTACTGAGCTTACAGAATTAAAACAATTATAAAGAAGTATTATGAAAATTTTTATGCCTCCAAAATCAGATAACTTAGAGGAAATGGACAAATTCTTAAACTACCAAACCAACTCAAGGAGAAATAGAAAGTCTGAATAGACCTATAACACAGAAAGGGATTCAAGCATGAATAAAAAAATTACCTACAAAGAAAAACACAGACCCAGATAGCTTCAATGATGAATTCTATCGAAAATTTAAGAAGAATTAATACCAATTCTTCACAAACTCTCCCAAAAAATACAAGAGGAATAATACTTCCCAACCCATTCTATGATGCCAGTATTATCCTGATACGAAACCAGAAAAAGATATCACAATAAAAGAAAACTATAGACCAATATCTCTTATGAATATAGATGCAAAATCCTCAACACAATAATGGCAAAGGGAATCCAGCAATATATAAAAAGGAATATACACCATGACCAAGTGAAATTTATCCCAGGAATGCAATATTGGCTTAACATCCAAAAATCAATTAACGTAATAAGCTATATCAACAAAGTAAAGGAGAAAAAAAAAAGTGATCATCTCAATAGATCCAGAAAAAGCACCTGACAGAACTGAATATCCTTTTATAATAAAAACCCTCAATAAACTAGGAAGAGAAAGAAACTTCTACAATACGGTAAAAGGCATCTATGAAAATCCCACAACTAGTACCATACCTAATGATGAAAGACTCAAAGCTTTCCTGCTAAGATCAGGAATAAAACAAGGATATCTGCTCTTGTCACTTCATTTCAACTTTGTACAAGAGGTTCTAACTAGGGCAAGTAGGCAAGAAAAGACACTGTTGAAAAACAAGATGGAGCGGGATGCAAGGATGGTTCAATATCCACAAATCAATCAATGTGATACACCACATTAACAAAATGAAGGATAAAAATCATATGATCATCTTAATAGATACAGAAAAAGCATCTGACAAAATACAACATCCTTTCATGATAAAAACTCTCAACAAACTGGGTACAGAGGGAACACACCTCAACATAATAAAGTCCCTATATGACAAGCCCACAGATAACATCATTCTCAGCAAGGAAATCTGAAAGCTTTTCCTCTAAGATCAAGAAAAATACAAGGATGCCCACTCTTTCCACTTTCATTCAACATAGTACTAGAAGTCCCAGCCAGAGTAATTAGGCAAGAAAAAGAAACCAAAAGGCATCCAAATCAGAAAGGAAGACATAAAATTGTCTCTATTTGCAGATGACATGATTTTATATATAGAAAATCCTAAAGACTCCACCAAAAAACTGTGAGAACTAATAAGCAAGTTCAGTAAAGCTGCAGGATACAAAATCAATATACAAAAATCAGTTGTGTCTCTATACACTAGTAATGATTTATCAGGAAGAGAAATTAAGAAAACAATCTCATTACAATAGTATCGCAAAGGATAAACTACCTAGGAATAAATTTAACCAAGGAGGTAAAAGACCTGTACATTCAAAATTATATGACACTGATGAAAGAAACTGAAGAAGACACAAATAAATGGAAAGATATTCTGTACTCACAGATTGGAAGAAATAATATTGTGAAAATGTCCATACTACACAAAGTGATCTACAGGTTCAATGTAACCCCTATCAAAATTCCAATGGCATTTTTCACAGAAGTAGAAAAATAAAACCCAAATTTGTATGTAAACGCAAAAGGTCTGGAATAGCCAAAGCACTCTTAAAAAAGTAAAAAGTTGGAGGCATCACACTTCCTAATTTGAAACTATATTACAAAACTATACTAATCAAAACAGCATGGCATTGGCATAAAAACAGAGACATAGATCAACAGAACAGAACAGGGACGCCAGAAATAAACTTATGTATATATGGGCAATAAATTTATGACAAATGAGCCAAGTATATATAAAACTTGATAGCCACGTTCAAAATAACGAAATTGCACTTCTTTCTCACACCATACAGAAAAATCAACTCAATATGGATTAAGATTAAACATATGACCAGAAACCATCAAATTCGTAGAAAAAAACATAGGTGGAAAGCTCCTTGAGTAGGGTCTTGGCAATATTTTTTTCCATTTGACACCAAAAGCAAAGGCAACAAAAGTCAAAATAAGGGTAACAATAATAGTAAACAAGTGGGACTAAGTCATCACCTCGGGGACCCTCCCGCCCCGAGCTTCTTGAGCTCTGAGGGCTGAGAGGCAGACTTCCTCCTGTGCTGGGAGGAAACAGCCTGCTGGCCTCACAACCAAGGGAAAGCAGTAGGTCAGAGGCTCCCGGGAGCCAGCGTCAGAGCCCTTCACCAACTCTGCAGGAAAGGTGAGCCCAAGGGCAAGGGAGCCGGCCGGGGAGGAGGACCTGTGCGGAATGCGGTGTCTGTATGTCACCCGATGAGTGAGCTACGAGGTTGAGGGGTGGCGGGGAGCAGAGCCTAGAAAGAATCACTTCACACCTCCAGGTTTTAAAGGATGTGCTGAGATTCAAATTGAGTAAGTTCCCAAGAAATGGGACGCAGCTTCTCCAGCTCTGGAGGGCACACAGTCTTATCAAATCCTCTCTCCTTCCCTCCTCCCCTAATAAATAAGGAAGGTGTTTGCTAGAACCACTACAGGGAACACAGCACACTCTAGAAGGCAGAAACACTCCCCAGATGCATGTTCAGCAAGGCAAAAAATATTTTTGAGGACATACATACAAATCTAAACTCGAGCAAGTTACAAAGTGAAAATTCGGTATAAACCTGAACTGAATCCTCGTGAAACGCTCCACTTTCCTCAGCTCTGTCCACAACCAGCTCTTGCAGGAGACATCTAAGGTTACGAGCGTGGTCTTCAGTCCCTCACCCTACGTGTGCCCTTCAACACCTGCCCCCAATCTCAGCTGCCCAGGGCTCTGCAGGCTCACCTCCTCTCACCCGTGTAATGAAGGAGGCGCTGGGATAACTCATCAGAAACTCAGACCGTGGACCGAACGCTTTAGAGTCACAGGAGGGGGAACTTATTTCTCAAAAGGACAGATATGAGAATCAAAATCTCTAAGAAATCTTCATTTTAAAGAATCCCCTAGAGAATTCCAAAGACAGCAGGTTCAAGAAGCACTGGACTAGGTAAACAGACTCCGACCCTCGGAGCTTTCAGATGACAGGATTCTACACGGCTGACGTTCCTCAGCAACAATTCGTCTTGTGCACCCCAGGTTTCAGCTCTTAGGAACTTTGGGAGAACTGTTCAAATCCCACTCCAAACTCCGCGGGAGGTTCCAAACGCCTCCCAAGGGCTCAGTGAATTCCCTGCAGCACACTTTCTCATTTCCATCTTTGACGAGGACTGCTCACTTTGGCTAAAGTCTTGATCTTTGTTCTAATCTTGTGGCTGTTTCCTCATTTCTGCTCTGCTGTCAATTATGGCAGCTTGTTGATTTCTACACACAAAATAATTAATCACAGGAGGCCCGTGGGCTGAACTTAAGGCTTGGGGAGGTGGCAGGGCACTTACTGCAGGAACATGAGCACTTTGGACTGAGGACCAGGCAAACCTGTCCTCTTGGTCCTTTGGCCAGAGACAAGGTATTCAGCAAACCTCTGCTTTGCTTTCCCTTGTGTGGTGCCAGTGGGAGAGAACACGGTCGACTGCAGTAACCAGGTGGACGACAGGGACAGGGAGAATTAGAAACGGATGTGAGCTCAGGCAGGACTCAGACAGAACGTGGGAGAGGATGAATGGTCACAGGAGGGAAAGCACAAGGTGGGCTGGAAAGGCCCTGAAGTCTGCTCCTGGTGGAGCAGCTGATCGAGTCAGGGAGTGGCTGGAGATGAGGCTGGAGACGCAGATGGAGGAGAGACTGTGCACTTGCGTCCGGGTACCTGTGGGATCCGGCAAACGTGCTCCCTGAACGTTTATTGTATTAAATGATGGTTGAACTGGGCATCATCAGTTTACTTCGAGAAGCCTCAGATTTGGGGCAGAACATCAGGAGATGGAGGGGAGCGCCCCAGTCTCTCCAGCACACAGATCAGAGTTAGACACATTGCGAGCCAAATTATCCAGCTTGCTGAGAGCAGAGTCAGAGGCTGTCCAGAGCAGCTTGCGAGGTATGTCTCTTTTCCAATTTCCACAAACAAAACGCCAATTTTCTTCTTGTTTGTTTCCCAGGCCAACCACCCTAGGGTGTTCCCTAAGTCACTGGGCAAATTTTGGGGTTCTCAGGGTTTTCCAAAGTCTCCTCTGGCTGCTGAACCTCCTGGGAAAATTTAATATGTAAGGCTCATGTACTGATACAGAATTACCTGGGAAATTAACATTCACAGCCGCCTCACTGACGCAGAGTGTCACGCTCTGCGCTCTGCTGCTGCACTTGGAGTCCCTGAAATGACAAAGCCAAGTTCTCAGCCTCACTCCAACCTCAGCCCAGGCTCTTCCCAGGTTCCTCCCTAAACTCAGATGTTCAGGGGCAGGAGGGAACCGTGGCTTCCTCACTGTGGGGTCACCAGCTCTTTCCACTTTGCCTGACACATTGTGGGGAGTTATACCTATCTGATGGATAAATGAATGAGAAACGAAAGATCAAACTGTGTTTGGGACTCTTGCAGGTAGCATGGGAGGACAGAGGATGGTAAGAGACGAAGAAAATGCCTATGGTAAGAACACATCTCCCAAGGCATTCCTGCCCCCAGGGGTGAGCTCTGGGGGATGAGGGGCAAGCCAACTCCAGACTGACCAGAGACAAGCCCCACCTGCACGTTAGCTGGACCTCTGCCCCTGCCCTGCTGGGAGACATTAAGTTCTGTGACTAGCCTGCGCCTCCAATCCCAAAGTGGGAAATGAGGACCATGGATCTACTCGGATCTCCGCAGAGGAGGATGGAGAAGGGATCCAATCATGGACTAGAGGGAACACGATTTGCCAGGCAGAAGGTGTTAGAGAACAGGATGGAAGGTTAAACTGCTGTCTTCTTAGGCAGCAGGTTTAAGAGAGAGGAGGGGGAGGAGGAGGAAAAGGAGGAGGGAGGGAAGAAGAGAGCTTGTCTCAGCTCACCCCCCACAACCCTGTGAGAAACAATCTAGTTCCATTTTTACAGAAGACGTTTAACTCTTACAGTAAGCACCTTCACAGGTGACACAGCTGGCAAATGGCGGGGCTGTAGCTCAAACCCAGGTGTCTGGGACTCTGGGCAGCCCTTCCACACGAGGCCTGCTGCCTTTCCTCCTGGGATGGCACCTGGGAGAGTATCGCAGAGGCCACTGAAGTCGTGAAATAAGCAACAGCTCTGCACGCTGTGGGTGACCAGAGGTCACGTCAGATGCAGTCCATGTGGCCTGGAACTGTAAAGGGGCGTGCTCTAGGGAAAAGCCCACGGGGTCTTGGAGCAACCCCAGGCGCATGTGGTGACGCCAAAGAGGAAAGACGTAGACAGGTAAAGATCCCCCGGGAGTCCAAAAGTCTCTAACCAGATCACCTCAGCGAAGGCTGGCCTTGAAAAGCAAAGGCTGAGGCACTATTGCTCCCCTTTGTTCAAAAGGCGTCCAGCAGGTCCAGGTCAGCAGGCTCAGTCGCTTCCAGGCGTGCGGCTCACGAATCATTGTCCGCGCAGGTTCCGAGGACGACCCGCAGGAGCCCAGGCTCAGGCTCATCCTGGCCGGGAGGACCGGGGCCGGCAAGAGCGCCACAGGCAACAGCATCCTGGGCCAGCGGCGCTTCCTCTCGAGGCTCAGCGCCGCGCAGGTGACCACCACCTGCGCCGTGGGCAGCTGCCGCTGGGCCGGCTGGCACCTGGACGTCATCGACACCCCGGACCTGTTCGGCGCCGAAGACCCCAGGACAGAGCCGGGCTGCGGCGAGAGGGGCCGCTGCTACCTGCTCTCGGCGCCCGGGCCGCACGCCCTGCTCCTCGTCAGCCAGCTGGGCCGCTTCACCGCCCAGGACCAGCAGGCCGCGCGCCGGCTCAAGGCCATGTTCGGCGAGGGCGCGGTGGCGCGCACGGTCCTGCTCTTCACGCGCAAGGAGGACCTGGCCGGGACCTCGCTGCAGGACTACGTGCGCTGCACCGACAACCGCGCGCTGCGGGAGCTGGTGGCCGAGTGCGGCGGCCGCGTCTGCGCCTTCGACAACCGCGCCAGCGGCGCGGAGCGGGAGGCCCAGATAGCGGAGCTCATGGCGCTGCTGGAGCGGCTGGTGCGCGCGCACGGGGGCGCGCCCTACACCAACGACGTGTATGGCCTGGCGCGCGCCCTGGGCCGCGCGCGCCCCGAGGAGCGGCTGCACAGGGTGGCGGAGAGCGTGGCGGCCCGCGTGCAGCGGCGGCGGGGCGGGCTGCTGGCGGCGCTGTGGGGGCGCGGGAGGGCACCCTGGAGCAGCCCGAGGCTGGTCGTGGCTGCGCTACTGGGGGCCCTGGGCCTGCTCTGCCTGCTGCTTGCCGGACGCTGGGCGGACGCCTTGGGGGAGGTCGACCCGGGCCAACAGACCTTATAGAGGACTTTGACCCATCCACTGATAAGCACATTCGTGCCTGGACCACTCCAGGGACCCCAGAGGGCAGGCACATCCCGCTAAGGCTGCGAGCTAGGACACACCGGGGAAGAGTTTTGGGAGTGCTGTCTATGTATATGTGGGATATATGCAAAAGGATTAAGGATGCCAGGAAAAGTACCTGAAACAAATTAATGGATAAAAACAATGTGTAGTGCGAGAATAACTGGACATCCACATGCAAAATGATGAATTTGGATCCCTGGCTCACACTATAGGCAAATATTAGCACAGTCACCGCTTGCTTAACAACAGGGCTATGTTCTAAGAAATGGGTCAGTAGGTGATTTCCTCATTGTGTGAACATCATAGAGGGCACTTACACAAACCTAGATGGTATAGCCTACTACACACCTAGGCTGTATGGTACTAATCTTATAGGACTACTGTCACATATGTAGTCCGTTGTTGACTGAAACGTCATTATGCAGCATGACTATATAGACAATGGATCAAAGAGCTAACTATAAGAGTTAAAAGTATAATACTCTTAAAAGAAAATGTAGATATAAATCTTCATGACCATGGATTAAACAATAGTTTCTAATATATGACACCGAAATCACAAACAACCAAAGAAAAATAGATAAACTGGATTTCACCGGAATTGAAAACTTCTGCCCATCAAAGAACACCATCAAAAAAAGTGAAAAGACAACCCACAGAAAGGGAGAAATTATTTGCAAATCATACATCTGTTAAAGATCTAGTATCCAGAATATATAAAGAACACTTATAACTCCACAATAAAAATAGAAATAACCCAATTTTAAAGTAGGCCAAAGATTTGAATAGATGTATCTCCAAAGAAGATATACAAATTGCCAATAAACACATGAAAAGATACTCAACACCTTTAGTCATTAGGGAAATGCAAATCACAACCAAAAAAAGCATCACTTCATAGTCACAGGATGGTTATCATTTTAAAAAGAAACAAAGGAAGGAAGGAAGGGAGGGAGGATGGGAGGGAGGGAGGGAGGAAGGAAGGAAGGAAGAAAGAAAGAAAGAAAGAATACCAGTGGGGATGTGGAGAGATTGAACCTGTATACATTGCTGGTGAGGATGTGAAATGCTGCAGCCACTGTGGAAAACAGTGTGGCACTTTCTCAGAAAGTTAACTGTGGAGTTACCATGTGACTCAGTAATTCCATTCTTTGGTTCAGATCCAAGAGAACTGAAAACATATGTTCATACAAAACTTCCACATGAATGGTAAAACAGTATTTTTCGTAATAGCCAAAAAAGTGGAAGCAACCCAAATTTACATCAACTGATGAATGGGTAAACAAAATAAGGTATATCATCCAATGGAATATTATTTAGCCATAAAAAGGAATGGAATACAGATATATGCTACAGCATGAACGAACCTTGAAAGCATTATACTAAGTGAAAGAAGTCAGACACCAAAGACCACAGAAGGTATGATTCCATTTATGTGAAATGTCCAGAAACTGGAGTGAGCTCATGAGAGTGTCCTTAAAAGGGTTTTAGCTTTAGTTTGTAAACATTTATATTCAGCTTCACTTTTTAAGCTTTCCTCCCCTCTTCTGGGTTGAGTTGTGTTCCCCTAGAAAAGAAATGTTGAAGTCCTAACCCCCAGTACCTCTGACTGTGACGAATGTGACATTACCTGGAAATAAGGTCTTTGTAGATTTCATTGTTAAGATAGGGCCATTAGGGTGAGCCTTAATCCATTATAACTGGTATGTGTATCAGAAGAGGGGAATTGGGACACACACACACACGCATACACATACACACCCCCAGAGGGAAGACAGTCATGTGAAGATAGAGGCAGAGATTGCAGTTCTACTGCCACAAGCCAAGGAACACGTGGGGTCACCAGAGGCTGAAGAGGCAAGAAAGGACCCTCTCCTACAGCCTCCAGAGGGAGCATGGCCCTGCCAATACCTTAATTTTGGACTTCTGGCCTCCAGAACTATGAGAGAACAAATTTCTCGCGTTATAAGCCACTCAGTTTGTGGTACTCGGTTATGGCAGCCCTAGGAAACTACCCCTCCTCCACGTTGTGATTCCCTCTAGTTAACCCTGGTCAACACGCTATAATTACACGTTGGGAGATGAAATGGCAGGTCATACATAGGTGTGGGTGGGCAGGGCAGTAAGAGGAGTGCAGGTTGCCCCCACATCACCCTCCTCTGAGGATGGCATAGTGGTGGCAGCAATGACCTAGGGAGGATGTTGGTCCTAGAGGGCCAGCTGCTGACCAAAACCAAAGCAAGCTGAGGCCCACTGTGGAGCTGAATGACAGTCAAGCACAGCGTGATCCTGGAGTAGTTCATGCACAAAGGCAAACTTGGAAGCACCAGGACACATATACTCCCCAACCCTGAATACATAGTGGGATGGGGAGTGGGGTGCCTGGATCCTACCATTTGGTAGAAAGGGGATGGAGAAGTGGCAGGCCCTTGAGAGGCACATCATGCTCTACTTCTATGGTAGTACAGGGTCATCTCCAGGTTTTTCGTCAGAAACCATGGAGCTCAGAAGGAAGTGACAACATTTTTCAAGTGTTAAAAGAAAAGGGCTGTCAACCTAGCATACTGTGGTCAGAGAAAAGATCCTTCAAGAATAAAAGGGAATCAAGGCGTTCTCAGCTGAAGGAAAATTAATTAAGGGAATTTGTCACCAGCAAACCTACTCTAAAACAGTGACTAAGGGAAGTTCTGAAAAAGAAAGGAAACAGTAAAACAAGGAAGCTTGGAACACCAGGAAGGAAGAAAGTAGTAAAATATGGGTAAATAGACTTTCCTTCTCCTCTTGAGTTTCTAAATTATGTTTGGTAGTTGAAGAAAATATTATAGCAATGTCTGATGTGGTTCTAAATTTATGTAGAGGAAATAAATTTAAGACAATTATATTATAAACAGAGAAGGTTAAGGGATGTAAAGGGAGGTAAAGTTTGTACACTTCAGGCAAACTGGTCAAACAATAGCCCCAGTAGATTGTGATAAGTTCTGTACATATACTGTAATACCTAGAACAATCTCCTGAAAAGTCATACAGAAAAGTACAATTTGAAAATGTTATATATAAATCAAAATAGAATTCTAAAAATTGTTCAAGTAACCCACAGGAATGTAGAGTGGAAAATAGAGAAATGAAAACCAGAGAGGACAAAGGAAAAAACAAATGAAAATGGCAGACTGATGCCCTCACATCTCAATAATTACATTAAATGTAAGGGATCTAAATACACTGACTAAAAGACAGAGATTGGCAGAGTACATTAAAAGACATGACCCAACTATATGCTGCTTACAAGAAAATCATTTTAAATGTTATAGTAGAAATAGGTTGAAAATCAAAGGATGGAAAAAGATAAATAGTGCAAATACTAATCATGCAAAGGAAAGAAGGAATGGCTATATTAATATCAAATAAAGTAGACTTCAGAACAAAGAAATTACCAGCTGCAGAGAGGGATGTTATATAGTGATAAAAATGTTGATCCACCAAGAAGACTAAGCAATTCTAAATCTGTAATCCCAAACAACAGAGATGCAAAATATGTTTTTTTAGAACTGAAAGGAGAAATAGATGAATCCATAATTACAGTTAGAGACTTCACACCCCTCTCTCAACAATTCATAGAACAACTACATAGAGAATGAGTAAAGATATAGAAGAGTTCAAGAACATGGTCAATTAACAGTATCTAATTGATATTTATGGAACACTCCACCAAACAATCAACAGAAGACACATTCTTTTGAAGTGCTCATGGAACACCTGCCAAGATGGACCAGATCCTGAGGTTTGCATAGGTCTTGGTTACGGCAGCCCTAGGAAACTGCTAGCTCCTCCATGTTGTGATTCCCTCTAGTTAACCCTGGTCAACATGCTATAATTACATGTTGTTGGGAGATGAAATGGCAGGTCATACATAGGTGTGGGTGGGCGGGGACAACAAACCTCAAGAAGTTTACAAGAATTGAAATCATACAGAATATGCTCTCTACCCACGGTGGAGTCAAGCTAGAAATCGATAGCAGAAAGACACCAGAAATGTCTTCACTGCCCCATCAGCAGCATCGTGACTCTAAACAATCATCAGAATCTGAGACAGGCCTTGTTGTTTTCCGTCCGCTGTCCAGTTCTACGTCTGGAAAGGGACTTTTCTGGTCTTGGGAAACACTCATGACACGGTCACAGAAGATGGAAAAGTAAGGGGTAAATGGCCATTTCTCCTTTCTTTCTCCCCACGGCTGAAGCCAGTCTCCTTTGTTGTTGAAGAAAGGAGGGGATCATATTCTCCCTACCACACGTCTGTCTCCTGGCTCCACCACTCACCCACTCCTTTTCTACTATGAGTGCGGATGACTTTACTCAAGAAGCAGCAAATTCAGTCTCTACTCGCCCTTGGCCAGCTTCTGCCCACCAGTTACAGCATAGCTAACCCCGTGGGCATGATCAGCTGCAACTAGTATAACGTGGCCAGTTGGTGAAAGTTATGAAAGCGACTACCTGGTCAGGGGTAGACATCTTCCAGGCTATGCTGAGAATCAGCCTCACAGAACACTGGGAACACCACGGGTCAGATCCCTGAGGCACTGCGAGCAGCGTGCTCCTCGGTCCGCTGGTAGTGATTTCAGGGACTCCAGCTTTACTTGCAGACAGGGGAGGGACTGCTATCTTTTTCTGACAAAAGGAGAAACTGAGGCCCGGAAAGCTTAGATGACGTACACTAAGCCGCCCACTGTGCTGGATCTGGAACCATAATCCACGTCTTATAGTTCATCCTCCTTCTGTCCCTCCGTGCCCCTCTTGAGCCCCCACCCCACCCACCCAATGATGACATTGTGGTAAATATGGAAATGAAACCACAAGTCAGAGTTTGGAGGCAAGAAATCTGAATAAGGAAACATAATTTCTCTTCCCTTGTCTGTGTTCAATCTTAAGAAAAAAAGGAAATACACCTTATTGAGAAAGGAGTGTTGAAATCTCCAACTGTAACTGTGGATTTGTCTATTTCTGCATCATTTCTCTCAGTTTTGCCTCTTGAATTTTGAAATTCTCTTGTTTTTCTAAAGGTCTGTTACTTAGGAGGTGATGCACAGTGAGCATTATTTTGTCCTGCGCATGAATTAACCTATCTGTCATTATCAAAGGTCCTTCCCTATCCCTGGTGTGGAGATGGTGTGGTTCTGACCCTGCTTCGTCTGAGATTCGTATAGCCACTGCCGGTTTCATGTGCTTGATCTCTGCACGGTATCTTTTTATTCTCCTACTTTAATCTCTCTGTGTCTTAGTATTTACAGTGGGAATTCCTTTAGAAAGCATGCATTTGGGTCTTGCTTTTTTATCCAGTCTGACAATCTGTCTTATAATCGCAAAGTTTAGACAATTTACATCTAGTATGGTTCTCAGCATTGTGTTAAAATTCATTTTCTTGCTATTTGTTTCTATTTGTTTCATCTGTTTGTTTTTTCTGGTGATTTTTTAAGATTCCATTTTATTTCCATTACCGCTTTATTAGCTGCACCTCCTTTCATTTTCTTAGCGGTCTCTCCACAATTTACAATGTGCACTTTTAACTTATTGTATTCTACCTCCAGTGAATGTCACATCACTTCACATACTCTGTAAGATCTTCATAACATTACACTTCTACTTCCTCCATCCTATCTTCTGCGTTATTGGTGTTATAAATTTGACATTCACACAAAATAGAAACAACAATATATTCTTATTTTGCTTTCAAGAGTCTGTTATCTTTTGAAGAAATTTTTAAATGATAAAAAGAATCTTTTATATTTACCAATCTATTTACTATTTTTGGCCTGTCATTTCATTGTGGAGATCCCACTTGTCATCCACTTTTATTTCCATCCACCTGAACCATCTTACAGGTCAGCCCTGAGCAGCCTGTTGTTCAATGTCTGAAAACAGTATTTTTAATATATTATATATGCATAGTTTTCCGGTTGTTTATGGAAGGAGGGTAAGTAACAATCCTCATTACTCCATCACGGCCAGAGACAGAAGACCTTTCCCTCATTTCTTTTCTTGCAAAATATTTATCAAAGACACTAGGCATCTGTACTATTGACTTTCCCACATTCTGAACTTTGCTGCTCGCATCCTCATGATATCATTTAATGTATTGCTCTATCTCATACTTTTCCTAAAATGGAAGTTAGTGGTGGTTAGTTTGATCAGACAGATAAGAATCAAGCTTAATTTTTTTTCACAATTTTACTCTTAGTTGGTGTTGTATGTTTCCGTCAGGGGGCCCTTTTTTATGGGAGCAGTCATTGATGATCATAGCATAGATGTATTACTTAATAGGTATTTCAAAATGGTGATATTCTATTCTAATATTTCTTTTTTCCTTTAGTATTTCTATTAGAGTATTCTTTCCCTCTTCACTTATTTAGTAACATGAAGTAGTTCATGCAGGAAAGGCAGGATAAATGCTTGATAAACCCCAGGATAAATTACAAATGAATAAAAGGTTTAAATGTTAGCAAGAAAGGAAATCTAAAATGTTCTAGAAGGAAACAGAAAAGTATTCCACTATACACTACACATGTGGAAGGTCTTTCTAACTATGACTCAAAAACCAGAACACACAAATAATGTGGTTGATTAATTTGCCTACATAATAGTGATATACATCTATATAACAAAACAAAGTAAAATATGAATGACAAACTAGAAAATATTTGTAACTCACATGATAGACAAATGACTAATCTCTCTAATATGGAGAGTTCCCAGGAAATTGAAATGAAAAGACCAGCAACCCATTGTAAAAAATGGACAAAGGATATGAAGAGAATTAACAGAAAAAAACTGATATCGAACATAGGAAAACACGCTTAATCTCACTCATATGGACAGAAATGCATATCAAACTGCACTTAGACATGATTACTCCCCATTAGGTGTTCAAGACCCAAAAGTATGAAACAGACAGCTGCCTTCATACTTCATTAGCCAAAACACAGGATGGCACAACCCATGTGTAGCAGACAATGCAACATTGTTTGACACAGCAAAGGTTGGAAAAACCCCAAATGACCATCAACTGGGACAGGTGAAAAAGAAACTCGGGTATAGCTACACAAAAGACTACTGTGCAGCGGGACAGAACAAATAAGGAGGCTCTCTGCATGCCAATATGGAAAACGCCCATGGTGTGTTGTTAAGTGAAAAGAACAAGATATAGAGCCATAGAAATAGTATGCTACCTTTCATGCAGAAAAAGAATAAGTTTAGATTATGTACTCAGACTTGCTTATATTTGCAGAAAGAAACACTGTAAGTATATCCAAGAAAGAAAGTGGTTAATTTTAGAGGACTGTGGGAGACTCAAGTGGACAAGGTAAAGCCAAGATCTCTTAATATTTGCTTCTTCATAGTCTTTTATTGTAAGAAACACATAACATCAGACATACCCTCTTAGCAGCTTTTAAGAGCGCGGTCCAGCATCGTTAACTGTAAGCACAACGCACAGCAGATCTCTCGAACTTCTTCACCTTGCGCGACTGAAACGCTCAGTCCATTGAACAGCAGCCCCCATTTCTCCCTTCCCCCAGCCCCTGGCACCCACCATTCTACTTATTGTTTCTGTGAATTTGACTACTTTAGATGCCTCATATAAGTAGAAAATGAGTATTTGTCCTCTGTGACTGGCTTACTTCACTTAGCACAATGTCTTCAAGGTTCATCATATGTTGTAGCGTTGACAGGATTTCCCTCTTTTTTATTACTGAATAATATTCCACTGTGTGCATGTGTGTGTAAATATATATATATCACATTTTCTTTGTCCATTCCTCCATCAATAGACACTTAAGCTGTTTCCACCTCTTGGTTATTGTAAAAAAACAACAGAATACACATTCCTCCCAAGCACACATGGAACACTCTCCATCATAGATCATATGTTAGGTCACAAAAAAAGTCTTAGCAAATTTAAAAAGATTGAAAACACACCAAGAATCTTTTCTGACCACTGTGGTGTGAAACTAAAGATCAGTAACAGGAAGAAAACTGGAAAATTCACAAAAACATGGAAATTAAACAGTACACTCTTAAAAAAACAGTGAGTCAAGGAAGAAGCCAAAAGAGAAATCAAAAAATATTTTGAAACAAACAAAAATGGAAGCACAATATACCAAAACTTATGGAATGCAGCAAAGGCAATTCTAAGAGGGAAAGTTATAGTGATAAATGCCTACATTAAAAAAAAAAGAGAGAAAGATCTCAAATAAACAACTTTAACTTACACCTCAGTGAAGCAAAAAAAGAGGAACAAACTAAGGCCAAAGGTAGCAGAAGGAATGAAGTAACAAAGGTCAGAGCAAAAATAAAGACCAGAAAATCAATGGAAAAGCTCAACAAAATGAAGAGCTACTTTTTGTGAGAAGATAAGCAAAATTGACAAACCTTTTTCTCTAGGTGAATTTTAAAAAAAGACAAATAAATAAAATTAGAAATGAGAGGAGAAAAGTTACAAATGATACCAAAGAAATACAAAGGATCATAAGAGACTACTATGAACAATTATATGCATCAAATAGATAAATTAAAAGAAATGGATAAGTTCCTAGAAACATACAACCTCCCAAAACTGAATCATAAAGAAATAGAAAATCTGAACAGACCAATAACAAGTAAGGAGATGGAAGCAGTAATCAAAAACCTCCCAAGAAAGAAAAGCCAATACCATATCGCTCCACTGGTGAATTCTACCAAATATTTAAATAAGAATTAATACCAAATCTTCCAAAAATTGAAGATGAGGGAACACTTCCAAACTCATCTTATGAGACCAGAATAACCCCGATATCAAAACCAGACAAGGACACTACAAGAAGAGAAAACTACAAAGCAATATCTCTGATCAGTATAGATGCAAAAATTCTCAACAAAATATTAGTCAACCAAATTCCACAGTATATGAAAAAGTTCACACAACATAATCAATTGGGATTTATCCCTGAGATGCAAGGATGGTTCAACATATGCAAATCAAACAATGCGATACACCACATTAATAGAACTAAAGATAAAAATCACGTGATCAACCTAAGAGATGCAGAAAAAGCAATAGACAAAGGTACAACATCTTTTCATGATAAAAACTCCCAATAAAATGAGTACAAAAAGAACTTAACCTCAACCTAATAACGGCCATATCTGACAAGCCCACAGCCAACATCATACTCAATGGTGAAAGGTTGAAAGCTTTTCCTCTCATTGGAGCAACACATATATGACCACTCTCACTTCTATTCAACATAGTACTGGAAGTCCCAGCCAGAGCAATTAGGCAAGAAAAAGAAATAAAAGGCATTCATATCAGAAAGGAAAAAGTAAAACTGTCTCTGTTTGCAGATGATACGATCTGACATGTAGAAAATCCTAAAGACTCTACCAAAAGACTGTGAGAACTAATAAGCAAGTTCAGTAAAGCTGCAGGATACAAAATCAATATACAAAATCAGCTGCATTTCTATACACTAACAACAAAATATCTGAAGAAGAAATAAAGAAAATAACCCCATTTACAATAGCATCAAAAAAAATAAAACACTTAGGGATATATTTAACCAAGGAGGTGAAAGATCTGCACACTGGAAATTATAAGACTTTTGTGAAAAAAATGGAAGAAGACACAAATAAATGGAAAGATATTTCATGTTTATGGATCAGTTGAATTAATATTGCTAAAATGTACCTACTACCTAAAGCCATCTATAAATTAAACGCAATCCCTATCAAAACTCCAGTGTCATTTTTTATAGAAATAGAACAATTCTAAAATTCATATGGACCCACAATATACTTCAAATAGCCAAAGCAATTGTGAGAAAGAAGAACAAGGCTGCAGGCATCACACTTCCTGATTTCAAACCATATTACAAAGCTGTTTTGACCAAAATAGTGTGGTACCAGCATAAAACAGACACATAGAGCAATGCAACACAATCAAGAACTCAGAAACAAACCCTTGCACATACAGTCAACTAAAATTTGGCAAGAGAGCCAAGAATACTCAATGGAGAAAGGATAGTTTCTTCAATAAATGATGTTGGGAAAACTGGAGAGTCACGGGCATAAAAATAAAATTGGACCCCTATCTTCCAAAATACTTCCCTACCACTCACAAAAACTAACTCAAAGTGGATTAAAGATTTAAAGATAGGACCTGAAACTATAAAACTCCTAGAAGAAAACATAGGGGGAAACTCCTTAACATCAGACTTAACAGTGATTTTTCAGACATGACATCAAAAGCACAAGCAACAAAAGCAAAAATAAATAAGCGGGACTACACCAAACGAAAAAGCTTCTGCACAGCAAAAGAAAAAAATCAACAAAATGAATGGCAAGCTACATAAATTGAGGAAATATTGCAAATCACATATGTGATTAGGAGTTAATATCCAAAATATATAAGGAACACATATAACTCATGGCAAAAAATAAAAATAAACAATCCAATTTTAAAAATGGGCAGAGGACCTGAATAGAAATTTTTCCAAAGAAAACATACAAATAGTCAAAAGGTACATGAAAAATACTCAACATCACTAATCATCAGGGAAATGCAAATCAAAATCACAATGAGATATCACCTCACACCCATTAGAATGGCTATTATCAGAAAGACAAGAAATAGCAAGTTTTGGTGAGAACGTGGAGAGAAGGGAACCCTGCACGTTGTTGGTGGGAAGGTAAATTGGTTCATCCACCATGGAAAATAGTGCAGAAGTTCTTCAAAATAGTAAAAATGGAAGTACCATATGATCCAGCAATCCCACTTCTAGATATCTATCCAAAGGAATTGAAATCAGGACCTTAGAAGAGATATCTGCACCCCCATGTTCATTGCAGCATTATTCACCATAGCCCAGATATGAAACAACCTAAGACTCTATTTACAAATGAATGGTTAAAGAAGATGTGGTATGTATATACAATGGAATATTATTCAGTCATAAAAGAGAAGAAAATCCTGCCATTTGAAACAACATGGATGGACCTTGAGAATCACGCTAAGGGAAAAAAGCCAGACAGAGAAAGACAAACACTGTATGATCTGACTTATATGTGAATCTAAAAAAGCCAAACTCATAGAAACAGAGAGTGGAATGGTTGTTGCCACGGCCTTGGGGGTGGAAGAAATGAAGAGATGATGGTCAAAGTATACAAACCTTTAGTTATAAGATGAATAAGTTCTGAGGATGCAAGTACAGCATGGTGACTATAGTTACCAACACTGTAGTATATATTTGCAAGTTGCTAAGAAAGTAGATCTTAAATGTTGTTACAACCAAAAAATAAGAAATTGTAATCATGTGAGGTGATGGAAGTATTCACTAACCCTATTGTGGTAATCATTTTGCAATATATACACGTATCAAACCATCATGTTGTACATCTTAAACTTACACAATGTTATATGTCAAGAATAGCTCAGCAAAGCTGGGAAAAAAATTCTCTTGTATAAAGAAGAAGTAGGATTTCATATTGTTAGATTTTGGAATCATATGAATATATTTCCTATTCAAAAATTAAATTTAAGGGGCCAGCCCCGTGGCACAGTGGTCAAGTTCATACACTCCACTTCGGCAGCCTGGGGTTTGCCAGTTCGGATCCTAGGCGCAGACCTACACACTGCTTATCAAGGCATGTTGTGGTAGGCATCCCACATATAAAGTAGAGGAAGATGGGCATTGATGTTAGCTCAGGGGTAATCTTCCTCAGCAAAAAGAGAGGATTGGCAGCAGACGTTAGCTCCAGGCTAATCTTCCTCAAAAAAAAGAAGATTAAATTTAAAAGAGCTCCCAATCTTCCTTATACAGAGTCATAATATATTTTTAACATCTGAATATTTTGATTTTATTTTTTAAAGACAAAGGAGCTTGAATGTAAAATTTGTGTTATGCTGGAGTTATAAGAGCAGGCGGCCCCAACACCCAAACAGATTGCTCTCATACCTACATATCATTATTCAGCCAGAATAGAATTCTCAGGCTGGACCTTATCTGACTTTCATGATGTTTTATTTTATCTCACAAATCTAAGGAAAAAATATGAATTTTCAGAAACTGTCATTCATTAATGCCTTAAGCTTAACATAAGTATTAGAAGCCCCAGAAATTGTTAAAAGATTTTTGTACTGGAAGGAATTAAGTAGTTGGTAGCTGGATGAATTCATTCATTTTTTAAAAAGGGGAACATATTGGGGCTGGCCTGGTGGTATAGTGGTTAAGTTCATGTACTCCACTTTGGCAGCCTGGGGTTCACAGGTTTGGATCCCGGGTGTGGACGTACACACCACTCATCAAGCCATGCTATGGCAGTGTCCCACATACAAAGGAAGATTGGCATGGCTCTTAGCTCAGGGCCAATTTTCCTCACCAAAAAAATAAATAAATAAATAAGAGGAACATGTTGCAGGATACACAGTCAACATTAAGCACTGTTTTAGGAAGACAAATGTGATTGGAACATTTTGATAAGTTCTTGGAGTGCCTAGCCCAGCGACCATGACCTATGATATGCTTAGACAAAACCCTGATTTGCAATGATGTTGGATTTGGGCAAAACCACTTTTAAAATATTTGAATCCGAATGTTACCTTGATTTTCCTCTTTGCATTTCTCTTGTAACTAAGCATATTTTATCTCTCCGAGGACAATGCCTCCAACAGACTTTAGCTACTTTCACATGCTTAGAAAGACAAAAGCACATTAATACTTTTCAACTACTATTCACATTCCAGATGTCATTGCTTAGATTCACATTGCCAATGAGCCCCTTCTTTCCTCCATAGTTTTGAACAATAGCATATACAGACAACGAACGGAGTCAGTTGGGCAAACTATCACTTTCTCATCCAAAGCACAGAGCCTCCTAGTGAATTGAGATGAAGAAATGCAGCAAGAATCAAAGGTCCAAATGGGGCTTCCCAAACCTTCTCCCTCAATGGACGATGCTGGGTCTGGAGTGGGCCTCAGCTAACATCCTTACCATACTAGACTGAGAAGAGTAAACCCAATGAGGAAAGACTTGCCTGAGTCAGCCAGAAAAAGACCTTCTCTGGTCAGCTTAGAGCATGGAAACAGGAAGTACCGAGCAGGCTACACATGGGCACAGGGAGATCCAGGAACCCAAGGGAGGGGGCATGGAACCTGTCTCCTGGTTTGAGGCAAAGTAACTCCAGTCCCATGTCTGGAAACAGTGAGTATCAGGGTTTCCCCCTAATTCTTCCCCCCAAATTACTTCTCCTTCATACTGTTCTCTTCCCAGGGAGTGGTATTTAAATATTCTCTCCTTTGGAAATTAAGGAGCAAGAGGGTCTCTCTGAAAAGACCGGAGGGTTCATGGAATGCTGCTCTTGGAACAGTCCCTCTCAGAACCCAGCCACCATGCTATGAGAAGCTCAAACTGGAGGAGAAGACCCCGTGTGGGCACTGGAGTCAACAGTCCCAGCCGAGCTCCCAGCTGATAGCCAGCATCAACCACCAGCCATGTGAGGGAAGCATCTCGTACACCGCAGCTCAGTTGAGCCCCCAGACAGCTCCACCTTGAGCCAAGGTCACATGGAGCAGATAATAAAATGTTGGAAATGTTGTAAATAAATTACAACTATATTAGATGAAATATTACATATGAATTAATTGGCAAAAAAGATCAATGCTTTTGCATTATCCCCCAGGACTTCAACCATGCGATCAAATGTGTATGTTCCTGAAAATAAGGGTGTACCTTCTTTTATTAAAGTAAATCTGTACCCTGCTTTGGGGGATATCATGAAACTTTAGCCACAAAAGTGTCTGAGGCCAACAGAGATTCAGAGCTATAGAATCTAAAAGCCACTGGTGATGTTACCGAAAGTTCGGTCTCTGAACCTGATGCCAATCCAAGTAACGAGAACAGAGTCTTGAGTGGAAAGGAAAGCCTTTATTTTTCTTTGCCAGACAAAGAGAGCAACGCAAGGGCTCATGCCTCAAAAATTGCTAGCTCCCTGTTAAGAAACAGGTAGGGGCTTTTATTTGGGGTTTTAGGTGGGGGAGGGGTGCTTGTAGCTTTGGCTGGCGTTTTCTCACCAGCCTGTGTTTGGCCTTGAGAGGCTGCTTGCAGGAAGGGGGGAATGGTAAGACAGGAGGATTGCAGGTGGGTGTCCTTGGCTGTCTTGCCTTCATTATGGATGGTGGATTTTAGCATCAGGGAGCCAAAGAGTTGAGGTCTGGGAATCCTCGGCTTTCTGACATTCTCTAGACAACAGTTTCCCTGTGGTGCACTTTAATGTGAGCCCAGTGCCAGCCCACCTGAGCTTTAACAATTGTAACTTCTATTTGGTTGTAAAGGCTCAGGGAGTCAGAGGTTAAACAAACAGATATTTACATGAGTGTAGCTAAAGAAGCAGGGAACTGGGAAAAGGTGCTTTTGCTTTTAACCCCATCTGTGCTGGGTTCACTGTAAGGGAACAAACATCAGGGATGATATTAACTAAGAACCAGTAACCGTGAGTTGATAATAGCTAGTACAGATGTCAACAAAACAATCGTTTGCTACTGTGGATAACAAACACTCTTCTACATTACAACACATGAAGAAGGTGCTATGGTGCAACTACCCCAAAATGACCCCAATTATTGAGTTTGGCCTTCTAGCCAAACTCTTGCCGAAGCAACAATTTGCTTGTTGCTACTTGCTATGTGGCTGTGAATTTGACTTTGGAACTGGCTCTCATAACGGAGTCTACAACGGCTTTCATGCAGCCATACTAGTACTATATGGGTGTGGGAATCAAGGAGACAAATGAAGATGTGGGGTATTTCAAAACACAAACTTATTCTAAAAACAGTGGCCTCTGATTTTACATGCTTTGTGTGGTGCCTGCATGAGGAGGAGCACAACGTCACTGCTACATGTGCTGCCAGGTTCCGTGATAGTAACAGGTGCAAGATTTGCATTATACTAGCCTTTTCCTGCACAAGTATAATGTGCCATCGAATGCAGAGATATGGCCACATTCTTAGCAGAAATTTTCAGGCATAGTATTTGTAGTGAAATCAGTACCTTCTCGAGCAGTTGTAGGGTGAAGTGCCCAGTGAGAGCCAATATTGGAATGAGTTTTAGAACTCCAGCTGTAAGAAACAAACAAGTCACTGATCTCAAGCTGCATGAGAAGCCACCTCAGAGGATGAAATCACAAGGGCAAATGAATAAGCTGTTATCAAAAACATCCACTGAAAAACAAAGGAAGGATGAGGCCAAAAGTGCCAAACAGGAAGCACACCACAAAACGTCTTCTCTCAGCAACATGAGACCCAGCATGAGCTAGAGGGGAAAAAATCAAGAACCTAAAAAAGAAACGGAAAGCAATCCAACCACTGAAATAACAAGCAGGAGGTAGCAAACAGCTGGAAGAAATGGCTGGAGAAAGGGGGTTATCTCCAGGAGCTAGAAGGGTTAGAATTGAGTCTTTTAAATAGTCCTAGAAAACAGGTTGGATACCAGAAATAAGTACAAATATATCTCTTTGTTAAACCTGTTGGAGGCCCTGACATTCTCTGGTCCACTCTTGAGGTTCATATGTAATTTATTCAAAATTCTGAATATGTGGGAAATGTTTTGTTAAATTTATTTTTCTTACCTTTCAATATAATTTGGGAGAAGAGGGAGTAAGGTTTTGTTTGTTTGTTTTTGGTGAGGGAGATTGGCCCTAAGCTAACATCTTTTGCCAATCTTCCTCCTTTCTTCTTTTTTTTTTTCCTCCCCAAATCTCCAGCACGCAGTTGTATATCCTAACTGCAAGCCCTTCGAGTTCTGGTATGTGCGACGCCACCACAGCATGGCTTGATGGGTGGTGTGTAGGTCCACGCCCAGGATCCAGACCTGCTAACCCCAGACTGCTGAAGCAGAAGGCGCAAACTTAACCACTGTGCAACCGGGCCAGCTCCATAAGGTTTTTGGTTTTTTTGTTTTTGTTTTTTTTAAAGTTAATTTTTATCGAATTTATGATAGTTTACAAACTTTTGAAATTTCAAATGTACATTATTGTTTGTCAGTCGTGTTGTAGGTGTACCCATTCACCCTTTGTGCCCACCCCCCACCCCCCCTTTCCCCTGGTAGCCACTAATCTGCTCTCTTTGTCCACATGTTTAAATTCCTCATATGAGTGGAGTCATACAGAGATTGTCCTTCTCAGCCATAAAAAAGAATAAAATTGTCCCATTCACAACAACATGGATGGACCTTGAGGGAATTATGTTAAGTGAAATAAGGTTTTGTTTTTAACCAAAGCTTGACAAACTAAAACAGAGACACCTTTATTATCCACTAAGGGACAGGATCTCATGTACACGAATAAAAGCATTTTAAAAGCTTTTTTAAATGAGAGGAGAACAAAGAGAAGAGAGTGATCAGAAGGGGAGAAAAAGTCTGTGTGCTGACTCTCGTACTCTGCAGAATCTCCAGTAAAGTTTCTAAACCTAGAAAAAGAAAGAAAAAGGTGATTATGAGCAATTATGTGTGAATACTAGTTTTTAAAAAAAACAGTAAAAAACACTGTATTTTAGGTTTTTAGAGTCATAGGCTGAAATAGAAACAGTACGTAATTTCATAGGACTGAGGAAACAGAGACACGACTGAGGAAGAAGTAAAGGGAACTCTTAGTAATAATAGGGAGGACTCTGAATGCTTTCATATTGTGTAATTACAGCTTAGACCAAATTTCACCAATTCTTCACAGAGTAGGGGATACTCAACTGACATATGAGTGATAAATTATAAATTGAGGGCCTTGGACATATCACACATTGGGATATAATTTAACAACAAGGAGTCTTCTGTCACCAAGGTTTCTACGATGTATCTGGGGATATAGACAAGAAATAGAAGCACTTGGCCTGTGTATGCAGAGAACGTGATCGAATTATACAGGAGGGGCACTTAAGTCAGCCTTAGGTGGGTCTGAAAACTTTCCTTAAGAATGTGAGATTGAAGGTGAATCCTTAAACCCAAATGATGAGTTGGAGTAGCCATCCAGAGCATGTGTGTATGCCTGGGGAGGAGGGAACTGGCAGGGGTGGGGGGAGAGCTGCTGTCGGAAGCAATGCAGGCAGGAGGGCAGGACCCTTGGGGGTGACTATCTGAGTAAGCATAGTGATCGATGAGTGGAGATTTCAATGGATGCCTCAATACGAAGAGCCTCACTTAAAATACCAAGGAGTCTAGAACTTGCGAGGACACGTGAGAGCATAAAGGATAATAAGCTGGAGAACATCATGATTATTATAGTTCTTCCTAGTTTGTCGATTGTTTTTGTCATAAATGGGTGTTGGATTTTGTTACATGTTTTTTTTCTGCATCTATTCAGATGATCATGTGATTTTCTCCTTCATTCTATTAATATGGTGTAATACATTGATTGATATTTATATATTGAACCAATCTGTCATTCCCGGGATAAATCCAAAGAATCTATATTTATAAATGCTACATGCTTCTCATGGCATATACTTCTTTTCAAAAGTTATCATATTCGATTTGCTGGTATTTGTTGAGGATTTTTATGTCTATATTCATAAAGGATATTGATCTGTGGTTTTCTTCTCTTGTAATATCTTTGTCTAGATAATACAGACCTCATAGAATGAATGGTGAAGTACTGTCTCCTCTCCTACTTCTTAAGTGTTTGTGAATTATTCGTGTTACTTCTTCCTTAAATATTTAGCAGAATTCACCAGCGAAGACATCAGGTACTGGGCTTCTCTTTGGGGGCAGTTTTTTAATTACTAATTTATTCTCTTTACTGATAGACTGTAAGTATATTCAGATTTTATTTCTTTGTGAGTCACTTTCAGTAGTTTGTCTTTCTAGGAATTTGTCCATTTCACCCATTATCTAGTTTGTTGGCGTGCAGTTGTTCTTAGTATTTCTTTATGTCCTTTTTACTTCTGTAAGATCAGCAGCACTGTACCCTTTTTCATTCCTGATTTTAGTAATTTTAGCCTTCTCTCTATCTCATGGTCAGACGAGCTAAATGTTTGTCAATTTTGTCAATTTTTTTTCAAAGGACAACTTTGAGTTTCACTCATTTGCTTTGTTGCTTTTCTATTGTCTATTTCACTTGTGTCTGTTCTCATCTTTATTATTTCCTTCCTTCCTCTTGCTTTATGTTCAGTCCCTCTTCTTTTGCTGGTGTCTTAAGATGGAAGGTTACATTACTGACTTGAAATCTTTCTTCTTTTTAATAAAGGCCTTCACAGCTTTAAATTACCCTCTAAGTACTGTGTCAGCTGCATCTCATACATTTTGGTATGTTGTGTTTTCATTTTCATTCATCTCAAAGTAGTTTCTAAATTCTCTTGTGATTTCTTCTTTGGCCCACTGGCCACAGCAGTTCCCTCTTATCCACTTACCCATGAGGGATACATTCCAAGACCCCCAGTGGATGCCCAAAACCGTGAAGGGTATCGACACCTATATATATTGTGTTTTTTCCTATACATACAGACCTATGATAAAGTTTAATTTATAAATTAGGCACAGGAAGAGATTAACAACAATAACTAATAATAAAGTAGAATAATTATAACTGTTATAATAAAAGTTATGTGAATGTGATCTCTCTCTCACTCTCTCCCTCTCTCTTAAAATATCTTAATTGAATAGCACTCACTCTTCTTGTAATGATGTGAGATGATGAAATGCCTAAATGTTAAGATGAAGTGAGGTCAATGATGTAGGAATTGCGAGGTAGCCTTAGGCTACTATCAACCTTCTGATGATAAGTCAGAAGGACAATGATGGAGCCATGACAGTGTTGATGGTCGGATATGAGGAGCAGATGATGTTGACGGTTGGGGATACAACAAAGGGATGATTCACGTCCCAGGCGGAATGAAGCAGGATGGTGTGAGAATCCATCGTGCTACTCAGAATGGCGCTGCCATTTACAATTTATGAATTGCTCATTTCTGGAATTTTCCATTTAATATTTTCAGACCACGGTTGACTTTGGGTAACTGAAATGTGGAAAGTGAAACTGCAGATAAGGGGGACTGCTGTATTTGGGAGTGTGCCGTTTAATTTCCACATATTTGTGAATTTTATAAATTGCCTTCTGATATTGTTTTCTCATTTTCTCCCATTGTGGTAGAACATACTTTGTATTATTTCAATCTTTTTAAATTTATTGAGACTTATTTTATGGCTTAGCATATAGTTTATCCTGGATAATATTCCAAGAGCCCTTAGAAGAATGTGTATTCTGCTGCTTTTGGGTGGAATATTCTATAGATGTTTGTTCGGTCTAGTGGGTTTAGAGTGTTCTTCAAGTCTTCTTATTTCTTTCTCATCTCCTGTCTAGTTGGTCTTTCCGTTATTGAAAGTGGGATACTGACATCTCCAAGTGTTGTTGGACTGTATGTTTCTCCCTTCAATTGTGTCAGTTTTTGCTTCATGCATTTTGGGGTTCAGATGTCAGGTGCATATATATATTTATAATTGTTATACCTTCTTGATAGACTGACCCTTTTTTCATTATAAAATGCCATTACTTGTGACAAGTAACAATTTTTTTATTAATTCTATCTTGTCTAATGTTAGTGTAGCCATTCCAGCTCTCTTTTAGTTATGGTTTACATGGTATCCTTTTCCGTCGTTAAACTTTTAACCTGTTTGCATCTTTGAATCTAAAATATGTCTCCTGTAGACCTCTAGAGTGTGTCTCCTGTAGACAGCATACAGCTGGATCATGGGTTTTTTGTAATCCATTCTCCCAATCTCTACGTTTTGATTAGAATGTTTAATCCATTTATATTTCATTACTAAGATAGGATTTATGTCTACAATTTTGCTGTTTGTTTTCTATATATCTAATGTCTTTTCGATTCCTCTATTTTACTGCCTTCTTTTGTGTTAAATAGATATTTTCTAGTGTACTATTTTAACACCTTTGTCATTTCTTTTACTATATTTTAAATATTATCTTTTTACATCATTTTAGGGGCTGCCCTGGGGATTACAGTTTACATCTTAATTTACAACAATCTATTTCAGGTTAATTCCAACTTAATTTAAACAGTATAAAAAACTTTGCTGTTATGTCACTCTGTTCTCTCTTCTCCACTTTTGTGCTGTTAATATCATATAAATTACATCTTTATGAGGTACTCTTTATTTCTTCATGTGGATTTGAGTTACTATTTAGTGTTCTTTCACTTTAGCCTGAAGTACTCCCTTTAGTATTTCTTGTAGGGTAGATCTGCAAGCAGCAAATTCTTTCAGTTTCTCTTTATCTGGGAATGTTTTAGATTTCTTCACTTTTGAACAATTTAGGGTTGACAGTCTTTTTCTTTCAGCACTTTGAATGTATCATCCTATGGACCACTGGCTTCTATAGCTTCTATCTTTGTCTTTTGATAGTTTGAGGATGCTATGTCCAGGTGTGGGTCTCTTTGGATTTATCCTACTTAAAGTTCATGGAGTTTCTTAGATATGTGAATTAATGTTTTTCCTCAAATTTTGGAAGTGTGCGGCCATTATTTCTTCAAATACTCTTCCTGCCTCTTTCTCTCTCGTCTCTCTGTGTTCTGCTCTGGGGTTCCCTTTATGTGTATGTCAGTATGTCGATGACGTTCCATGGGTCTCTGATGATCTGCTTATTTTTCTTCGTTCTTTTTTCTCTCTATCCTCAGCAAAAATAGGTAGGTGAGACCCTAGCAAGCTAAAAAGCTTCTGCATAGCTTTTTTTCCTGTATAGGCATCATACATTCTTTTTCTTTGCCTGTTCAGTAATATTTTGTTGAATACTGGACATTTTAAGTAACAGAATGTTGCAACTCTGAAAATCACATCCCTCCAAGCCTTTGGTTAACATCCAAAGTTCTGAAAAAGTTGATTCTGACCATTTTTGAAAGTATTCCTTGTTTTTGTAAAGCTAAAGATTTTTGGAGGTCTTTACTCTGCCATTTCAACTATATCACCTCATAATTATACTTAAGCCCTATAAATAGCATTCTGGTTGCAGCATGAGGGGCAATTAGAGAGCAGCAATCCTTGAATCAAGTGCAGTCCCAGGAAACAGTTGCAACAATCCAGACCAGAAATCATGGTGACCATAAAATGGGGTGGAGATGGGGGTGAGGAGTGAATGCTCTGGAGAGATACAAAGCCATTATAATCCACAACTTGTGTTTTTTATGGGAGGGATAAATCAAGGTTCCTGGCTCGGGCACCGTGACGGAGTGTGGCACCATTCCCAGGGTGGGAAACCCAGGGAGGAAAGAGATGCATGGCCCGCAGAGCCAATAGTGGTACCTACAAGACACACTCAGAAGAAACACCAGAGGAGTTTGGTGGATGCTCCAGTACCCAGTAGACCTGGAGGCTGACAACCTGAGACTTGACGACCAATAAAATTGAGAATCATGCCTGGTAATCAGTGGTGCCTTGTAGGCAGTACCCAGCAGAGAAGGATCCATATCAGGAAAAGCATGGTAAATACCACATAGCAGGTGAAAGAAATTTTCAGGAGCTAACATAATTCATCCTCTGGGGAACCTCAGAAATATATCCAAGGAAAACAAGAACTTGTTGGGGGTCTGGAGTGCTGCAATAGCAGGTGGAGTGAAAGCTAAGAAAACATTCATGACCAATGTCAAAATGACCTCACTGTAAACTTCAGGTTACTGCAGCCTTATGAAAGACAACGGACAAATTACTTCCTTGGCCCAGGCTTGACCCCTTTAAACTAGCCTACACACTGTCCCATAAACTGGGGGTCAGGAAACACAGGGCTGCCACACTACCACCCACCAACATACGTGAGGACAGCATTAACGGAAAAGCAATAAACAGGAAAGGCTTGTAGCTGAAGAGACAAATGCGTCATGTTGCTCACAGCTAGACTTTACAACAACAGTCAAATGAGTACATCCTGTGTTCTCAGAGATAAAGGCAACAGCTAAAGCCACAGAGGTTTCTTGTTAGCATCTTATTGCCTCTCATGGGAAAATGGGAGGTGAGACATGCTGATGCCTTAGTTTGTTAGGGAGGATAACACTATGCCCACGGGAGTGGCTGGACCAATGGGTCCATGGTACAAACAATTGTAATGATGGGACAGGAAGATGAGTATTTTTTCAGATTTTCTGTCTTTTTGTAATCAGGCAACTGTTTTTTTTCTTTGACTCTTTAAGCTAAATTCACCACAAAAGCCACATTCTTCAGGGCCAGCCCCATGGTGCAGTGATTAAGTCTGGCTCACCCTGCTTTGGTGGCCCAGGTTCACAGGTTTGGTTCTCAGGCATGGACCTACACCACTCATCAAGCCACACAGTGGTGGCAACCCACATACAAACTAGAGGAAGTCTGGCATAGATGTTAGCTCAGGGCTAATCTTCCTCAAGCAAAAAAAAGGGAAAGACTGGCAACAGATGTCACCTCAGAGCAAATGTTTCTCACCAGAGGGGGGAAAAAAGCCATATTCTTCACTATGTCTTTCTCAGTGCAAAAACAGGAAGAAATGGAAGTGAAAGAAATTGCTGTGAGGAAGGGAAGGCTGTGCAGGGTGAGTCTGGGGGTGCTGGATGACCCAAGGTGAAAAATAAGCACATGCTTAGTGCGTTAGCAAAACTGAGACACTGAATAAGGGAAAACCACTTCCCTAGGAGTTACCTCTCCTGCTCTCTGACCCAAAGAGATCTGGACCATCTGGACATCTTGCAATATATCACATTGATGCATTCCATCAAGGTCTCACAACCTCAGCACTATTGACATTATTGGGCCAGACAACTCTTTAGGGGGCTGTCCTGTGCATTGTAGGATGTTTAGCAGCATCCCTGGCCTCTACCTACCACATGCCAGTGGTGCCCACTTCCCTGTTGTGACAACCAAAATATCTCGAGATATTGTCAATGTCCCTTGTAGGGGGAAATCATTCCCAATTGAGAACCACATCACATCAATGATATCACATTGAACAGGCAGGATGAGCAATAGATGGCCAGCATGCTAGTGGCCTTGGCAAGATACATATGCTTGAGAGACAGGAGGATAAATTCTGGACTGCCAGCTCAAAGGGGGGATCCTCAGTGAGAGTGGGCTGCCACCTTCTAGAATGCCCCAGACAAAGTGAATTGGTGATCTCCAAGAAGAAGAATACACAGGTTTGAGAACCAAGAGATAAAAGAAGCAGAAGAAGCCACACTTACCATTATTCCCAGTTACCCACCGGAGAGGGCTTTGTCTTTCTTGTCCCTGGGCTCTGCAGGGTTAGATTTCCCATCTGCAGCAAAAGTCCCACTGAACCATGACCTATGGCTGCCACCTGAACACTGTAGACTCCTTGTGTCCGGAAACCAGCAGCCAAGAACAGCAGACTCACCTTGGCATCATTAATTGACCCTGATGAGCAGAAGAAAAGGCTGCTGTTCACAATGGGGACATGGTAGAACCTGTGGAACTCCACTCGGGTGCCTCTGGGTACTCCTTGCCCAACTGAAACTATGAATGTGGGAGCACCGCAACCCCAGCGTAAGAAGAGTACGGTTATTGAGGTCCGAGATCCCTCAGGAATGAGAGTTTGAGTCGCACAAAAGGTAAGCACTGACACAAACAGATGAAATCTGAAGGTGAGGGGAATTGAGAATGGATAATGGAGGAGGAAGACAGTGAGCCCTAGCTGCAGCCGGGATTGAGGACAGCAACAATGGCTGCAGTCCATCCTAGAAATCTTCCACTTTTAGCTGCCTCTCAGGAAGAGAGTCCTAGGGGAACCCTGAAGGAACAGATCCAAATACATACGGAGAAGTGGATCTGCGTGGAGCATGCCAACCAGCCGTGGAAGCCACGAAGGTGCATCACTCTTGAAGGTTCTCCCTCCAAGAAGAAAACTTTGTCAACTAATATTTGATGAGGGTTCTGAGAACACACAATGGGGAAGAATAGTTTGCTCAGTAAATGGTCCGGGGAAACTGGATGCCCACATGCATAAGAATGAAATTGGACCCGCACCTTATATTACTCAAAAATTAATTGAAGACTTAACTGTAAAACTACCAGAAGAAAATTCAGGGAAAACACTCCTTGACACTGGTCTTGGTAATGACTTTTTTGGGTATGACACCAAAAGCACAGGCAGCAAAAGCAAAAACAGACAAGTGGGATAACGTCGATGTAAAAAGCTTCTGCACAGCAAAGGAAACCATCAACAAAATGAAAAGGCAACCTATGGAATGGGAGAAAATATTTGCAAATCATGCATCTGATAAGGGGTTAATATCCAAAATTTATAAAGAACTCATAAACTCAATAGTAAAAATAGTAAATAATGATGGTAATAATAATATGATTAAAACATGGGCAAAGGACCTGAATAGACATTTTTCCAAAGAAGACATACAAATAGCCAACAGGTACATGAAAAGGTGCTCCATCACTAATCATCAGGGAAATGCAAATCAAAACCACAATGATGTTTGAGGCCAGCCCCGTGGCCGAGTTGTTAAGTTTGCATGTTCTGCTTCAGTGGCCCAGGGTTCACTGCTTCGGATCCTGGCACGGACCTACACACTGCTCATCAAGCCGTGCTGTGGTGGCATCCCACATAGGAGAAATAGAATAACCTACAACTAGGATATACAACTATCTACTGGGGCTTTGGGGAGAAAAAAATTTTAAGAGAGGAGGATTGACAACAGACGTTAGCTCATAGCCAATCTTCTTGACAAAAAAAAACACAATGAGGTATCACCTCACACCCACAGAATGACTATTATCAAAAAGACAAGAAATAAATGTTGGCGAGGATGTGGATAAAGAGGAACCCTTGTGTACTGTTGGTAGGAATATAAATTGCTGCAGCCACTATGGAAAACAGCATGAAAGTTCTTCAAGAAATTAAAAATAGAACTACCATGTGATCCAGCTTCCCCTTCTCAGTATCTATCCAGAGGAAATGAAATCAGGATCTCAAAGGATATCTACACCCCCATATTCACTGAAGCATTGTTCACGATAGCCAAAATATGGAAATAACCTAGGTGTCTGTCAACAGATGAATGGATAAAGAAAACATGGTAATATATACAATGGAATATTATTCAGCCATTAAAAAGAAGGAAATCCTGCCATTTGCCATGACAAGGATGGATCCTGAGGGCAATATGCCAAGTGAAATAAGTTAGAGAGACAAAGACAAATAGAATTTCACTTACATGCGGAAGCTAAAAAAGTCTAACTCATAGAAACAGAGAGTAGAATGATAGTTGTCAGGTGCTGGGGCCGGGGGAAATGGGAGATGTTGGTTAAAGGCTAAAAACCCAGCATGAAGATGAATAGTTTCTGAGGATCTAAAATAAAGCATTAAAAAAGAGAAAAGAAAAGAAAACTTGCCATCTGCTCCAAGGAGTGCACTTAGCTGACAGCCCCCAGCTGCAACACTTTCAGGATCTGCCTCAGCTTTTGAGCCAAAGCCATGTTCTTCCCAGGCATTTCCGGCCAAAGCTGAGCCCCGCAGAGCTACCAGCTTCTGCCCAACGCAAGACTTCCCTATTGGTCAGCCTTCACCCCAGAAGTCTCTATCGAGATGGCCCAGGCTTTGTCAGATCTGAGGCTCTCCCTACCTAACTCAGCACCTTCCCCCCTTTCCTCTTGCAGGGATCAGATCCGCATCATGGTCTGAAGACTTTCTATGCCCAGTTCTGCTTCCTCCCTTTTATCTTTAACAGGCATTACTCTGTTCCCCACCCCCAGTAAACCTCTTGCACTCCTAACTCTTTCTTGGCAGTGCTTCTCAGAGGAACTCACACAGCAGTATTGTCACCTGCCTCGAGAGTGGTCCTAAGGAAAGTGAAGACGTATGTTAGGTCCTACCTGGGAGAGGATGCCACATTGCTTAGCCCTCAATCCCCCACCTCATGCAGCTCCCAGTGTCGCCTGCTCAACCTTGGGTAGCACACTGGGATTTGTTCCTGCCTGCAGACAGAAGGGAAACTCTAGGAAGAGGCACAAAATGCCTTCTAGACATTATTCCTCCCATGTTCCTGGTTCTAATACGGTTACATTTATTTGTCCTTGCTATGGTGAAATGCCCAGAGTGGAAGTGTCTTCAGCTGGCAGCGACCCAGTAAAGTGGTTTTCACCCAGTCTAAAGGTCTTCAGGCACCAAAGATGCAAAACCTCACCAGAGTCAAGGGATCTAAACATCTCCATTGCCTCTCCATGGAGGCATGCTCTTCTCCCAAGTCAGAAGAATGGGAATCAGGAGGCCGGGAATTTATAATATAATTCATCTTTATTATTTCACTCAACTGAATATATTTACACACATATTTTCCAGAATTTGTCATATTAAGGGTTATATAGGGGACAAAAGTATTAATGGTGACTGTCCACCTTCTTATAAATGGATTAATCTTGAAGGTAACCTGCTTTCAAAAAACAAAAGCAGGTGACATAGACTCTGTCCTCAAAGCGTGTGTAAAGTGGCTAATAGTGAACACATCTGACCAGACATCAACCAGGAAGAAGACTCCATCGTTCTCGTCTCATACACCACCACATCAGGCAGCTCTCAGTATAATCGGCTCAGCCATGGGTAGAACACCACCATCTTGGAACCAAGAAGCAGCCTTCAGTATGGAGGCTGCACGCCAGTGAAGCTGAGGCAGAGAGATGCAATGAAGCTGGAATGTTGATGTTACACTGGCCTCAGACTGCCTACTCCTGGACTTCTTGACATGAACCACAAGAAGCCCCTAATGTGTTTAAACCATCATCGTTTGAGTTCTCTGAGTTTTAACCAATTCCTAACCCTCAGGGATAAAAAAGGAGAAAAGGGCAAAAAGGTTTTCCATAAGCTTTGCTTGAGGAAATCTAGAATTATAGTTAGAATTTTAGAACGTTGCAAGATTGTCTAATCTTGACAATTTTACATGCTTCTGATTTTTGTGTTATTGTATTGCACTGTGATGATTAGCAATAAAATCTTTTGAAACCTCACAGTCTTGTGTTCATTTCCTGAGAGACAACAAGGGAGGGTAGGCTGGGTCCCACTTTCCATTCAGGCTTGGAAGGAGGAGAGCACTAAAGAGTGGCCACCACACGCGGAAAGGAACCTGCTAACCATGAGTCCTGCCCCACCGGAGACAGGCTCAGGGGCTAGCGGGCCTGGCAAGCAGCCCTGGGAACCGGGAGGCCCACAGGAGTCCAGCTTCTCCAGCTTGTCATGCCCAGGAGTTGGCTGGACAGTGCCTTGCTGTGACATACCTGGATCCCCTGGTTCTTGAGTAATGATCTGTGTTCTGCCGCAGCCTGGCCTCGGCCTTGGTCACGGTGTCTGTCCTGACTCCAATCCACCTACACGGGTAAGGTGACTCGTGTACCTGATTCTGACCCTTAACATCAGCCTCGCCTCAGAAGCCTTTTCCAGATTTACCCACGTTATCTCTTCTTTCTCCTTTATAATCCCCTACCACCTGCAGCAGCCTGACAATTTATTTACGTACAAAGAGCTGCCGCCTCACGGGTGAGATGCACCTACCTCCCCAGCCCTCCAAGTCATGGACCCTCTTCCCAGCCTACCAGTCCACCCATGCCCACCCTCGACCTCAGATGTCTCTAAGTGAAAGAGACCCTAGGCATTTCAGCTACCTATAGTAACATATCTTTTAAATTCTTTAGTAATTTTGAGGTGTTGGGCTTTGCCTGGGCATTTTTCATTTTTTTGCTGACCGTCTCCCAGTGATGAGGGTAACCCTGCCCTTCATTTCTCCCTATCAGCTCGTTGGCCTTTTGCAAAAGATCTTTTGCCTGGTCTTCCCTGGCTTGGCCAGTTTCCTTGTTATTAAAGGCACAAACTCGCTGCTCACACTTTTTAATTATCTTCTTAAGAGCTTTGTTGTCCGTGTTCTTGAGGTACTCCTCAAGTTTCTCGTCCACTAGATCTTCCTTCCGGGTGAACAGCACAATAGTGTATTTCATAACGTCCTCTCCAAAGATGGCCTCCAGGTCCCCCACCACCTTTTCATCCTCCTGAGTGAATCGTCCCAGCTGGAGCACCAGGACCAGAATCTTGCTCCCTTGTCCACAGCAGGACCAACAGCGTTCGACCTCCTGCTCTAGCTGGGATGGACCTCCTTCAGCAGCGGGCATCAGGCAGAACACAGGAGTGTCCACAACCACGACCTCCTGCCCTTGCCACGCCCTCCTTCTGCTCTGGCACGTCTTGGTGACAGGCTGCGCTCGAAGCCGAGACAAGAATTTGTCCTTCCCGAGAACGGTGTTCCCCGTCGCGCTCTTCCCACTCCCACTCTTCCCCACAAGGATAATGCTCAGGGCCTCTGTTGAAAGGAAAATGGGAAAGATTTGTGAACCATGGGCTGATCTGGGTATGACATTCAGAGTTATACCATACATCACAGCAGAGAACCCTCCGAGAGCATCAGGGCCGCCCTCTCACCTGACAGCTCCATCCCCAAGCACAGGAACGGCTTGTTCCAGTCATGCAGTCTGTGAACTCAGAAGCAGGACTTGACCATGGTCTCTGCCCAGTGCTCATGCACTGACAGGGCACTGTTCCTATCTCAGAATCTGCTCTGCTCCCTTTTTCTGCTAACTTCTCTGACTCCCTGGCACCTTGTGAGTGCCACTGGCTTTATTACTCTTCACCTACTCAGCTGGGCCTGTCTACACATCTCATCTCTTTGTCTTCTGTTCCTACTGTGACTATGTCTTCCTACTGCCAACTAATGCTAACGTAGCAAAATCTCCTTGATGTATTTGAAAAATTATTCCCTAGAATTGACTTTTCATGAAAAAGTAACAACATATACCCTTGATGGATTACCAGTTCCCTTGCCTGAGTCACACTAAAATCCATTTCTCATTAAAACCATGTTAACCTTAATTGTGTCTTTCATTGATGAGTCAAAAGGCACTTCATGGTTATCATAATGAATATCCACTAATACCGTTCTGTGTGGTGACAATGATGGAGAATAAATTTTCCTATAAACGGAATTACAGATGCATAGAGATCTTACAAGGTGTATTACTGGGGGTTTCCTTATGGCTTTGCACTTGTACTATGACCTCTCTCTCTTTTCCATTCAGGTCTCTTCACATTCAATTATGAATTCCTTACCAAATTACTAGTATCTGCCTCAAAACAAAGAGGGAGGAAAGCCCATCCTGTGCTCTTCCTTCCAGGGGAAATTATTGAACTGCTTATGCTGAACACAATCTTCATAGCTATGCTTTCAGGATGAAAAATAGATTAATCTTCTGACACCCCCATATTTGCCATGTATTTCAGTCCCTGCTTCCACACCCTCAGAGGGTGTGCTTCTCAAGTCCTCTCTAATCTGGTCTAACCTCCCCATCCCACGTTATCTAGAGGTGTGAACCCTCCATTTCCATCAAGACCATTCCCTTTGATTCCCTCACAAGTGGCATGCTTAGTCCGACCTCCTTGCTTCAAATTGCTTGTGCTCTCTGGAATGACTTCCAGCTTTCTTTTCAGTCATCCAAACTCTACCCATTCTCCAAAGTCCATTTCAAATGGGGCTTTCTCCACACAGCCTCCCCTAGTTTTCCCACATGGCTATAATTCTTCAGGAGGCTCCCCAGCACCTGGCTCTCAGGAGGAATTGAAGAGACTCAGTAAACAGATACGCTCCTGGTCTGATGTTCTTCCCAAGTGAGGACATTTGAAGCAGAACAGAATGGCATGAGTAGGGGTGGGCAGGAAGGACCTCAGTTCAGGTCAATAGAACATGGAGCACTGAGCATACGGGGACTTCTGCTTTAGCAGTAGATAGAGTAGTGTGACTGGGCTAATAAAACCCATCTACTGCCATGTGGAGGCTGCCCATCAGAGCATTCAGGCTCCCTGTCCTGGCCAGACAAAATGGCGTCCCCTCTCTAACAGAGAGAAGAATAAAGAACCAAGAGAGTGGACAAGGAGGTCGAGAGAGAGAGTTGGGCCTAAGAGAAAGAGAAGAGTAAACCAATGACCAGAACTTTCTCATCACCAGCACTGAGTGCTGAGCCCTGGACAACAGATACACCGAGGGAAACAAGAGATTACAAAAGGTCAACCCCTTCCCTAAAGACCCTCACCATCGAGTTGGAGAGACGGGATACGGGTCATGAAAGAATTAAAGACCAGGTCAGGACACTGGGCACAGAAAGGACATAACTTTAGTAAAATGTGAGAAAAGAACAAGGTAGAGAAAAGAGTTAGCCAATGAATGGACCTGTCTTTTTTATCTTCTCTATGCCCTTCAGAAAATGAAAAGTTCTTGTACATTTTATATGTGTTTGTAAGTGTATATGAAGTGCTTTCTATTCATTATTTACCTCTTCCTCTGAGGAAGCAGGGCTTGTTCCCGTTCCGCTGCACCATGCCCACCATCATTTCCAGGAGCTCGTCCACCTGGCGTTGCTCCTCTTCTCCTGTCGCTCTGTAGTTGAAGGCACTGTATCTCTTTTCACATTTCTCGATGATGTTGTTGAGGTCTTTATTTCCGTTTTTTAAGAACAGCTCTAGATTCTGATCTCCTAGATCTTCTTTCCTGGTGAAGAGCACGATCATGTACCGAAAGGACTCTTCTCCAAAATTGCTCTGGGTGGTGCGCAGCACTGCTTTATCTTTCTCACTGAAAGAGCCCAGGGGGGTCACCAGCAGGAAGGCGTGGGGGCCTGGAAAGATGAGTTTCGAAAGCTCTGATCCAACACCCTTTGAAGATGAGATGTCTGGAGTGTCAATGATTGAAATCTTCCTCTCTCTCCAGATTCTGCTCTCAGACCTAAACGTCTGGGTTACTGACTGTTCACTGAATTTGGTCTCAAAAACTCGCTTCCCCAGAAGGCTGTTTCCAGCAGCACTTTTTCCAGCCCCACGTTTCCCCACAAGCAGGACCTTCAGTTCTGGCGTTCCAGGGTTGGGCTCACATCCTGTAGCCTGCAGCTGCTTCTCCCCTGGCCCTGTGGGAGAAAAGGACAAACTCAGAGTCTCTTCTTGCAGTAGACACAGATGTGGATAGCTTTTATGATTTCTCGTCCTTGTCAATTTTTATAGAGAATGGCAGTAAGGCACCGAACCAGGAGAACTCTAGTCCCAGTCAGAAGCGACCCATCAAGGTGAAAGCCACAAGAGATGCCAGGAACAAATTAAGAGATACATAAAGGACTTGAGGTTGCCCAGGAAATGACAGTGTTAAACTTGGCCTTCACTGGTCTTGGTCCTTAGGGCTCCTCTCATTTTGCTACCAAAGGTAAGTAGTGGGGCCTGAGGTCAACGGGCTAAGGCAGGACCAGGGAGAATCTGAGTTTAAAATGCCCCTTAGTGGCATATTCATAAAATAGAACAGAACTCAGCAATTTAAAAAAAAAAAAAGGAGTGAACTACTGATATGCAACATGGATGAATCTCCCAAACATGCTAAGTGAAGGAAGCCAGACACAAAACCACACGCTATCTGATGGCAATGCTCCATATCTTTATCTAGACGGTGGTCATATACATGTAGATACATAAGATGTCATTGAGCTGTATACTTAAGACTTGTGCATTTGACTCTATGTAAATTATACTCAATGGATTTCTGTAAAACCCTGCACCGCAAAACCATCCCTCCACACAGCCCCGTCCCCAACACTTCTCCCGTGATCTAAGCTCAACACCAACCCACGCGCTGAGCAAATGGCAGAGTCAGAACTACAGGGAAGATTCACTAAGTCTGAGTCCTCCAGGGCGCTATCACTGTGCATCCCGTGGGCCACCACGCAGCATCTGAGCGGCAGGTCTGGGACGGAGAGTAAACAGGGCGTCTAAAGACAGCACCTGAAATGCTGGTGATGCTGTGTCCTTGTTATGTCCCCTTGGGAAAGTTACTACTTCCCCCAAACTCACCTCAGACAAGCCCATGCTCTATAAAAAGTCCTTTCCAACACCCTCATTCTGGATGCCCCATGGTTCCCCACAATGGGCTATCCCCTCACTGCCATGAGTCAATAAACCCAATTTTGTTCAGCAAGAGGTATGTTCCTGGGAGTCTTGGCTGAAGGACATTGACAGAATTTTAAATCCCTACTGCTGCCTGAGTTCACATATTTCTGGCTAAGTTTACTCATCTATAAAATGAGAATAATGATAATAACAACTTCTTTATGGGGTCGTTATGATGGAAATATATATATAGCGTTATGAGGATTATATATTATATCTTATGAGGATTAAATGATTTATATATTTCCAAACACATAATAGCTGCAATATTATCATTATTAAAATTATAATTATAATTATTATTTTGTGGAATTCTATGAGGACAGAGATCTCATCTATCTTATTCACTGCGGAATATTTGGCTCTTGCACAGAGGTGGCCCAGAAATAACCTGAAAGTCCATCAATAATGGGATGGTTGAGGTAGTTGGTATGCCCATTGCATCTATTAAGCAGAACAAGGGAGAGCTATGTGTATGGACTTGTGCAGTGTGCAGGGCATGTCATTGGTGGCAATCATCACATGGATACTGAGCTCCATCACTGAATTCTGCAAGTTAGTGTTATGCATGAAGGTGTGATTTCTGCTTTCCCAGTAGGAGTCAAAAATTGGGTAGTGACGGATTCAAGGCCAGAAAGAAGAAACTGAGTCAGGAAAGAAGCCGTAAGAGGCAAGCCCAGTTCCGTAACATTTCAGAGAAGGCCAGGGACACCTGCACCATGTCCAGGACCTTTGCTGGCACTGCACCTACTCATAAGTGTTAGGAGTTCCCTGGGAGACAGGTGGTGGGCACTGACCTGAGCTAGGTCTCCAGGGTGCATTTTTGTTCTGACTCATCTAGATAATTTTTCCACTTCACTTTGACACATCATGCATTCAAAAGAATACAAATATGAGCTTAACATTTTTTAAGGATCATCTTACCATGTGGATTGTCCTCCTTCTGAGATGTAGCTTCATTCCCACAATCCTAGAAAATAAAGGGGGAAAATGATGTACACAGATCTAAAATCTCATCTTTTTGCAAAGTAAAGAAATGGAGACACAAGTGCAGTCGTGCGTCACTTAATGACATGGATATGTTTGGAGAAATGTGTCATTAGGCAATTTCATTGTTGTGCGAGCATGATAGAGTGTATTTACACAAACCTAGATGGTACAGCCAACTACACACCTGGGCTCTATGGGACTAATCTTACAGGATCACCATCGTATATGTGGTGTGTCATTGACTGGGATGTCGTTATGCGGTGCATGACTGTATATAATTCAGAGTAATCTGATCATTAGGACATGGTCAAACCAAAGCCATGGTCAAGGTTCTTGCTGGCCTTTGCAGACCTGTTCATAATGACAGTAGATCTTGAGACCCCACTGCACTACTGCTGCTGCTGCCACTGCAACAGTTTTCCCAGAATAGGAAGATGGGTCGTGTTCTCACTCAGAGAAGCCCACAAATGCCATATAACCAAGGCACTGTTCCTGAAGCTCTCTAACTGCTTCTCCACACTGCCTAAGAGTGACAGCAATTCCTTCCAAAGTCTTCCAGAGTTTCTGCTATTCCTGAAGAAAATCCAGAGGCTTAGGAAGAGCTTCTGGACTCCCTGGGAGAAGAAACTAGCCTCATAGTGCCTGTGATGTGCATTTGAGGAACAAGGGGAAGGAAGGAGGTTGGGGACCAAGCTCCCCACGTAGCTCCAATGTCCTCTTCCCTCACTGCACCCCCAGTACAGAGATGAAGCTTCTTCTAACATGAGATCAAGTAAAATTTGGAACTTTCCCCATCCAGGTGGGCAAATGGAGACAACAGAGGATGGGGGGGCCAAACACACAACTGACATCCCCTCCACCTGCCTGGTGAAGCCTTATACTCGCTCCTGAAATTTAAATTGTCATGGAACCAAAAGAGAAGGTGAAAACAATGATATGCAACCTTGATGAATCTGCTTTTCACAGAAACTTCCTATACTGTATTTTAGCGTTATCTTTGTTAAATCTCCATGTCGGCCAAGGAAATTTTCCCTCTGCTTTCATACTTGGCCTTACCCCGAACCGCTGATACCATCGATCGCCTCTCTCCCTGGGTCCTCTCCAGTCAGCGGGGATTATCAGACTTCTTTCACCCTACATAGCCCGGTTCAAATTCTTTCGTGTTTTTTAAATGCAGAAGTTTGTTACAATGCAAATGTGTATGATCTAAAAATTAATAATTTTTCCATCTCCAATCCACCAGAAAAGTAACAGTTATATAAATAGATGATAAATAGATATACATATCATATGTGTAGAATCATACATATATAGACACATAACAGTTATATAAACAGATATATACCCTCCTATGTTTTCCTATGTTTACACAAATACATATGAACATATAGAGAAACTTCCTAGGCTTTTGTTCTGCAATTTGCTTAATAATATGCCCTGTACATCTGCACAAGCCAATTTATACAGATCAGCCCCATGTTTTTAGTAGCTGCTATTTGTTCCATAGCATGAACAAAGACAGCTAACGCAACCATTGCTTTACTGGTAGACCTCAGGTTATTTCCGGCTTTACTATTTCAAAAGATGCTGCGATAAATATTCTTGTAAGTGCATCTTTATACATACAAACGTTTTTGTTTCTGGGTGAGAGTCCTAAAAGTGGGCATCTTGCTCAGTCTTTAGATGGTTAAAGTCCTTAATATCTCCATAATTTATTTGACCCTCATATACTTCTATAATAATAACAATAACAGCTAATAATTATTGAACACTTACCAAGTTTGTAGTATTTGCAAAGAGCTTTGAAAGTATTTCATTTAATCCTTAATATATAGTATTATTACCTCTGTTTCACAGAAGACAAAACTAAGATGCTGTGATCAACAAACAGATACAAGTTCTGTCCTCGTGGAGTTTGTGGGGAGGCGCCCATCACAGATCTATTCACAGGAATCACCTGGTATGATGATGACCATGTGAGGAGCACCTTGCGGGAGGAGAGCTGCGGGGGCTCATTCCAGGGGACAATCAGGGAGGCCTCCCTGAGGAAGTGAGTTTAAGCTGAGGCAGATGGACACATAAAAGCAGATCTAGGATTGGCGGGGTCGGGGGGGTGTGGATGGGAGAAGGGAAGTGTCAGGCAGAGCAAACGGCAGGTCTGAGGATCTAGAATCGATATGAGCATAACTCAAGGACCAAAGGGAAGGCCAGTGAGACCAGCACATGGAGAGCAAGGTAGGGGGTGAGGACCAGGTCAGGTCAAGGACTCTGAACTTGATCCAAAGAACAGCAGGCAGTCCCAGAAGCATTTTAAATTAGAGGGTATCGTGTTCAGGTTACACCATAAAAACTCATTCTGTGCCCCTTCTCCTCTCTGCTGACATCCCTGTTACAGGCAGCCTTCAAAGGGGAGACAGATGGTCATAAAGGGGAGAGAGAGCTCAGGCCTAGGAGGTAAGAGAGCAAATGACTTCAGTTCTCTTGAGCCCCGGGGGCCTCACCTGCAGAACATTAGGACACAGAGTTATTGTGAAAACTTAATCAGTTCAGGTATGTGCCTGAAACTCAGTATGCCCTCAATGAATATCCATTTCCCTCTCATTTCCATCCTGTTTGGGCTCAATACTCAGCAGCTGTAAGAAGATTCATTCTGACCAGTGCTGCCCCCATGCTGGATTCTGGCCTGCTTCACATTCTCTGGCACTTAGCTTTATAGAATTCTCTATACCAACATTTGCTTGCCCACACTGACTCACTGCTTTGTTTCTTATCCATAAGTCACTCCATCTGAAGGGTAAGCTCCTCGAAGGGAACAGCTTGCATTTTTGTATCTTCCTTAGTTACAAATACATTTTGCATTCCCATTTAAAAATTAAACAAAATATCACTCTGGCTGTTGTATGTTAAAGGGATTGGAGGGTAAGGCACAAGAACGAATGAGGGGAAAGTTGGTATATTATCTATAAACTAGTACAGGCAAGAAAAGAGGCTGGCTCGGACCAAATGGTGGTAGTGGAGATGGAGAAAGGCAGGTGGATTCCAGGTGCAGCGGTCACACCTTGGGTATCAGATGCAACCTGGCAGTGGATTCAAAGCTGACGTCTGGGTTTAGGTTTCAAGAACATGGTGAGCAGCACAACCATTAACTGAGTTGAGAGGAAGGCTGAAGTCTTATAGATTTAAGAGGGAAAAGCAAAAGTTTGGACATGTAAAGTTTGAGATCCTATAAAAAAAAGCCCAGTGGAGATAGATGTCAAGATAGCAATTGGAAAAAGGAGTCAGAACTCAGAGGGCAGACCTGGACTAGAATTACTAACTTAGAAGCTGTTAGCAATAGATGGAGCTCAAAGCGATACCAATATGCTATCACCTGAGGAGAGAGTGTGGAGAATGGAGGAAAGGCTATCCAAGACCCTGAGATGCCAACTTTTAGAGGTCATTAGAGGAGGACTCAGCAATCTCTAGAGTAGCCAGAAAGAGAGAGGGGAAACAAATCAGAGGGTAGTTTTTTTGAAGCCAAGGGAAAAGAGGGTCTAACGAGTCAACTTGTGTGTCCAATACTATGAAAGGTAAAGTTAGGTAAGGACTTAAATGCATCCAATAATTTGCCAATAAAGTCCAAAGTCCAAAGGGTAATACTCAAAGTAACCTACCATCTAGTGCCTCATCTTTCAAGATAGGGATAAATATCTCCTTACACAAAGCCTATGTTCCATCGCACCATGCAACATTTCACTTATTTGTGCCTATTTTCATCCCACTAGCTCTAGCAACATAGAGATCTTTGGAGACCTTAACAAGAATTCTCACCTGGAATCCATTGCCTTCATTTCTGAAGTTCACGCAAAGTGGTCCTCGGTTCTCATCCACCAAATTCTTGACCTTGCCAAGGAGCTCCCTCACCTGGGTGGCCTGATCCTCCTCACTTGCCTTGTTGTTGAAAGCGCAGTATCGGTGTCCACAGTCTCGAACCAACTCCCTAAGAGAACTGTCATTCTCAATGTAATCTTGCAGGGAGTCATCCCCCAATTCATCCTTCCGAGTAAAGACAATCATGATGTGCCTCTTGGCTTCAGCTCCAAACAACTTCCAGATGCCCTCGACTGTTTCTTTGTCCTCCACCGTATAATTGCCAATGGAAATTACCAGAAGCAGGGCATGGACACTGGGAGCAGAGAGCTTCAAGCAGTGTTCAATGTTGCGTTGCCTGTCATTGGTACCAGCTACCGAAGAGAAAAGGTCAGGAGTGTCGATGACCACAACCTCCCCCCCTCCTGTGGCCCCCTTCTCCTTCCGGCACATTTCAGTCACCATCTGCACACTGAACTTGGACTCGAACACAGCTTTGCCCAGAAGAGTGTTTCCTGTGGCACTTTTTCCTGCAGCACGTTTCCCTAGGAGGAGAAGCCTCAGTTCCGATATGGAGCAGCCCTCCTCTGACTTGCTCTCCAGACACAGGTCACTGCTTATTCTGTTGGGACAAAAAGCAACACATCAATGTTCAACTCACACGCAGAGGGGAGAGAGGAACAGCAAGAAAGCACATTTTCTTTTTGACTCAAGTTTTTCCCCAAGGATTTGGGCTACTGAATTCCTAGACTTAGACGAGATTGGGACAGGAAACCCTGTTTCCCAGGATCTCTCTGGGCTCTTGTCTCTAAAATAAACCCATATTGGTAAAATGTCAAACGCTATTGATTGGCTAATCCAACAACCCCCTTCTCTACACACATCACCCACTATACACACTGGGGGAAGCTGGACATTCTCTGTGATAGAACAATGCCCCCACAAGATGTGTGTGTCCTAATCCCCAGGATCTGTGATTACGTTACCTTTCACGCTAAAAGGGACTTTGCCAATGTGATTAAGGATCTTGAGATGGAGAGATAATCTTGGGTCATCCAGGTGGGCCCAATGTAAGCACATTGGAAGAGGTCCTTATAAGAGGGAGGCAGGAAAGTCAGAGTGAGAAAGAGGAGATGTGAAGACAGAAGCAGAGGTCAGAGAGTGAGAGAGATCTGAAAATGCCACACTGCTGGCTTCAAAGATGGAGGAAGGGGCCACAAGCCAAGGGGCATGCAGGTGGCCTCTAGAAGCTGGAAAAAGCAAGGAAATGATTCTCCCATAGTGCCCTGAGAAGGATCACAATTCTGCCCAAAACCTTGATTTTAGGACAACTGACATCCAAAACTGTAAAATAATAAATTTGTGGGGTTTTAGTGACTAAGTTTGTGGCAGTTCGTTACAGCAGCAAAACGAAACTCATACACTCTCTCTCCTAGCTTCCCTTCCAACCAGGGTTGTCCATGTGACCTGGTGACAGTGGAGGGAACGTTGGCTTGGGCCTGCTGGGAAAGCTGTTGTTCTTGATGATGGGGCAGACTCAAGTAGAGAGCTCCTGTTGTTGCCTCTTCCCCTGTCTTATTTGGAATTTAAATGTGATATCTGGATAGATATCATGGGGCAATGAGGTAACAAATGAGAGAACAAAAAGTCAACATGCACCATCAAGCTAGCTAAAGGACAGCAGAGTAGAAAGATAGAAGGATCCCTGATGACGTCACTGAGCTGCCCGAATGTCCTTGAGATCACCTCTTTGTTAAATAAACACTTAATATTCTTACAATGTAAGCTGTTGCTACTCCAAGAGTGATTCACGGACTAGCAATATTGCCAACAACTGGGATCAGAGTAGAAATGCCAAATCTCAGGCACCGCCCCGGACCTGCTGAATCAGAATCTGTAATTTAACAGGTTCCAGTTGATTCTCATGAATGTTCTAGTTTGAGAAGCACGGTGCAAGCCGCCATCAGTTACAAATTAGCATTCCCAACTGAATCAGAATCCGCAGGAAGAGCCAAATTTCCCAACACCATTGGTTGAACAGTCCATCCTTTCTCTGATGATTTTGTCGGACGCCAGGTGACCCTATTTCCACGATAGTGACCCCAGGTTCTCTTTGTCCATTGGACTCTTAGTCTATTCCTGAACCAGAAGGCCCTAATTACTAAAACCAATATGACTTAATTAGTACAACTTTAAAATAAGTCTTAGTTCTCTGTTGAGCCGGCCTTATAACCTTGCTATTGTTCAAAATTGTCTCACTATTCTTGGCTTTTTAGTCATCTATAGGACTTTTAAAATCAGGTGTAATTTTCTTTAGGAAATCCTGTTGAAATCCTGAAGGCCACTGCATTGAACTGATGGCATAGTTCGAGAAGAACTGTCATCTTCACAGTGTTGTCATTCCCTCCGTTCTTTTCATTGATGAGTTTTAAATACGTTCGAATTTCAACTGATTTCTATTTTGATCCATAAATTAAGAGAAGAAATTATTAAATTTAAAAATATATTGGGAGACCGGCTCTCTTTTTCTTTACTTCCAATCTTACTGCACTATGGCCAGAGAACGACATCTGTATAAAGTATTTGTCCTTGGTTGAGTTTTTGGCCCAATAAAACTCTTGCAAATATTTCATGTGGGCTTGAAAAGAGTGCAGAGCCTGTAACTGTGGGTGCCTTTCACACTCAGGGACCCTCCATCTCTTCCCCCTCAGCTCTAGTCCCCAGAAGGCCCAGCATGCCCTACCCTGCACTCCGCCCCCCCTCCTCCTGGAAAATTCCTCCCCGTTCTTCACCACGTGGCTTACGTGGCACCTCCACCTCAAGCCTTTCCTGATTCTTCCAGATTTAAGCAATCATCAGCTCTTTCCTCGACTCCTGCAATAATGTTATCACTGGTCTCCCTTCTCCCTCCCTCCTCCTAGAGTCTATCATCCATCAAGAGCCAGGGTGCTCCTGCTAAAACGAGACAGATCATGTCACGCTTCCCTCCAAAATCCCCCAATGGCTTCCCAGCCCCTCACAGGAACAGGCAACGCCTTTAGAGCAGTCTGCAAGCCCCTCCGCCTCCCCAGTCTGGGCCCTGGCTGCCTCTCTGACCTCATCTCCACCCTCCCCACCTTGCCTTGTCTGCTAGAGGCACATCGGCCTCCCTGCTGTTCCCCAAACCTGCAACCTTGGGCCTTTGTGCTGGTTGTTCCTCTGAGCTAGGACATTCCTCCCCCAGGTTTGTGCAAGGCAGTGGCACTTTTTTCAGGTCTCTACTGTCTTGTCCCCGTGGTGCAGGAGGCCTTCTTCAGTCACCCTGCATTGAAGAGCAGCCGGGCCGCACACTGCCCTGTTTTTCTCCCCAGGCCCCACTGCTACCACCTTTCACACCATGCATCTACCTGCTTACCGCTTTCTCTTTGTCTCCCCAAAAGATAAGTCCCATGAGAACAGGGACTTGTTCTGCTGCGGTCACCTCCTTCCCTACAACATGGAGATGGCGTCTGATAAACCCGCTTACGGCTGAGGAGATGCTGACTGACTTGAGGAAGAAAGAAACGCAGCTGAAGACAGTGAAGCTGAGAAAAGCCCCTTTCCTCGGCAGCCATTTGACAGCTCATCCCTGTTAGGAGAACGGTGTCGTGGAATGCTCAGGGGAGAAGCCTAACTGCAAGGAAGGAGCAGGGGAGCTGGGAAAGAGAGGGCATAGACCCCTCCTTCGAGAAGCTTCGCCACCCAAAAAAGGAAGGAAACGACTGGGCTGAGGGGAGGAGAGCTCACCGGGCCGCACTCAGAGGCCGGGGCTCCTCTCTAGAACGGCCTGGATCTCTGCACAACCCAAGAGGCCAGCCCCAGCCTCAAACACTCGCCCCAGAAACGTCAGGCCAAGGAGAAATGGACTTCTCCATTGCCTAAGTCCAGTCGCTGTTGGGACTCTTCGAAGGGCATCCTGGGACCCGGACACATCCCTTTACAGAGAAACCCTCCCCCAACTCCTCATCTCCTTACTCGCCTTTATTTTCTTCATAACGCTGTTCTGCCTGATGCTGTCTGTTGTGTCTTTTTATTTTCTCTCTACTGCCCTTAGTGTGAAACTCCATAAGCGCAGAGACCACGCCTGTCTTGTTCTGTGTCCCTAGGCCCTAATATTGTCCCTGGCATACAGTATATGCTCAAGAAATGGTGTCGAATGAATGATCCTGAAAGAGAGGGATGTGAGGAAAGGAAGAAAAACAGTTTTCAGAAGTGGAGAGGAAGATTAAAGTGATGTCCTTTTGAAAAGTAAAAGACAAGTGACTTTATTTTGTATCCTGAGCCAGCAAAGTGGGATGTTTTTGTACATTAACTTAAAAAAAGACACTACTGAGTAAACAACAAGCTAGAGGAAGCAGAGACCTCCAGCAGGTCTGAAGAAAGGAATTTATTTCCCTAGAAAGCACCTCTGTTTACATGGTTGCCCACCCTAGTGCACAGTGTGATTAAATTAATGAGTCTTTGCTGAACTCCTTCCAGCCAGTGATGCCATATTGAATCAGCATAGTTCCCCCCCATACAGTTGCCCAACCTGTACCATTTCCTCCCAAGCATATAGAAAATACCTTTAAAGACAAAAGAGAACCGAACCCCCGTCCCTCGCCCCGTCTTTACAGCCGCATTTCCCTGTGATCATCTCCCAGGCCACTCTGGAGACTCCAGCAGGGCCATGGGGAAAAAACAGAGCTTTGTCTCCAGAACCCTAGCTGAGACGCTAAAGCAGGCTCCCCCTTCTCAGGATGTTCCCGAGGGGGACACGGCTGCGGGCACCCAGGCAAAGTTCCAACGGTGCAGGGATTCCCCCATATCACACCCACAGAAAAAGGTGGTTGGAGAAGCTTGCAGAGCCCAGCCTGGGGAGGACTCAGTCCCAGCCCAGCAGGTCAGTCATCAGGAGGAAGGGGAAGAGCTCATGGGTTGAGGGCCCCGGTGGCCTAAATGTAGGGAAAATCAGAACCATCATTTTTGGCAAACACTGACCACCTTCAATGCTCAGCTAGTGGATCCTAAGTGTGCAAGGTTGGGAATATCAGAAAAGTGAATATGGAAAATCAGAGTCCAAACAGCCAGCCCCCTGTGCCCTGTGGCCGGCAGCCCCAGTAGGTCCTGCTGACCAGGGGCTGCTCTGGGGCACAATCAGAAGTCCAGGGGTTCCTGAGAGGGGGCCCCTCCCCTCCCGCCTTCTTTTTCCTCCCCCTGCCCCCGGCCTTCATCTCAGCCCTGGCGGAAGGAAGCACAGCCTCCTGCTGAGAGGGCTGCCAGAAGGCTCCACTCCCCAGGGGTCTGAGCCTCTGTGCTCCCTCCCGGCCAGCCTGCTCTCCCAGGCTGGGGAGACCCGCTGCATCAGGAGGAACCATCCCAGGGCCCCTGGAATCCGGCCCTCCAGGCGGTCCTCTCCCCTCCCCTTTCACATCCTCGCCCCACACATGTCTGCACACCACACACACACACGTACCTCGGTCCTGTCCCCTGGCCTGTGACCGTCTCAGAACCCCCACACTGAGCCTGCTCCCCCGGCTCCACTGCTGGCCCCATGGAAGCAGCTGCGAGCAAACGGAATCCTAAGGGGGCTGGGGGCCGCGGAGAGGGGAGGCAGCGGCGGGCCCGCTTGACAGGCTCTGGGTCTTTCTGTTCCTGAGGAGGAAGAGGTTTCTAGAAGCAGTTTTGATGGCAAGAGAGGCACAGACGCAGTCGGACGGGAAGTTCACAAGTGAGGCCCCGTCACAGGGTGAGAACCTCGGGCGCAGCCGGGATTAGGAGGGACACGCGCGCACCTTCCCGGGGGCCGTCCCCTCGGAGGGTCACTAAAGGGCGCGGCCCCTCGGGCAACTGCTTACTGACAGGACGTGGGGAAACGGGAGCCGGGGCTCGGCTTGAGGCTGGGGGGCCGGGGCCCCGGGCCGGGCTGCAGGAGCGCCCCTGGGAAGGACCCGTGAGGAGGGCGCGGGCGCGATGGGCAGGTTGCTGGCGGTTCCCCAGGACGCAACGAGTGCCTTCCGCCTCTGAGCGCGGCCGGCGAGGCGGGATGGGGTCCTCCCCTCCCCGCTGCCCTCAGCTCCGCCCCTCCCGTACCCGAGAGCCTTCCTGAGACCGAGGCAGGGGCCCGAGGACACTGTCCACCTTCGCCTGCCCCCCGCCCGCCCCTGTCCTCCTGCAGCCGCCCTTAGGGCATCCTTTACCGGGTCTCACATCCCCTCCGGGGGCTTCCCTAGCCCCGCCTCAGCAACTCAGGCCGCAGACTGACGCTGCTCCCTGGCCAAAGAATCCTTTCCCCGGGCTAGAAGTCACTTGAAATGCTTTCAAATAGCTATTTGAAAACGAGAGAGAATTTTATTGTGAGAGAGACTAGTATCCAAAGTCCCTGGTCGCTACTGCAGAAGGAAGTTGAACACTGAGAAAGACTTACGTTAATTTGTTTTATTTTATTATCATTAAAAAAAAACCCATAACATTAAATTTACCATCCAGGCATTTTTAAGCCCACAGTTCAGCAGCGCCAAGCACGCTTGCATTGCTGTGCAGGGAGCTCCGGAACTTGTCCGTCTCGCCCCACTGACGCCCCACGCCGGTCCCGCGCCCGCCCTGTAACCCCCGTTCCTCTTTCTGTTTCTATGATTCTGACTTTAGAAGCTTCGCACCAGGGGACTCAGACAGTTCGTCCTTTTGTGACTGGCTTTTCTCGCTTAGCGTAAGGTCCCCGCGGTTCATCCTTGTGGGAAGATGTATGGTCGGGATGGAGAACGCGGGCCCACGCCGGCACACCACGCTTGGTCTTCGACCGTCTGAGGTGGTGCCGAGCCTTCCAGAGACCCCGCGGAAGGAGCAGTAGCGGGGGTCCCAGCAGGCTTCCAGGGCTGCTCTGTCCAGAGGGGCCCACCTCCCTCTGGGCTGGTCTTCAGGGTTAGCCTCTTTAGGAAGCTGAGAGAAAACCGGGTTATGCTGGCGCTGCCCACCGAGGGCTTGGGGCTGCTCGCTGGTGGGAAAACCGACAAAGCCTCCCCGTCGCCCACCCAGTGACCCCCGCCCCGCACCCCCCCCTAACGAAGGAGGACCAGCTGCAGGAAGATGCCCCACCCCGCCCTCCTTTGGACGCTAGGTCACGTCACATCAAATCAGCTCATCAAAACAATCAGACAAGAGCCTTCAACCCGGTAGGTGGGGGTCATCCCAGGTGTGTTACTCCGAGAAGTGGGGTCAGTTCAGGGGCAGCGTCACAGACCTCGAGGGAGATCATTTCCCCGAAACAGAGAACAAGACAGCAAACCGAGTTAGGAAACAGCTCGCTCATTCTTCAATGAAATATTAAGCACTTGGGGGGCACTCTGAATAAAACCAAAGCTTCAAATGCCTCCTCAGCGTTTTAGCAAGATGATCATTTGCTGAGTGGACCATTTCTCGCAAAATGGTCTTTCAGCAACTCGGCTTTTGGAGAATTGATTTCCGTGAGGAAGGCTGCCCCTGATGCTGCCTGGGCCCTCATCTAGGGAACGGTGGGGGTTCCCTGCCCCCTAGTGGCTTTGTGGCTAATGACAGGGCAGTAAAACGCAGCCCCGGGGACTGACAGCTCTTACGCTACAGATGAAACACCCCTCCCCGATCCTCTCCCAGACTCTCAGAGAGGGTAGGAGGGGGAGGGGCTGGACGTCCAGAAATGGAGTCAGCCAGGATGGCAGAGTTATCAAGCAAGGAGGAGTCTACCAGGACCAAGCACCATATCAGACACAGGGGATGAAAAACTCGCAAGACAGATCCCCTACTCACGGACCTCAGTCAAATCATAGGAAAAGAGACTAAAGCTAAGATTATGGGACAGTGTAAGGTGTGCTGTCGTGGAGACGTGCCCAGGGTGTCATGGGAGCAAAGGGGGAGCACTATTAGCCACACAAGACTGAGAAACAGCCAAATGGGATACAAACTTAGAAACAAATCCATGAGCCGACCTGACTGTGGCAGGTGCTCTAATGGAGGAGATGATGAGGCACAGTGGAGGAGGAAGCAGTACAAGGAAGCTGTGTCTGCCCCGAGCCTGGAAGGGCATGTCAGAATTTCCCTGTGAAGGACACTCGGCACAGGGAGAATGGCCAACGCCACAGGCATTCCAGGTGCTGAGGGCAGCTTGGGTGTATGGGGAAACAGAGACAGCCTTGAAGTCAGAGGACTAGTTAGAAGCTACTGCAATAGTCCCAGCTAGAAGTGAGGACGTGGACTGCCAGTGATGGTGGAAATGGACAGTGGAAAAGAGAACAGATTTATGATACATTTAGGAGATGGAAATAACAAAAGAATTTTAAAAAGACAAATTCAGGATTGCTATTACATTTGCTCAGGTTGCCACATCAAGGGGAGTGCTATTCACAGCACAGACATTTCTTACTCTGAAAAATTGTATTATATGTTGTTTCACTTCAAAGTCAGAAAATGTGTGTTTACTACAGTTTTGGCAGATGGCAGTAAAGTGTCTTGTAACTAAATTTGTATATTTTGACAATTTTCTGATGGAATTAAATGTCTTATTCAAACAATGTTCTTGTTGGTACAATAATTACTATTAAGAAATAATATGTTTATTTAAAAAGTTTTAACTTGAAAAAGGGACACCATTTTCTGATTCACATAAAGGCTAGTGGTCATCCCAGGCTAAATGGCTGTGGAATAGTCTGGAATCCCAGTACTTTCTAGTGTCCCTTGTGGAGATAGGGCTGTGAGATGAGGACTTCAACTTGGGGACACTGCATCTGAGCTACTGGAGACCTGGGCAGGCAGAGAAGGCCAACAGGTCATGACGGATACCTGTTTCCCATAAGTTTTTCACACCAACCTTCCCACTGAACACTAAAATTAAACAGGACAAAAATATGTTTGTCTTCTCAAAAGCATCCAAGAAGCTATAAGGCAATAAGGAGCTACCAGGCCAAAGTAAGGACCGGGAGCCCTGAGCACCTTTTCCCTGAAGGCAGGTGTCCGTCCCGGAAGATGACAACCTTAGCTTCCCTGGGAGAGGGGAACAGTAGGAAAGCCCAGTGGGAGGCGCCAAAGCCAAAACTGCCCCAGACAAAGTTACCCAGGCAGGGAAGGGTCTATGCAAGGCTCTGATAATGCGGGAGAGGGCCCAGAACTAACAGTGGACTCAACCGCTGGCACATCGGACGGGATTTGAAGGGCTGGGGTGAGCTGGTGGAAAAGTACTGCAGGACATGGTGGGGGGTGTCAAAGTAATTAGGTCATGTGTGTTTGCTAATTGGCACCCATCAAGGGCTCTTACCCTCCAATAGAGACTAGGAGATGGGGATGCTATCTCCCTTGATGGTTAGATTTCAAAAGAATGGCTCCCACATCCTTGAAAGACAGTTCTGGGTTGTAAAAACTGGCAGGAGGCTTTTTAAAAGATTTACATCTCAAAGGGGCAGAGAAAGAATTTGCAATTACAAGTTTTCTAACATGGATGGCTCTAAGAAAATGTAGGTTGGGAGCCAAGGGTCAGAAGGAGACCAGTCCAAAGTTTAGTCAAGCTGAGGGGAACATGAACATAGTTGGTTAAACACGGCCCTGGTCCACCCAGCTCTCTGTCAGCACCACGCCTGCACAGCTGAGACCGGCTGATGGAAAACCTCCAAACCTGCTGGCTGACTTCACTTCACATTCATGATCACTGTCCTCAACCGGCCTCCCAGCGCTGGGCGTCACCCCTCTGTACTGTGGTCCATTCACTCTCCCACTCCCCTAGTCAACTATTTCCTGCCTTCTCTCTCTAAACCCTGACCACCCTCCCCATCCCCACTCAGTGGATGACCTCACTTCCTCTTTCTCTAGGAAAGCAGAAAAGAGGAGAAGAGAACCTCCCAAAGCCTTGGCAGCTGCATCGCCCCATCCACTCAGGCTGTGCCCGCAGACTCCGCCTTCCTTCCTTCCCCTTACGATGAATGACCTGTCCAGACCCCTAGCCAAGCCCCGCTCCTCCGATTGTGCACCAAACCCCATCTTCCCATCACCCACTTGCTCCAGTGAGCCATCCTCCTGCCCTGTCCATCCACACCCACTCTCTCCTGGACCACTGCCATCAGCATAGAACACGCTGTCTTTCTCCCATCTTAAAAAAAATATTCCCTTACTCCACTTCCTCCTCCAGCTACCTAACTTCCCTCCCTTACAGCATATTTTGCTGATGTTTGTGTCTAGACTCAGGCTCACCTTGGGAAAAGGTGGTCTCTCCAGGCTATAATCCCCTAGCCCTGAGGTGTTGGGGAGGGAGGGCTGGACATGGATCACAGAGGGCAGCTGCTCCATCTGCAAATGTTTTCATCGGCACCTAGCAGGACTTTGACATTATCACGAGGACTTCTGCCCCTGCCATCCAGGCTGCTGGTGGAGCAGAGGCAAGAGCAGGATTTTTAGTAAGCTGTCTTCCAACCTTTACCTGCAGCCTCTGGGCACCCTGCGTGGGCACCCTGCGCCCAGGCTGCAGCCATCAACTCTGCTCTGCACCTACCAATTCAAGACCACTGGCAATTCCGCTGGGGTTTTCTCAAGTTTTTCTTTTTCTTTTTGGTATGTTTTGGTGTGGGGGTTTCTGGAGGGTTTTCGCTGCTGCTGCTGCTGTGGGTTCCCGCAATCCTTGTCTGTCTCTCCCCTCTGCTCCAGAGGAGACAGGGCAGAGGGAGCCGCACCAGGCTCCCGCGGCCTCTTTGCAGGACCAGGCTGACCTTGCTCTCTCTCCCGGAGAAGCAGGAGGCTGCCCCATGCTGCCGTCAGGTGCTGAGCAGGAGGAAGAGTTTAGAAAGGAGTCCTGGCAGGCCGACAAGAAGAACCCCTTACCAGAAACCCGGTGGGCTGCTACCCAGGGGCACATGTGGTTTTGCTCCTGGTTCTCCACTTCCCAAGAGAAAACAGTCGTGAGAAACTTTTCTCTGGTGGATGAAGCTGCGAGAGCCCCCTTTCCACACCCTGTAGGACCTGAGACAGCCTCTCCAAGGACAGTCCTCGGCACCTGGGAGAAGGGTCACAGTGCCCAGGGTGCCAGGGGCAGACTCAGAGGAGGGCAAATGGCCCCTCACAGTGAAGGACACTGACCAGCTGTCCTGAACGCTGGCTGTGCCTCACTGTGCTGACTGCTAAGCCAGACAAAGTGCTCCCTTGTTGCTACAATGATGGTGGTCATTCTCTCACCTCCTTGGCTGGCACCAAAGGTATAAAAGAGTTGAATTGCTTCTGGAAGATTCTAGAGAGACACAAGCTAAGCACAAGAAGACTAGAGACCTGAATCAGGAGTGAAAATAGAAAGTTCTTAAACCCTAAGTGACAGATACTGGGAGCCTTGGGTGTCGTGGGAGGGAGTTATGGGGCAGGGGTCTCCTCGGGCAGCACAGGCCCCATAGGCCCCTCCAGGGCGAGGCCAGTGGCTCCCTCTATCCTCCTACCCCCAGCTGAGTGTGGGTGACGACAAATAGAAATGGCAAGCAATAGGATATATTGGCGTATATGACGAAGCCATTTGTTGTAAACCTAATTCGGCCTGACTTTGTTTTTCCAAAAGGGCCTGACATAGCCAATGAGCATACGTTGTATATCTGCTTTAAGCATTTGCTGTGTCCCAAAGACAAGAACAAATGCCCTTAAGATAAAGGTGCAACTTCCCCCACATTGGCATTTCCGAAAGGATAAGCCTCTCCCTAGGCTAGGAACTGATTGTTGTGCTCACCTGTGACCACCCAGCTCGAGACAACAGACCTGCCACCCTGCTGTGTCCACCGAGACAGCAGACCTGCTACCTGCTGTGTCCATCAATCACTGTGCACAGAGCAGTCTCATGACTATTGTAAAAGGGACATTTCAATCATACGTGAAACATCCTCTTTGAGGGTATATAACCACTCTGCACACCCCACTTCTTCGGTGCCCTTCCTTCCTTAGGGAAGGAAGACCCCAGGCTAGTCCTCAGATCTAGCTCTGAATAAATTCACCCCAATTTTCATTTGTAGATTGGTTGTGGATTATTTGCATCAACAGTGACAACAGGCTCCAGGAGAAACCCTGAAACTGGACCTCCCTTGGGCCCATGGCCACACCTCAGGCCACAGCCCCTGGATGCAGGCCTTTCTCTCCCTAAGCCCTAGCCTTCTCTGCAGGTTCCCCACACCCACACCTGGAGAGAACCCACTCCATGTACCCCTCTGCTCGTGTACCCCTTTGCTCCATGTACTCCTCTGCTCCATGTACCCCTCTACTCCATGTACCCCTCTGCTCGTGTACCCCTCTGCTCCGTGTACCCCTCTGCTCATGTACCCCTCTGCTCCATGTACCCCTCTGCTCTGTGTACCCCTTTGCAATCCCCTACAGGGAGAGGAATCTTGGGGGTGCACACTGGGGTGTCCAGCACAGAGCAGCCTCATGTGTGTCTTTTGAACACTCATAGGTTGGCATCTTAGAGGAACACAGCCTTTCAGAGAGCTCAGCCTTTGGGCGTCCCAGTTCACACGTGTGTGCGTGTGTGTGTGTATGTGTGTGTGATTATTACCGACTAATCAGGTCTTTTTCCGGTTCATGTTTGATTCTGTTTCTCTTCTTAGCTTCTCCCTGCTGAGCTGCCTCGTGCCTTGCCCCCACAACTCTGTCCATCCCTCCCCACGGGGAACGGCCTTCCCGGGCACACTCGGTCTGACTCTGTCCTTCTGTCCTCCCTCAGTCCCATGCCCAGAAACCCCTTGGCCTGGGCCTGTTTCCAGGGTCTGGCCTGGGCAGAACCCTCTGTTGGGTTGGTTCAGGCCGTCCCGTGGGCGTGCAGCCCTGGGCTCTCTCCACACTCCCCTCCTGAGTCCCACCCTCCATCTGCTCAGCACCAGCCTGTGTTGGTTTCACTTTGTACCGTGAACTCGCAGCACCTCCCTGAAACCCCTTGCATGCTGCCTTTCACACACCTGCTCCAGGGCCTTCCCAGCCCAGCTGGACTTCCTCAGCTCCCCGGCTTCTGGATGGCACAGTGCCCACTGCAGCCCACAAGCTTCCTCGTATCTCATCTGGTGCCAGGACTAATCCCAGACGGAAAGGATGATCCAGGCCTCACCAGGAGGCGATGCACCATCTTGTAGGGGAAGACAAGGCAGAGGCGTTCAGATTCCGCACCCCACTCGATGGGGAGATGCACAGCTAGAAGGTGGCACCAGCAAGGTTTCAGGCGTTGAGTTCAACCCGAGGAAAACTCCCCTCCATTCTACTCGTGGTGGAAGGGAGGAAATGCATGGCTGGAAGCAGCGCGGAGGACCAGCAGCGGTTTCTAAAACCCCCAGAGTCAAAGAAACAGAAAGCTGCTCATGTTAGTCTTCCAGCCCAAAGGAGTTCTGGAGCTTTATTGGGAGCCTTTTAGTAGTCCTGGAAATCTCAACCTACTGACGATTCCATTTCCATACCCCTACCCAGGTACAGACCCCCTGAGCCAGCCGCTCTCCCTCTCGAGGGTTCTCCTGCCCCTCCCCATCATGTACCTCCTCCACCTGCCAGGGGGGAGCAGGCACCCAGGAGGAGGTGTTGTCTGTGTCCAGGTTGGGACAAGGATTGAGGGGTACAGCCTGGAAACAGGTATTGGGGGAAGCGCTTTGGAAAAAGGGGTCACTCCCCAACAGCCGTTCATGCGTTAGCTCTGGAACCTTCAGGGTGCAGAGGGCCAGACAATTCCTGGTAGGAACCAGTTTCCCCAAGAGCGCAGGTGGACGTGGGAGAGCTAGGATGCTAACCCAGTTTTGACACCAAGACTGGCACTCTTCCTTCTACAGCCATTTCTGTATAGAGGCCGACTGAAGAGTTAGAAGCCTGTGCAACCCACACACCTGCTTCCAACATTCCCGCACCCCACCCACCCGCCCCACCCACCGCCTTTCCCAGGACGAAGATCCAGAGCGTGGGGACCAGAACCTGTCTCTCCTGGGAGTCGACATTAATGCTGCATTTCTTGATGCAATCTCTAGTCGTTTCCAGTGTTCCTCAGAACTTTTCTACATTCGGAAAAACACAGAAATTACTTCCAAAAATTCAAAAACGCAGTCATTTAGCCTTGACTCAGAGAATTCTGCTACAGTTAGGCATCGACAGCTGAAATACTGGCATGGACTAGGCACTGCCCGCCCACACACCAACTCAGCATTCCAGAGTAGCCGCACCATCCCACCCGGGGGTCAGAAGAATCTGAAGAGTTGGGATTCTCTCAAAAATTATTTATATCATTTTTCCTTTTAAAAACATTCAGTTCAAAAACACCAACAAACACCCTTAAAGCATCCCAATTTAGAGTTGCCATTCTAGAGAGTCAAAAGTTGTTTCATACTCAACTATCTGCTGGACAGCAAAGAGGTCTTTGAAGCAATTTTATTTACTCAGTAGCATTTGGAAAACTTTTCCTATTTTCCAGCAAATACAAAAAAGTGAATTCATCCGTAAGTCAATCCAATCACAAAGTTATTTGACTCAATTATCTAATTAGTTCATCTTTCCCCATCTTAAAGGGACAATATTGAAATCACCTCATATGTAAATTAAGGAACGTGTTCTCTTGGCCCCGCCTCCTTCTCATCCATCATGATCTCTTGGCCCAAAGGAAACGGCTCAAAACCAAAACTTTAAATCAGCCTCAAACATTTCCTCTCCCCTCACCAACACTTAACCCTTTTTAGGGATATTAAGAAGGGAACTTTCAAAACGCTGGAAGGATTATGTACAAACATACTTTAACTTGTTATTACAGAAATTTTCTAACACATGACAATGGCACAGAGAAGAGTGTCATGAGGCCCAGCTACCTCTCACCCAACTTCAAATGGTCAACACTGGGTCGCCTTGTCCCCTCTCTATTGGCACCCCTCACACCCTCCCCCAGGCTGTTCTGAAGCAAATCCCAGACAGCATTTCATTCTGTATGTTTCTCTGGAAGGTAAAGAGCCTCTTATCAACATAGGCACAATAGCCTAACTATAACTCATAAAAAATGAATAATTCTGTATTATCAAATGTCCAATAAGCGTTCAAATTTCCCCAATAATATGTACATTTTGAAGATTTCTGTACAGAGGAAACAGCCCACACGTTTCAGCTGGTTGTTGTTGGTTCTCCCACTCTTATTCCATGCTTCCTTCTCTCTCTCTCTCTCTCCCTCTCTCTCTCTCTCTCCCTCCCTCTCTCTCCCTCTCTCTCTCTCTCTCTCTCCCTCTCTCTCTCTCTCTCCCTCTCTCTCTCTCTCTCTCTCTCTCTCTCTCACTCTCTCTCTCGTCTGCGTCAGCTCAGCCCTCAGTGGGGTTCACCCAATTTCAGGCCCAGTCCCTTTTAGAATGTTTTCGGCTTTTATGAGCAAACTTCTGTTGCTGGCTTTTTGGCTAATTCTCTTTGGAAAGTTACTCTACATTTCCTTCTTATTTCCTCTTGAAACCCAGAAAAGAAACACATGTCAAATTTTTTTGCCTCCAGTTTTCTCTTCTTCCCCATATTGGCCATTGGCCTTCCTTTCGTCTCTAAGAAATGTACTTTTACAAGTCTGCTTTTTTGACCACTTCCATAGGGCACTCCGGAAAGCCTCATGGTTCTGTTTATTCACTCAACAAATATTTACTGACAACCTGCATGGTCCCTGGCTTGTACTTTCTCATAGAAACCTGGCGGCCCCGCCTTAGGGCACCAGAGGAACAGCCCTCCTTACCAAGTCCAATTCGTTCAACATCAGTTCTCCGAATGTGCACTAGAGGGCGCCACTCTCCCGTTGGCATCCGTTACAAAAAGTCCATAGTGACTCAATATGCAGCCTATTTAGGTTCTCATTTTTTTAATTGAATAAATTTGAATATAACATTGTGCAAATTTAAGGTGTACAACATGTTACTTTGATACATTTATATATTACAATATGACTGCAATATTTATCACACTTCATAATTATAGTACACATTGTTGTCTATATTTGCTGTACTGTGCCTTAGATCTCTACAGCTTATTTACTCCTTGTCACAAGTTTGTACCCTTAAACAATATCAGTCTTATCCCCCTCATCTTATTTAGGTTCTTTATACCTAGCCACACAGGCGACCAAATGAAGAATCTCACACAACTTGCACCTTAGAAGCAAAATAAATTGCATTTATTGGATGCATAGACAAAGAGGGAAAGAGAAATTAAATAATTCCCTGAACAGGTCCATTCATCCATTAGACACAGGCAGAATGCCAAGGGCTTACAGGTTTTATAAAATTATGAAAATGTTGAGAACTAGTTTCATTCCAAAATACCAGAAAATTGCAAAATTGAAATCGATAAATCTTCAATTAAATGTCTACAAAGAGTGACATTATCAGCTTTGCTCCTTGTTAAATCGAGTCTCAAAAATACCTGATTACATTTAAAACAAGGAATAGGGACAGACAACAGAGGTGACCGCGAGAAAGAGGTTTGTTGGTTTTGGTTTTGTCTTGTTTGCTTGTTTTTGGTTTGAGTTTTTAATTACAAATAAATTGAATTTTAGGAAACGCTTCCTCTGCATCTATTGAGATGATCATGTTTTTTCCTCCATTAATCTGTTGGAGTGGTATATTTCTTTATTAGATTTTCTGATGTTGAACCATCCTTATATTTGTTCGATCAAACCTTGGTCGTGACATATTTTTAAATATATTTCTGGATTTGATTTGCCAATATTTCATTTTGGATTTTTGCGATTATATTCCTAAGTCACATTGGCCTAAAATTTTCCTTCATTGTGCTGTCCCTGCCTGGTTTCGTTTGCAAGGTTTTCCTGGCCTCATTAAATGAGTGTGGGAATGTTTCCCCCTATTCTCCAGAACTGATTGTGTAGGAAGGATCGTCCCCTCGTTAAAGGGTGACAAATCTTCCCAGTTAAGGCCACTTGACTACTGATTCCATTACTCGAATTCTTATAGGTATATTCAGACTGTTTTAAGTTTCTTTTGGTAATTTATGTTCTCCTAGAAAAGCATCTATTTCATGTAAATGTAAAATTGCCATAAATTGTCCATAGGATCTTTTATGATTTCAAAATCCCTACTGTGTCCACAGTTACAACTTCCTCTTCATTTCCAACATTGTCTACATGTGTCTTCTCTTTCTTTGCCAGAGGCCTATTTTATTTGTCTTTTCAAAAACTGGTTTTGGTTTTATTGAGTCTCTCTAATGTTATTTTGTTTTCTATTCCATTACTTTTATCTTTTTTATTATTTTTCTCCTTTTTGGACATATTCTGTTGTTCTTTTTCTAATTTTTTAAGTTGAACTCTTTTTTCTTTCTTTCTTTTTTTTTTTTTTTTTGGTGAGGAAGGTTGACTCTGAACTAACACCTGTGCCAATCTTCCTTTATTTTGTATGTGGGACCCCACCACAGCATGGCTTGATGAGTGGTGTGTAGGTCCGCGCCCAGGATCCAAATCTGTGAACCCTGGGCCACCAAAGTGGAGTGTGTGAACTTAACCACTATGCCACTGGCCCAGCCCCTTTAAGTTGAACTTGACTTTTTGATTTTCAAAATTTCTTCTCTTCTAATGAATACATTTAAGACTAAAGTTTTCCTCTAAATAATATTGTAGTGGCATGGCACAAGGTTTGAAATGTAGTGTTTTCATCGTCATTCGTTCATAAATATTTTATCATTTCCATTACAATTTCTTCCATGATCCGTGAATTATTAATGTGTTTTTAAATCCCTGAATGGATAGAAGCTTTTACTGGCTTTTTTTTTCTTGAGCTAGACCAACAGCTTTATTGAAAGACGAGGTGAGCAGAGCCCCCTCCAGCTGTGGTCCTAGCGATGTCGGCCCCAGGCTCGGGGAGGGGGGGCGTCCCGGGCATCCTACAGCCCCAGAGCTGCTTTTTTGGTTTTGTTTTGTTACCGATTCTAATTGTATTGCACTGTGTCCACAGAATACAATCTATCAGTGATATTTGGGAGTTTTTGAGAGTTGCGTAATAAATAAGACTGTTGTATTCACTGGCTCTGTTTCTTGATTTCCTCACATTATAAAATTTCCCAAATATGCTCCAGTGATGGACAAGAAAATAGTTCCATTTTATAACACTCTCCGGGCACCAGGGAGAAGTGACTACAAATATATGCCAACCAGGAGGACGCAATAGGAACTGAAAGCAGCTCTAAAAGTGTTATTTCTGTCCAACTCCAGCAGTGTCCCCAGCGCATGACTTCCATCAAAGCCAACATTCAAGCAACCGGGCCGCCCCCCCACCCCGCTCGCGGGGGCCTCCCAGGGTCGGACACTGTGCTCCCAGACCAGCAAAATGTCATCCAAGCCCTCGAGGGGTTTACACGTGCGAAAGTGAACCATCAAATGATGTACAAACGCCATCTGTCACTGACTGGAGATCAAGCCCAAAACACGAGAAACTAAATCTTAAGAAAACAGTATACAAAAGGCCCAAGGCATATGGGATAATCTACCAAATGAGAGATTTGCACAGTGCAAGTTAGGGAGAAACCACAGAGCACTGGCTGAGCCCCTTCTGAGGACACGCGCTCAGGCATTCCCTCGTGAGGAAGGTCCCAGCACTTACACCCTGGCCCTCCATGCCCTGGCTGTAGCTATCGGCGTGTGTCTGCACCCAGGGGTGCATCTCCAGACTCACCAGCAATGTTAGCAATGCCAGGAAAATGGACTCTGCCCAAGGGACAGTGACCAGTCACACCAAAATCTGCCTTGAGGAGTCTGCATGTGAGACAAAGAGAAGGGCGCACAGAGCAGGTGGTGAGGAAGCCGAGGGCAGTGGCATAAAAGAGAAGGACAAGCAGTAACCAGGAGCAGCAGGCACCAGGAGCAAGCAGAAGGCAGGAGGTGGGGAAGCAACAGCCGGTCGGTCCGGCTTCACCGGCCTGAAACACGCTGCTTCCTCTGTTCTGATACAGACTGAGCCCTCCCCATCCCTGGAACTCTACACGGTCCATCCTTCCTCCAGGGCCCCACACCACAGCCAGTCCTCGCCAGGAATGCTCACATGCGGTGGATGCTGCCTGTGCCCTCTGCCCCTCAGCCAGTGTCCCTCCCACCTCTCAGGACCCCATGGGCACCATCATGCCACTCGTCTCCGGAACCTCTCTTGCCTGGCACAGGGACACAGTTCCCACTCCTCCTATAAACAAGGCTCTCTTGAACCCACACGCTTTAAACTCGGTCCCAGAGGACAATGCTGTGCCCTTGCAGGTTTCCACATGCGAGGGGAAGGGCCAGCTCTGCCTCTCACCAGGGAGAGAATTTCAAGTCCTTCCTACATCTCAGAGGCCCCTGCCCTCAGGTGCTCTGTCTAACAACAGCCTTTTAAAAAGGATTATTATTAAACACAACAGCAAACCTGCGGGTCCGAAGCACCTGTGTTTGAAATGCTTCCCGAGTCCAAAGCTAGTTGGAGAATAGTGAGGATACTAGTGGGTATTTGGTTTCCGTGGGTTTGAGTGAAAGGGTCCGATGGCCTTCCTGAAACGGAGGAGTTCTGCTCCAAGGTGACTTTGTCTCCTCTGCTAGGACTGTAGGCCCCTTGCCTACAGGGACAGACATCCAGTTCCAGTCCTCTGAGTACCTGCTACAGAGGAGAGGTGGCGGCAGCGGAAGGAGAGAGCAAGGCTGACTCACAGGAACAGCATGGGGACCAGAGGAGGAGGAACACCGTCCTCGGGGGCTCAGGGGCACGCGGGGCCTCGCTCACATCTCACGAGGCCTTGCCACATGGCCCGTCACCAGCCCAAGTGGGTCTCGGCTCCTTCCCACCTGAGTGAGCCCACACAAGCAGTCGGGAAGCGACTATAGAATTTCAGACCCAAAAGAAAGAAAACCTCAGAGAGCAGGTGGTGTACCACTCATTTCATGGATAGGAAAAATGGGGTGCAAAGTGGTAAGGACGTGACCAAAGCCACATGGTCACTAGACTCCAACCCTTGACCCCCGAACTAGATTCTTGTGCCTTGTCTCCAGTTACCAGGGGCCTCAGAGTAGCTGGTAAGGGGCTGCCACATCAGCACTAGTTCCTCTGACCTGGCCTCTCACAAAGGAGATGGCCACCTCCAATCCATGAATCCACCAGAAGTTCTTCACTAAAAGCCTACGGGTAACCAGCACCACACAGAATCACCAAAAGAAGATACTCGTCCTGACCTCCTCTGTGTGCAAGATGCTTGGAGTGTGTATTCGTTGGAGACATTGCCTTAGGTCAGAGTCCATAGAAGCAGAGCCTGAGATGAGGATTCTGTTCAAGGGAACAAGACCTGTTGGGAAGTGCTCTCTGGAGAGGAGTGGGAAGCAGGATGGGGCAGGGAAAGGGGCCAGTGATGTGGTCTCAGCTGGAGACTAGCATCGTTGGATCCCTCAGGGAGTTCTGGGCACAGAGAACTTCAGAGCTGCTGTCCGCCCCCCCCCCCCGCCCCCTCCCCCATATCAGCACTCATCTGCGGAGGTGGGGGTGGGCTGGGGGCAGCCCCCAGGCTAGGCAGCTGGGAAACACCAGCAGCTTGGAAAGGAGATCTGGCAAAGCCTTGTCCACCGCAGGCATCTCTCACCTGGGCATGCTTAGGGTGAGGAAAGTGAGGCTTAGTGATGTTTTGAAGAGGGTCTTAGGAGGGTGGAGAGGGGAACAGGGAGGGCGCACAGACAGGGTGGAGGAAACGCCCTGGGCGAGGGGCCTGCTTTCTCCTCCAGGACCGGCCCTTTTCTGGGCCTTTCTCTCCTGTACTGTGTTCTGTACTGATGGTAAATTCCCGTAAAACCAGGCTGGGCAGGCCAGGTCAGGACGGGCACTGATGATACATGCTCCTGTCCCCAAGGGGTGACCATGGGCCAGACCCTGGACCCTGGACCCTGGCAGAGGCAGTGTATTCTTTCCACATCCCACAAGCCTGCCTAAGAAAAGTGTCACTCCTCCCTTTAGGTGGTAGAGTTGATGGAACGTCTGAGTCAAAAGGCCACCAGAGAGGTGGAAAAGTGAGGCAGAGCAGAGCAGCTGCCTCACGATTCCCTGAGGATCTGGTTAAAATGCAGTTCCTGACCCAGAGGCTGGAGTGGGGCTGCGATTTTGCATTTAAAACAAGCTCCCAGGTGACGCAACACTGCTGGTCAGTAGCAGGGGCATTGGTCTGCCACCTGGAACCCACTCACCCGCCTTGTTGCCTCTGGTTTTCCCTGGAGAATCTTTCCTTCCCCCACTCACAGACTGCGGACTCCAGCTGGGGTGACCACTCGGCAGCAGCGTGTGCCCACGCCTGGCCATTCTGAACACTGCACACCCCCACCTGGTGCAGCGACTGGTCTGGTGACAGAAATCGACCGATTCAGGCCCACGAGTCAGCCCTGAAACTGGTTCAGACCGTCAGGGGAAGAACGGAGCCTGGGCAGGCAGAGGACTGAGCTGCTGCCCGCTTCTTCCTGCCCCGCCAGCCAGGGAGGCAGCCAACACGAGGGACAGCAGAGTCAAAGTGGGGCTAGTCCCGGGGTCCCCATTGAGCCACTGCTCCTCTCAGTTACATGAGGACCGTTCCCCTTTGTGGGGTCAGTCAGTGTGAGGTGAACAGGAGTCCTGCTGCTGCACCCCTCCCCCCCGCCCCCCAGCAGAGCCAGGTTTCAAGGTCCCTGTCCTCCAGTTACCACCGCTTGGGACACTCCTTGGCTGATAGAGACAATTGATGCAGCCCCAAATCTGGGTCAAAGAGCAAGGCACAGAAGGAAGGTTCTGAAGTGAGCCTCAGCCATGATCGGGCCCAGCCCCTCACCAAAAAACAAGAGGGAAGTCACTCAACCCAAGTCTCACGGCTGCTGGGCTGCCTGACATAGACTCCACTCTCCAGCACCAGAAGACACGGGGCTGTGAAATGAAGTGGTCCGCTGCCAGGCAGGCCCTCCTCGAGGTAGGAGGAGCAGGAATTATTTTCCCCGTGTCACAGATAACACTGAACTCAGGAGACACACGCGACTGCCCGAGACGGCTCGGTGAAGCCGGGCCAGCACTGCAGCTGGATGTCTTCCAACTCGTGCCGTCTTAGCCACCCACCTCTCAGGTACCCATGGGACTCACCCCCCAGGTTCTCAGCAGGTCTGGCCTCACTGTGGGCTGAGTAGGCAGCTGGGGATACTTCAAGAGGCCTACTATCCGCTACCCACATCCAGGTGGCAGCCATTCTCCAGACTGGAGGGTGGGGGCAGCAGAAGGTAATTCATTGCTGTGCCCTTTAGCTATGCTCCCTCCAGCCTTTGGCCACCGTGAGTTACCTTGAACAGAACTCCTCAAGAAATGATGGAGGCAAGCTAGAGGCACGGCCTGCTCCCAGCTGAGCCCCAAATGACCACTCCTCACACCAGCTCTTGTCAAGAGAATGTTTATTCCACTTGGTCATCTCCAGCAGGTGTCTGTGACCTATGGAAACATCCAGCCTGGACGAGCATTTACGCACACTCCTGCATAACCAGGGGGGTCCTCCTGTCCCAATGCCCCAAGCAGGGGAGGACCTGAGGCCTCCTATGGCCATTATTGCCTCAGGGGAGCCAGCCCACAGCCCAGTAAAATGTACCCACTAATGAGCTCACGTGCTCTCTCCCCTTTCACACCTCCCAGCACCGGCCACCCCTCAACCTCCGGCACCTGACCCATTAGCCAGTCGACAAGTATTTCCTGAGTGTTACGGGCCCAGCCTTGTGCCAGACCCTTGTCCTCCAGGACCCCACAGTCTCATTGGAGATTCAAGACGCGCACGCGCGCGCGCACACACACACACACACACACACACACAACTGGAGTGTAAGACACGGTGCTGTTCAGAGAAGGAAGGGGGAATGCGGGCTAGACGGTCAGGGAAGCTGGGCCCTGGTGGAGAAGAGGGTGGGCAGGGCGGAGGGGAGGAGGGGCACATTTCAGAGCAATACCAGGGAAGGCAGAGGCAGGACACAGATGGCACAGTCACAGGGGAGGGAGGAGACAGCCGACAATCAGCAGAGAAGTGCATCTGTGAGGTCCCCTCCAGGTTGGCCAAGGATCAGAGGAAGTGGAAGCTCCTGGAGCACCGAGCGCTGCTCTTTCTGTGCTCCCCCTAGAGCGGTCTGTTATCCCAGGACGAGGCGCATGGCAGACGGTCAGTAACAACCAGCCAAACTGCAACGGAGACGGGACAAGCAAGAGCCCAGGGCAGGAACCCACAGGGGCCCGAGACGACCCTGACCGAACCCAGCCCAGCCCTGGGACCTCCCACCCAAACACAACTCCTCCGCACCCCCACAACTCACATCACTGGGATTGGATCTCAATTCCACGACTAAAGGCCTCTCTCCACCCCAAGGGTTTCACTAAATGTAACCCACTTTCTTAAGTCTGGTTTTCATCAAAAACCCATCCTAGCCCTGGTCGGTCACACCTTTTTTGACGGGCGGTTCATTCTGGGGAGGCCAGGGGGCACTTCTGGGCTCCAGGCTGCCCTGAAGACCTGAGAAGTCCTCGCCCTGTTGTCGCTCCAGCACCCACCCCTCCACTTGTTCCGAGGGCACAGCAGAACTGTGGAGTCTGCCTCTGTCTCCACCTGGAGCCGGTGGCACGAGGAGCGAGGCTCCATCTTCCTCGGCAGCCTTCCCATCTCGTGCCCGGCTGAGGCCAAAGGCCGGCTCTGGCAGGAGGCAGGTCCACCTGGCTGTGGCTGCTGGAAGCAGAATTCCTTCTCCGGGGTAGGCTCGGCCCAAATTCATGCCTCTGCCCAGCGTCCACAGAGGTCCCAGCCCTCCCCACCACCTTCCCAGTGAGATCAGAGCCCAGGCCAGGAGCCCAGGGCTGCACTGTGAGAGCCAGCACCAGGTGACCAGAGCAAGCAACCCCAAAAACAGAGAAGAGCAAACCAGCCCAGGGAGCCTCCAGCAACGTCTGGGGAAGGGAAGCAAGGTTCAGAAAGCTGCTGCCCTGTGCATTAGGTCTGGGAGAAGAGAGTGACCAGACGGGTCCCCTCCTCAGAATTCTTTATTCCTGAACAAGGAAAGGAGGGTCGGTGGGGGAGGGAAAAATGCTACTAGTTTGGTGCCCTGACCCCAGGCTCTGCATCAGGCAAGGAGAGCAGTGGGTGAGGCCCCGGGGCCCAGGTTCTCAGCCTGGAGTCCAAGAGCTCCCGACACTGCTTGGAGATTTGTGGTCTGCAGGAGTGTGTGTGTTTTCCTGGCGAGAAGGTTCCAAACCTTTGTCAGATTGTCGAAGGGCTTCACGCCCCCAAAAGTGTTAACAACAATTGCTCTGAAAGGAGAGTGAAGCCTGTAAGTAGGGATCACACCGGGGTCAGGTTCTGCGTCTAAAGCCAGGTCTGCTCCGGACTTGCCGTGTTCTCCAAGGCCAGTCCCCTCCTGTCTCTGGTGGGCCAGGCAGGAGCAGAGAAGCCGTTTATCCACACAGGCACTGTCCCTGCTGAGGTCCGTGGCCAGGCGGCCAGGAAGAGCTCTTCTCTGGCTGCGACTTCCAACAGGTTCAGGGAGTTTTTCCACCAGGGCACGGACGCTGCCTCCAATTCCACGCTCCATCGCTCCTTCCGCCATCGCTGCAGGGCCCTCCCGAGGTAGGTTTTCTGAGGAGCATCCTCACGCTGGGGTGCAGGGCCCGTGGTCCCAGGTCCCAGTCTCTGTGCCCAGATGTGCCTTGCACACTGCCCAGAGGTCCTGCCCACTCCGCATCTGTTCAGAGACAGAGACCAGGGTCAGGTCTGGGGCTGTGACTCGGCCCTGCCCAGCCCCCCTCAGCCACCCCTCGGAGGCTAGGAGGGAGCAGTCAGCTGGGCCACCCTGCATCTGTCCAGGGCTTGGCCAGTCCTCTCAGCCCCTACCAAGCACTCAGGGATTATTAATCCCATTTGCAGATGAGACAGCTTGGGTTCAGGATATTCTGGTGACTGGCTCTAGATGTCCCAGGTCCCAGTTTAATCTCTTAATCTCTGCCATTAAGTACTAGTCCACATTACAACATCCTGGGGGTGACAGGCAGAGGGCAATGCTGGAGGAGCCATGAAGCTCTAAGGAAGAGCAGAGGGTAGGGTCTCCAGCACCCAGCAAGGACTGGCCATGGAGCCAGGGGCAGGTCTCCTCCAACCCCAGTTCCTTCCTCCTAACCCACTACCGGGGATCCCAGGTCCCCTCCAGGCACCCACACCAGCCAGTGACGCCCCTGCCCAGGCTCCTACCATGTGGTCCCTGGTCACATTTCCTCATCCTCAAAGCTCCATTTTCCCACGAGTAAGAGCCTCCCTTAAGGAGGGTGGAGTGGAGATGAAGGGTCTTGGGGTCCAGAACCCAAAGCGAAGCCCAGGCTTGCACCATTGTAGACTAAGTGCTAAGTGTGATTCGGGGCAGGCTTGTGGAAGCCTCAGTTTCCTCATCTGCCAGATGGCTGAGGAAGCCCAGGCCTGGGAGAGCCACCATGGAGTCAGAGGCCCCTTGGGCAAGCCCCAGCTCTCCCTTCTCACGGCGTGACCTTGGTCAAGCCCCTCTGCTGGGGGCCTCATTTTCTCTTGTTTGGATGACCCCAAGACCCTTGAGGCTCCTGCTCGTTCCACTTCCATCTGTCCCCCCAGTGCCTCCAGTTCTCCTTGAACAGCTCGTCTGACATCACTGTGCCATTCTCATTAAACATCTCGGTGTCCCCTGTCCCTGCCCGCAGAGTCCTCTGTAGGGCAAATAGGAGCCTCCACTATCAGACCCCACCTCTGATGCCTCCTTCCACACCTTGCTCTCCCTAGGGCAACTCCATCGTCCCCAGGACCCAGCTCAAACCATCAAACTGCCTTGGGTGACGTTGTCACCTACCCCCCCTCCAAGAGCATTTTTTATCTGTCCCCCACCGTAGCCTGCATGGCCCTGTGTGAGCCCGGACATGACCTCAGGGACAGGGCCCTGTGTCTGTGCCTCCTCCGAGCGCCCAGCCCAGCTCCTGGCACACAGGGTGCTCAATGTTTCCAGATCAGTCACGTCACCCTCTCTTTCTAGTGATAGTAATTACAATCCTCACAACATCCCAGGGAGAAGTCCGTCATCTTTAGCCCCAGTTTACAGATGGGCAACTTAGTTACGACTTGAAATAACTTCTCAAGGACACCAGATAGTAACTGCTGGAGCCAAGAGAGCTTGGGGACTGCGGGTGGGTCTGGGGATTGTGGAGAGGGGCCCTCTCCAGGTCGCTTGCAACTCTTGACATTCTGGGAATGAAGGTCTGGTAAGAAGCTAGTCATAGTCACCTGCAAACCCAGTAAGCCCCACCTTCCCCTCCTGTCCCCCCACGCCCAGCCTGAGAGGGGCTCCCGCCGGGCCGTCAGTCGGGTCTCACCTGCTCTAGGCCGGCAGAGCCTGAGGAGGAAAACCAACACAATGGCCCAAAGCAGGCGTACGCAGCCAGCCGGAGGGTCCTAGGGGCGGAGCGGAAGGAGGCCGCCCGAGCCTGGCAGCGGCCCACTCCTTCCAGACCCCAAGCCAGCCCTCCCCGTCTCCCGGGATCCCATCCAGCCGGGGCACCGCAGCCCAGCGCCATCTCCGGGGGTCACGGACGTGGCTCTGGGGCAGCAAACAGCCGGCAGGCGCGGCGCGCATCATAGCACGCGGCCTAAATGGGCCGCCTGGCCGTCGGGCCCGTGGCCGTGGCTGCGCTGGTGGGTCTTGAGCGAGCCCTCGCGCGCGAAGCTCTTGCCGCAGCGGGCGCAGAAGTAGGGCCGCCGCTCCCCGAACACGCCGGGCCGGCGCGGGTGCGGCGCGGGCATGCGCGCGTGCGTGCGCTGGTGGTTGAGCAGGAAGCGCGGCTCGCGGAAGCAGCGGCCGCACTGCGCGCACTGGTGCGGCTTCTCGCCGCTGTGGATGCGCTGGTGCGTGAGCAGGTTCTGCTTGAGGCTGAAGCAGCGCCCGCACTCGGGGCAGGGGAAGGGCCGCTCGCCGGTGTGGGTGCGCTGGTGCACCTCGAGGTTGTGCTTGACGCTGAAGGCCTTGCCGCACTCGGGGCACACGAAGGCGGCCGCGCGGCCTGCCCCAGCGTGCGCCTTCTGGTGCCGCACCAGGCTGGGCTGCTGCGAGAAGGTCTGGCCGCACAGCGGGCAGCGGTGGGGCTGCTCCTCCGCGGGGTGGTGGATGACCAGGCCTCGCTCGTCCCCCAGGCCCTCTTCCCCGTCCCCCGCAGGGGACCCGCCCCCGGAGGACGCCAGGTCGCTCATGGGCACTTCCAGCTGCAATCACCAGCCCCTGGGGAGGCAGAAGTGGAGAGAGGAGTCAGGGGGGACCCTAGGGTCAGCCAGTCTCCAGCCTCAGGGAGGACACCCCACTGGCCACTCACAGCTTCCAGCATGCGCCCTTCTACAGTCTTGTTCGAGCCAGTGTTCCCCTATGGAAATGCCCTTCTTTCTCCTCTACCCCTTAATCACATTCTGCCCTTCCTTCAGGCCCCTCTCAAGTGCCATATCCTCCTGGAAGCCTTTCCTGACCCCTCCGAGCTTCGTGGCCCAACCCTGTGACCCTCACATCACGCTGCATGCGGGTCAGTCCTGCCACCTCTGCCTCTCACCACACCCTGCGAGCCTTTTAAGGACTGAGTTGCTTTCCTTATCCCTGAGCACTGTGCCTGCCACACAAAGCACTGAATAAACGCCGATGGGTAAGATTCAGGGGCTTCTGGTACTGTGAGTCATCCTGCACCAGGACATGCCATCCCTCCAACCAGATGCTCAAGGCGGGGTGGGGTATGGAGGTGCACCCCAATCTGGAGGGAAGGGTGGGGTCACCGGTGGTTTCAAGATATTTTTGCAAAGCTTAAAAGAAGAAACAAAACTCTGTACTTGAAAGTAACCTTATTAAATATTAAAGGCAGCAGCTCTTTTTTTTTTATCAAAATGAGGCATGCCTGTAAGAAGTCTGCAAGTCACTGAAGCAGAGTGTGAGCTCCCGGGGGCCAGTCTCAGCCTAAGTCCTGGCGCCCCTCAGCAAAGCCTGGCCCAAGCTGAGCAACACCCGCAATGCTCAACAAAGCCCCCAGGTTCAGCTCCATCCAGTTCATGCTAGTTCTCTAAGGATCCTCTTCCCCAGGGCACTGTGTTCCTCTTACACTGGTTCCCATTGTCCTCACACAGTCCTGAGGAAGGGGCAGGGCTTATTGAGCACCACTCTATAGCTGGGGAAACTGAGGCTCAGTGAGGTCAACAGACTTGCCCAAGGTCACACGGCAAGGTGAGCCAGGACTAGGCCCTAAGTTTCCTGACTCACTGTCAAAAGCTCTTCTCAATATACTAGCTGCTCACCAACTCAACTCCCCTCAAAATACACACACACACACACACACACACACACACACATAGACCACCACCACCATCCTGGCCTGCACAGAGCCATCCATTCCCAAAGGGCCACTGCTCTTGTAGGACACTGCTGGCTGCCACCAGCCCCATGCCTCCAAAAATCCTTAGGCTCCTGTGGAACCCTGAGGCCTGCTCCAGAGCCAGATGAGCTGGCCACTCCCCTGCATTCCCCCACCCCCATCAGGGAAGCTTGGCCGTTCCCCTTGACCTCCATGCAGGCCTTCTCCACGCTTCCAGATCTCACTGCTTACTACCACCTCAGTCGATCTATCTGCAGAGTGGGGTCTCAGAGACACTCCCTCTGTCTCCCTCTACTCTCAGGCCAGGGTGGAGCACACATTCACCCTGGAGAAGGGGACGTGTTCTATTTGCAGTAGACCCCACCCACAAGCCTTTCCCCAGGCAGCTGCAGTGACATCTGCAAAGACAGATCATCTCGGTCCCGTGGCCAATCTCAGCCTGGCCTCTAGGCAGCCTCCCCACTCTCCCCAGCTATACCCGACCAAGGCCCCGCCTGCCGCCGAGAGGGTCCAAGGCCATGGCCCCCCTGTCTCCCCCAAGTTCCTCCATCCCATCCCACACTCACAGCCCAGGCTGCGCCCCTCTTCCTCCGGTCTCCACGGTGGCTCTTTCCTCTAGAGTCTGCACTGCCCAACGCAAATACGGTAACTCTCCCGCAGCGACTCCCGCGCCCCCTCGCCGCCCCCATAAAGACAGCCAGCCTCCTGCACCGCTGTTCTTATCAAATAGCTGCAAAAGAGCCGACCCCACCCACCCGACCCCCTGCGCACAACCTTGCCAACTCCTGGGGCTCGAGGGACCCTGGAGAAATATGGTAAACTCTGCGTCGCAACCCCACCCCCACGAAAATACGTAGGCCTGCCACCCTGCTGCCGAAACCCACCCCACCCCGCTGCAAGTCCCGGCTCCCTTAGGGAATTAATGCAACCCACCCCCCGCTCCCGCAGCGCCCCGGGGGAACCACGCCACCCTGGATAAATACGTAATTAAGTCGCGGCGCTCCCCACTCCCCGAAAGGGTCTGCGCGGCTCCCCGCAAATACGGTAGCGCACCCGCAGTGACCCGCCCCCAAGGGTCCAGCACTGGCCTCGGTAAATACGGTAATCTCCCGCCGCGGCCCCAGCCCGGCCCGGCCCGGGACTCACATGGCGCCGCCTCCCGAGCCCGCCGCCTCCTCCGCGGCGCCGCAGCCGCCAGCGTCGCCGCAGCCGCACAGCAGCCCCGTGAGGCTGGGAGGTCTAACTCTCCAGCAACCTGGATGGCGGCAAACGGAGGGCTACGAACGCTGCGCCCGCCCGGGCAGGAGAGGGAGCCAGGCGGCGGCCGGCGTGGAGGCAGAACCCCAACTCCCCCGGCTCCGCTGCCCCAGCCACTCCCATTTCAGGATCCCCGAGGCCCCAACTCAGCCGTTAGAGCCTCCTCCTCGCCTCCCTCATCCTAAGGCGGGGCGACCCCAGCCAGGCCCACGAACTGCCCCCAGCGCGTAGGAAGCAGGGTCTGGGGCCGCCGGAGGGACAAAGCCTTTCCTTGCAGGAGAGAGAAGTGGGGTGAACGCAGGAGCCCCGGCTGCGGACCCTTTCTGAGCGGGGGTTTCGTGGGTGGGAGACGGCAGTCGAAGGGGCGGAATCAGAGCTGACAGCTTTCCAAAGCCCACCCTACTATAAGGCCCAGGTTATGTCACTGGGATATCAGGGAATGGAAGAAGAAATTACAGCACTGCTGTCTGCTCCTCCTCAGAATCGAACCCATTACGGTCAACCCACAGATGTCCCATAAAAGAGCTGCTTATGACACCCAGGGGAAGCAGCTGGGTGAACAGGGCTGGGCTGCATTCCAGCTTCCAACTGTCATTTAGTAACAGCACCTTTTACCTATACATTAGTTCTCTTATTACAAAGCCATCCGCATATATCATCTCGCGCAAGCCTTCCAATAACCATGTGCTGTCTTGTTTATACAGGTATTATTATCCCATTTTATAGGTGGGAAAATAAAATAAAATTGAAACACAGAGTAGCTTCCCCCGGGACCCACAGCTCTAAGTGGCAGAGCCCAGATGAGAAGCCAGGCCCACCACCCAGCCCACTCTCCATGCAGCACTCTGGTACCTGGACCCCAAAGCAGAAACAGTGTGTCAGCCGGGATTGGAAATCATAATCTCATCCAGGGTGAGAGAGTGCCTCAGAATTTACATTTGATAGATAAAGAAACTGAGGCCAGAGAGGGCAAGTGATTTTTTTAAAGTTAAAGGTGCTGGAGGAACATCAACTGGCCTTTTTCTCTGGGGCCCCTCGGCAGCTGCCAGGTGGAGGGAGCAGTTGGGACTGCACAGGGCCCACAAGGCTCCTTACAGCAGACAGTGGATGTGGCTGTTGGGGTGGTGCTATCCCAGCCTCATGAGGACCCCCTGCAGCTCTGCAGGGGCCCAATGTGCCTTTCAGAGCCCGGAAGTGAAGAATTCCAGGTGGGGTCCACCTGGCAGCAAAGTCAATCGCTTACTCCTGACACCAGCCCTGAAGGTCGGGCCTGCCTGCTTTCACAGCTCGCTCTGCGCACCAGTCTATCCCAGCAGGTCCACCGGGGGTCACGCTCAGCCTCCCGAGGACCCACCCCAACCCCTACCCCCGTGCATATAAATGACCAGGGTTTTCAAAAGCAAAATCAATAACAGACTAGAGGATGTGGCCCATATTTTCAGCAGCATTTTCTAGGTAAGCTGCACCAAAATAGAAAGGAAAGGAACCCAGCTGGGCTTGGGCAGCGTGGAGGGTGCAGACAATAGGACCTAATACACACCCCAGCTCAGGAGGTGTCCATTCTCTGCTCTGCCACCAGATGACTTCTGCTGAGTCACTAGTTTCTCTGGCTGCATACACACACACACACCTCCCCCCATCTCCCCGGCCGTTCTCACGTGCTGTGGTGAACACAATAGAACGGCAAAGGGAAACATTCTGCAAACGCAGACATGCTTCTGCATACAGAAGAGCCCGAGGCCCAAGTGGCCGTCACCACCACTCCTCGAGGTCCAAGTGACAGCTGGACTCTGGACCCTAACAAAGGCCTGGGCTGCTCACAGTCTGGGCGGCCAGAGAACAGCTGGCCCGTGGCCCCCTTGTGGGTAGGGGTGTGTACTGCTCAGCAGAGCCCTGCCCAGGGCCCTGCACTGTGTTCCCTGCCCCCGCCCCTCCCCCTGGGGGGGGCACAACAGATGGACAGACCATCACCCCGAGTGCTGCCCTGCACAGCCCCAGACCGCTGCTCTCACAGATACCAGCCTGGCCATCCTCCAGCTCCTCCTGCTCGGCGCTGCATCCCCAGGGCTTCTGTGTTCAGCTGGGCCACCACCTCCCTGGTGACTAGCAAATCCCATCTCCCTGAATTGGACAGTGATCTCTAACATCCCTCTCCAGAGCATCTTGGAAGACCTCAAATTGGGATTTAGCACCCCAGGGGATTTGTTTCCCCCAGGTTGTGAGCATCCAAAGACAGGCACTGTATTTTCAGCATCTCTGTGTCCCAGGTGCCCAGTATAAACTAGCCCCCCTCCCCCCCGACCAGTCAATGTCTGTTGAATGAATGTGCACGTCTGCAAGCCACACCTGAGAGCTGTGGAGCGAAAAGATGGTCCATGGCCAGCCAGTGTGCTAATGTAACGTAAGGCACGGGGAGGTGCAGGCAGAGCTCCAGCTCCAGCCACAGCTCCGAGGGCTGGGAGACACTGCAGGGACCCAGATGGAGCTGTGGGCTTTGGGTGTGAGGTCTCATCTGCTCCAAAGTCTTCTTTCCTTGAAATTAAAGCCCAAGACGTGACTTATGACATCAGTTCAGCCCAGCCCTTAAACTGCAGTGGCCTGCTTACCACTGGGGATAGTTAGTTTCTGATGGGGACCGAGCTCTTTGGGAAAGCCCTTTCCTTCTCTTCCGTAGCACAGCTTCCACTTCTACAAATGTGGGGCAAGTAGCCGGCAAGGAGTTTATTAAAATCATGATTATGACTGCCCTCTATTGAGCGCTTGCTGTGTGCCAGGCACGATACTACATGTTTTACCCAGGTGACTTGCCCCAGGTCCCACATCTTAAATGGCAAAGCTAGAATTTAGCGCCAGAACTATCTGACTCTATCCACTATTCCCAACCACCAAAGAAAGCTCTTTCTAGATTTGGGGGGCAGGAGGGGGAGGCAGGGAGCTTCCTCTCAATAGGAGCAGTATTCTTAGGGCTATAGTGTCCAATAGTCACCTGTGGCTATTTACATTTAAATTAATTAAAATCAAATAAAATTTAAAATTCAGTTCCTCAGCCTCACTAGCCACCTTTTAAGTGCTCAATAGCCACATGTGGCTGGTGGCTATGGTGCTGAACAGCACAAATATAGAAGATTTTCCTCATCACAAAAGCTCTACTGGACAGCACTGGTCTAGGGCACCTCCACCTCCAGATCTGAGTAAGCAAGGAGACACCCTTCTCTTTTTAACCCAAGGGACAACCTACAGGACACCATTCATTTCCCTCTCTTCTCTGCCATGACCCACTAAAAGCCGTGATATGAGAGAACATACTATTTTTGGCCCCAACACTCCTCTTGCCAAAAGGTCAAGGATATTTCTTTACCAAACTACTTAGAAAAAGTTCTCAGGCAGCATCCCCTACTCCCGCCAGGTGCTCTCTCCTTGTGGGTATACCTGTCCGCTGGCCTCACAGCCTGCTCTCCCTCGGGCAGCTCCCTGGGGCTGGGCAGTGGGGAACCAAACCCGCCCAAGGAGGCTGGCCGCCTTGCCAGCTGACTTGAAGCTCGTGTTGCTTGCCAAAGGACAACCATTTTCCAGGGACCTAAGTCATTTCTCTTAGCTCCCAGCCTCCTCCTAACAAAAGAACACAAGGATGATGCCGTTCCAGGAACCCCAGCTCCACTAAGCTCATGTGGCCTGTTGGAAGCTTTGCTGTGGGTCCCCACCACAGACCTGCACTCACCTGGCCCTGGACAGGAAATAAGTCCTTTAAGATCTTGATTTATTTGCTCATGGTTGTTTTCTGTTCCCCTGTGCAACCCTTTAATCTCAGCACGCTCTGGAGTATTTTGGATTGTAAATCGCTAGGATAGTTCTAACCTTCTTATCTTTGATTTTATGGTGTGCCTCCTCCTAAATATTCTCTGACCCAGTTTTATTATTTGAAAATGAAAGGGAATGAAAACGGAGGTTGACAATGCCAGGCCATCCTTGGAGAAGCCTGTGATTGTGACAGAGGAAGAGGCTTGGCTAACAGGAGGCCTGGGACCTGCCGTCAATCTGCAACATGACCTGGCCAATTAACGCCACTGTCGCCATCCCCCTCTCCTAGGTCACTGCCCTGCCTAGGTCACTGACTCGTGGTGAGAGTAGATGAGATGGTGAATAAGAAAGCCTTGTTAAGAGAGCCAGGGCTGTGGACAATTTATTCAAGAGCTGACTGCATGGATTGTTCCGAGCTGTGGGTATATTAAAATGATTTTCCACAAAGGTCCATGAGCTCCTCGAGCGTGAGGACCATGACTGCTATTGACTGAATTGTGTCCCCCGCAAGCTGATGTATTGAAGTCCTGCCCCACAGTGTGACGGCCTTTGGAGATAGGGCCTTTGGGAGGCAAGGAAGGTTAGATGGGGTCATGAGGGTGGGGTCACCTGATGAGATGAGTCCTTATGAGACGAGGAAGACAGACCAGAGTGCTCTCTCTCCCCCCACCTTGATCGTGGACTTCCCAGCCTCCGCACTGGGAGAAATCACTGTCTGCTGTGCAAGCACCCAATCTGTGGTATTTTGTTATGGCAGCCCGAGCCGAGGAAGACAGCGGCTTATTCATCACAGCATCCCTGAAGTCTGACACAGTGCCTGGCACACAGTAGCCTTGTGTAGTGAGTCAGTGCTGTGCCATCCCGACCTGGTCAATGGGACACACACCTCAGTAGTTCTTTACTCCAATAGACCCGGCCCCATCCCCACTGTGACCCAAAGCACCCATTTGTGAGAGGATCAGTCAGCTGGGGGTCAGTGAACAGGCATTCTCATGAGTTTCCACAGGGAGAAAAGCTGCCTTTAGGCCTGGGGTTACTGAGGTCCTACACACAACTGTTTGACTTGACCATTAAGCAGAAGCCCTTTGTGGATGGTACCGCATCCCACTGTACAGAAACTCACGCCCACTGATCTCTCCAGTACCTGCCTGCACCGCCCCTCAGGCACCTGATTCCACAGGGCCCCAGGGTTTCTGCAGGTCCTTCCATGCAGACAGTGGCTCTCTAATGCAGGCATGGGATTCCGGGATGCCTTCCTGGAGGAAGTGGGCTTGCTTGAGTTGGTCTCAGCATTTGCTAAGTGGCAAAGAGGAAGAAGCAAATGACTCTTGAACTTTCCCCATGATTAAAGTGGGTTTTGATGAGATCCAAGGCACTTGGCTTCCCTGAGCAGGGCAGGCTGGGGGCAGGGCTGCGGGAGAGGAGGAGGGCCTTACAGGAAGACAGGGAAGCACCCAGGGCGGGTGTGGGTCAGAGCAGGTGCCTAGGAAAACCCTTCTAATTTGGCTTCCTGCTGGTCCTGGGAGCTCAACTCTTAGACGAGCACACCTCCCGAGGTGTGAGAGTTCACACAGCGTCATTCATGATCAAAGACCACAGGAGTCAGCGGCCCCACCCCACCGCCCACCGAATGCTAACCATTACGGACACCGTGTTACCCAGCTAAGCTGGATCACCTCTGTATGTCTTCTTGTGACACTACAACAATTAGAGCTCCTACCAGATGAAGAGATTAAGCAAAACCTGAAGAGAGGGGTAACTGAAAGCCAGGGTGAACCCCACAGCTCCTGGAGAGGGTAACGCTTCTCTGAGTTCAGAGAAGAACCCGGCAGCCCCTGGGAGGCTGGCAGACACAGTTCATCCTCCTACAGAATCACACCAGAGTCCCCCCTTTTTCCTCTCACCTTCTGGCTATACAACCCTGATACCCCAAGACCCATCCCTCTCTGCAATTCCCCCTCCCCTTGTGGGAACACACAGCCCAAGGCTACAGCCCAGCTGGAGCCCTGGGTTCCTCTGTCGGCATCAGGGCCCCAGCACCCTGCTTTGGAAAGGCATGAGGGTGACCTCTGGGGGGCTGGGGGTCGCGAGGGCTGTGGGGGGAAGAGATCAAGTTGTCTTGGAGAGAGAAGAGAATACTGCCCTCCACCGCCAGCAAGAACTGTGCCTGGGCAGTTGCTATGCTCATGGCCAAAGCTCCCTGTCCTGGTCCTGGGGCAGACGGACCCCTCAGAGCACACACAGACCCGAGCTCAGTAAGGGAAGCTTAGAAAGGACAATGAGCCCACGTGAGATAGTCAGTCCTTCATTTTCCTCTTCTGCAACACCGGCATTGATGGGGATCCAGGTCTGATGGCCAGCCACACGGCATGCCCGCCCACCAGCAGGAGCAGCACATCTGAGTCCCCTGCTGCAGTCCTCCCCAAGCCGCCAAACCTCAGCTGAGCCCACCCCATGCCCCCGCCCTGACCAGCACACACATACCAGTCCTAGGGTCAGGCCAGCCATGACAGCACCCTGGGCTGCGGTGCACTGGGGGTTTAGAAGGACCATTTGAACCACTCACTCTTCCCCCAAACACGTACGGAATGGCCACCAAGTGCCAGGCCTGCCCTTGGCTCTGCGGATATGCTTGCCCCTCCTGAGCCGTGGCTTCTGGCTTCCATCCGTGGTATCACTGAGTCTCCTGAAACTCTTCAACTGGGCCAGCCCCTGGCCATCCTGCAGCCCGAGGGTGACAGGCTGGTGCTACAGCTGACCAGTCCAGTCCTAGGCCATTTCACACCAAGGAGCCTCTCCCTGAGCCGCACAGCCCCCTCACTCGGTGCCTGAGGGCTGGGGTCCCACCTCTCAGGAAGGATACAGACCGTCGCTCCAGGGCAAGTAACGTTTGATCAGCCCATCCCGGACCTTTCCCCGTCCCTCTTTGGGATGCTTCTGGAATTCTGTTCTCAGGTCTTCAGAGCCTTGAGGGAACCACCTTTTGATAGGGTCTTACGCCCTGGGGTCCTAAAAGCCACCATTCCTGACCATTCCCCATGCCCCACCCGCACCTCCGCAAACAGCCCCTCCCCCCGGGTCTGCGGGAGTCCAGGGGCGCTAAAGCCCCTCGTTCTTGGCGCCTGGGGTGGGAGCCAGGGCCCCCCGGTGGACGCGCTGGTGTTTGAGCAGGTGCTGCTTCTGGCTGAAGCCGCGGCCGCAGGCGGCGCACAGGTAGGGCCGCTCGCCCGTGTGGTTGCGCCGGTGCCGCGTGAGGTTGGGCTTCTGGCTGAAGCGGCGGCCGCACTCGGGGCACGGGTAGGGCCGCTCGCCCGTGTGGATGCGCCGGTGGATGGTGAGTGCCGACCACCACGAGAAGCTCTTGCCGCACTCGTTGCAGATGAACTGGCGCTGCTCGCCCGGCACGGCCAGGCCCGCCCGCGCCCGGCCCCACAGCGCGCCCCCGGGCCCCAGTGCTGGCTGAGGGCTGCGCGGCTGCGCCGAGAGGCCCGGGGGCGCCTCGACCGGCGGCTCGGAGCGCGGGGCGGCGCCCAGGCCGGCGGGCCCGGGGCACAGCAGCTGGGCCTCGGCGGCGGCGTGCGCGCGCTGGTGGGCCCGCAGCGCCGCGGGGCTCGGGCAGCTCTGGCCGCAGCTGGGGCAACGCGCCGCCTGGGCGCCGGGCAGGTGCGTGCGCTGGTGCTTGAGCAGGTGCTGCTTCTGGCGGAAGCTGCGGCCGCAGAGCTGGCAGGGGTGCGGGCGCTCGCCCGTGTGGTTGCGCAGGTGCCGCGTGAGGTTGGGCTTCTGGCTGAAGCGGCGGCCGCACTCGGGGCACGGGTAGGGCCGCTCGCCCGTGTGGATGCGCTGGTGGATGTTCAGTGACGACCACCACGTGAAGCTCTTGCCGCACTCGTTGCAGATGAACTGGCGCTGCTCGCCCGGCCCCGCCGCGGTGGGGACTGCGGTCCGGGCCTCCGGCTGGCGCCACCAGCCCTGGCAGAGCCCCAGCCAAGCCCACTCGGGGCGCGCCCGCGGCGGCCCTGGCCGCAGGCGACAAGCCCTGCGGGCTGCAGCGTCCCGCAGCAGCTCGTGCAGCCCAGCGCGGGCGCTCTGGCGGTCCCGGGCGTGCGCACGCTGGTGGATGCGGAGGCCGACCTGGTGGCGGAAGCAGCGCTCGCACTCGGGGCACGAAAGCGTGGCGGGCCGAGAGTGAGTCTTCTGGTGCTTGAGCAGGTGCTGCTTCTGGCTGAAGCGCCTGGCGCAGTCGGGGCAGCAGAAGGGCCGCTCGCCCGTGTGGTGCCGCTGGTGGCGCGCCAGGTTGGGCTTCTGGCTGAAGCTCTTGCCGCACTTGGCGCACAGGTAGGGCTTCTCCCCGGTGTGGGTGCGCTGGTGGATCTTCAGGGACGACCACCAGCTGAACCTCTTCCCGCAGTCCAAGCACACAAAGTGACCCTCGACGGCAGAAAGAGCAGGACTCAGGGGGCCAGGGGCTGCCCCGGGAGCCCGGGCGGCCAGCCTTCGGTCCTGCTCAGTGGGCGGGGTCCACCTTGGACCCCCAGTCTCCTCCTGTTCCCCCAAGGCTCGAGGCTTCCCCATGGTCTGGCATGGCGGGAGGCCCCGATGCTGCTGGAAAATGTTTTCCTTATCCTTCTCGGAAAGCGCGGCCTGCGGCACGGTTGTCTGCAGCAGCCACTCTGGCTTCTCTTGCTTGATCTTCATCAGCAGCCCATCTCCTGCCCGAGGCAAAGGGGGAGAGGAGGAGAGAGTCATTCAAAGTCGTGGGGTGGGGGGCGAGAGCTGGAGAGAGGAAAGACGTGCTGGGGAGTGGGGCGGTCGGCAGCGCAGAGCATAGCAGAAAGTAAGGCGGGAGAAAAGAAGGCAAAAGGAAGATGTTAAAAGGGAGAGGAGGGGAAGGTAGAAAGGACGATAGGTAAGGGCAGGTTGGGGTGTGGAGAAGGCAAAGGAAAAGTATAGGAAGGGAAAGAGGAGTGAATGCTGCTGTGCCAAGGACACCGCCTTCTCTGCCCGGGGCCCAGGAGATGCAGAGGTTAAAGAGACCAATCAGAGAAGCCTTCCCCCAGGGAGCAAGCAGAGAATGCCAAGTTTCAATATATCTCCTTCTTTTTCTAAAAGACTGCATGTGCTGGGAGCTTGCTAAGCGAGGGCATGCCAGTCCCTCAGTGGTCAGGTCACCAAGCCCCACATCACCGCCAGGCCCTCTCCAGGGCAGCAGCCACGGTGCGTGGATGCCTCATCTTCATGGACCTTGGCTGTTTGGCAACCTCACCTTTTTTTCAGCAAAAACAATAACAAGAAAGTAGGTCAGAAAGGTCTGAGCACCCAGAATAGGTGCTGCCTTGTCCTGGTACGAAACCTAGTCCACTTTACTCCCGAGAGGCCCCTAGGCACTGCTGCTCACCGCCCCTTACACCGTGCTCATGTCTACAGGCGCCGTTTCCCCAGCTCATGGACCTCAGGGAGCCGCAATGGGAAAGGTCTGCTACAAACACTCAGTGCAGCCTGGATGGTTCCATTTGCAGGAAGTTCAAAAGTTGGCAAAACTAGTCAGTGAGTTAGAAGCAAGAGATAATGGCTCCTTAGAGAGGGCCCAGTGATTGGAAGGGGGCCTGAGGGGACTTCTGGGCTCCTGGCAATCTTCTCTTTCTTGATCTGGGTACTGGTTACATGGGCATGTTCACTTTATAAGAATTTATAGAGCTTACAACCTATGCATTTTTCTGTGCGTTATATGTCAATAAAAAGTTTACAATCCATAAAAAGTAGGTGAAATGAAACAGCTGTGAACAAAAAAGAGAGAGAAACTCTATAACAGGCTCTAAGATGAAAAAGACAAAATAAACCCAAAGGAAGTAGGAGGAAGGAATTAATAAAGATAAAAGCAGTGATTATAGGATAAAAGGAACATATAGATAGAAAAAGGAGCCTGAAAATACTAAAATGCTGTGTATAGATGTTATATCAATTTGAAAAATCTATGTAAAATGGATGATTTTGTGAGGAAATATAAATTAACGAAACTGACTCACGTAGGTAGAAAATGTGTCTATATAAACAATTAGAAGAGACTGAACAGAAAGCCAAAGTTGCACCTCAAAAGTGGGGAGCAGGCCAGTTAACTATATAAACTGGTTCAACCTCAGCTTCAAGGGAAGGGTGGTTCCCAGCTTACGCAACAGGCGAGGAGGAGAGCAGGGCGGGAGCCTGCTCGCATGATCCAGGGTCAAAACAAGACAAGGGCGGGGCAGGCAGGAAATTGTAGGTTTATCGTTCTTTCAAAGTAGATACAGAAACAAACAAGCAAAAATGTTAGCAAAGCAGGTTCACAGTAGTAAAAGAACGACATTCTCATGACCTTGCTGGGATCTTCCCCAGGAAAGCAAAGATGGCTCGATACAATTCACGACATTAACTTTTGTAAAATGAAAAACCTTATACCATCTCCATAGGTGCAAAAAAGTCATATAAAATTCAACATCATTTCTGGAGGGAGAGAAGGAAGGAGGGAGGGGGAAGAAAATAAAGAAGGAAGGAAGCTCTTAGCAAACTAGGAATATAGGGAAACTTTTGCTAGGCTGACAAAGGAGCTATACTAGAAAGTGCAGCAAATGTAACAACCAAAGCCAAAGCTTAGCAGCCCATTCAGGTCAGGACAAGTGGAGGATGCTCGCTGTCACTGTCACTCCTCAACAGTGTCCTTGAGGAACCAGCCAAAGCATAGGAGGAAAAATAAAAATACACATAAATATTGGCAAAGAAGAGAAAACTTGCATTTGCTGATGATTATTAACCCACAATGTGCAAGAGAATCCACTGACAAAATATTAGAAATAAGAGTTTCAGCAAGATTGCCAGATACAAAAACATACAAAAGCTCATAACTTCTTAAAAGTGGCAATAAAAGCTATAAAATAACTGGGAATATACCTAATACACATGCAAAATTTATATAAAGAAAAACATTAAACTGTATTGAAGGAATAAAGAAAATGATACATTGTATTCTTAGATGAGAAGGAAAGAAGCTCTTTACTGCAAAACAATGTTTAAATTCAGTGTACTCCTAATTAAGTACATAAAATTTATAATGTGCATAAATCACCCAGAAAATTCTAAAATGAGCAAGGAAGAATTTGGCTTATACAACATTAAAAGCTAAAATACGACCACCACACACCTGTTAGAATGGCTACAATCCAACACCAAATGCTGGTGAGGATGTGGAGCAACAGGAACTCTCATTCATTGCTGGTGGGGATGGAAAATGGTACAGCTGCTGTGGAAGATAGTTTGGCAGTTTCTTACAAAACTAAACATACTCATACCCCAGGATCCAGCAATCACTATGCTAAGTATTTACCCAAAAGAGTTGAAAACTTATGTCCACACAAAAACACACATACAGCTTTTTAGCAGCTTTATTCATAAACATCAAAACTTGGAAGCAACCAAGAGATGTCCTTCAGGAGGGAACGGAGAAACTGTGGTACTCCAGACAAGGGAGTATTATTCAGTGATAAAAAGAAATGAGCTATCGGGGCTGGCCCCGTGGCCGAGTGGTTAAGTTCGCACGCTCCACTGCAGGCGGCCCAGTGTTTCGTTGGTTCGAATCCTGGGCGCGGACATGGCACTGCTCATCAAGCCACGCTGAGGCAGCGTCCCACATGCCACAACCAGAAGGACCCACAACAGAGAATATGCAACTATGTACTGGGGGGCTTTGGGGAGAAAAAGGAAAAATAAAATCTTTAAAAAAAAAAAAAGAAATGAGCTATCAAGCCATGAGAAGACATGGAGGAAATGTAAACGCACATTACTAAGTGAAAGAAGCCAGTCTGAAAAGGCTACACACTGTCTGATTCCAACTATATGACATTCTGGAAAAGGCAAAACTATGGAGACAGTCCAAAGATCAGTAGTTGCCAGGGGCTGGGGAAGGGATGAATGGGTGGAACACAGAGGATTTTTAGGGCAAAGAAATTGTTCTGTATGATACTGTAATGGTGGATACAGGACATTATGCATTTGTAAAACCCACAGAATGTACAACATAAAGAGTGAACCTCAACGTAACTATGGACTTTATTTAATAATAATATATCAATAAAGGCCCATCAGTTGTAACAAATGTACCACACCACGCAAAATGTTGATAATGGGAGACGCTGGAGGGAGGCGCTGTAGGGGAACTCTCTGTACTTTCTGCACAATTTTTCTGTAAACCTAAAACTGCTCTAAAAAGTAAAGTCCATTAAAAAAAAAGTTCTGACTGGTGCAGCTGCTATTGACGTGGCTGCTCTGTGCTGAGCCTGGTGAGGTGAGGCTGTGAGTCAGATTCCCTTCCAGCAAAGGAAAAAAGCTAAACAGTGTCGAATACAAACCATAGGCAGGTCAACGGAACAGAAGAGTTTGATACACGGTGCAAGGTGGCCTTCCAAGTCAGCTGTGCAAGGCTGGCCTATTCATCGATTTAGGACCAACTAATCATCTTCTGGGGAAAAATGTTGAGTTAGATTCCTAGTTCATACTGTTTATAAAAATCTGTTCCAGGTGGATTTAAGTGCTGGTTTAAAAGAAGAAAATACAAGTATTATAAGAATTCGGAGAATTTGTTTAGTATCTAGAGGTCATTAAAACCTTTCTTAAACAGGATACAAAACATAAAAACAAAAGCTACCACAAACATAAGTAAAATAGAAATGATAGTTTGGGGCAGCATTTTCCAACAGGGCTTTCTGTAACAGTGAAAATGTTGTACACCCGAGCTGCCCAATACAGCAGCCTCTAGCCACATGTGGTGACAGCGCTTGAAGCGTGGTTAGTAAAACTGAGGAACTGAATTTATTTTCTTTTATTTAACTTAATTTAAATCTAAATTTAAATTTAAATAACCATATATGGCCAGTGGCCACATACGGGACAGCACACGTCTAGGAGAAAACACGTGCAGATACCCACCAGGGCTCCCTGTTCCAGCACTTAACAGACACTTCGCTCTCCCATCTCAGCAAATTTCTACATGGGGTGCATGTGTGTGTGCGTGTGTGTGCATGTGCTCCCTTGCCTGGTAAGTCGTGGCTGGGCTTTGTCCTCTTCTTAGCTCCCATAGTCTGTCTTTGTTCCATCCTTTGATGTGACCTTCAATGTCCTGGTCCCGCCCTGCAATTCTACAGTCCGTAAGCTGCTAGTGAGGGCAGCAACTTACACTCGACTACAGAGGGACAGGGAAGACGGGTCTGGGGGAGGACCTATGGTTGGCTCCCACCTCCCATCTTCTTTCTTACCTCTGCTGGCGCCAGCCAGGCCACTCTCCATCCCCAGAGGCCCTCAGCATCAGTGTGGCGGCTCCCTGCCCTGCCGTCTGCAGGAGAGATGGGAGCAAAGAAGGAGAGTTGGCCTGGGGGACAAGGACAAAATGGGTTTCCCAGTCCTCCCGTCACACCTCATAGAACGTGTTCCCTCTTTTTCAAGAGCTTTTCCATCCATGACCTCAGTTGAAATGTGCAGGGTTTTTTTTAATTGGACACACACATGCTAGGCAGGTAAAAGAGGCATAATCTCCATGTTATGAAGAGGAAACTGAGCCCAGAGAGGACCACTGACATGGTCCACATCACAGAGGTGGCTGAATGGTGGACGTGGGCAAGATCCCAGGTCTTCTAACTCCCAGACCAGACCTCATGCCCACACTCTCAAAACCGGCAGGGTGGGGTGTGAAGGGTGCCACCCGTGAGAACCAGGCAACTCTAGGAAGTTTAGAGACCTGCCTGGGTGGTCATGCAGACCCCCTGGAAGGCAGAACAATCCGTCCAAAACCACCTCCGCTCTCTGCCAAGGGCCCCTCCCAGCTCCAGGGCAAACCTTCCAGGGAGCCTCCCAGCCATCCCTCGCGCCCCCGGAACACACATAGTCCACCCAGGGTACTAGTTAGTTAGCTAGCTACTAGATTACTAGCTTGCCAAGCTGGGGCTCTTCTTCCTCTCTAATGCTCAAGTCTTCGAACATCTCCGACCGGCTCATCCCACACCTGGAACGTGATGGGGCCGGGTCATGCTGCTCCGAGTCCTTGGCCCGGTGCTGGCTCCCTCTGCCCCAGATCTCCGCACGGCCCCTTGCCTCTCTCAGGCCTCTGCCTAAATGTCACCTCCTCACAGCAGCCTTCCCTGCCTGCTCTGCAAAGTCACAGCCCTAACTCCACCTCACCTTCCTCCAGGATGCTTTTCGCCACCTGATGTGACATTTACTTATCTGTTTATTCCTGGTCACTGCGAGGACAGGAACTTTTTGTGCTCACTGCGGAGTCCCCAGGGTCTGGGAATAGGGCCCCTACACAGAGGGCACTTAACACCTGTGTGTGGCACGAAAGTGCTGCCAGCTGACCACACTCACATGGGGCTGCTGGGGGTTCCCTGCCTCCACGCCGGAGCCCTGCGCGGCCTCTCCCAAGGCCAGGGACCTTGCTTCACATGCCGGCTCCCCGTCAACCCCTGCACTCCCAAAGGCCCCAGCCAGGATCTGCAGCTGTCGCTCAACTCATGCTGCACTACCTGCTGCTACCAAGGGGCTTTTCCAGGTGTCAGTCAGAGCTTCCGTCCAGGTGCCTCGGCTCAACCACCTCCCAGGAGACCCAAGCTTCCCTTGCTCCCCACCTCAGTGGGCATATGGGAAAGCCCCCCAGAGACGCCATCTGAAGGGTCTCACCCCTCCCCTCTCCCAGGTGTCCTTCCAGCAGCCACTCGGGGGACAGAGACCCAGGCTGGGAATCTGGACCCTGCCCAGAGAGGCGGGGGTGTAAGGGTAAATACGAATCCAAAAACCAGAAAAATCGTTTTCTCAGGTGCAAAAAGGAAGACTTTCCCCATAACCACCATCCCTTTCTTTTGAAAACCTGTCACTGTGCATTTTTCTCTGCCCCTCTGACATGTCTGTAAATCTTTTTAAAAGCTCAATAAGCCTCTTGCCAGCTCCACACCCCGGGACTGTCCTCTCAGGACCTGGGAGCCAGCTCTTTGAGATGTAACCATCAAGGGAGATAGGGCCCTGTCTCCAAGCCCCCGTGGTGCCTGGCCCCAAGCCATCAAACCACCTCCTGTTATAGACAGGAGAAGCGTGTTTCTCCTTTGGAGAAAGGCAACCCGCTAACACAGGTGGTCACCCCAATTACCTCGTGAATTTGGGATGAACTGTGTGTGCAAATGGCGCCGTCAGGTCCTCTCGCCTGAGGACCAGGTACGGCTTATCTGGGGAAGGTGTGTGGGGGCTGCATCTGCTGTGCTGTATAACAGGGCGAGATTTCTTTCCGTCTTTGCAGTCTCTTAGGGGATGGCCGGTGATGTGCCTCTCATTCTGGTGTAATGCTTATTCAATTAAAAAAACTGTTCCCTTTCTCTCCTACTTCTGTGGGGAGCTTTTCTGAGTTGGCAGGAGATTTTGTTTTTAATTCCATTTCCCTAGCAAGGGCCTGCTCCACACTCCTACTGTGGTTTCTATAAGAAAGTGTCTTTAAGACACTAAAACCTGCCTGTGGTGCAAAGAAAAGGTGGCCGCAAGAAGAGGGGAGGAGAAGGCCACCGTGGGGCCCTGATGGATGCTGTTGCTCCTGCCTTAGCGCCCCCCTTCCCTCCAGGTTACTCTGTGTCCCAGGGCTGGGGAAGCCTCTCACCAACTGGAGATTCAATATCTGCCTAAAAAGACGCAGAGGACTGGCAAGCAGGGAGCCCACCTCGACGTGGGGAAACTCAGACCGGGGTGCCAGAAGCCAGGCCATAGGGCAGGGGTGAGGACAGAGGGCGGGACTTGGCCTTATTCACAAAACCCCAACACAACACAACAGAGACCCCTGGAGCCCCAATCAGTCCTCCTTGATCCACTCTGTCTCCCAAGAGGTGTTAGGACCTAAAAATCGCCTCGGGGGCAGAGGGCTTCAATGCTTGGTGAACAATTCACAGCGAGTTACCAGAGGGGCTCCTCCCCCATCCCTGGACACCTCTGTCCGGGCCTCACCAGGGCTCAGGGAAAGCAGAGCTTGTGGCCCAAGGAGGCACAGAGTGGAAACAGAAGGAAGGGGACCCTCATGGGGAAGAAGTAAGACATGAGAGGGCGGAGGTAGAAGGGGAGGCACAGAGGACAGGGTGGGGGGCAAGTAGGCCATGTCTCAGAGGCCCCCTCCACCTTTGTGCTCAGGTGGGATGTGTCTGCAAAACAGGCCAGCAGGTGTCATGCAGACAAAACCCTGAGACAGCCAAACCGAGGGAAGTCCCCAAGTGGGGCCACGTCTTTCCAGGCCAGCGAGCCCCAGCTGCGCCTTCTCTGCCTTCTCTCTCGTTCTGCCTTCTGCCTGCTATGCCACACTGCACACCCCTTCTTACCCACCACGCTCCTGCCCCACGTGACACATCACTCAGCTGACCCGAGAGATGCCCAGGAACCCGGTGAGCAGGCCGCCCAGCAAAACGCCCCGCCCGGAAAACAGGAGGCAACAGGGGCCAACCCACCACCCCCACCAGTGCCCACACGGAGTCTCTGAAGGCCACTTGGTCTATCATGCAGGGGTAGACCCCAATCTCCAGTGACCTTTCCCCTCCCTGCCCAGCAAGTTCTGTGGAGAGCAGGGCACATGCAGGGGATGGGTCTTGGGACAGGGCTCTGGTCACCTCCCCGTTCGCAGCCCCTGGCTCTGGGCCCAGCCCTCCACACACTGGGTCAGGCTGCAGTCAGGGTGAGAGCCCCCTTAATAGGAAGGCCTCCACCGGGGCAGCTGCCATGACAACTGCCAGAACACACAAAGCGGGGATTGTGGCCTGCAGCAGGTGGTGAGGTCTGGGGACAGAGGAAGGTAACAAAGGAGCTTTGGTCTTAGCAGAAACTTGGGGACAGGGAGGGGGTGGACAGCAGCGGGGTTGAGGAGAAAGGCCACAGGCTGGGAAAGGCAGGACAGGGACATGTCCAGGTCTCCCCACATCCTCCCAATCTCAGGCCCCGGGAACTTTTGCACCAGCCAAGCATATCTCTCTTCATAGACTTAGGCCCCAGGCCGGGAAGGAGAAGTGGATGGCGCCCCGCATGTCCTTTGTCACCAGTGGAGTGGGGACTGGCCACATGCCTTCCACCAGGTGCTGAGGCTGAGGGGTGACATCTCCCCAGACTCCAGTCAAAGACCCAGCTCCCAGGCCCTGCTCAGCCACGAGCCCCCACCCAGGGCCACACTCAGGCTGCTCACCTATACCTACAACCCTCACCCCCACAGGAAACCGGGCAGGAGACGTCTTCCCCAGGCACAGCATACCCTCCACGTCCAGCTCCCCCCTCTGCCCTTGTCCGCCACACCAGTGGGGGCCATGCTGGCCACCTTTCTATAACCCACATCTTTCCCATCCTCCAGCCAATTTAACCCTAGCTGGTCCCCGGTGCATCACCCAGCCCACCCCGCCTCCCACCTTTTCCCCACACGCTCTGAGCCCACTGGCCTGCCCTCTGCCTTATTTCCTCAGTGGTTCCAGTTTCCCTGAAGCAGGTCCCGCTTCTCCTCTCCTTGCCCTGACCCACTGCACTGGCTGCACAGGTCATGCCCAGGGAGCGCGTCTGCAGACTGTGGACCAGGCCAGTGTTTGCTGGGGGGCAAGGGTGCACGGGCTGCAGCCAGTCTCCACCCTCCGCAGGGTGTGCTCTCAGGGTACTCCCTGGGTGCGGAGGCTCTGCCTCTCCTACCCTCATCCCTGAGGGGAGTGGGGGCTTCCCTGATCACCTCAATATTGATCTGGCTGTGGAAAGAAGAGGCTCTAGACTCTAACAGGGAGAGGGGGAGTGCCACCGCCTGCTGAGCACCGACTATGTACAAAGCACGAGCACCGCCCATTCCGTCCTTCACAATCACGTCCGGCTCAGGAAGCACGGGCCCAAGGTCGCACAGCTAGGAAGTGCTCAAGCCAGGACTGAAGTGGGGTCGGCCTGCCCCACGTCACCTCTGAAGAGAAGGTACAGGATTTACCAAACCTAAACTACCAGTCCTGCATTTTGTTTGGCTTCTGTCCCCACATGGGATTATTTAAATTTATATAAATTAAATTAAAAATTCAGTTTCTCAGTCACACTGGCCACATTTCAAGTACTCAACAGCCACATGTGGCTAGAGCTCCCATAATGCCAGCAGAGAAGAAAATTTCCAAGTTCACAAAGTTCGATTGGGCGGCGCCACACTGTCAGCCCCAGGAAGGCAGGAGCTGCCCTGCCTGGTCCCTGAAATGCAGAAGGTGAATGAATGAATGAACAAAAGAAATGGAGGACTGGAGCGGGGCTCCTCTGCCCCCAGCACTTCATCCCTAAACACAAAAACCTCAGGACCAGTAAGGATGTCCTCCGCCTGGGAAACTGATTTCAGTTAATATCAGTGAAAGTTTCATTTGAAATATCCAGTCATAGGCACAGGAGAAGAAACTGGTATAAACACGAAATGCATACACAAACACATCCAGAGACAATCAAATCTAACATCCAACACAGCTAAGTAAACAAAAGTTCAAAGATGCAAAAATACAGAGATATGCCAACACCCGCAAAACTGCACATGTGAAGTACAAAGAAATTGAGGGACCTGAAAACCCACAGACACACCTACAGCTCCTCAGAGACACAACTGTGCCGACGTGAACCGCGTAAGCACAAATCACACCGGTGGAAACAGAAATGTGAATCTATGCTGATATAGATGCCCTCCCACGTCCATGCCCATCCCAGCAGGCCCACTGCTCCCAGGAACGGGCGACACGTCCACGGTGAGCCAGGAAGCTCCAAGCAGAGATGGAGCAGAGATGGGAGGAAGTATGACAAGGGACAGTCACCTATTGGGTTACCTGTGCTAGAGGGAGGGGTGGCATGAGGCCAGCGAGAGCTGCAGCTGGCTGGGGAGAGGCTGGAGCGGGACAGAAAGCCCTAGAAAGAGAACTAGGCTCTGCCCAGCAAGCCCAGTGCAGCCTGAGACCCCCTTGCAAGGCCAGGTGCCCAGGGGTCTGGCCCAGGAGGAAGCAGCAGGCCCCTTCCCTTTCCTGTGACCCTGAGCCCCCACAGGCTAGCTCCTCAGCCGAGGCTGCCCGTTGCACGCCAGGAGCCCTGAGTTCCAGCCTTCCTGTCCTTGGCAAGTCACTGCGCCTCCAGGCCCAGTTTCCCAACGATGAAGATGCCTGACACCTCCTGCTCCGCGGCTTTGTCACGAGCATCAGATGAGGCGAGTCCACGGCAACACTACACCTGCTGAAGCCTATAAACCGGCAGGGCCTCTTCGCTCCCACTGTTGTAGCCTGAGAACAACACGCGTTGGCATTTTCCAAGCCCTCTCTGCCAACGCCCCCACTGCTGTCCCTCTTCCTAAACCATCACTCCTTCAAGCTGCTTCAGAATCTTCCGAGGCCCCCAGCATCCACACAGTAACCCCAAACTCTACTCACCAACTGGGGTGGGCCTCACAGGAGGAGAGGGCGTGGGCACGGTTTTTACTATGGGGACTACGTGCAGAGCCATGCGCTCAACAGAGCAGCCCCAGGTACAGCTTTGGACCCCCGGAGCCCAGGTGGAGACCTGGCGAGGAGAAGGGGCTCCGCTGGGCTGGTGAGGGTGCCTAACCCGGTGGGGGTGGAGGGGCTGGGTGGGCAGTGGTAAGGAAAGCACGGCCGGGGGCCTGAGCGCCAGGCAGGGGCTGGACTAGAAGCCGTGGACACTTCTGCTGGCCTGCGGCTCGAAGGCTCAGCTCAGGTGAGCCGCGATGGCCTCATGCCCCAACTTTGTTGCGGGGGAGGGAGCCAGTGTGGCCTCTGTCTCCCAGGACCAGTTCCACAGCCACCAGGCCCTGCCCTAAGACCAGTCCTACATAGGTCACTGCAGCACAAGGCCTGTCCCCTGGGTGGTGCTCTGGCTGGCCTCTGGATGGTCAGCTCCCTCTCCAGGCATCGAGTCTCCTGTACCTGGACCCACCAGACCCCGCACCCTCCTCTCATCCACAGTTTATGACCAAGGAGGACACACAAACCAATTGCTAACAAGTGGCTTTAAAATGTTATTGGAAAGGCAAGCGCCTGATTCCTACCTTATCCAGCCCAGTGTCCACGGACAGACAAGCAGGCCCAGAGGTCCTACCCAGACCAGGTGAGTGTCGCCTCCATCATTTAGAGGCTGGCCTCCGCCCCCAACCCCAGCTTAACGCATGCTCAGCCCACCCCTAACCCTTCTACAACTCCCACAACAGCTCCGCAGCCCCTCAGCACCCCCACCCCATCTTCCTCTCCCATTACCCACCCTGCTCCTCAAGAATGCCTCCCTCCTCTGCGACTCCCCAGATCCCACCAGTGTCCCCCCATTGTTACCCTTCCTCCCAGCCCTGTCGCTTCCCCATCTCCCACTCCAGCTTCTCTACACCTCAGCCTCCCAAACACAGTGGTCCTCAGTCTTAGGAGAGGACAGAGGTGGGACAAGGCGGGGGGGGGGGGGGGCCAGGCCATCATCCCACAGAAATGGAATGCCCTAGCGAAAAGAGCCCAGGACTGGGGGGCCAGCCACTTGCCTCTCTGGGCCTCAGTTTCCCCATCTGCAAATGGAAATAATCATGCTTGCTCTTGTGTGCAGAATTATGATATCAAGGAGGGGGAGGGTGGGGATAGTATGAAAGGACTCTGAAAAATATTCAAGGTGCAGAGAGAATTCTTTTAGGGCCCCCACACTGTAAGACTGTACCTCAGGGTTGCCCTGGTAGGAACAGCAGGGTTGGTGACTTCAGTTGCTTCCGCCAGCACTCCCTTGGGACCAAGTCCAAGGACAGCTAGCTGCCTTATCCCAGCATGCCTGCCCACCTCCTGGAGGTCCCCAGTTTGGACCCCAGGCCAGTCCCTGAGACATCTCCTTCCAGGACTGCTGCCTCCACCTGCCGGACATGCACACCTTTGCTGGCACTGTCCCACCCCTACACCTCCCTACCCCCATGCCTGTCCCACACCCACGGCATCCCCATGCATCTTTGCTCATCTGTGCCCTTTAGAAAAGGGCTCCTCCTCCCCAAGTCCTCCTCCCCAAGTCCAAGACTCAGGAGCCTGCCAGGGCTGGGGGACCCCATTCCCTGATCAGAAGGCAAGGCACAAAACCAACTGCTAACAACACTTTGAGCAGGTGTCACACTTTAATGCATAAACAGTTTTCCATTCCTTGCTGCAGTCTAAGGAGCTTGGAAAGGGTAAGCAGTGTTGCCCCCTTGTTGAATTAGGAGAGCAAGGCCCCGAGGAGCCATTCCCTGCCTCAAAGAGAGTGACAAGGAGCGCTTCCTCAAGCCACCACCCCCCACCACCGCCCCACCAAAACCTCGGATTCCTCAGCTTAACCCTCACCAGGGGGCAGGTAGGATGACAGACCGCCTCCACCCTGCTCTGCACTTTGCCCTGGGCATCCCTTGCCTCTCCAGGGGGACAGGGAGTCTTCAGCAGGCCTCTCAAAACCACCACCACCTTCCTACCACAGACACAACCCTCAAAGTCCCCGGGGAACTAAGCCATCCCAGTGCTCTTTTTAATACCTGCAAGATCTCCCACTGCCGCTGCCTTAGTTCAGCCCTCAGCACCTCTCCCCTGGAGGCTGCACCTGTTTATAGCCTATCTTGCCCCTCCAACCCAGGTGCCACCCGGAACTCAACGCACCTTTCCGAAAATTACAGTTTGGACATGTTTCTACTTTGCTTAAAATACTTCAATGGGTCCCCAGCACTTTCACATTCAGCTAGAAGTTTCTTGGCAAGACGGTTCAAAATCTGGCCTCTGCTCACCTTCCTCACTGCACCCCAACCCACCCCACTGCCCCAACAGGCATGACCTGGAGTGTCTTCACACGCCTGTGACCAGCCTTGGAACAGCCTTGCCCAACTCTCCCCTGCCCAGCCCAGATCAGGGGTCACTTCCACCAGGAAGCCTTCTTGGAGATGCCAGGCTGGGTTAGGGGCTCTTCTCGCTGTAACCTGTGCGCCCACACAACCCGGTGCCATCTACATGATGTAATAATAATTCGTCTGCCTCCACAACGAGCCTGTAAACCTCTCAACACACGGAGTGTTTCTCTCTTCCCAACACCCAGCACAAGGTCCTGTATGCTATAAACCATTAATAAAAATTTTAATAATCACTTATACAAAAGAAATTTAAACCCAAAACAGATTAGAAGCACAGAATCATGGAACTTTGAGTTGAGACTAAAACCCTCTAATCTCTTCCTTTCACAGATGAACCCAGGGACCCAAAAGAACAGCTAAGGTGAAGCCTAGACATCACCCAGCCTCAGCCTCCAGGGCTCTGACCACACCCAACCCCGGGTCTGGCTGACCAGGACCCACTCCAGGCTCCATCCTGCCCCAAGGGCTGGAGGGAGCAGCACTTTTATATTTTCCGCCTTTACAGGGGAAGAAGCCTCCAGCCCCTACCCCCACCCCCACTTAGATCTTGGCTCCGCACCCACTTTCCTGGAAGCCAGGTTTGGGGGAGACCCCCACACATACACACTTCCGATTTCCGTGGTGCTTCTCTCTCATTGTTCTCACACCCATCCTGATGCCCGCTCGTTTAATCATTTATTAAGCTCCTACTATGTGTCACTCTGCGCGAGCACCGGGGTTCCTGCCCTCCGGGAGCTCGGTCTTTTGGGGAGACTGACACAGCTCCCGAACGGCGGGACAGCGCTCTGCTCGAGCGCGCCCGGAGGGGCCGAGGGGCAACGTCCCCGCTCACCTCCCGGTCCCCGCTCTCAGGACCTCACCGCCACCCCGCTCTCTGCCCCGGCCTGCAGCCCCTCCCCACGCACGACCTGGGCCCCTTTCCCCAGGGGCTGTGTGGGGTGAGGAAAGTTCGGGGCCGGAGCGCGGGGGCTCAGGGGACCCCGAGGCCGCCTCAGCCCGAGGCAGGCTGGAGGCAGCGCGGGAGGAGCGGGCCGGGCGCTGGCCCCACGGCACAGTCCGTCCCACCGCACGCCCCTCCCCGCCCAGATTCACAGGGACTCGCAGGGAGGGGACAGGAATAAATACCTTGACTTTGTGGCTAAGGTTAACGGGAACTGCCACCCCGGGGCGACTTGGGCACTGGGCTCTCCGGCCCCGCCAGTCCGGGGGCAGCGGGGCGGGTGCGCACCCCTGATTGGCGGGCGGGCCTGGCCGTCCCCCGGGCCGCCCCGCTGCCCGATTGGCGGCGCCGCTCAGATGACCGGCTCGGCCCTATCGGAGAAGCCCGCGGGGCGGCCCCTTTGTTCTCCGGAGCCAATGGCCGGCGTGGGCGGGCTGACCTCGCCCCCCGCGGGGTCTCTCCGGGCCCAGCGCGGCGTTAACGCGTTGGCCGCCGGGCGCTGGGCCGAGGGCCGGGGCTCCGAGGGGAGGGGGAGGGGGGCGAGGCCGAGGCCGGGCTGCTGGAGACCCGACGGCGCCGCGGACCCCCTCCTCCCCTCCCCGCCGACTCGCGCTCTGAAATCGGTCCGGGCACTCGGCACCTCTCGGTCCGACTCAGGCACGCGCCCGCAGCGCTCTTGGTGCCCGGTCCGGGGAACGAGACGCACGACCTGCGCTCCGACGCTCACACTCGCGTGTGTATTTGACACGGCGCTGGTACTTGACACTGCAGCACACCGGGGTTTAGAGTGGGATGGGCGTGTCGGTGCGCCCTCTGCACGCGCGCCGCCCAGGCACGTCGTGGGCGCGTGATGCACGACCCCGGGTCTCTGGGAGAGACTTAGCGTTAAGTCCAAGCCCCCCGCCACGCCCCCATCCCCGCCGCTTTCTAGTGGAGGAAACGGCGACCTGCGGAGGTTACGTTCCTAGGTCGAGTGTCGCTGCTGATTTAGAGGCAGGGTCCAGACCGCCAAGGAGGGTCTCTGTTCCTGGGGACCTTCAGGGAAGAGAATTTTCCCATATACCCACCCTGATTGGAAGGAAATGCTCCTTTATGTCGATAAAATTCCTGACGCTGCTACCTCAAAGGGGCCAGCTAGCTCAACTCCCACTGGCAGGATTCTCTGCAGAGCTGCTTAGAAACGGCCGTTGGGACCCGACGGTGACACAAACAGAAGCTGGGCCTCGCTCCGGACTGCCACAAACCTTATCCTTAAGCCGGTGGACCTTAATTGACCAGTCAGCAGCTGCCTACTAAGCACTTGCCACGGGCCGGCTGCCATTTGGCCTCATAACACAACAGAAACTGGGGGACCGAGTTTCTGTCAGTTATGCCACAAAGTTCATGTGTAGTTTTTACAAAAGACACTTTCTGTCTCTGGACTTTGACTTACGTGTAAAAGGGTTAATTATTTTCTAGTTACACACGTGCCTTGCTGATTTTTGCAGGACCCTAAGTGGTTCTGTTCTCCATAGAAACATTTGTAGAGTATAAAACCCTACTCAGAGGCCAGACGCCACCAGGCCATCAACTCTTTCAAGAGTCGCATTCATCTCTCTATTTTCCAGAGTACCTGGTGGAGGTGCAGTGAAGGCTCGTGGATTCCAGGAGTCTAGTTCCAGATCTGTGACGGGCCCCGAGTGGGAAAGTCATTTCCACTCTCAGGGCCTGTTCCGTCCTCTGCAGAGTGAAAGACTTCCTCCAGAGTGAGAGTTCATGACAAGGGTATTTCAAGGCGGGAAGAATAAAGCACATCTGAGATCCTATTTCCATTAAGCAAAAAAAAAAAAAGGGGGACACTACATATGTATGTTTGCAAATGCACAGAAAAAATGTCTAGAAGGACACCCTCAAACTCTTTACATGGTGTAGAGAAAAGACATGGGGAGTAGGGTGGGGGAAATGAAGGAGTTTCACATTAAGAATAAATGTGAATATGTCAGCATTGTTTAATTTTGACAAGATAATATAATAGTTTTCTAAGTGTAGAAGAAAAAAGAGAGAAAAACCCTGGACTCTTCAGAAGAGAAGGGCAGCTCCTGTCAGCAGAGCACTGACCCCTCCAACCGGGCCAGTTCCTCCTTCAACACTGCGGCCAGCATGTGCCACGCTGAGCAAGGACTTGGGACCACCAGGTCCCCCGAGGGCCTCAGGAACCACGGGCAAGTTCACTCTGTCCCTGCTTTACCAGCCCCCTCAAGGCCACTTCTGTGGCATTCCCTGACCTTTGGACCTCTCCTCACCATCTGTACCTGAAAGCAGTGGGCAGCATAGCACTAGAGGCCACCCACACCCGCCTTCCCCACACACCAGGCATTTCCTTAAAAACTGACTTTTCAAAAAGTCAGGCCCCGTGGCCAGATTCTGTCTCCCTCATCCTTTTCCCTAACCCCTGATACTAACCCTGGATGCCTGAGGACCTGACTCCTGCTCCCTGCCATCATTCCCTGCCATCTACCTACTTTCCTGGTGTCCCCCAAAAAAGCATTGCTCCCTTCTCCTAAAGCCCTGGGCTCCCTTAAAGAGGCAGATTTAAGCAATGCTTTCTTGTGCGATGCCCCGGGCTCTGAAAGATCATTTACCATCAACTAGGCAGGTTTTTAAGTGGCCCCATAACCCTATAATCCAATATGAAGCTTTGAAGCTATCTGCTTCCATCCTACACACTTGGAACCCCACCCACCCCACCCCTCCCTCTCTACTCATCGTGTACATGTACATGTCTTCCCCAGACTTAGGATCTTAGGGGTTGGGACTGGGTCTTAGCTTTGTAAATCCCCAGTTCCCATCACAGCAGCAAGCACACGGCAAGCATTTAAAACTCATCTTCACCAAAAGCAGCAGCACACTCGATTTCCCTGACAAACCCGTGGCGGTGGGCTACAGCACGGGTTCCAGGAGTCCGGCAGACCCCAGCTCAAATCACCTCTGGTGACTGCCGGTTACATAACCTTGAGCAAATGTTTCCATCTGTAAAAGAAGAGTACATACCGTGCAAGGACTATGCAAAATAATTTAAGTAAACTTCTTTGCAGATGCCACTCACGTAAACAAATTGTGGTTATTATGCACCACAACGTGCTAGGTGTCAGAGATCTATGCAGAAATTACTAAGACAGGCAGGAAAAGGGCCTATTGATGCCTGTCAAAAATAGGCACTCAAATTTGTATGAAGCAACAAGTGCAGGGGAGCGTAGGTAGTAACAGACGTGGGCGAGAGGAGCAGGCCAGCCAGGCAGGCATTGCAGGACAGAATCAAGTCAGACCATCCCCCAGGCAACTGGCACCCAGAAAACCGGGCTTGACCCCACACAAGGCTGAACCTCTAGAGAATGAGCCCCACCTGCCAGGTGTGCCCACCCTCACCCGCCCCCACCACGGGGAAGAGCCAGAGGCAGGGCGCAGAGGGGCTCCACAAGTCAGGCCCTTGGCCTGTCATCAAGCCCCCCGCAGCCCCTTCCTGGGAGCAGAGCCTGCTGCTCCTCACTCAGGCCCACAGCTCCCTAGGAGAAAGGAACACTTCTCAGCCACCAGCTCTAAAACCAAATCTTTATTCTCTAGTTTGAAAAGGAGGGTAAGTGGTTGTTCTGTTTCGTTCCAGAGAACAGAACAAGGCCCAGTAGGTAGAAATTATAGGAAAGCAGATTTCATTCATTTTAAGGAAGAATTTCTAACAATTAGAATTATCCTACAGTAGAACCAGGGCCTCAGGGGGTGGGGATTCCCTGTCACCTAAGTGTTCAAGCAGAGGCTGGGCATCCACAGGCTAGAAATGCTGAAGAGGAAACACCCCTACTCCCATCAGCCGAACCTCCACTTTCGGTGGGGCCGTCCTTCCCACCCGTGTTACTTCTGGAAGGAGTGAGGAGGGCTGGATCAAAGCCTGGACACAGGCTTACCCACAGCCAGGGGGTGCTCTAAGCGCGAGAGGGTGCTGGACAAAGCAAATCAGACCACCGGGGAGACACCTGGGGGTTGACCTTCTCGGAGGAAAGGGATGAGCTGAGTGCTAACAATAGATGGGTGTCTCCAAGTCTGGGGGCCAGTGCAGGGGCAGGGGAGGGGACAGGGTGGGACAGGTTAGAGCAGCTTGGCTTCGCCTCCCAGTGCTGGAAAAGGCCCAGGTGCTGCCTAACAAGGCCAGCAGGTTCTCCCAGGGTAGCCACCTGGTCCACTTTTCCTGCGGAGCGCTCATTTACTAAGGGCTGTACCACACCTACATCCAGGAAGGAGGTGAAGAAACTCATAATGAAAGACTGGGACATTAAGGCGTTAACACCAGAGGAGAAGAGTCTTCCTGTCCACTGGCAGCCCCTCCAGCTGGAAGGCTCTAAGGGACAGGGAGGGTAGAGCTGCTATTGCTACTTTTCCAGGGCACAGGACAGTGAGGACCGAACCTTAGCAAACAAACAAGAGCTGGAGGCCGGGGTCCCTGGGCTCTGCAAGTGGGTTCCCTGGCCGCCTGGGCGGGCTTGACCTCCCTCTAACAGGGCCCAGCTCACACCCCGCCTCCCTCCGATCCCTCGCCTACACCAGCAGCAACACAGGCGCCATGGCCCACTGCAACGCTCCCGGGGAAATGACGCCCCTGCTCTCTCAGACATCATGCTTCTTCTGATGGGCCAGGAGCTTCTCCTCGTCGTCAAAGGTCTGGCCGCAGATGGCGCAGCAGAAGGCGCCGTCCCGGATGTGGCTCTTGCGGTGGGTGATGAGGTTGGACTTCTGGCTGAAGCTCCGGTCGCAGTCGGGGCAGGCGTAGGGGCGCTCGCCCGTGTGGATGCGCCGGTGGGACACGAGGTTGGACTTCTGGCTGAAGGCCTTGCCACAGTCGGGGCAGACGTAGGGCTTCTCGCCGGTGTGGATGCGCCGGTGGGCGGCCAGGTAGGGCTTGTGGCGGAAGGCCTTGCCGCAGTCCGGGCAGACGAACGGCCGCTCGGGGGCGTGGTCACGCCGGTGGGCCGCCAGGTGGCTGCCCTGGGAGAAGCGGCGCCCACACTCCTCGCAGGCGAAGGGCCGCTCGCCCGAGTGGACCCGGGAGTGAGCCACCAGGTGGGTTTTCTTGCCGAAGTTCTTCCCGCACTCGGCGCAGGTGAAGGGCCGCTCCCCCGTGTGCTGCCGCTGGTGGGCCCGCAGGAAGCGCTCCAGCCGGAAGCTCCTGCCACAGTCATCGCAGCTGTAGAGAGATGCGGGGGTTCCCGCCTGGTCCTGTGGGGGCTCTCCTGGGGCCTCCAGCGGAGGCTCAGGTGCAGGCCCCTGCACAGGGTTCAGTGGGGCCTCTCGGGTGGGCTCTGACGAGTGCTCCGGGAGTCCGGCTGGCAGCTGGGGGCTCCCCGCACCAGGGGCGCCCTGGGTAGACCCTTCGGATCGCTTGTGGATCTTGCTGTGAGACAGCAGGTTGGGTTTGTGGCGAAAGCGGCGCCCGCACTCCGTGCACGGGTAGGGCTTCTCGCCGGTGTGGATGCGCCGGTGTGAGGTCAGGTAGGGCTTATTGGTGAAGCGCTTGCCACATTCGGGGCACTGGTGAGGCCGCTCGCCCGTGTGCACTCGGCGGTGGGCGATCAGGTTGGGCTTGTGCCGGAAGCGCTTGCCACAGCAGGCACACTGGAAGGGGCGGTCCACCGCGTCTCCGCCGGGCCGGGGGGCGGTCACCGCGGGGCGGCCCCTGGGCCGAGGCCCCAGAGCCTTGGCTGCTGCCTCCTCCAGGGCCTCGGCTACATGAACCCGCTTGTGAGCAACTAGCTGGTCCCACTGGGCAAAGCTCCGGCCACAATTGCCACATATGAAGGGCCGCACCTCAGGGGCAGGAGGGTGGCACAGCCGCAAATGAGCTCGAAGCTGCTTTCGTCGCCAGAAGCGTCTCTCACAGTCAGAACAGGCAATGGGCCGCTTTGCAGCCGAGTGGGCCCGCAGATGCAGAACCAGGGCCACCCAGCCCCGGAAGCTCTGCCCGCAGAGGTGGCAGGCAAAGCCCAGGTCTGGGGTGGCAGCAGCATGGACCTGGCAGTGCAGTGCCAAGAAGGGGGCGTGTCGGAAACGACGGCCACACTCAGGGCAGGGCAGGGGCAGCCGGGCCTGGCAGCGTCGGGCGTGAAGCCACAGGGCCACCCAGCCCGGGAAGTGCCTTCGACAGTGGGCACAGCGATGGGCCCTACCCGGGGCCTGGCTCCCCGACTGGGCTGCAGAAGTGCCTTGTGACCTCAGCCCGCGGGGCTCCTTCTCCAGGGTCCGGGGCGACTCCTGGGAGGGCCCGGAAAGGAGTCGGGGCTGGGCAGGGCCCGTGGCCAGGGGGCCCCTGCAGCGACGTTCCAGCATCGGTGCTTCCTCTGCTGCGGGGAGAAGCACAGTCACTCTGAAGGTCAGCTCGTCCTGCCCCAGTGCCTCCCCAGCCACCCAGGCCCCAGGGGAGCCCGCCCCTCCGCTCCTGGAGCCCGAGTCTACACTTCCACTTCCTTGTATGTTCCATGTGATTTCAGTCTGGGGCTTCTAGATACCATTTCAGGTATATTTGTCCTAAGTCTTCACTGACCCTGGAAACTACCAGAAGGGAGAAACTCTGACACTTCTTGGAATCCCCCTCACCACAGCTGCCTGGTGCCCGGCATGGAGTAAACACTCCAATGTCGGCTGCACAAACACGCCTGCCTCAGGACTCCCCGGAAAACAGGGCCCCGTTTCCTGACATTGCTTTGTGCTTTTCCAAGGGCTCCCCACTGCCCTCTGCTCGTTTCTACTATGTCCTGTTGCCACATCCGAGCTGCACAGCAACGCTGTGAGGCTGCACAAGCAGACACTAAGCTCCCTGTTTGACACATGAAGCAATTGTGAGGCATAAAAGATGAGAGGACATGCCCGAGAGGACACAGTAACCAACAGCAGAACCAAGACTAGGGGCCAGGTCTTCTAAACTCCCAGGCCAGCGTTCTTCCCTGAAAACACCTGGGTTTATAACGATCGCACAGATAGACATTTCCATAGCCTTTCGTTCCTATTATCCTCTCCTGGGCTCTAATCCTACGAGGGGGAGGCACTTTCACACCCCCAACCTCAGTCTCTCAGGGCGGAAGCCTGGAGAGGAGCGAGAACAGCCCTTCTCGGGAACAGGAGGGGGGCACTGGAAGCTATGCCCAGCACAGCCTGACTCAGGGCACCGCCTGTCCAGACTGCCCACATTCTGCCCGCCTGCCCCCTCCACCCACACACACGATTAGGACATCGACTGAAGGAAAGCTCTCCTGAATCCAAGGAACACCCACAACCTGCTGCCCTCAGGGGCCTGGATCCCTGGCTCTGCCTCCCTTGGGGTGGTAGGGATTACTGGGGCAAGAAAAGGGGGGGAAAGAAGAGATTGTAATCTCTGTCTCCTGCCCAGTCCTGCCCCAAGCCTGCAGGGTCTGCCCCCCATTCGCCTCCTCCATGGCATGGGGAGCCCAGATTCCTGCAGGAGGGCTTCCTCCACCCTCTGAGGGCTGGGGTGGTGGTTGGACTCTTCAGGGACCCTCAAGGCCTGCTGGAAAGCTCCAGACACATCCTCCTAAATTCCCTAGAGCCTGCACTCCTCTCCAGGAGCACAGACATGACTCATTCCCAACGCCAGACTGAGCACAGGGAAGATGCCCAGGGTATGAGAATGTGATCCTTCCCCCACAGGTGCCTTCCTTCCGCCAGGATGGAGAGGCCTGAGCGCTGGGGCTGTGGAATGGTTTGGGAACCCAACAAAGAAGACCAAACTCTACCCTGGAGACGGTGGAGCTGGAGGTGAGGATATTTCCAGCTCCTCCCGGGGACGTTCCTGGGGAGACTTCTGCGGCTGCAGCGCCTGCTTCGGCCCACACTCTGGTAGCCCCCAGATGTCAGAGAAAACTGCAGCAGTAAAGACACCCCTACCCCCATGGCAGAGCTCAGACCTCTGAGTGCAGAGAGGCCAGCCTTACCTGTGGGGAGGGGAGAGAAAACGCGCATGAGGCTCTGAGCTCCTCCAGGGCAGTCATCTTTGTGTCCTCGCCAGCCACAACCTCCTCCCCCACCCAAGCCCCACGCCGCGCGGACAGAGTGACCTTAATGGATTTTGGATTATAAATGAATGGGCCCCCTTCCCCAAGGAAGTACTGCTGCAGTTTGGGGGTCACTTCCTCCACTGCTAAGGTCACGGCATGAATTCGCCATGCTGATGGCCAAAGGCCGGCCCATGGCAGGAACTCTGGAATCCCTGCTGGCTCCCCTTCCCCCACCCTCCTCCCAACAGGAATTCCAGGATCGTTTCCCAGGGAGCTGTGCAGGCGAGCTAGTGCGACCACGACTCGGTCAGAATCCCCATGCGCATCCTGGATGGCGAAGAGCCGTGGAGCCCCTACTCCCCGGTTTTGCATTCGCGTGTGTCCCCCGTCCACGCTCGCGGACACACGGCTCCGCGTTCCCCGGGTGGGCCCTCCCAGGTACCCGCGCAGCGCGCCGCTCGCGGAGCCTGTGCGCAGGTGCACGCGCTCGCCCCCCCACTCGGTCCGGCCGCGTCCCCCCCACCCGGCGCACACAGTCACGCGCCGGCAGGTAGGGCCGCCGCGGCCGCGGCCCGCGTGGAACCCCGCACCCTGCCCGGGACGAACCTCTCCGGCGGGGTGCGCGGAGGCGCGTGGCGCGTCCATGAGGCCGGAACGCCGGGCCGGCGGCCGCGCTCGCCACCCGCCGCCGCGACAGCAGCAGGTTCGAGTTCACCACTGCCAGGCCCGTGCCCAGCCCCCCCGCCGGTTCCCAGCGCCACGTGACTACAGGAGCTGCCGAGGGTCAGTCGCGGGCTCGGGCCGCCGGCCGCGGCCGGAGGGCGGGGCGGGCAGCCGCGCCGGCCGAGCGCGCCCCTCCCCCGCCCCCAGCGCCCCCTCGCGGGCCGGGCCGGGCGGGGGGTGGCGGCCGGGGGCCTGACTCCGTTGCCATGGCGACCACAGCCTGGATTCTCCGGGACGGCCCGGCTCAAGTTTCCCGACCCTTTGTCCCGCCGGAGGACGAGCGGTCCTGGGCGACCGCGTGGCCAGACTGTGGTCACTCGGCTAGACCGGGCCTCGCCGGCCTCTTACAGGCTCCCCGCCCCCGGGCCGCCCCCGCGCTCCGGCCGCCTGGCCCTTCGGCCGCGGGGTCTGGGCGCGCGGGCGCTCCCCCTGGCCGGGTCGGCGCGGCTGACCCGCAAGTCTGGCTTCTGGTTTGTTCAGAAGTGGAGAGAGAAAAGGCCCGACCGGGTGACCTTTGAGAAAGGAATGCCTTCGATTCCAGATCTTAGCAAGGAGCGGGCGGCCCGGCGCGGCGGGCGCGGGGGGCGTCTGGGCGGAAGCGCGCAGCCGGCGCGGGGCGAGCGCGGAGGCAGGTGCGAGCCTGCGCCCGTGACTCACCCGCTAGCAGGTGGCCTTGGCTTCCAAACGAAGCACTTCCTGGCTTTTCCAGGCTAGCACCGTTTCACGTACTTTGATGCTTTTCAACAAAGGCAGTTTTTTAAGTGTACAATTGTTTTTAAAACACTTGAGAAATCTCTTGCATTAATAGGAAATAGAATATAAAAATCTCTCATACTTTTAGCTCCTCGAGTGAATTGTATTTAGTATTTTGGTACGTCTCCTCCCGTGTTTTGTCTATGCTTACCTATGCAGATCTCACATAGTGGCATAATGCCGTGCAAAGATGTACTCTGCCCTTTGCACTTAACAATACTGTGAATTTTCTCCCATGTTATTAGATAATCTTTTATGACGTGATTCTTAAAGCAGCATAAATGTACGAACAAATTGTTCATAAATTTTCCGGTTTTTATATCATTATAGATTCATCTTTTATTGCACATGCCTGATTGAAAAGTTCTACAAGTGGGGAACTAATAGGTCAAAGACAAAGTATATTTTTAAGTGTTTTCCAAATTATCTTTCAGGAAAGTGGATTCATTTTCCTTGAGAAATGCCCATTTTTCCATATCTTTGACCACGCAGGCCATTTTTTCAAATTTAAAGTCGTTACTTCTCATTGTTTTGAATTTAATTTCCTAGATTACTAGTTAGCTGACTTGTTCTTTCACACAGTTTATCGCCTGTTTGTCTTGTCTTTGTTGTGAATTTGCTTATGGCCCCTCGCCCCCTTTTCTATTTGTCCATTTTTAAAAGTCAGGAGATTGGGTTTATTTCATGTTGTTGGGGTGACCTCCTTGTAAAGTAGGTGGTGTTCACGGTTTCTGCGTTTGGTGGTATATTTAGAGAGGCCACACCAACCTGCCCCACATTAGACTTTATATTTGTATTTTTATCAGAAAATGAGTTTTAATGCCAGTAATGTAAGTACCCCCCCTACTCACAGATTCCCTTTTTTTCCCACCAAAGCTTTCTTAGCGTCCATCACCCATTTCTTCTTCCCAAAGAAGTTTAGAATCGCTTGTCAATATTTTTAAATTTCTTCTTAGATTTCTTTTAAAAACCCATTTGAAGAGATGTAAGATCCGTGTCTCTCCACTTGTTTGGGTCTTACTTTACCGTACTCTCACGGTCCAGTTTCATTTGTAGATTAAATCTATAACTTTTATACTTTTCATATAGTAAAATTGGCAAATATGAAAAAACTCCTTTGTCAGATCATATGGTGTTTGGGGTTCAGAAAATATAGTCATAGCATATTGTAGAATACACATCAAGTTTGGTGATTGCAGAAGAATGGATTTTTCTATCATCAATGCTATCAGAAGATCCTCTGGTTTCTACCTAAATACTTAGTAATTGTAGTTAGTATTTAGAGTCCTTATCCTGTGTCAGACACAGGGGTGAACTCTCTATATACATATCTCATTTAACCCTCTTAACCCTAAGAAACATACTCTTCTAGTCTTCATTTTACAAATGAAACAACTGAGACTCGGAGATGTTAAGGAATTTGCCTAAGGCCACACAGCTGGATAGTGGCTGTTAGGAACCGTGTCCCATTCTTAACCCCTAAAGTTATGTGTGTGGGAGGAGCATCAAGTGTAATTGTGAAATACCTGTTAGTTCGGTGTAAATGTGGAGCATCTTGTGCTGCTTGATAACTGCATTCCTGCAAGAGCCCTCTGGGGAATTCCTGCACAGACTCACAAAGCATCTTCATCTGTCCGTAACCAGTCTCTTGGCAGAAAGGCTTTTGGCTTAACCAAGACCCTAAACTACTCGCTCACTCCCCATCCCCCACTGGAAGAAATGTCTTCTCGCCCAGTCAGGAGATAACCACCTGCTGTAGCCTCCTCTTTTGGCATAGCCAAAGGAAGCTAAGTATAGCATGTCTGGGCCTTTGCTCTGGAGAGAGACAATGAGTGGCAAAGGAGTTGTGAGGGATTCCTGAACCGTTATGGCAGCCAGAAATTCTAGGCCTTGGTATTTGGGACTTCACTCCTCAATGTGCCTTAGGGAGGGTGGCGCAGCAACCAGCCAAACGGCCCAGCCCAATGGAGATGGTCTCAGCTGTGGGAGGAAGATAGGCTGTACAGGGTATGGGACCCACTGGACAGCAAAAATTGAGAGGGCCCCTGGGGAGGGGGTGCATCTCCCCTCCAACAGTGCCTGCACCCCCCTACTGCATGAGACGGCAAAGCAGGTGGGCATGCCAGGGATGAGGGGAACAGCGTCTCCAGAAACCCTCTATGGAGACGCCCAAGTGTTGTTTAGAAGCAGTCCTGTAGCTGCAAGAGGGAAAACTGCATCCACCTCTTACAGATGGCGTCCCAGTCCTCCCCACGAGACGCGCACATACATCCAACAAATATTTATTCAGTGCCCACCATCTGCCACTGTGTCAGGTGCTGGGCCTGATCGTGAGCCAGACAGAAGCAGTCGGTGCTGTTTTTCCACAGTGTGATGGGTGTTGAGAGGACTTTTAACCCTGGTTTAGCGATGGAAATTGCTCTTGGGTTGGTGCTGAATATGGGATAAAACCAGATGCTTGTTGACAATTTCTGAGTGATGACAGTTGAAAAGCTGGAGGAGACTAGGGAGCAAGAGAGAAGAGAGGGAAACTTCATTCTAATAGAACTTACTGTCACTATTGTGAATTCCTGCTTCCGACAGCATCCCGAAGGCAGATTTAGAAACTCACAAATCTGATACCAGCATTCGCAGGCGAGGCAGTGAGCAGGTACCACCTGGGAATGCCCCAGGTGGGCACAGTCACCTGTACGAGCTCACACAGCCCTCCATCCTATAAGCCCTCCCAGCATCCGGACCTGGAGAGAGAGTGGCTGAGGCCCAAAAAGAGGGAGGCCCTGACTGTCCGAGGCCAGCATCTTGGGTGAAAGTAGTCTTGCCAGGTCATGGGGAAACTCTTCAGGAAAATATCAAAATGCTCCTACTTCTGCAGTTCTAAAAATATCCTTGCATGCATGAACACATGCAGAATGCATTGCTCCTGTAAGAGAGGACACTTTTCTGTTGCATATCTAGTTCCAGCAGTCTGTTTTTCTTTTCTTTTCTTTTTAAAGATTGGCCCTGAGCTAACATCTGTTGCCAATCTTCCTCTTTTTTTTTCTTCTCCCCAAAGCCCCCCAGTACATAGTTGTATGTTCTGGTTGTAGGTCCTTCTGTTTGTGCCATGTGACCGCCACCTCAGCATGGCCTCATGAGTGGTGCTAGGTCCACGCCCAGGATCCGAACCGGCGAAACCCTGGGCCACTGAAGCGGAGCTTGTGAACTTAACCACTCAGCCACGGGGCCAGCCCCAGGAGTCCGTTTTTCTAAAAGAAAAAGAACATGGTTGGTCAAAAGGAAACCAGGCAGAGATCTCGGAGTTCCTGCAGCGAGCACCAGAGCTTGGGTACACCAAGGCTGAGGCCCCGCTCACCACTTCTTGCCTCTCACCACAGCCGCTGCGCCCCTGGCCCACTGCAGCCGCCACCTCCTACTCTCCCTGCCTCCTGTCTGGCTGCCATGGAGTCCAGTCTCCTGACCTAATGGAGCCTTTTAAATAGATCAGGTTGCTCACTTCACATTGTGAAATCATCGCAAACCGCTGCCACGGCCTCTAAGGTTCCACCCGGTCTAACCATGCCTCTCTAACTCCGTGTCCCTGAGGTCCTGCGGGATCTCTGCACAGCCACAACAGCTCGTCCCCACCGTGGGGCCTTTGGAGCTGCTGTTCCGTCCACCTACAATGCTGTTCCTCCAGATCTCTATGGGAGTCAATCCCTCACTTTATCCAGATTCGGGCTCAAGTATCCTCTCTTCAAAACTCACTTCCCAATGGCCCTCTCTCCTCTCCACTCCCGCCTGTGCACTCATATCTCATGCCCGTGGCTGCTCTGACAGATGACCACGGACTTGGTGGCTAAGACAACACACATTTATTCTCTTACAGTTCTGGAAGCCCGAAGTCCAAACTCAGTTCCGCTGGGCTGAAATCAAGATGTGGGCAGGGCCACGCTCCCTGCAGAGGCCCTGGGGAGAATCTGTTTCCTTGCCCTTTCCAGCTTCTAGAGCTACATGCCATGTGCTCCAGGGCTCAGGGCCCCCCCTCGCCTTCAAAGCCAGCAGTACCGCCTCCTGCTTACGTCGTTGCGTTACCTTCTGTCTCTGCTATAGTCAGATCTCCCTGTGCCTCCCTCTTCCAAGGACACTCGTGATACATTTAGGGGCTACCCAGATAATCCAGGGTAATTGTAAGGGCGAATACAAATTAAAACTCAGAAAAATAAGTTTTAACACTCCCTGGTGCCACAAGGGAGACACTTTCCCCATAACCACCATCCCTTTCCTTTGAAAACCTGTCACTGTGCATTTTTCTCTGCCCCTCTGACATGTCTGTAAATCTTTTTAAAAGCTCAATAAGCCTCTTGCCAGCTCCACACCCCGGGACTGTCCTTCTCAGGACCTGGGAGCCAGCTCTTTGAGATGTAACCATCAAGGGAGATAGGGCCCTGTCTCCAAGCCCCCGTGGTGCCTGGCCCAAGCCGCAAAACCACCACCTGTCGTAAGGACAGGACAAGTGTGTTTCTCCTTTGGAGAAAGGCAACCCGCTAACACAGGTGGTCACCCCAATTACCTCGTGAATTTGGGATGCACTGTGTGTGCAAATGGCGCCGTCAGGTCCTCTCGCCTGAGGACCAGGTACGGCTTATCTGGGGAAGGTGTGTGGGGGCTGCATCTGCCATGCTGTATAACAGGGCGAGATTTCTTTCCGTCTTTGCAGTCTCTTAGGGGATGGCCGGTGATGTGCCTCTCATTCTGGTGTAATGCTTATTCAATTAAAAAAAAACTGTTTTCTTTCTCTTCTACCTTTATGGGGAGCTTTTCTGGGCTGGCAGGAGATTTTGTTTTTAATTATTTTCCCCAACATAATCTCCTCATCTCAAAATTCTTAGCTTAATCACATCTTCAGTGCCTTTTGCCATATAAGGTAACAGGCACAGTGCAGGGATTAGGGCCTGGACAGGCATTAGGGCCGTTATTCAGCCCACCACCCACTCCTACCCCATCATCTTTCAGCCCCGCTACTCAGCTTTATTGTTTTCATAGCCCTTATCACCTACTTGAAATTATTTAGATAGTTATTCATTTAGAGGGCTTTTGTGTAGTTACCCACCACAATAGAAGTCACAGGAAAGTAGGGATTGGCCTGTTTAACCATCATATATTCAGCCCCTAGAAAGGTGTCAGGCCCACGGAAGGTGCTGAGTAAGTGTTTGTGGCCCACATGCAGAGGAAATGTACGTAACCAAGGATCCCTTGCTTTACACGAGTGGCTCAGAGCACACCGAGTGGCCTGAGCAGCAGGCTGGGTGCTGAGTAAGTGTTTGTGGCCCACATGCAGAGGAAATGTACGTAACCAAGGATCCCTTGCTTACACGAGTGGCTCAGAGCACACCGAGTGGCCTGAGCAGCAGGCTGAGCCACTTGTTTACCAGGAAACTGTAAACTCTCTTCCCTTGGCTACTGCTTATTAAACAGATGGTGGGAGTCCAGCAGGGCTTCTAGTGAGAGAAAATACCACTTTGTCTTATAGAAAAATTCAAATCAGTATGTGAATGAGGCAAAGAGCAGGAACCTGGAAGAAAACTTGTGTCTCCAACTCTCCCACTTGAAGGTCTGATTGTAGGCAGCAGTGCCTCAAACTTATTCGTTTGTCTGGAACATTATTCCAGGATAACTGGAATGCAGGAGCCTTTAGGGAACCTCTGGCTGTGAGGGGACTGACGTGGCCAGAGTCACATGCTCGGCCAGGAGGGCACCCGGCTCCCTGGCGCCCGCATTCACCACCACTTGCTGATTGGCTCTTAGGACCATACGTTGCCAGGAAAAGCTGCAACAAATCATCTCGGTGTCTCAGCCAAGAGGAAAGTACTTGACTTGACCTAGAAATCTACAGTTCTCCCCTCAAGGTCAAATCTCATCTATCATTCCAATACTACATCTTTTAACTCCAGGCTGGCATCAGATTATATCTTCTTCAACTTAATTCAAAGATGGATTTAGAAGCCAGTGTGTATCTGTTCTTGGCTTAAAATCTACTAAAAGCCAAGCTTGATTTGGAAACACGAGGCAATTCCAAACAGAGTCTCTGCAAAGTCGTTGCAATTTAGCAGAAGCAGGTGTGTTTTCAAGTGTTCTGGCTCCCGTGAGTGGCCTGTGCAGCTGTTTGTGAACACCATCTGCACATGTTTACCAAATAACAAAAATACTACCTCTAACCTTAGCTCATTGCTACCCAGACCCCTCTCGAATAAAACCACGTGGTGACTTGGAGGAATCAGAGTGTAAACCTGGCTTCAACTCAGTGCCTTCTGATCGGCTCCAAGACCAAATCTGGGTCACAGTTAAATTCGGTGCCTTGAGAGTCAGCCAGTGAAGTCGCAGATGTTCTCAGAAGTTGTTTGCCTTCTCTGTCCTGAAACATGAAAAGAGAGTTTCCTCTTAACGGAATTAACATTTATTTTTTGGATGTTATTAGAAATTACACAATAACACATTTAATGACTACATAGTAACATTCTATTAAATTACTACATTCAACAAATAATATACTAAATTTAATTTCATAGCATCCAAACTACTCTAAGTGCCTTCCATGGGCTGAGCTGCTGTGTGTTATCTGTGCCCGCGCTGGTTCACAGTTCTAACAAATACGCATATGGTGTATAAAACCATTGCAACAAATTGGCATGATTTATGGGGCAGATGGAGTTAAGAGAAGTTCTCGGGTTAAACCAGGAATCAAAAGTGATTATAGGCTACCGCAAGTATGTAACGAAAATAATTCCACAGCCTTGTTATTTGAAAAAATAGAGAATTTGCCAAGTTTAAAGAGCAAAGAACCTAGTTTGCGCTCACTATCTCCCTCTAGTGGTGGATCCTTGAGTGAGGTTTAAAGGGATCTGTTGGACGTTCAGCTTGGTATCTGCCGTCTGACCACTTTGTTTAGGAAAATATTTTGCACTTATGAGACTGACTCTTTACATGTGCTTTATAAAGGTGCAAATTCCTTGTATTAGTCTGCTGAATTTCCTTGAAAGAATAATTGTAAGTTTCACAATGTTAATGGTATGTTAGTTGATGTTCAGGTGCACCCACTGATTGAAATCTGAGTTTCATTTCCTGCCACATTAAAACATTAAAAATGGCATCATGGTTTCTTATCTTTTCTTGAAGATAAATAATAGGATTCATATGTTTAGTCTCAATAAGGCAATTTTAACTCTTTTTAAGCTTGGTATTAGCCATCCTGACCTTGTTCTTCGGCTCACAAAGCACCTGATTATTGTGTGACACAGACCAAATCTGGACTTTTTAAATGATCAGGTCAAGTGCCTAGCACCACGTCTTGGGAAGGACTCCGCTCTGTGTGTGTGTGTTTGTGTATATTTGCTGAGATTGCATAACAAAGCACCACACGCTGGGTGTCTTAGACATTTCTTCTCTCAGTTCTGGAGGTCAGAAGTCCAAGGTCAGGGTGTCAGGAGGGTTGGTGCTTCTGAGGCCTCTCTCCGTGGTTTGTTGACGGCGGTGTTCTCCCTGTGTCCTCAGCTGGTCTTCCTTCTATCTGTGCACTAATCCCTCCTTACGAGAACACCAGACATACTGGATTAAGATCCATCCATATGACTTCATTTTACCTTAATAGCTCTGTAAAGTCCGTGTCTCCAAATCCAGTCACACTCTGACGGACTGGGGGTTAGGACTTCAACATATGGATTTTAGGGGCACACAGTTTACCTCATAACTACAACTATATAGACAGATAGATAGGCATTTTTCTTTTTAAGTAACTCACAGACTGGTTAAACATGGTGGATTACACACGAGTTCGTCCCCATCCCTTCCAAAACTCCATTGAAAAACAGTAAAGGAATAAAAAGGTATAAATGCACACGGGAAAGAGGATGGGAGAGGGGACAACAGTGGACAAGACACATGACACGTTTTATAAGATGGGGGGAAGGACCAGCGGTAAATAACTGAGCCGAGCAGAGTTCCTGGGGGGGCAGGGGTGATCGATGGGGATCAAGAGACTTAATCCACTGAACCCTGAGAAGGCTCTGGGCCGGAAGGCAGCAGGCGCACGGGAGACACGGACGAGGCTGGGGGCATCTGAGGAACATCTCCACCCCTCCACCACTGCCGGGACCAAAGGCTCGACTCTGTGGAAATGAACTCAGGTGAGGGCAATGGCCAGAACGAAAACAGGAGGGGAGAGTCAAAGTCCCCAGGCTAATGGTCACTCTCAGCCTGCTGACCCCACTTGGCACCCTGCACACATCCAGCCAGGCTCTACTCACAGGCAAAAGCTCAAAGGTCTCTTCTTTGAACAAACTGTGTAGCTCTGAAGAAAAGACCTATAAATAATATCAATATTTAGGATCATTCAAACGAACAGACAAAAAACCAGGCTACGACCTGATCAACTTACATTGCAGACCACAACCGACAAGGCCCCAAACCTCCCACAAAGCTTTCAATCGGGCGTTTGAGGAATGCCTCCAACATGAAAGACCAAAACCACAAACAGAAATAAGGAGCAGACAGAACTTTCCAAAAAGAAATGCTATATTTACAGGCTTCTATTTTTATTTATTTTTATTTATTTTTATTTTTTCCCTCCCCAAAGCTGCAGTACATGGTTGTATATCCTAGTTGTAAGTCATTCAGGATGGTATTTTTAAACAGGAAAGAGCCTTTTGATGTTTTTTTAAACTCATAATTGAAATTTCAACTTACAAATTCAATAAAAGTTTTGGAAAATAAGGTCAAGAATATCTCTCAAATTACTAAAATCAGAAATGAAAGTAGGACATTGATATCGAGTCTGCAGAAATAAAAAGTATTATAGGAGAATTCTATGAACAATTGTACACCAACAAATTGGATGACCTAGATGAAATGGGCAAAATCTAGAAACACAACACCTACCAAGACTAAGTCACAACGACACAGAAAATCTGAACTGACCTGCAACGAGCAAGGAGACTGAGTCAGGGATCAAAAACCTCCCAACAAAGAAAAGCCCAGGACCAGACGGCTTCACTGCTGACTTCCACCAGTCCTTCTCAGGAGGGAACACTTCCTAACTCATTCTACGAGGTCAGCTGAAAAGCTATTTGAAATTCTTCGTCTTTAAAGGTTGTGCTGCCACTATTTTTCCGAAATTTGGTATTTGTCTTCTGAGTTTTTATGCTGATTTTTTTTTTATCACGGAGAAACATTTGATAATCATGTAGTCAAATTCATCAATCTTTCCTTGTATGACATTTAGGTATTGTGTTACACTTCCCCAGTATGAAATTATTCAGCAGATAAACAAACAAAATCCTCATATTGTCATCTGGTACATTTAATTATTTCATTCATCTGGAATTTATTATATTATAAAAAGTGAGGTAGGGCACCAACATTATTCTTTTTTCCCCACAAGGCTAGCTATATGTCCCAACAGCATTTCTTGGCTAACACATCTTTTTCCTAGATGTGAAGTGACAGCTTTATCATACATAAAATTCCCATAGATATTTGCATCTATTTCTGATGTTCCTATTCTGTTCCATTGATTTATTTGTCTATTCATTTGTTAATACCACAGTTTTAATTATTTTAGATTTTTAATATGTTTTAATATCTAACAGGACATCTGGGCATCTAATAGGCCAACATTACTCTTATTTTCATAATATTTCTGGCTATTCTTGCTTTTTTATTTTTCCATATTAATGTTGGAATCAATTTGTCTTTTCTTGTTAAGTTTCAATATTAATTTACATCTTTATAATATTGATTCTTCCTATCTATTTATTTCAGGTTTCTTTTATATCCTTCGGTATCATTTAAAAATTTTCAATACTCTTTGTGTTTTTTATTAAGTTCATTCCTAGAAATTTAACCTTTTTTGTTACTGTTAATGGGATTTTTAAAAATTATATTTTCTAATTCTTTTGTGTATAGGAAGCCTATTGATTTTGTATATTAATTCCATATTCTGTCACTTACTAAATTTTCTTATTGTTTCCAATGATCTATTCCTATTAATTCTCTTGGATTTGACAGGTGTACAATCCTATCATTTGCAAATAGTGATATTTTTCACTTTACCTTCCAAAACCTTTTATCATCGCTTTTTCATGCTTGCCTAATTACATTGGCTGGTATTTCTAGAAAAATGTACAATAATAGTAATAGAAGACGTCCTTTTCTTGATCCTGAATTTGATGGGAATGTTTTTTATTCTTCACCCTTAAGTATGTTGGTGTATGTGTGTGTGTATATATATATATATATATATATATATATGTATATGTTGGTATACTTAATATATAATAATATATATATGTTAAGCATATGTTAAGTATGTTGATATATATATATAATTATGTTAGGTATGTTGGTATATATATAATTATGTTAGGTATGTTGGTGTGTATATATATATATAATTATGTTAAGAAGGTGTTTATAATTTCCTATGTTATCAAAAGGTTTATTTTTTAATTAGAAGAGGATATTGAATTTTCTTGAATGTTCTTTCAGGATCTTTAGCAATGATTACATGAGGAGGTTTTTTTCTCCTTTGAGGGATTAATATGGTATCTTATATTAATGGATTTCTTCAAATTTCTTTTCTAACTCATGTTTTATTTTTATTTGTTTCTTCCTTTTCCTTTCCATGAGTTTAGTTAGTTCTTTTCTTAGTTTCTTGAGTTAACACATAATTCATTTATTTTCATCTTTTTAAGTAAAAAAGAAGTAATTCGTACTTCTTGAGATATGGCTCATTGATTCTGATATATAGTGTTTTCATTATTATTTTTAGGAATTCTGCAATTCATTTTTCTTCCTCTTTGACCCAAGAATTATTAAAAGAGGTATTTTGGTTATTTTTATTGCCAAGTGGTATGATTTTTTGTAATTTCTAGTTTTATTATTAATGTCTTTTTCAACAATCAAGTTAATGAAAGATATAAGAATCACATGTTGTGATTAAAAGCTGAACATCAGGATTTAGCATCAGAAGATATTACTTTTCAAACTCTTTTCAGGACCACCCTGCCATTCCTGCAAACAGACCCTGGGCATGTTCTTAGTCACAAAGAGCTAAGTTTCCATCTCAGAAACATGGAAACTAAGGCATGCAGTCAATTCTAGGGCAATCCATGAGACAGAATTCCTTGTGCATCCCTCTTTATATTCTGAAATTTGTTTTCAATAAATGAACCAAAGGAAAGACACTTCCCCGATGCAAAAAGAAAGGAAGGAAGGGAGGGAGGGAGGGAGGAAGGACACACAGGAAGGAGCATCCTGTGGAAGGCAGAGTCCCCGCCCCACTGCAGATGTCCTGCCTGGGAGGGCTCTGGGCCTGGGCCTGGCAAGGGGTCCTCTGGGGCTGGGTGGCACATGCCTACCCGCATCTAGCCCCACCTTTTGCTGCTGTCCCCTCCAATCTCCCCAGTTCCTGTCTGATTCCATTCCCTCCCATCTCAGAAACCTTGCGCTATTGATTACTCCTCTTTTATCTAATTAAAATAAAACAAATCACACCCTCTCTTGACCCAGGCTCTCCCCAGCCCCGCCAGCTGTTGCCTTCTTTCTCCTTCCCCTCACAGCCAAATGTCTCGGAAGTGTTGACCACGCTTTCAGCTCGGTTGCCTCCCTCTCTGGTCTTCTCCACACCTTCAGTGTTGCTTCTGCACCCACCCCCCACTGAGACAGCTCGGGCTAAGGTCCCTGGATGCATTCAGTCCTGTGGTTTCAGTGGTCAGCTTACTGGGCCTCTGAGCACTCAGTGCCGGCTGAGCCTCCTCCTCAGAACCTCCTTTTCAGGCTCCTGTGACACCTGATCTCCTACCACCTGGGCAGGCTAGTCCCTGCTCCCGTCCGAATCTCTCTGCTCTGACTTCCACCTCCACGCAGAGGATGCAGAATTTCCCATCTGCAGCCAGGGCTCTCCATGAGCCCTGCTCACTCAACATCTCCACTCACACGTCCCACAAACACTCACATGCCTCTCCTCAGGGCCTCCCCCTCCCGTGTCCCCCTCTCCCTGAGGGCCACCACCATCCCCAAGGTTGTGCAAGTCAGAAACCTGGAATTCACTCCTGCTACCCGTCTCCATCATGCCCACGTTCCACCTATCCCCACACCCTGCTGCTTGTATCTCCTCGATATTTCTGTTAGCTTCTACTTTTCTCCATCTTCCCTGCCCCCATTTTGTCCCAGCCACATTCATCTTTCACCCGGACAACGGCAATTGTCTCCTCCCCAGGTCGTCCTGCACCCAGACCTGTCTCCTCTCACTCACTCACCACACAACTGCCAGAGTGAGCTTTCAAAAATGCTATTTGTCTTGTGACTTTAAGAGTTTTTAAAATTATTTATATATATATAATACTTTTTTTTTTTTTTGAGGAAGATTAGCCTTGAGCTAACTGCTGTCAATCCTCCTCTTTTTGCTGAGGAAAATTAGCCCTGAGCTAACATCCGTGCCCATCTTCCTCTACTTTATACGTAGGACACCTGCCACAGCATGGCATGCCAAGCGGTGCCATGTCCGCACCCGGATCTGAACCAGCAAACCCCGGGCCACCGAAGTGTAATGTGCGAACTTAATTGCTGCACCACCAGGCTGGCCCCCCCCAATTTTTATATTTTAATAGACAAATTATCCACAAGGTATGAAATTTTGAAAGCACCAAAGGTACACTGTTTTCCTCTCTCCTGTTGCCCCAGCAAGGCAGTTCCTCTCCTCAGAGGCAACCACTGTTACAAGTTTCTTGTTTTTCCTTCTGGAAATATTCCATGCATTTATGAACAGATATGGTACCCATGATTCATAATGAGCATCTGACATGTGGTTAGTGTGATTGAGGGACTGGAGATTTAAAACAAGAGACTAATGTTTCCTGTGTTGCTTCATCCCACTGTCTGATGCACACTGAAAATATCTGTGCTCACTTTTCTGAACAGACTCTATGCAAGTGTCATGCACACAGTTGTTAAAATTGTTCAGTGTTTAAGTGCAAGTGCTATGAAACATTACCAGGTTATGGGACTGTTGAAAGTAGCAGAAGACAATGAATTTAATAATCTTTTCTTTGCCAGTGCACGTTGGTCGAGTCATGGAAGGGTTTTACCAAGATTTACCGTACTGTTAACGCCATGATTTTCTTGAAACAGAAAAATGCTAACCAAATATTCAATAATGAAAGATTTAAAAAAGTCAGTGTTAAGTTTTCTCACCAATATCACATTTATCAAGGTAAATTTGAAGCTCTAAGGAAAGGAAAAGTTCATCTGTGACCCAGCCAGACAAATATAAGAATCTCAAATTAAATCTTTTAATAATAATGAGCAATAGTTAGAATTTTACACACTTTTCTCATACAAATCAATATGTAAAGGATTTTCATTGTAATAGCCTTATGTAAATTGGCTATAAAAATTACAAGAAAAATTTGAAGACTACTTTGTTGATATTGATAAATTTGGTTTTGAATTTGTGTTAATTATACTGAGTTAACACAAGAGCTAGTGAATTGACTTAACTTGAACAGGCGTGGTTTGAAACTGATATGCTTTTTCTTCAAGGTCACATCAGTTCTTCTAAAAACCATAAACGAGTTTTTGTCCCTGTGGTTGTGAATATTAAAGGAAAACATCTTGGTACTCGGCTCAGTTACTGGAACTTTGAAATCAGTTTGGAACCCCTCAGATATGTGAATCTCCACCTCCCAATGGAGGTGATGCCCAGGAGGATCACTGACCATCATCAAATGGCTCAGCCCTGGTGCTGCTCCCCTGGGCTGGAACATGTCCCCTGGAGCTAAGCTCGCAATTGTGCACTAAGTGGCCGGGACATACCCCCACCTGTGACTGCCTGCCAGAGGGCCACCCACCTCTCTAAGTGCCCACCTCACCTTTCCTTCCCCCAAAGGGGATTCTGTCTGGCATGTGACCTATGACGTATTTGCATATAGCCCCAGGGTCTCCTTCCTTGCCAACTGCCAGCATCCTGCTCCAGCCCCCCTCCCTCAGGCAGGCCTGATGCAGCCCCGGCCCGCCACCACAGAAGGCAGGAGGACCTGCCTGCTTTCCTCGGCTCAAGTCCTACCTTGTCCCGGGAGTTTTCTCTGGTCACCCATGCCCAGGACATTCCCCCAGGATGGGGCCCTGGGCTGGGAACTGTCTTCTGTGTCTGCATGTAACCCCACCTAGAGCTCCTAGAGAACCACGATCCTGTCTCTCCTCTCTGCTTAACGGTAGTCGACAGCTCACAGGTGGGAATGAAATGCTGACGATGGGATTCCAGGCACCAGAACTAGCTAACTGAAGCCACGGATCTCTCCCGTGCCCCTAAAGCACATTGCAAAGTTCTCAGCTCCAGTGGAGAATGCTGGCAGAGGTGAGCAGGGAAGGGAAGAAAACCTTGGGCCATCAGTCACTTTCCATCAATCTCCTCCTTCAATCCTCACAACAACCCCTTATGGCAGGGTTTCTGGTCCCCACCTTGCAGAGAGGAAGCAGAAGTGCCAGGGCTTTGGGAAGTTAAATGAGATCCTCTACTTTGGGTCATTAGCATAGGGCCTGGAACCAGAGAAATGGCCATGTTTGCTGGTGACAGAAGGTGTCGGACAAGACATCCTCTCTAAAGGAGACGCCTTCCTTCTCAGTGCAGCTTTGGGGTTTGGGAGGCGGACTCCTCAAGATCTCATCTGATTTGAGGATATCTGTATTTCTGGGAAGAATTTCCTGAAACGACTGTCCTGGGGACGCCGGGGACTGGTGACCGTGGAAGGGCCTAAGAATAAGGCAGCCCTACCTGGAGACAGAGTGGTGGAGAGGGCAATCCCATGTCCCGAGGAGATGAGGCCCGCGGTCGCCGTTCGCCGAAAGCTTGGGCTCCTCGGCCAGCGGGAGGAGGGAAGGGCGGCCCCGCCAGGGTCAGGGTCAGGGTCAGGCGGCTGGACCGAGGGGGGCAGGCAGGCGGGTGGGATGGGGAGGGAAGGCGCTGGAGGGCAGCCGCCCGGAGGCCGGTCCTGACCGGGTGGGGAGGAGCCTTAGCCGTGCCGGGAGCTGGAGGGGCCCAGGAGGTGGGAGTGGGAGGAGATGGAGGCCGACCGCGCGAGGGAGGGGCGGTGCGCGGGCGGGGGACCGGGAAGAGGCTGAGCGCCTGGCCCAGAGTCAGCCGCGGGGAGTGTCGGAGAGACCCCAAGGCTCCGGAAAGGAGGTGAGGACAGGAGGGGGGGCGTCGGGCAAAGGGCGAAATTGGTCACCTTGTCCGGGAGACCTTGCTAAGGCAACACCCTGGTGTCTTCACTGAGGGGGCCTCAGTTTCCACATCTGTGGCTTTCTGGTCCTAAGACTACCGGTAAAGACAGAGTCCTGGGGAGGGTCCACCCCTCAGGCAACCCAATTATGGATTAGGGGATCCGATCAGAAGGGCTGGGAGGGGTGGTAGGGAAGGCCCCAGAAAAAAAGTCAAGGGAGGGAGAGTCTGCCTGAAAAAGAAAGCAAGGTATGGGGTCTAGGGGAGACCCCGATTTGGACGGGCAGCCCTAGGCAGGGAGGGTTAAGCAACCCCCACCCGCCTTGTTCCCCAGCGGTTCATTCTGACCCGTCTGTGGGCCCCTCCCACGTGTTTACGTCCTCCCCAAAAAATTCAGCCTCCTGTCCCTCCTCTGCCCCACTCCTCCCTCTCCCCAAGTTAGCCTGGGGGGCAGGGGGGTGAGGGCCAGGGGCTGGGACCCCAGGAACCACTGACAGAGTGGGGAGGGGGAAGCCACCGGGAGAGGCGTAGGTGGGGGGAAGCAGAGGCTCTGGGGGCAGCGGGCAGGAGAGGGGGTCAGAGTCACAAGGGGAGAGAGAGTGGGCCAGAAAAGGGGGGAAAGGCTGCAGTGGCCACAGGACCGCTTCCCAGGCTGTTGAGGACGGAAGGACTCAGCACCTCCCCAGAGAGCGGTGGGGGGCAGGGTGGGGCAGAGCGGAAGGACCAGGGAGATTCCAGGGAATCTCAGCAAAGGGCCAAAGCCCGCCCCTCCGCCTCCCCCCAGGGCTCAGCCCAGTGTGCACCCCCCTCAGCCTCAGGGCCAGGGAGTGGGGGCCTCCGCTGGCAGGCACAAAGACCTGAGGATCGCACACACCCTTTGCAGGGTGACTGAGGTGAAGCCATGTGGCGGCTGCTGATCCCACTGGCCCTGTGGCTGGGCACGGCACGCCTGGGCAGGGCGGAGCTCACGGCGGCCCAGCACCGGAGCCTGCAGGTGGCCCTGGAGGAGTTCCACAAGCACCCGCGTGTGCAGTGGGCCTTCCGGGAGACCAGTGTGGACAGTGCCACGGACACGGTTAGCAGCACGGCCCAGGGAGGGGAGGGGGTAGGGCCACACCCCAGGACACCAGCACAGTCCCAGGAAGCCAGTGCAACAGTGCTTGGACTCTGGGAGCACCAAGCTCTCCGGAGAAAGACCACCACCCCAGCCACCTCCTCAGATGTGCTGTTTCACTGTGGGGACGAGGGGCAGATCACATCCAGGAACTGCCCTGTCCGCTCAGCTGGCTGCTGGCCTTCCTCTGTCTGTCTGTCTGTCGGCAGCCCTTCCTGGCGGGGACCTTTGTGAGGCTGGAATTTAAACTCCAGCAGACGAGCTGCCAGAAGAAGGACTGGAAGAAAGCTGAGTGCCGAGTCAAGCCCCATGGGGTGAGTGAAGGCCCCTGTGTGTGATGGGCACGTGCCCATGTGAGTGTATACAACTGGGGTTTAGTAGGAGACCCAGTGAGAAGCCCTGAGGTCAGAGACCCCACTGTGGAGCAGCCACCCCAGAAGTTGAGCTGGCTCAGTCAGAGCCTGTGGTTGTGAGGGCTGTGATGGTTGGTGGTGGGCTGGGGGCCTGGACAGGCCGGAGGGGGCAGGGTTGGGCTAGCCCTCCGAGGACGTTTGTTCTTCAGAGTGGGTCCACCTTCCATCTGAGTTCCTCTCTCAGGCTTCAGGTCACTGGTGGGAGAAGCCCATGGTGTGAGGTTAGTTTGGCCCTCACCCCAAGCCTGGTGAATTCCCCATTTTCTGAGAGTCTTCAAGTGGAGACGGCCCAGCCTGGGCTGACTGATAACAGAGGTGGACTATAATGAGCCACCTTGGGGACAAAATCGCTGCCATGAGGGAGACCCCGAGGCTGGGAGTGCAACCATCGGATCTGGACTCCAGTCCCGGCTCTGCCCAGCACCAGCCCTGTGGCTATGTAGGTTCTTTGGAGGCCCCAGTTCCCTCCATCTGGTAAAGGAGGGCCTGGATTACACTGTGGTTTTCCAGACTTTATGACAGGACCCTTGGGGTCAAATCAAATCTTACAAGAAAATGCAAATCAATATAATAGGTGATTTAGCATCTAGCAGAGTGGCTCTGGTGGAAGTAAGGCAGGGTGGACCCATCTGGGGGAGGAGTCCTGCCTACACAGACACACACTCACACACGCACAAAGTTGCACAGTTTGGAAATTGCAGGATGGTTCACTTCTAAAATTTCCCAGTCCGAGGGTGGGCTGAACCTGACACCAGCTTGCCTGCATCTGCCTGCCCCTCCGCTCTAGAGCCTGCCAGGGGCCACGATCCCCACCGCAGGCGGCCTCCAGCTTCCACCCTCCCCTCTCCTGACCCTATGCCTCCCTCCCCAGAGGAAGCGGAAATGCCTGGCCTGCATCAAGCTGGACTCTGAGAATAAAGTCCTGGGCCGGATGGTCCACTGCCCCATAGAGACACAGGCTCAGCTGGTAAGAGTGGGCAGAGGAGGAAGAGGAGAGGTTAGGGAGGGGGCTGGTAAGATGGATAGAAGCTGGGCCTGTGGGAGAGGTCAGAGGCAGAAGCCTGGATGGAGGAGTGAGGAGGGGAGGAGGGGAGAGGAGGGGGAAGAAGGTGAAGAGAGGGTGAGGAGGGGAGAGGAGGGTGAGGAGTGGAGGGGGTGAGGAGTGGAGGAGGGGGATGAGGAGGGGAGAGGGGTGAGGAGGGGAGAGGGGGGTGAGGAGGGGAGGGGGTGAGGAGGGGGATGAGGAGGGGAGAGGGGTGAGGAGTGGAGGGGGTGAGGAGTGGAGGAGGGGGGTGAGGAGGGGAGGAGGAGGATGAGGAGGGAAGAGGGGTGAGGAGGGGAGAGGGGGGTGAGGAGGGGAGGGGGTGAGGAGGGGAGAGGAGGGTGAGGAGGGGAGAGGGGGGTGAGGAGGGGAGGGGGATAAGGAGGGGAGAGGGGTGAGGAGGGGAGAGGGGTGAGGAGGGGAGAGGGGGGTGAGGAGGGGAGGGGGGTGAGGAGGGGAGAGGAGGGTGAAGAGGAGGTGAGGAGGGGCTCTGGGCCTGGTCCAGCTATTCCCTAAGTGATGTGGAGGTGGGCGGGCACGGGCGGAGGACCCCAGCACTCCCCCCAGGGCACCCTCCTGGGGGCCCCCCCCCAAGTGCTGCTTGCCTCAGGCCTGAGCAGCTGCTGGTGCTGGCAGGAGCTTGAGCAGCGCCAGGAGGCCCAGTGCAGCAAGGTGGAGCAGGCTGGCGAGGACCCCCACAGCTACTACTTCCCGGGACAATTTGCCTTCTCCAAGGCCCTGCCCCCCAGCTGAGGCCTGACTGGTAGGAGGCCACGAGGGAGGGAGGACAGAGGGGAGCAGGACAGCCCTGGGGTGGGGTATGGGATGGAAGGGTGGGCTGATGCCAGGCTGCGGGAGGCAGGGAGGGGAGGGATTCGGAGCCTGGGAAGAGAGCCCAGCTGGGACCAAAACAGCCTCCCTCACATCCAGATTTTGTTTTTTTTTCCTTTCCCCTAGAATTTCATCCGGCTTCCCAGACAGCTGTGGGAGGTAACCAGTGAAAGACTGCCCTCCTTTCCCTGTGCCCAAGGAGGACAATCCCATTATCCAGAGCTAATAAAACTGCTCCCCCAGCTGTGTTCTCTCCTCCCCTTGCATCCCCTCCCGTCAGCTTCTCCCGTCCTGGAAGAAAGGCTGGGATGCCCCAGTCTTACAGTGAGGAAGTAACGCCCAAGGGGGTGCAGGATGCTACCTGTCTGCGCCCAGAAAGCAGTGGGCAGGGGACCTCTTGTGTGCACCTCCTCCTTCCTGCAGGAGAGACCAGAGGTGACAGGGACCCCATCTTGCTTTCGGAGCTCATGCCTGGCAAAGCCAAGCACACCCATGTGAAATGACAGGCAGTGAGGCGAAGTGAAACAGAAGTATTTAATAGGAATTAGCTTAGCGTGCTGAGAATGGGCTGCGAAGGCTCCAGGGAGGCACAGGAGTAGGGGACCACAGCAGAGGGTCATTTGGACAGGCAAAGTTTGAAGATGGGTAAAAGCCGGCTTCCAGGCTCTGCCCATGTCCTCTCCCAGGACCAGCTGGGACAGGAGGCACGCCATCCCTGCCTTTCTCACCTTTAGCCTTAGGCAGAAGCAACATTCTTCCACTAAATCTCAGGGGCAAGCAGCCAGCACACGGGCTCAGCACCGGGCCTCCTCCCAGGTGCCCAGTGTAGGTGACAGGACAGCCTCACACTACGCCAGCTGCTCATGGAGGAGCCTTATACCCGCTACAGGCCACTCAGGAGGTGCGTCCCTGAAGTACGTAGGGGGTGGGTGTGGATGTTCCTTGAGGTAGGAGTGGAAGGAAGGGGGTTGCTCTTAAGAACAAGGATTCAGGAAAAGCCCAGTTTGCAGGGCCAGTGACCAGCATGATGAAACTGTGAAGACTAGTGCACAGGTAGGAGGGGACATGTGGGCAGCTAGGCCACAATATGCTGACCCCACAGCCACATGCCAGGCTGCCCCTGGCCATGGCCATAGGGCACATTCAAAAGACGAAGGATGAGGTGGTGACTGCAGGGCTGAGCGCCTGCTGGGCCTGAGCCAGGCTGTCGTTGGCCTGGCGGTCCAGGTCGTGGCACTCCTGCAGTGTGTCCTGGAACTGCCGGCAGGCTTCCTCCAGGATGGAGCTGCTCCGGGTAGGCCAGGACTCCCAGTACCCTGGCTCGACCCAGGGCTGGGCCTCCGTGGCTCTGGGGCCTGGACTGGAGCTGGGGTGCAAGGAGCTATCCAGGTCCCGGCACAGCTGGTAGAACTCACTGCCACGCCCAGTCACACGCTCCCCGTCGATGACCTTCAGGCCCGGCAGCAGCTCTCGGACCACAGCCCAGTAGGAGGGGCTGGCGCAGAGCGGGTTGCTGAGCCGGGCCAAAGGGTCGCGGAGCCGCAGGTACTCGAGGCCCCGCAGTCCGGCCAGACACTGCAGCTGGCCAGGGCTGGCCAGGAGGTTGCCTGCGGCATTGAGACTCTGCAGGTTCTCACAGGCGGCCAGCGGCTCCAGCCCTGTCAGCCGATTGTTGGCGACATTGAGCACGGTGAGCTGGCGCAAGGAGGCCAGTGGGCCCAGCTGGGTGAGCTCATTGCCTGACAGGTCCAGCCACTCGAGGCCCAGGCACTCTCCCAGGCAGCCCAGATCCGCCAGCCCCAGGCCTCGCAGCTTCAGCAGCAGGATGGACTCCAGCGCAAACTCACCTGAGCGGGCCTTGAGCAGCTGGGGCGTGACACGCACCCTGTCAGCCTCTCCTGGCTTCTCTCCCTGAGACTCCATGAGATGAAGTCGGTCGAGGCGGCCTGGGCCCTGGCACTTGCGTCACAGGGATGCGGGTACCACTGCTCACCCCAAAGAAGGCACCATCGACTCTGCTTGGGCCAGTGCCTGAGGCCTGTTTCCGACACCCCCACTCAAGGGCCAGTAGGTCCCTAAAGAGAGACAATTAAACAGTAAGCAGGCCTCTCTCTCCTGAGCCCCTGTAGCAGGTGACAGCACCGAGTACCACCCAGCCTCTACTTTCAGGGCCAGAAACCCAGACGGTGTGGCAAGACCTGAGGACCCAGGTCCAAGGCGCCAGAGGGCAAAGAGCCTGTCTGAGTGAGGTCGCCAGGCACAGGCCCTCACCCACAGGGAGTCCCCGACTTGGCTCTGGCGGTTAGGCCCGTGCTGGATGGAATTCAGGCCCAGTGTCACCAATTCTTCCCATTTTCCAAATCTGCACTGGGGGACAAAATCTCATTATTTTCCTTTCTGGGTAACCGCTCAGGATCTATCCTTACTAATTTTGAGGTATTTCTTTTTAAATACTTCAGTTTATTTTTGAATGGATAATAGGTCACCCCCATCACCACTCTCTTTTGTTTCCTTCCTTGGAGAGCCATGCACATGCAAACATAAAGGAGAGCCTGGCCCCTTGCTTCAGTCACTCCAAGTGTCCTTGACTCAATCTGTAATGGCAGCAATTAATTCAAAATGGTTTCCAAATTCCAAGGGCCAACTTGTGACCTCTGCTTGCCGCTGTAGGCCTGAAGGCTCAGCCTTCAGTCTTAGACAAGGAAACTGAGGTTGAGGGAGAGAGGGGACAGTGAAGGCCAAGGGGAAGTGGCCACACTGCCAGTCCCCAGACCACTGCTCCTGCCCCCCGCCCCCACCCACCAAAACTAGCTCTTCACTCTAGTACCAGCAGAACAGCATCAGTCACTGCCAGGCAGCACAGTCCTCCTTGCAAACAGGACATTTCCAAAGAGGGCCAGCGGGATGCCAGGCAGTCAAGGCAGCTGTCCTGGAGGGAGGGGCAGGGTGGCACCTATGTTGGCTCCAGAATGGCAGGGGAGGGAGGGGCCTTTCCAGTCACCAGTGGCTGTGGGACAGCACAGACCCAGGCGCTAGGGCAGGACTGTGGAGCACGAGGGAGGAGGCCTGGAGGAGGGGACGCAGGCGCAGCTGCCCACAGAGGGTTCAAGGTTTCGGCAGAGAGGAAAACAAGAAGGGACCTTTGCTCCAAGTGGCAGCTTCCCAAGCCTGTAGACACTGGCCAGGCCCAGGCCAGGCGGGGTGACGCCTGCAAGGAACCAAGAGCCCATTCACTCCTGCTGTTTACAGCCCTGGGCCTCCAGAGTCCCAAGTGTGTGTTTACATAATCAACACCACTTTTGATTTCCCGCTCTCCAGGGAAACCAAGCCAGGATCCTCCCACACCCCCCACCAGACTCAGGGAAGCTGCTAACAGATCTGACCCCCTCTCCATCCTCCTCCACACCACCTCTGAACAGGGGGACCCCATATCTTTACTTAGCTCTCCTCTAGCTGCAGCCCTCCAGCTCGTTCCTCATTTCTACCTCATTTCTTTCCAAAAGTGCAGAGGCATCTACTAAGAAGTCTGATTTACTCTATTCAAATGGGATCTGCTGGAGTTTGTGAGCAGCAAGTGACGCAATCACCTCTGCATCTGGTTAAGCTCTCAGGCCCACAGAGTGGGGGTGCACGAGGGGCACTGGGCACTGGAAACCTGCCATAAAAGCCTTCGAGAGACAAGGATCACACTGAGGGCACTGAGTCACAGAAAGTAGGGAGGAGAGTCTGGACCAACTTCAAGGATCTGGCCATGTGACTGGATGCAGGGGCTCCCTTCTCAAACATGTGGGACGTAGACAGGACAGGCTTAGGGGCAAGAATCTGTCCAGTGTGAGGTGACTGTGTGGCATTGGACTTAGGGGGCGGTGAAGCTCTAGGCTGAAGGGATCTGGGCATTAGCTGCAGGGAGGTGCCCAGCGAGAGCGTGCAGCACCCCGGGCCAGCATTTTTGGGGACACAAACCTCTATAAGCATCTGTAGGCCTCTCTTCAGGAATATGCACATCCTCCCCAGTCACACACTATTTTGGGGGTGAAAGTGGTCAGGAACCTCTGGTGTACAGTGGCAAGGAGAAGTCAAGGGCTGAAATAGGGACACCACCACCATTTATGAGGCTGAATGAAGAGCACTGATGAGCAGTCAGAGGGAGGAAGAAAATGTGGGGCTTTCAAGGAGTCTCTCCTTGAACAACATGGTTAAATACCCCCCCTGCATTCAGACGAGACACAGCCACCGGGTAGGGTAGTCTCAGGCCACCGTGAGGCCAGAGCCGGACCAGGAGGGTTCAGGAGTGACACCGTGAGGAAGTAGGTCAGTGACCGTTTAGATGGAGATGGTGGCTGCGAAGGGAGGGAAAGAAGGAGGGGAGCGGGCAGACAGGGAGATGGGACAACTGTGTGCTTTCCCCACGTCAGAGATGGGAGGAACGCTTTTTGCACAAGAGGAAAGTGGAGCAGAAAGATCACATTAACCTGAAGTCAGGCCTTCCATGCCTGCAGCACTTGGGCTCCAGCCTCCAGCTGGGAGATGCAGGACTGCAGGAAACACTGATTCTCCTGTGCGTCAGGGACCTCTGCTCTGCTCCCTCCCGTCTTACCTCAAATCTACAAACCTCAACAGGCAGGTCTGGGCAAAACCAAGGACCAAGTGGTGCCCACCCACCTCTGCAAACCCAACTAATGCACAGGCAGGCAGCAGACAGCAGGCCCTGCACAATGGGAGGATGGCTCATCTACATCCAACCACTTTAACACTCCTCTCTGAAAAACAGGAGTCAGCCTGGTCCTGCTACGGAAATGGGCGAACAGAGGCCTTGGCCCAACACGTGAGTCTGTGAAAAGGACTTGGTTATGTGGATGAGACCATGACTAAGACGTAGCTGACACTCAGATCTCCTAAGGAGGCCCATCTTTCCTTGTTCAGCTAGGCTTTCCGAGTCTCAGTGTACCTATGCAGGAAATGAGCCAGAAAATGAAGTCCATGAGTCAGCCAGGGCAGGCAGGGCTAAGTCTAGAAATAAATGGTTCAACCCAGAGCAGCCTATGGTGGACTGTCACCTGGCTGCTTTAGAGAACTAGGGACCCTTCCTCTGCCCCATTCTCTCCCATCCCCAATCTAGAACAGGCTTCTTCAACACAGCCACCACTGCCAGTGGAGATCGGACAGTCTTTGTCATGGGGACTGTCCTGCACATTGTAGGATTTTTAGCAACATCCCTGTTTTCTACCCACAAGAGGATAGTAGCGATCCCCTACAAGCTGTGACAACCAAAAGTGCCTCCAGACATTGCCAAATGTCCCCTGGGGGACAAAAGTGCCCCTGGTTGGAAACCACTGCTTGTGACCATCAAGCGTCTAGCTCAACCTCTTCCTTTCACTCCTCTCCATCTTCCTCACATGCTCCCCACCCTGCTGCCTCTCCATTCCAGGGCTTCCCGTCTCCATGACCACTGGAGAGCCAGTTCAGTGACCCTGACAGCAAGGGGACAGTGCCTCTTCTAACAGCTCAAGGGATGGCAGCATAGACCAGCAGGCCGCCCCTAGGGTGCCCCCCACCCAACCTGGTGAATCAGAACTTAGGAGGGAGGTACAGGACACCGTGTTTCTTAAGATGCTCTCAGGTGATCCTCATTACAGTTTGAGCCCCATGTACCATTTAAGGACAGGAGGCAGGAAGAGGTCCAGGGCTGTCCTGACCTTACCACCCAAATGCACTTGCTGAGAGTTTGGACGTAGAGAGCTCGCAGTACCGCCGCTCCCCCAGACAAGCCTCACCTCCCATGAACACATCCCTTCCCCACAGCGGCGGAAAGACAGCATCCGAGCAATTCGGGGGCCAGACTCTCACTCAAATCATGCTACTGCAACCATTACAAAGGATCTCTACAAAGCTTTATTTAAGAACATGCAGTTATTATTACACTGTTAAAATGAAAACACAGCACACTGAACAGCAGAGAGAGAGTGATCTCGAGGTAGAAAAAATACGTCAAACTATTAACAGAGGCTAAGTGGAAGGATTATGGCTAATTTTTCCTGTGTCCTTACATTCTCAGTAACTTCCAAATGTCCCGTAGTGAACTGGTCATAGTGCCACAGGACTGACAACCCCTCAAGGGGAGGCAAGGGGACAGGCCTCTAGGCTCACACCTATGGCCAAGGCCCAAGTCCAAGTTAGGCTTGCGTGCCTTGCCCTGCCTCTACCTGCCTGCCTGTCAGTCACCTCCCCTAGTGTCCTGGCACCTCGGGAGAGACTCATGTCTGAGGAGTGTGGCGGGCCCGCCCCAAACACTCCCCTTCTCCTTCCCCTTCTCCCACCCGACCCATAGTCCCTGATCCCGCGCCCTCAGGTCCTGCACTCTGCCCTGAAGGACCTCTGGATTACTAGTGGGTCTGATACACATCCTGTCTCCCTTCCAGGTAGGCGACTTGCCCTTTAAAAGTGGCCATGGACAGGGGAGGTGTGGGCACTGTAGGTGGGATAAATACTTGGCCCCCTGGAGCCGGGGGAAGCCAGGGACGCTCTGAGCCTGCTTTCACCATAGAAAGGAAGGAACTCCAAGGATTCCAGTAGTCTGGAAACGAACTATTGGTAAGAACGACATCTGAGGACTGTGTCCCAGCTCGCATCGACCCCGTCTCCCTCGCTGGCTGGGCAGTCCATCAGTCAGGGTCCTCCGGCCACTCTGGGATCCACGGGGAAGTCCAGACCCTCAGAAGACTGGTGTGTGCGCATGTGCACGAGTGCACACACACTTCCCTCGCACAGCGGCTACTCTCCCTTAGGGTTTCTTCCTTTCTACAGTGCAAGCAAGTCCTGAAAGAGCTTCCACGGCTCACCCAGGCTCTAGGAGGCCGAGCACAGACCCTGCCTGCCAGCACCCTCACCCTGCCTTGTCCCGGCCACTGTTTGAGAAGCAGACCTCCTCAGGGCAGGGACCCCTTGACACACATGGACAAGTTGCAGGCAGGGCCCTTAATGCCCACCAATATTTCAAAGGAGCATTACCATTTTTTGTGTGTGTGAGAGAGGAAGATTCGCCTTGAGTTAACATCTGTTGCTAATCCTCTTGGGGTTTTTTTGCTTGAGGAAGATCAGCCCCAAGCTAACATCTGTACAAAATCTCTATTTTGTATGTGGGAGGCCTCCACAGCATGGCTGATAAGTGGAGCAGGCCCATACCCAGGATCCGAACCCACGAACGCCGGGCCACAAAGTGGAGTGTGTCGAACTTTAACCACTCAGCCCAGGGGCAGGCCCTGAGAGCATTACCATTTATAGAACTACACAGTACACTCACAGTCACTTAGGAACCGAGTAAACCTTTTCTATGCACATACCACTAGAGATAAATTGAGCAAAAGGTGGATGGAAAATGACATCTCCCTGAAAAAGAAACGGCAACCTGTCAAGAACTGAGAAACTAACCCCATTCTTTCCAAATAGGTTTAAGATTCTGCCCGCCCCCGTCTAATAGCCTAGGATGCAACCCTCTGCTCTCTCCTTTTATCTACTGCCGAGTCCCACAGGCAGACTGAGGGCATTAGACCATGACATCAGACGCACTGGCCTGCTCCTCCTTGGCCAAGTCTCCACTGGGGAAGATAAGGGGTGGGGGAGTGTAGTTGGGGAAATTCTCCAGGTTGCTCTTCAAGAAGAGGAGATGCTCAACCGTCTCTACTGGGAGAGGGGAGCTGTGCTCCAGGATGGCAGGGCTGTTCAGGGAGGCAAAGATACTTCCAGAGAAGGTGCCTGTGGCGGGGCAGGACAGATAGATGGTGGCCAGTCTTGCCAGAGCTGGCCAGACCTCCCGCCTCTTCTCCCAGTAAACCAGGGGGTCCTCCTGGGTGCCAACTGTCTCGTTCTCACGCAGATACTTCTTGACGATGACGCTGGCCAGGTGGTTCTCGGTGACGAGCGAGGCTCCGTTCCTCTTGGACGATAGCAGCCCTACACTTTCCAGCTGCTCCAGCAAGCTCTTGTCCCTTTGGCCCAGCAGCAAAGACCCAGAGCTGCCGCCTCTCTGCACAGGCTCCTTCTGGCCCTTCCCCTCAGCCCCAGGGCTCTGGGCTATTCTGCCAGTCAAGGTGGCGTCCACAGGCATAGCCTTGGGGCTCTGCAGGGATGGGGAGGGAGGCAAGGAGCATTCAGACACCATAATCTCCTTCACTTTGTACACGAGAACTTGCTTCCAGTGGTCAATGTCGGCACCCACGGGCAGGATGGCCTCAATCTTCCCCTTAAAGCGGGGGTCCAGGAGGGTCGCCAGCACGAACTCCTCGCGGTGGAAGAGCTCATTGAGCTGGCAGTCTGTGGAGAGCTGTAGGGCCAAGCCCTCAGCCAGCCGGATGGCTGCACCCATCTCCCTGCCACTCTGCTCCTCAAAGTGCCGGTGCACCTGCTCCAGGAAGATATGCAGGTAGCGCAGTTGGGGCAGCACCTGGCTTAAACACGCCTGTGCCGTGCTCGCTTCCCGGAACACCATCTGGAAGGGCTGCAGGAGCTTAACCAGACTGTCCGTCAGGCCCCAGAACATAGCTGACAGGGCCGTCTCAGCCTTCCCCAGTTGGTGTTTCTCCTCATACTCTTGCAGTGGCTGCTGCTGCTCCACCAGCCACTCCATCAAGCAGTAGGTGGAGACCCAGTGGTCTGAGAGCTCCCCAAAGGGCTGGTGAGCCGGGAGGCCACACTGCCGCTGCAGCTGGGTGAGGAGCTGCCGGGCCTCTGCAGAGCCTTGGAAATGGCTGTAGATGGCCCTGGCTGTGCCCAGGATGATCTGGATGCTATGATGATGAAACAGAAAGTTCCTCACCAGGGAGTCAAGGCAGTGGGCAAAGCAAGGAACGTGGGTGTAGCCCTCCAACCTCACTGCCTGCTCCAGGCTGAGACAGCCACTGGAGACCAGGAAGCCTGGCTGCAGGGAGCCACGGCTGAGCCACAGGCTGACCTGCTCCCGCAGCTCCTGCTGCCTGTCCTCTGGAGCACTCTCCAGGGGCAGGCCTCGGACCCAGAGCAGGGCTCGCTTCCTCAGGCTCCCCGACACTGCGTGCGGCTGTATCACCCCCCAGTGGGCAGTGATGGCCACATAGTCTATGACCGAATCCTGGGCTGCCACAGACACAGTGAGGTGGAGGCGGCTGCCCTGGGCCCACTGCATCTCCTGACACACCTGCTCGCCCATCGCCTCGTGGAGCAGAGGCAAGGCTTTATCAGAGAAGAAGGCTCGAGGTGGCAGATGGTAGCAAGGGTCGACCTGGGCCATAAACCTTCTAAAGGGGAGGGACGAAACAAAGGAGAGTGGCACTGCCAGGCTGCAAAGCAACTCCGTGATGCTGTGGTTCCAGGCCTGTGCTCGGGGCTGGTTGGGGGCATATATGCCACCTCTGTCCTCCCTGACTGCCATGGGGGGAGCAGCAGGTTTGTCTTTGGTGGGAGTAGGCAGGGATGGTGGATCCAGTAACAGCTGCTCAGGCCTGCCCGGGGCCAGCCACCCATCATTGTCACTGTCTCCCAAAGGTGAGGCATCTGGATCGCATCCTGGTGACAGGAATCCCTCAGGAACCAGGCCAGTGACACCTGTGGGCAGGTCCTTCTGATTCTCCCCGACCCCTGCCTGCTTCCCCCCAGGGCTGGCTGCAGTCGGCCTTCTTTCCCTCTCCAACCCGTGCTTACTCACCAGGTGACGGACCAGGCCTGAGGTTTGGGACTGCCCCTTATTTCTGCCCTGTCTGATGCTGGTGTGACACAGAGTGCAGGTGACACGGCAGATGTTCTTGCAGTCAACGGTAAAGAACCGTCTAACATCCAACGTCGGCTTCTGACCCGTGCTGTCCAGAGGGCTTTGGGAATACCTGGGAGAAGCCCAGCCCTTGGTCTCTGCTTTGATAGTTCTGACCAGCTTCTTCAAGCAGAGTGGCTTCTGGAGGCTCAGCAAGGGCGCCTTCTCTCCGACACCAGGCAGCAAACGCCTCTTCTTCCACTTCTTGAGGCGCCGTACCTCTCTGGCCAGAAGGGCTATGAGGATGTCAGCTTGCCTTGCCTCCTCATTCGCACTAGTCTGGCCTACCTCTGACCTGTGCAGACTGGCCGCCTGGACCAGCGCCGGGGTGGAAGGGGCCTGGACAGAGCTGAGCACCGGGTCCCTCCACTTCCTTCCTGCTGGCTCCCTCTCCTCTCTCTGTCCATGTGCCTTCTTCTTGGACACCTTCTTCTCGGGCTGCACAAGGGGCTTCTGCTGAAGCACAGACTTAAGGCCACAGAGTCTAGAGTCTCCCTTTGGCTTATTCGGCCCACGGCTGGGCTGGCACGTTGCACGGGAGGCAGCTGGCTGAAGATCAAGCCTCCCCAGGGAACAGGAGCTTTTCTTCTCACTGCAGACACACAGGTCCAGGGCACCTTCCTCCTGCTCCTCCAGGAAGACTTGGTCAGATGAAGGGACCAATGAGCCCCTGGGCAGGGGGGAGGGTCTCTTCCTCTGCAAGAACAGATCCTTCTCACTCCCTTTTTGGGAGCCGGAGGGTCTGACCTTCTTCCTGTGGCCACTGCCAGTCTTCTCTTCTATGTCTACAAACTCAAGTTTGACCTCAGCTTCTGGCAGGCCCACCCTGGCACCCCAGGCAAGTCCACGAAAGGTGTTGGTAGCCCTGGTTTTCAATTCAGGACAGGGGGAAGCCACAGTGGCAATGGGGCCCCTGAGTCTGGTCGTGAGGGTGTCAGCACACACAGGGGGCTCCTGCCCCACTGGGCCTGAGGGTGAATGTCTCTTGGGAGTCTTTCTGATTTTTTCTACTTCCAACATGCTTAGGAACTTGGAGAAAGGAGAAGATGGGCCCAGGCTGCAAAGCAAGATGAAAAGAATGGCTCTCAGCTGCCCTACTCAACTCTGGGGACCACTCAGGGAGATGGCGAGGCCCAGAGCAGAGAGGAGAGCAGAGAAGGGAGGGTATAGCAAGATAATATGAAATCTGCCCCAGGACAAAACTCTCAAGATCTCAACCTCCTTGGCGAAGCCTGACTCCTCCAGACCAAATGAACCAGCCCTCACTGGAACCACACAGCCCTCTGAACCACACCAGTGATTTCTGTGTCCCTCTTCTTTGCCAAACTAACTGATGTTTCTCTTTTTTCTTTCACTGTTTACTGGGAACCTAGTAGGCACTTGCCAATTCTCCTGTGTTGTGGCTACCACATCAAGTAGACAAGGCCCTGCATGCACGAGGCCTCCAGGCTGGCAGGAGACACAGATGTGAATAAAAGAGTCACATTCACAGCATTTAAGACCAGAGCCACAACGCAGGGCATGAAGGAACACAGCGTGGGCTGCGAGACCGCGGGGAGGGGACTGACTTCGCCAAGAAGTTAAACAGGTGCCCTGGAAGAGACACAGGCCAGGAGCGAGCAGAGCCTGTCGGTCTCGGCACCCTGCGCCCCTGGGCTGCACCGGCCCCAACAGGGCACCATAAACCGAATGCCACTTAGTGTTCAGGAAGTAATGCAGCCTGAGGCCACCTAAGCTGGAGGCTCTGCTTAGACCCTTGGAAATTCCTTCTCTAGGAGTCAGCCTCCCGCAGAAGGCGCAAGATGAGGTGGAACCTAGTGCCCAAGACTCAGGCCCCTGGTGCCCCTTCTCTCTCCTCTCTCAGTCAGAGAAACTCTGGGAGGGCAGCTGTTTACACTTTCCCACCTCCCATTCCTCTCGAAACCCACTCCTCTCTGGCTCCAGCTCCCACTGCTCCCTGACCCTGGTTCCTTGCCAAGGCGCCCAGCAACCCCACTGGCACCACTTCCAATGGCCTTTTCTGCACCTGCCCATGCCCTCCGTTTGCAAGGCTGTTTTCCCGTCGCCCTGGGAGCCCACATTTCCTTGGTTTTCCTCTCACCGGCAACTCCTTTTCAGTCTCCATTCTGGTCCCTCTCCCTCTGCCTGTCCCTCAATGACGTCTCCCAGGGTTTCTTCCTAGGCCCTCTTCTCATTCTACACTCTCCCAGGACAGCTTTGTCTTCTCCCCGACGGGGACTACGTTTACCTACTGACCACCGCCCAGCCTCTCTGAGGCTTCCCTCACCCGCTCTTCCTACAGTCAACTCAATCTCGGTAAATGGAACATCTGTTCACCCAGACGCTCAGACCCCAAACCTACGCACAATCCTTAACTCCTTTCCTCTGATTCATTTTCCTGGCGATTAGGTCAAATTCAAAAGAAAAGAGACATGAAGAAGTCACAAGAGAAATACGCGGAGAGAAGAACAGAAACGGAAGTGAGCCTCTGCCCAAGGAGGAGATGGGGCGCAGTGACGCTGAGGCGGTCCTTCCAGCCGGAAGAGCCTTGGAAGGACTGAGAGGCAGTCACCTGGAGCCCATCACTAGAGAGCTCAGTCAGCCACCACCAAGTCAAACATCTGAAGCACGGGAGGTGGCGCTGTGCAGGGGCTGGATAAAGGTGTAAATGAAATGTGAGACACTGTCCTGGTCCCAGAAGCACTCTAGGATGTCAGAACTGCAGGCGACTTACCTCAGCTCCTGTTTATGACAGAAGAGACAGAACCGTGATGGTCAGAGGCACAGCGGGAGACCAGGCTGGCTCCAGAGCTCCAGAAGCAGTCTGTAGGCTTCATGGCTCCTGGGGACACAGAACAGGGTACTGAAATCAGGCCAGTGTCCAACCAGCCCTGACGATGGGGGACAAAGGCAAAACCTATGTGTCAGGACTGCAGCCCGGGTCACGCCCCAGAGCCTTCACCTGAGGACCTCCTAGTCTACACCAGGGCCCCAGCCTGTTCTGTTCCCCACTTAGTCTTGTCCCATCACTACGTCTGTATTCGGCAGATATTCTCAATCCACTCCACCATACAACAACAATTCATTAAATATCTACCAGGACCAACCCTGCACCCTAAAGATAGGAACATAGGAGACTGTAAATTCCAGTGCAGGAGAATAACCCCAGCTGGCGCTCGGGGCTCAGGAAGGAAACGGGCTCACGGCGCTACAGCAAGGCAAGTGGTGTCGGTGCTGTGGAGGCCGGGCCTCGGGCGGACCTGGAGATGAATCGAGTCTCTGACATCGGAGTTTAGGTTCTGTCTCGTAAGGGGTTGCTTACCTTAGGCCACTGCTTCAGGATCCTTTGCTCATGATAGACTCTGGGGTAGATCCGGGGTCTTGTGCTATCAATGGCACCAACAGTAATGCCACCCCTCTCTCTTCCTCTGAAGCACAAGGATGCCAGTGAGGGTGACACTGTGGAGGGCCAAGCCTGTATCTAAACGAATCTAAAACATAAAATTTAAAAAGGAAATCATCCACAAACTCCAGTACTTTGATTATCAGTAAGAAGTTACTTGTGACACTTTTCACAACAGATGACATACACTTGAGGACAACTACAAGACAGACTCTTGAAAGGGCGCCACAGTAGGGCCGCACAAGGCAGGCACGGCGCTGGGAAGCAGGCGGTGAGGAGGCCAGAGCAGGTAATGGCAGAGGGACTAGCAGTCAGCAGAGCTATTCGGGAGGCGGATTATGCTTGAGCTGAGATGCGGAGGAGGAGGAAGGGATTCAGAGGGGCTCCCTACGGATTCCATTCACTAATACAGTTTGGTTTGAGATAGACTGATTTTGAGGTTCTTCTAGAACAAACCTTCAGAAATAGATGTGACAGACACATGCATCAGAGGGACAGAGGTCCGAGCTGAAGACAAAGGTGAGCGTAAAAAGTCTCTGTAGAAACTGAGGGGAGATGCCAGAGGGAGAAGAGAGCAAAGGTGGTTGTCCAGGCAACACTGACAACATGAGGAGGAGAGGTTGTGCAGATTTCAAATATGACTGACAGGCAAAGGAGAGACACAGCAAACCTCAAGTGATGTTATGGAAGCCAAAGGAAGACTTTCCAGAAAGGAGAGAGAGGGTCAAAGGTCACTTCAGTAACTGAAGACAGTGGAGCCTGGAGCTGTGCAATGAGAAGGGGGGAATGCAGGTACTTTTGACGTCCGAGGTGGGGTGGGGAAGGGACAGTCATGCTTTGGGATGGGAGGGAAAAGGCCTGGCTATGTCTCCAAACAGAGAAAATGTGCAGTGGGAAAACTAAGGCCAAATATACAGGAGAGAGGGGCAGTGATGGCAGGAGTTTCTGAGGGCAAGGGATTCAGGGCGCGGGTCGGGGTGGGCTTATCCTTGGAGACAAGAATCTATTTCTTTCTGACGGAGCGAAGGAAGGAAGGATGGCTGTGGGGGCAGGCGAGTCCTCGGGTGTGGACAGCAGAAGGAACTGAGGCAGTTTATGCCCAAGGGCCTACAGGTTCCCAAGGGGAAGCCATATATTGGCAGAGGCAGCAAGCTGCTGGGGAAGCCTGAGACAGGGGGTGCCTCAGCACTCACCTATGTGTTGGCTCCCCGGATGAGGACTTTCTTCCAACTACTCTCACCAGGCCCTCCCCCACGTGCCCAGGCCGCTCTTCTATTCCTCCTGTGCCTGCTTCACCCCCGGGCCCGTGCAGAGCTCAGTTGCCCTGGGCACTCAATAGCTTTGCTGGCTCTTTCTCTGAGTTTTCACTCTGTCCAATCCCACTGGCCCTGTCTTCTCTCAGCTCTGCACTGGGGCAGAGGGGGGTGTCTACCTAGCCTCTATTCCCCAGGGCACTTCAGAGCACTTGCTGCGCCCTCCAGTCCTGGGCTTCTCATCTCCTGACCCACTCACTTGTGAGGAGCTGGAAAGGCAATGAGGAACAGGATGAGAGGAGAGAAACGTGTGGAAGGAAAAGAGTAGAGCAAACCATGTATTTTTGGGTTTTGTCCCAAAAGTAAATTTGGCTACTTGCAAACCCTAAGAGAGAGATTTTAAACAATAACCATGCATCATTAGATTGCACATTATGCAAAAGTAACATAAAATGAGATCTGTTTTAAAGTCTTTTGCTCTTTTCTGCGAGGCTGCTTTGCATAAGGATTGAGAGCAGGCAGTCCAGAGGCAATCTATGTGGGTTTAAATCCTGGCTGCCACCCACCAGTTGAGATCTTGCGCTGGTGAGCCTCGGTTTCCTCGTCTATACCACAGGGATAAAACCATCCACCTCACAAGCTTGTCATGGAATAAGTGAATTAATGCACGTATATTACAGCATATTTAAGGGCAGCTCTTGACACAGAGTGAGCGATGGATACGAGCTGCTGTCCAGTACATTCTGGCCTCACCTGGCGTGTTTTAGGTGCGGGGCACTGGGAAGGGGAGGCTGGCCTAGGAGGGGGACACCTGCGCCGTCCGATGGGCGGGGCGAGGCGGGGCAGGTCCGGAAAGCCGCCCCCGTTCCCCAAGCCTCAGCGTCCACGTCTGTGAAGTGGGACCACAACGCCCCCGCTCCAGCTTACCTAACGCCAGGGGTCCGGGATGGGGCCGGCCGCCCGCCGAAAGCCAGCCACCCAAGCTGCCGAGACAAGCGCGGCGCCCACCACAGGCGCTCGCGCCCACCCACCCACGCAAAGCCGCCGGAGCCCCCGGAAGACGCCACGGATCCAGCAGAGCCTGGGGGGGCTCTGGGTTCCGGGACGCGCAAAGGGCTACTTCCGGGAGCGAGAGACCGAGGAGGCCCCCCCGCCCCGCAGTTGGTACCTTCCTCCCGCCAAAGGCCGGCACGAGTGCGCAGGCGCAGGCGGCAGCGGCCGGAAGCAATGGAGTCGCACCGCTTCCTCGGCCGGAAGTCGCGCGCTGTTCTGGCCGTGACGGGGACTCTTTCGCGCCGTTTCGTAGTGCGGATTTACCGGTGTGGCCTCGGAGGAAGCACGCGTACGCGTTCGTGGCTGATTGTGTCCTCGTCTTCCTCCTCTGCTAACGGATCCCGAAGGACCCATTCACCCTGGCTTTCTGCGCCGCCGGAGTCTGTCCGAGGGCGACCGGGGTCTCTTGCGCACGTGCAGACAGAAAGGGACCACGATGCTAACGATAATGATCCGGATATCGAGATCTCTTCCCGCCCTGAAGGCTCGCCCAGTATTTCAGGAAACCCGCTCAGGGTGTCTCCTGGGACAAATTCGCACTGCCAGGTGACAACCACAGGTCTTGCCCATAACTCAGGAGGAAGGCTGTGGCCCTGTCCGCTGGGACACTCTGCCACCTCTCCAAGCTGAGTTGTCCAGGGGCCAAAGAGGCCACATTTTCTAGGCTGAGCAGAGAATGTTTCTCTCTCTCCCACGTTGGTTCCACCTGGGCACCAAAGTGCCCAACTCTTGTCTCCAGGCTACCTTGAGCTTCTTTCCACCTCTAGAGTCAGACAGTTTGAGGCCCTAGGCTGAGGGGATCATCAGGCTTTGGGCAGTCCTCCCTATTCATCTTACCAGGGGTAGTTTCAGCTTTTTCCATCTTCTAGTGCCTTTACTCTGGCCCCAAGCAAATCAGTTCCAGGCTGGTCCAATCCTCCTGCTTGGGCTAAAACTAGGACTCCTGCCACAAAAGTATGCATTGTTACACTTTATGAAAGTTATTTTAAATCTTACTTGATTCTTCCCATGCCTCAGAAATGAAGATATTGGTTTCTCCATTATACAGATGAGGAAACTGAGATTCAGTCACACAGCGTGTTAAAGTAGGACATGGAAAGAGCCACAAATGATTTTAAAGCTGTATTTTACATGAGGGTCCATGCATAATGGGCTTAGAGCTGGCCCATTTGCAGTATTAACCCAGAGGCACTCTAGAACCAGTGATGATTTGATTGCAAAACTGGGAGACACAAGATAATAAACTGAAAAAACCATTATAAGTGATAAGAGAATTCAGTAAGGTGGCTGGGTTTAATATTAATATATAGACATCAAAAGCCTCCATATGTATATGCAATCAACCACCATTTAGAAAATATAAAGGAAGGAAATGTTGCATTTTACTAGCAATAAAAAGATTAAACATCATGGAAAAAGCTTAACAAGAAATGTACAAAACCTACGTGAAAAAAATAAACCTTTAAACATCACTAAGGACTACAAAAAGTATCTGAACAAATGGAAAGGCATATCATGTTCAGGGTTAGGGAGACAATACCTTAAAGGATCAATTCTTTCTAAAATAATCTGCAAATTTAATGAAATAAATCCAACAGAGCTTTTTAGAACCAGATTAGGTGATTCTAAAGTTCAGAAGGAAAAATAAACAAGTGAGAGTAGCTAGAAAAATTTGGACTAAGAGTTGTAATGGTTGGGGGTAGGTAGGAACAAACTACCTCATATAAAAATATATTTAAAGCTACTACAGTTGAAACATCGTGTACTGGTGCAACATATTAACAGCCAGATTAAGAATGGAATAAAAGGTCTAAAAACAAGCCCAGTGTCTTGCTTAAAGTAATTATGGTACATCCATATGATGGAATGTTACGCATACATTTTTAAAAATAAAGAAACTTTGTGTACTGATACAGACTTTTTTTTTCCTTTTTCTCCCCAAAGCCCCCCAGTACATAGTTGTATGTTCTTCGTTGTGGGTCCTTCTAGTTGTGGAATGTGGGACCCTGCCTCAGCGTGGTCTGATGAGCAGTGCCATGTCCACACCCAGGATTCGAACCAACGAAACACTGGGCCGCCTGTAGGAGAGCGCACGAACTTAACCACTCGGCCACAGGGCCAGCCCCTGATATGGGCTGATTTTTCAAGATAAATCATCAATTGCAAAAAAAAGAAAAGGTAGAGAATAATGTAGGTTTTTATGTCCTTAAGGAAAGAATGTATGTGTGTATTATATGTGTGAGAATGTATGTGTTTGCTTTTATTTCTGATAAAGGGATGTTGAAGTCTCCAACTATTATAGTGGATGCATCTATTTCTCTTTGCAGTTCGATCAGTCTTTGCCTCTCATGTATTGACGCTTTGTTGTTAGGCACATACACATTAAGGATTCTTATGTCTTCTTGGAGAAATGATCCCTTGATGTGTTTGCTTCTACATGTGTAGGACTTCCCTGGAAAGATAAACAAGAACTTGTAACAGCGACTTCAGAGACTCTGGAAGGGAGCCAGGTTGCTGAGGGGTCAAAGCGGGGACTTTGCACTGTAAACTCATTTGTACCTTTTCTATTTTATTTCATAGGAATGTACTAACTATACCAAAAACTGAAATAAAATATTTTTAATGCTGACAAGGAATTAGCATGTAAATGTGCCACATCTTTTTCTTATAATATTTAATTCCTTCCATACTGGGCATCTTTTCCATATCTATTGGCTATCTGCATATCCACTTTTGAAGAGCCCATTCAACAATGTTCCTGTTTTTAAAACAATTAGGTTGTTTGTTTTTCCGTATTGTGAATATCCTCCCCCAGTCTGTCTCTTGCCTTTTCCTCTCTTAATCATGTATTGTGATGAACAGAAGTTCCATGCAATGAAGTTCAACTTGTCAGTCTTTCTTTTATCGTTAGTGCTTTTTGAGTCCTTTTAAAGAATCTTTGCCCACTTCATGACTTGTATGTATTTTAAAATTTGTTTTTAAATATAAAATACTTCAAACATCTGGAAAACCACAAAAAACATTTCAGACACCTGCAAAAACACTGGAAAGAGTATATGTTTGCTTTAGGTCTTTAATCTGCCTGGACTTTACTTTTGTGCCTGATCTGAGGTAGGAATTAATCTCACCTTTTCCCATTTACAGAGCCAGTGCTCCCACAGTCCATTTCCTCACTGGTTTGTTCTGCCCCCCTCTTTCCTTCCATACACACAGTGTCTATTTTTAAGTTCTATATTCTGTTCTGATGTCTTTCTATTCTATGCTAATTGTCTATCCCTGCAGGAATACATCTCTGTTTTTTTTAAGGCATTATTTAGATCCGATAAATGTTGCAATTTTAAGTGTGCATTTCAATGAGTTTTGACAAAGTTATTCACCTGAAGAACCACCACCACAGTCAAGATATAGGATATTTCTATCACCATCCCCCCAAAAATAATAGATCCCTTTTGCTTTTTCCCCAGTTACTCTCTCACCCCGGGCCTCAGGTAACTGCTAATATGCCTTCGGTTATTAAAAATCAGATTTACATTTTTTCTAGTGCTTCATATACATGGAGCTCTACAGTATGCACTCTTATATGCCTGGCTTCTTTTGCTTAACACAATGTTTTTGCGATTCATCCATGTTGATGTGTGAATCAGGTACTCCTTCCTTATTATGCTGAGTAGAATTCCATTATATGAATACAGCACAATTTGTTTACCCACTCTCCCTCTTGATTTGGGTTATTTCCAATTTGGGGCTATCTCAAATAAAGCTGCTGTGAATGTTCATGTGAAAGTCTTTGTGTAGACATACATTTTCATTTATCTTAGGTAAGTAAGATAGCAGTGGGTATGTAGGTTGTATGGCAAATTATGTTTAACTTCTTAAGAAACTGCCATACTGTTTTCCAAAGTGTTTGTCATTTTATATTCCTAACAGCAATGTTCAAGTTGCTCCAAATCCTTGTCAACACTTTGTATTGTCAGTCTTTTTCATTTTAGCTATTCACTTATGGTGGTATCTCACTGTGTTTTTAATTTGCATTCCCAGATGACTAATGATGTTGACTATGTTTTTGTGTGCTTATTGGCCATTTGCACGTCTTCTTTTGTAAAGTGTGGGTTCAAATTATTTGCCCACTTTAAAAAATTGGGTTTGTATTATTGTCGAATTCTCTATATTCTTTATATATTTATATTTTCTTCAATTCTTTATATATTCAGGATACAAATCCTTTGACAGATATATGTATTGCAAATATTTTCTCCTAATTTGTGGTTTGCTTTTTATTTTCTTAACAATGATCTTGAAGAGCAGTAGAAGAGATGGGGCTGTCTGCTCTCACCACACACCGTCTTCTTCCCTCTCTTCCTGGCTCTAGATGCTCATGATTACAGGGACTTGTAGTAAAATATATAAAGAAATTCTATAAACCAAGAAGAAAAAGCAAAAAAGCTCATAGAAAAGCAGGCAAACAATACGGATAGGCAAATTAGAGAAGAGAAACTCAAATGGTCAATAAACAGATGAAGAGTCAAGCTCACCAGTTATTAGGGAAACACAAGTTTAAAAAAGATACCATTTCACACACATTATCTGGTTGAAAAACTAAAAAATGCTGACTAACAAATGAAGTCTAGGAATTCATATAAGGTTGGTAGGAGTGTAAATTGAAACAATTACTGTGGAGAACAATTTGGCGATGTCTTGTAATGTTGAAAGTAAACGTCATCCACAACTCAGCTCTTTCTTGTGGAGATACACATCCTAGAGAAGTTCCTGTGCTTGTGCACAAAAATAAATACAGCAGTGCTCCTCATCTGTAAGAGGAAGACCTGGAAGTTATGCAAGTGTCATCCATAAGGGAGTAGAAACATAAAAAGTATATCACAATCTCTACGTAATAACATTGTATCAGTCAGCTATGCCACCATAATGCTGCATAATAAAACACCTGGAAACTGTGACTTACAAGAAGGATTTATTTTTTGCTCAGATGACCCTGCTTCTGCTGGGGCTCGCCAGTCTAGCCTAGGTTTGCCCAGACTTGGCTCTAGGTCATTTTGTGATTAGTCTGCTCCACATGGTTCTTCTCTGGGGACAGTAGGCTGTCCAGGGCGTGCATTTCTCATGGTGAAGGCAGAAGTGCAAGCCAGCTACTCTGTGGGCGACTGGAGCTGGAGAAACTCTGGGAGCATTTACATACCAAGTCCCATCTGCCATTGGTTGAAGAGTGCCCTGATGGCAATAATTTCTTGATGGCACTTCCAGCTTGCTGCATGGGACATAAGGATGGTGCTGGCAGTTGGAAGTCAGCTGCTGTGCATGGAGTGTTGAGAGCAAAGGGAAATGCATGGGACATTGATGGTGTCTACCAATGGACTTGTCCAGTGCAGCCTATTATCGGTTTGATGTTTGCTACTATAATAGGTAATGATGGGGTTACACTGTTGTTTTAATTTGCTTTCCTTGATTATAAATGATGTGAGGCATCTTTTCATGCTCAAAAGTAATTTCTACTTCTTTTGTGAAGTGCCTGCTTGTCTCCTTTGCCCATTTACTTGAGGTGCTGTTTTTATCTTGTTAACAAACTCTCTGTCTGTCATATGAGTTGCAAATCATTTCCCCTGTTTATCATTTACCTTTTTAAACTTTTTCTTTTTATTGTGCAGAAAGTTTAAATGTAGTTTAAATTATCAAGCTTTATCTTCACCACTGCTGGGTTTCTTTTTTCATTCTCAGTTAGACCTCCCCTATTATAAGACAATCTTCTAAAATTCTCCTGTGTTTTCTTCTAGAACATTTATAGTTTCATGGAAACTTGTTAAATCTCTGATCCATCTGCCACTTATTTTGTTGGCAGAGGGAGAAGTCCCAGCACTGTTCAGAGCCTTTACTCACCCTTCCTCGCAGATTTGATTTGCCACGCTTATCAATTTGAGTTTATTTCTGGACTCTTACTTTCTTCCATTGCTCTGTCTGTCTATTCATGTGCCAGCAACATTGTTTTTATTTCTGTAGCCCTGAAAATTGTGACTTTATAAGACTTCTAAATATCTGGGCATGAGAGTGTCCCTCTCAATACTCTCCTCCTTCAGAAATTTCCTGGTTGTTTCTTACATGTTTATTTTTCCCAGAGAACTTCAGAATCAGTATATCTGCTCCATTACCCATTCTCTCTCCCTACACCCTCCCAAAAGCATTAGTGTTTTTATTGAGGACATTACACGTATAGATCATGTTAAGGACATTTGACGTAAAACAGAAACACAGATACTAAACAGGCCCCAGGTGTTTTTGTGGCCCTTATTCCCAGGACCTGTCCTACACATCAAAGCTCCCAGGGTGCTCGCCACTTCCTTTTCCACAGGTGGATCAGCATCGTGTCCGTGATGGAAACAAGAAAAGACGAAGGAAGCTGAGATCCTGGCGGAATAAAGTGTGGCCTGGAACTAAAGGGTAAATATGTAAAAATAATGTGATGATTAGCGGGCATTTATCAACGAGCCAGGCACTTTCCTCTACTCTCTCAGCTCACGTTCACAACCCCTATGAGGCAGGCACTATTATTGTTACTATAGCAACTCGGCAATAAAGCTGAAGCTCAGAAAGACTAAGCAACTTGCACTCAACTAATAATTGGTGGGGCTGGAATTTGAACCCGGCAGCCCAGTTCTCGATCCTGCTCTCTCAACCTCGGAGCTGAGCGGAGCTGCTCAGGCAAAGGGAATGGCTTCTGGAAGGCTGGGCAGAAAGAAAAAAGAGAAAACTATGTTTGCCCAATCAATCTCCGCAGACCCAGGGCACAGCCACTGCACATGGTATCACAGCTGATCAGGGCTGCAGCCTCTGCTGCGCCCAGTGCTCCTGCTGCCTGAGACACAGAAAGGGCAGTGAGAAGAATCGCCAGCCTGATGTCTGCCAGGTCTTTGGCAGGGAACAAAGGCTGGCCTCTTCAGTGGGGAGGAAAAGCCTTGCTGCCCTCAGGGCCCTTAGTCCTGAGCTGAGGGAGCTGCGGGGGGTTTCCGAGAATATCCATCCCAACCATACCCACCGACCCTTTCAGGGAAGATGCCCGCAGGCTGAGCTCAAGGTTCTCCGGGGCCCCCTCCCTCTCCCCGTCTCCGATGAGCCACCAGCTTATTGCTGGACCGCACGCCGCTGGGATTATAGTTGCTCAGACACCCCCTAAAGCTCCATTGCTTCCTTCTCCCCAGGGCGTGGTCTCCAGGCCAGAAACTCCAGGTCCTGCCGGGAAAGGCTCACCGGGCACCCTGGTCTCAGGATACCAGCCCCCTCGAGGTTTCCCAACCTCCTTTTGCAGGGGCTCTGAGTCGGGCAACTGATTATATTTCATCAATCACATGAAGGGTCCAGATTCTAGAGTGGTGGTTCCCAAAGCAGGGCGAGAGGGCGACAGATTTGGCCCATGAGGGAGCATTTCAAAACGGCTGGAGACGTGTGTGGCTGTCACAACTGGGAGCAGGAAGAAGGGATCTGCTGGCATCTGGTGGGTAGAGGTCAGGGGTGCTCTAAACATCCTACAATGCACAGGACAGCACCCCTCGCCCCCAACAAAGAATTATCCAGCCCAAACTGTCGATAGCGCCGAGGCTGGGAAACCCTGCTTAGAGGTTTCAGTAGCACAAGAACCCTTGGGAAGCTTGTTTAAAATGCAAAGTCTGAGTCGCATCTGTGACATTCTAATCCCGCAGGGTTTGCAGTGGGCCCAGGCATCTGCATTTTCAAGCATTCCAGGTAATTCTAGTAGAGGTGGACCACATTCCACCCTCAAAATACCACTGCATGATTACAAAACTCTGGTCCCTAGACCTGTGCGGGCCTAAGAACCACCCGGAGCGCTTATGAAAAGTCTGGGTTCCTCTGGAGAGTCTGTCCTAACAGACGTGGCTTTGGGCCCAGCATTCTCTGGGTTTGTTCTGTTCCAAGAGATTCTCAGGCAGGTGTGCAAACACGGAGCGTGGGCTGAGTGAGCATAGACTTTGGTCACCTGCCCTTACTTGTCTGGTGTTACAAGTCAAGCAAAACTGTGGTGGCTGCCAACTGACTTTGTTCCTGGAAACCCCAAGGTTTACAAACAAAGGTCACTTCCAGCACATAGATATGGAGCTGATCAGGAGCAGCGCCAACCGGCCCACTCGATTTCACCTCCGTTCCTCACATCCCCGTTGTTACCAACAATCCTGTATCTATTGAGCAACCAAAACTCATCCAGGGCCTTGTTTTAGGGCTTCCTTAAGGAGGGGTGAGCCTGTGCCCTGCAGTAACAGTGTCCCTCTGTAGGTACCGCCCACTCCCCACTGAGAATCCAGGCCGATGAGCATCCCTCTTATGGATTGGAACGCTGAGGTGGGAGAAGGTCTCAGAAGATTGTTGGGAAGCCTGGCGTGGGCGCAGCATCAGGTTGGCAAGGTACTTTAGCTCTTTGCCCTTCAGCTTTCCCAAGCAGTGCCTGGCACCTGGTAACTGCTCAATTAGTCAGGGTTGTTGTTAAATATCCTTGAAGGACATTTCATCCAGGCTAAGGTATCGCCTGTAGAATTGTCCCTGTCCCCACTAAAAGCCATGGCCTAAGGCCACGACCCGCAACATCAGCGCAAAGCACCCCCAGTGGCAGCATAAACTGGTCCCCTGGAGGATTGCATTCCGCATGGGGGCACTGCCCTCTGCTGGCCGCCCTGTGTGTGTGCAGCTTAGCCTGGCAGCCTCTGGCCTTCATGGGCTGGTCCCGCCCGAGGGCGGTCTCCGGTAGGTATGGTGCAGGGGGATCCTACTCACAGCCGCTGCCTGTCTTTAGGGATCTTTTTCTTCATGTAGGTTCTCTGAGTGTCTGAGACCAACATTTACTGATGTGTCTCCCACGTGGTGGTGGGGGGGGGGGGCGCTTCTTGCTTGAAACTACAAGAATTCTGGGCATATAAGAAGTCCGTCCAAATTCTGACCCCACCAACCTAGCATGGCTTCTGGAAGCCTAAGGCCCCATCCCCGGGACAACCCAGGCCTGCTAAGTTCCCATCTGAAAAAGCTCTGGGCTGTCACAAGAGCTTACTGTTTGTTCTAGCCAATATTTGACCATAGGCCTCTGACACCCTGCCCACCCCCCACCCCCAGACCTTTCTTAGAGCATTTACTTTAAAAAGCTTACAATTGCAAATCCTTCCTCTGTCCCTTTGAGATATGTACGTATGTATCTCCTGCAACCCAGGAACGTCTTTCTCAAGGACCCAAAAGCCCTTCCTCTGAAATGGAATCAGGAAGGATGGGCCTCTGTCCCCCTGTCTCTGTGGAGACGCAGCTGGACTAGTCACTCTGGCACTGACCAACCCTTGCGGTTTTTCACTCTCCTGAGTCTACCTGGGCCCACTCACCCCTCTCCCTCCTCTCTCATTCTCCCTCAAACGGACCAGTCACCTCAGCACCCACTGGACAGAGCTCACATTTCCCCTACTGTCAGTAGTTACAGAATAAAACCCCATTTCATCGCTTTAACGAATGTCCAGCTGTGTTTATCTCTGACAAATCCTGCTCAGCCTGCAGTTCCTGCCTTGGGTGTGGGGCGGAAGCTTCCGTAGGAAGGCAATCCTCACAGAGCCGGTGGGCACCAGAACCTGGGAGGGGGTGCAGCGCAGCCAAGCTCTCAGCCTCTCACCACAATAGGGCTGCACAGGCAGAAAGAAAGGAAGGAAGAGGGGAGCACAGCCACCATGCTGGGAAGGAGCCGCCCCCTCTGAGCTGCTCAGGGGACGCCCAGAGAGCAGGGGCACTCCCCTGGACCCCCCCTCCCCAGGAACTGAGGATGCCTCCACCGTGGTGGTTCAGTGAGAATTCAGAGACAGACACACACATGCCTCGGTCTGACGAGGAGCTGGGGCAGTGCAACACTGGGGAAGCCCAGAACCTGAAGAAGGAGAAGCAACCATTTGTGAGACACCCTCCCCCAACCCTGAGCCTGGACCAGTGATCTTCAGCACCCCAGACCCCAGGCCCTAAGGGGGAATGCAGCTCGGGGAGCAGATGGCCCAGGAGGCTGGGCTTGGTTTAAGTTTCAGCTGCAGGGCTGGAGGCTGGAGGTACAGGGCAGCCTTATGGGGTACGTTCCCCAGGCCCAGGGCCTGACCTGCAGAGACCCAGAAAAACTGACCCAAGAAGGTCCCCTCCTTGTTTCGCCCCCTTCCATCTCTCTAGGCTTTTCAGAGGGTCTGAGGGGTTCGCCTCAAGCTGTCACTTGTCTTTCTCACCTTCCCTGCCCTCCTTCTCAAGGAACCAGTCCCTCCTCTCGAATCACTTCCTTGGGACTTCATGACATTATGCTCACCCACTCTCCTCCTGTGTCCTTGGCAGCCTCTCGTATCCTCGACGGGCTGTCTTCACCTGCCCACCCCACGAATGCTGGCACTCCCCAGGTTCTAGTCCGGGCTTTTCCCATTCACACTCCAACCCCAGGCCTCAGGGATAAGTCATTATTGTTTGAAGATTCTCAGCTCTTCAGGCCGCATCTTCCTCCTGACATTCACACCCATCTGTCCAACCACTCAGTGGACGTCTCCTCTCCACTCGGAGGCCCCGGCATCCAGGCTGCAGTGGGAGTTGAGGGCCTCAGTGGTCTGGGCCCTCACTTCTCCTGCTTCCTCCTCTATGCTCCTCCCCAGCCCCAAAGTCTTGCAACTCCTCCCGTGAGCTACAATACTCCCTGGCCTGGGAGTGCTAGCTTCTCCGCTCGCTCCCTCCCCATGCCCCATGCAGGAAGCTTATTTTCACCCAGGCCTGGTGAGGAGCAGGTGGAGCCATGAGGAGCAGGTGGATTCGGGCCCTCGGGCATGCAGGAATGAGGCAGGCCACGCTCTGGAGATGTTGAGATGTCGGGGACCCACTTTATTGCAGCCCCAGGAACCATGCACTCTAACCCGGGGCACAGACGAGTGGTGGTCACAGTTCCACTTGAACAAGTTCTCTGTCGTCCTGCCAGGCCGGGCTCTGGACAGAATCCAGCACAGCTGTACTTTCCCTCAGGTCTCAGGAAAATGTGGTTCTCAGTGTCCCCCTGCCAGTGCTGCAGCTCCAAGTAGCTGCCAGTCCCCTTTCCTGTGCCCCAAACCCACCCACTGAGGAAAGGGGTATCAGGTGGGTAGAGCAACAAAGCGAACTTGGCCTCAGCCAGGTCTTCGTCACCAAACAGTAACTTCCCACCACTCACTAGTCACCTGACACGGTCGGGTCTTCAGTACAAGCTACACTCAGCATCCCACTCCAGGAGGCCCATAGAGGTCAGGACAGGAAAACAGCCTGGTTGGGGGGATGCCTACGGGAGGCCTCAACCTGAGCTCTGAGCAACAGGCCAAGCCCAGAACCAAGAAATCTGGTGAGATGCATCACATTCGCTTGCCCTTCCAAAGATTATACCCACTAACAGGGAAGGATGCCAATCAAATAAATATAGTCAATAAATATGTGAGATTGGCTTATTCCCCTAGGAGGCAATGTGGCAGAATGAGGGACCCAGATTAGCTCTGGGACTGTAGGCAAACATCCAAGATCTCAGCCTCAGCTCTCCTGGGATGCATGAGGGGGTGGGCTGGAGGGTCCCTGGGTTCCCTCTGGTCTGACCCCCACATTTTGCCTCCAGCCTTGGTCAGGCCACGTGCGCCTCCATCCCTCACCATCTCCAGTCCACTCTGGAGAAGACAGGTGTGGTGCTGGCCTCTGGAGCCAGGGTGGGCACAGTGCCCGCAGTGCCACCCAAATCTCGCCTATCCCCTTCTCTTCATCCTCCTGGGGCCCCTACAGTGCCCAGACTGAGACTCTGAGAATGGGGGAGGGAGCTTAGCCACAGGGGGCAACCAGGTAGGGAAGGAAGGGGGAAGAGGACATTCTGAGGACATACGACTTTCTAAGCAAGCCAATTTAAGTGACTATCAAGGATGCTAAACATAGAGGTTTCAATCTTGGCCCAAATTACTATGTTGCTTTTTTTGTGTGAACATTTTTCCATTACTTCCACATTTTCAGAAATTCCACATCTAAATGTGTCAGAAAATTAAAGAAGACGAATTCCACGCCAGAGCTGGAAAAGGCCTTTGACACATCCAGATCAGATGGAGCCTCTCCATCTCACAGGTGAGGCAGCCCACGGAGACAGAGACGCTTCCTGGGGTCACACAGCAGGACAGGGGCAGAGCTGATGATAACAGGTCCCTGACTCCCCACCCAGGACTTCCTCTCTGGCCCAGCCCACTCCAGGCTCAGAGCATTCTGGGCTGGATACCCCTCTCCACGGGACACATGGCCTTCCACGGGCTGCCCCATTTGTAAAAGGCAGACTCCACCCTTGTCAGCTCCTGGCCAGGATCTACTTGGGAGGGGGCAGCGAGAGTTTGAGGGCTGGCTATTGCCTGCTCTAGGCTGACCCTGAGAGCTTGGGGCTTCCCGAGGCCTGAATTGGCTGAAGGAGGCGGTACTTCCCAGAACCAGGCAGGCCCTGGGGGAGGGAGCACCAGGGGACCAGGACACAGCTGTAGGGGCAGGGATGAAGGGTTGTCAGGGTCAGTCGAGCCAAGGTCATCCAGAGAGCTGGGGCACCTGCAAAGAACATCACATAAGAAGTCACTTCCCTGTTGTGGATACCCCCTCTCCCCGGAGAGCCTCTGCACTGGTCACTCAGTTTACCTCAACTGTCCTTCTAGGTCCCTCTGCCCCCACACAGAGTCTCACAGCTCCCACACCCCAGGCCTCACCTCTCAGAACAGATTCTGCATCCACACCCACCTCCTCCATGGCCTGCAAACCCATAACCCTGGCTGGGCCTGGGAAAAGCACTGCGAGGACCCTGGTTTCTGTCCATCCCCGGGGGCAGCACACCACCAGGCAGGTAGGGAGTAGGTGCCCAGAACTGTTTATTTATTTTTTGCTGAATAAATGAATGCCCGAATCCAAACGCAAACTTCTGACGCTCCGCCCGTTCTCTTCCTCCACACCAGGCCCTCCCCACCCACACCCACCGCCCCCCAGTACCTGGGGCCGGAGCACAGCTGTCACTCCCACAGGAAGCGCACGTACCAGATGGTCTCATTCTTCAGCTGTGGCCCAAACAGGGGGTTCAGCTGAGCCAGGATGGCGATGAGCCAGCTGCCAGGGACAGCACAGAGAGGGTGAGCCGGGACACAGAAGGAGCCCTGGTCACAGGACCAACACAGCAGCCACAGGGTGTGTTCCAGGGAGCCACCCACGCTCCAGCAGGCACACAGGCTCAGTCTGGGGCTTGTGGGGCTTGGGTTGGGTTTGATTTCGTGTTTTTTAGATGTAGAAGATCCCTGAGTTGGGGCTGGACCCCGGGATAAGGGAAGAGGTAAGACAGCCTCCAGGCGCACGTTGGGAGCTACTCCCAGCTGCGCCCTAAAACATCTCTGGTCTGGGCCCCCCTAGTATGCACCATGGAGCAGGACAGGGCTGGTCTGACAGGAAGCATGTCAGAATCACCCCCTTTTAGGAGGAAGATGAAGGAACTACCCCAAGATGAGAGCAGCTGACAACCAGAGAGCTCCACTCCCAGGCCTGCTGGGGTCAGGACAGGGCCTGTCCGTTAGGCCTTGAGCTCCCCAGGGGCGGGCTGCACAGCCAGGGGGTCAGGCCCCGTCATCATGACCGTGTTTGCCCCACAGCAGCAGAACCCCAAAGGCTCTGGAGGTGCACGACCCTGCACGCCTCAAATGACCGTACGATGGAGCTCTGCCTGGTTTCGCAGGAAGGATCCAGCCCTTTCACCTGTGAATCTCCCGCAGCAGCCAGTCATGTGCCTGACCCCCAGAAAGCTGTCAGAAATCACGGGCTGCTTATCATCAGCAGGATCCGGGTCTATGTTTCATAGATATAATTCCTAGGTGTGGCATTTTCCTATGTCGCCCCTTTCTGCCTGTGTGCCTCTCCTTTGCAGCCTGCTTTCCCCTGCCCACGGTGGATCTGTTGTTGGTAATCCTCCCACATCCTGTGTATACTCCGTCTCCCCACGTTCCCAGCCACCATCCTCTATGTCCTGGTCTCTGAGCCATCAAACCCCAGCCCCTCTGAGACCCTCCCTGGGACAGATGAGGACACTCTGCCAGGCCCCGAAGGACCAAGACGCAGCATCGAGAAAGGGCCTTAGAGATGCTCTGTCCAGGGAGAATTCTGAAAGCCAGTACGTCCCCAGGTATTTAAGCTAACATCTAAGAGTCATTGTTATTTTTTAACAAGTTTCATTGTTTGTTACTAGGACAAAGCTTGTCCAGGGGACACATTTAGAACCAGAATCAGAGTTCACGACTTCTAGCCCATTGCCCTGGTCGCCATTCCAAACTGCCTCCTAAACGTGACTTACAGACTCCGCCTTCCAAGAGCTGAATCTGTCACCACCCGGACAGAGGGGAGCAGGGCTAGGGAGAGGGCGGCAGGAGGACAAAGGCACCGGCTGCTCTTGAGCTGGGAGAGCGGTACTTACAAGAGGTAACAGCACACGGCGGTGGCTACCAGCATGGTGATGATCACTCTGCAATGCAAGAGGACGTCAGGTCAGGACGGACGGAACCGGTGCCCTCAGAAGGCCCCGCGAGGGCCAGAGAAAGAGCTCCCGGTGTCGGCCCTTTTCCCATTGGCCTTCCTGATGCCACCTGAACACAGGAGGCTGAGTTCTACTCAGGGTAAGAATTGCAAGATGGGACATAAAAATGCTAAGTGTCACCTTATGGGGAGGGCGACGTGACCACATCCAAGTTACGTTTTGAATCCTTCCCTTCATCTCCCTTCCCCATCACCCACTGTTACTCCATCTTAGCGTAGCCACGCTGGGAAAAGACACGGCACAGCTACATTTGTGGCAGCCCACCGTGGAGGGGGTCTCTGGAATTCAAAATTCACTGGGCAAGGGGAAGGAAATCATAAGAGCAAAAGACAGCACAAGAAGCAAGGAGACTGTGAGCTCCCCTGAGGCAGGGGGAGTGGTTATAGAGAGAACCGAGACTAGCTACTTTGTGTTCACTCAAAGAAGACTGGAGACAGAAGCCTGGAATGCAGCAGGAGAGACTTCAGTTAGACTGAAGAAAGACCTCACCAAGGTTTGCAGGAGAGGTGAGACACCAAAATGATTCACAGAGCGAAGCTGTGGGCCCTCAGCCCTGCAGCTCTTGAAGAACAGAGGCAACACCTATATGTCCAAGCAGTCTCCAGCCAAAGCTACATCGAATCCACGACCTCGGATCTAAAGCACTTCCAGGTGATGGCAGAGAAATCAGCACTTAATCCATTTTGCCAACATTACTAAGCACCGTGGGCCAGTCCCACACTGGGCCCCGGAGTCTGCAGAGGAGAAAAGGACAATCTCCAACCTCGAGGAACTCGTAAGCAAGGAGAGAGGGCTCTTACAACAGAGGATAACACCAAGCAGAAACTCGTAAACGGAGCAACACCTACAGGAATCTGTTGGGGACCTTCAAAAAACAGTGATACTGGCTAACAGTCGTTCAATACCTAAGATGTGCCACGCACCGTTAAGAGTTTTATATGCATTATTTCGTGGAATCCTCACAGTAGCCTTAAAAAGGCAGGTATCACCATCCTCCTCCCCCCCATTTTAACCTATGAAGAAACTGAGGCTTGCAGGGTTGACACTCGCTCAAGGTCACAGCTGGTGAGGAGCGAACAAAATGCACCAGCGGCTGGCTAGCCTTTACTGGCTGGAGGGGGGTGGCCCTTAACTGTCCCCCGTGTCAGTCGGCTCTCCACCTTTCTAAAGCACGACCGTCTCTGCCCCTTGGCCCCGACCACCTGCCTGGTGCCCGGCTGAAGGCGGCGCAGCGCAAACCTCGGAGGAGGAGGGGGCGCCAGGCGGGCCTCGGGCCAGCGCTCGCGGCAGCGCAGGGGAGGGGCCGCAGGGAGGCCGGGCCCGCGAGCATCCCTTACCCGCGGTTGGGTCCTTTCGGCACGAACCAGGGCCCGGCGATGCCTATGAGGCCCCAGAACGTGGTGAAGATGATGACCGGGAGGGCGAAGGAGTGCGCCGTCATGGCCGGGCGCGCGATGCCCAGGCCGGGCTGCAGGGCCGAGGCGCAGATGCTCCGCAGCGCGCGGGGCCGGCCGGGCGGTGGGCACCGAGCATGCGCAGCGGGACCGAGCCGCCCAGACGCGCGCCCGGCCGCCCTGGGGAGCGCGCTCGGCCGGGCCCGACTCGCGCAGGCGCATCAGCGCGTCCCTTGGGGTTGTGGGGCGAGCTTTGCGAGGAGCCAGATCTGGTTAGCTTAGACAGCTTCTGCCATTTCCCGGTTCTGGCTTAGGGGTCTTATAGGACAGAGGCGTGTGTCGAAATAAACTCTGCTTTATTCAGGTAACAAAAGGTTGAGAATCAAACATGGTTTTTTTTAAACTTATTTGCACATCTTTGAAACCAGAGGAAGGGAGGACATCCTGGGGCCAATCACTGGGCGTGTCCTTGGCTGACAGCCACCTGGATGAGAGAACTGGCCAACCTTCACACGGTACTTCTAAATACTTAGCACCGTAGGAGTTCAACTCGGGCTTGAGAGAGAAGGAGAAGGTCGGGAGTAGGTTGACTCTCTGACCCCTCTGGCTGGGAGGCGAGCTGAGGTTCCTCCTGCCCACTGGTCTTTATGGCTACTGAAATCAAACTGTCAAATGCTGGTTATGCAGTGTCAGACCCTCTGGGCACCGGTCAAGGGCTGGGTGTGTGTGTGTGAAATGCCAGGATGCGGACACGGAGATGCGATAAAGATTACGGGTAGGGAAGGAGGGTAGAGGCAGGGCCAGGGTTCTGGCCAAGGACAGAGGGCTTGCTCTTCTATTCCCAATGCCTTTCAGCTGGCTTTCTTGTGAGGCAAAAATAGCGAGCCTCTCCCACAATGGGATCTCTAGGCCCTGGGGCCTGAAATGAAGCAGGAGTCTCCAGAAACAGAGGTCAGCCTGGGCCACAGGCCTCCTGTAAGGCACTCACCAGGTGTCAGCCCTGGGGACCCCACAAAAGCGTCTGCCATCCCCTAACAAAGGAGAGCCAGAGCATGCCTGCGCCCTTGAGAAACGTGGGTTGTGCAAATCTCTGTGATAAACAGCATTTTCCGTGGCCCCCCTCCGTGGGCCCAACTTTCTCACAAGCCAGCCTTGGAGGCTTCTGCAGAGCACAGATGTGGAGAGGCAGGTGCATCCCCACCTGGCCTCCCCTCAGTGCCTAGGCCCGCACAGGGAGTTGTGCGTGTGGACTCACACACAGAGTCGCTCACAGGACTAGCCTCTTGCTCTGAGGATTCTGAAAGGATGGAAGATGGCATGAGGAGGGTGCGTGCCACAAAGTCACCTCAATTTAAAATCCCTATAATAGGGTGGGGGCTACCCTCACCTTAAAGGGCCCTGTTCTCTTCCATCCCACCAATTCACACCCACAGCACCTGGCCTCAGGCAGACTCCTGAACACCACAGAAACTTATGTGAATGGGGCGGGAGGCCGGGGCTCCATCCTGACCACTGCCAGAGCAGCACTGCCAGGGCTCTAGCTCCAAGGGCCCGAGGTCCACCTCAGACCCCAGAGCACAGGCTGGAAGAGAGACAGTTCCACAGGTTCAAAGGCAGAGAGAGAGAACAGAATTCCTGGCTCGAAGCTAAAGAAAACAGGAAAGCAATGTGCTGAGGCTAAGTGCTTAGGGTGGGGTGCGAGGAGGGAGAGCCAGAAGCACTGGGAAGCAGGGGGTCTGCCCTCATGAGACACTCGATACCAGCATCTCAGGGACCCCCAGCACCTTCTAGGAATGGGAAGTGGAGAGGCTGCTGGTTGAGGGCCGGACAGCTAGGACTCGCAGCACAGAGCAGGGACCCAGCCTGGAGCCGGGCAGCAAGGCCAGGATGGACAGAGCACCACTTCCTGCCTGTCTAAAGCAGGTGAAAGGCCGGCAAAGGAGCCCTTCCCTCTAAGCTCCCCTTGTTCCCATCGAGCTTAGGAAGGCAGGACCCAGACACGACATCCTCCCCAGCCAGAGAGGCAGCCTGGGGCTACCAAAACGAAGCTGCCTTGGAAGGCAAAGTGCTTTACTTCAGGGTGGCAGGACAGATGGGGCGAGGGCGAGCGGGACACCCTTCTGTGCCTCCAGGTTCTCAACCTAGAGGTTCTCAAGCTTGTCCATGAAGTTCCTGGGGGACCTTGCTGAAAACAGCCAGACCCCGAGCTCCCACCCCCCAGGCCCATGGATCTGATGAAGCAGGTCTGGGATGGAGCATATTAACAAGCACCCCTCCTGGTTCTCAGGCAATGGGGGAAGAGTGGCCTAGACCAGCACGCTGACGGCACGTTTAGAGAGCACCTTTTCCCACAATAAGGACGTCATGGCAAGGGACAAGGACAATGGCTGAAGGCAGCGAAGTCACTCTGCGCAGCCCGAGATCTGTCCTTTGGGAGCTGGTGGCACTGTCACTCATCAGCTCTATGGCAGGCTGGGAGCCAGCAGGCATTTGGATTCTCTGCTGCCACTTCATGGAGAGGGAAACTGAGGCGCAGAAAAGAGGAAGGGATAATCATGGTTGAACCACTGCCTGCGGCAGAGAGGGGCCAGATCCCAAGCCTCCCAAGCACTGGCTTGGCCCTGCCACTCCTCAGAAGCCGGGCTCAGCCTGATGCAGGTCACACATGAGCACTGGACCGGCAGGAGGCATCAGGCTCCCTCCAGGGAAACACTTTCCTCCACCATCCCAAGCTGCAGCGGGAGAACCGTTCTCGAGTGCTCTGTGCAAAGGGTCTTGGCTTGCCTCATCCTAAAGGAAGGCCCCGGGAAGAGGTAGAGAAATTCCCTGGTGCGAGTCTCCCATATGAAGCCAAGGCTTCCCAGCTTCTGCCATGGAGCCAGGGTGACAGATCCCAGAGCCAGGCCAGCTGTCCCTAGAGCCTGGTCATCCTCTGCCCCTCACCGAGTGCCTTCCCCATGTGCCTGAGGCTGTGGGCAGCCTTCCTGGAATGCCCCCAACTGTCCAGGGGGCTGGCGTGCTCCTTTAAGCCCCTATCCCCAACAGTTGGCCCCACTTCAGAAAAGTCCTCTTGCCACCAGAACATGGGGTGAAATCTCCCATGTGATGGGATTATTTCCTGAAGCACCTTAAAAATGAACTTGAGCTAAGCCCCTTTCTGCATATTTAAGCGCTGTGAGGTCACTGCCCTGCTTAGAGAGGGGCCTTGGTAACAGGTGGTGTGCCTCCTGATTACTCTGCCTCTCTGGGATGTGGGCTTAACGATCTTGTCACTGTCCACTTCCTGGTGCTTAGAGAGTCCCCACCAAACGAAGATTCCAGGGCAGCCTAGAATCTGCAGAGCGCTGTCACCGTGATCACAAGGGGCAGGGCAGCACAGGGTCTCCAAGGCAACCTCTAGGATTCCTGCTCCCACATGAGCTCTCAATCAGGACAGCTCGGGGGCCTCTGGGCCGGTGTGGGGGTACAGGAGTCTGTCGGGAGGGTCCATGATGCAGTCCTTCAGGATCTCCACCGGTTCCCTGTAGGGCGGAATGGGTGGCTCCTGGGTCACAGCCTCCTCCAGATAGAGTGCTCCCATCTTCTCCTTCCTGAGCCCCACCCCTCGTGCTGGAGGAAGGAGAACGCACAATCAGACGGAGGGGAAACAGATGAGATGGTAATGCCCTCCCCTGTCCAACCTTGCCCCAGGGTATGTTCGGTGAAAAAACCACGGCAGAAGAGACTGGCGGCAGGACAGGACTGCTCTCTGCAGGCCTGACCTAGTCCCACTCTGCTATTCCTTCACCCCAAGACAGCGGATCTCACTGGGCTGATTTTGCCCCCCAGGGGACATTTGGCAACATCTGGAGACATTGTGTTGGTACAACTGGGAGGGTGCTACTGGTAACCAGTGGGGATGTAATGGGCAAGGACCAGGCATGCTGCTAAAGGTCCAACAACGCACAGGATGGGCCCCACAACAGAGAGTTATCTGGCCCCAAATGTCACTAGTGCTGAGGCTGAGGAACCCTGCCTGGGAAGGAGGGCTTTGTCACGTAAAATCTGGTAATGTTCTCTCTTGGCTTCAGAGGTACTGGTCCTACTGTCCCCAAGAGAAGAATAACCTGCAAAAGGCACACCTGATCCCACCTTTCTCTCTTTCACCCCCTCAGGGCTGGACACGGACAACAATGCACCCACAAATGCTTGGGTGAAGAGTCCCTGTCTTGGCCCCCCATCTGGGCTCTGCCTGTCTTTTTTCTTCTCTCTGCTTCTACCCTGGGCCCCTCCCCTGCTGCCCAGCTACAGGTCCAGGGCCAGCCTGCTTCCTACAGAGCCTCTGTCAACCCTGGGACCTAGTCCACTGTGGAAGACCACAAACTCAGAGGTAAAGAATGAGAGCGGAGGCAAGAGGAAGGGGACCAGCTATAGAAGACGGCAAGAGATAAGAATCATGGCTCTGTCACTGTCAAGTAAACGTGAATAGCCCAGAGGACCTCTCTGGTTCTCTGTTTTCAGCGACTACTTGAAAAGAGGAAAATTTCTTGCTAAGACTTTCAGTAACCTGCCCTCTTGTATGGTATAACTTCCCCCTCAAGCTAGGCCCCACCCCAGCCCTCCTGGGTAGTGAGGCCTACTCCTCACGACTCCTCTCCTGACAGGCCCCACCCTTCTCCACGGAGCACCTCCTTCACAGCCCCTCTGACCTGCGCTGACCTCTTCCCTCTCCAAATGGAGTCTACACAGCCCCGCTCAGAACACAACGTCACTGCCCGGACCGGTCCAGTCCTCTGGTTATTCCCAGCAGTAGTCTTAACCTTTAAACAGGGCCATTGGTACTACTTGCCAGACATTGTCCTAACCGCTTTACATGTATTAATTCACTTTACAGCTGGAAAACCAAAGCACAAATAGATTAACTTGCCCAAGGTCACATGCTAGTTAGCAGCAGAGTTAGAATTTGAACCTGGGCAGACTAGTTCCAGAAATTCATGCTCTTAGCACTATGCCTTGCTGCCTGCAGTGTGTGCGTCTTGCCTCTCTAGCTGGATCACAAGCTCCTTGAGGGTAGTGTCATGTCTTGAGCGCTCACTGGTCTAGTACACGACAGAAACTCAATGATAACTTAGACCAAACCTACTGTGATGGCCGACTTTATCAGACTCTACCAGATTTGAGGTCCACATGGCATTGGGAAGATAAGATTCCCTTCCCTGTTTTCTCATCTCTAGGAACTCTGCCCGTGTACTTACTTGCATGGGAGCGGGGTGGCACCTGGGCACAGGTGTAGACATGGCTGAAACGCCGGCCTGAGGAGGTCAGGTACCAGTGTTGGATGGCAGGCTGGGGGTCGTACTCTGTGACTGCCACACCATTCACTGCTGTCATCATGAGCATGTTGATCACCTCATTGGAGAGCTTGGTCCTCTCATCAGTCCTGATCCGGTTCATGGCACTGAATCCCCGCTCACAGCAGGAGGTGGAGACAGGCACACAGACTACCACAGCCACGAGCCTGCTCAGTAAGGGGAAGCGGTAGCGCTGGGCCAAGGCGTTCTTACACAGCATGGAGAACGGGAGGTTCTTGGCGATGGCCTTCAGGCCCAGCCACTCCTCCAGGAGTGCTTCCTCGCTGTATCCTGGGGGCAGTGAGAGCTCAAAATATCTGGCAAGGGCAAGAATATCATCATTCCCAAAACTGGCAAGTTCAATCCCACTTGGCCAGGCCATGGTGTCAAACACCTCCATGTTCTTGAGCTGCGGGGGACGGTCTGTGTCAAACCTTTGCTGAAGGTACTCGATCCCTGTCAGGATCATTCTTTCCCTGTCTGCCTGGAACCGCTGTTCTGCCATCTCCATTCTGTCCAAGAAGATGCCATGGAGCCGCCCATCCTTGAAGCTGGCATTGAACTCTTCCTCTTTGGGGCCTGCCTGGTGACGGAGGGTCTCCAGCGCTACATAGGCCCGTCCCAGCGTGGAGTTCACCTCTGTAATCAGCACGATCTCTTTCTGGCACACCTCAGACAAAGGCCTATAGATGCTCAGGAAGTCCAAAAGGAAGTGGCAGAACTTGACAAAATGGAAGCTCTTCATCAGCTTCAGCATGCCTTTGGCCCTGTGCCCGATTTGGCCCCCAGCTTCCGCCACACTGTGGAGGTGCCTAGCCAGGGCAGGCCAGCTCACGATCAGTGCATTCAATGTGCGTCTCTTGCTGGCCACCCACCTGATGGCATTCAGGTCCTTCAGGCGGATGATTTCCTGCTCCAGGGGAGCCGCGCCTTCCTGCAGCTCATTCAGCCTCTTGTTTGAGGACTGATAGAACTTGAAGACGGTTCGGATGTGCCGGTCACACTTCTTTACCAGATCGATGCCCCCACAAGCATCTACCACAGCCAGGTGCAGCCGGTGGGCTACACAATCAACAGGCAGCAGCTGGGGGATGACCTCCTGGAATTTTTCGACAAGGCCTCCTCTGCAGCTCAACATGGGTGAGCCATCAGTTCCCAGGCCCACCACCCAACCAGGCTTCCGGAAAGGGATGTCCAGTTCATCCAGGGCAGAGATGATGGTCTCAAAGTATCCATCCACTGTCTCACTGTAGAGAGGGGCCAAAGTGATGTAAGACTCTTTCACCTCCATCTCCTTAAAGTAGCGGATATAAATCCCCACGCAGGACTGGTCGGCGGTGTCTGTGGAGCTGTCCAACAGCACGCTCACACAAGGGGAGTTCCGGACATCCTCGAGGATCTCTTTCTTCAGCGTCTCAGAGATGTATTTGATGAACTGAGTGCATGCGGTGCGATTTCGGTACTTGCCCAAAATCATGGTCCCAGTGCTTTGGAGGAGCTGCAGGATCTTCTCAAAGTCATTAAGGGGCCTTGAGTGGTATGCGATTGAGTAGGCGGCATTGAAAAAGTGTTCCATGTTCGCCATCAAGTCATTGGAGATTTCTGGAACAAGGGCAGCCTGAGGGGCGTCTTCCTTGATTTGGACAGTGTTGACACAGAGCTTGTGTGCTTTGCTGACTTCATGGTATTTTAAAGTCTCCACTTTGAAAGGCCCCGTGTAACCTCGGACTAACCGGGACGATTTGTCATGGAGACTAGGTCTTTCTTTGCAAGCTGAGCAGAAGAGCTTGGTCTCATTTGGGTCAATTACTAACCACGGGAACTGCCCGAACCAGGACCTCTGAATTGAACGGGGTCTGTAAGTCCTCTTGATTTTCCTAGGTCCATCTACTTCTACTTCAGAAAGGCTGGAATTGCAGTAGGAGGTACATGTCTCCACAGAAGGAGCTGGAAGCAATGCAGATGCTATAGCTGAGCCTTGTGTGTCTGCCTCTCTTATGGCCACCATCTTCTTTTTCCCTTTGGAGAAAATCAAACTGTGCTTGATTTTGCTGCCCAGAACTGTGCAGTCTCCTACCAGCTAAGACACCCCAATTCAATAAGTACCCCATATGCAAAGCAGAGAAGAGGAATGTGATCCACCTTTCTAGAAATCATTACTGGCTTCTATTTAAACCCTTCCCCATTATAATCTATGAAAGTCGGTCTGGCTTCCCATGAGTTGTTTGCCAATCCTTGTGGGTCCTTTAGCCAGTCTCCCCCTCCCTATCCACACGGCTACCCTGGGATCATGTGACATCAGCTGCTAATAAGCTTAATTAACCACCTTGGCCATAGATGCTACTGCATAAACAAGTGGCTTTAATTTTCTTGCGAGGCCCACAAAGAAATGAGGTTAAACATCCATAAGTTTTCTAATGAGCCTTAGAAAGAATGGAGGTACAGAAGTCGACACAGTAGCTACCAGCTAATAAGTTATTGACTGAGATATGCAGAACAACAAATTCTCACAGACCAACAGTGTTGTCACTAACAGGAGGAAGGCGGAAGCGGGGAGAGGCTCCCAGGCCTATGGTTCCTCAGAACCAGTCTACCACGCCCCTCCTCCCATCAGCTCTACCACAGGTCCCTCTGGCACTTCTGCTCATCAAAGGACATTATTTTTCCATGTGTCCCAGTTTCCCAGGCTCTCTACACTCTGAGGGCAGGATTCATTTCTTACTCATCTTTGTCTACCCAGAGCCTAGCACAGGCCTGCTGCACAATATGTTCAGGACAAGTATGTCTAAACTAACACTGTGTGACTTGCTGTAGCTACTTGGCCCCTGGACGTGCCCTTCAGAACTCAGTAGGTCTAGACTCACCCGGAGGACGACCTTTCCCCGACTTTGGCCCGTCAGGGTCCTTGATCCAGGGCGCAGCTCTACGTTCCAGTTTGGAGATCAAGTCTGGTTTGGCAGCAGCAGGCCCTATTGTAGGGACAAACATACCGAAGTCACTGCTATGGACCATCAAGTCAAGTACTCGCCTGAAGCTATTTCTGGTCAGGGCTGCCTCTGGGGTTGTCGCTTAATAAAGTCTATTCAGCCTGGGGCATGATGAAAACACACCCATCTAGGGTGCCAGTTTATTCTTGACACCTAAGAGGCAGCCAGATTAGGGTATATCCCTTGGCCAGGCTAATAACCTCCTCAGCTCCATGGGCCGGCCTTGGGGGTCCTGAGTCAGCTCAGCGCATCTGCAGCGGAAAGGGTGCAAAGAGCAAGAAACACAAAGCATAAAACAGGAAGACAACTGTCCGTGCATGTGCCCCTCAGCGACACCCACAGCTGGCCTTTGTGCAAGTGTCTAATTACACGGATTATTTTAGGGGGCACTTGAAAGGCCCCTTAAAAATGTCTACCACCTGCAGTGGAAGCTGAAACCTGCCTAGAAGGGATTCATGTCCTTGGGTTAAGCACTGCCCATTATTTAAAATGTGAATATTCTTCAGGGGTATGCAAAGAATTGCTTTCTCGATTTAAAATAAAATCCATTAATATCAACTTAAGTGCTTTTGTATGCGTCTGTGTGAATGTGTGTATAAACCTTCTTGGGGAGGACATACAAGCAGCTAGTAACTGTGGGTGCTCCTGGGGAGGGACTAAAGGACAAGGTAAAAGGGAGGAAATTTTCACTATTCATCTTTTGGATTGCTTGACTGTATCTGTATGTATTATAAGCGTGTGCGTATATCCACATATTTACTACTGATAAAAATATAACTAAATAAATTGGTAAAGTGTGGTAGAGTGAACACATATCCTTCTTAAAACATCATCAAGAACGAATAATAATAATAAAAAGCATAAGTCCAAGAGAAACAGGACTAGAAATGTTAATATATTTTTGGAAGAAAGAAAGGAGATAAAAGAGAGAGAAGAACTAACAGAGCTGAGCACCAAATGCTGGCAGAAGGGGCAACCAGGAGAAGGAAGTGGATTTGACCACAGAATCCCTGAAAGATTCTGGACCCGGAGGCCCCAGGTGCGGCAGACGATGGTGGGTAAGGAACAGATACAAACGGGGCTGCCCCGAAGTCCTCAGAGACCAGCGGAACCCCCCATCCTTTCATTTAGTCCAGGAGACCAGAAAACACCCCCACACTCACCCGAGGAGGAGAACACTTAGTCTACAGAAAAACTTAACCAGGAGGTTCCAGACCCTGGAAGAGAGGGGACAGTGAAACATGAAGGAGAAGGGTTGCAATGCAAACAGAGAGATGTAGAATCTATACTCTGAAAGGCACGTGACCCGGCTCCAAGAACCGAGGCCCCAAGGTGGAGACTGGGTGAGTTTTCTTCGGAAACACTGAATTGCCGCCCCCACCGCCTCCTCCCCAAAGACCTCTGAACACTGACATTTGCAGGCTCTTCAAGGAGCCATCCAGGTTCACAGCTGACCACCCTACAGGGACACCCACTCCTTAACGAGTGCCAGCCACGCACACAGAGCTTCCACACAGTTTTTTAAGGCTCTACTCTGAAATATGAACGAACCTAAAGACATTTATTCAAGACAAGCCTCTAACATGAAACAAGTAGGAAAAGGATTGGAGGAAGCAGAGATATTGCAGGAAGCAAAACAAAACTTAAAAAAAAAGAGAAACCACACACACACTAGAATGAATATTTCCAGAGAGAAAAGTCATGATATCATCTATGAAAGGAACAATAAGGGCTTTTGGATAAAAAATACGATAGGACAAATTTAAAAATTAAATAGAATTGTTAGAAAATAAAATTGAGGAAATCTCCAAGACAGTAGAACAAAAAAGACAGAAGCAGAAAATAGGAGAAAAATAGGAGAAAAAGAAAAAATGAAACAAAACCAAAAACTCAATATCTAACTAATAGGACTTTTTGGAAGAGAGAAAAGAGAACATAGGAAGAAATAATACAAAAATGTTTCCACAAACTGGAAAATACGAGTTTCCACATGGAAGAGAAGCACCCGACGCCCAGAACAAAAGAAGAAAAATCCCCTATTATTAAACCCTCAGAACACTGGACTAGATCTAGAACTTCTCAGAGTGGGAAAGATAGGCTGTGTGCGAAGATTTAGGAATGAAAAGGCATTTAGATTTCTCAACAGCACCAGTAAAACCAAAAGCAAGGTTTTCAAAATGCTGAGGAAAATTACTTCCAACGTGGACTTCTACACCCAACCAAGTTATCAATAGTGAGGGCAGAGTAAGGGCATTTCCAGACGTGTGGAGTCAGACAAACTGCCCCCGTGCACCCTCTCTCAGCAAGTTCCCAGAGGATGTGCTCCAACAGCGTGAGATACAAACCTGAAAGGTGCATCCTGGGAACAGGACAGAGACACAGGGCAGTCTAAGGCCACCGCTGTGGGGCAGGCCTAAAGAGGAGCTGGTTTAGACGTAGCAGGGGAATGGAAGACCCAACGACAGAAGCCTCCAGAAGATGAGAGAAACCGATACGTCATAGGGTGTTTTATCATGTGGAAAAGACTCTTCAGAGGAGTTTTATAATTCCACTGGAGCTTTGAGAAGAATTGGTGATGGTACAGAAAACTAGCAAAATAAATTTAAAAAAATTTCAATTCCAGGGGGGAAAAATCCTACGAGGAAGGAAATAACATCATAATATGTGACTCTGATCAGAAGCCAATAATACATAATTATAATTAAGCAAATAATTTACATTGCATTAACCAAAAAATGTGATATACCTGTTCTGAGAGGATGGAGGGAAGAGAAGTGGGGGCCTGGGGTGATGTAAGAGGGCCATATCCTCATCTTCCACAGTAGGAATCAATAGATAATATCTAAAATCAATAAATCAGGAATAGCAATAAACATATGCAACAGGATACTAAAGTGTAATTCTGTCGGCCTGTTTTGGCTGAAGGTCCAAAGAAAAGGACTCAACTATCCCCCATTGCAAAGCTAGACACCGAAGCCGGACCTGGGAAGAGGGCAGCTGGAACACGGGCCGTAACCAAGCGCTGGCCACTAAGAGGGAGGCAGAGTGCAAGGAGTGAAGAGGTCAGGAAGTTGGACATTAGAGATGTTTCTGGAAAGAGTTGTCAGTGTATTATGAGTCCCTTCCCCAACTCCAAGGGGAGGGGTGGGCTTCCTTCCCCTGACCTTAACTCTAATGGAATGACCTCTGGACCTATCTCCTGGAGCTGTGGGGCTGCTCATAAATCCAGGCCTGGAGTAGACTAAAGGCAGAAATCGAGAGATGAGCTCCTTCGTGGTGGCCACATTGGGAAGAGCTTACATCCCCAGGGTTTGTCAGAGCAAAGGATCTATAAACGTATTACCACGGTCCAGACGCGGGTCCTGCAGGGAAAGAGATGAGGCCTGGAGCCACTTAAAGGGACTCTGCCCATGACTGTCTACTGGTGTGATGCTCCCAAGAAGGAGCCCATGTGGGCTGACTGCCAAAGCAGACACCCATCTAAGGGGAACTGCAGTAGGAGCTCTCCAGTGATGAGGTGGGGCGTAGACCCCACACCCAGAGAGCAGCTTGCAACTATCCCAGCTACAAGTAACTGGTATCAGCTTACATGCATGTCAGGTAAAGCCTGTCTTGTGCTTCTCCCCCACCCCACCATTCGCCGCCAGTATGCAGCAGAAATCCTGGAACGAGCTAGTGGGTAGGAGAACTCCTTTCTTCCTCCCACAAGATTCCAGACTCTAGACCTGAAGCAGGTTGAGGTGGGAGGGGAAAAAAACTTTAGTTTTAAATGAAGTCCAGATTTTTGACTACTAAACAAGGACTGGACTTTTCTTTCCTTTTTTGGGGGGGGGGGGCGTAAATTTTTCATATTTAAAACTTACAGAAAAGTTTCAATAATAATACAAGGAACGCCAATCTTTTACATTTTGTCCCATTTGCTGTGTCATGCTCATGCGCTCACATGCCCTTCCACCCTCCCTCTTTCTCTCTCTCCTCTCTATGTATATATATACTGTATAAATACATATACATTTTCCTGAACTATTTGAGAGTAAATTGTTTTCATACCCCTTTGATCCCTAAATACTTCCGTGTGTATCATTCAAGAAAAAGGACATTCTCTTACGGGGTAGGCAGAATTCTAACACAAACTCCAGTGACTGCAGACCCTTTCCTAATCCTGGCCCTGGGAGGGTGGGTGGAACCTGTGAAGTGATATCACACCCACAATTACTTAGTTACTGGCAAAAGAGGTTATCTGGGTGACCCACCCTAATCACATCAGCCCTTCAACAGCAGAGGCAGTCAGAGCTTCAAAGCGCCAAGAGGATCCAGTGAACTGCTGCTGGCCTGAGAATGGGGAAGGCCACGTGGAAAGGACCTGATAGCAGCCTCTAGGACCTGAGAGTGATCTCTGGTCCACAGCCAGCAAGAAAACAGGGACCTCAGTCCTACAACTGCAAGGAACTGGATTCTGCCAACAACCCAAATGAGCTTGGCAGCGATCTTTCCTAGAGCCTGCACATAAGAGGCCAGCCTGGCAGACACCTTGATTTGGGCTCTATGAGACCCTAAGCAGAGAACCTGGCTAAGCCTGTCTGGACTTCTGACCTCCAGAACTGAGACAATAAATGGGTGCTGTTTAAGCTACTAAATTTGTGATAATTTGTCGTGTGGCAACTAAAAACTAATGTCTTACATAACCATAGTATAATGATCAAAATCAGAAAATTTAACTGATATACTACTACTATCTAATCCATGGTCCACAACTAAATTTCTTCAATTGTCCCCAAACGTCCTTTATAGCTATCTATATGCCTGTCTTTCCCAGTCCAGCATCTAATCCAGGATCGTGCACTGCACTTAGTTGGCATGACTCTTTAGTCCCCTTTAATATGAACAGTTTGTCAGCCTTTCTTTGTCTTTCCTGATCAGGACTTTTTTTTACTGCAATAAAATACATATAACCTAAAATTTACCATCTTAACCATTTTTAGGTGTACAGTTCAGAGATATTAAATACATTCATAATGTTGTACAACCATCACCACCATCCATCTCCAAAACTCTTTCCATGTTGTAAAACTGAAACTTTGTACCGTTAAACATCCACCCCGCTATTTCTCCCGAGCGAGCCCTGGCAACCACCGTTCTACTTTCTGTCTCTACGATTTTTGACTACTCTAAGTACCTTGTATAAGTGGAATCATACAGCATTGTCTTTTTGAGACTGGATTATTTCAATTAGCATAACGTCCTCAAGGTTCATCTAGGTTGCGGCATGTGTAAAAATTTCCTTCCTTTTTAAGGCTGAATAATATTCCATTGTTTGGATAGACCACATTACACTTATTCATTCATCTGTTGATGGACACTTAGGTTTCTTCCATGTTTTAGCTATTGCGAATAACACTGCTATCAACATTAGCGTACAACTCTCATCAATACAACCCTCATTAACAATTTCTTTTCATTTGTTTTAGATATATACCCAGAAGTGAAATTACTATATATGGTAATTCTATTTCTAATTTTTTGAGGAACTGCCATACTGTTTTCCACAGTGGCTATACCACTTTATATTGCCACTAACAGTGCACAAGGGTTCCAATTTCTCCACATCCTTGCTGACACTTGTTGTTTTCTATTTTTTTTGCTAGTAATCACCCTAATGGGTGTGAGGTAATGTTGAGCATTTTTTCCATGTGCTTATTGGCCATTTGTATATCTTCTTTGGAGAAATGTCTTCAAATTCTTTGTCCATTTGTGAATCGGGTTGTTTCCCTTTTTTTGTTGTTGAGTTTTAGGAGTTCTCTAAGTATTCTGGATATTAATCTCCTATCAGATACATGATTTCCAAATATTTTCTCCCACTGCATGGGTTGTCTTTTTACTCTGTTGATAGTGTCTTTTAACGCACAAAAATTCAAAAAAATTCATGAAGTCAAATTTGTTTATTTTTTCTTTTGTTATCAGTGCTTTGGCATCATAGCCAAGAAATCACTGCCAAATCCAATGTCGTGAAAATTTTGTACTATGTTTCCTTCTATGAGTTTTATTGTTTTAGGTCTTATATTTGGGTCTTTGGTCCATTTTGACTTAATTTTTTATATGGTGTTAGATAAGGGTTGAACTTCATTCTTTTGCATGTGGATATCCTTTTTCCCCCACACCATCTGTTGAAAAGACTATCCTTTCCCCAGTGAATGGCCTTGGCACCCTTGTCAAAAAACATTTGACCATATATGTGAGGATATATTTCTTGGCTTTCTATTCTATTCCATTAGTCTATATGTCTGTCTTTATGCCTGCACCTCACTGTTTCGATTACTGTAGCTTTGTAGTAAGTTTTGAAATCAGGAAGTGTGAGCCCTCCAGCTTTGTTCTTTTTCAAATTGTTCTGGCCTAATATATGGTCTATCCTAGAAACTGTCCCATGTGCACTTGAGAAGGATGTGTATGCTGCTGTTGGATGGCGTGTTCCATGTATCTCTGTTAGATCTAGCTGTTTTATTGCGTTGTTTAAGCCCTCTATTTCCTCATTTATCTTCTCTTCGGTTGTTCTATCCATTATTGTGAGTGGGGTATTGAAGTTGCCAACAAATTATTGTAGAACTGTCTATTTTTCCCTTCAATTCTGTCAGGTTTTGCTTCATATATTTGATAATCTGTCATTAGGTGTGTAAATGTCTATAATTGTTATATTTTCTTGCTGCATTAAAACTTGTATTAATATATAACGTTCTTCTTTGTCTCTTACAACCTCTTTTGATTTCAAGTCTATTCACGTGATATTAATATAACCACCCCTGCCCTCTTTTGGTTACTATTTGCATGGATTATCTTTTTCCATCCATTCACTTTCAACTTATTTGTGTCTTTGGATCTAAAGTGAGTCTCCTGTAGACAGCATATAGTTGGATCATGCATTTTCATCCTTTCTGCCAATTTCTGTTGTTTGACTGGAGAGTTTAATCCATTTATATTTAAAGTAATTACTGACAAGGAGAAACTTACATGTCATTTTGCTATTTTTTTCTATATGCTTTAGAGCTATTTTGTCCCTTATTTCCAGCATTCTGTCTTCTTTTGTGTTTACTTGATTTTTTTGTAGTGAAAATGTTTAAATTCCTTTCTCATTTCCTTTTATGTACATTCTGTAGCTATTTTCTTTGTGGTTACCATGGGAATTTCATTTAACATCCTAAAGTGGTAACACTCTAATCTGAATTTATACCAGCTTAACTTCAATAGCATGCAAAAACTCTACTCCTTTACAGCTCTGTCCCCACCCCTTTTGATTGCTGAGGTCACAAAATTACATCTATATACATTGTGTGTGTTCAAAACACAAACTAATAATCATTTTAAATGCATTAATCTCTTTAAAAATGTAGAAAACAAGACTTGGAGTTACAAACTAAAATTACAATAATACAAGCTTTCAGAATAATAATTTTTTTCCTTTAAATGTATTAGACCTACTTAAATCATGTAGCAAACAAAAAAAAGCAATTAAAAACCGTTGTTACAATTATACTAGCTTTTGTAATTGCCCACGCATTTACCTCATCGAGATCTTTGTCTCCATATGGTTTCAAGCTACTGTCTCATGTCCTTTCATTTCGCCTTGCAGGACTCCCTTGAGCATTTCTTGTGGAGCAGGTCTAGTGGTAACAAACTCCTTCAGCTTTTGTTTATCTAGGAATATCTTAATTTCTCCCTCACTCTTGAAGGACAGTTTTGCCAGATATAGGATTCTTGGTTGACAGGTTTTTTCTTTTAGCACTTTGAACATATTGGCCCACTGCCTTCTGGCCTCAAAAGTTCCTGATGAGAAATCTGCTGATAATCTTATTGAGGACCCTTTGTGTGTGATGATTTATTTCTCTCCTGCTGCTTTCAAGATTTTCTCTTTGCCTTTGAAAGTTTCATTAGAATGTGTCTCAGTGTGGGTCTCTTTGTCATTTTATTTGGAGTTCGGTGAGCTTCTTGGATGTTTATAGCTATGTCTTTCATCAAATGTGGGATGTTTTCAGCCATTACTTCTTCATATATTCTCTCTTCCCTTTCTCTCTTTTCCTTCTGGGACTCCCACAATGCATTTGTTGGTCCACTTGACAGTGCATCACAAGTCCCTTAGGGTCTGTTCACTTTTCTTCAATGTTTCTTCAATTCTTTCTGTTCCTCAGACTTGATAATTTCCACTGTCCTATCTTCAAGTTTGCTGATTCTTTCCTCTGCTTGCTCAAATCTGCCTTTGAATCCCTCTAGTGAATTCTTCCTTTCAATTATTGTACTTTTCAGCTCCTGATTTTCCTTTTGGTTCCTTCTTAGGTTTTCTATCTCTTTATTGATATTTCCATTTTGTTCAAATATGATTTTCTTGGCTTTCTCCACATCTTCCTTTAGTTTTTTCAGCATCTTTAAAAAAGTTGTTTTAAAGTATTTGTCTAGCATATCTGCCACCAGGTCTCATTCAGGGATAGTTTCTGTTGGTTTATTTTTCCCTTTGAATGGGCCATACTTTCTTGGCTTTTTTGGATGCCTAGTGATTTCCTGTTGAATACTGAATATTTGAATCTAATAATGTGATAACTCTGGAAATCAGATTCTACCCCTTCCCCAGGGTTTGCTGCCTTTATTGTTTTTATTGTTTTGTTGTTGTTGTTGTTGTTGTTGTTGTTGTTGTAGGCTATCTCTGTGCCAAATATCAGCCTGAGGTATAAACTTAAGGTCTTCTTGGGTCTTTTTAAACCTTTCCCTAGGCATGCACAGTCACTTTCCAATTTTCTCATATATATAGTTGTTTTTGAATGTCCTAGTCATTTGTGTCTGATTTCCAAAAGGAGAAATGGAGAAAAATGAAGAGAGGGGAAAAAGGGTACTTGCCCTTTAAATCCTGTGAAGGTCACTTCAGTTAGAGGAGGAGGGGCTTGCAAAAATGCAGGGCGGTGGAGGGGGGAGGGCTGCAACAATGGCTGCCTGCCTCTTTGTCTGCACGTCTGTGATCAGAAAAAGCAATCAGCAGTCAGAGCATAGATTCCCAATATTGGGAGGAGAAGGTCCTTTTTGCCCATCCTGGCTCCTGCAAGCTGCTCCAGGAACACAAAGCTGCCTGCCACAGGGCTGGGGGTGGGGGATGGGTAGCTGCTACCGTGCTAGGAGTTGGAATTGACCTAAATTTACCATCCAAGACTTCTCCTGGAAGCTGCAAGCCCTCAACAGCCTCCAGAGTTCCACAATAGTTACATCAGACGCATCCTGCCAGTGCAATTGCTGTCTAGATGGGGAGACGGATTCCTGGTGCTTCTTATCGTGCCATCTTCCCTGACCCCTCCTCCTGACTCAGGACATTTTTGAAGAGTACTGTACCGCATATTTTATTAATCAAAATTAGATCACTAATGTAACTAAAAATGACTGGAGGACTTTCTGTTAGCTGAGTGTGATAAGAAACACGCTAGCCATGCCCTAGATTTCAACCTGTCAAATAAAACCAAAACAGAGGTCACAGTTTGAGTATACCCCTGGACCAAACACTAATAATCACGTAACCAGATATTAAACTGTCTTGATTTCCCCCAAATGGGGACCGTGACAAAACTTAAGCTTTCTTCATGTGAGTGTGACCTTAGAGACTCCTAGTCAATCAGCTACACACAAGAAAGCTTACACGGTACTACTACCCTAAAAAGAATGTAAGTTTCTAGTAATCAATCACAATAATTTAAAAAAAAGATGTATTCCCTCATTCATGCTTTATAAACTGAACTTTTAACTGCTGAGAGCCAAGCTTGTAACCACTTTGGGCTTGACATCTCCCTGTTCGTGAACAGTCTGCTTCTTGTTCAATAAAATATTCACATCAAGCAAAGCTCTCTGGATCTTCTTTTGACAACCCAAAGGATGAGAGAGAAAGGCCCCACAGAGCTGATCCAAACAAGCGGTGACGGAAACGAATGAAGTTGTTTCATTGCTACATCCTACCAAAATTCACTCTTTCAAAAATAAAGCCTATATGTATTCCTTAGAAGCAATGAGGCAAATCACTAGAAGAAACAGCTAAAAAGATTCTGAGGAGGAAGACTCAGTAACAGAGAAAGGTGGGACAGGGGATTGTCATTTTTTTTGTTATGTCTTAAAAGAACTACTTTGATTTAAAAAAATAATTGTAAAGAAATATTTTTAAAGAATAAACACACGGGAGACTGAATATCCTGAACCTGTCTGCCTCAGTTACATTCCCTTTGGGGACTAGCCACCTTTGATTGCCCCTGACACCACCAATGGCCCCAGAAGCACTGTACCCTGATTGCACCTCTTTGAAGCTATGGCTGAAATGTTGCCAAAAACCTTTTCTTTTTGTCTCTTCCAAACAAGTGAAGCAGAAGGGAATTTTCAAACAGATCTTTCTGTCTTAGTAATGGAAAAATGGCTAAGGGGACATAATTATGGCAAGCACATGCACACTAACACTCACGTCCCATAAAAGTGCATAAAAGTGGCTTGGCTTACAAAGATTTCTGATCCTTCTAGGCTAACTCTATCCGAAGCTGGCAGGCCCTACCCAGGATTCGGTTCTGGGACAGCTCCGGCACCTTGCCTTGGTTCTTCTCTAGCTCCTGCACTGCCTCCACTCGGAGGCCAGATCACAGGGCCCATCATACAGCAGCTGGCCTCCCAGACATCAAATCAGCCATTCTAAGTCCTGCTGATCTCAGTGGGGGCCTCCCGCTCAGTGTTGGTTTCCATTCAGTGCATGACTTCTTCCCCCAGGTATGTGTGATTGATGACCTCACCTGTAGAAGAGACACTGTCCGCCAGAAGTAAGCGACTTGCCACTTAGCATTTGACGACATAGTCACTAATAAAAACAAGGGTTACCACATAGTCCTTATATTGGCATGTTTGCTTCTATTAATGACAAACACTAGTCTCTTAACAGTGGAATGTAACAGTTTTCTTTTTGGGTGGAAGCAAGAGATGTCATCAAATATGGCCAAAGTCTGAAGCCAGAATTTAAAGTACAGAAATAAAAGAACAGTCAGAAACTCTGCAGAGTGAGAAATTAAGTAGTTCTAAATGAGCAAGTCCACAATCCATAGTCAAAATGATTGTCGTCTACAAGTTCAGCCCCATTGATAACACAGCAGGTGAGGCCAAGGAGGCTGTGATTGGACCTAACTGGGGAACACACCATCTGTTGAAAAGCTTAGGTTTATGTGACTTAACTACCAAACAACTGATAGAAATATCTATTAAATTTGACTGCACAAATTGAGACTGTCTTTTTAAAAACAGGTGCATTAATTATAAAATCTAAAAGAGCAAATCTAGCAGCTGTAAACCCTGAGATGAGCAATGGAAGAATCAGCCAGATTTCCTCAAATGATAAGAGCAAAAGGAAATCAAGAGCACAAATGTGCTGCAATGTGGCATGAGGGCCACTGGACAAGATGCGCTCAACCTGAGCTCCAGTGACGCAACCTGATCTCCCCCGGGCCGTCAGTCCCTTTTCTCCAGCTCAGTTCTCGGGCAGGAGAGAGAACTTACAGTGACCTACCGAGAAGGTCTCAAAGAGCCAGACGGAACTACTTCACTCTCTTGCAAGAGGAACTGGAGATGGAAGTGGAGACATTTTTTTTTTATTCCTATACTGTTTGAATTTTTAAATAATCTTATATTATACTTTGGTGCTATTATTATTTTAAAATCAACAACATGATTAGCACAAATCTTCAAACAAAAAAAAATGGAGTCCAACTGGTAATAAACATATACAAAGTAGGATTTTATCAGAGTCTAATGCCTATACAATGGACAGAACAGTAAGGATCTCAGTTTAGTCTTTTTCCAGCTAATTAGCTTGGATTCTCAGGGCTGCTTTCTCATCCGAAAATACTACTACTACCTGCCTTACAGGTTTGGTTTAAGGATTGGAGAGAATACATGTAAGATGCTCAACATAGGACCAGTATTGGGTGGATGTGCAGTCAACAGCAAGAACCACTGTCATTATTATGTCCAGGCTTAAGAATAAAAGAAAAACAGAAGCTCCTTGTAACACCCAGTATAAGTAGATCACAGTATTTCAAGATAAAATATGAGAAATGTTAAAAATGGATGGGAGACTTTTTTAAAAGGTTAATAGAATTTTTCCTGGCTGCAAAAATTATGACTGGCATTTTCCTTTTCAAAAATTGAGTTCACTCCAAGTAGAAGTTCTATTTGTGTTCTATTTATAAAACATAATTAAAAGATGATGCCAAATAATATTTCATTCCAACTGTTAAAGTACTTGTCACAGGAGGATAAAGTGTGGGAGATAAAAAAAAAAAAAACACACTAGCCAAAGCAAAAATAATAGTCTCCACTATTCTCCAGCACTGTTTCATCTCCCAACCACCAGCTGGACACGCTTTGAAAGGTCATTTTTAAACATAAGAATCACTTATGTTTGGCCTGGTTATATTCTCAAGGCACCTTAAGATGCTTTTATATCTCAAACATGAAAAGTTGTTTAAACTGGAGGATCGTTAAAGGATAGTAGCTGGAGACCTAACTAAAGTAATGAAAAGGAATCACACGCATGCAACTGAGTTTCTAGACTCCTGGGCCCATTTTCATTTCACAGACAACCGAGCAGGACAGTCCCAGCCTCTGTAAAGCCTCCCCGACCCCTGCCCCCAACCCTCAAGCAAGACTGACCACCCGTCCGCTGAACACTTTCTGTTCATCCAAACAAAACTTAACCAGGACTGAACTGTCCCTTAGTTTCCCCCAGGGAGCTGAGATTTCCCCACTTCCCAACTTATGAATGTTCAAAAACAAATGATAAAATGCTTAGACCATGCTCTGTCAAAACAAAACCCTGAGGGACTGAAGTACAGGCTGAGCGATCCAGCTGGTCCCGGGCTGCGGGCAATGCGCCACTGTCAGCGCTGGTCCCCCACCGCTTCACCACGACTGCCCACAGGGTCCCAGGGGCAAGGTGCTTCGCCACTGCTCCTTCCTTTAAGTGAAAAGCCAGCTCCCAGGAAGTGAGTATGTATTCTTTAAAAATGAATTTCCCCCTCGTTCTCACAGCTTTTACACACCGTATGCGGCAGTGATGCTCTTGGAAGGTTCACTTTGCACAGGTGCCCTGGGCCTAGGACATGAGTACAGAATCTTCAGCACCACGAAATAAACAACTGTTTCCATCATTTCTGAATGTTTGGGGAGCCATTTAAAAATATGAACAAGGATAAAAACAAGTCTACAGGTCAAGAATGTTTAGAAAATAATCTGTATCTTAGCTGCACACAAAGGGCAGTGTAAACTAGGCGATGTGGCATCAATTAAGTCACAAACATTCCTACTTCTTATTCTGCAGTCACAACACAGCTCGCTGCTGGAATCCCTCAGTTATGTACGGCAGCCTGCTCTGCAAGGTTTCTGTTAGAATATATGCTGGTAAAAAAATAAATAAATAGACACTTTATAACACGAAAAGTTGCCTTTCCATTTTGGTGCAGTACAAGAACCTTGGGTGTCCAACAGAAAAAGGAGGCAAAGAGAAGAATGAGAGGCAGGTGCAGGAGATAACACCCGTGTGGGCAGGTAAGAAAGACTACTACCTTCATCACCTCCAGTGCCCAATCCCAGCGACACCTAGGCCAAGACGGCCAACCCCTGCTGGCCCCTGGGCAGGAGGAAGCAGGCTTAGCACAGACCAAGTAGAGAGTGGGACCCACTTGGAGGCCCTCTCTCACCTCCACGCCTTTGCTCACACTGTCCCCTCACTCTGGGATGCTTAGATGGCCTTCTTCCTCCGTGGTCACTTGGTTTTCAACTCAGTTAAAACATTTCACGCTCCATAAAGACTTTCCTGATCCCTCCCTCCAACACCCAGAAAAATCAAACTTCTCTTCCTCAGCAGCCCCAGGGCACTTTTCCTGAACCTTTTTTGGAGCACGTGTTATTTTGCAGTTTCTTATTAAAGTGCCTGTCTCTCCCACAAACCTGCCAGCCCCTTGAGAGCAGAGACCTTGCCTCACTTGTGTTCATCCGGCACACGGCCGTACTTAGTAAATATCTGGTGGAAGAGGGGTGGGTGGGTGGGTGGATGAAGAGGGCATGGAGGACAGCATCCCGAAGCAGGGAGAGTTCTGAAGGCAAAAGATATCATCATCCTCTGCCTATGTATAGGGCCACGGCAGAAATGGGAAGACGACCACAAGACACAGCTGCCCTGTGGGTTTCCCATGTCAAATGATGGTGGCGAACAAAGGTCTAGGTGAATCTTTACCCAGGGACGCCAACAGCTCATAATTCATCCGCATCACGTCTCTGTACAGCTCCTTCTGCCGCTTGTCTAGCATGCCCCACTCCTCCCGGCTGAAATACACCGCCACATCCTCAAACACCACCGGGAGCTCCTCAAACACCACGGGAACCTCCTCAAACAGCCCCTCTTCAGAAGGATCCTGCAACAAAGAGCAGCAGTCACTCAGTACGCCTCTCACGTCAGACACCTGGCCTGACACTTTCAGGTCCTTCTCAAGGCCCGTTTCTCCTGGGAAGCTCGCCAAAGGCCCAGATGTACTCTAAGGAATTAGTTTATCCATTCAAAGTCCAAGAAGCAAATCTGCGAGGCCCAGAGTTAGGCGGTAAAAAATGCACTGAAGAACAGGAGTCTTGGTACAGCCTTATGACTGCACCTGTCCTTCACAGTCCTAAGCGGGTGCCTTCTACTCATCGTGACTACACAGGTGACCACCTGCCTGTAGGAGCACTTGCTAAGATTTCCGAGTGGGATGTGAAGGAAGACGAAGAAGTAAAAAGAACCAAAGATGCTTATGTTCAGTTACTAGGTTAACACACAACTTACTGCTGAAGGAATTCAGATTATAAAAGGTTAGACCTGTTTATTAGCTTCTAACACTAAAAAAGGAAGGAACAGGAACATGAAGAGCAATGAGCTTTGTTGCTTTTCTGGATTCAGGAAAAATCTGAACTTAAGATCTTTAGCTAGGCCCTTACGACATTAGGTATGACGACCATCTGACTATTCTCACTGGAATAGTGGAGTGGGTACTGAAAATGATTTTTAGTAAAATCCTACTTATATGGAATAGGTGAGAAGTGGAGAAGCTTCCAGTCACTCAAAGATTCCAGTCAACACAGTTTCCTTACAGGCCAACTTTCCAAAGAATTAAAAATTACAAAATCAGCCTAAGGTGGGAACCAGAGTCTTTTAGGATCCACAGGTGCTGCAGGGAGTGGAGGGGAGCACCGGCGGGCAGCCACAGGCTCTGCGGGGAGGTCGATGCTACAAGAGTTCTTGCACGCGGGACAGGTCCCTTCCCCCGCAGCCTCAGTTTTCTCTCAACAAGATGAGTCTATCAGCTTGCTCGACCAGCCTCAGAGCAGCGTTAGAAACATTACGTAAGAGAACATGTGTGAAGAAACTCTGCAGCGTTTAAAAGCGCTATATGATTCCATAAAGATGAATTTTTTTTAAAAATTGATTATTTATTGAGTCCTATGGTTGTTTGGCATTCTGGATAAAGCTTATTGTTCTGAATTTAGGTGTTTCCTTTATACCAGAAGTTAGAACGTTCTGTTCCACTAATTATGTTTTATTATCTGCAAAAAGGAGATGATAATAGGGCTGTTGCCTTAACTAAATGAGGTAATACAGGTAAAGCACTTAAAACAATGTCTCTTACATTGTAAGCACGTTAGCCTGAGACCACTACAATGCTAGCAGCAAGTACCGCTATTCTGACTTTCTCATCATCGTCATGCAACACATGTTGTTCTCAGTACGGAATCCCTCCCCGTGAGACACAGCCATCATTACAAACATTTTACCTGGCCGCAGGGTTCAGCAGAGTCATTAAACAAAATGTGACAGTTTGAAGAGCTGTGGATGGCATCAGTGACGTCTTTTTGCCTCAAATCGGAAATGCAGTCTAGAAACAAGGCAGGAATTGCTCCATTCCCCCCAGGGTCCTCCAGTTCAGCTCTTGAGTTGGGCAGGAGCTGGGCCACATTATCGTAGGCTCCCAGAGGCCCTGGCGGGTACAACATGGGATAATCCGCAGTGAAGAGGTGCTCCGGGCTGGCCAACACATCTCCGGATGCATTTCGGATGCTCTGGAAACGGGCTGCCCAGATGGGGTCCCGTGCAGCCAAGGCATTGACGCAGAACATATGAGCTTTGCTCTTGGCGTGGTATTTGAGAGTCTCCACCTTGAACGGCCCTGTATAACCTTCTATTAATCTTGACCGTTTGTCCCTCACAGATGGGTATTCTCGGCAAGCAGAGCAGAAGAGAGCCGTCTGCTCCTCATTCACCACCAACCACGGGAACTGCACGAACCATGACTTCTGGATAGACCGGGGTTTCAAGGGTTTCTTGCTCTTTCCGGCACAGCCGACCTCGATGTTGCCATTCTCTGCAGTGAAGTGGGAAAGACACACTCTCTTCTGAGGTGGCAGGTATAGCCCAGCTTCTCTGGCTGGACCTGGCACATCCATTTCTTCCATGTAGCCCATCTCGTTTTTTCCTTTAGAGAAAAGAGACAAACGGACTTGTCTGAAATCCTACAGTTAGAGCCATTGCAACTCGTGGAGGCTCTCAGATATATCAAATATGAAAACTGGCAACCACACACACACACGACACAGCCTCTACTCGAATTCGCTTCTTTCAGTCCCCCCAACTCCCCAGGTCCACCCCACCTAACCCAGAAGAAAATCAAATGAGCTTTAAACAAACCTTTTTTCTTTTTTTCAAATTTAAAGGACAGGTACAGTAGGCCAAAAGATCTTTGCAATTTGACCTCTGCAACCTAAGATAGCGGCACAATCTTTCAGATTTATTTATGGATAAGAACTTATTTATGGATAAGAACACTGAACTAATAGAATACAGGGTTAAAAAAGATAATTAAAGCCAAATACTGCGACTCCATACTCAGCAGGAATCCCCTTCTTTGGGGCCTCTGCACTTCCTTCATGTACATTTGGGGCAAGACAGTAACCTACCTCCCAGGTCCCCAGAGAGCTCTCCTTAAGCTGCAATCCATCTTTGCACAACTTCCACCCAGGGGTGCCACTGCAGCCCTCAAGAGAAACACAAGCCTAAGTCCTCTCTCATACCACAGCCCTTCAAAGAGGTGAAAACTCTCACAAACTAAGATTTTTCTTCTTCAAGCTAAACTAGAAGTTTCTTTATTCACTCCGTAGTTGAAATGCAGCTCAGACGACTCTAACTCCTCTAGAGCCATTTCTTATGCATCGACATAAGGTCAGATGCCCAACGGCCAAGGACTCAATAGTATCTGCTCCCTGCCAACAGATCAGTCGACAAAACTGAAGCCAACCCCAGGAGCACAAAGCCGCTAATAAAGAGCCAGTAGGCTCAAAATTAAGAGCCCAGCATGGGAAAACAAAACAAAATGAATTAGTAGCTATGAAGTCCAGGGCTCCTCATGGTCCCTCTGAGATAGACCACCAGGGAGGGCAAACTTCCATGATGCGATTCACACAGGAGCTTGTTCCCACCCACCGCTTCTTCCACAGCAGGGGCTGGGTTAACTCAGTCATCTTACACAACGACAAGATGCCATTTGGCCTGGCTCTAGCCAAGCCCGTCCCCAAACAGGCCAGGCTTATCAAAGGAGGAAAGCAAAGATAAATCCCCAGAACACAGCAGACACTCCCTCATTCTTTCATCCATTCACTCAATGATTATCTACCGTGCAACTACCACGTGCCAGGCATTGTTCTTGGCACTGGGAACACAGCAATGAATAAGACAAAGTCATGCCTTCCTGGAACTCAAAATACATAATTATAAACAATCATATACTCTTGGGTAGAAATGAAATAGAGGGAGATGAGAGGTTGGAGAATGATGACGGGACAGGTGTGTATATTTTAGATCAGGTGACAGCGGGAGAAGAGCGTTTGTGTGTCAGCTGGTAGAGAACAGGGAGAAGCAGAGGATGAGACAGGAGTCCTCGTGCCCAGCCTCCTGCCCCCTCTCCAGCTAAGGCCCCTCCTCCTGGGTGGGTCCACACTCACCTGGCTGGTAGCTCAGGAGATCCCTCTGGCCCTGGACATTGCCTAGCCATGGCTCTGGCCCTTGCTCAAACTTACAGAACAGCTCTGGGTTGGCAACAGTTGGTCCTGAGTCAGGAACAGAGAAAGGCACTATGAGGTCCTGGATCCAGGTCACCACATTAAGGAGGGTCTGTCTGTGACATGCTCTCAGCATTGTAAGATAAATGGTCAGGAAGGCAAGTAGGAATCTCAATGGTTTAATACGTGATTTAGAAACTCAGACACCTGTGAGGCCCCTAAAAGAATGGGAGACGAAGTGACAGCAATGAGGGGCACAAGTGAGGCTTGTAGGTATGAAGACTATTGGTTCAGAACAGACTCACAAACTCAAATACTGAGAGGGGCCAGACCAGTAATACAACTGAAGAAACCAGCCGGGGGCGGAGGCTGGGGCACCTGGAGGACTCACACCTGTGCGTGGGGACAGCTGCTGTGCCACGCCAGGAGCGGCTGCCATGTGGAACACGGGCTCAGCCCCGCCAGGCTGTCTCACTTTTCAAGAGAAGCCGGAAATCATATTTGCATGTGAAAACTCCCAGCGGTTAAATATTGACAACTTATTTAAATATTTCAAGGAAGCCAAACAAAAGTGATGACAGCAAAACAACAAAAAGGTGTGGGCCAAATCTGGCCCACAAGCTGCTGCTTCTGGTTTAAAAGAACCAGTAGTTTGTTTCAAACCGTTTTTAGTAGGCAGGGAAAGAAGACCCAACCCAGCCACAATCCTTCCAACCACAGGGATCTGAGACCGTGGCTCCCATAACCCTTAGACGAGGGCCAAGACGAAAGGAGAAATGAAAGGCAGGGCAGATGGTCACCAAATTGAAATCAGAAAACAGTACACACATGTTGAAACACAATCACCTCTGTCCATGGTACAGAGGTCTACCCATAGAAGCAGAGAAAGGACATTCAGAAATAGAAAAGGGCCCACCCCGGCGGCCTAGTGGTTAAGTTTGGCCCGCTCTGCTGCAGCAGCCCAGGTTTGGTTCCCAGGCACAGACCTACACCACTTCTCTGTCAGTGGGCATGCTGTCACAGCAGCTCACATACAAAAAAGGGAAGATTGGCAGCCGATGTTAACCCTGGGAGAATCTTCCTCACAAAAAAACAAACGAAAATAGAAAAGATGAAAAATACCTACACGGGCACTGAGTTTTAAGCTGTTTTATCTCATTAAACCTCTACAACAACCCTATGAAGAAGGACACCAAAGCTTAAAAAGGCTAAAGGGCGTGGCTAAGGCAAAGGAGCATCACGTGGTGGAGAGGGGCTGAGACCAGATTTCCGCACTCCCGATCTGATGCTCCTCCTCCCTCCGCTCACTACCTCCAGTGTCCTATGGGCACTGAAACAGTATCCACCTTGCAGCTCCAAAGACCACAGGCGGGGCTTTCCACCTGGCACCTTGGGGTATCCTGAGGCATTGAGGTCTAGCCTAGACATGCCCAATTTCCCCACTGCTCTTGGCCACTTTAAGGTAGAAGAGAAAGGGTGGTGTGTGAACCCATGTGCAGTGAAGTTAGATATGAGATGAACAGATGAACAGTACAAAGATGCCTGGAAAACATGGTGGGATTCCAGAAAAGTCTCATGTATGTCATGGTCTGGGTACAGTTGGGAATGCTGATCCAGATTCAGGGCTGGAGGAAGTGCACAGGAACCCATACCCAGTGGCGCCACCAGCTTGTCAGAACCACAGATTTCCTTCTGTTGCTGACTCAGCAGCATCCATTCCTCTTGAAGCAAGTACACTGTGATGTCATCGAATGTCACAGGAGCCTGAAAGGAAAAATGACACCAGCTAAGCACCAACTTCTTCCTGGGATTAGTCTTTCACACCTGTGTTCACGACCACCTGAGGGCACCCCTACTCTGGGAGAGTATCAGATCTGCGGGGGTTGGGGCATTGTCAATCTACATACAAGACCTACACTTATGCTTCTCGCCACCTGGGTACAAGTCACAGTGGGAATGAGACTCGCTCTTCTAGGAAGGGCCACACACTGAAACAACGGTCATACAGAAGGCTGACTCAAGAATTTCATAACCCTTTCCTGGCATGCTCTTCACCTACCTTCCCACAGGACCCATTCCTTCTCACCCAGTGCCTCGGCAACAACTTATGGCACATTCTTTTGCAAAATCTTGAACATGGTAAATCTTCACTTAGGAAGATGTATCTGATTTTTAGAAATAGTCGAAAGTCATTCAGAACTATGTCTGCAAGTGAAGTTGATGATCAAGACAGGCAAAGCTTTAGAGCTGAGAACTACATCCCCTGGGGCTTGAAAAGTGGCTATGTTCCACCAAAAAAGGCATGAGCGGTTTCGGACAATGTTTTGGGGAGTTCTGGATTAAGATGGCAGATTGAACAAGTACACTGAATTTTGCTTCCTCCTTGTGAATTTAAAAGACATTCTCCTCCCCCCAAAACTCCAAAACAAAACACCCCTTAGAATGGGGAACAATGAGGGGACAACAGTAATAAAATTTTAGAAGTTGAAAAGTTGAAAAGATAAAAAAGTAACAACTGAGGGGCTGGCTTGGTGGCATAGTGAAGTTCACATGCTCCGTTTTGGCAGCCTGGGGTTCGCCGGTTCGAATCCTGGGCATGGACGTATGCACTGCTCATCAAGTCACACTGTGGTGGCATCCCACATACAAACTAGAGGAACACTGATGCAGACGTTAGCTCAGGGACAATCTTCTTCAAGCAAAAAGAGGAAGATTGACAACAGATGTTAGCTCAGGGCCAATCTTCCTCAGATCCAAGAAAACAGAATCCCCATCCCACAGTGGGCAAACTGAGAAACAACCCAACTTGTACCACTAAATCTTCAAAATGCTCAGGATCTGACAGCACAGCAAACCTCTAGCCTGGGAGTGAAGGCAGAGAGGCTGAAATAATTGAGGAATTGGAGAAAGCTGTTCCCCCACAAATGCCTGCCCAGAGTCTCCTACACGAGTCTCCGAGTTGACAAGCCCTCCTTTCCACGTGCTCAGAGCTTCCAGTTAGAAGGTTGGCTTTCCTCTGTTAAGTGTTAGCAAACAACTGGCCTACCAGACATCTGAGCTCTACCAGGGCTGAAAGAAACCAAAACAGATGGGGGGTGGACTAAGGAAATGAAGGGGAAGCAGCGAGAAGATTAAAAAAAAAAAACAACTGGGGCCAGCCTGGGGGAGCAGCGGTTAAGTTTGCACTCAGCTTTGGCAGCCTGGGGTTCGCAGGTTCGGATCCTGGGTGCAGACCTAGCACCACTCATCAAGCTGTGCTGTGGTGGTGCCCCACATAGAAAATAGAGGAAGATAGGCACAGATCTTAGCACAGGGACAATCTTCCTCACCAAAAAAAAAACCAAACAACAACAACTATCATTAATAGCCACAAAACAAAGTTATAAAAGAAATAATCAGAAAAGAAAATAGTCAGAAAACTCCTTGTTGTTTGTCCTTTTTAATTTCACACCACAAACCTTTATGACCGAATCAAATAAATAAATAAAAATTACCAAGAAAAAAGAAATTCCTGACCTGCAAAGAAAAATAACATTTTGGGAAAATAGCATCCTTGGAGCTAAGTATAAGTCCTTCCAAAATGACAACTCTAAAGGGGACACACTCATTTCCATTTATAACAAGTTCTAGTATGTTTGTTTAAAATTGCCTTGTAACTTTATACTCAAATTTCAAGCACATGAAATATCTATTTTAACTTCAACAGTGAAGTGTCTCGAGAAAAACAACACAGATAATTCTTATCAATTGCTACTGAATTGTCTATTTAAAAGATAATTTGAATCCCACAACTAGAAGGACCTGCAACTAAGATATACAACTGTGTACAGGGGGGGTTTGGGGAGATAAAGCAGAAAAAAAAAAAGAAAGAAAGGTTGGCAACAGTTGTTAGCCCAGGTGCCAATCTTTAAATAAATAAATAAATAAATAATAATTTGAGTATTTTTCTTTTGAGTCAATACATATTCACTGCAGAAAATTTAGACAATAAGCAGAAAATATGTTTTAAGATCATCTACAATCCCTTACTGAAAAAGAATTACTACTAACATTTGGTATGTAACCTTCCAGTCTTTTGTCTATGAATGTGTAAGAAAGAAGTTTTAAAAACAAAAATGGAATTGTACTGCCAAATGTGTATGTTTTAAATAACTATTTGCTCTCAGTGTCTTCCAAAGCAAAATGCGATTATATTTCCAAAGACTTACAGGAGGATGGGCCCTGCTAAAAGAAGGCAGTCAGACAGGAAAGGGTACACAAGACATGGCCTAGGGAGAGCCAACGTGGGTGCGGGGAGGGAGAACCCTCAAGATTGCGCTGAAGCCAGAACCAGCAAGATGACTGTACACCAGGACAAGAGGGCAAGCTGTTCCAACTGGGGCAGGTTAAAAGATTTGTGACCAGGGAAAGCAGGGCTCCCTATTCGCACCCACTCATGCTTCCCCCTAGAGGGAACAGGTGGGCATAATTAGAGCCAATGGCCCCATCACTGTAGCTCCCCAAGGATGAAGAGAGTGGCCAGGACAGAATGTGTGGATAATAAAGAAGTGTCTTCCCAACAAGACTAATTCCCCTGACACTTGGTACCTCCTTTTTAACCAGTATCATGGCAAGAGCATTCTGATTCCAGTTGACTGCAGTATAAAGAAAACACAAATCTGCTTGACTTGAATAAGAGGAGTTCCTAATCTATATATAAAGCAAAGATTCCCACTTTCTACAGGGTAGAGCTCTGACTTCTCAGCCCAGCACAAAGTCCCCTCAGCCTGAATCTAACCCACCTTCCTAACCTTAGCTCCAGTTATTGCCACACCTGGAATCTCTACTACAGCCAGATTAGTGTAATTCTAATGACTGGTTGTATCTTGCGCTTTTCCTCCCTCTACACATCCAATCTCTAGATTCCAAACTCTGCCCATTTCCTCCCACCAACGAAGTCTACCCACCCACGAAGTTCCTAGTCACACTCCATCCCTTTCATGAGGGCCTAACCACCTAATCATGTGGCCCATGACTTTCTCCTTCCCCTGAGCAAGGAAGGCTTTCATCCCTCGTGGAGCCTGGTACTCAGGAAGCCTATGGCTTATTTTATAACCCCCTTCACCATCACCTCCCAGCTCCCCACCACCAGGTTATACAGAAAAGTACTTCCTAGGCACTTAATTTTTTTCATTCAACTTATTTATTACTATATTTCTATGTGCTTGGTGCATCGTGACCCTAAGATATGAAAAACACCATCTCTATTGTGAAGGAGATTAAAATCTATCTGGAGGGGACAGACAACTATGATACAAATGCAATAACAGAATTGTGTCCAGAGATAAATGAGAAGGAAGTGATCCTTCTATGGGAAAGACAGAGGGGGCCAGGAACCAGAATCACTGAGGCAATAAATACATGCACAAATAACTTCACATCAGCCCTCTTTTGGCAGCACCAACAGACTCCCAGAGGGCACACCAGGGCCTGACTGCAGTCCTCTTCCCAGCACCCATGCCTTGCAGCAAAAGTGCTCCTGCAGTGACACTACTTTATGAGTTATTCATTCAAAAAATACTGAGAACCTAGCAAATGCCAGGGGCTGCTCCACTGTTCAGCTGGGGATACAGCAGAGAGCAACGTCAACAAACATGTAAACAAAGAGATAAATGTGAGACTTCTGTAGAGTGATAAGAGCTGGAAAGAAAATAAAACAGGATGAGATAGGGTGATGGGGAAAAGTCTTTGATCTCTATCCATCCTTCTGCCAATGACAGGCAAGATACCCCACACGCAGTCCAACGGGCCAAGATTGCTTTTAGTTAATAAATATCACAAAATAGCACCAAAAGGAAGATTCTAATAACAGACCATGCCACTGTCTCAAGTGGACCCCTAGTCTCCAGCTTTGAGCCAAAACTGAGATTCAGAATAGAGCCGTAGAAGAGAAGAGCCATTCCACCCAGGCCTTAGTTATTGTCATTCATTTGCAATACATCTTACACTGCCAGTTTATTTTGCAATCACTTTATTTCATCTTTGGATAACGTTCTCATTTCCCAGGTAAGAAAAATGATGCACTTGAGAAGGGTGAGCACCTTTTTGAAGCACCCTGCAAATAAGAGCAAAATCAGGAGTGAAATTCCCAGCCCCCAGGGCTTTCAATTAGTGCTCCGGCCTGAAAGACATCAAATTTCTCCTCCACCTCTCAAAATGTCTGTATTTCTCTCTTCTCCCATTAAAGACTCAGAAAACCTATAACTGAACAGAATTGCTTGAAATCAACCTCAAATCACTAACTCCAATTTTCAATGCCAATTGTTTATAACCCTTCTGCCTCACATTTTGCTCCCCCTCATCCAAACTCAGCTTCAATCTAAACTAATGTGGATATTACCTGAGGGTAAGGACCACTTCCTTTACTTTTTTGGCATCCCCTACAGTGCTTAACATGTGGCTGGCACACAGCTGACTTTCAGTCTTCCTTTAGTTAGGTTCTGTTGAACTTTATTGTCTTGGACTGTTTCCTTAGTAGGTTGTTTCATCTGGAAAATGCATCACTGTAGCTTGGGGCAGGGGGGCAGTACAGAAGAGACGCTTAAGCAAGGAGTAACTTCTTTTGTAATTCAGAGTCCTTCCCAGTCTTTCCAGGAAAAACTACAGCATCAAATTAATCTCATCATCCTTTCTCTCTTTTGTCTGTGGGACAACCTTTCCAGGCTTATCCAAGTCATTGAAGTGAAAACTGCAAGAGAGCTAATTGAAGAAAGTGGTCATTTCACATTTATCTTTGTACTTCTAGCCTCTGGTTCAAAGTGAATGACAGCTCACAGATGTTTATTAAATGAACAACAACAAAAATTTTAAAGGAGGGACTCAGTCAGCACTCCAAAACCTCTGATGAGGTAATTTCCTGTGTGCCCAAGAAGAAAAAGTCCTCAAGAACGGGTGGCAAAGAACACCAAGACCTTAGGTCTAACAGGCTATCAGTCTCCAAGTCAAGCGCCTACAAGCACGCTGGTCTTTGCTGACACTGCCTTGGTGCTCCAGCAATCCTGTCAAACCCACTTAACTCTACCTTCAAGTAGCTTTTCCCACCTTTTCTTCCAACTCACAGCCTGCTGCTCAAAGCCTGAGGCAAGTTTATGAAACACGCTTCTAAGCAATGCTCAGATACTCCATGAAGCAGATAAGCTGGAAACTGAAGTCGGCAAGAAATATGTCAGATGCCTTTTGCTTTTCTTCTTAACCCTGTCTTAAGAAGCGGGATGTAGGTAGGACCAAGCCCTCACCCTTCCTCTCGGTGATGCTACCCCTTGGCTCCCACTGGGGTCTTATTCAGCCTGAAACGCTTAAAACAAGTTGGGCCTCTTCAAAAAACGCCAACGGTGGTGTGGGAAAACAGGGAGCACTTTCGCATCACTACACTGAGCGGGGTCACCCAGCCCTGCATCAACCGAGTTGTCACTTGGCGAAGGGCGGCTGGCCAAGCCGGAGACGGAGCGGAGCCGGGAGGCTGCGCAGCACTCGGAACCAGGAGTCCGCTCCTCCCTGCGCCCCCGCCCAGAGGCTGCTGCCCAAGCGCAGAGGAAGAGGCGGCGGGCGAGCGGGCGAGTCCTTCCCTGCAAGGCTGGCTCATCTGCGGGGACTCCGCCCGTACCGCCCGCCTCGCCGGAGCCCAGATCAGGGATCTACGGGAAGGGGATGGGCGGCCCCAGGGCCCTTCCAGGCCTACCTTCCCCGACTCCCTGGGCTCCATGGCCCCGCTTTCGGTGCCCCGTGCTGACCCAGCCACTGCCTCCCGGCCGCCCCCTCCCCCCGCGGCCAGGCCCGAGGAAGCCGCAGCCGCGACCACCTTGGCGACGGGAGCCCCTGAAGGGGAGACCGCCCCGGCGGGGAGGTAACGCGGCCAGCCGGGAACTGGATCTCCCACGTCGTGGGGGCGGGAGCGCTGGCGGAGCCGGGAGAAGCGCGCAGCTGGGACTATCGTCGTGCCGAGCGAGCCGCTTTACGACAGCTGCCTAGCACGAGGCAGCGGGGCATCACGGGAAGCGTAGTCCGGCCTCAGTAGGCGGCTCTCAAAGCTGCTATTGGCTCCCGGAATGTTGGGTCCTGATTGGACGCCGAGCAGCTCTCTCTGCCCTTCCCGCCACCCTCCTGGGTGATAGTTCTTAGATAAAGTCCCTTCGACGCTCTCCCAGACCCTGCAATAGGGCAAAGCACTCTAATTAGGCTATGAGATCCCTCCGTTCTTGCGTTTGTTCCCTCGCATTTTTAGGGCCAGTGTTAACCTCGAAGGTTCCAGACTTTATTTGATCAAGGAGGGTAATACTTTTCTTACATTCCTTCAAAAAGCATCATTGGTTGCCTACTATGTGCCAGGCACTGTGCAAGGTTTGGGAATGTAACACAGTTGAATGCAACAAAATCCTTGCCGTCAATGAACTCATAGTCTATTGGGGAAACAGATAATTACAAAACAAAGAGACAAGTGCAATGAAAGAGGTGAGCAGAAGACCGTAATAAAGCATGCTGTCACTTTAGAGTGCAGTGATGGGAAGATATGGGGTGGTTAGTAAGGATTTCCTGAGGAAGTGGTGCCTGAGCGGAATTAAAACAAGAGGTAGGAACTAGCCAAGTAAAGGAGGTGCTATGGACGGAATAGTACCACCGCACACTAAAAAAATTCGCATGTTGAAGCCCTAACCCCAGTGTGATGGTATTTAGATGTGGGGCCTTTGGGAAGTCATTAGGTTTAGATGAGGACAGGAGGGTGCGGCTTTCATGATACGATTAGTGCCCGTATAAGAAGAGACACTGGAGAGCTTACTCTCTCTGCCATGTGAGGAAATAGTGAGAAGGCAGCTGGCTGTAGGCCAGGAAGAGAGTCCTTATCAGAACCTGACTGTTCTAGCTCCTTGATCTCAAACTTACAACCTCCAGAACTGTGAGAAAATGGATTTTTGTTATTTAAGCCACCTGGTCTATTTTGTTGTGGCAGCCCAAGCCAGCTCAGACAGACAACTGGGCATAAGAAAGAGCGTGAGCAAAGCCAAAGAGACAAGCAAATGGTGCAGGGACAGTGTGTAAGACAGGAAGTTATGGGAAATGACGCTGGGGAGATACACAGTGGCTGGATGTGGAAGGGAGAGTTTGCTACATTAAGGAATTTGAAATGCATTTTAAGTTGGTGAACGGTATAAGAAAATTTGCACTTTGGTTGGATCAGTCGTATTGCAGAGTAGAGGGTGAATTTAAGGGAGAAAAGACTAGAAAAGAGAAGACCACACTATAAAAATATACTTGCTCCCCTTTCTTCTCTTATCTTCTTTAAGAGATATAAAATTATATAAAGTAATAATTATAACAATTTAGTTTGTAGTATATATGGATGTAATAGTATAATAATAATAGTACCAGTAAGACTCAATGTATTTTTACATGTGTACCATGTAATCACCACCCAGATCAGATATAGAAAATTTCCAGCACTCTAGAAAGCTCTTTTGTGGCCCTCTCCCCACTATGTATGCATAGAAGTAAAACTACAGAAAGTAAAGAAGTGATTATTATAAAGTTTGCAAGAAAATTAACTTTAGGGGAGAGGGAGGCATGTGCGTTTGGGAAGGGACACAGAAGTTTCCGGCATGAGAACAGTGTTCTGTTTCTAGACTTAGACGGTGGTGACCCAGATGCTTGTTTTACAATTATTCATTAAACTGTGCATTTATTTTTTATGCATTTTTATGTATGTGTGTTTTAAGTCACAATGCAAAATTTTAAATAAGAAGAAATATAGTTTATATTTTTAAAGTTTTATTAATACATATTGCCATAACGATTGGTAAACATTTGATTATCACCCTTGGGTAGGTCCCAAATAACCGTTTTTCCTTGTATGACCCTGCTTTCCTAGCCAGGGTTGAATAGAACTAAACTCAGTAGGGCCAATAAGAAAACCTTCTTTAGAAACGTGAGGAAGATTCAATCCTTCTTAATATTTGACCTTGTATTAGGCAGCTCAGGCTGCCAAAACAATGTACCATAGCCTGTATGGCTTAAATAGAGACGATCACTTCCTTACTGTTTTGCAGGCTAGAAGTCCCAGATCAGAGTGCCCGCATGGTTGGTTTCTGGCGAGATCTCTCTTCCTGGCTTATAGACAGACACCAACTCACTGTGTGCCTTCACGACCTCTTCTTGTGTGCACTTGGGGTGCGGGGGGGGGGTGTCTCTTCTTATAGGGACACTAATCCTATCAGGGCTACACCCTTATGACATCATTTAACCTTAGTTACCTCCTTAAAGACCCTATTTCCAAATACAGTCACATTGGGGTTTAAGGCGTGAACATATGGATTTAGGAGCACACAATTCAGTCAACAGCCTTGTATGCTTTGACCAGCTACCTTCTGCCAGATTCACTCCTTGGTAGGTGAGTCTGCATTTGTGAGAAAGACGCATGTGAAAAGAGGAGAAGACAGAGAGAGGACTCCAGATGGCCTTCCAACCGCTGGCTCCGGGGCCCAGCTGTATCACTACCTTGGAGAGCTATAGTTCCACCCGTGAGTTATCCCTGTATTCTTATAACAAATTCTCGTTTTTGAGTAAAAAAATTGGAGGTGAAATAATTGAGACAGCTAAGATAGATGTTCTTTTGACAAGTTTTTCTGTGAAAAGGTGCAGAAAAATGGGCAGAATCTAGAGGAAAATGTGTGGTCAGGCAAGGGGCTAAGCTGTGAGACAGAAGGCCATGTTTCTGTGTTGATGGGACGGGAACTGCAGATTCTGCAAAGATAGAATGAAGCCAGGACCCAAGTCCTTGAGAGGGCAGTAGGGGCTAGGACCAGAGTATAGAGGGCCTTTCCAGGAGTGAGGACACTTCTAGATGATACCAGGAGGGAAGAAGGAGACGATGGAGTAGATGGAGTTTGTAGATTTACCGAGGGAATGGCCATCTGATGACGTCTCTATGAGACAAGGTCATCTCATGAAAATGAAGTGGGGAGAAGAGGAGAAGGTGTGGATAGCCATCTTAGAGAATGGGAAATGGGGCTTATGGGGAAGCAGTAAGTAGGATGGCCAAGTTGAATTAAAGGCCAATTTGAGGCTTGTGATCACACACTTAAGGTAAAAATAGCCAGTCTGCAAAATTCTGTCCAGAAGCAGAATCTTGGGCAGATGTTTGGGCTGGAGTACTGCTGGACGGGTATGAAGGAGGGGGCAGAGAAGCAGGGGGATTAATAGTGTTTGCGTTGGAGGACCATAATGAGAGAGAGTTGACTCTCAATTCTATCTAGCTGCACATTAGGATTACCCATGGACCTTTTAAAGAACTTGACTTCTTGGGTCCAGGATGGGGCCTGGGCATTGGTTTTTAGATGATTCTAGTGTGCAGTTGGTGATGAGAATCACCATGAAGGCCATGAATCTAAGCTGAATCCTGAGGGGAGATAGGAGGGGGCTGATGAAAAGTGAGAACCTGGTGGGCTCAATGAACATGAGGCTACAAAAACAGAATAAATGATCGCAGTGGAGTCTATAGCAAGCAAGCTGGAATGATAGGAAGTCACGATTGCTAAGTAAATATTTGAAAGTGTTTAAAAATTGTCGAATTGTGGGAGTAGATTCTCAAGGTGGAAATGAGAGAGAAGATCATTGTCAGTGAGGGGGTGAGAATATAAGAACAGAGTCTTGAATGGATTCTCCATATGGACACTGAAGATGCTGAAAGTTCATGGAAAGGAATATGACCCGTGAGCTGAAGTCTTCTCTGGATGATGGAAAGTGACCAGTGGAAGTCGGGAGCAGAGAGGGTGGTGAAGCTGGGTGACACAAGCTACACAAGACGAGGTCTCTTTGCAGGAGGTAGAGGGAGAACTGGCCAGCGGAAACCATAAACATGAGCACCACAGAAGACAAGGATCTCTCTTCCTGGCCCTGAGGTGGGACGTGGGAGAAATATCAGCTTCCCGGTGAGTGGGGACTTCAGGGAATAGATAACCTAGCTTCGTAATTACATGATGGTGGAAGAAATTTTTGGAAGTGTTAACAAAAGAGCCGAGTCTACTGATGACAAAGCAGGAGTTTCAGAGGGCATAGTCGGGGGAGTGGAGGGAGAGGAGGTGTGGGGGACTGGCTCAGAATGGGGGGATTTACAAGCAGGATGCGAATGAGATGTAATGTTGAGGGACCATTCTGAAGACCAGTGAAGTAGACAGGGACATGGAACATGAGGAGCTAGTCTCTTGGAAGACAGTGGGCCTCTCCTTTCAATCGCTGTCCCAAATACTTAGCTCAGCAGTGTGGCTTCTGGCCAGCTGCCCTCCTTGACTCCACGGAGTGGGATAGGACTTTGGGGGTGGATAAAACAGGGATTGCACAAGTAGAGACACTGGGGGGAGGAGTGGAGTTGTGGGAAGAGGATGAGTGGAGAGCAGTTTAGAACATGGTGATTTTAAGGATCTAAGTGACATCCGGGTTGATGTTCTAGTCTTCGGCTGAATACACAAGGGCATAAAGAGTGTAACCTGTGTGAGAGGACAGAAATCATGCGGATAATCAAATTATAATGGCTGCTTCACTATCAGGAATGTCATTCCTTTTATACAGTTTCCTTCTCAAATATTCCTGACAGTCCTTCCCCGTAGAGGGATATATGTGATCAAGAATCAATAATTATCGCTGGCTGCCTGTTGCCACCTGGTAGGAGAGTAGGGACTACTGCCTGACCTTTGAAGCCAGACTGAGACACTGACTAGCCATGCAGGCCTACTGTGGGAGCAAGGATTTCTAAAATGCTCCCCTGCATCCAAAGATGTCCACCCTAATTCCTGGGACCTGTGGGTATGAGGAGATACCACTCCCATGATTGTGTTACATCATATGGCACAATTGACCTTAAAATAGGGAGATTATCCTGAATATCTGGGTGGGCCTAATGTAATCACATGAGCCCTTTAAAAAGCAGAATTTCTTCTGTCTTTGGACAGAAAAGAAATAAAAAATATTTGAGGCATGAGGGGGAATTGATGTGCTTGACAATGGAAGGGAAGGAATACAACCTTAAAAAGCAGAGAGCTGACAGCCAGCAAGGTGATGGGGACCTCAGTGCTACAACTGCAACGAACCAAATTGAGCCAGCAACCTGAATACGTTTGGAAATGGATTCTCACCAAGAGCCCCCAAATAAAAGCCCCATCTGGACAAAATCTTGATTTTGGCCTTGAGAGACCCTAAACAGAAAACTGTGAGATAACAACAGGGGGTTGTTTTAAGTTGGTGCTAATTTGTTACATAGCAATAGCTAACCGAAACAACCGCAGAGGTGCTGCTTTGATTGGGCTGCCCATGCCCATTGGTCTCTGTTGTCTCCTGTTAGGGATCTGTCACCGTTTTTGCCACAGCTGATCTCTGGTACACCCAAATACCTCCCAGGCTCATCACTGGCATTGCCGCTGGCCTACTGGGGGACATGCCACTGAACTCCCTGGGGGCGATGCTCTTTCAACACATTACCCTCAGGGATAGGAGAGATAAGATAGATTTTAGTATTGAACTAGGACTTAGATTTTCTAGAGGATGGGAGAAGGATATAAGGTGGGAAGTAACTGAAGACGCTCATCTACACTAGTCAAGACAGAAGAACTAGGCAGGGGCTGATAGACTTAGAAAACAGAAGGACCCAGATCCTGGAGGAGAACAAGGAAGAAGCATAGGAGTGGTGTGGGTAAACCTGTGACAGCTGGAAGGGCAGGAAAATGAAGTCGAAGAGTGAAACAGAAACGCTTTGCAGGAAGGAACGTTTTCTAGGAAACATATAGAAATTGAATATGCTCATTGGCACCCCCTTTCAGGAATCCCACCGAATTGGCACAACAGGGCCCCCACTTAGGGCCTCACCTCAGACAATTCAAATTCTCATTGCTCATGAAAGAGTTCCCCTTCCTATGTCCCACTTTATTAACTAAAGATCCTTCTTCCTTTTCCTCTCTCCCTTTGGCCCTCTCCCCTTTGCCAATAACTCTAGCTGGATGGGACTCTCATTTGTGGAGACAGTCTGAGAAATATGAGGGAGCAGGATGTAATATATAGAATCATTGGGCACTGGAGCAGAAGCATCCAGCCTGGGTCCTTCTCTCCACCACATCCCGGAAACAGAGCTGGAGACAAGGACTTCATCCTGAAAGTGACCCCAGAGAGCAGGCCTAGGGACTTGGGAGGGTGAAGCAGGGAAGAGGAAAAACTGATAGAAGGGTACATTTTAGAGATCACTGCTGTGGTGCTGGGGGCTTCATTCCACTTCTGAGAATTACACAGAATGCCCCCAAACAATGGTGGCTGGAGCATCCATCTGTAGCTCCATCCCCAGTAGCTGAGGGCAACCGCCAGAGACATTTACTACATCTCATCCTCACTCTTGCACTTCTAGCTGTGCCTGTGTGAAGACCAAGTGGACTCTCTGTGTGTCGGAAAAGCCCTGGGCAGAAAGCAAAAGAAGCTTGAAAAGAAGACATAGGATGGCAAGTAGCACATGAAAATAAAGTGTTCTGCATCACTCATCATTAGGGAAATGCAAATCAAAACTGCAATGAAATACCACTTCCCACCCACTGATTGGCTGTCAAAAAATCAAAAAGATAACAACAGGTGTTGACGAGGATGTGGAGAAACTAGAAGCCTCATACACTGCTGCTGGGAACGCAAAATGAGGCAGCCACTTTGGAAAACAGTTTGGAAGTTTCTTAAAAAGTCAAACATAAGCTCACCATATGACTCAGCAATTCCACTCCTAGGTACATACCCACAAGAAATGAAAACATGCCCAGAGACTTGTATAGGAATATGGATAGCAGCTTTATTCATAATAGACAAAAAATGAAACTACTCAAATGTCCATCAACTGGTGGGTGGATAGGTAAAATGTGGTATATCCACACATGGATTACTATTCAGCAACAAAGGAACACTTGCTGATACATGTTGTGCTATGGATGAACTCAGAATCATCACGCTAATCAAAAGAAGCCAGACATTGGGGCTGGCCCCGTGGCCGAGCGGTTAAGTTCGCGCGCTCCGCTGCAGGCGGCCCAGTGTTTCGTTGGTTCGAATCCTGGGCGCGGACATGACACTGCTCATCAAACCACGCTGAGGCAGCGTCCCACATGCCACAACTAGAAGGACCCACAACAAAGAATATACAACTATGTACCGGGGGGCTTTGGGGAGAAAAAGGAAAAAATTAAAAAAGAAAAATCTTTGAAAAAAAAAAAGAAGCCAGACATTTATGTGAAATGTCCAGAAAAGGCAAATCCATTGAGGCAGAAAGCCATTTATTGGTTGCCTGGGACGGGAGGGGGGAAGGATTGATTGCAAATGGGCATGAAATGAAGGAAATGTTCTAAAACTGGATTGTCATGATGTTTGTGCAACTTTGTATATTTCTATAAAAGTCACTGAAGTGTAAACTTAAAATGGGTGAATTTCATAGTTATGTAAATTATGCCTCAATAAAACTTTTAAAAGGAGGAGGAGGGGTGGATGTCAGCATGAGCGGAGCTGGAGCTTCCCTGGAATTGCCACCACACTGCAGCTGAAATCAGACAGGCGAGGGGTATGACCTGTGACGCTGGAGATGTCTAACACCATAGACCTTCAGACTTCATATTCAACCCGCTACAGATGAGGACACCAAGGCTCAGGCACGGGAAGTGACTTGCCCTGTTTACCAGCCATGACCATTCACCGAGGTCCCCAGGGGACAGACCGAGGTCCAGGCCAGCACTCAGACCCGCCCTTCCTCCCTTTCCCCTCTGGGCCCAAGATGCAGACTCCACACACGGGCTTGCTGCCAATGTCACTTTATTTGGGATATGCTAGTGCCAGGGCAGGGAGGGGACAGGTGGGCAAGGGAGGAGGGGGTCAGCGCTGCTGGGCCCGGTGATCACGTGCGGGGCGGCAGCGATCTCATCCTGCAGAGCCTTCAGCGCTTTGAGAAATCACCTCCTGGAGGACAAGTGAAGAGGAGATGCGCTAGCACAAAAGGCAGAGTGGTGGGGCCAGAAAGGGACGAGGCTGGAGAAACCGGCAGAAGAGGGAGGAAGAGCCGCAGGAAGAAGCCCAGAGCAAAGGTGAACTCCTGCCCTGTGCTCCACCCAGGTGGTGTAGGCACCCTTCCACCTGTCTCTCTCTCACCTGCAGGCAGTGAGCCCTCGGGTTAGCACACGCTAGGTACTTAACAGGAACGAGGCAGCTGCCGGGCACTTCACACGCTCACTCTCACCAAGTCCTCCCAACAAGCCCGTGCAGATTGTCAGCCCGGTTGTGAAATGAGGTCATGGGGGCTCAGCAAGGACGGAGAGAGAGGAGCTGGGATCTGAACCAGGTGTGACTGACCCAAACCCCCAAGCTTACATGCGATTGGAGACGAAATGAGCAAGAAGGCTCGGAAGTGGACTGGAGGAGATCGGTCGGATTCCAGGAGGAAGAACCAGGCGAGGGGCTGAGCGTTGGGTAACGGGGTCCTGGCTCTCAATGGGCCGTCCCGCCCCGCCCCCGCCTCTGCGGAGACCTCGCCCCACCCCCACCGGGAGCCCCACCCAGACCCACCCTGGCAGGCGCTGCACTGACAGCTGTGGATGACGGGCAGCACTACTGGCTCCGTGTGGCCGCCAGGACAGCGCAGGTTCAGGATCCGCACGGGGCTCTCGGGGTCCAGGCGGTAGCTACAGCAGTCGCACTGGCTCTGCAGATACGGCTCCTGGGCGAGAGGGGTGACCGAGCTGGGGAGGGGACAAACTTCTTCCCTTTCTTGGCCTTTGCCATCCAAGAGGAGCTGGGGCAGAAGGAGGGCCAGATCCCAGATCTCCCGCCAAGCTGGGCAGCCAGGCAGGGGAGGGATGTGTCACCACCAAGCCCCATTCTCCAGGAAGCCCAGCTCCTTCTCTCCAGCCCCCACCCGTCTGAGCGTCCACAGCCTGCAGGTTACAGGAGTGCTTTCCCCGTGCCCATCACTGCATCCAGCAGCAGAGGGACAGACACAGCCCCTACCCCTAGGCGCTTACAGTCTAGCTGGAGAGACAGACTAACAGTTTCTAAACTGCATAATGGGGCCCTAAACCGCACAGTTCTGACCCTAAGTGCAAAGGGCGCTCCTGCTCTATGATTGAATAGTAACTGTATAAGTCCCAATGAATGTTTAATTTTACACATAATTCTATTCTAATTTTATTTTGAAATAGGTAATACAGTCACACAATACTGAGTTTAAAAACTACAAAATCTTTCAGTAAAAAAAAATCTCCCTCTGATTTCTTTCCCACGATCACTCATTTTTCCTCTCCAGGAAAAAATCTCTTATCTCCCCTCCTTTCCTCCCTGTATGTTTTAAACAGTCCAAAAGTCACTGGGAAGGCATTCCCCGGAGACGCAGGGGGCAGCCCAGGGAGCAGGAGAGCGGCCAAGGGTGGAGGACCAGGTAGGAAAGCACCTTTGTCTTCCAGGAATAGATGACCCGGGCCGACCTGACTCCCCGGGCTGGCTCACCTCAGGCATGACGTTGGTGCTGGACGGGCAGTGCCCACTGCAGTAGCTCACTTCCACCTGGTCCAGGTAGCAGGGGCCCTTGGTGAGGTTGCGAAGCTCGGTGAGGTGCCGGCAGGAGGCTGACTGCTCTTCTGTGGGGAGGGGCAGGTGAGTGACAGGAGGTGGGGGCAGCGCAGAGAGAGAGGCTGTGATGAGGGGACTGTGTGTGTGGGGAACAGAGGGACAGGGCGTGGAGCTGAGGGGAGCATGTCAGGGCTGGGGTGGCCGGGTGCTGTGATCAGCACTGGAGGTCTTCACTCTGCCAATCCCCATGGTGGGCAGCATTGCGGAAGGGGGGCCTGCCAGGGCAGGCATGGGGGTGGTTTGGGAAAAGGGCCTAGAGCAGGGAGAGGCGTGTCAGGAGGTGCCCCAGGTTCCCCACTTACCCAGGGTCTCCTGGCGGCAAGTGGGACAGCAGCTCCCTGGCTCCTGCATGGTCACCTCGCCCTGCAGAGGGACCAGCCCCCAGTCCACTCAGGAGGATGGCCCCAATGCGCCGGCACTGCCTGCCCCAGGCCCTAACACCAGCCTCTGGGGAGGGACCCAGGAAGGAGCTGGGGGAGCCAGTCTGAGAGGGCAGCAGGGCAGCAGGCGGGTACCTGGGCACAGGTGAGGGGGGGGCACTGCTGAGTGCAGACACTCCTCCCACCGAGGCAGCGGCAGCTCTCACAGTCCTCCTGCCATTCGGATCCAGGCTGGGGAGAGAGGAGGAGAGCCTTCTCTCCATCTCAGCACATGCCAACCCTTCTGTAACACTACCCTATCCCTGAACCCAGCCTGGGGCCTGGCCAGCGCAGTGGCCTGAGACAGGAGTCGGCAACAAGAGTTTCTAGGGGCAGGTGGGCCATGGGGGCTCAGAGACTGTCCCAGTGTGACGGGCCGACAGTGGAGCTGCCCCTTGCTGCGGGCCCCAGAGCAGGGGAGGAGCCAGTGGATGGGAGCTGGGGTTGAGAAGGGCTCAGGGCCACAGAGGGGCTGCAGTGACTCACCGGGTGGGGATGCCCGTGGCGCCAGCACTCGCAGCGGTCTGCAGGCACGCAGGGTCCCGCCTGGCTGCGGAAGTGCCCAGGCTGGCACACGCAGCCTGGGGCCTGCCCCGCACTGCAGTTGCTCTGAGACTCAGTGGCGTTGGGCTCCCAGCATGTCCGCTCGCAGGGTCCCAGCTCCCCGGGGGCCACCTGCTGCCACACTTCCCCAGGGGGGCAGTCTACCAGGGAAGACCACCCACCCCACCACATGGGTCAGCCCTGGGTCCAGCCTCAATTCTCCCCCCTCCCACACTGGGCACCCCCAAGTCCCTCCTCCCTCCCCATGCACTGCCCACCTGGCTCCAGCAGCCTCTAGCCATCTAGGTCTCCAAACACACCTCGCTGCTCTTACCCACCCTTCCAAATACTAGCAGGGCCCAGCTCAGTTCTCGCCTCCTCCAGGAAGCCTCCCCTGACCAGTCCTGTCCACCCCAACTTCTCCATTCCCAGCACTGATTTCACACCTTGTGGGTGCAGCTTGCCTGTTAGTGAGCCAGGGACTGTCTCCTGTCTCTACCTGTTCTGGCAGGTGAGGCTGGGGATGCCTGGGGCTCTCTAGCCCAGTGTGTCTCTGAATCCACACAGAGCCCAGTGTGGCAGAGCTGGGCACATGTGGGCCCTTAGCAAAGGGCTGTCGACCTTGATCAGACAGGGGTGACAGCACAGGGCAGACAGCACGGCCTGTAGACTGCCAGGCAAGGGTGCTGTTTCAGCTCGCCCTATAACCTCAGTTTCCTCATCTGCAGGGAAAGAACCCTCCACTGCCTGCCTCACTCACAGCACTGGCTCAGTGCTCACAGTGTGCCTGACAAGTGCCCCAGCCACCCAGGGTGGACCATGCCTGGTGGACCAGGGAGCACTGGGCAGGGAGCCTGGGGATGCGGGGCAGTGTGGACAGATGGGGGAGGGGCTTCCTGAAGGAGGCAGCCATGCCTAGGGTGGGCAGGGCCCTCTCCCCTCATCAGGGCCAGCCCAGCCTTGGCTGTAGAGGGACCAGCAGGGGCCTGTATGGCCCACATCTCACCCTGACAGTCAGCGAGGGAGCAGTTGAAGGCTCCACCTTGGCAGACACTGGGAAGACAGAAGCATGTGTTCAGAGGCCTCCTGTGCCCTCCTCCCCACTCCCATTCTCAGCAACCCCTGCCTCCCCCAACCCCCCAGCCCCAGCCCTCACCAGCGGGTGCAGTTCCAGCTGAGCACAGTTCCTGGGGGCAGCTCCTGGGCCTGCTCTTCAAGGCTTAGGGTGAGGCCCCAGGGCAGGGAGAGCTGGGTGCAGGGGCATGCAGTGGGGGGCACACAGGTGCCATTGTGCAGCAGCTGGGGCAGTGCAGGCTCCAGTTAGACTCCAGTCAGTGCCTCCTACCCCCATACCTGCCTGCTCCCCCAGGTGGGAGTCAGGGCCCAGCGCCCACACCTACCTGCCCTCCAGGGCAGCCACAGCCAGGCTGGCAGGGTTCCTGCACACAGAGGTCACCAGGCTGCAGATGTGAGCAGAGGCGCGGGCACGAGAGGGCACAGGCACTGAGCACCTGGCCAGGTGGGCACTCTAGGGGAGCACACAGATAGTGATGTGGAGTCCCAAGGGGGCTGCCTCAGGACCTGCCACCTGCCCTGGTGAGTGTCAGCTGGGCCAGGGGCCTCAGCTCAGTAGCACCAAAGGGCAGGGCAGGCACCCACCACTGGGCACTCACCAGGGCAGGGCTGCGGGTTACACTCCTGCCGTTGCTCTGTGTCCTGGGCTTGGCATGGTGCCCCCCTGGGACCTTCCTCACAGCTCCGACGGCGCTTGGTGGTGCCCCCACCACAGGGAGCCGAGCAGCTGCTCCAGGCTGACCAAGGCCCAAGGACTGGGCACTCATGGCGTGGACACAACAGGGACCCATTGACACAGGTGCTGTGGACAGGGGTGTGCAGAAAGGGCCCCAGCCCCGAATCAGTGTGAACAGAGTTTTGCTCCCCAGCAATGCCCATGACCCTGACCTACCCCAGGCCTCCCATCCGAAGCTCCTGTCCTCCCGCCTGGCCTGCAGTGGGCAGCCATACCAGGTTTTGCAGTCCAGCTGCACCACCTCGGCCGGGGCCAGGACCCACGAGGCATTGGGGCTGGGGAGGCCACAGCGGCAAGAGGAGATGGGCACACAGTGCCCATCCTGTACCAGTTGCCCAGGGGGACAGCGGCAGCCTGGTGTAGGGGTAGGAAGGACAAGCAAGATTCAGTGCCAGGGCAGGCACACACGATGAGTCACTCTGGACTCCAAGGCCTCAGGCTGGCACTGGAGCATCCTTTCCGCCTGCCACCTCCCTCCCCGACGTGACCTGGTCTCCACGATATCTCCCACCTCCAAGCTCAAGAAGGGGATGCTCTAGGCTGCCCTGTGTGTGGGTACCACCCCAGGGCCCTTGAGGCTGCCTGAGAGCATCCTCACAGACACAGCCCATCTCGACTGAGGCTCCCTCTACACAGGACCCCCAGCCAGTCGCTGAAAGTGACCCGAGGACCCACTCTGTTGCCCTGTTACTCATGACCCCGCAGTCTGTCCCCACCCCCAGGCCACACACTCGCTGCCCTGGCTTCCCCAGGGTTCCCAGGCATGGCCTGGCCACCTGGGCGGCACGGTCCCTGCAGACACTGCACACGGTCCCAGAGGTCGGCACAGCTTCTAGGGCACTGGTTGGCACAGTCAGGGGTGGGCACGGTGTCCCTGGACTCACAGCTCTCCCCTGAGGACCAGAAGGTAGGAGTCCACATTAGGGACGTTCTCAGGCCCTGCCCTCCACTGCATGCCTCCAGGGGCAGAGGCAACATCCCCCTCAGGCGCTATCTCTGACAGTACTGTCCCTGGCTCCTCCTCCGGACGCCAGGTTTGGGGGGTTACCTGGGCAGGGCCCCATGTTGCAGCTCTCTGTCTGAGCCCATGGCCCCCGGCAGCCTCCTCCAGGGGGAACCCCTGCCTTTCTCCAGCGCAGCCGGAACCCCCCACTGCAGGGCACCTGGCAGGGGCTCCAGGGCCCCCAAGGACTCCACTGGCATAAGTCTGAGGAGGTAAAATGGAAGTCAGTGCCCAGGGTTCACCTCCCCTGCCTCCTGCTTCCACCCCAGCCCTTGGGCTCCAGCCCAGCAGACACTGGCACACCCTGAGCTCCACTCCCCGACCAGGGGTCCCTTCCTTCTCTTCCAGCTGCGGCCCCACCCTCCTCAAATCCAGCAGGCCCTGGAGTGTTAGCAGGTCAGCTAACTACCCAGGCACAGAAATGAACAACACGGCCCAGCCCCTCCTAGCCAGGACCCCCTCCACCCTCATTCCAGGCCCCTTGCCCTGTTGGCCTAGGCCCCTCCCCATCACCGTGGCAGGCTTGAGGGTCCGGGCAGAGGCGTTGCTGGCTGAGTGGTGCAGTGCAGAGGTCTGGGTCCCCGGCCCATGGCCTCCCTGTCTCAGGGTCCAAGCAGAGGCGATGGCGGTGCTGCTCCGAGGCCAGCACAGGGGCCGAGGTCGGGGAGAGGCTGGCTGGGTCCTGGGGCCAGCGCTCCTCTAGGGCAGCCCTGGAGGCAGGGGCCAGGACACCAAGGGGCAGGCAGGGCCCACAAGGCGACCACTCGGACCAGCCACTGAGAGGCAGAAGACCTAGGAAGGGCAGCGTGTGGGCGCCCTACCCAGTGACCATCCCCAGACCCAGCGACCGTGGTGGACACAGAGGGCTGTGACCTGGAAGGCTGGAGGAGGTGGGTGGCGGGCAGCCAGGGCAGGGTGACCAACCATCCTGGTTTGTCTGGGACTGCCCCAGTTCTAGCACTGGAAGTGCCAGGTCCCAGAAACCCCCCAGTCCTGGGCAAATGGGGACAGCTGGTCTCCCTAGTCCAGGGTTACCTTGACAGCCCCAGCTGGTGCACCGCAGCTCCCCGTGCTGGCATACACTGTGGGAGGGAGTGGTCAGGGTGGACTCTGGGAGACAGGATCCAGCCCAGAGTGGTGGGCGGGGCCTCATGTAGGGGTAACCTGAGCTCTGGGCTCATCTGGAGCAGGATGAGGCTGGGGCTGGGCCTGGGGGCCTTAACTTGACCTTCTCTGTGGAGGTCAGGCTGTCCTGGGGGCCCCTACCCCCTCCTAGTCCATTCCCTGGCCCCAGCCCTCTAGTGTTGCCTCCCCCACCTCCATCACTCACCACTCTTTGCAGCCCAGCTGCAGGTTTTCCCCGGGGGCCAGGGTCACCCCGGCTCCTTCTCCTAAGATGTGCTGGCAGCTACACTGCTCTGGGGGAATGCAGCCCCCAGCCTGCTCCAGCAGCCCCTGTGCAGGAGGGGACACAGGAACAGGGCTGTGTGGCAGTCATCTCTGCATCCTAACACCAGCACCCTGCCTGGCCCACAGCAGGTGCACAGGCGTGTTGCTGAGGGAATGGATAGGCGAACAGCCACGAGGTAGAATGTGAAGAACTAAGGCACCACGAGGAGGCACCATGAGGAGGGGTGTCACGGTGGGCATCATGAAGGGAGGGAGGAGGTGTGGGAGTGTGGACAGAGGAGCCCCTTCTCCTGGGACCTCTCCGCTAGCTCCACCCCTCACCTCAGGGCAGTAGCAGCCGGGCTGGCAGGGTGGCAGGTCCTGACAGAGCCCACGGCTCAGGTGTGTGGCACAGAGCCCAGCACAGGGGGAGCCGCAGGCCTGGAACTCAAAGGGAGGAGTGCAGCTGTCCTCTGGAGGGGAGGCAGGCAGACTGATGGGGGGCAGCCCAGAGGCAACCTCTGACCCCCAAGCCCAGGGCACAGAGTGCAGGGTCCCATCGAGGCCCCTTGGGGACACCCTGTAGGAGTGTAAGACTGCCCCCCTGCTGCCTGAAAGGACAGCCCAATGTCGCCCATCCAGTACCCACTCCACCCGTGTAGGTGCCCCCAGGGAAGGGGCAGGCGGGTCTGGGCCTTGGAGAGCCAGGAATCTGCATGGAGGATCGGGGCTGCGGGGAGTTAGGGGCCAGCAGGTGCTCTAGGGATTGGTCTACGGGAGACGGAGGGGCAGAAATGGAGGGCAGCTACAACAGGAGGTGGGCCAGACCCACTGTGCCTGGGGGCAGCTCCAAGTGGACAAAGCCTCTGCTGGGCCCACAGCTGCAAAGTGGGAAAATCACGGTGAAGGCTACAGGGGTGGGGAACAGCTGTGACGAGAGAGTAGCTGAGGGTGGGGCAGGGGAGTAGCTGGGCTGCCGAGGGCAAGGGTCAGTGCCGGCCAGGGCAACTGCTCTGAGGTCCTGGGGGCATTGAGGTTCGCTCTGAGATGAGCTGAGAGTCCCAGTGGGGGCCCTGGGAGGCCCCTGCCAGGGTTCAGCTTGCTCCTGGGGCCTCACCAGAGCAGTTGCTGATGAGGCAAGGCCGGAAGTGGCCGTCCAGCCGTGTGCAGGGGGGGCCCTCCCTTGCCCTTCCGGGAGCTGGTCCCTGGTGTCGGTAGCGCTGCTGGACCAGCACTTGGCATGAGCATCGCGTCCAGCTGCTCCAGCTGCTCCACACGCACTCCTCTAGGGACCAAGGTGGGGGATGTCAGCCAGGGGCCTCTCTCTTACATGCTCTCCCCCCTCATCCCAGCCCCAACCAGCACCCTGCACAGGAAAAAGGCAAAAGGAAGCCAAGAATTCAGAAAGGTCCCAACTGGCAGGGTTCCTTGTCACCCAGCAGTGAGAGTCACATCTCAGAGGAAGCGATGGGGGAAAGCAGACAAGAATAAAACAAAAATGGGGGAGGAACAGATGTAGATATATTTTGGGGGAATAATCTGGGGGTTTGGAAAACACATATTATTCCCTGAGTTTTCCCCAGGGAGGAAAGCCGGGGAGGGACTTCACTTCCCTGCACACTCACCCAGGCAGGGCCCTGCGTAGCAGGCCTGGGTGTCCAGGTGAAGGAAGGTCCCATTGCAGGTGGGGTCAGCCTCGGCCAGCAGGCAGGGGCAGGACCCAGAGCGGGAGGCCAGGCCGGGGCCGCAGCTGCGGGAACAGGGCCCCCACGGGCCCCAGGAGCAGGCCTCCTGCAGCCCCGGGCAAGGCTGCCACCCACAGTGCTGGGTCTGGGTGTCGGGGCCCAGGCAGTGGCGGGGCTCAAGGCGAGAAGCCAAGGCCATGCAGACCCGGGTGCGGACCTGGTTTCCACCTCCACAGGAGACAAGGCAGTCAGACCAGGGAGACCACAGTGTCCAGGCCCCGGGCTCTGTGGGAGGGGACAAATGAGGTTAGAGGAGTCAGAGGGAGCGAAGGCCCCGAGGGCTGGGCAGGACCTTCGTGGCACAGGGGGTGGCAGTTGGAAACAGGCGGGAGGGAAATAGAGGATACAGAGCAAGATGGACAGCGAGGCTGGTAGGGTGGGGTGAGGCGGGGATCAGGGTGAAACCCAGACCTGCACACTTGGTGTCCTCGCAGATGACCCCCTCTGGGGTGCAGGAGCTGAGGGGAGGAGCCCAGACTCAGGGATGCTGCTGTCCAGCAGGACAGTACAGGCCACCCTGCCCCTGCCCCTGCCCCTGGGCTTACCACTGCTGGCACTCGCCCTGCTGCCAACTGTCCCCTAGGGTGCGGGAGTGGGCACCATGCAGGCACAGGGGTGGGCACGGGGGCTGAGGGCAGGGCTGGCTCTGGGACTGCTCCTCCCGACACTCCGGGGCCCATGAGTCTGACGTGGAGGACCTGGGCGGGGCCGGGGGCAGAGAAAGCAAGAAATGGCCCAGGGCCCTTCATCACCCCTCCACCTCCTAAGGGACACCCAATGGGGAAACCCAGGGTGGGCGTGGAGGTGGCTAAGGAAAGGCAAGGATGAGCAGGGACAAAAGCTTGGCCAGGACACAGGCTGGGTGCAATCACTGGTCGGGGGGCAGGATCCAGGAACTTGGTGTCAGAGAGGGAGACGGTGTCCAGGCAGCGGGAGACCCGGGGTGGGGAGAGGTGACCCTAGCCTGGCCCAGCCCCATACCGGAAGCGGCTCTGCTGCCCGCCAGGCCCACATGAGCGGCTGCAGGGACTCCAGGCTGACCAGCGGCTCCAGGTGCAGTGGGAGGGTGGTGGGCAGGGCTGAGCCGTGCAGGAGAGCTGCCCGGCCTGGCACGAGCAATTGTTACAGGCCTCCTGGTGCTGGCTCCCTGGGGCCCAGCTGTGGCCCTGGGCATCCGTGCACTCGCAGTGCTCAATTGGCACACAGCCGCTGTCCTGCTCCAGGGATCCTGTGGGGAGGCGACCCTTCAGAGCTGCACTGGCACCCCAGGCACCAGCTGCCTTCCTGCCCAGCTGCCCTGACATGCCATGCGGAGGGTCGGGGCAGCACATACCCTCAGGGCAGCGGCAGCCCCGCTGGCAGGGCTGGCCATCCTGACACACGATCCCCTCCTGGAGGTCTGAGCAGCGGCGGGGGCAGCGGTTGGCACAGCTGACGACCTCCATGCCTGCTGGGCAGCCCTCCTCTGAGCAGATGGGGAGGACCAGAATCAAGAGGACCCTGAGCCCCAGGGCTCAGAAACCCTCCCGCTGCCCCAAGGGGGCCCACCCCTACCTCCAGGAAGCCATACGCCCTGTCCTTGTCCCCACCTTGGTGCCCATGGGAACATGGGGCTTTGGGGAGACCCTGGGATGGGACATTCTGAGGGACAGAGCTGCTCTTTGCTTCTGCCTGTGAGTTCCCAGCATCTAGCCTGGCACTCAACAGATGTTTGTCCAGCTGAACTGAATTTGTGCATCTGAAAAGCCAACATTCTCACCTATGTGGCTCCTTTGTGTTCATCCGCAGGGAGATGGAAGGCAATGTGTGTAGGGGGTGGCCTAACAGAGGGGGTGGGGCCTAGAGTAACCCGGTCCGTGAGGTCAGTGAGCTCCGAAGGACCAATAACAGAAGGAGCTGAAGCAGGTGGGGGAGGGCAGGGGATCACAGCTGTCTGGCTCAATCCACATCCCGGGCACCAGGTACACTCATCACTGTCACCCTCAAATCCTCCGAGAATCTCGACAGGGCAGGACAGTTCTTTAGGAATGGGAGAGTTGGACAAAGCTGACACAGTGAGTTCTAGTCCAGGGTTGGGGTGGGCAGTGGGTGGGTTCCAGCAGCTGATCACTGGGCACAGGGAGCCCTTACCCAATGCCCAGATCCCTCCATCTACCCCTGTGGGTCTCAGTTTTCTTAACTGGCCAATGGGGTAACGCCCCGTCTATGTTGCAAAGTGATGTGGGGATGAAATTAGAGGTGGGGGTGCAGAGAGCTGTGCAGAGTGCACAGGCCACCAGGGATGTGCTGTCACCACTGCCATACCACACGGCATGGGATTGCAGAGCCGAGCGTGGTGCCTCTCCCCAACACAGGGAGCACCCCCGTTCTTGGGTGGGGGGCTCGAGCAACGACGGCTCCTCAGGGATCGGCCCCCTCCACAGCTCCGGTCACACCAGGACCAGGGACTCCAGCGGGACCAGCCTCCTGGCACTAAGTGGGAGAAGGAAGAGCCACATGAGGGGTCTGGCTCAGGCAGAGGGCCCCCGTGTCCCACGAGCCTGGGGCAGGGTCCTGCACTAAGACGGAAGTGCCACACTCAGGTGGCCGGGTGCCTGGGAGGGGCACTGAGGCCAGGGAAGAGCACGCCCTGGTCCTCACCAGCCCACCTCACCTGGGCAAGCACGCCGGTTGCAGAAGCGGTGCTCCTGGTAAGCTGTAAGGATGTCGGGGCACCAGTGCCCCCCGGGCCCTGGGGGACGGTACGCCCGCAGGCGGCGCTGCTGGCCCACCCCGCAGCTTCGGGAGCAAGGTTCCCACGGGGCCCAGGTGGTCCAGGAGCAGTTCCCGGCCACACAGCCAGGGCCAGGGCACAGCGGCAGCTCTGTGGGAGGCGATGAAGCTGGGCTGGAGCCAGCCCTGGCCACACAGAACCTGCCCAGCTCAAGGGCAGACCTCCTCCTCTGCTGGGCCAGCTCTGACCTCATCCAGACCTTCGGGTTCCCCTTCCAGATCTGATACTGACTATTGTGTGGCTGTGGCCCCTGGGCCTCAGTTTCCCCTTTTTCATAGGGGACAGTAGTCCCAGCCCCACAGGGGCTGCAGAGGGATTTGGAAGGGACCTTGGTTGGGGGGTATTCGGTACACATGTGGGTGAGGATTTGCTGCAAGTTGGCAGCGCTTCCCAGCAGCTGGTGGGGGTGGCAAAGGGGACCAGGGTCCGGAGACAGGCATGGATTCAGATCAGATGCCAAATCAGATAATATTTGCTTAATGGGTATCAGATGTCAGGGTTTGGGGGTGGGGGGCTAGGGGTTAGAATGAATTGTTTGAGGGCAAAGTTGGGGTTAGAGGGGATAGTCAGGGTTCAGACACAGGTCAGGGTCAGAGGTCGAGACTGGAAGTACACGCACCTGTGCAGGAGGGCAGGTTGCAAGGGCGCTCCTGCGAAGTGTCCCCGCTGGTGCAGTTCACCAGGCAGAGGCGGGTGCGGCTGCGCAGAGCAGGGCGAGCGGGGTCTGTGCAGCTGCTGGAGCAGGGGGACCACGGGGACCACAGGCCCCAGCCACCTGGGGGAGGGGAGGCAGGGGCATCTCCTGATGAGTCTGCCCTGGGGTCCCGCCCCCCAGGAAGCAGGTGTGGGGAGGGAGGAGGCCCCGGACTTGCTTTTCCCAAGGGAGGCCGCATGGCAGGGGTGCAGGGAGTGCAGGGCCAAGACCCAAGGAGTCTGGGCTACCTGGAAGGCCCGTCGCTGGCTCCACCGTGGACCCTCCAGCCCCTGTGCCAAAGGAAAACCCAGCTCAGAAATGTTTCCCAGCCTGCAGTGCACCAGGACCAAGCCAGAAGCTGGTGGCTGAGCTCCAGACCCGCCGCTATCTGGTTCAGCCCTTCCTTCCACCTGGTCTCCCACAGACAGTCCAGGTACAGCACTTTCTCGTGGCAGCAAGGTCTTTACTCAAGCCGTTCCTGCTACCTGGCATTCCTTCCCCTCCAATGCTTGTTAACGTCCTTCGCATCCCTCAAACCCCCTCAGATGCTGCCTCCTCCAGGAAGCCCTTCTAGACTGTTGCTCAAGGAGAATTCTCAATCTCCCTGATCTCCCATAGCAGATGGGCCCTCCTACGGGGCTCATCACATACTGAAATGGGTTATCTGAGCCCCTGGATTCCAAGGTCAGGGTCCTCACTACCCCAACTCCAATTTGTGCATTTGGCAAGAGCTCCAGAAATGTTGGTTGAATGTACCTGAATAGAAAAGAAACACAGAGCTAGAAGGTGAGAGGAAGAAAGATGCAGAGAATGAAACAGCGACAGACAGAAATAAGAAAGGACAAGAGGCCAGCTGAAGTGGATTCAGCCAGCCAGACTCTCCCCTCCTGCTTTCCTCACCTGGGCAGTCTGGGCTGGGGCAGTACTCGAGGTCCTGGTGGGGCCCAAGGCAGCCCTGGCCGCCGGGAGCTGGCGTGGGGTACACACACTGGCGGCTACGGGTGCGGGTGCCGAGCCCGCCACAGGAGCGGGAGCACAGACCCCATGGACCCCAGGGACTGAAGCCACCACCAGCCCTGGAGCAGTCCTCCACAGAGCAAGACAGCTTTCCGTGCACACAGGAGCTGGGGAGAGGGCGTAAGGGTGAGGCGCCAGAAGGACGGACCCTCAGAGAAAGGGGTGTAGGCAAAGGTCTTGGCCCTGAAGGGTGAGGAGATGGAGCCAGGGCTAGCCCAGGCCAGGGGGGCAGAGGGCAGCCCAGTGCTCCCCCTCCTGTGACCTCAAATGTCTCCACCCTCATCGTCCCCCTCACCAGTTGCTGCAGCCTACACGGAGGGTCTGACCCGAGCCCAGCTCATCTCCAGGCCCAAGGGGCTGACCCCCCTCTCCCAGAATGGGTGGGCGAGCCTCAGGGTCAGCGCTGGCGGCTCCCAGCTCCTGCAGCAGCAAGGCTGTCAGCACACACGGGCACTCCTGGGGGGTGGGAGCAGAGGAGACAGTGACATCGCACAGGCTGGAGCCACCAGCCCTGGTGCCAGCCCTCTGCACAAAGCAGGCAGGGGAAGAATGGAAGCGGAGGAAGAGAGGTGTGTGGCCCCAGGAGAGGGCTCTGGGCCCCAGAAGAGCACTTCCGGGAACAAGTGGAACTGTTCACCCGCATCAGGGGTATGAATGTGAGAGGTGAGAGGTGCGTGGCCTAGGGGCTTGACCGAGATGGCCAGCCAACCTTGCTACATAGAGCACTTAGCTAGGACACAGGCGAGGTCAACCAAGGCCCTGACAGGACAAGACTTGGAGACAGCATGGGAGGGGGCTTCAGCTAGGAATCAGAACATCTGAGTTTGCGTCTAGTTCTGCCAATAACTGTCGGCTGACTTGGTGTGCCCATTCCCACCCTGGGGCTCAATGTCATCAGCTCTAAGTCAGGAGGTGGGGACTAGGTGGCTATTCGGGTTCCTGCCAGCCATGGCATTCTGGAACCCTGGCTAGGGGGAGCCCACTGGGATGCCAGCTTCAGGATTAGGGTTCAAAGGAATCCCTGTGTGCCTATAGGGCTGGACAGAGCAGAGTGGGCACCTGCCTGCTGTCTGGACCCCACAGTCGGAGGCAAGGTCTCTGGGGCCAGGCAGAGCGAGGGTGAGGGGACGCTTTCCCCACAAGGGCGTGGAAGGGCAAAGGGGGGCAGTGAGGACCCATGATTCCCTGCAGTGGCCTGAATGGTGTGGGGAGCCACTGAGGCCTGGCAGGAAACCGCCCTTCGCTGCCAGGAGCTGGGCATCAAGGAGCCAGAGGGGACACCCGGCCACACCTCAGTCAGGGGCGGCTCTAAGCTGGAGTTGGGAGCCAGGAAGATGTGCTGGTGAAGGGCAGGGCCCCAGACAACGTCCCCATTCCCCGGGGACCAGGGACGCCCAGAGGCTGCAGCGCCTCAGCCTTCGCTCTAAGCACTAGAACTCTGCCTGCCCCTCAACGCAGGCAGCAGAGGCCTCGGACGGCCCCCATGCCCGGATGCTTGCCCAGGATCCTGTGAGGAAGGGGCGAGCTGTCCAGAGGCCACAGGGTCCGTAGAGGTGATGAGCTGATGGGCTGGGGGTAAGGGTGGGCCCTGGGCTCTTGGTCAGGTGGGTTCTGACCTGGACACAGGCCGAGCCATGCTGGAAGGTGCCCTCGGGGCAGTGGCAGCCCTCCTCGCAGCCATCGGAGAAGCAGCCCACCTGCTGAGTGATGTGGGCGCAGGAGAAGGGGCACCCCTCGCTGGGCTGGCACTCCCGGTACAGTCGCCCGGCCGGGCAGCCTGCCTCTGAGGCAACACCTGCGTCAGTGCCCAGCTCCTGCCCCACCGCCCTCTCTGCCTCCTTCTGCGCCCACCTCACCATCTGCCTTTTACTCTCCCCGGTGCCTGTCCCCCACCATCTTTTCCGAGTCGTGCCAACACCCCCCTCCCTGAGCTGTGTCCCTCAGGGACAATGTCACACCCACACCCACAGGCTCCCCCACCCTTGGCACAGCCCAAATCTGGCTACTTCCTCCTCCACTTGCCCATCACTGGCCTGGACAAAAGGCATCCATGCGTCAGGGTCAAATGTCAGCATGGGAATCAAACCTAGGTCGGAGTGTCAAGGGCAGAGCCTGGGCTGGGGCTCACCTCTGCAGACTTGTGTGTGGCAGGTGCGGCTCTGGCGGGCAGGCCCCAGGCAGGGGGGCCGGGCGCAGCGTCGAGAGCGCAGCTGCTCCCCTCCCCCACACGAAACACTGCAGTCCTCCCAGGGGCCCCAAGAGCTCCACACCCCAGGGCCAGGGCAGCCAGGCACCTCCTGGCATTGCAGAATGCCTGCCACACAGGTGCTGGGGACAAGGAGGAGGCTTCAGAAGACAGGCCACCCCCCCAACTCCCGGGAGGGCCCTATTGCCAGGCTGGCAGCCCATCCCCTCCCTGCTTCTCTTGGCTCACCAGTTGTCACACGGCCCAGTCACCACCTCTCCGGGTTCCAGGCTCTCCCAGGAGCTGAGCCCAGACCCTGCTGAGCGGCTCTGGTTCTCGGGGATCCCTGAGGGCACAGGAGTGGGGCTGGGGACTCCAGACAGCTCAGTGTACCCCCTAAATCCCTCCTCCTACCCCACTGCCTTCTACCTCCCTCCCCACCAGACTCCACCCCACGGTGCCCCAGATCCTGGACATGGGACATGAAAGCCCCAACATGGACCAGCCAAGGGACGTGGTAGGAGTCAGGGGAGACTAAGGCCTGGGGCATTGGGGAGGCCAAGGTTACCCATTCCTATCCTGTGGCCCCAGGTTGGGCCCAATGGGCAGAGGACCAGGGGCCAGGAAGGGGGCGCTGCAATGCTCTGGGGACCCATGGGCGAGGACAAGGGGTGGCACTGACCCATGGCTCCAGGCTGGTACTGGCAGCGGCAGTGGGCGGGGGACACACAAAGGCCATCCTGGGACAGCTGCCCAGGGGGACACCCACAGCTGGGCTGGCAGGCCATCGAGCCTGGCTGGCACATCATCCCCAGGGACAGGTCCTGGCAGGAGCGGGGGCAGGGCCGCCCACAGGGAAGAAGCTCCTGGCCACCCCCACAGTCTGTGGCAGGAGAGAAGCAGAGAGGGTGGTGCTGAGTCGGGGCCCATCCTGAGGGATCCTATCCTGCCACGCCCCCCACCTGCAGGGACCTCCCACCTTGCCCCAGGGCCATGGGATGAGTGACCCAATGGCTGCTCCTCACGGAGAGTGACATGCATGTGTACAGGGGACTCAAAGGTCAGAGTCAGCGTCTCCCCAGCTTTACAAGGGACCCTCCCAGACCTCTGTGGAAGCCCTCACCTGTGCATCGGGTGGAATTGTCTTGGCAAGGGCGACTCTGCCTATGGCCCCCAGGACAGGGCCTGCCTCCCTCAGTAGGGGGCCAGCTACACACCCGGCTCCGATGGGACTGCCCCAGGCACGTGTCACAGGGAGACCACGGTCCCCATGGGCTCCAGGCTCCGTCCACTGTGCCAGAAAGACAGAATCATCTGCCTTAGGAGGCTCAGGAGGCCCAGCCTATTGGGACTGGGGCAGACTAGTGGGGGCATCTCACCTGGGCACGCAGTGGGGCTGGGGCAGGTCTCCCGCTGATGCTGGGCCCCTGCCTCCCCGGCCTCCCCGGGGCACGGGGCTCCCCCGTGCTGAGGAGGAGGGCAGGTGCAGGCCCTGGAGCGGGTCCTCATCTGGCTCCTGCAGGGCTGGGTGCACGCTGTCCACTCCGACCACGGGCACCAGCCTCCAGGCACTGTGGGGAACAATGGCGGGCGCTGGGGCACTGCTGTCCTTTCCCCAGGCCCAGCCTTCTGCGACCCTGGGCCGCTTCTCCTCACCTCCTTCTGAGCTGGGTATGTACCTGGGCAAGGCAGGTCTGTGCAGGTCAGCCTCCCCTCCGAGCAGGTGCTGGGCGGGGCATGCAGGCAAAGGAGGGAGAGCTGACGCTCAGTCCTGCCCGTACCCTCCACACGCACCCCTCCTGGGCTGCCTCTTCTCTCCCCCTCACCCCTAGGCCCCCCATTTCCCTTTGAGGTCTTGGATCTGTGACCCCCTCCCTTTCTCCAGTGCCTCCAGATCCTGCTCCCTGTCCCACTGAGGGCCTCTCGGGTGTCCTGCAGACCATGTGTCCTACGGGGGAATGATTACAGGTCGTCTGCTGCCGACTGGGGCCAGACAGTGAGAGGAAACACTGCCCGTGTCACCTCTCCTCCCCCTCAGAGAACACACCCAGCCCCCGGCTCCCAGAGCACAAACCATGGAGCTGGCCGCCTCAGTTTCCTCACCTATCAGACAGGGGTTAGGGTGCCTGCCGCATCTTCTCAGGGACTGTGGGGGTCTAACGTGCATCAGCTGACACCAGGAGAGCTCAGGTACACCAGAAATGAAGTGGGCTAGTCCTGCCCTCACCCTGTACCTGCATCCTGCCCATGCTCTGCCCTCACCCCTGCACCTGAATCCTGCCCGAGCCCCGCCCTCACCCCTGCACCTGCCTTCTGCCTGCGCCCCGCCCTCACCCCTGCACCTGCATCCTGCCCAAGCCCCCCCCCCACCCCTGCACCTGCATCCTGCCCATGCTCCGCCTTCACCCCTGCACCTGCATCCTGCCCGCGTGCCCGCCTCACCAGTAGTTGCAGCCGTCTGGCCTCGCCAGCTGAGTGCCCGGCCGGTGCCACTCCCCAGTCAGCAGGTCCAGGCAGCTGCAATGGCCAGGCTGTACGCAGATGGCCTGGTCGGCACTCAGCACCTGGCCCGGGGGGCAGTAACAGCCGGGCTGGCAGTGCCACACACAGTGCTGGGGACAGTAAAGGAGGGCTCCGGTCAGGCAGAAAACGGGGCCTAAGGAGGTGGGGACAGGGTGCCTTGGGGGTCAGCACAGTCACAGGAGGTAAGAATGAGGCTGAGGAGGGCAGAGGGGAGAAAGTGCGAGGCTCCAGTTCACGGTTGTTATGTTCTAGACACAGTTTATACCTCGAAGTTTTGTTGAGAAAGGCAGGGAGGACAACAAGCCAGGCTTCGAGTTTCCATGGAGTTTCTGCCGTGGCCCCTCCCCAGGGGAGGAGACGGGATGGGGAGGAGAGCCTGTGAGGAGCTTCCCTGGGTGGGAGTGTTCTCCAAATGTGAACCCCACGGAGGGTTCAGGGGGAACCTGGGTATCTCCCGGACCTCCCCAGAACTTAGAGAGCAGGGGACCAGAAGGCTGGTGGGAGAGGGAGGCCATTTGGGAAGGAGCTGGGTCCTGTGGGGGAGGCCGGGAGCCAGGCACCACCCCTTCCTCCTCCCTCTGTCTGTGTGGAGCCTCCCCAACCTCCTTAGACAGGGCCCCCACAGCACCATCCCTCCTCCACGGCTCTGGGCATCTTTGATCCGGGTCAGCTTCGCCACCACGATGCAGGCTCCACAGGACACGGAGATGCCTCGGTCCCTCTCCATGGTCCTGGGCAGTCACTCAGCAAACAGTCTCACACACCCAAGCAAATTCACATGCACACACATGCACACAAACACTCATTTACACAGACGCACACACAGTCAAGGTCGGTACACTAAAGTGCTGGTGGTGTATAAGATGAGATAATGGAATAGTTTCCCCTTCCTATGTGTTTACGCTATTTTTGTAATAAACTGCTTAAATCGAGAAATGTTGGCTGTAACGAGACGAGGGCTATTGAGTGAGCCTCACCCCCTGGAACGAGAGGAGCCGGCCTGGTGGGCGCAGACCCCACCCCGCCCTGCCAGGGCTGGACTGCCCCAGGCTAGAAGGGGCCATGTCCCAAAGCCACACCCTGCTTTCCCACAAAGGGATGCTTGGGGCAGTGGTCAGGCACGCGTGCCAAGGGAGCCCAGACTCACCACTAGGTCATCACAGGAGCGTGGACAGGGAGGGCCACAGCGGCTGTACTCGGCCCCTTGAATGGCCGTGCAGTTGGTCACTAGGGGAGGGCACAGGATGGGCTGAGTGTGTGGGTTGCCCACCCCGGCCCGTTGCCCTGTGAAGCTTCCTCCAGGTTCCCCACCTCTGCTCCTTGACTCCCCCCCGCCCCACCCCTGGCAGGTACCTGGGCATGGCAGAACCTGGCAGGTCTCCCCCTGGGCCCGAGGCCCCTCGCAGTAATCCCCCAGGCCCTGGGGCGGGGGCTGGTCGCAGGCTCGGGTCCGGCTCCGCAGGCCTCCCCCACAGCTCCGGCTACAGCTGGACCACGGCCCCCAAGGACCCCAGCCCCCAGCTCCTGGGGGGACAGCAGAGGAAGAAGTGGTGGGGGGCTTGACCAGGGCCAGGGGTATCCACAGGGCACAGAGGGCACCATCCAGGGCCCCAAGGGACTCACGGTCACACCCTGGCAGGAGGCAGGGCTCCTCCTCAGCCTCGGGGCCTGGGCAAAGAGGCGTGGCCGAGGCCGGTGGGGGCAGCAGCGCCATGCTGGACAGCACCATGCCAGGGCGCCTGGTGCAGAAGCGGTGCCGGTGGCGTCGGGCAGGGCCACAGGAGGCCGAGCACTCACTCCATGGGGTCCAGGGCGACCACGTGGGCTGACCTGAGGGTGCACAGGACGGGGAGGCGGAGACAGGACGGAGCGAGCACAGGCTGGAGGGGCCAGCCGGCAGAGATGATGCACAAGGACAGGGGTGCCCCTCCTCCCTGCCCCCACCTCTCTCGAGGGCTTTGTCCCCACCCCCGTGCAGGCCCACTGTGGTGACAGGGAGTGTGCAGGGGGCAGTCAGGAGTGGCCCCTTCTCACCCTCCGCACAAGGCCAGGAGGTGCAGTTGGTAATGAGCCCAGAGACACAGGAGCTGGAAGAGGAGCGGCAGATGTTGGGGCGCTGCTACAGACTGAACTGTGTCCCCCCAACTCTTATGTTGGAGTCCAAACATACGTGAATGTGACTGCAGATGTGACCTTATCTGGAGGGAGGGTCTTCAGAGAGGTGATCAAGTTAAAATGGGGTCATTAGGGTGGCCCTAATCTAATATGACTGGTGTCCTTATACAAAGGGAAAACGTGGACACAGAGACAGACGTGCACAGAGGAAGATTGTGTGAGGACACAGGGAGAAGACGGCCACATGGATACAGACTGGAGGGACGCAGCTACAAGCTCAGCAATGCCGACGGCTGCCAACAACTCCAGGGGCCTGGAACACACTCTCCCTCACAGCCCTCAGGGGGAACCAACCCTGCTGACACTTGGATCTTAGATTACTAGCCTCCAGAATTGTGGGAAGATAAACTTCAGTGTTCAGGCCACCAGTTTGTGGGGTTACCGCGGCAGCCCCGGCAGACTAGACAGGTGGGAAGAGAGAAGATTGGTGGGGGTGGCGTGGGCGAGGGGGCGAGCAGGCTCAGCCCCAGAGAGCTGGAGGGCCGTGCCTGGGGGGGACGGGGCGTCTCCAGGGCCCACTGGAGGGCAACATCCCTGCCACTGAGGAGGGACAGCAGGGGCCTTAGGGGTCACGGGGCCACTGCGTCTCACCAGTTCTCACAGGGACGAAGAACAGCACTGCCCGGGGGGTGGAGGCGCCCCCCGTGGGCGCAGGGGCAGTCCTGGGAGGGCACACACACGTTGTTCTGGAATCAAAAGCCCTCCGTCATCTTCTGCTTTCCGGGCTGGCCTGCTCTCCGAGTCAGAGCTCAGCACCCCCTTCCCAGGCTCCCACCCTTCAAAGGCTTCTCCCCAACATCAGGAAATGCACGCCTTCAGCTGCGGGGACCACGGGGAGGGGCCCAGAGCACCCAGTTTCTGGGAGAAAAAGACCGTCTCTGATCGCAGGACATGAGACTGAACTGTCAAATGTCCACAAAATCAACTAACAAAATAGGAAACGTGCAATTGGTACAGCAATGATGTAAAAAGCCCACATTTTCATCAACAAAAGAAGACCAGACCAAACTATGTGCACAAGGAGTTCAGACAGAAGTCGCTTGTGTCTCAAATTTTTAAAAAAAACAGCCATCCAGCAGCATGATTCAAAGTCAATTGTACTGAGGTTTGCTGGCCAGGCCCTGGGAAGCACTTCACTGTCTTACAGACTTACAGGGGCACATTATTAACCCAATTTTACAAACAAAGAAGCCCAAGGTCACAGAGCTACCACTGCAAGGGCCTGATTTGAACCCAGACCCGACAGGAGTCTGTCCCTGAACCACACCTACGGTCCAGCAGCATCTCTGTAAGCCCTCCCGACCACCCCACAAGCTTTTGTCCAAACTCCTCCACACCCACCTCATTTCCCAGCCCTGGGTCCCCCCGCCCTCTGACGGGAGTGGCCACCTCCCTGCTCTCCACATCCTCCAATCTCTGATAGGCAAGTCAGGTCCAGCTCCTCCAGGAAGCCCGCCATGACTGACCCAGCCCCTGCCCCTCTGCACCTTGCACTCCACAACGTGCAAAGCTCACTTCCTGGGCATCACATGGTTCTGTCTTCATTCTAGGGGCTCTGGGTCTGGTTTTCTCAGAGTGGAGGCTTCTTGAGGGCAGAGCCTGCTTTCCCCACCGTGTAGCCTAGCCCAAGACTGAGCATACAGTGGTGCTCAATAAGTAACTGGTGATAACATAAGAGGTCAGAGCACTCAAGCAGGCAGGAATCACAAAGACCTTCTAGACCTATCACCAAACCAGACAACAGGGCCTTGGGAGACACATGTGACTCACCCAGGGTCACCTGCAGCTGCTGGCAAAGTTGAGCCCTGAGTTCAGTGCTCTGTCCTCAACTCTGCAAGGTCTCCCTGGCTCCAGCCCCATACCTTTGGCTGTGGCTCTGCCCAGGCCCTGCCTATCCCTTCCCTGCCACCCAGGGACCCCAGGCCCAGAGGAGGCCAGGCGGGGAGGACACCCACCAGCAGGAGCGTTCCGGAAGGGCAGTAGCAGCCAGGGTGGCAGGTCTGGTTAGTCCCTTGAGGAGCGCTGAGCTCTGCACAGGAGGCAGGGCCCTCGGCACAGTCCAGCCACCGCTTGCCCCTGGGACACACGCCAGGCACCGGCCCTGAGGACACAGAAATTGATGGCCCAGCCCAGGTGCTCTCAACTCTCCCCCAGGCTCCCCAACCCAGAAAGGCATCAGCTCTGGGGTGGCTGGGTATGTTGTGGGGCTGCACAGGAGCTCAGGGAGGGGTCCCTGCAGTGACAGGGAGGGGATGACAGGGCCCTGAGTCGGGTGGGGATGAGAACTGAGGGCAGGGACATGGTGGAGGAAGTGCGTGCCCAGGGCAGCCCTCACCTGCACAGGGCTGCAGGCCACAGGGGGAGAAGTCCATCAGGCTGTGCGGGCCACCACCTCGGGTGCGGTTCCGGTAGCCACCACCACAGGGCACGGAGCACGGAGACCAGGGGCCCCACTCCCCACCAGGACCTGGGGGGAGGGCACTCAGGTCACAGCAGCCCTGCCCTAGTAGCCAGCACAGCCCCGCCTCCTCCTCCCACCCAGACACCCGGTCACTCGTACCCCGGATCCCAGACCCCTGCAGCCTCACATCCCACCTCGGGAGAACTCACACCTCCTCAGGAGGTTCCGGGGTTCGGCCTGGAACAGGGCTGGCCTCCAGGGAGAACCCCTCTCAGGGCCCTCTGGGGACCACGTCTTTGTGGCATCTCTTAAGGAAAGCCCTTGCACCTCTCTCGGGGTCCGGGGGGTAGGGACTTGGAGTGTTCTTGGCTCCTTTCTGGAGGGTTCTGAGGACCTTGTTCTCACCTTGACATGGCCGCAGGCTACAGAATTCAGCCTCCATGTCTGGGCCCTGGCAGGCAGGTCCCCCGAAGGCAGCAGGGGGCGCAGTGCCCGCCCGGAAGCGCCGCCGAAGGCCCACGTTGCAGCTGCGGCTGCAGACACTCCACGGGGTCCAGGGGCTCCAGCCACAGGCCACTGCAGGGTGGGTGTGGGGAGAAGCACAGTACGTGTGAGGCCAGGCCAAGTCACCCCTCGACCCCAACTTCCCCAAGGCATCACCGACACCCCCCAGGGTTGATCTCTGAAGGGGCTGGCACCCCCTAGGGTCCCTGAGGACCCACACTGTCCATTCCTGAGCATCAGCGGTACCTGGGCAGGGCTCCGAGGTGCACACCATCTCGCCAGAGATGCAGGTGCTGCAGAGAGGGGGCCCACAGTCAGCCCCTGCCCCTGGGAACCCCATCCCCAGGGCAACCTGGCCAGGACCACCATGTCCACTGCACAGCAGAGAACCCCAAGGGTCCGGGAGGTAAAGCAAGTTGCCCCGTGTGCCACACGAAGTTCACGTCGTGACCCAGGATTCCTACCAGGTGAGAACTCCACCCTCCATGAGCCCCCGGTGCTTAGGCACCCTACTGCCCTTCGTCCCGCAGTTTTATCAAGGAGTCACCTTTTCATACTTTTTATTCCACTTGTGTGTGTGTATTAAACACTGTGAGGAAATGACTGTGAGCGGCTCTCCAGGCCAGATAGGAGCAACTTAGGAAGAGCAGACCCCCAGCTCGTGTCTCTTGGGGAGGAGGACCCTGTGCTTTCTTCCCTCTTACTCTTCTCCAACGAATGTTTTAAAGCCCACTTGTCAAATACATGGAAGTTCCAGAAAAAGAGTCCATGAGAGAAAAAGCAAAATGGAAGGAGGCGGGGGGAGAGGAAGAATGAAGGAGGGAATTGGGGGAGGGGCCGGGGATAGGAAAAAAAAAAGATGGAAAAATATCAAATGAAAGAAAATAACAAAGAGGGAAAGGAATTAGTGCGCCCCCTGCTGGCAGGGCCTGTGTCCGCGCGAGTGTTGGAGGCTTCAAGGTTTCTGAGCAGAAATCCAGTGGCTCCAGGCAGGGGATTATATTCAGGAGAGAGAAACAGAGGTAACTGGAGGAGAGGTTAGCTGCCTCCCTCCAGGTGCTGGTTCCATCCCTTGCCTCTCTCAGCCTCAGGCTTCCCATAAGTCAAATGGGCATGACAGTTCCTAACCAACACCCAGCCATAGAGGCGGGTATCTCATTCCCTTAGCATTCCCGCCACCCATGCCCAGCACCAGGCTGAGCCCCTCGGTGCACGTGAGTCCACACCTGCCCACCTCTGTAGCCACCAAGCCCCTCTCCTCCAACCCCTCCCCTCACCCCGGCACTGGGGACCCACCAGTTGTTGCAGGAGTCCAGCTGAGCCACTTCTCCAGGCGCATAGAGCTGCCCGTGCAGCTGGCAGGGGCACCGACTGGGGGGCAGGCAGCTGGCATTGTGCAGGAAGAGGCCAGGGGGGCAGGCGCAGCCGGGGGCGCAGAAGCCTATGCACTCCACCCCAGGGCCCTGCGCCAGGCACAGCCGAGGGCACGGGCCCCCCTCCTGGTGGCACTGCTCCATCGAGCGGAACACCATGTCCCCTGGGCACTGGGCTGGATGGGAAGACAGAATGTTGCAGAGGCGAGAGGGAAGGGTAGGGAGATGGAGGGACTGAGGGGAGCCTGCATGCAGGTGTCGGGATGGCAGCCAGTCAGCAAGACTGAGAAGTCGGAGGAAGCCCCCTCCCTTGGGCCACAGCCAGTGCCTGGTCCCCAGTGGGTGGGAGCTGGAGGAGACACAGGATATCTGGCAGTCTCCCTTAGCTCAAGGAATGGCCTATCCTGGAGCCAGAGGTCAGTGATGTGCGGGGGCAGGGAGGGGTCAAAATCCCCAGGGGCTGACTGGATGTGGGGGCTGGAGAATGGGGGTGGGGGTGGCACCTGTGCAGGGCTGTGTGTTGCAGTCCTTGGTCTGGCTGTGGGGTCCCTGGCACTCGGAGTCCCCAGGAGCGGAGGCAGAGCAGCTGCGCCCACGTGTCTGGATGCCTCCATCACAGTGGGCTGAGCAGGTGGACCAGGGGGACCACAGACCCCAGACACTTGGCACTGTCAGGAAGAGCCGAGTCCACTCTCACGGACACAGCAAGGAGGTGTGGCATGCAGGGTCTTAACTGTAGCTTCAGCCCCCACCATCACCTACACCTCCTGGGCTGTCCCAAACACTCCTTCAGGCTAGGCCCGCCCTGCTAGCCATGGGGTGGGCTTCCTGGGGCGGATGGCAGGGGGCAGGGGAGAAGCTTCGGACAACAGCTAGGTTTGGCCCCCTCCCCGCCTCCATGTTGAGAACCTTCCTAAGGGGTCATTCTTCTCCTGTGCCCCTCACCCAGCCCAGTGCCCAGGCCACCCCAGGGACAGACGGGGGCATGCCTGGGCACATAGCGGGGCTGCAGGGCTCCTCCTCGGTGGCCTCTCCAGGGCAGGATGTGTCCCCAGGGCTGGAGCAGAGCCGGGTACGACTGCGCCGGCCTGGGCCCCCTCCAGGGGCGAGGCAGCTCCGGGAGCACGAGGACCAGGGTGCCCAGGGCGTCCAGCCCAGTGTCTCTGCAGAGGAAGGGCAGCCTACTGTAGGGTCCTGGCGGGGCTGAGGAGGCCTGGGGGACCCCGGGCAGGTCTGAGAGGCTATGGGGGCCAGAGAAGGCCATGAGGACGGGGAGTGCTGCTCTGGGCGGGGGCGCTGCCTCTGCCCCCCTGGGACGCCCGCTGTCGGGCCCAGGTCTCAATTTTGGAGCAGAGCTTTCCCATAGAACCTGGCTGCAACTCGCCCACACCTCCACCTGTGGGCCTGCCTGCAGCTGGACGGGTCCACCACCCATCCTCACTCTCCCCAGATCAGCTCTTCCAGAGCCTTCTAAACAACTGTCCTTATTCAGCTTCAATGCTGGAAACCCCAGAGACCCCTCAGACACCTGTCAGTGCACCAGCAGCCACTCTCAACTGGCCTCTCCCTCCCTGTCCTGCTGCAAGAGCCTGGCCCAGACCCCTGGACCCACGCCTGCACCCCCAACTCTCCTGCTCTCCCCTCCGCCTCATCCTCGGCTGTGGAAAGAAAGGAACAGTCGAGGCACTTTCATCTGGCCTCCAGCAGCTGTCGCCCTACGTGCACAGCCAGTGGCTTCAGCCTCCCCCTTGCCCTGCTCGCAGACGCCCCCCGCTCCCAGAACCCCCTGCTCCTGGGCTGTCCCTGTGTGAGGAGGACACCGCCTGGGCCCAGGCCTCCGGCTGCTCCTCATCAAAGCCCCGGGCATCAGGCCTGCTCCAGGGCTGCCTCTGGGCTGGGAGGCTTCACTGACCACTGGTGCAGAGTGACTGGCAGGCAGAGCCTGCCGTGTTCCTAGGGCAGCGATGGCGGTGTGCAGGGAGGGAGGCTGGCCCTGGGAGGGGTGGCGGGCTCCTGACCATACCTGTACCACACTCGGTGTGGCAGACCTGAACCTCCTGCCTGTCGCCTTCACACGGGGCACCGCCAGAAGCAGCCGGAGGGTTGGAGGGAGACCTGAGGAGAGAGGCAGCCTGGCGCCCGCTCTCCTCTCCCTGCCCCTCCCTTCTGCCTTCTTCATCCTTCTGACCTCAACCACCACCCTCTGCCAATGCCCTTTGGCTCCCACCACCACCCGGTCAGCTCAGCTGGCTCTGCCCCTCCACCACACTCCTTCCCTTCCTTCTCCCATTTTCCTTTCTCCCCTCACTGGCTCTGTCCTGCACACCTGAACCTGGCCCTCACTCCAGAGCCACAGGAGCGGTCACAGGGACCCCAGGAGGACCAGGCTGACCAGCCGCAGGGCACAGGGCAGCCCCCTGGTTCACACAGCAGAGCCCCCTTCTCACACGTGCTGTAGGGGAGGGAGAGGCCAAGGAGGTCAGGACTGGGAAGGGTGGGGTGGGGAGGGGACTGCCCCCTAATTCAGGCCCTGTGCACGGGAGCTGACACCCTCACCACTGGCTGCAGTTGTCCAGGAGGAAGGGCATCCCCGGCTGCTTCAGCTCTTCACCCACAAGGCAGGGGCACTGGGAGAGGGGCAGGCAGTGGGAGTCATGGAGGAGCAGCCCAGGAGGGCAGCGGCACCCTGAGGTGTGGGGAGAAGGGCACTCAGCCCCAGTGCGGGGGGCAGCAGGGAGGGGAGGCTGGAGACTAAGGGCTGGTAGGCACCCCACACTCCCCTGGAGGGCTCTCTGCACATCACCCCTGCTCGCCAGGTCTGCCCTCACCCTGCAGACAGTGTCCACTGCAGCTTCTGTTGGCCTCGGGATCCAGGCAGGAAGGAGGGCATGGGGGCACCAGCCCCTTCTGGCAAAGCTCAGCACTAACATGCACACGGCCCAGCCCGCAGTCTGGGCGGAGATGGGTACAAGATGGGGTGGGTACCAGGAGGCCCAGAAACCCGCTCCAATGGCCCCACCACCACGGGATGCCCCTACCCCAGCCCCACCACCCCTGGATGCCCCTACCCAAGCCCCGCTTGCCTTACCTGTGCCCCCTGTGCAGGGCTGCAAGCCGCAGGGTGCTCTCTCTTGGGAGGCCCCGGGGCAGGGGGCGCCACCATTCTTGGGAGGAGGATCCACACAGCTCCTCCGGCGACTCCGATGGCCACCTCCACAGGAGACACTGCAGGGCCCCCAGGCCTCCCACACAGCCCACGCCCCAGCCACTGCAGGGGGAGCAAGAATGGGCACGAGCCACGTGAGCCCAGGGAGACGTGGACCACACCAGAGAGAACAGGGCAGCAGGGCAGAGAGGAGCCTGGACGGCCCCCAGCACCCAGGGGACTCCAGGTTCCTCTCCTGTCCCAAGAAACCTCCCCTAGGAGAGGTCTCTAGACGCCTCCCGGGATAAAGGCTCTAGCCACTGTAAGAGGGCTGGGACAGTGGGAACCCTGGAGCAGGGCGCCCGCTAGTGGCAGTGGATAGAGAGCCGGTTAGGAGGCCAGATGTGGGGACTGAAGAGGGTGGGGGCAACTCCTCTGGATCCACCGAACAAAAGGGCTACAAGGCCTTCTGCTCAGAACCCAGGACAAGTGGCACAGCCCATTAACACCCTCGCTCTAAGGTGGGGGTGGCCGCTGCTCCAGTGCCCACGCTTGAGGAGGTTAGGGACTGGGTCAGGGCCGGTCAGGCAGGGAAAGGGCAGGGCCAGGGAGGAGGCTTCCTGACAAGGCCTTTGGAAGTGCGAGGCTGTGACATCGGAAGTGGGCTGTCCTCCTAGAGTCCCGGAGAGGAGCCTGGACAGTGGGCTCCCAAAGGAGAGCAGAGGCATTTCCCTGGTGTGGGTCTTAGATGGGAACCCACCCCAGGTGTCCCACCCGGGGGGCCTGAGGAAGCCCGGGGGGCTGGGGTGCCAGTTACCTGGGCAGGCCTGCATGAAGCAGGGCTGGCTGCGGAGCCGGTCAGGCGGGCAGCTGCCCCCAGGCAGGGGAGGCCACAGCAGCTCCCGGCGCTGGAAGGCGAGGCCCAAGCCACAGCTACGGCTGCAGCTGCTCCAGCCAGACCAGGGTGCCAGCCCACAGTCCACTGCAGGGGGATGGGTGGGCCGGGTTCAGAGGGGGCTCATGCAGGAGCAGGGCCCTCAGCAGTGCCCTTTGGCCTGGCACATACCACAGCCATCCTCATCCGAGCCGTCCTGGCAGTCACGGTGCCTGTCACAGCGCCGCTCGGCGGGCAGACACTCCCCACTGCCGCAGCTCAGCTGGCTCGGGGAGCAGAGGGCTCGTGAGGCCAGCAGCCCGGGCAGGGCTGTTGTGGGCACCGTGAAGGGCACAGTGCTCGCTGTCCATGGAGGGGAAGCAGAAAGGAAGCCACATAAATGATCCTGGCTGGATGATAAATCAAGCCCCTTCAACCTCAGACCAAGAGCAGAACATCCTCCGGATGCCTCCCACACCCAGTGTTGGCTTCCCTCTCCTATATGTGGGTGAGATCATGGGTCTTTGGTCTACACGGGATCTCTCATAGTCTCTCTGCTTGTGAACGGCTCTTAGAGTATCCAGAGAGAGGCCAGAGTGTCTAGAAGAACGGTTCAGTCCCTCAGATACCCTCTTCCTGAATGGTGCTCCCTGGTGTGCCCTTTCCTGTGATTAGTTAACAGCTGATCTCTCCTCTCCTGATTGGAAGACTAGGCTTTGAGCATGGTGATCTACTTTTGATGGATGGATGGAAAGATGGAAAGATGGGTGGATGGATGGACGGATGGATGGGTGGGTGGGTGGATGAATGAAGCATGGATGGATGGATGGATAGATGGATAGATAGATGGACAGATGGACAGACGGGGGGATGGGTGGATGGATGGACGGATGGATGGGTGGGTGGGTGGATGAATGAAGCATGGATGGATGGATGGATAGATGGATAGATAGATGGACAGATGGACAGACGGGGGGATGGGTGGATGGATGGACGGATGGATGGATGGGTGGGTAGATGGGGGGATGGATCAATGGATAGTTAGATAAGACTCCTCAAAGGTCAGACAGGTTTTATAAAACAGGCTGGGACCAAGACCTATCCCATTCCCCTCTTCCCTGTCCCCAAAGTCATACACATGCCTGGTTGTTTTTACCCACTCAGTTTCCTTCCACTCCCTGCCGCCCCAAGCCTCTCCTAGGTCCTCCCCATAGGAGCTAGAAATAGGAGACAGGGACTTCTCCAAGCCTAAAGCCCTCTTTCGGTCACCACGCACATGACACCAGACCCTCCAGGGAGCCCTGTGACGCCCCATGCTCACCGCAGTGCCTCTCATCAGAGCCATCCAGACAGTCCTCCCTCTCGTCACACAGCTGCTCCTGGTCCACGCAGCCCACCACCTCGCAGGGCACCTGGCCCGGGCTGCACTGCACTGGTGGGAAGGGGCCCGGGGCAACACTCTGGCCTGTGGGCACCACCGCAGCCAGCTGACCAGACACGTGGCCACCCTGTCCTCCCTCCCTCGGTCACCTCCCAGCAGCCCCCAGCCTCCTCCTCCTGACGTGTGGTGTGTTGCCACTTCCTGCCTCTCTTGGGATAACAGAAAAGTGAACTGTGTCAGGAGCCTTGGGTCCTAGGCCTGGTCCTACGAAAACCCTCACCTGGAGCTGTGTGACCTCGGGCAAAGCTGCCAACCTCCCAGGGCCTCTGTCCCCGCCCAGGGGAGTTGTTGGGACACACAGGCTATGCAGGCAAGAGGCCATGCAATCTTACCAGCGGGGGCCGTGGGAGTCATCGCGTCGGAGGGGAGCACTGTCACAGCTGCCATTCCTGGCTGCAGGGCCTCGGCCTCAGGCTGGCGTGTGGGGGCGGTGGTCACCACGGTCTGCACCGATTTCCCAGGACTCAGGCGAGGAGCCTCAGAGGTTGGGAGGTGACGAGCTGGCCCCTTCCCTGTGGATGCAGGAGAGAGAGGGGTGAGGCCCGCCAGCTCCCCCTCCCCATGACGAAGCTGACGGGGCCCTGGAGAGGGTGTCCCAGGCTTCCGGCTGGTACAAGGTGAGGACAGACACCACAGACTACAGCCCCCTTCCGAGGGGCTTCAGATCAACTAGGAAGTGGGACTCAGTGGTTTCAAGGAGCACAGGGGTTTTCACCAAAAGCAGAAGAAAAGCTTGGTTTTGAGCCAAGATTTGCACTGTGCTCCCAAGAAGACACACATGGCAGCTGCCGAGTCAAACTCACCATAAAACAAGACATTTAGGGAGAAAAAGAACAGAGAATGCTTAGCAGCAGAAGCAAACACTCCAGAGACTCAGGGTACGCCCATTGCTACCACTTTCCAGAGAAAACGGTTGTGAGCTTCCTAGCAGATATGGTGAAAAGAGGTTTGAAAGCCTCATTTTCTGACAAGAGACTCATGTTAAAAGACAGCCTTTTTTCTAGAACCAGACTTAAAAGTGAGATTAGAATTCATCACGTGGGTGCATATTACAGACCTGAGTGAAGGTACAAGTTGCATTATCTGCTTTTCACAAAAGACACAGACACCCAGGCAGCCAGGCTGCTGAATGACTTTCCTCAGAACTCATGGGAAGGGACCATACAGGTCATCCATAAGAACTCCGAGTATCACAGATGGGGAAACTGAGGCCCAGGCAGGCAGTGAGGTGAGCCCAACACCTGCTGAGGGAGAAGGTGAGAGCCAGGACACACCGGCTGCCCTGACAGCCACGCCTTCCCTTCTGTGCTGGCCACTCCTCTCTGAAGACAGCTCTCCTCGGGCTAGTGTGCAGGTGAAGGATGAGGCAGGACGTGCAAACTTGGAGACCTCCTCCTCCCCACGCCCACTTAGAGACACTTGCTGCCAGCAAACACTTCAGAAAGGGGTGCCTGGCTGTGTGAATGGGGGCAGTGCCAGGCAGCATCCCCCAGCCCCGGGCCAGGCGTCTGGGGGAGGCAGCCACGCTGTGGGGCATAGGCTCAGTCTGGGTGCCAACCTTGGGGCCTCGCGCCCTGGAATCCGGGAGGGTGGGCAGGGCAGGATCCAGTCAAGATGTCCATGGTGACCATGTCTCCTGCCCCAAGCCAGCTTTGCTCAGTCGGCGGACAGCAGGGGTCAGCAGACTGAACTCTGAGACGTAAAGGATAGAGGGCTGTGGGGCTGGGGAGGGGGCCTTGAGTCTGTGCACATACCTGTGGGGGGCACAGGTGACCTCTGCCCAGGATGCCAGCTTTCAGTCTCTGCCAGACCCTGCGGAGGGAGGGACCCAGTTGCCCACGCAGCCGGGGTCCTGAGGGAGCTCAGCTGGCATCCAGGCGTCCAGGCGTCCACCTCTCATTCCCATCGGGAGGCACCCTGCCCCCGCAGCACAGGGCAGAGCTGGGAGTGGAGTCTGACTCCTCTGTGACACCCCAGGGCTGGGCACCCCAGGCTCAGGTCCTGCCCCCAGGGAGCTCAGGGCTGGTCTCACTGCCTCACGGAGGGAGCCACTGCAGCCCTTGCCCCTAAAACCCCATCTCCCCACAGACCCACATGTGAGTCTGAGCACAGTGGTCACTCTCCCGTCTGGGTTCCTGACCAGGCTGTTCCTGGGTGAGAGTGCCCGCCCCTCGTCTCCACATTACAGCACCAACCCCCCCCAAGCCTCCAGGGACCCTGGGCTCAGGGTTCTTCGGCTCTGAGCTCCTGATGCCCGGTGCCTCCCTGTGGGCATAACCTCCCTACCAGGGGCGCAGGCCTCTCCTGCCTCCCCAGCTCCTCCAGGCCGGGTGCGGCCCTGTGCTTCTCTGCACCCCCAGCCGTCCCTCTGGCCCTCAGCTCCCAGCCCAGCGCCGGCCCCCAGAAGGCTCACAGGCTGAGGGCCGACCGAGAAGGGGGCACTAGGGACACACAAGGAGGTGATGCCACCAGACAGGTGAAGAGAGGCAGGAGGACAACAGGCACAGGAGCAGGGTCCAGAGGCTGTGGGGCCAGGGCTCCCCATGCCCTGCACCGCCCGCTGGGCCCACAGCTCCCACTCACCTCTCTGTGCTGGGGGGGCAGCTGTCCGGGCTGGGTGGAGGAGAGGGGCGGGGTCCTGGCTGTGGACGGGATGCTGAGAAGACAAATTACCCGGGGTCTCCAGGGGCTCTCCCGGCTTCAGAGCCCTCACCCAGGCAGAGGGTCTAGGGTCTCTGGGTGGGCCTGGGGCGCTCAGGAAGGGTGCTCCCCACAGTGGTTCTCCCTAAAATTCCCCTGGATTCTGCTGAAACACAGACTGGTGACAGCCCCCGCCCCACCCCCAAGCGACTGCCCCTGTGGCTCTGGGCGAGGCCTGAGAATCTGCATTGCTAACACGTTCCAGGTGCTGCTGGTGCTGCTGGTCCCGGGGCCGCACCCTGAGAACCACTAACTTCCAGGCTCCAGGAAAATGGCACAAGATCCTAGAACCCCATGGCGGGAAGGGGCCTCTGAAGGTGCCCGGCCGCAGCGACTCAGCTCACGGGGCCCACGGGCACCTCGGGGGTGGAGGCCATGCAGGGCGCCTCCCCCACGGCTGACCCCTCCAAGGCCACGCTAGGCAGCAGGGCACCCATACCTGCCGGTGCCTGCCGGGAGGGGTACGCAGCCCTCCTCATCGGAGCCGTCCATGCAGTCTTCCACACCATCGCACGGGGCCCCCCTCGGGGCACACTCACCACTGGCGCAGCGGTGCCCACCCCCTGGGCATGGGGACGCCTCCAGCGGGGACACTGGTGGGGGGGATGGCTGAGGGAGCCTGTTCCGCCCTCCTTCCCACTCCCGCCCCACCTCCCCGGCCCAGCCTGTACCTGGCTCACAGCCCAGCAGCTCCACCCGCAGGGAGACGCTGCGGTGGGTGTCACTGTGGTGGGCGTCATGGGGCCAGACCCGGACATGCTGTGCCTGCACCATCCGGCTGAACGTCCGCACTGTGGGGCCTACGTCCTCCCAGTTCCCAGGGAAAAGCTGTGGGCACAGGGGGGCCTGCCTACTGAGGCCCAGCCTGCCTTTTGCTCAGGTTGTCACCGTGACCCTGCTGAGTGCCCCCCTACCCTGCCTATCCAAGTAGCAGGACCCCGCCCCTCCCAGAGCTCACGCTCTCTTGGCATTTGCCATCTGGACCCGTCCAGGCTGCGGGTGTTCTGGTCCTGGTGCCCTGAGGGCAGGGGCCACGGCTGTGTCCCCAGGGCCTGGCCAGCAGCCGCACATGGCAGGTACTCCGTCAGTATTTAAGAGTGAACATGTGGTGTGGACTGAGTCCTCCTGCTTCCCGAGGCTTGTCTCCCCGGGGAGGATGCAAACCCCACTAGGGCAGGGCTGTGACCCGGCTGCTCTCGATATGGCCCCCAAAGCTCTCGATGAACTGGATGTCACCCTCCTCCCCTCCCTCTGTAGGCCACTACAGAGCCTCATACACCTGCCCCACCTTGATAGTCTCCAACGCCCCTTTGATAATGGTCCCCAAGCCCTCTGCTCCACAGAACACCGTCCCTGCTACTGACAGGTATTCAAAAAGCCTCTACACAGGGAATGTCCCTCGGGGAGACTGGAAGGTCCTTGGGGTCACAGAACAGTCTTTGCCACAAAGGGGCAGGGTGGGTCACTGGCCCAGGGGGCAGGCAGTACCTTGAGTGGGGGTGGGACACCAGGCAGGATGTCACGGTAGTTGTACCAGTGTAGACCATCACTGCTGAACTGGAGCAAGTCCGAGGACCCTGCCCCCGGTACTATGATGCCTGCGGGCAAGGAGGGGCAGGGGTCAGAGGTAAAGGATCAAGCGCCGCCCCCAGCCCACCATCAGCCCCCCCCCCCCCCAGCCCCCGCACACCCCACTGACCAGTGAGGTTCCGGGGCCGCAGCAGGTCCAGCTGCAGGTAGAGGGGCTGGGTGCGCTGCTGAGAGTGAGCATCCTCTCGGGGGCTCCAGCCCTGATGGCCGGGCCCGTCGGTGGGAGCCCCGAGGCGGGCAGCCCAGGTTGGGTGCTCCAGCTGCCAGGGCAGTGCACGCAGGCTCCCCTCGGGGAGTTGGGCCAGGCCCAGGGGAGAATAGCAGGGGTCTGGGTGCAGAAGAGAAAGGGGCTGGAGTGGGGGGAGGCAGAGGGGGACAGGAGCCCGCCAGGGGCACGGTCAGGAAGCCACAGGGGGAGCCGGGGAATCCGAGGAGCCCACACTGTTGACCTTGGCAGGGGAGGGGAGGTCCAGGGAGGGCAGAGTGGGAGAGGCCACTTTAGCTGGGATGACTGCCAGAGCCCCAGGATAACCATCCGCCCCGTGGCAGGCCAGGGGTCTATCCAGCGATCTGGCTTCCCCTCCCAGGCTGGGCACTCTGCCCCTCTGCACTACAACAGCACATGGCCCTTACCTCCAGGCGGAGGCAGAACATAGGTGATCAGAGGGGGTCCCATCTGGGGACTAGGAGCTGGAGTGGGGGTGGGAGTGGCCATGGGGTAGACCGTCTGGTTCTCTCCTGTGTGGGGAAACTCAGGGTCAGTAGGGGGAGACCTCAAGAGGGGCTCACCCCAGCCCCTGGCCCAGCACCCAGGCCTCTACCCACTTCTTGGTGCTCTTTCTCTCCCATGACTTTCCAGGAGCTCTGGGAACAGCCCCCGTCCTCCTGGGAAAAGCCCATCCTTCTTCCCTTGGTGTGAGTTGGGGGTTTTCACTTCCACTGAATATTTCAAGAACAGAATAAAACTGCCAGTCCGAAGCCCCTTTAAGGCCAGGACTGAGCAGCTGCAGGTCCTAATCCAGGGCTGCTGTCGCTAACAGGGCATGTGGGCACTAGAAAAGGGTGTCTCTGGATGAAAGCAGCCCTGTGGGCTAGAGTCTAACCTCCACTCACCGACTAAGTTGTGCAGTCAACAACCTGTACAACTGTATATGTTGGCTCTCTCCTAACCTCAGCATCCTGTGGGTACACTTATAGGATAAGGAATCTGGACACATAAACGCAACAATTTTTGAGCCTTTGTATTTTCCTGTTTCATTTGTAACTAGTTTTCAAGTAAAGATTCTCTTGAAAAAGTCGAACTTTGTCTCGGCTACTCTTCGGGGAACATGGAAGGAATCAGATCTGGCTCAGCAGAACCAAAGAAAGCACCCTCGAGGATGGCCTCATGGGGGAGGCAGAAAGTCCCAAAAAGGACACAGGAGGCACACAGAGATTGAAGCCCAAACTTAAGAGCACAGAGACAAGCCCTCCCACCACAGGGCCCCTTCCTTCCCCAGCATCCAGGACCAAGCTCCCACCAGTTTGAGGCTGGGATATCCAGCATGCCCTGACTTGTGTTGCCACCTCTGGCCCCCTCTAAGTCCTTGCCATCCTCCTCCCTTTGGGGGTCCTCTGCCATGCCCCAGACCACTCACCAGGTGGGGCGCAGTGGCAACAGGACTCTCCCAATCCTTCCACTAGGACCCAGTCCTGCGGGCACAGAGTCCGGCTGAACATGCTGAGCTGGCCACCTGCCTCCCTGACCCACTCCACCAGCTCTACACACAACCCCTCTCATCCCCCAGACACCCTCACCTGGGGGCAGCTGCCCAGCGGGCAGTAGGGGGAGCAGCGCGCCGTGCCGTTGTGCAGACACTGGCAGACCGTGCAGGGACCTGCGCGCCAGCGCTCCCCCACGCGGCGGACCTGGCCCTGATGCGCACAGCCCTCGCAGGGCCCCGTCTGGCACCTGTCAAGGGAGGGCCACCCCGCGCCGGGTGAGCAGGCTTACCTGGGTGACCAACTCGTCCTGGTGAGCCTGGGGTAAGGGTTTCCTAGGACTTGGGACTTTCAGTGATAAACCTGGGAAAGTCCTGGGCCAGCTGGGAAGCTTGGTCCACCCTGTCAGCCGAACCCCACCCCTGCACCCAAGAAACCACAACTGGCCCGAGAGAGGGGCAGGGAAGCAAAGTGTGCCAGGACCCCTGGCCAGTGGAGCCTGTCCCAGAGAGGGCTGGACAGGCAGATACGGCTACACCCCCTACAAGCCTCACCCCAGGTACCTCCAGAGCAAGGGGAGCAAACCAAGGGACCCGTACCTGCCCCTGGGCTTATCAAGGTGCATTTGTGGGCTTCCTACATCCCCCTCTAGGACTAGAGGGCATAAAACTGATGCAGGAGAAGGCCAGGGGCCCCCAAAGATGCTGGGAGCCCTGAGGTTTAGAATGATGGGGGTATAGAATGGGGGTCTTCCTTTGGGGATCATGGTGCATGCAGAAGCACCTCGAGTGAGAAAAGGCACACAGGCAGCTTCGTAACTGGAAGCTGGAGGTCAGGGGTCAAGGTCCCTGCAGGTCCCCGGGGTGGGTACAAGTACCTGCGGGCCTTGCGGTGGATGCCCCAGCACTGGCGACCTCGGCCGGAGAGGCGGGGGTTGTTGGGGCTCCGGAAGGACCACTGAATGCTCTGGCTCCCACAGGGGCCCAGGCACTCAGCCCAGGGGGACCAGGATGACCAGCCACAGTTCACTGAAGGGGGGCCAAGAGTCAGGGCCAGGGACGGGTGGGTGAGTGCCCGGCTGGGTGGTCTGTGAGGGGACCAGGGACCCTCTGGGCAGGGCCAAGGGCGGGGCCTCACCGGCACAGTTGGGGTCAGGCCGGCAGCGCCGGGGCCGCCCGTCCTGGCAGATGCAGAGCTGGCAGTCAGCCTTGACTTGCTGCCCAGGCCAGTAGCGCGTGCCGTCCACCAGGCAGGGGCACTTCCGGGGCCACACACACCGCCCCTCAGCGTCCAGCACCTGCCCCTCGGGGCACCAGCAGCCTAGGGAAGGCCAGAGTGAGGGCTCCCTACAGAGAGGCAGCCCCACAGACACGTCTGCCACGCCCCGCGCCCAGGGCCCCCTTACCTGGGCTGCTGCAGGGCCGGTCAGGGGGGCACACAGCCTGACCAGAGATGTCATCGCAGGTCAGAGGGCAGGGGGCACAGGGCCGGAACACCAGCTCTCCGGAGCAGGTGGCATTGGGACAGTCGTCCTGAGGGCAGGGCCCTGAAAGAAAGCATGAGCTGGAGATCGGAGGTTGGGAGGGGGGATCCCCTACAGGAACAAGCCGCCACCGGCACCGCCCCCACATTCTCTCTGCTGTGCCCTGCTCCCTTCCACTCACTCGTCTGGTAGGTGCTGTGGGGGCCCCCAGGCAGCATGGCACAGGTCCGGCCCCCGTTCTGGGGTGGGTGGCACCGCCGCTGCCGGCTCATGGTACCCCCGCAGGGCTCCGAGCAGGAGGACCAGGGAGACCAGGAGGTCCACTCACCATCCACTGTGAGGAGGAGAGGCCGGGCAGGCGGAGGGACTGTGAGGCTGGGCTGGCGCCCCCGCGTCCTCTCCCCTGCTCTCTGCAGGCACCACTGGCCCGCCCTGGGCTCCAGCCCCTCACCTGGGCAGGCGGCTGTGAAGCAGGCCTGGGTCTGGTGCTCGGGGCCTGGGCAGTGCTGCAGCACCGGGAGACTGGATGGGGAGCAGCGGCGGCTCCGGCCCTGTACCCCCGGCCCACACGTCTGGCTGCAGGTGCCCCACAGGCCCCAGGGGCCCCAGGCTCCACAACCCTGTTCGTCATGGGAGGGCCCTGCCCCTGCTGCCAGGTCACAGTTAGGGTGCCCGTCGCACACCTGCGGAGGGAACAGGGTCAGGGCTCCTTTCACTTTGGGTGGCACAACTGCTCTGCCTCCTGCACCACCCACTCCCCGCCCTCACCAGCTGGAAACCAATGCAGAGGCCTTCGGGGCAGGAGTATTCTGGGCAGGAAACCCCAGTCCTGTTGGGGCCTCCTGGAGCTAGTAGCCCCCCTGGAGAGAAGAGGAGAGAAAGCACAGTTGGCTGGGGAGTGACACCACCTCCTGGGCGCCCACCAGCCTGGCCTCCAGCAGGGGAATCAGGGGTCCATACCACAGCCCAGCTCGTCCTCGCCCTGGGGACAGTCGGGGATCCCATCGCAGAGCCGCTCTGGGTTCAGGCACAGTTGGGGAGCCAAACCACAGGGGAAGAGGCCACCGCATGGGGGCAGCTGGGTGGAGCCTGCAGACACCAGAAATGTCCTGCTGTGCTCCTGCCCTCCTGCCCCTCCCACCCTCTCCCTGCAGAGGAGGGCAGCCAGAGACCGCACTGGGCTCAGACACACTTGGGAGGGGTCCAGAAGTGGGAGGCAGGTGGGGTAGGGGGGCTGCGTGGGGGTAGGAGGCTGGCCAGGACAGGAAGGGCTGACTTGCAGGGGCACAAAGGGAACCCCCAGGTCTCGTGGGGAGGAGGTGGAGGGGGGCTAGCCCTCCCAACAGGCCGGGTCCCCATGCCCGCAGAGCCACTCACTGCCCACCCTCTTATCCCTTCTTGCTGAAATGTGGGCAAAGACAAAAGCCCCTTTCTTCTCTGCTCTGGGTCTGGGCAGGAGGGCAAAAGCGTTCGAAGAGAATTTCATGAAAAAGCTCTAAGGAGCGCAAAACTCGCTCAGACTCTGACGCCCCCAGACTGTCACTCTCTGGCAGGCGCGCCGCCCCGAGCCGCGGGGGGCGCAGGTCCATGGCGGGGAGAGGGGGGCGGGGCGCGGCGGGCTGCGCTCACCGCAGGCGTCGGGGCCCTCGTCCGAGCCGTCGGGGCACTGCGGCACGCCGTCGCACAGCTGCGCGGGGGCCACACAGCGCGGGCCGTTGGCGCAGGGCAAGTGGTGCGGCGCGCAGGGCCAGCCGCAGCCGCGCTCGTCGCTGCCGTCGGCACAGTCCTCCTCGCCGTCGCAGCGCCAGCCGCGCGGGGCGCACTCGCCGCTGCCGCACGGAAACTCGAAGGGGCCGCAGGGCGGCGCTGCGGCGGACACCGCGCTAGACCCGGCGGAGCTGGCAGAGCTTCCCCGCCCCGGCCTGCAACCTGGCCCTGGCCGTCCTGCCGCCGCCCCGCGCCCCGCTGCCGGCCCTTCCTGCCCCCTACCTGAGCACACCCTCTCCCCTTCGGCCCCTCCCCAAGTCCAACCGCTCCCGCATTTTGCTGCCCTACTAGTTTTCCAAAAGCTCTCTCCTCCTCCAGGAATTTCCATTAGACCCCCCTCAGCTCAGAGGAGACCTTGAACATCAGGAAGCGAGGTGTGGACTCTCAGTCCCCCTCAAACACCCTTCCTTTCCTTCCTTCTGGTGTCTTCAGGAGGCTGGGTCTGTGCCCTGCTCCTTCCCACTCCCAGCACGGGCCCCACATCCCTCCCTCCGAGATGCCCTCCCCACCCCTCTCCCCCAGGCCTCCAGACTGCTCACCCCCTTTCCTCCAGGAGACTCACCAGCACTGGTGCTGGCCAGGGCAGTTGGTTCAGTCTCCTGGGAGCCAGCAGGGTGGCCAGGGAAGGTGCCAGCTGGGGGAGTGGGCAGTGAGGGGAGGGGGCAGTGCCCAGGCCCCTCATCAGCTCCATCTGGGCAGTCCCAGATTCCATCACACAGCTGGATGGCCCCCACGCAGGTGCCATCAACACAGGACACCTCTCCAAGGGTGCAGTTCACCTGCCCTACAGCCAGAGAAAGGAGGAGCTGCTCCCAGGGCACGGCCCCTTATTCTCATTGTTTGGGATGCCCCCACTCACACACACACAGGTGCCACCTTCCCAGTGGGAACATGGATTGGTGAAGGAGGGCAGCCAGGCAGATAGGCCCTGCAGGAGGGGGTGCCTGGTGGACTAGGGTCTGGGGCAGGGATCACCCACCCAGACAGGACTCCTCATCAGCAGCATCTGGACAGTCCGGGTGCCCATCACAGAGCAGAGCCGGGGGCAGGCAGCGCCCATCAGCACAGGCCAGTGAGTCCTGGGGGCATGGGCAGCCCTGCTCGTCCGTCCCGTCTCCACAGTCATCTTGCCCATCACAGAGCTGCACCAAGGGCAGGCAGAGCCCGGAGCTGCAAGACATCTGCCCCTCCCCACAGCCTGGAGTGGCACAGCCTGGCGTGGGGAGAGCAGACAGGCTCAGGATGCCGATAAATGGTCCCAGAGAAGCCCCCGACCCCAGAGAGACCAGAACACCCCTGCCTACAAGTCACAGTTGCTGGCCATGGGGGCAGCAGCTTAGGAAGCCTCCCTGGGACACATACTTCAGTTACACATACAAGGACTGACCTGTCACTCAGCCACTGCCACACACAGGTGAGGAGACTCACCCTCCTCGTCTGAGCCATCGCCACAGTCATCCTGGTTGTCACAAAGCCACTCGTGGGGCACACAATGCCCACTCTCCTGGCACGGGGCCTCTCCCTCTGCACAGCCTGGCACCAGCTCCTCACAGTGGGTACCGTCACCTCCACAAAGCCACTGACTTTCCTGGCACGTGCTGAGCACACGGTGTCCTGGGATCAGCCGCAGCGCTGGGCTCAGCAGGCCAGGGGGCCCAGGGCTCCTCCCGAGTCCCCCCACTCACCAGTTCCCACAGTCCTTCTGCAGCACAGTCCCTGGCGGGAAGAAGCTGCCCCCCCACTCACAGGGGCAGGAAGTCGGCTCCAAGCAGACTCCTCCTGAGATGACAGAGGGCAGGGCTCAGAACAAAAGACGCAGGGTGGCCCCCGGCACCAGCCTTGTCACCATGGCCTTGTGGCCCTTTCCCCGTCCCAGTGTCCCCTCCCCTCTGCTCATTCTAACCCTACACACCCACCGTGCAGCAGAGTCCCCTCGGGGCAGAAACAGCCCTCCACACAGGCAACAGCCTGGCAGTGCCACCCAGGCTCAGGATCATGGTCATGGCAGGTGGGGGGACACGTGGGGCCACAGGCCTCATACACCTGCCCCCCTTCACACTGCAGAGCTGGGTAGAGAGGAGAGAGGCTTGGGTCACTGAGGCACAAGGGCACTAGGATGCAACAGCAGCAGGTGAGCCAGCCCAAGGTGACACCCACGGAGGGCTCCAGGGGTGCATGCTATAGACTCTCACTGAGCCCCTCCCAAGGCTATTTGCAACATGCAAGTTCCACAGGGAAGCAATTTTGGCATGTTTGAAAAGTATCTAGAAAAGTATCTGGCGCATAGTAAGTGTCTACACATATTTGCCCTTGAATGAATAAATGGCTGGCTCGTGGGCCAGGAGAAGCATCTTTGAAGGAGCTGACCACATGATGGGATTGGGCATCGGGTCGGGGACTGAGGGCAGGGCACACTCACGGCAGAGCTCCTGGCTTCGCCAGCGCACATGGAGTCCATGCCGGGCACACTCGTCTGCGTAGGCGGCAATGGCGGAGCAGAGACACTCACAGTCGCCCCCGGAATCACAGCTGTGGGAGGGAGCGTTCAGCCCCAGCACCCCCTCCCTCCCCCTGGCCACAGTCACTCCCAGCCCCATCCCCAGTCCTGCCCCTCTCACCCGCAGGCGTCGTACACACACCACTCGTAGTGTTGCTGTGGGGGCACCTCCACGTGGCATCGGGCAAAGAGCGGCTGCAGCATTAGCCCGCAGCGGGCGTGAGCCCAGCTGGCCCGGTGGGTGTTCACCTGCGGGCACAGCACCGTGGACCAGCCAGACCCAAATGCAGCACCCAGCCTCTGGAACTCCCCCAGGTTTCTGCAGCTGTTCCCACCTCCCTTCCCCCTTTCCTGCCCATGCTCACAGTACAGGGGTGTGGCAGGTCCCCTGGCTCGGGACAGAGAGGACTGAGGCGCCAGGAGTGGGCAGCCAGCTCAGCTGTGGGCTCCAGGACTCCCTGGCGGCTCCGAAGGTCGTTACTGGCATCTCCATCAAAGTCTCCACACAGCCCAGCCACACGGCCTCGAAACTCAGGGGACAGCTGCAGCAGGACCCGGGTGCCTGAGCAGAGAGGGCAGCAGGAGCAGCATTGTAGAGAAATGACCCCGCTGGCCTTCGTCAGGGCCAGCGGGGAGGAGAGCAAGGCACCTATCATGTGGGCCTGTCTGACCATTCGTGCAAGTAACACCTCCCAGTAGTGGATGCTGGTTCCCCTTTTTACAGGGATAAAAGAAGAGACCTACATTTGGGGGGCTAGGGTGAGAAGGGGGAGCCCACTTTCCTAACTAAACCCAGGGGCAGGGGGCAGGGAAATTCCCCAGCAGGTTGGATTTGGGACAGAACCAGGCTCCAGGACAGACTGTGACACCTTCAGCCCCAGAGGCCTTGGTGGCCAGAGGCTCAGAGGGCAGCCCCACTGCGCTGACCAGGTGACTCCTTCCCAAACAGAGCTCAGTGATAGTTATTTCTAAAATGCCAACAGCTTGAGTTTGGGTGGTGGGATGTTAGGAGATTTATTTCCATTTTTTTTCTCTAAAACTTGGTATTTTCTAAATGTTTCTTTGGCGAGATATTGCTTTCATAATGAAGAAAAATGTAATTATGAAAAACACAATTTGGAAACCCCGACCCCATGTGTGGAAGAGGAGCGTTTAGGGGGAGTTTCGGGGCATGGGTCGGATGGCTGAGGGTGGGCCTGACCTCCATCCCAGAGCAGGCTGAGGCCCAGGCGGGTGCTGAGCAGCAGGAAGAGGCCAGCCTGCCGCAGGCACAGCCCGGGGCCCGTGTAGACCTTAGGGGGTGTCACGCTCACCCCATTCACCGTCACGGCCTGGCCTGTGGAGGAAGAGAGAGGCATTCAGGCCTGGCCCGGGGTTAAAGGGGCTTCCAGATCCCCAGGAGGCCCTCCCAGCCTCTCCTCCCACCTTCCTTTGCTTCTCTAGCTAAGGGATCTTGGACAACTCATTAGACCTCTCTGGGCCTTAATTTCTTGGAGCCTTTCAGAAATATGACTCTCCTAGCCAAGAGGAGAGGCACCAGGTCCACTGCACTGATGGCAAGCAGTGGGGAGACATGGGGAACCCCAGGCCTTGGCCACCCATGCAGAGCCGTGACTCCACTTGGGTGCCCCACCCCGGCAATGTCACCCTTCAACATCGCAGTCACCTCTGAGCATGTGCACAACAGTGCTCTGCAGTCGCACGGTCAGCGCCTTGGTGCAGGTGAGGCCGCTGGCCCCGCAGGGCAGGTTCTGGGCAGAGACTGTGAACCGGCCACTGGCCTCTCGCACCAGCAGATATTCACAGGCCCCGGGGAAGGTGAGGGCCAGCCCATCGAATGTCACATAATGGGGGGCACCTGATGCCTGGCACCGTCCGCCACACCGCCGGCCCGTGCAGTGCCACTGCCGGCCCTGGCACACACTGTGGGCAAGAGGGGAAACAGAGTCACCAGGACAGGGATCCAGGGCTGTATCCAAGGGAGGGAGCTGGTCCACGTTCCAAGCAACTCCAGACAGACCCTCAGCTTGGAGGGATCCTGAGGACTCCCATTGTCTGGGCCAGTCTGGACATCCCACCCCACCCATGACCACAGCCCCAGGCCAGGGGTTACTAGGTCACAGGGTTACAGGTCATGGGGCTGGGCGTACCAAATGTTGCAGTCCTCCTGGATGGTAGCATTGGGTGGGTACCACTGCCCACTGTGACGGCAGGGACAGAGCTCGGGAGGCACACAGCGCTCATCCTGGGCAGAGGCCGGGGACAAAGGGACACCTTGGAGGACCACCTGATGCCTGGCCTACTGTTTTGGACAGCCAGCGGGTAGGGCAGTGCCCTGGTTGGGGCAGGCCCTATGGTGCCCCATGCAGCTCTACCCTGGACTTACCAGCAGTACGGTGCCTGAGGGACAGACACAGCCCCCCGTGCTGCCTGGGGGACAAGAGTGGTTGGCTGTGGGGCTGTCACAGGTGAGCAGGCAGGCACCAGGGACATAGACAAGCTCCTGGGGGCAGTATGCCCGTGGAGGGGTACAGCGGCGAGCGGTGCAGTTCCAGAGGCCCCGCTCCTGGCAGACGCTGCCCAAGGTTGGGAGGGAGGTGAGAGCCGGACCAAATGCACACTCCCCTCCAGGCCCCTATCTGACCAGGGACAGCTGCAGGGACCCAGGCGTCCAGAAAACCCGGCCCTGACCCTGTAGACCTGAGCTCTCCCCCGCCACAGCCCAGTTGTTACAGGAAGTAGGGCTGTTCCCGCACCGGCCATGCCTGGGGTGGACATGGTCACCCTTCCTGCCCCAGCTCCAAGGGGGCCATTCCCTGGGCTCTGGGGAGGGGCAGAGACATTGAATGACTCCACTCCCAGCCTGGCCAGGAGAGGGATTTCACTGAAGTCTCACCCTCTCCCACCAGCCCCGGACCCCAGTCCTGCCTCCATGGGTCCCTAACTTGCCTTTACCTCTCCCCAACCCTTGCAAGAGCCTCTGGACCACACTCAACTGGAATTCAGAGATCTGGGTTCTAGTCTCTCACCATTAACAAGCTGTGTGACTCTGCAGGCCGGGTAGCCTATTCAAGCCTCAGTTTTCTCATCTGCAAACTGGGAACAACACTTCTACCTCCTTCCTTACTAGGTTATTGTAAGAATTAAGTGAGATTAAATAAGATAATGTATGTGAAAGTGTTTTACAGGCCGGAACGTGCTCCACACCTGAGGGGAAGTTATCAGCGCTCTGTCATCCTGACATGCACGTCAGGCCGTAACCCAGGCTACAAGCCTGGTGCCTTTTCTCTAAGCTCCACCTCTTCACCCCAAGCTCTTTGCCCCCCTGCAAAGGTCATTGCCCTCACCAGCGGTTGCAGTCCCTCATGGTGGCACTGCCAGGTGCATAGCGATGGGCTCCGAGCTGGCAGGGGCACAAGCTGGGGGGCACACACTGGCCCTCAGGGTCCCACAGCAGCCCCAGGGGGCAGGTACAACCGGCCACACAGCCGCCCAGCTCCCCACAGTCTTCTGGCTCCCCACAGTTTCGACCGCATACTGGGGCACACTCCTGGTACTCTTGACCCCCAGGACACAGGACAGCTGGACATAGAGACACATGCAAGTCAGGGGCATAGCCACTGCTCCTCTGCCCACCCCTCCAGACCACACACCCTCTATGCCTCCAAAAGAAGGCAAACCTAGCAATCTGCCAAAGTCAGAAGTCCTTCTGGAGACCCTCCCCAGCTGCAAAGCACTTGGATCCCTCTAAGCTACTCCTAGAAGGGGCTGGGAGCAGGAGCCTTGGGGTGGGGCCGGCCAGCTGAGCAGACTCACGGCAGAGGGTTTGGTTCCTCCAGAGAAGTGAGGCACCCTCCTGGGCACAGCGGCGAGCATAGGCAGCCAGCACAGGACAGAGACAGTCCCTGCCAGGGGCACAGCCACACATGGCTGCCAAGCAGCGCAGGTGGAATGGCTCCCTGTCCACCAGGCCGTGGCACTCCTTGAGGGGAAAGGAGGAAATGGGTCAGTTCCTCCCCCATGGGTTCTCCTGCTCCCTCTAGTCCCCACTGCCACCTCCCTGTGCTAGGCAGCCCTGCCATGGCAGGGAGCAAGGCCTCCCAATTGCCCAGGAGGAGGGCAGGGCAGGTACGACCCCATCTTACAGGTGTGAACAGGAGGAGCGCCCTCAACCTGGCTACCTGGAAGGCCGGGCCACGCAGGACGGCACAGGCTGCCTCCGAGAAAATGTGGTGCTGAGCGTGGGTGCTGCAGAGAGAGAGCAGGGTGCTGTCCTCTGAGGGGCACCTTCCCTCATCTCCCACCTGGAACTTGCTGGCGAAGGCGGCAATGCTGGTCTCCACGTCGCCAGCAGGTGTCAGAAAGTCATCTTGCTGGTTCCTGGTGAAGGTGCCACACAGACCCTGCACCTGGGCCGCAGAGGTGGGAGTGGAACAGTCAATCTGGGTCCACCGTGGCCCGGCTCAGCCACTCACTGGCCCCCAGGCACACCTGGTCAGCATGGCGGGGGTCCAAGGTGATGTAGGCTGCAGGGTCTGACACTCCCCAGAGGACCTGGGCCCCAGGCCAGCGCAGCACCAGGAAGGTGGAGGAGGCTCGGGAGAGGTGGAGGCCCCCAGGGCCATCCCAGGGCAAGCCCACATCCTGCCCATCGACCAGCACAGCTCCTGGAATAGGGGGCTTGTGAAGGGGCCGCCCCCCTTAGGGCAGGGCTGGCCTGATGACGATGGGGGGAGACCACATCACAGGATGGGGTTTTGAGAAGGGGAAGGACCTTGGGTGGGAGGTGGGAGGGCCTGTGTCATGGTGGACTGCCCACACTGAGCAAGGGGAACTGGAGCGACCCCTGGGAGGTCACCTATCCCACCTGAGCACACCCCCCACGTGGCCCAAGGACCACCCTCAGCACCCACTCTGCCTTTGGAGTCAGTGCACAGGAGGAGCTGGGCAGAGAGCCAGGAGCAGACGCAGGGAGGAGTGGGGGACTGCAGCATGGGTCCAGAGCTAGGAGGGGCCTGCCCAGCCTGGTGACGCCGTGAGGCCTCTCAGACCTCCTAGAACTGTATGAGTTGTGTTTTCCCCCAAGATTGGGGCACAAGATGCTTTGGAAAATTTCCACAGGACTGTGTATCTGCTTCAGAGATGGGAGTTTCAGGGGGAAGTTGAGGCAGCGAATTTGGTTGGAGTCTAGGGGAGAGTTTGGGCTCAGAAACCACAGGGCAGTGTGGATGGAAGGTGCTGAACAGAGCCCAAGTCCGCAGGGAGAGAAGGGTGACAGGAAGCCGCAGGGGCCTGAGCCACTCTCCTGAGGGCTGCAGGGAGCAGAAGTCCTGGAAGGGAGGTACCTGAGAGCTGAGGCTACCTGAGTCCCTAAGCTGGACATGGGTGTCCCCCAGGGAGACAGAGATGGCGTGGAGGCAGCTCCCAGAGTCGCAGGTCCCATGCTCCAGCACGATCAGCAGCTGCCCCTTGGTGAAGTCCTGTGCCAGATGGGGAGGAATGGGCTGGGGTGGGGCACACCCTGAGACCAGGGTCTGTTCTGCGCCTTCTCCTGTGCTACAGGACACCCACAGCACACACCTGGAGGCAGCTCCACTCAACACGTGTGCTGACCACCTTCCAGCCAGCCAGACTCCCTGTGAAGCAAGGGGCTTGACCTTGCCTAGAACTGGCAGGTGTGAATGTCTGTACGTGTGCACATGAAGGTGTGTGTGCACGTGCAGGTGTGTATGTGTACATCTATGTGTTGGGGTGAGGTGGCTCCCCCCTTCCTCACCATGGGTATGTATGCTCCTCTCTAAGTGTGTCTGTGTATACATGCATGCTAAACCTATGTGCACACAGAGCATGTGTCGTGTGTGCACACCTGTGTGTCTATATGTGTAAGAGTATGGCCTGGGCCCAAACTTGGGAAGTCACCTAATTTTATGGAGAGATGACTGGGTAGGAAGGAGGACCCTTATTTCCCCCCCGCACTTGTTTTGCCCAAAGTACCCTGTGACAAGCCCAGCCTGTCCCACTATACGAAAGGACTGTGAGAATGTTTTGTTTTGTGCCCCTGGGCTGGGGTGGTGCTGAGAGCAGAACTTTCACCGAACCTAAGAAGGCGGTAATCCAAGGGGGAGGACGGGAGTTGGGGGTGTGCGGCAGCCACCCTCCCTCCAGAATCGGTTCTCTCAGCCTTTCCCTGGACGACTGTATGTTTTGTTTCTTTGTTTGGTAGTTTCCTTACAGCCACCTCTCCCCGGCAGCACCCCTACGAGGGCCCCTGCTCCGGCAAACCCTCCCTGCCCCCGGAGTTAGTCGTCTGCCCACCTGCACCAGGCTGGAGCGGCAACCTGGGCTGCCGCGGAAGGAGAAGCTCCGCCCATCAAAGGTGAGGTAATGCCCGTCCCCGCCCACCGCGCACTCGGCGGGGCACGGCGCCTGCGCGCAGAGCCAGCGGCCGTCCTGGCACACGCTGTGGGCACAGAGGGGCGGGGAGCGCGCTTCGCATCAGACCCACGAGGGGAGGGGGTGGAAGGAGGGCTGAGCAGGAGACGACCTCCCGCCCCTCAACACCCTGGTTCCTCCATCCCCCGCACCTCCTCCTCCCCGGTTAGGATTAGAGGTCAGCTAGTGGAGGTCACTGGCTAAGTCTTCAAGCAGGGCCATCAATTATGCCATGAGAGGTCACAGGTCACTTGTGAGGGAGGCCCCAGAAGGGGAAGCAGGTTGAGGAGAGAGCAGAAAGGAGGGATCAGAGGGGACTAGGTGGCCATCAACCCCAGCGAAAGGGCCAGCAAGGCCCGCAGACCCACCATGGGTTACACAGCTGGCGCACGGTGTCACCGGGGGAGTAGCGCTGGCGTCGGTGGTAGCAGGGGCAGCGGGCGGCAGGCACGCAGAGGGCGCCGTCCCAGAAGAGGCCGGGCGCGCACTCGCAGCCGCTCACGCACTCTTCCCCGCAGGACCCCTCCCCTCCCGCGCCCGCGGCCGCGCAGCTGGGCGGGCAGGCCGAGGCGCAGTCGGAGTACAGCTGGCCTCCCGGGCACAGGCGCTCTGCGGGCACGCGAGTGGGCTGTGAGGCCGGAGGATTCGGCTCCTCCCGCCAGACCCCACCGCCCCTGAAGAGCCAGGGAGGCACGACGGCCTCAGGGAGGGCTCAGAAACAGGGACTGCCCGAGGGCGCTCGGTCAATTTCCCATTCCGCAGGGTGGGGAGGCCGGGGAGGTGCAGAGAGGGACAGGCAGGAGCCCTACCGCAGAAGCCGGGCTTCCTCCAGCGCACGTGGATGCGCCGCTTGGCGCAGTCCTGAGCGTAGTGGGCCAAGGTGGCGCACACGGCCTCCCGCCGCCCCTCTTGCCCACTGCCTGCTGGGGCCCCAGAACAGTAGGCAAAGAGGCAGGCCTCGTGGTACTCAGCAGGGGGAACCTGCCGACAAAGGACAGCTCCTCAGCCAACCAGCCTTCTCTCCCAACACTCACCAGCACCTCCCTCCTCTTGCTTCTATGTCACCCTGGTTTATCATCAAACAGATGAGCGCTGGAAGGGACCTCAAAGATCATACATATGAGCCATCTCATTTCCCAGTGATAACATGGAGGACGTGTGGGGGGGTGGGGCGTGGCATGGCCCAAAGCAATCTAGTGTCAAGAGCAAACTCCCCATTTGGCATCTCTATAGCACCCACCCCTTCCCACCCTCCAGTGGTAGACACCACCTCCACCTCCACCCCTACCTGGGCATGACATTCCCTGAACGGACCATCCAGCAGCTGGTGGCACACATCCTGGGCTTCAGCCCGCAGTTGGCCAGCCTGCATGCCTGCCTCTGTGCCCCTCAGGGGATCGTCACAGCCTGGGGCCACCTCCACTGCATCCAGACACCCAGGCTGGGGACAAGTGGAGTCAGGCCAGGGGGCCAGGATGAGGCACATTAACCAGGACACCAGGAAAATGGCCACTGCCCTCATAGCTGCGTCAAGGCCCTGGGGCTGTGGGGGGCAGCAAAGTGGAAGGGGGGGGAGCGGGGGGGGGGCGGGTGGGGGGGCGTGCAGGCCGTGGAGGCAGGGTCATCTCAACCCACTGGCAGGAGTAACTAACTAGCTAGTTAACTAAAGCTGCCCCGTGACCAGGTTGGTGAGCACATCCCCTGGATGATCAGTTCATGCAGGCAGCCGGGGCTGTGGGCAGCACCTCGCACTGTGCTCCCATTGGGCCCTAAGCCTGCCTTTCCCCCCTGAGGATCTGGGAGAGGGCCAGGTCCCATCCCAGGGAAAAGGCCAGTGAGGGAGACAGAGAACAGAGGCTTGGAGGTATCAGAGAAGCCAGGGGTAGGTGGCAGGCAGGACTGGGGAGCCCAGGGCAGGAGTCTCACCTCTGAGTCGGGGAGCCTCCAGGAATTCCCAAAGGTGGCAGCTAACACAGCCAGCCCCCCGCCTGGCTCCAAGAAGTCATCTGGGGAAGGGTGAGGCAGAGGTGCTGTGTCTGGGGTCTCCTGTCTCCCCTTTTCTCCTATAGCAGCAACCAAGCCACGCTCCACTTACCCTCAGGCCTGCCATTGTAGACCCCACAGAGGCCTTGAGTCTGTCCCTGGAGCTTGTGGTCCACGGAAACAGAGACCGAACTGGACCTGTCCAGCCGCACAACGACCCCCAGGCCCCCTGACAGCACCAGCCAGTCCCCTTGCCACTGCAGGCTCAGCCCTGGGCGGGGGAAACAGGGGTCAGACTCCTTCCCCTCCCACCTTCATGCCAGGGCTCAGACTGCCCAGGGAAGGAGAGGGAAAAGGAAAGGAACTCTCGAGAGCTCTGCACTTTATGCCCTCGAAGGCAAAAGCGATTGGTTCCCCATCACAGCCCTCTTGGAGAAGTTCATGAACACTCTTGACGTTCTCTTGAGAGTAAACTACAAAACATAGCCCCACCTCACTCCATGGACCCCAACCTGGACAAAAGTTCCATCGGGTGGCACAGAAGTCCTTCCTCACAGCACTCTGGAGGAGGTGGGGAAACTGAGGCTCAGAGAGGCTGAGTAGAGGGACTTGCCCCAGGTCACACTGTGAGGGGTTAGTGGGGCGGGTTGTAGGGCCAGGGAATAGGTCTATACCTCCTGGCTCCTCAGCTGGCTCCCTCACTTCCAGATGCCTCCCACAGCAGTGGGGGTGGGGGAGGAGGCAGGCTTCCACCTGACTGCCCCTTCTGACCCCCGCCCTGGGGAGGTGGACAGACTGTCCCAGAGGAGCAAACAGGGCCCTGGGCTGTCTCCTGCTCCCCTCAGCTCCCTTACCCGGCAGCAGCCGAGACTCCCCATCAGATACCAGCTGCCCATTCACAGAGACATTTCCACCCTGGACCAGCACCTCCTCGGGTCCCATCATCACCCTGGCCTTGGGGGAGACACATAGCAGAAGAGGGGGTCAGCGGTTCTCTTCTTCCCATGTCCAGTTCCCTCCCTGTGTCCACCTCCATCTCCCTCTCTTACCAGCTGACAGTGCCCAGGTGGGGGACAATGCTCCCTGGGCATGAGGTGGACAGCCCAGGTGGAATCCACAGCCCCCACCAATAGGTAGGTGCAGCGGCCCAGGAAGTGGTAGTGGCGCCCGTCAAAGGTCCGGTAGTGGAAGCCTGACCAGGTAGTGCAGGTGGCTGAGGGACGCTGGTGCTGGCTCCAGAGCTGGGCCACGGCCCCTGGCAGGGGCCGCAGGAGGGCTGGAGAGGGAGTGCTGCCTAAGGGAGATACACCAACCGGGAGTCTCTTAGTGTTGGGGCAGGAGGACAGAGCATAAGGACATGGGGTTCCTCGCAGAGCTGGAGGCAGGCAGATACAGTGCACGGTCATTCTCGTGGGCAGGGGACGGGAGGTGACTCATCTGAGAGGACAGAGGAGCGGGCCTGGGCCCTGCAGAAAGGCCCAGAGCTCCAGAACTATAAGTGGGAGTGCCTTTGGGGGCAGTGGGTGACGGCAGACTGAGCCCATTGGCAGTCTGGGGTCTGTGGACCCACCTGGGGGCCGTAGGCTGGAGCAGCTGAGGCAAGCCTGAGAGCTGCCATCCTGCCAGCTCTGTCCCCAAGGCCGGGCACAGCACTCCTCCAGGCTTCCTGCAGAAGCATTAGCTAAACCTGCCCGCAGCTGGCATTGCCACGTGGCGAAGCAGTGGCCCTCAGGGCTGGCGTCTGCAAGGACTGTGGTGGGTAGAGGGAGAGAGTGGGGCAGACTCAGACAGTTCGCCAAGACCCACCCCCTCCCCAGGCAGCCTGCTACCTCCAGGAAACCACAGATCTGGCTAATCTCAGGCGCTTACCCAGGGTGCAGTGGGTGCCCCCCCAGCCTGGGCAGCAAGCCCTCACCGTCCGGTTCCATGTGGCAGGCCGGGTCTCTGGGGGCCTGGGTCCACCGAGCAGGCAGAAGGGAGAAGGTGTTAGTGTTTAGCCCTGCCCCATCCCTGGGAATGGCCTGGGCCAGTCTGCCTGGTCACCTACTCTCTGAGTGGCTTTATCGTGAAATTTCCCCTTGTTGGTCTTTATTTCCTCCAGTGCAAAGTGAGTATGATCTTGGGGAGGCAGACTGGAGGGTGGGCACAGGGCTGCCCACAGTAGTGCCCACTCGACCCCTCCCCCACCCCCAAATGCTGCACTCACAGTCCACAGAGACCTACTTCCCAAATGTCTGCTTCTCCAGATACCACCTGGTCCTCCCCCGTCTCAGGACACTGGCCAGCACTCTCTCCTCCTCGGTAGCCAGCCCGGGCCCCAACCATCACTCACTTGTAGATGGGACAGAGCCCAGCAGGCCCACTCCGGGACAGGTCCAGCCGCCAGCCCAGGCGCTGGTAATGGTAGAGGCTGGTGCAGGGCACCAGCTCCTCCTGACGGGGGGTCACCTCCTCCTCCCCCAGGATTGTCTCCGTCTGCTCACACCACCGCCTGCCCACAATGGGGAATAACTGCTGCCACCATCCCCTCTGTCACCAAAAAGCCCTGTCCTGTGACCCTGCTCCCCAAAGAGCTGACTCCCAGGGAAAAGTTGTGTGCTGAGGACTCCCAAGGAAGAGTTGGTACTGAGGAGGAGGCTGAGGTTGGGGAGAGAAGCTGCGGGGAGGGAAGTCTGGCTGCCCCAGAGGGTCACAGTCATGGGGCATGAGGAGAAGGGTCTTAGTTGGAAGGGCCCAAGGTGGGCTGCTTACCCGTTAGCCAATGCCCATGCCGTCCCAAAGAGGAGGGCAGGGAGCAGCATGGCCCCCCTCCCCCGGTCACCTTTGGGGGACTGTGAAACTTGGGCTCTGGGGAGGCAAAGCTGTGGCAGGTGAGCAGAGAGGCCAGTGCCGGCCTCCCAGCCCTGGGCTGTGGTCTTCTGCAGTTCGCTCAGTGTGTCCTAGGCAGCTGAAGAGCATGAGGCCCATGGGGCTGGGGAGGCTTTATCTCAGCTGCATGCCCTGGGGCACCAGCTGCCCAGAACCGGATTGGACCTGCCTGCACATGGCACAACCCCTCAGAGGCCAGCTCTCCCTGGAAACAGTCCCCTTCCTGCCCCTGTCTACTGTGTGTGTGTGTGTGTGTGTGTTTGTGTGTGTGTGATGGGGGGGTATGTGTCCCTGGTCACAGCCAAACACACTAAGCATTGATATTTGCACACTCTCAGGCCCTATCACAAATTAATGTGGACGCTGGGCAAGCCACCCTCCCTCTCTGGGCCTCAATTTCCTTACCAGTAAAACTTCCAGGGGCCAGCCAGGGACACACTGGTGGGACTCAGGAGCTCCGTCAATACTCTGAAATCATGTGTGTGCACATTTTTCTGAGGACAGTTCCTTAACTTTTATTTGACTCTCAAAGAGGGCCATGATCCCACGAAATGGCTAAGAGTCGTGGGGCCAAATGATTGATATGGTCTTACAGCTCTAAAATTCTTCTTTATGATTCTCTCTCCTGTTCCCTTTCCTGCCTCCTCCTGCCCTCTCCCCCACCAGGCATCCTGGTGAGCATCAGTGAGGAGAAGGAGCTGAGTTTCCAGGGCGATTGGAGTGTGTGGAGACAGGGGGACAACGTGTGCCTTTTCCTTTGTGGTCTGACTTCTTAGTGGGGGTGTTTATGTGTGGCTGGCTGGGTCTGCCCTGGTCTCCTTCGGAGAGTCTCCTAGGGTCCGTGGGGTCCAGAACCAGGAAGCGAAGCCAGCTGCCTCAGCCCTGGGGGCAAGGCAGCCGGATGGGATAATCCCAGTGTCCGGTTGAGAGGGGGGGTTGAGAGGGGGCGGCAGCAGGTGCCCCAGGGGAATCTTGGTTACATCCTGGTTACCAGCTCTGAGGACACTCAGGCTGGAATGTGGCCTGGGTCTTAGATTCCATAAACCCTCTATCCCCTAAACCTGATGTCCCACCCAGCAGCTCACATAGTCACCCCACCTGGGGCCAGGAGGCTGCTGGAAACCAGAGCCACTCTAGGCATTTCTTCTCCTGGGCCCACCAATGGTCCTGGGGTCCAAAGAGGGTGCAGTGAGCTCAGGGAGTTCACGGATGGGGTCCTCGGAAAGGGCCAGGTCACAGTGCCATTCCCAGTGTCTCACACACCCACACCTGGACACCCTCATCCTCACACCTCACACTCCCATTGCAGGTCTCACAAAGACAGACACAGGTGCTGGCGCTCCACCTCAGCACACAGGGACACTCTGCGCTCCCAGGGCCACGAGCAGGCTGGGCACTGACTGGCTGAAGCAGCCCATCTGGGAGGTAGAGGAGGCTTCACAGCTGATTCTGAGGAACCCCAAGCTCTGACAGGTACCACCTGCTCCCCTGCCTCTCGTCGTCTCCCCTGGCAGTCCCTCCTCGTGATGGGGTGTGGGACTCAGGAGAGCTTGCTTGCTCCAAGGGCCACTCCCCTCACCCCTAGGACTCACTCCCAGCTCTGGATTCCAACCACTCCTGATAAGGCAGCACCTGGATGCGGAAGAAACACTAGTCACAATCGCCCTTTCCCCTAAAGGGGCAGAAGGGAAGCTGGAACCCAGAGGAGATTGGAGAAAGATTAGTGAGAGGGGGCCTGGAATAACCAGCCCACAGTTTAGCTTCAAGAGGACAGGATACCGGGGCTTTCCGAAGTTGAGGTGTCCAGATGGCAAGGCCAAGTGAAGGCTCTTTCCCTGGGCAGGGCCGGCGAGGAGCCGGATCGGAGGGCTCAGGGCATCCTTCCACACCTGACTGGTCCAGGTTTCCAGCCTGGCAGGAGGATCCGCCCCCCACTCTGCCCACCCAGGGAACTCTCCCCTCTCTGCAGCCCCCTCCCTGACCTCCGAGTTTCTGCCCAGCCCCACTGCTGCCTCACCCCTTCGTGCCTCCTCTCCAGCCCTGCCTTTTCCCAGGGGACCCGGCTCAAAGCCTCCACCCCAATTTCTACTTCGAAGGGCCTGTTCTTGGCGGGCCCAGCCCTGTCTCCTGCTGCTTCTCCCCACGGCCCCAAGGGAGCCGGCTTCCACGGCGGGTCTCACATCGGGCGGATCTCGGTGGGATCGTGGTTCAGAGCGGGGGTCGGCAGGAGTTTCCCAGACCGACCCCACCAACCGACGGTCGGGAGACTCGATCCCACCGCGGGAGCGCGGCGCAGACACACGCCCGCGGGCACTCGCGATTCACAGACAGCAGCGCAGACACTCGCTGGCTCCCCTCCCCCGAACACACCCCCTCCTCTTCCCCCCAACTCCTCACGCCTCCCCCGCCCCCACCCCCGCGCTCCACCTTTTGCCTGGCTCCTCCCTCGACGCCCGCGAGCACCCCCCCTCGCAGCCCGAGTGCCCTTCCTCCGTGCCTCCTCTCCCTCCTCCACCCTTCCCCCACACTCCTCCCTTCCCTCCCCCTTCTTCCCTTCCCCCCGTCCCTTTGCTCCCACTTTCCATCACCTACTCCGGCCGTCGTCCCTGCAGACGTCACCTGCCCGCCTAACCCTGCTGTGCGCCCTCCCGCGACCCCGCTCCAGGTTACCCTTGCCCCCTACCTTCCCCACCGGGTGCCCCCCTGCTCCCCTCCCACTTCCTCGCTCCCCTCCCCCTCCAGGGCACCGCTTCCCCGCTCCCGCTCCCTCCGCGTCTTTTCCTCTCCCCTCCCCGCGAAGTTTCGGGGCTGTCAGTCTGTCAGTCTTTCGGGCGGTCCGCACCCGAACTGCAGGCAGCGGGCGCCATCGCGAGCCGAGCCGGCCGGGGCGCCTGGGTCCCGGCAGCAGCGGGGAGACCCGGCCGGCCGGCAGCCAGGTCCGGGCGGTGGAGGCGCCTAGCCGCTGGCGGCCCCGCCCGCGTCCCCTTACACACCGACACTCAGTCACTGCCCGCTCCGCGCAGGTGACAGCCCCGGGGGCGGGGGCGGGGGCGCGGAAAGCGCAGGAGGGGGTGGGGTGGGGTGGAGGGGAAAGAAGGAGCAGGGTAGGGGCAGGGGCTGGAGGAGGGAGGGCAGGGCTGGGGAGTCAGGGTGGTGGAGGAGAGAAGGGAGCTGGAGGGACCGGCGGGGCTGGGAGAGGGGCCGGTGGGAGTCCGGTGGGAAGGGGATGGGAAGCTCACGAGAAGAGTGAGTGGGGAGTCTCAGGGGAGGGGAGAGGGAGTGTGGGAGGGGGCCGCGGGGGAAGGGGAGGAAAAACCTGGCGCGGGGATCGGGCCGGTTGGGAGGGGCGGGAGAGAAGGGCTGACAGGTGAGCCCGGAGCCAGGGAGGGGCCGGGACGCGGAGTGAGGTCCGGGCGGAGAGGCTCTGCGGGTCGCACGGAGGCGCGGCGGTGGGACGGGAGGGGTCTGGTCGGGAGGAAAACTTGGGAGGGGTGAGAAGTCAGTGGGGCGCAGGAATGGGGAAGGGAACCACTGAGAGGGAGGGGAGGGCAAGCGGAGGTGTGCTGGGAGGCAGGGGTGGGGAGGGGCAGGGCCGGTGAGAGGGTCCGGAGTGAGCGGTAAGCCTCAGCCCCACAGGCTTGGGGGACAGGAGACGGGGGGCGGGGGGAGCTCGGGGAGCGGACTGGAAGGGGGAGGGGAAGAACGGTTCTGGGGACTGGGGACCGGGAGGGAAGGGAAGCGAGAGCCTGCTGGGGAGGCAGAGGGGGAAGGGAGACGGGGGCCTCGGAGGGGAAGGAGAACTGCAGGAGGGAGGGAGGAGGGTAGTGTGGGGAGAGGGGGGAGGAAGGCTGGGGAGAGGGGAGGAGGGAGGGAACTGAGGTGAAGAGAGGAAAGGAGAAGGAAGGGAAACCGGAGTGGGGGAGGAGAGGGAGAGGGGAGGGGAGACAGAGGGCGGTGTTGGGGAGGAAGGAAAAGAGGAGGGGAAAGGAAGGGAGAGGGTGTGCAGCCGGGGGAGGGGGATGGAGCCGGGAGGGAAGGGAGAGGGGAGGAGGAGGGGAGCGCTGCCTTGGAGACTGCCCAGAGCAGAGGGTCAGGGGGCGGTGGCTGGGGACCGGAGGGGGCCGGGAGGGGGCCGGGAGGGGTTGGCCGGGCTGGCTGCGGGCAGTGGGAGGAGCCGGAGGGGCGGGGCAGGGGGCGGAGCTGGGGAGCCAGCCAGATTCGGTGGGGAGAGAGGGCGGAAGGCAGAGGCAGAGGGAGAAGGGAGGGGCAGAGGGAAGGCTGCCAGAGAGATTGGGGGGAGGGGAGTCTGCTGGGGGAGGGGCCGGGAACCCGCTGGAAGAGGAGCAGGGATAGGGGCTCGAGGGCGAGGGCGGGGTGTCCCTGCCTGGGGAAGCCCCACGGAAAGGGACGTTGGTTCTGAGGTAGGGTTTTGGGGAGAGGAAGGAAGAGCCATTTCTTGCCTTCAGCGGGGACCCTCCGGGGGGGGGGCTCCCCCACCAGTTGCCCAAGAGTGACACTCTCATCTGCCCCTCGCTGGCTCCTATTTCACCAGCTCCTTCAGTGACAGCTGGTGGGCCTAGGAGCTGAAGTTCCCTACTCCCCACCCTGGTCTCCCACCCTCCACACTCTCCCCAGAGAATCGATTGATTCCGGACACCCCCAGGCAAGGCGGTGGGGGTGGGGAGCGCTGATGGGCTGGGGTTGGCTCTGAGACCTGCCAGGTGAGGGGGTGCGCTGAATTCAAGAGCTGACCCGAGCTGGCAGAAATGGCTTCAAGGCCTTCTCTTTGGGCCACCTTCAAAGATCTGTTTGCTTTTTAAAAGCCATCTTTCCTTGTTGCCCTCACCTGTACCTGGGGACATCTGCTTAGGAGCTCCTGGGGATAGCTGATGGGGAGAGCCTGGGCAGAGCTGGGGCCCAGGTGGAAGCTCTCATGAGAAGAATCTGAAGAGGATGTATTTTCTCCTTAGGGTCTGTGGCCTGACCCCAGGAAGAGCTCCCTGGGTTGCCATGAGAGAGACCTTGGAGGCCCTCAGCTCCCTGGGTGAGCCAGCAGAACTGGAGGAACTTGGGGGGTGGGGTGGGAAGTAGGAGGATTCAGGGGCGTGCTAGGCCTGCTGCTTCCCTACAGTTCAGAGGGCAGAGCCATCCTCAGGAGACTGCAACCCCAAGACCCCAGAGGGTGTGTGTGAATGGCTGGCCCATGTTGGAGGTTGTGCTAGACTGTCTGTGCGCATGCGTACTCACACAGCACCAGGGTATTTGAATCTATCCTAGCTCTTCTATCACCTGCCCTTGACTCACAAAGGGGCTGAGGTTGATATCTGGCCAGGGGAGCCTGGCTGTCCCCTGTCCGTGCTGGCTAGAGACCCTCCCTTCCTGAGCCAGTTGGGAGAAGCCCCTTGGGTGGGCTGGGGAGGGCAAGAGCCCCGGCCTTTGATCACCTGTTCTGAACTGGATGCTTTACTTGGACCCATCCTTCTGCCTGTTACAGGATTTTCTGTGGGACAGCCGGAGATGGCCCCCCAAAGTGAGCCTGGGGAACGGTCCCATCATGCCCAGGGGCAGATGTCCTCTCCCCAGGAAGACAGAGCGCTGGGCATGGGCGCAGGTAAGTAAGTGGAGGCCGTGGATGGTGGCACAGGCGGAGTCTTCCTTCCTTTCTTCATCGAGTATTTACTGAGCGCCTACAAAGTGCCACGTGCTCTTCTAGGCATTTGGAATACCTCAGTGACCAACTAGACAGAGATCCCTGCCTTCCAGGAGCTTAACCCTAGTGAGGGCAGAGTCAACAAACAACACATGTAAAAATAAGTGCACTTACAAACAGTGTTAGAAGAGGATGTGTGCTATGGGGGGATAACGCAGGGTGAGGGGCCGGAGACCGCGGCAAGTGGGGATGGACAGGCTGTCGGATTAAATAGGGTGGTGGGAGTAGGCCTCATTGGGAAGTTAAGATTTGAGCAAGATTTGATAGCAGTGGCGGAGGTGGCTAAGCAGATGCCGGGAGAAGATATCTAAGGAAGGGGCTCGCCTGGCTTTTTGACATCCCAATCTTCTCCAATGACTTGCCTTGGAACGGGGGTGCATCTGGTGGCTGGGAGGTCCCCAGCCCTCCTCCTAGGAGCCTCACATAAGCTTCAGGGCAAGGACGGCGCCTTGCTTCCACCGTCTTAGAGGCACTTATTCCAGAAACTCCTCCCAGTTGTGGCTTTTGCAGCTGCTGCTTGACAGAGCCTGAGGCTGCCCTGGGGCAGCTGGGGATTCAGTTCATGCAGGTACAATGTGGGACCCAATCCTGCCTTGCCGGTGGGACTGGGGTTTCAAATGCCCCTGCTGTCTAGCACCAGCGGGGGCCTCTGTCCATCTGTGATGTGTGCGGAGTCCTTGAGGTGTCCTGTTCTCTGCCAGGGCATGAGGCCCCCAGACTGGAGGAAGGCGCCCACACTGAACAAGCTGAGGCTCCCTGCAGAGGAGGCCAGGTGCGCACAGCACGTAAGGCTGAGCCCACAGGCTCCTGCCCAGGTGAGTCTTCCCATCTCTCCAACCCAACAGGGGCCCTGCAGGCTCCACAGCTGCTATTTGATGGGGCGGCCACTCCAGACCCTTCCAGCTCAAGATGAGTCAGGCCCTGGCATCTTTCTGCTGTAGAGGTCAGAGGGAATTCCGAATCCATAGACAACAGGAATCAGAGAGGCTGGTCACCAAGAGAAACACACCCTCACCTCAATATCCTCTAGCAGTCCTAACTTCGCCTCCTATCTCCCCCAGTCTAAGGAATACTTGTTGATTGCTTGAATTACTGTTCCCAGGAAGACATATGGCATTGATCAACCTTTTCATTGTCTCTCCCTAGACGTGCTCCCTCCCCCAAAACCCTACTGATCTCGGTGGTACCCATATGCTCCAAATCTGTTGTGTTGACTCATTTTCCCCATACTCAGGGCAATCGAGCGATTGAGTCTCTGTCCACAATCCTGCTCCTCACTTCCTTCCACTACCACCAACCTTAGCATCTTTTGCCTGAGTGATGTCATTTGTTCCACTAGGATTTATTTAGTGCCCTTACTAGGTCCAGGCTGTGTGAGATAGAGTGGAAAGAGGCTCTACACGGACACAGACCCTGGTTTGAATCCTTGCTCAACATTTTCTAGCCGAATGATCTTGGATGGGCTTCCTCACCTCCAAGAGCCTCAGTTTGTCCACCGGTAAACAGGGATAAGAGTAACTCCAAGGTTGTGAAGGTTTCTGACAGTGTATAGACTGTGTCATCTACAGTTGGCACTCAACAAATGGTGGCAATCGTCATTTTTATTAGACATATAAAGAAATAGAACACAAGACATCTGCCCTCCAGAAGCTAAAATCCAGTCAAGATAACACTAATATGAACTGGAATAAAGAATTAAAAGAAAAACTAACAATAAAACCATGTCACAATAAGTGTACAAGTGTTAACAGTAAGTGCTATAGGTGTTTATATAAGAGATCCTCATGCACTGGATTTCTCAAAGATTTTGTTCATTTGTGCTGCATTTTGAGAGAGGTGTAGACCTCAGCTCTGATGAGGGTGGGGTGGAGGATGGGAAAACATTCTAGGCTGAGAAAAGGCTTTAAGGCAGGAACGTTGACATGTGACTGTCACCAGCTTAGCTGAAGTGAAGGGTTTATGCCTGAGAGCAGTAAGAAAATTGGACTAGGTTGGGGTGAACCTCAGACACAGCTAGAACTTACTTTATCCTGTAAATAATAGGGAGCTATTGATGGTTCTTGAGTAGAAGAGTGGCACAATGAAAATGAAAGCGATATCACAGTAGAATAAATAGTTGTTTGGAACTGATGAATCAGTAAAAGAAACTGGGAGTAAATCTAATTGTGACGATCCATGTGTAATGTAACCAAGGATCAAGCTATTATAGACTTTTACAGCCAGACAGGAACTCAGATCATCTGGTTCAATGGTTCTCAAAGACGAAGCACTTTGCGAGCTGGAAAGAAAGAGACCAGATTCACACACCCTGCTGCCATGGACGCATTTTGTAAAAGTTCCCCAGGAGACTGTGATGTGGCCCCAGGTTAGGAACTGTGAATTAATTCAACCCTTACACCTAAGCAAACCAACAAACTTAGCTCAAGCAGGTAAGTTAGGCAGGGTCATACTGCTGGTTAGTGGCAGAGGAGAACCAAGTGGACACTCCAGGTCTGGGCCCTGAGCTGCTTCCTCTTGGCTGGGCCACTGCAGTGCCCAAGAGGGCCAGAGCTCCAGCAGAACACATCTCAGACCTGCTCCCCAGGGGCCTCCCTGCCTCTCCAGAGGTTGGCACCACTCATCGCCTCCTCAAGTCCTCTTCCCACACTGAGATTTCCCACCTGGCCGAAGAAGCAAAAATGGAAGAGCGGTGGGGGCTGGGCGGGGGCCCTGTGAGAGACAACAGGGAGGACGACAAAGGTCCCCTGGGGCCACCAGGGGCAGCTGGAGAGCAAGAGCAGCTCAAAGATGAGAGGCAAGGTTCCGAGGTTCCGAGGCCAGCGATTGGGAGAAGGAGACTGAAGTCCCGCTGTTCAAGTCAGCGGGTAGGTCTGGGAAGGTCAGGTCTTTGGTGATAAGCCTGCTGAGCGGCAGCCAATTTGCAGGATGTGGCGGGAGCTGCTCAACAGGAGATGAGAGACCGTGGTTTTCCATAAAGGAGCCAGCTGGACAGGAAGGTTGGGGGTGGCCACGGAGGGCATATGAACCCCGCCGAAGCCTGAGGACTGGACCTTGAGCAACATTCGTCTTCAGGGGCGCAAGAGTAAGCCGATGCTACTACAGAGGCAGGAGAGGCGCTCCTGGAGACAAGACACGGGAGCCTGGAGAGGGGTTCACCGCCGTCCCAGGCCGCAGAGAGGGAAGGAGGAGGACTGGGCGGTGATGCCCGGATTTGGTCATCCCCAGGAACCTCCCAGTAGAGTGGAGAGAGCAGAAGCCAGACTGCAGGGCTCCAGGAGGTGGTGGTTGTATTGGGGAAAAAAAATTACATAAATAAACGTTGGGCTTGATAGACTTGTTTTGACTTTTTAGGCGACGAGTGGATGACTCGGAAGGTGAAGGTGGAAAAAGAGGATCAGGAGGCCGAAGAGGAGGTCGAATGGCCCCAGCATCTATCATTACTCCCCGGCCCTTTTCCCGCGCCTGACCTGGGGCCTCTGGCCACCGCGTATAAGCTGGAGCCGGGCGCCCCAGGGGCATTGGGTGGGCTTGCGTTGGCGGGGTGGGCCCCCGCCTCCGAGAAGCCCTATGGCTGCGGGGAGTGCGAGCGGCGATTCCGGGACCAGCTGACCTTGCGGCTGCACCAGAGGCTGCACCGCGGCGAGGGCCCCTGCGCCTGCCCGGACTGCGGCCGCAGCTTCACGCAGCGCGCGCACATGCTGATGCACCAGCGCAGCCACCGCGGCGAGCGGCCCTTCCCGTGCTCCGAGTGCGACAAGCGCTTCAGCAAGAAGGCCCACCTGACCCGCCACCTGCGCACGCACACCGGCGAGCGGCCCTACCCGTGCGCAGAGTGCGGCAAGCGCTTCAGCCAGAAGATACACCTGGGCTCGCACCAGAAGACGCACACGGGCGAGCGGCCCTTCCCCTGCACTGAGTGCGAGAAGCGGTTTCGCAAAAAGACGCACCTGATCCGCCACCAGCGCATCCACACGGGCGAGAGGCCCTACCAGTGCGCGCAGTGCGCGCGCAGCTTCACGCACAAGCAGCACTTGGTGCGGCACCAAAGGGTGCACGAAGCGGCCGGCCGCACCCCGCCCTCTCCTGACGCGCCCAGTTCCCCTGCCCCGTCCCCTACTCCGTCCCCGCCCGGGCCTAAGCCTTTCGCCTGCTCCGACTGCGGCCTGAGCTTTGGCTGGAAGAAGAACCTCGCCACGCACCAGCGTCTGCACCGCAGCGAGGGGCGCCCCTTCGGTTGCGAAGAGTGCGCACTGGGCGCCACCGTGGACCCCGCTGCTGCCGAGCCCTTGGCCGGCGTGCCCCGAAGCACAGCGGCGCCCCAGGGCGCTCCCGCGAGCGAGCGGTCCCTCTTCTGCCCGGACTGCGGGCGCGGCTTCGCCCACGGCCAGCACCTGGCACGGCACCGGCGGGTGCACACCGGTGAACGACCCTTCGCTTGCGCGCAGTGTGGCCGCCGCTTCGGCTCGCGGCCCAATCTGGTCGCCCACTCCAGGGCCCACAGCGGGGCCAGGCCTTTCGCCTGCACGCAGTGCGGCCGCCGCTTCAGCCGCAAGTCGCACCTAGGGCGCCACCAGGCGGTGCACACGGGCAGTCGGCCCCACGCCTGTGCCGTCTGCGCCCGCAGTTTCAGCTCTAAAACCAACCTGGTCCGCCACCAGGCCATCCACACCGGCTCCCGCCCTTTTTCCTGCCCGCAGTGCGGCAAGAGCTTCAGCCGCAAGACTCACCTGGTGCGGCACCAGCGCATCCACGGCGACGTCGCCCACCCGGCCTCCGATGCTGACCTCTCGGCCCCAGCCTGGCCCACTGCCGCTGAGGTAGCCGCGCCTCCGCTCTTCTTCTGAGCCTGGTTATCAGGACCCTTCCTTGGCCCACTGGTTCGAGAGACCCATGCCCGACATCTGGGCGCGTGAGGACAATGGCGTGGACTGCTGCCCATTTTCCTTCCCTCTCAGTCTTGGGGAGAAGTCTGGAAAGGACAACCAGCTTTGACATTCTATGACAGACCATGCTAAGAGTGAACCCTTGCTGGGAACAGTTCAGGCCTGAGAACTTGGAAGACTCCCCCCGAGAGACCCCATCAGAAAGCAGACTTTTCGGGACCACCCCTGGCCAAGGGCTGACTGAGTCAGGAACCTTTACAGGGGGGAGGAAAGAATGTATCTGTGTACTTAAAGTGTCATTAAAATTACAACCTGAAGGTTCTGGGGCTGTTAAATGAGCCAGGGGAAGGGACCCCTGACTCTTCTTATCCACTCTCCCACCTTAAGTCCACACACAGACACCCTTCCCTTCCTGTCCTGGGTGAGTTAAATTTAACCAGCTGCTGGCAATCGGCTCTACCAAATCAAAATACGACACAGCTAACTGCCAAACCACTACCCTGCTCCCTGCTCCTAGCTCCGAAATTTGACAAGGGAGGAACTAGCGTACATTTCTCATGCCAGGTGTTGAAGGCTAGAACTGTAGAGAATGCAGAGAGGGGGGGCAGGATGCCCTTTGGCCATCCCCATGGAGACGGGCGGAGTGCCACCTGGAGCTCTGGTGCTCTGCCTCTGTTGGCAGCTCTCCCAAAGGGATCTCAGAGCAGCAGCCCCACCTGCCCTCCTGCCTGGAAGGACGTCCACGGCAGATGAAGGTGGCTTTCCCCCCACACTTTCTAAGGTTCTGTCTTTATGACGGCTGCTTGATACAGATGCCTCTGTAGCTGCATTTCCCCAGTCTGGGCAGGTAGGAGAGCCCCGGGGGCTGGCAGTGAAGGGGAGGGGTGAGATGATGGGGAACGTGTCAGACTCGGCATGAGAAGTCTTGGCTTTGACCCTCCCACTGCCTGTTGTAGGACTTGGAGCAGAGCACTCATTTTCCTGGGCCTCTGCTTTCTTATTACAATAAGATTGTTGATGTTGATGAGAGCTGAGGCCCTTTCCAATTCTAGCATCACTATTACCAAAAAAAACCCTAGCAAGCATTTACTGGGTGCCTACTATGTGCCAAGCACTGCCCTAGGCATGGGAAACGATGGTAAGCAAGACAGATGGGTCCTTACCCTCAGAGAGCTTACAGGAAACACGAGAAGTGCTGGGAGAGGGCGAGCACAGAGGCTCTTGGAGTGCACAGTGAGGGCATCCAAAATCTAGGAGAGGTCACGGGATGTTGACAGGATGAGGACACTCCTAAAACAAAGCCTGAAGAATGGCCGTGAGTAGATGACGATTGAGATCAGAGAGGACAGTGTTCGCAGAGGACCAAAGTCCAGCATGGCTGGGGCATAGAGTAAGAGGGTATGAGAGGCCCGAGAAGTAGCCCCAGAGATAGAATGGGCAGGTGAGGAAAGCCTTTAGCACAAATGAAGGAGCTTGGTCTATCCAAGGGCAGTTGGAAGCCGAGGGAGGGGTAGGGCAGGGCAGGAACAGGATCACATTTTCATGATGTGTTTTAGAAAGATGACCGGCTGCCTGGGAAGGATGGGCTGGCTGGAGGGAGTGAGACTGGAGATCAGCACATAGCAGTCCTGGTGACACGTGGTGGTGACCACAGACCACGGTTGTGTCAGAGGAGAGGGAGAGAAGTGCTGGATTCAAGAGACACTTAGAAGGCAGCTGGTACAGGACTTGTTGACCAATGTGGACAGGGAGATGGAGGAGTTGATGACGTTGGCCTGATTTCTGCTGGAGTGACTGACTACCGGACAGTGGCCTTCCCCTGAGAGGGGCAACACGGAAGGAGCAGTTTCATGCTGGGGGAGCAGTCTTGGATCTGCTGAGTTGGTGTGACCAGTAGGAAGAGGAGCGGAGCTAGAGATAAACGGATCTGAGAACCATTGACAAGTTTCTGAAGCTATGGGAGACTGAACCATCTCCCCCAAGAAATGAGTGTGGAGTGGGCAGAGAGGGGCCTGGGACAGAACCCCATGGAACACGAATATTCAGGGGGTGGTGTAGAGAGTGGTATGCCAGAGAATGGAGAGGAAAACCCCATGAGGCAACAGAGGAGCCCAGGGAAGACAGTGTTCCAGGAAAGAGGAAGAAGTCAAGAGCTCAGGGCTTCGAGTGACCACAGAAGTGAAGAACGTCCAAACCCTCTGGACTTCATAGCAAGGAGGTCATCGGCAACCCTGGCGAGAACGGCTTCAGGGCAGTTGGGGCGGATTCAGATTGCATGGGAGTCACGAAAGCAGAGGCCCAGAGACGGTGGAAGGAAGTGAGACTGGACGCGGGTGAGCGACTGACCTTGGCTGGGACGCCTCTTTCTCTGTGGGGTGCGGAGGGGAGGAAAAGGTGGGCGTGAACGCCGTGAGATTTTAGGCTCCTTGGCCGAGAATGAGTAGGTGACTCCTGGGGAATGTGGCAGTGTGGCCGTAAACAGAAGCTGTTGTGTTTGGCCCCAGCAGCATTTTAAATACCTGGAAATTTCACAGGAAAATCTGGACTTCAGCTTCTCTCGTGAAAAGTTGGAAGATCTGGCAGCTGGTGGCTGGGGCTGAGCAGAAGCTGGCCTCTTCATACTAAGGGACAGGAATGGCAGTGCCTTGGCCCTCGCACTCCCCATTGGCTTCATTCTTTGAAGTCGCTTCCTGGCCTCTTAGGCACTGAGGTTGTGATTCAGCTAAACTTTTAAATTCAAGCACGTGAAAGCAACATTTGTGCTGGTTGAACCAATGTTTATATTTCTCTAAACATTCTGGGATTCTTGTGTAAGAACAGCTTTTAGATCCTGCAGCATATTTGCTGAGACTTTCCATGTGCGAGGCATTTCTAGGATTTCACATTCTCTTGAATCTTCTCGATGAGGCGTATGTTTGTCCTTTGAGCTTGTTTGCAAATAGTCAAAAGTCATTTCATGTCAAGCCTGGTGGTAATCAAAACAGAAGACGTGCCAAACAATGCACTGTGTCTGCAATGAAGAACTGGGGTTTCTGAGGGCTGTTCCCAGGGAGGAGTTCAAGACTCGAACAGTGGTGGTCTCATTGAAACTGATATATACCCCCCACGCCACCCAGATATGAGCCCAGGGTATGACTATCTTGGTAAAGCATCAACCTTTTTACCTTAGAACCATGTACTGGTATGTGAAAATGCTCTGAGAAGTAAAGCACAAATTTACTGTTATATATAGAAAAGACATGTTTTATTAATTAGTTAAAATTGATTGATTTTTCCCCAGTCTTGTTCCAAAAAGCAATTGATAGTCACCATTGGGTATAGAGTACCCAGTGCGTGCCCACTATGTACCAGCCATGTGACCAATACAGAGGTGTCTGACCAGGTCATGTGTCCATAGGAGCTCACGATGTGACGAGATGAGATATGAATGTCCATGAAACAGGACACTGGTGCTGAGTGACTCTGGGGCTCCGAGAGCTGAGGGAACAGAGAGAGCTCTGTGGAAGACGTGCACCTGAACACGGGGCTGAGTGGAGACAGGGTTTGCATTTGTGGATGGAAGAAGAGAGAGGAAGGCTCCAACCTGTCTTCTCCTCACACACCTCTCCCTCAATGCCCCTCACAGTCCTGCTCTGTTCCTCACATCCTGTCCTCTCAGCTCTCAGCCATCCCCAATCTATGATCCCTCCTCCTTTCTTAACCTCCACAGAACCTGTGCTTACCAATCTGTTTTTTTTTTTAATTTTTTAAATTAATTTATTTTTTGGGTGAGAGAGATTGGCTCTCAGCTAACATCTGTTGCCAATCTTCCTCTTTTTGTTTAAGGAAAATTGTCCCTGAGCTAACATCTGTGCCAATCTTCCCCTATTTTGTATGTGGGATGCTGCCATGGCATGGCTCCATGAGTGGTATGTATGTCCAAGCCCGGGATTCAAACCCAAGAACTCCAGGCCGCCAAAGCTGAGTGCGTGAACTTCACCACTAAGCCACAGGGCCAGACCCTCCCAATCTTTTTTTTTCATGTGGCAAAATATACGGAACATGAAATTTACTATTTTAACCATTTTTAAGTATATAATTCAGTGGCATTAAGTACATTCTCAATGTTGTGTGGACATCACAAATATATTTCCAGAACCTTTTCATCATCCCAAACAGAAACTCTATTCGTAATCGTTTTTCATGTAGTGGCTCGTTTAGGATGCTATTAGGGTCAGTGAGGAGGGCAGCTCCAGGCCTGGGTGACAGCCTGGAGTCTGTCCAAGAGCCCCACCCAGCTGTCCTGATAGTTGGGAGAACGAACTCCCAACAAGTTAGAAAACGCTTTTCCATCCCACAGACCCAAATTCTTGCCTATGAAGGAGATGGGGGCCAAATTCACTAATCACTAAAGTGATGGCTGTCTGGCAAATTTCCCTACATTGTAAAGGTCCATGGAGGTGATAAACACTGCGGAGGCCTGAATGCCCCCAGGCATCCACCTGGTCTTTCCTCATGGCTTAGACTTTATTAGAGTCCACAGTCCTCTGTGACACACCTCCACCCCATCTCAAAAGGGTGGGCTAGGGGACAGCTATCGCATTGCTGTCATTTTCCACAATTTTTGGTGGCCATGGACTCAGGCGATCTGTACACCTAAGAGCCAGAGACTCTCGCTTGTCTGGCAGACACTTGCCCTTCCTCTTAGTCCTTTTCCTGGGCTTCCATCTCCTTCCTATCCCACTCTTCTAACTCCAACTCATCTAAAGACCCAAGACCTGGGAGGTCTTAATTGGAAGCCAGCCCACAGCCATTCTGGTGATGCCCGTTGTGTTGGGGGAGAGGTGGAGAAAGGCAAGCATGCTGCCCTCCGCAGGGGAGCACAGCCATGGTCAGAAGGCAGAGCCTCTTCCCTGCCTGGGGCTCCAAGACCATCCCTGTGGCTCGGCTGGACCAACGAACAGGCACCCAAAGCACCCACGAGCTCTGTTCCTAAGTTGTTGCTGCCATTGCACTTTGAGCAGGAGGGTAAATGGTCAGTGAAGGAGCCAGCTTCATGTGTTCTGCATAAACCATATGGCCCGTGTACATTGTATCAGAAGATAGTCAGATGCTCAGAATGCTCCTATTGTCCATCTAGGTAACACCATGCTTGGGAAAGTAAATTAGCAATAAAGAGGACGTTTGGCAGCGATGGAATGAGCAACACGAAGTGGGCAGACTTGCGAGATCCTTATCCAGGCTTTAGGGAAGTCTGCCTATCACACGATTGTAAGACAAGGAGCCTTCCGTGTGGCCTGACCTCCTGTACCGCCTCCCTCTCCGGGGGCAGGGTTGGACAGAGAGAACTGCCGTTGGTGTGGCCGGCCCAACGTCTCTGTGAATCTCGAGTCAGAAGGATTCCCTATGTCTCCCCGGCCTGGCCGACTCAGCAGGCAGGGACACTCCGATGTTTTAATTATTCACCATTGAGACTGGCTGACCTTTAAAGTCTACCCAGCCTGGTGTAAACATAGGGAATTGAACGAAAGATGTCGCCCTCTTGTCATTTGGAATCCAGATGTTAGATAAGCAGCTGGTCACTTTGGGGCCCTGAATTCTCGGTGCGCTAGGAGAGCCCCAGAATAAGTAAAAGCCCAGGCCCCGGACTCACAAACCTGAACTTGCATCCCACCTCCACCCCGTCTCAAAAGTGGAGCTGGGAAACAGCTATCTCACTGCTATCATTTTCTAGAATTTTCAGTAGCCACAGACTCAGGTGAGCTATACACCTAAGAGCAAGGGAGAGAAGGCTTGAGTTTCACAAAACACCTAGAGCATCACATGTGGTGGTATGGCTGTTCCTCCGAATGCAGGTGCTGGAGGAGTTCAGAACAAGGGGAGGCTGTGGGCTGGGGCAGTCAGGGACGGCTTTGCAAGCAGGAGGTGCCGAGTGAGTCTTGGAGGGAGCTAGGACTGGAATAGACCAAGAGGAGGTGGGAGAGCTGGGAAAAAGGCAGGACGACGTGTACTTAAGCCCTAAGGAGTGCGATCAGGTGTGGTACTACAGCAGATTAGGCACTGACAACAATCACGTTGAGAGGAGAAGGGGTCATATAGCTCCGTGTCAGTGCAGAGAAAACTATCCTCTCCAGGGCACCCACCTCCAGTCCCTCTGCTGGCAAGGTACGGAATAATCGGGACTGCCCTCTTCCACAGCACTTCACAGAGCGGGCTGGCTCCTGTGTCACACCTCCCTGTGTCAGCCACTCCAGAGAGGCTACCGAGGGACGGGGCAGGCAGTACGAGAAAGGGTTGTAGTAATTACCATTAAGAATAATGGTAGCTAATATTTACCTAGTATTTGCTATGTGCCAGGCCCCAACCCAAGTTCTTTACATATATACAGACACAGCCAATCTTCACAATAACTACCATTTTTATCCCCATTTTATAGATAAGGAAACTGAGACACAGAGCAATGAAGTCACTTGAACAAGGTCATTCCTTCATTCAGCAGACATGCCTTGAGTATCTGCTGTGTGTCTGGCACTGTTAGATGCTGGAAATGATAATAACAGTCATGAACTAAAATGTCTCCACCACTTAGTACTCTACAAATTAAGGGTTTACAAGTGTTGCTGCGTTTTTCTCACTATCACCCTGTGGATGGGCATCATTGTCCTTGGTTGAGTTTTTCTGACGAGGTGAGAGGCTCAGAGAGTCTGAGTAACTTATATACAGTCACACTGTAGTCTGTGGTGAAAGCAACTCAGTGGTTTGATTCTAGAGGCTTTTAAAAAAATTATTATTTTTAATAATGTTGGATGAGGCCCAACATTCTGGATGTTTCTGTTTTTTTTTTTAAAGATTTTTTTTTCCTCTTTTTCTCCCCAAAGCCCCCGGTACATAGTTGTATATTCTTCATTGTGGGTCCTAGTTGTGGCATGTGGGACGCTGTCTCAGCGTGGCTTGATGAGCGAGTGGTGCCATGTCCACGCCCAGGACTCGAACCAACGAAACACTGGGCCGCCTGCAGCAGAGCGCGTGAACTTAACCACTCGGCCATGGGGCCAGCCCCCTGTGAGGGTGTTTTTGAATGAGATTAACATTTTAAATTGGCAGACTCTGAGTAAATCAGATTGCCCTCCATAATGTGGGTGGGCCTCATCCGACCAGTTGAAGGCCTGAATAGAACCAAGACTGCCCTCTCCTCAGTAAGAGGCATTTTAGCCAGCAGAGGGCTTTCAGACTGCATCGTTGGCCCTTCCCATATGTGTAGATGCACTCCTAATGGTTCTCTTTCTCTGGAGAACCCTGACTGATACATCTTGCAAAACGGAAAGCCTGTACCTATTGCACAATAACTCCCCGTTCACACAGCCCTCAGCCCCTGGCACCCACCATTCTACTTTCCATCTCTACAAATCTGACTACTCTAGGGACCTTATGTAGGTGGAATCATATTGTATTTGTCTTTTTGTGACTGGCTTATTTCACTTAGCGTGATGTCCTCAAGATTCATCCATGTTGTAGCATGTCACAGGATTTCCCTCCTCTTTTTAAGGCTGAATGATATTCCATTATATGTATAGACCAAACGTTGTTTATCCATTCACCCGTCGATAGACATTTGGTCGCTTGCACCTTTTGGCTATTGTGAATACTGCTGCTGTGAACATGGGTGTGCAAGTATCTCTTAGTGTCCCTGCTTTCAGTTCTTCTGGGTGTGTATCCACAAGTGGGATTGCTGGATCAGATGGTAACTCTATTTTTAATTTTCTGAGGAACCGCCACACTGTTTCCAAGGCAGCTGCACCATTTTGCATTCCCATCGGCAGCGCACAAGGGTTCCAGTTTCTCTACATCCTCACCAATAGTTGTTGTTTTCTGGTTTTTTGATAGCAGTCATCTTAATGGGTGTGAGGTGGTGTCTCACAGTGGGTTCGATTTGCATGTCCCCAGAACCTGTACTTTGAGACTCCAAACTCTGCTGTCTCCTTGCAGAGAGGACCCTCACATTCCTGGGCTTCGAGGCGCTCAGTGGGCGGATCTAGTGGTCAACAGGTAAGAGAAGTGTGCGAAGGGTCATGGGACAAAGAGGGGGAAGCAATGAATTACACCTGGAGGGCCCGGAGGCGTCTCTGGGGAGGTGAGGTCAATCACTGAGACCACACCTCCTTGGATTAGGCCCTCGGCCAGCTAGGCAGTGTGGTCACACTCGCCACAAGTTAATGCAGGCCTGTCTCCTGGAAGAGGAAAAGGGGCTCCAGCCTCAGCGCTCAAGACAGCAAGCCACATTCCAGGCGGCAGATGCCTGAGAAAAAGCACAAAGCAGCTGAAAGTGAGCTTGGGTGTCTGTTGCAAAATGCTCCCTTTCCAGAAGCTTCCTTTCCAGATTGTGAAGGATGGAGTGGCCCTAAGGCGGGGATCTGGGAGTCTGTATCGAAGGGTAGCTGTGAGCTGTAACTGTAAGTAGTTAGGAAGGCTGCGCAGGCTGAAGCTGTTTCCACAGTAAACATTCATGGTGACATCCTGAGCAGAGGCAGGGGACGAGGCTCTGGTGTCCAGGCAAGTGTCTCATGTCCCCTGAGACAGAGAGACAGGTGGCCCTGAGGGGACACGAGGAAGGAAGTGTGTGGGGGGAACGTGGCAGAATCGCAGGATGTGCTCATGGAACAGATGGGAAGGAACCTGGGCCCAGAGCCTAGGGTCACATGCTGCTGTGACACGCGCAGCCGCCCTGTCTCCGGGCCCTGGTACCTGGGAACTGCCTGGAAGTTGCCGGCCCTGCCCGCCTCCCCCTGCACACACACGGGGCAGGGCTGAAGCAGCTGGGTCTGCGCTACGGGACTCCCTCACCACACGCACTGTTGGTGCCCAGGGCTGCCATAACACAGCACCACAAACTGGGGGCCTAAAACAAGAGAAATGTGTTCTTGCTCAGTCCTGGAGGCCAGAAGTCCAACACCAAGGTGTTGGCAGGGCCGCGCTCCCTCTGAAGGCTCTGGGGAGGAGCTCTTCCAGGCCTCTCTCCCAGCTTCTGGTGTTGCCGGCAGTCCTAGCTGTTCCTTGACTTGTAGACGCGTCACTCCAATCTCTGCCTCCATCCTCACACGGCCTTCCCTCCCTGTGTGTCTGTCTCTGTGTCTCTTCCCCTCTTCTTCTTCTTCTTCTTCTTTTTTTTTTTTTTTTGTGAGGAAGATTGGCCCTGAACTAACATCCGTGCCAATCTTCCTCTAGTTTATGTGGGATGCTGCCACAGCGTGACTTGACAAGCGGTGGAACCCCGGGCCACCAAAGCGGAGTACACGAACTTAACCACTACTCCACTGGCCGGCCCCTCTTCCCCTCTTCTCATAAAGACCCAGTCATATTGGATTAGGGCCCATCTTAATGACCTCATCTTAATTTGATTATATCTGCGAAGACCCAATTTCCAAATAAGGTCACTTTCCCAGGTACTGGGGTTAGAACATCAACAGGTCTCTTTAGGAGACAGAATTTAACCCATAACAGGGACCTTCACAGAGATACTGTGCCAAAGCTGGAGGAGGAGAGACTGAAATGCAGGCTCCTGGGGTTGGAGGGGAAGGGCCGGCTGGATGGATGAAGGAAGGAGCTGGGACAGCCCCCTTCAGCTCAGAGGCAGGGCGGTGGACCTGGACCCCAGGGCTTACGCTCCCCAGAGCTCCTGCGCTTCCGTGGGATAGGCTGGGAGATTAGCTCTGGAGATGCATCGTGGGGTTCCAAAAAGCTAAAAGATAACAAAAATTTTGCTTCATGTTCCTTTATTCGACGAGCGATTTTTTAGATTTATGTTTTCTTGATTCTGTAACAGTAAAATAGCTTTGACATGACAGCAAACAAAGAAAAAGCACAGATGACTTAGGAGACTGTAGGAGCAGCTGAGAGCCGAGCTTTCCTCCGTCAGAGAGGAGTGTGTTGTTTAGCGTGTCTGTAAACCGTGTGCTGTGCGTGTGTGGGCGGGCCTGCTGCCCGGCTTATTGTGCAGACAGGGGATGGAGCAGCCACACGGGGCTGACGCTGCCTCTGAGCAGCAAGCAGGTTCGAAGGGGAGCTTGGGGGGAGGCGTTGAGAGAGATGGGCTGAGGGGGGGGGGGCTTCTGGGCAGCATCTTGAGACAGAGGGGATGGGGAGACTGCAGCGGGGCGGGGCCGGTGAGCAGGTCAGAGGACAGAGTGGTCTCCAGGAGTGAAAGATTCTTCTGACCCTGGGACTTGAGAAGCAGGGGCGAGGAGGAAGAGGGTACTAGGGGTCCTCAAGACAGAGGCAGTGCCGTCAGACAGGGCTTGACAGAGGCGTTTAGGAAATAGATTTTCTGGCCGCTGACAGAGGACAGGGCTTCAGGGCTGGGATGAGGGCAGCTCAGGGCAGGCCGTTCCTGGTCAATACCAGGACATGCATTTACGTCATGGGCTTATGTAACGTCATTATGTAACATCATTAGAGGCATCACAAATTGGATTCTATTTCAGGCTCTACAGAAGCCAGAACCCGGGCTCCCCTCCAGCCCAGCAAGGCAGTTACTTCGTGTTTCAGAGGCCCCTTTCTCCTTTCGGGATTTCTCCTCTCAAAGTTTTCCCTGGAGAGCTTTCAGGAGACCCTCGTGCCCCCAGCTCCTTCCCAGAAGGCCTGTAACTCTCTCCGAGTGGGCTGAGTCCTCGGGACCCTTTCCTCCAAAACGACGGGCCTCTCATCCATAGCATGCTTATGCTTTCCTGATGTATGCTCCACGCTGCACTTGCTCCCCAATGCACCATCCACCCAGGTCCAGGCTGGTGGACCACCTAGACTATCGATGTCTTCTTCTATTAGGTTTGGCCTTCAGCTTCTCTCACTTTCCAATTTATCCTTCAACTATTAGTTTGGTCTTTCTCTTAGCTAGTTATTCCCCAGTTTAGAAACTTCCATTCATTTCCTTTAACTTAAAGGCATCTCTCAGTTGGAATATCCAAATTCCATAGTGGTTGGCACATTGTCTTGTGTCTGCTGTGGATGCGTCCATCTCCCTCTGTGGGTTGGGAGCTTCCCTGGCACCCAGCCTGGCACCCATGGCCCAGCCAGCACTCATAAACGTTTGTGGTTTTAATTCAAAGCCTTTTGCAGTTGGCCCAACAAACCTTTCAACTTGTTTCCCAAACCTCCTGGTACAAACCCTCCCTCACCACTGGCAGAGCTTGTTCTTGTCTCCCCAGTGTGCCCAGTCTTTCCCACCTCCCCACTTTGCCTCCTTGTTTCCCCGTCATGAAGCACCCACCCACCTGATTTCCCAGATGGAGGTCCCTCCTCGCTGGCCTTTCCCGAGGCCCCAGCTGCCGGGATCTGGTGCCACTGTGTGTCGCTTTCGCAGATGCCATCTTCACATGCTTGCATCTCCACGTACCTGAGACTCACTGCATGCCTGTTTTGACCGAAACTCTTGTTAATTCTCTGAGGTCCCTTCTGAGAGGGGTGATTGTCCTCATTTCCCCGGCAAAGCCATTATGGTGTGAGAACCTTGTCTCCCCAGGCAATGGGAGCAGCTCCAGGGCAGGTGTGGGGTTTAGTGTGTGGACTCCCAGGACCTGACACTGTGAGTGCTCACTGTGTGCTTGCCAAGCTGTGTCGTTGGAAGAAGAGCCTTTAGAAGGCCCACCCATCTCGAAATCTCTCCCCTCCTAGGGAGCCTTCCTGCCTAGAATCCACCTTCTCAGAGTCACATCTTTGCACTAAGTCACACTAACAGCCAAAGCACAGATCCTGGAGAGAGCATAAGTATTTGGCCATCCATTTTTTCCCTTGGCTGCAGGGAAGCTTAAAGCTAAATTTGCTGTTCGATGCAACTATCCGAGTTAACCGACTGATATATTCACTTACCTTGCATCTCCTCTCATTTAGCAGCTTTACTGTAACCTATGGCCTTCATCGGGGGTCCTCCAGACGCTCTATACAGTGTGACTTGACGAGAAGACAGCCACACAGACTCAGGAGGAGAGTACCACAGCTCAGGAGAGGGTACAGAGGAGGAGAGCAAGAATATTAGTGGGGAGGGGGGTGGGAATTGTCTAGACCATTGCTTCCTAACCTTCTGTGGACCACCAGGTACATTGTTAAGATGTTTAAGGTCCTCCCCAGAAAAATGTGCACAGAAACAACAGTACATACGTGATTTCAGAGGGTACATGGCCCCCCCCCCCCCGGCCCTCCCCCCTCTGGCGGCTGTGGGCCTCATGGTTCCTGAAGCTGGCTTAAGAATCTCTGCTCTCTGACTAATTTTAACCCTCATCCCGCGCAGAAGAGAACATCGGCCTAGAGAAGGAGCGGTTCCCATGGGGACTGATGGTGGGAGGGAGGGGAGGATGGAATCCACAGTTCTGCCAGGGCAGGCCCTACGAGCAGGTGCCCCGTTCTTCTTGTGACCTGGGCCTAGGCTGCTGCTACCACAGGAGGGGCCTGAAGGCACTTTGGGAACTGCTGTGGGGCGAGAGGAAGCGGCCAGCCCTGCATTCCCTTCCTGTTCAGCAGGCCTGGGAGGGTGGGGTGTTCAAACCCATGACTAAGTGAGCTGAGGGTCTAGGAAGACGAACCCCTCCCCTCGCCTCCAAACCTAGATCAAAGCCCACCCACTTGGCTGGGCCTGGAGGCAGGAGGGCACCCCTGGGAGGGCCTGCCTGGGTGGGAACCAGAAAGCCAGGGCTTCTGCAGTAGGAGCTCTTGAGTTACCCTCCTCTATGTGGAACAGTCTGCTGTTCTTCTGGGAGAAGCTTCCCCCTTTGCATCTCACAGCTGCAGCACGGCCCGCACACTCCTGTGTCCCGTCTGGCTTTGCTGTGCTTTGTTTCAGGAAGGAAAGACAGCAGAGATAGCTCCCCGCTCACCCCCACTTCTATTTCCAGTCCAGGTCACAGGCTTCTCCTCCTCTCCTGGGACCGGTGCTGGTCAGCACCCATCAGGGTTTAGAGAACGTTCTGAGCTTTCAACAGTTCTGTGAGGTGACTGCTGGGGAACCATTGCTGAGTGGGACAAGGGAGACACACAGAAACGCAAGTGAGCGTTTGAAGTCAGGTAGGTACTGAGGCGCCTGAGAATGCCTGGGAAAGCAGTGGATACCTGTGTGGCGTCACTGTGGGGATCTGCCTTTGCAAATGTAGCTGGTTAACTGAACGAGTGGGACTGTGTAGGTGACAAGCAAGGAGCAACTTTGTTTCTTCCATCATCATACTCAAACCCATTCTGTCGGATCCATCTTCTCCACTGTACCAAGTTTCCATTATTGTGCAAAAAATCACTCCACAATCAAGTGGCGGAAACAACCACCACTTGTTTGCCTACAGTTCTGTGGGTTAGCAGCTGGGGCCGGGTCCTGTGGACTGGTTTTTGGCTGGTCTTGCCTGAGGTCTTTTGTGAACTTAAAGGAATCTTTGTGGCTTTGGGGCTTGATGGGGCCTGGATAGTCCCTGATCGCCCCCTTCCCGTGGCTGGCGGCTGGTGCTGGTTATCAACGGGCCCCTCCTCTCCTCCAGGAGGCTGCCCTGGGCTTCCTAACAGGGTAGCTCTGTATTCCGAGAGGCTGGAGCAGAATCTGTACAGACCTGGCTCCAGAACATGCACAATGTCACTTCTGCCACATTCCCTTCATCAAATCAAGTCACAAGGCCAACTCAGGTTCAAGAGGTGGGAAACCACTCCACCAAGTCACACGGCAAAGCAGGGAGCAGACGGACGGGGTGGGAGGAGTGGCGCCCATCTTCGTCAACAGTCTGCTGCACCCGCTCCTGGACCGTATAGAGGTGGATCCTAATATGTTTTGAGAGTTTGAATAGTCTCATTTTCTGTTATTAAAGAGTCTGGCCTGACCTAACCTCACCTCAAACTTAATATCTCATCCACCTTGAAGATTGTCCCCATTCTGTTCAGGGCTGACCTATACATCTGGTAGACAGATGGAAAGGAGGCCCAGGTCTCAGTGTTTCCCCACCTTGTCCTTCCCTCTTCCTCGTCACTCCCTGTGCCCCATTTGCCCCCCCGGGGGGACGGCAGGGTGGAGGGGAGGAGAAAAGACCTCATTTGGGGGCATTGCCATCATCTGGCACGAGTGTCTCCTGTGTGGCAGGATACTGCTGCAATATTGACTTTTTCTCTCACAGGGTGCTTGCTGCGTTCTTCTAAGTCACCTGCTCTCTGTGTGGGGCCATGTGAGGCCTCAGCGTCCCCTAATGAGGGCAATGCACCCTCTGGATGGGCACCCTTCTGCTTCTGCTCCACTGGTACACCCCAAACAAATGCTTTCTCTCAGGTAAACTTCTCTGCAGACCAGCTTTCCTGCTTCTTCATTCATGTGGCATGGGGAAGGTGGCTTTTCCACAGTTTCCATATTGACCAGTTACCGGTGTAGTCACTCAAACAATTGACATTCTCAGTTCCAAATTCCTGCAATTTGATTGGCTAAGCTAAAGTCAGATTTATCCTGGGTTTAATCAACTGTGACCAAGGGGATGGGTTGACATGGTTTTAACACAAGCATCATGTCCCACCCCTATTTATGGGAGAAATGGAAGTTTCCAGGGAAGAGGGTGGTCATTGGTTCCCAGGTTGGACAGACAAACCCAAGAGGCCTCTGCTGCAGTGGGCGCTGTAACTAGAACCAGCCCCATGTTGACAACTCTTATACTGGGAGTTCCTAGGGGACAATCAGGTTTATTAATTATGAAATCACTGTTGATTACTTAGAAAGCTGCCTCAGTAGAGTGGCGGGAGCAAAAATTAGATTGCAAGTGGTTGAGGGTAAGTTCGCGTGAGGAAGTGGAGGCGAGATGTAGAGACTGCTTAGAACAGACATTTATTTTTCACTTATCCAGTGTAGCTGTTCTTCTGGGAGAAGCTTCCCCCTTATTCTTCCTGCTTCACCAACATGGCAGGATGGAGATGCCATGTTCTTCATGGTCCTGCCCCCTGGCACTAGCCGATTGGTCCAGGTGAGAAGCCAAGCCCAGCTAGCTCAGCTGGAACCCTTCCCCAGGACATTGAACTTTGCACCAGAGAGTATGTTGCCTCTTGGGCAACAAAGGCCACACAAGGTCAGACTTGCAAGGCTTCGTGGGCTGTATTTCTTATCACATGGACAAGATGGATCTTCAGTGACGGAGAACAGAGCTGACCACAGAGAAAAGCAGGCATGAGAGATGGAGGAAACTGGGGTATCAGATGTACCATAGACTCTTGGCATCCTGAGGCCACATTGTAGCTCTGCCTTTGTGTGGCAACCGTGGAGATGCACTTGGATTTCCCTTCCAAACCAACACCGTTCCGCAGTGAGTACAGGGCACTGTGAACCTGCAGCTGGTGGTGCCTTCAGGATCCACCTTAACTTGTGAGCCACGACCAAACTCTTCCCAGGAAGACCCCAGCCAGTGACAGAGTGTGGCCTGGTACTCAGGCCTGGCCATTTCTGCCCAGTGTGGATCTCTGCATCAGAGCTCCCCATGGGCTGGCTGAGACCGTGGGTGGTGGTCTGAGGCTCTACCTGCATGATTCTGCTTCCTCCCACTTCCCCTTCAGAGGTGTCAGATCTGAATCGTGTCTAAGTATGTTTTCTTTTTCACAGGAATTACCTCCCAATATGTCTCTTACCCCTCTATCTACCTGCCTCCAGAAGGGCCCATCTGACACACCTTCCCGTGAATTCAATGAGCCAATACATTCCCCTTTTCATCTTGGCTAGTTGAGTTGGGCTTCTGAACTTGCAACCAAAAGAATCCTGATATGCTAGTCTTCGCTTACACAAATAGTATTAAAAACATCAAGTAGGCTCCCCAGCCCCCTGCCCAGAAAGCCTTCCACTCCTGGTATCCCCTATTCCTCTCCCACCACCAGAGGACCCAGCTGGCCTAGTTTCCTATTGAATGAGATGCTGTACTGGACCCTGGCTTGTACCCACATGCTGAAGGAGCCTGGAGCCCAGAGTCCTACCTCATCAGCAGCAGCAGCAGCAAGAGCGGTGGTTCAGAGGGTCCATTCTTGTGATGTTCAGTGGAAAATAAAATCATAGATTCATGATAAAAACCAGCCTCTCCCCGCTCCGTGCCCCTTGGCCATTGATTCTCAGAAGATGGAGGCTTGACCCTTCCTGTGTCTTCAGATGAAAAAGCAATGGAGGGGCCTAAGTGGCCCAAAGCTCAGTAGGAGCTCAGTCAGACATAGGCCTCCAAGGGTGTGGCAGAGTCTGACCCTTGCAGATTTCCATCTGGGGTCAAGGTTATTAACATTCCACCTTGCCCAACACGCAGGTGCTGTCCATCCACAGAGAGGCCTTATTCGAAGCATCATTGCATTCCCTACTGCGAAAGGAAAAGAAAGTGGCAGTGGTAGGCCCTATAAGTTCATCCTCATCAGCTGGCCCTCCAGAACCATCCTCCAAACCAAACCAGCAATGATGCCACAAGGGTAGAAGTGATAACTGAGACCCTGAAGCCAATGCCTGCGGCTAAGGATGCGACTCTTCCTGGACCACCTGGAGCCAATCTAGGCAAACGTGGGAGAGCTGTGTGGGGTGAGGCAGCCTTCCCTCTTGACTTGGAAGGATGAGCTCTGATGGACTGGGCCCCAGCAGGATTGAGCAAGAAATGGAAGACAAGGAGAGCCTTCCCTGGAGTGGGGCCCCTTAAGGATGAGGAGACCCCTGGCAGGACTGTGTCCAGGAGGACTCTGCACTCCTACATGGATATGATTCAATTTGCCTTCAGTATGGAGAGGAGCCACGTGACTGTCAGACTTCTAGACATGGACTGAGAAACACTTCCCCTACCTCAGCACATTGCCAAATCAGGCTGGAAGAAGTCCACCCGCCAAGACCTTTTCCCCATGACCTGCTTTTAGAGAAATGCCTGCCAGTGTGGCAAGGTCTTCTTTTGGACCATCTGCTTCAATGCCAATGGCTACTTCGTGTTGCGCCAGGTGTTTAAATAGCAGAAATGACCCTTTTCAGAACTTTTCAGCAACCTGGACGCCCTGTGGCAGGTACTGCACGTCAGCTCCTACCTGGGCCCACTTAGTGCCCGTGAAGAGGCCCTGGTGTGGCAGCCCTCAGTGAAGGCCCGACTTCTCCCGGCAGCTTTACTCATGAGCTCAGAGTTTGTCTATCACGAGCCCCAGAGTGACGCTAGCTGATGGAGGGACGGCCCCTCTCTCTGCTTCAGGGCTGGTAGAGAGCAGAGACCCCTGCTCAGGGAAATCTAGCCTGGGGATCCAACACCACATGTATGGAGGCCCATCCCATTGGAATGCCCACCTCGGAAAGGTGGATCTCCCCCATTCCCAGCTTTCAAAGGAGAACCCGCCCACCCCTGGGAGGAGATATTCCACCTTCTCATTCCAAGGACCAAGCTCTTCCACACTGGGCTTAAGTCCCCAGCCCAGGAGTCCCTGAAATGCTGGTGATTTAGCAGAGAGAGACTGGGAGATAAGTCAGGGCCAGTGGAAGCAGAGCCTGCTTCCTCCCCGCCTGAAGAGGCCCAGCTGCAGTTCTTGGGGGACCAGCACCTCCAGACAAGTCCTCAGAGCCCGCTTCAAGCTTGGCTTCTCCCAACGGGAGGAAGGGCCCTTTAAGACATCAATTAAGGACGAGTCCAAGAAGCTGCTATCTCCATCCCAAGCCAAGCCACCTCCCCTGGGATCCGGACTCCTGGGGCTTGTACCGCAACCCTGGATTTCAGCGCACTGTGAACGCCAGAGGGCCTCTGAGTTCCTGCCCGACTCCCTGGGCTGAAGGATCTCAGCACCACCACACCGAAGAGATCTCCTCTTTGACTCAGCCCACGAGCTCCTCAACTGGAGCCCTTGACCTTGCTTCTAACCCCTTCGGCCAAGGCTGGGACTAGGGTGAGGGAAGCGAGGTGCCAGGGCACAAAATCTAAGGAGGCCCTTGCTCTCAAGGCCCTGCAGGTGACATGTCGCAGCCCCGCCTTCAGCAGCTGTTCCCGTCATACCTGGAAATCCCAAAACCAGGCTCCCCTGAGCCACAGGTTTCCGGCCCCGAAGCCAGGCCGTCCCTAACAGAAGGTCAGGTTCGGGACACGATAAGAGAGTTTCATCAAGATCCTGGGCACAGGTGCTTACCTGGCCGGAGGAGGACCCTGGTTCAGCAGCTGGTGCCCGCCCTCTCCTGAGCTGCAGTAGAGGCCTGGCCTCCCCCGCTGTGCACACTGCTTATGACTTGGAGCACTTGTGTGCCAGGGCGGTCCTAGGACCCTCTGTGAGAACAGCAGCCAGGAGACGGGTCTGCTCCTCTTAGTGTCACCTTTCCTGACTCTGCCAAGACAGACAGTCATGCCTGAGCCACCCCTGGCCCTCGGCATGCAGTAAGACCTTGTCCCTGACTGTGGGCTCCCCAAGAGGTTCTGGTTCCTCTGCCCTCCCTGCCAAGAACTAAAGGACAGAAGCAGCGAAACAGAGCAAAAAGAGCAAGAACTCAGTCTCTCACCTGCTCTGCTTCCGGCTGGTGGCCCTTGAGAACAGGGCGAGTTCTCCAATGCATCCTTCAACGGAAATGGATTTTCTTGGATCATTATCAAGGGACTGCCACAGGGTGATAGGTGATGGGGTTGGTTTGCTTCTGCACTGTGCTTTTAGATTCTGGAAGAGGGGAGCGCCTGCAGTGCATGATTTCTTCCAGTCCCGAGGGCCTGTTCAAAGTGTCCGACTGTAGGCACCCAGGCAGGGATCTGCTGGCCAGCATCCCTCTTACTGTTCCCCCGTCCTCCCCACGTTTCCACATCAGCCCACCTACAAGAAGAAATCCTGGTAATAGGTCTCTCGTGGATGGGGTCGAGAGTTGAATCCAGGTGGGAGTGGGAGGTAGACCCTTCTGAAGCCAAAGTGGGCGTTCTCCGGTGTGCCTGATCAGACGTGTCATCGTGCCAAGGAGATCAGCAGTGACAGAGAACTTGGCTGGAGGCTTGAGGAGGCTGAGAGAACCCCAGACCTGACCCTTACCTTTGCAAAGAACCACCCAGGGTCCCAGCTGACCTCAAGCCTGGAGCCAGCCCAGGAATGCTACTGTGACTCTCTACCCAGTAAATCCAGGGTGTCGATGCTGAACAACAACGGGGTGCAAAAGGCCTTACAAGGACAAGTTAGAGGCGGGGACGAACGTTTTTAGTGCCTGGACTCCCGACCTGCATTTATTCCTTCACAAAGTTGCCAACTCGAATACTGCAAGCACCAACCCCGCCAACTTGAATACTGCAAGCACGTCTGAGACTGTAAGGAGGGCAAAGGCCTGATGGGAAAGAGTCCAGCAGGCCAGATAAGAGCGCGCCCTCGGGGGAGACCGCCTGACCCCAAAGCCGTGCTCCTGCTTACCCGGCTGAGCGGTCGACTTACCGTCCCGAGCTTCCATTTCCTTCCCTGCCAAATGAGGACAAAAGAACCCTTCACTGGATTGGTGCTAGGATGAAATGAAACCGTGCATAATAATGAAATAATATAGCGTGGGGCTTGGCACCCTCTGGGTGTAAATATCAGCTAATTTTAATGGAAGAAAACATCAAATCTTATTTTATAAAACACATCAAGGCCAGAGCCATTCTCAAGTCTTCCCAACACAGGTCCTCACTGGACGTCATTAGTGTGATGGCCATATACTCAGTGCTCAGTGAGCGTTAGCTCGTGCTGTCATTGTTGTCATGAAAAGAGCAGAGCACAACTCTGCGTGGGGTGAGAGGCTAGTCGCTGTAAGTGACAGGTAAATGGCGTGGCCAAAAGTCAAGCCAGTGCCAAAGACACGTTCCTGGAAAACCCACGAAGTTTGCTTCAGGGGTCTACATTAGAATACGGCCTCAGCTAGAAAGCAGTCTACTTAAACAAAGACACAAAAAGGCGAGGCCACCAAGTAAATTGTGTGACAGCTGGATGCTTTCATGGACTCTTGGAGACATTGTTAAAATGTAATCATGGTTATGGGTTTCTTCCCCCCCAGATTTGTGTAATGCCATTTCAAATCTTAAAATCCCTTCAAGTATGCTGCCAAAATTCTGTCTGAAAGTGTGGCTCAAACACAAAAAAACTCAGAGAACCTCTGATACAGTGGGTGAAAGTGCTGGCGATAAAATCAGGCCAACACTGGCTCGCCTCCCGGGCCCCTACTTTACCAGCCATCTGACTTCAGACCAGCCTTTCATCCTCTCTGAGCCTCATTCCCCGAGGGGGCTCTTGCCAGGATTGCATTGGGGACGGTGCACTGTCACCTGCCTGGCACATAGTAAGCACTTAAGTAACATGAGATAGTGTGGGCTATTTTTATTTTCTTCTTTATACTTTTACCTTTTCCATATTTTCTATAATAACGTATTTTTGTATTATCAGAATGAAGGTAAATATATTAAAAGAAGATGAAGCTGGTGTACGTGGGTGTAGTCATTATCTATTGCTACGTGACAGATAAGCGTACACTCGGTGGCTTAAAACAACACACACTTATTATCTGACAGCTTCTGTGGTCAGGAGCGTGGGCATGACTCAGCGGGGTCTTCTGCTCAGGGTCCCCAGGCTGCGTTTAGGGTGTCAGCCTAGCTGCACTCTCGTCTGAGGCTCCGCTGGGAAGGATGCGCTCTAAAGTCACCCAGGCTGGCAGATGCATCTCCTTGTGGCTGCAGGACTGGGGGCTGCGGCTCCTGGCTGGGTGGAGGCCACCCAGACCCTAGAGGTCACCTGCAGGTCTCCATGTCCATTTGGGCTTCCCACCATTGTTCTTACTTCAGGCCAGCCAAGAGCATCTCTGCCCAGAGAGACAGAGAATTATCTAATGTCACGTGACCGCGACACCGACATCCATCACCTTTGCCATAATCCATGGGTTAGAAGCCGAGTTACAGGTCCCACCCACACTCAGAGGAGGGGGCCACACAAAGGAGTGAAAGCATGAGGTGGGGTCACAGGGGCATCTTGCAGTCTGTCCTCCACAGTCAGTTTAGTGGTATTGAGATAAATGCCAGACTCTTAAACTCCTAATTTCTTAATTTCAAATGGAGATCCCCTAGGACCAGGGGCCTGGATTTCAGAGAGGTCCTACCTAGGAAGCAGGAGGTGGCTGCAGGAGATGGAGCGTGGGCACACGGAGGGCCATCCCAACCTGGGGACCCTTCCATCAGCACTCCTGTTATACCCGAGGGCAGGTGAAAATGCTCCAGGGGCAGCCTGGGAAAGGAGGCGCAATATGACCACAGCATGGAGAGTGTGTGAGAGCAAATATGTGTGTGTGATGTGAGCAAGTGCATGAGTGTGCGAGAGTGAGTGTGTGAACAAATGTGTACGTGTCTGAGTGTATGCGGGTGTGAATGAGTTTGCATGTGTGAGTGAGTGTGTGTTGGGTGAGAAGGGTAGATCCACTCAGCTAGACTGTGAAGATGGATGGATCACAATAGCCAGCTCGTGTAGTTTTTCTCTACATCAGTTTGCGCATCAGGTCATTTTGTTCATTTGTCTTAACACTAGCTCATAGGCGTCATCTTCAGTGTTGCTGAGCAGAGCAGAGGGAAAGGCTCCTACATGAGTGTTCCAGAATAGTCTCTTCCACACACAGCGATGGCTCTATAAACACAGGTCACGGCAAGGGGTGAAAGGCCCCAAGTGAAGAATCGTCGTAATTCAAGAATAAGGAAGCAAGACCAAAGAGAGTGGGATGGGTTTTAGGAGAAGAGTTGCCCGTTAGAACCATGTGTAGGCTCTTGGGGATGTAGCTCACGTGAGGAGCATGGGAAGGCAGAGCACACAGCCCAAGGTTCAAGTTCGCGGACTTTCTAAGTCCCTCAGTGTTGCAGTAGTGATAACATGAAGTCAAACTCCCACAGGAAACCTACGTGTAATTGCATGTATGTCAACCGTCAGAACATTTGGAAAGCTTTTATCAACTTAGTCTGGCCCCCTTGGAGAGCGGCCTCTCCTCCCCTCCGCCCAGGGCGGTGAAGAGTAGGGTCCCACGAGGAGGACCGAGGAAACGGCAGGACGAGCCTCGGCAGACACGTGCTGCCAGCCCTGCCCACAGGCCAATGCTGGGCCCTGTCCCCCTGTCCCTGCACTGCGGGAGCAGTGTCAGAGCCGGGCAGGACAGCTGCGTCTCCCGCAGGAGATGCCTCGCTATCCTGAGGTGCAGTCGGGTTCGAGAACACGGGGTTAATGGTCTCTACGATGCTGTAAAACATTAAGAGTCTAAGTTCCACCTTTCACTGCAGAGAGATTTCTCTTAATTTGTCTAAAACTTCCCTTTCCAGCTAAAAGGTGGGCATCAGGGGACAGGGGAGGTGAGAGGAGCCCCCTCTAAATGACACACACTACTTAATAGTCACTGAGTCCTTCGCAGGCATCAGACACCACGGGAGCACTATGGGACCATCCTGTGAAATCCCACAGCATCTGTGGGAGACAGCACTCTGCTCGGGGAAACCGAGACTCAGAGGGGTTGGGCACTTTGCCCACGTAAGCGAGGACTGGGAGAGATGCACGTCTCAGACCTGCCTCCAAACCCGCCTCAGTTTCCATCCTGGCTCCACCGTGTACTAGTCGCCTCACCCTGGGAGGGTGGCTTTAGCTCATCTGTAAAATGAAGAAAATATTAGTACCAAAGTATGCACCCCATGGGCTTGTCGTGAGAGCTTTAAATGAATCAACGTGAGCAAAAAGCTGAGACCAGCGCCCAGCACATGGTCAGCCCTCTGAAAACACCGGCTATTAGTCTGCTTACCTCTACTGTCTCCTGTTTGGGGAATGGCAAGCAAGGCCCTGTTCATGTTTTCTACCCTCTTACGAATTTAAACTGGGGCCTCGTCTTAGTCTGCTCGAGCTGCCATATAAAAATCTCACAGACTGGGTGGCTTACACAGCAGATTTTACTTCTCACGGTTCTGGAAGCTGGGAGTCCGAGAGCAAGGTGCTGGCTGGTTGGGCCCAGACAGCTGCCTTCTTGCCGTGTTCTCCTGGGGTCCAGGGAGAGCAAGCCCTCTGGTGTCTCTTCCCGTAAGGGCACTGACCCCATTGTACCAGGGCCCCACCCTCATGACCTCACGTAGCCCTAATTACTTCCTCCAGACATAGTCACACTGCGGGTTCGGGCTTCAGCATATGAGTGGGGTGGGGGTGGGGGGGCACAATTCCATGCACAGTGGCCTTTGCAGGCTTTCCCAGCAGAATAGGAGACATCTCCTCTTTCACCTGGTCACTCGCCTTCCCAAAGGGCGAGGGCAGACCACCTGTCCTCCCTCACAGACTACCTCCAGCAGTGAATAAACAACAGATCCCCTGCCTTGAATACAAGTGTGCGTGAAGGTGGGATCTGAGGCTCCCTCTTGCCCCTGGGCTGGCCTTGGGCACGGAGACTGGCACACACCCAGCTCATCTACATGGCTGAGGAAGGCTGATGATGCCAGATGGGCCAGTGAAGACAGTGCCCCTCCTAAGAGACACCACACAGCACACGGGGTCAGTAGCCAAGCCATCCCTAACTCCAATGGTGGTCCATGGCCACCTTGCTTTGGGGCCACTTCGGAGCCCATCACACGGGGCCACGCCTTTGGTGGGAGCCTCTCTCCCGGGGCTGCTCCTTCTCTCCCTCCCTGAGGGCAGGGCTTCGGGCCTTGGTTCAGGGCTCCTCCCTGGCCCCTCTGCTTGACTTTCCATTCCTTTCCCCAGGGCCAGGGAGGAGACTCAATGTCCCATCTGTGATGGGCTCCTCGCCACGTTCCCTCAGCCAGCATGGGTGGAGGAGCGGAGACGGCTGCCCTGGGCAGATGCCTTGCTCACCTTCCTGGACACCTGGACTACCTATGACGTGGCAGAGGCTCGTTTTCTCAGCGGAGGTGCCGTGAAATATGAAATGGGGGCAAACGGGAAGTTCTGCTGCAGAAATGGGAAGATGGGTGGAGTTGGGCACGGAGGCTGGTTCTGTCTCCCCCTCCAAATGTGTACATATCTTGGGGCAAAACTTTAACATTTTACAATTACGTTCTCACTGATCTTATTTGAGTCACACAGTAATAGTAAGATATCTCAAGGTACAAATTCTTCTCCTATCAGACCGGAAAGGTTTACAAAGCCCTAAATTTGGGCATCCAGCCTGCGTCCTTTGCTTGCTGCAGGCAGGGATCCCTTCCACGGCACCCACCAGGGCATGTTCTTACCAAGCCCAGCTCGCTGCCCACTCCTGCCGCCCTCCCAGGCCGGGTCCCCCACAGCCCGCTCCCCCAGGCCTCAGCCCTGGCGTCCTCCAGGCAGGGCCTGCTCACAATATAACTCAAGGCTCTGAATGCTTGTCACGCATCTACCGTCGCTCAGACCAGCACTGTCTGGCAGTGACAACATGGGCCCGCGTGTGGGGAAGACGTGTGTGGGACAGATGAGAAGTGAGATTGGAGCAATCTGGGCCAGTGGAGATGGTGAGGCTCAGGGTGTGCAATGGCTGAGGGCAGCTGGGGGATTCTAGTTCCCTAGAAAGAAGCAGAGCTGAGGGGCAGAGAGAGGAGTCCTGGGGACGTGAAGTCCTATGAAGCGGATGTGGATTTGACCTGAGGATCTTCTTCGATGCAGCCCAACGCTCAGCCTCCCAAACCGAATCCCTTGCCGGCATGTGCTCAGATCGGCCCTTTCTCGGGGGCCCTTGCTGGCTCTCCCTGACTTGCTTTCATCAGGGGTTCCAGATTCTGGCTCTGCTCACCCCTGCCTCTTCCCTGCCAGGGATGTTTTGAGGGGATGACTCACTCGATGTCCCCAGCTTCCTCTGCTACAGACCTGAGGATGGCACCTGTTCCAGGGCTCCACAGTGGCACTTTCACATTTTCTATAGAGGAGGGTGCTTATTCAGTTTATTAGAAGGTGTTTATTGAGCACCTGCTGTGTGCAGGGCGCTGCTGTAGGAGCCGGGGGTGCAGTAATGGACAAGAGAGACACATTCCTGCCAGCTTCCACTCCACAGGGGACACAGAGAGTAAGTGAAATAAGTAAATAAACTAGTAGCTTGTTAGCTAGTGCTACTGAAGAAAGCAAAGCGGTGGGGGGAGAGATGGAGGGTCATGGGGGTGTACTGCCGCTTTAACAGGGTGGTCTAAACACCATTTTCACCAAAAGGAAAGAGCCCCCGAGGAAGCGGCTGCTCCTAAGTCTGGGGCAGGGGAGGGACAAAGAGAAGCTGGCTTCTTTTTGTGCCAAAAAGCAAGGATTTTTTCTTTTTTTCAAAGACTGATAGGACACAGGAACCAGCTTGAAGGGGCTTCCAACCGGCCAAAATTTGGACAATTATTCAAAAAGAATGATGACAGTAAAAAAGAAGCCATGAGTCCACAGTGGTACTAAAAAGGACGAGGGGCTAGAAAAGTCCTTCTTTACAGAAGATGAAATCTAATAAATATAGATGGAATGATAAGATTTTTAAAACACTACTTTGCAACCACCAATGGAATAATTTATTTAGGCAACAATTATCAATGGATGCTAGAACTATCGGGGAAAGTTGTTGGAGAACGGGAAAGTCACAAAGTCTCACCTCACTGAAAGCTGATTATTTGAATAGGGAAAAATCATCTTCGTGGGGAAGAGAGCTGGTGGGTACCATCGTAATCAAGCGATCACATTTATCATCACCTATAACGGAACAGGTCGACAATATATACCTCCTGACGTGAAACAACGGCAAGTACTCAACAGCACCTACGTCATAGTCCTCCCAAAAATGTTAAACCTGGATCCAACCATGAATCCAATTATGAAGAGAAAATTAGCAAATCCAGATAATAGGATGTTGTACAAGACAACTGCTCTGACCTATTAAGAAATGTCAATGTCATGGAGGGAAAACGGGTGGGAGACCATTCTAGATGAAAGGAGGTGAAAGAGACGCGCCAACCAAACGCAGTGCATGACCCTTAGTTGAATCTTGGACAAAAAGAAATCGTAAAATCATTATTGGGACAATTGGGGAAATGTGAGTGTAGACTATGCATCATACAGTGATGTTATTATTGTCAATGTTAAATTTCTTGGGGGCGTTGGTCGTAGTATGATTATGTAGGAGATTGTCCTTCTTGCGCTATATATGATGACATATTTCAGAGTGAAATGCATGATATCTGCCATATACTTACAAATGGTTCAGCAACAGAGAAAAAATATCTATATTATGGAGAGAGGGAGAAAGTGACTCTGATTAAGTATTGACAATTGGCAAGTTCTAGGTGAAGTGTCTATGGGCGTTCATTGTACTGTTCTTTCACATTTTCTCTAGGTTTGAAATTAAAGGGAAAAATATCAATTCCACTACATGATATATATTTGTAAAGCTGATACAGCTATGTATTGCTAATGCCGGAAATCTTTTAGAAACTATTTGACTTTCCCTGTCCAGATCCCTAAAATGTACATATTCAGTGATCCTATTTCTTGGAATTTCAAAACGGGAAAAAAGCCATGGGCACAAAGATGTTCATTCCAAGTCAAACATCAAACAGTAAAAAGATGTCTAAACAAACAACGGTGCTCAGTTTCATGAAATATTGTCCAGTGATTAGAGTTATAATGGGAAACCATATAGGCACATGGAAACACTTAGGACAGACTAACTGCAGGGGGCAGTAGAGAGCAGCAGTACAAATCAGCCCCCAGTCAGACCGGGATTGTGCCCTGCAACCCACAACTTCTTAGATTTGTGATTAGGGACAAGCTACTGAACTCCTCTGATGCTCAGTATTTGAACCTATAAAATGGGAATAACAAACTTTACCTTTAAGATTGAAGTGAGGAGTAAAGACGTTTTAAGTCCTCACCACCATTCCTGGACCTAGCAGGTGTCACTGTCATTACTTTATCACTTCTGGCAGCAGGAGTCATGTTGGAGGTACTAACTTTGCTGGCAGGGGGAGCAGCAAGGAAAAACACGTGGGCTCAGGAATGCATAAGGACTAGCGAGCTCTGCCGCGGCTGAAATGAGATCTGTGAGGAAAGCAGTGTGACGAAATTGTTCAGCTAAGTCGAGGCCAGCTTCTGGAAGGCTCTGGATGCTTGCATAAGACCTAGGACTTGCTTCTGCGGTCAGTGGGGCGTCTCTGAAGGATGCTGCCCCACCCCCTGCCCGCCCCACAGCAAACAAGACCTGCTTTAGGGAGAGAAACCTGGCGATAGTAAGACAGGTGTTCATCCCCTATCTAGGAACCACACACAGGATGACTGCAGGTGCAGGACAGGGCAAGCTGTGAGGAGGTCCTTAAAGTTGTGTTTAGGGGTCAACTTCATGGCCTCCTACCTTTCTTTTCAGCCCCGGACCACACTAGCTGCAGCTTTGATCTGTAATTGCCTGTCCTTCCCTGCAGATGGCGCCAAGGCCCGGGAACTGAGGCCCATTTCTGTTAGACCCCAGCTCTTCCCTCCTAAATCGTAATTCCAGAAATGCAGCCCCCTGCCGCTCTGCCTAGGTCTGACAGAGAAAGCTGACCCCGTGCGGTTTGAGGGACGGGGGAGAGGCATCCCAGACTAAAAAGAGCCTCCGTGTCTGCTCACAATGGCCTGAAAGCCAATAGATAGGAGATACAGACAGATGATAGACAGACCTACTGACACACAGACAGTCAGACACACATCAATGCTGGACCTCATCCAGGCCAGTTGAATTCGAATCTACGTGAGGCCCAAACCTGGTTTTTAAAAACGTTTCCCAAGTGGTCCCAATGCGCACCCAATGATGAGGACCGCTGCTCTAGGGGCTTGTCCTTCACCACCTTAATGACCAAGTCCAGACCATCACCAAGCTGGAAACATTCTAAAAAGTTAAAGTGGAGAGGATGGAGGATCTGAGTACATGCTGGGTGGACGAACATGCTCCAGGACTAGGAAGGAACACGTTTCTAACTTCTTTCTTGTAATAACCCACGACCAGCCTAACGTGGGGAGACAGAAACTCAGCACTGAGCCCCCCGTGTCCACAGTATTAGCTCACAGTTTCAATTAGAATCCAAGGGTTCTGGGGCCGGCGCGGTGGTGCAGTGGTGGTTAAGTTCACACATTCTGCTTCGGCGGGCCAGGATTCGCCGGTTCGGATCCCGGGTGTGGACATGGCACTGCTTGGCACGCCATGCTGTGGCAGGCGTCCCACATATAAAGTAGAGGAAGCTGGGCATGGATGTTAGCTCAGGGCCAGTCTTCCTCAGCAAAAAGAGGAGGATTGGCAGCAGATGTTAGCTCAGGGCTAATCTTCCTCAAAAAAAAAAAAGAATCCAAGGGTTCTATAAACACTAGGGAAACTTTAGCGAGTTCAGTCCAACACTCTCATTCTCTGATGTCTCAGATCCAAGTAAAGGTGTTATTCAGATAGTCATTTTGTGTTTATTGAATGGCTACTATGCCCCTGACCCCGTCCTGGTGCAGATACACGATCCGTATCTGCACTCATTCACAGAGCTTACAGTCAGGGCAGGGAGCAGATGTTCAGCTTTATTCAACAAATAAATGTTGCAGGTTAGCAATTTAAAAAATAATCTTTTTTCTTTCTCCCTAAGTTGCCTCAGACTCCAGCAAATCTCGCTTGACGGTGCAGCCTTCCATGGCTCTTGCTCTGCTCGTCTCGGCCTCACTTGGCTCTGAAACCACATCACCCCAGCTCCAAGCACGACTCAACCCTCTACCTGCTGTGTGACATTGAGCAAGTTTATTAATCTCTGTGCTTCAGTTTCCTCACTTGCAAAATGAGGATAATAATATTGTTAACACGTAATCAAGCTGTTATGAGGATTAAGGAATGAAGGAAATCATAAAAAGTGCTAGATAGTTTCCTCCACATAAGTCTTTCGTGGATTTATTCCTAGATTCCTTACTTTTTTGTTACTACAAATGAAAATTTTAAATTTTAAATTTCACTTTTTCTAACTACCAGTTGTTGGTATATGAAAATACAACTTATTTTGGTATATTGTAAATTTATTACTTTTAATAGCTTATAAATTTCCTTAAATTTTCTATGTATACGGCCATGTCACACTTGACTGATGACTCTTTCGTTCATTCTCTTAAGATCCTCATCCCTTTTATTCCTTTCTTGCCTTCCGTCCTGGCTAGAACATCCCCTGCAACGCTCAACTGCAGGATGAGGGGGGCCTCGTGGTCTTGTCCCTGACCTGACCTGAGGAAACACTTCAACATGTCACTATTCAGTATCAGGTTTGCTAAAAGCTTTTGTTTTTATTTCTTGTAGATAATCTTTATCAAATTAAGGAATTTCCTTTTTCATCCTCTTTACTTAAAATCTTTATGGATGTATAGAATGACATTTCTCTATCTATTGAGTTTCACATGATTTTTCTTCTATAATCTATTATTGTGGTGAGTTACTACTTAATGACTTCCAAATGTTAAACCATCCTTGCATCTCTGAAATAAATGCACGTTTTAGTCTTCTGATATATTGTTGGATTCTGTTGGATAATATTTTAAGATTTTTGCTTCTCTGCACATTTCTTTTGAGATGAGTCTGTGATTTTCCTTTCTTGTCCTCTCCTCAAATTTTGGTTTCAAGATTATGCTCTCTCATAAACTGAGTCGGAGTATCCCCTCTTTCTGTTCTCTGGAATAGCTGGGATGCCCTCCTCCTCAAACGCGAGTGAGGACGTGACCTGAAGCCTTCTGTGTCTGCAGTTTCCTTTGCGGGAAGATGTGTGATCACTGACGCAATTCTTTGAACGGCATGAAGCTATGAAGGTTTTCTGTTTCTTCTTGAGTCTGTCAGTTTGCATTTTTGTAGGAATTTTATTTCAGTTTCCTAATTTTTGGCAAAGATCCTTAAAATATCACATTGTTATCTTTAGACAGCCCGCAGCATCTGTAATCACGTCACTTTTCTTAGCCCTGAGATTATTTGTGCCTTTTTTAATCGATGAAATACACCACAGGCTAATCAATTTTATTGGTTTTACTAAAGAAACAATTTCTGGCTTTGCTGATCATATCTATTATGCTATTTCATTAATTCCTGCTTTCATCCTTACATCCCCCCTCCCTTTTAGGTTCTTTGGAATGCCTTTGCTGCCCTAGCCGTTCCTCCTTGGAATTTCCCAGGCTTCACCTTTTCACACCCTCATTGCCTATAAATTTCTAAATCCTGAGTTTGCTGTATCCTACAAGTTTTGATATATGGTACATGCTTATAGTTTAACTCAAAATACTTCTAATTCTCATTATGATTTCTTCATTGACATAGTTTATTTGGAGGTATAACTTTTATTTTTTGAACATACAAAAATTTCTGGTTATTTTTTGTTACTTATTTGAAGCTTAAAAGCTAAAGTATGGTCATAGATTATATTCTATATAATTTCAATACTTAAAAAAATTGTTTAAACTTGCTCTAGGGTTTAGTGTACAGCCAATTAAAAAAATGTTCTATATATGCTTGAAAAGGATGTCTATTTCACAGTCCTATGGTGCCGGGTTCTATATATTCATCAATCAGAACAAGTCTGTTATTAGCTTGTTCAAATCTTCTATAACCTGCCTGATTTCTTCTGTTAATTCCTGAGAGAGATATGCTAGAAGTCTTCCCAACATGATTGTGAATTTGCCTGTTTCTCCCTTAGGGTCTTTCAATTTTGAGGCTAGTAGAGGGAAATAACAGAGTGATTACAACATTGCTGATACAAAAGGCATCAGGGAAGAAGAAAAAAACCTCAGAACAGGTGGGACAAACATAAAGCACAAAATAAGATGATAAACATGTCAGTAATCATGTTACATGGAAATGGATTAAGGGCTCCAAGGAAGGAACAAAATTTGTCAAGCTGAATTAAAAACTAAAATCCAACTACAGGATGTCTACAGAAGCCACATCTAAAACACAACACACAAAAAAGTTGAGAGTGAACAGTCTGGTCTGCCAGGTGCCCAAGGTCCTTAGGAGGGAGCAGTGACATCAGGAGTGGAGGAAGTGAACTGTGGCCCCTGCACCCCAACCCCATGGCGGCCTCCCTTCCACTGGACCCCTCGGGGGAGCCCTGGAGATGGGGGGAGGGGGCGTCTTCTCTGACTCTGACAGGTGGAAGCGGGACCCTCCCCCTTTCCCCGCCTGACAGAGGAAGGTGGAGACAGAGCACTTCAAGGGCCCCTGACGTGAGCCCCGTGGGGAGAGGTTGGCCAGGACGTCTTCTGGCTCCTTCCAGGACGGCGGCAGGCAGAGCCAGAGCCTTCTCTGCCCCCCACTCCCAGACCCCCAGAACCCCTGAGTTCAAAAGGTCCCTCAGTTTCTCCCATCAAAGTGACATTTCCTCCTCAAACCACCCCATGAAGTAGGTGAAGGAAAAGGACACAGTCCTAAACTCCACAGATTTTTCACCCGATCAGTGACTCTAGAAGGCTTTTCAGTGAACAGTTGTGAAAGGGTTTTCTTCGTGTGGCAAGGGACAGGGCCTGGGAAACTAACTCCTGTGGGACAAACATGACTGCGGAGTGGGGAGCTTCTTAAAATTTTATTACTTATTTTCCACATTCTTAAAAAAAAGGATTGAACTTCGTATATGGTCCGATTGGATGTGGACTACTGAACCTGGGGACACTGCGCATCGTCGTCTGCGCAGCAGGCGGGGGTTGGAAGGAGCTGGGCCCTGGCTGTGAGGGGACATGCCAGGGCTGCCAAGCACAGCACCCTTCTCAACTATCAGTCAAAAGCTGTGTGATCGTGAGCAAGTGACACCCTCTGAGCTCGTTTGCTCCTTTATGTCTGCTGCAGAGGGTTTGTGCGATGGCTGATGTTTGTAAATTCCACAGAACAAAACCTTAAACTGCCATATGAAGGGGGATAGCAGACCACCTCCCACCACCCATGCTGGGAAGGGCGAGGAGAGGAGAATGCAGGCCAGCCAGGCCGGACAGGAGGGCCGAGCAGGAGTGGACAGAACTCTCCTCCTCACTGCCAGGGCCGCTGCTCCCGAGGGTGGCACCCTCCTCAGGGTCCTGTCCTACCCTGTCTACTGGCTCTAAAACGTGCCCAGCGTCGCTCCCTGCACAGCTTGAAAAGGAGCTGGACTCATCTTCCTGAGGTCTTCATGAGTGGAAAGCCTAGAACTCTTCCGCTCCTTATTCTCTATCAAGTATGGCTAGACGTGAAGACCGCTTACTTTAAACGTCCTACTTACATGATCTCAGACATTAGCTTCTAAGACAGTCAGCTTGGGACTTATTCCAGTCCTGAAAACATTTTAACGTCCCCTCTTTGTGACAGTCTGCATCAGCAGCCTGCTGCAGTGAAGGGCACAGGCCAGGCCCTGTGTGTGGCCCCAAAGACCCTGACTTTAGGGGCACAACGGGCACAGCAGCCACAAGGTACTGCTTGTGCAGCTGCTGTGGCTACAGCCTCTTCTGGGCCCCGGGTTCCCTGACAGCAGAGCCACCTGCCAGTCTATGCCAGGCCAGTCTTTCCCAGGCAGCACGTGTACACAGAGTCCCAAAGACTCCTCAAATCAGGAACTCAGGAACACAAGGTTCACGGAAGAGCTCTGACCCTGGGGGAGGAAACAAGGTGGAGAAGTGACAGGCAGGCTGTTACTGATGCACCGCCACGCGGCCGCGCCGTCTGAGGGGCAGGGCCCAGAGCAGGCCGTCTGGCCACCAGGAAAGCAGGCCTAGTGACACCTTGGTCACACTTTCTTCTCCCAAGATGAACCCAAGACAACGAGCCCAGTCCCCTATATGTGTTACAAGTTGAAATGTGTCCCCTCTAAATTCATATGTTGGAGTCATAACCCCTACATCTGACCCTATTTGGACACAGGGTGTTCACAGAATACGGTTCAAGTGAGGGCATCAGGGTGACCCTGGTCCAATGACTGTGTCCTTACACAAAGGGGAAATTTGGAGACACGCATACAGGGAGAACGCCCGCCACGTGAACATGAAGATGGTCACTGATGAGCCAAGCAGAGGCTGGAGCAGACTCCTCACAGCCTCAGAAGGAACCAACCCCACTGACATCTTCATCTTGGACTTCCGGCCCCCACAACAGGGAAAGTAAACGTCTGTGGCACTCTGTTACAGTGCCCCAATGTGCCGCCATGACACAATGTGTGCCACTCCTTCCCAGGGAGTCACTGGGGGAGTCCATCCCGCAGCCGAGCCTCCAGCCATAGGCAGATTGCTGAATTCTCTCCAGGGTGTCGGAGGGCAGGCAGTGGGCTACCTCATCCCCAGGACTGGTAGCATAACCAATCGGCCACGCCCTGGGGTAGCCCGCCTGAGCCTTCTGTAGGAACCAAGGGCCCCTCCCTTAGCAACAACCTTCTTTCATTTTGGAATCCACACGGGTGAATCCAGCTTAGGCCACAGGGCAGAGCTCTCCCCAGACGAAAGCTATGCCCACAGTTACCAGGAAGGCAAGGCCACGCCCTCCTCTGCGCTGAGATGGGGGCAGCTGTTAGAACGAGGGGCTCTCACGACCCCTCTGCAGCTGTTTGAAGTGCCCCAGGCACACGAGTGTGCACGGGCGTGTACACACACCACCGGCCTGCCAGCTTCGGCAGTTCCAGTGGGAAGGAAGGCGGGGGGGGGGCAACATCTGAATGAACCTGAGGCAAGGCCAGCAGCGCGGCTGAGGAATGCACCCCAAATACAGCCTCCCTGAGCAAAGAGCATCCTGGAGTCGGGCAGTCAGGCCAGTGGCGGAACTCCAGCCCCTTCACGGCCCAGAAGTGGGGAAGGTTCGGCTGGAGTGGGGTGAGGGGGTCGGATGGTCCCTAGGAGCAGCGGCCGCAGGCGGAGCATCTTGGGCAGGACTGCGCTGGTGAAGAAGGCGGTCAGGGGCCCCCCAGCTCGGGCCCCTCCATTCCCCACCCCACAGCTCCTCCTGCAGGGCTCTGCAGGCCCCTGCCAGCAGGCTGTCTGGAGCCTTCGGCAGGTTTAGGGGTCCGGCTGGTGCAGCTGCCGCAGCCCACAGCTCTGCCTCTGAGCGGGCTGCAGGAGAGGCTGTCAGGGTGGGTAAGACAGCAGGCACTGAAGGGGGCGTGGGGCTCTGCTGGCCCCCAGTGTGTCCGAGGTGGGCGTGCACAGTTAGCACAGGACAGCAGCTGCATGCTGAGGAGAGGGGCTGCTGGGAAGGGCTGGTATTGGGTCCAGAAGGTTCTGCTGGGGGGGTGTCTGGAGGTAGTGGAGGCACTGGGCGGAGCCTTCCGCTGGAGAGGCCTGAGGAGTTGCCAGCCCTGCAGGCCTCGGCCTGGCTGCGCAGGACCTTTGGTTTCGGCCGGGTGGGGGCCTTCTGTCTCCAGTAGGGCAGGTGTCTGTGGGCGGGGCCGTTAGCCCAGCGAGGCCCCCGGGGGAGGGCCCACGGCCAGGAAGCCTGGCCCTTTGGCCCAGGGCCCCGCGTGCGCCTCCCCAGCCGATCCACCTGGGTCCTCATGGTGGCCACTTCCTGAGACAGGCCTGCCAGGGCCGCAGCGAGCCGCTCGAGCTTCTCTGACAGGGCAGCGCTGAGGCTACGGAGCTCCTGCTGCAGGGAACTCCCACAGGGGCAGGGTGGCCGCGGAGAGGCAAGTGGCAAAGCCGGAGGGACAGGGGCCACAGGCGATGGCTCAGGCAGGCCTCTGGGAAGCAGTCTCCCGTTGGTCCTGGCTAAAACCAGAGCAGGGACGTGGGGTGAGAGCTCTCTGGCTGTCAGAACCCTTCTCTGCCCCCAGGGGTCCCTTCAGCTAGTGTGTTCAGCAGCCTGCCCCACTAAGGCCTGGCTTTAGATGGACAGAAGTGGCTCAGGCTTAAGAATATGGATGCCAAGGCCCAGGACATCAGAAGGGGCCATGTCTCCTGGCTGTTCCCCAAATTTACGGATGGGATAAACCACAGATTGGACAGTGGCCTTCCCACTTTCTAGGCAAAGGATCAATGGGTTCTTTGCGTCACCTCTGGGACCAAATGGCACCCCAAAACACCTAACCCTGCTCTAGGGAGTCAGTGGGCAGGGCCCGAAGAAGCCCCCACAGACAGCATGAGGCCAAGGCCACCAGCAGCCCTGGGAGAGGGCCCAGGAGGGCTAGTCCAGCCTGGGACCTGGGAGCTTCCAGTGCAGTGACCAGGGGGCTGTGTCAGCACCCAGTGCTCTTGATCACAAGCAAACCACAAGGGTTCCTGCCTGATTCTGACCTTTACCCTCCTTATTCAGAAGTTACAGACTCACAGAGTTTTAAGTCTTAAACTACTTTAAGAAAAAAATCATCTAATCCTTCATGCTAAGTTCCCTTGGAACTGGTCTCCACCCCAGGTAAACCTCACAAGAAAGCCCGGATCCCCCCTCAACACCGCTGACCGTGCGGGGCAGTCCTCCTCTTCCGCATCTCTCTGAGCCCCGCCTGGCTCAGCCGCTCTCCTCAGCAGCCCAGGGCTTCAAACGGAGGAAAGAGCGAGGACCCAAGTGCTGCTGGTCAAGTTCTTTAAGGAGGACCTAAGCTGAGGGCTAGTGAAGCTGCGGGGGTCACAAGTCCACCTCTAACTGAGGGAGGGGCGACAGGTCTGCCTCGGGCCAGCACAAAGCTCTTAATAAAACAGCTGCTCGAACCCACAAGCCAGTGACGGAGGCCCTGGAGGCCACGCTTCAAGCTGCTGACGTGAGGTGCTCAGTGCCCATCCTAGACTGACTCAGGAGGCCGAGCCCCAAGCCCTCCGTGCGTCTCCACCGTGGTCTAGGGACGAGCTTCCTCAGGGTCAGGTGCGATGCGGAACCGCGTCTCTCCAGATGCCCCTGGCGGGGCCCCTCAACACGCCTGGGCCTCGGTTTCCTCATCTATTCTCTAAAATCCCTTCAAACCCCAAGCTTTGGTTCTGGGTGTATCTATTCTGGTATACAGCTCAATTTCTGTTCTGTTTCTAAAAAGCACCTGTGCATTTACGAAAAAGCCAGCCACTTCTAGACAACAACACTGAAATGAAATAACCCGAAGTGAGTTCCAGGTGAGACTCTTCCTACCTGTGACCCCAAAGAGCCCAGAATGAGGTGAAGAACAAGCTTTCCCCACACTGTGCCCCAGGGTTCTGGCCAGCCCGCCCTGCAGGAAGGAGCTGGGCCTCGGGAAGGGCGGCTGGGTAGCTGTGCAGACGCTGACTCCCTGCCCACCCCTGAGCCACAGGGCTCCTGGCGACCTGAGGGGATGGGGGAGCCACCAGGTCACCTGCAACACTTGGTCTTCCGCTTCCAGGCCCCAGGCCCCTGGATTCTTCACTAACGCTGGGCTTCCAGGATAGGGACCCATGGGCTGGCCCAGGAGGCCGGCAAGGTCCCGGCCGGGGCTTTCTCTCCAGCTGAGGGGCAGGGCTGGGATTCACAGCTGCCTCTGTGGAAAGAGCACAGAGCACTGGGCTGTGGATACGCACAGCCTGGGCAGAGCCACGCTGACGTGCAGGTATCTGGACATGGCCTAAAAGAAACGGAACTTTCAACTTTAATAATGGTGAAACAAGATGCGAGATGAACACACTTGGCCTCTCAGGGAGCCCAACTCTGGCTGAATGGTTGGCTAGGGCGTGTGACGTGAGTGGGCTGATTATCTGGAGGGCTCTGCAGCTCTGGCATGATGCCTTTGGCTCTCCCTGGAGTGGAGGCCAGGAGAACAGGGGGAGGGGGCCACAGTCTGCAGCCCCCCACGAGGCTCCTCCAGGGATGTGCTGGGAGCACCCTGCGGGATGTGGGAGACTCTGTGGTCCCTACCCAGCCCACTCTGCTGTTTCCCGCCAGGCCCACTGGGCAGTAAAGAGTGTGGGTACAGCCTGGACCCGTGTGGAGGCCACGGACTCTGCAGAGCCACCGGCCTGAGTTCTGAGGAGCCCCCTTCCCCAACGGTGCACCCCACCCCTACCTCCTCCAGTGCTGCCCAGGGGGCCCGGCCGGCCCAGTGTCTCTGAGTGCACTTCTCTCCAGGGCGACTGGGACCTGTGTCCCGTCTTCTCTTCTCCTTTTCCTGCTGGGAGCAAACACTGGATCAGGCCTGGGCTGAGCAGCAAGGCAGCCTGGGGAGCAGGCAGCAGTTCCCACTTTCTTGGCAGGACAACATCTAAGCTTTCCCGAGTGGAGGAATCTCACTTTCGACACTTTTTATTTATTGCCAATTTTTTTTAACGTATACTATTATATACATACATATGTGCGTGTACACAGTCAGTACCTGACACTAAGCTTCTGATGCCGAGGCATCCATTTCAAAAGCCATCCATCCTGGACAGATGTCTTGCCAGCTGTATGACACAGCTACTTGCACAACCAGATACGGAAACAGGCCACCCCCACCCAGGAAGCCCCTCTTCCAGAAAGGCCTGGCTGACCCAGATAACTGACCGCTTCAGTGACCCCACTTTTCCCTTCCTGCTCCCTGGTTCCCGCGCCTATGCTCTAAATTGGCCAATAAAGAGTGAACCTGCCAAAAGCTAGGCACCCCACCCTCGACCCTAATACAGACAGAGCCTGGGTCTGCGCACACTTTTTCTCTATCTGCGACCTCACTATGTGGCCCTCAGGCATGCTCTGTACTCTCCAGGACCTGTGAATAAGAAACCTTGCTCTCAAAGTTCCCTGAGGGTTTTTGTGGAAGTGTGTCCTGGGATCACAGTAAGAACCACAAGGGTCGGCCCAGCCAGAACACTGGCCCCGCCCCCGAGGGGGGTGACAGGTGCTGGAGTGAGGGCCTCAGGCGCTCCTAGCTGAGAGCATCACTACTGATAGCCAGGGACCCACGTACCAGTACACACATGTACACATTACATACACATTATTAAGTATATGCAGCATGCATATGTTATACATATATGTATAACATATACTTACTAAGTTTATTTCCAGGCTTTCTAATTAAACACACTTGTTTAACACTCCTGGCGCCATGTGCGCCTCAACAGCCCATCTTTTTCTCTCAGACACAATTCATCTTACAGGGAACTCAAGAATGACCAAAGTAGAGAACGTTCTGGCAAGAGTCAGGCACAGTGACAGATGGGACTCAGAGAACCCAGTCTCGGGACTTGTGGCCCCCTGGGGGACACGCCCCCTCTCAGGAGACCCCAGGCTCACCTGCACTGAGACCACAGGGGTCCCTGGGCTCTGCTCTCCTTGGAACTTCACCAGGGCTGCTGCCAGCGGGGGCACCGCCAGGGCGCAGGGACGGAGGGCCAGGACCCTTGCAGCTGGGAAGGCGGCCCCTCTCTGGCATCACAAACAAAGCTGGTGTCAGGCGGTGGCCACACCCTGTGTGTGCCTCCCTGCCCTCTTCTCTCCCACACAAGCTCACCCTGCAGGAGCGGCTGCCAGAGCTCAGGCTCCAGCCTCAGGTCTTCTCCTTCGGAGCTGCTGAAGCTCGAGCTGGAGCCGGGGCTGGGGCTGGAGCTGGGGCCAGGGCCAGAGCCGGGGCCGGCCAAGCAGGCGAAGCGCAGGGGCCGCCCAGGCAAGATCCCCTTCAGAGAGTTCTCCAGGCAGTGGAGTGGGGAGGGCTTGGTGGCCACCCCTGGGCAAATGACAGCAAAAGAACCCTCTGTCCATCAGCCCAACGAGAGGCAGGAGAACCCTTTGCCTTAAAGCACAGGGCATGCAGAGCTGGTCCCCTTTCAGCTCAGCCTGGTCAGGCCCCTGGCTGGTTGGGAAAGCCAGCTGGGGAACTTTCCAAAAGTCTCAAGACCCTGGAAGTCACTAGTAGTCTGGTCCCAGCCAGGCCCTGCATCAGATGAGCCAGGCAGCCAGGACCAGCGGTCCAAGAGCGGAGATTCCATCACGTGCACAGCAGGTCCCCAAAAGCCAGTTCTTGCTGGTGGGAGTATTAGAAGTACCACATTTATTCAAATAAGCCAGATCCTACCAGTACCAGTGCACTTCAGCAGGTCTAGAAAGGACTTCTGCTCTCAGTTCAACCAAGCGGCTGCAGCAAAGGGAAACCCCTCTCAGCCCCTAGGCAACTACGGCAATAGAGGAACTCACCAGTCCTTCCCCTAGAGAAGCCCTACGGCCAGACAAAACCAGCGTTCTCCCCACCTTTGCAGCACTCTGCAGCACACCTCACAGCACTCCAGCCAGCAGTCTTTGGGGAATGCACACCCGCTACAGCATGCAGCCAGCAGTGCAGAGCACACCACACACCCACTCCAGCACACAGCTAGCAGCGTGGAGCACACTGCACACCTGCTCCAGCACACCTGCTCCTGCACGCAGCCAGCGGTGCAGAGCACACTGCACACCCGCTCCAGCACACCTGCTCCTACACACGGCCAGCAGTGTAGAGCACACTGTATACCTGCTCCAGCACACACGCTCCTGTGTGCAACTAGCAGCGTGGAGCACACCGCATACCCACTCCTGCATGCGGCTAGCAGTGTGCAGCACACTGCACACCCGCTCCACCACACCTGCTCCTGCACGCAGCTAGCAGTGTGCAGCACACTGCACACCTGCTCCACCATACCCATTCCAGCACGTGGCTAGCAGCGTGGAGCACACCGCACACCCGCTCCAGCACACTCGCTCCAGCACACCTGCTCCAGCGTGCAGTCAGCAGTGCAAAGCATACACGGCACACCTGTTCCAGCACACACTGACACAGGGAAGGAAGAGAGGAAGGGAGATCTATCCTCTCATCAAAGATTCTATTGAGAGGGAACACATGCCAGTAAACACTGGGGCAGATGTCAGCTCACCATCTTGGAGCCACCTCCCGGGTCCCGGCCTGATGGCCCCATGGTCTTTGAGCCCTCGCTGACAGCAGGCAGGGACGCTACTAGAGGTGAGAGCCTGTGGGCTAGCCAGCTGGACGCTCCTGGTGGGCACTCCCCCGCTGCGCTGTCCTAGACGGGCTGGCGCACAGGCCTCGCCCCTCAGCCCTGTTTTAACGAGAAGCCAAGAGGCCTGTCAGCCCCATGCTGGCACCGAGGCTAGGAAGTTACTGGACATAGGACTTCTCAGGCACACCAGCTGCAGGTGTGAACACTGGCCAACTGCCGGATATCCCAAGGAGTAGCCCAAGTCCTCCAGGATCTCTTTATTCCCAGACCCAGCTACCTGGACTCCTGGTAGCCCCACAGCTCAGCGACTGTGCAAGACACCAAGGCACATGGGGCCGACACAGCTAGGATCAAAAGACCCTCTGTTGCCAGGGCCCCGGCTGGGCTCCGAGCGGATGGTGGCACTGGGTGTCCTACCCCGACGCCCCCACTGCTCAGATGCCAGCAGCACGCTCTGGCTTCCCGGCCTCACACAAGCCTCTGGCCACGCCAGGTTGGAGCGCCTTCTCAGCAGGGGTGGACATGAGCCCACAGCTGCCGGGAGAGGCCATGCCAGGGGCGGCCGCAGGGGAGCCACCTCTTCCTGCTCCCAGACACCCGGCAGCCGTGCTTTACCTTCCGTGTCTGCCGTCCAGTTCTTGGCCTCTGCTCTCCGTGGCCCCCTGTCCCCTGCCGAGGACCAGGACCAGGCAGGCTGAGGCCCGGGCACAGGTATCTCTCGGAGGCAGTTCTCCAGGCCCTGGAGCGGGGAGCTTCCCACTGGGCTTCCTGTGAAAACCCAACGTTCACAGTCTTGGACGTCAGAGCTCAGTCTCTGTGAACCCCAGAGCCTTGCCTGTGTCCCGTGTCCAGCGCAGCCGGGGCCATGGGAGGAGGCACAGAGCACTGGACCTGTTGTGCCAGTTCAGGACACCCGGACCGAGACCTGGCCCTGAACACACGTCAGTCCCAGCTCTGGGCGGCCCTGCTCGGGCTGGCCCTGGAAGAACCCAACCTGTCTCGGCCACCCACACAGCAGCCTGCTCAGTGGGCTGTGATGAGGGAGCTCGGCCACCGGCACGGGGCCTGGGCTCCCTCAGGACACCTCGCCTCGCCCTTGTGAGGGATGCCACGGCACAGCTTCACCCACAGGACGGCCCTGAGCAGTGAGGGCTGCCTCCACTACTCAAAGAGGAAGCACTAAAGGCGCCCTCACCTCAGGGTGTGAAGTAGCAGCTCGAGAAGGCCAACACTAATGCAGTTTCAACTTGGGAAAAAACAAACCGCAAAATTCATATTTCTATTGACAGAGCTGTGGAAGCAACAGGAACTAGATGAACCGAAATTCTAGAAAAGGAAAGGCGCTTCCCACATGAGCTGACATCCCTGGCCATGTTCTTTCTCAAAGGTGCTTGCTGGTGCAGACAGGGCAGGCACAGCGCAAGAAAAGAGAAACCCTGAGAGGTCCCGGCAGTTGTGTGGGGCTGGCAAAGGACCCACTTGAGGGACCCCAAATGCGGTTCTCCCCATAAGACATTTGCTGAGTTCTGGGAACAGAGGGAGCTGGGGAGCTGGGCTGGACGCTTCTCAAAGGCAGCGTGAAACCTCGTGCTGCCTGGGTTACTTAGCAAACAAAATCCATCAATGGAGGACACACAAGAAAGACATGTGCTCCCTTCTACGGCACACTGTGCAGCTGTCAGAGAGAAGGCAGTGGCGCCAAGGTCCAAGGAATGTCAGATGAAAAACAGGAGGGGAGCAAAGACGAGCATGAAGACCCACAGCAGGGGGCGAGGCTGTGTGCAGAACGCCGCCAAGTGTGAGCACACCAGAAGCCTGGCCATGGGGAAAGCATCTCTGCAAGGTGACGGACTCTCAGCAGTGGTGACTGAGGGAGGATACGGGTACTGGAGGGGAGGGAGGCAGACGTCACTTTCCTTTAGGACCTTGTGTAGCTTTTGAACAGACCATATGATTATGTTACCTGCTAAAAACTAAACCTTAAAAGTTGGCTGTGTTTGGGGAGGAAAAAACCCCCACAGGCAAGCAGCTGACCCCTGGAATGGTACAGGAATCCAAGCCGCATGGGACACTGAAAGGCCCCAGTCCTGCCCTACAGGCCCTGGCTGGCCTGGAGCAGAGTCCTGGGCAAGCTCTAGGCCTTTCCAATGACAGTGGACGTGGCCAGAGCACAGAGGCAAGCACGGGGACCAGGCATCTGTGGACAAGGCAGACCAAGAGCACTCTGCTTATTCAGGTGGGAGAAAGAGGTCGAGAGGGGACCCTGGACAGTCTCGCAAGATTCTAAAGAGGTGACAGCTCAACACAGATGCTTCTACATGGAGGGACCCAGAAAAGACGCAGGTTACCAGAAACAATCTTCAAGGTGGTTTTACAGGAACCTGATGACGTTTTTTCCTAAGTTGAAGGTCAGTCTGATGTTACAGGAACTTACCTCTTTGTGGCTGGCAGAAGAAAGAATTTGACAGCGAATGAGGCCCATTTTTATTCTTTAAGAGATCTTCTGAGCCAAGCTGCTAAAACAGACCCCCCATTGAAACAGGTCCCGTGTCTGCTCCCGCCTTGCCATCCCCAGGCCTACTCCTGGCACTGGGCATGGTGGCCTGACTTGGTCGGGTCAGACACGCTGGTGGCCAGGGGGCCTCCCGTCCTTTCCCAGGACCGACTCCCACTTCAGGCCGGCCAGCTCACCTTTTCCAGGTGGACGTACTTGGCTGCTCTCAAGGCTCTGGAAATCCAGGTCCCCATCCGTGCTGCTGGACGAGGAGAAGCTGGTGGGGGTGCCGTGGAGGGCTGGGAGGAGGGCAGGGCTGTCTCTCACAGAGCCCTGCAGGCCCAGAGCCAGAAGGGGCCCCATGGTTGCCTCTGTGGGAAACAGCACAGGAAAGCCACTGGGGAAGAGGCCCCCTGGCCCTGGGCTGTGGAAGGGTGCCTAGACCTGCCCCAAAACATCTCCCACTGGGGTCTCCCCTTAGGTGAGGTGCTCATGGTGCTGATTAAAATACCAGAGGATGTTACCCACGTAAATCCAACCACAGTCTGGGGGCCTGGAGGGTGAGTAAGAGCTCTCAGAGAAGACAGGGCAGGAAGAGTTTAACCAGCTTCCAGCAAATTCGGGAGCTGTTTGGGGGCAGGCATGAAAGTGGGGGCTAGGGGCAGAAGGGCAGGCATCTCAGGAGGTCTAGGATGAGGCAGGCCAGGAGGGAGGGACCCTAACACTGTCCTAAGCATCCCCTTGTGTTGCGTCCAGGGACAAACACCACCCCCAGCCCGAGGCACAGTCTACCTTTGCTGTGTAATCCAAGGGGCTGCAGCTGGGGCCTCTGAGACCCAGGGTCTCCTGGCTGGGGGCTCCGAGACCAAGAGGTGGTCGGCGGCTGGGGAGGTAACGACCCACTCAGGGGAATGCCCTTCAGACAGGCCTCCAGGGCTTCCAGGGCTGAGCTCGAGGCACTGCCGGCTGGGACAGGGGAGACGGCCCTATCACCACCTCTGGCACGTGCCCCTGGCCTGGCCCCAGCCTCCGCTCTGCAGGGGTGGCCAGTCCTGTACCAGGCGTGGGGGCCCGCCAGGCAGTGCACCCTTTTGTGGGGGACTTTGATCTGTTCTTTGCTCCTTTGGGGGAATGACACAAGCTATACCCCCAGGCCCCAGAGGCAGGGTGGAGAGATGCACAAGTATGTACTGGCCAGCTCCCTGTCAGTCAGGAAATCTCTGCAAAATGAAGGTCCTTACGAGGGACGGGTCCCTGGGCAAGGGCCTAGATTAAGGAGGACATGGATTAAGAAAGGCGATTAACTGCCTGAGGAGGACGGCCGGCGGACGGCCTCCCTACCGGAAACAGGCAGGCACTCGTTCCCCTGGGGGCTGAGGATCCCACTGGGAAGACTCGAGCAGACGACCCCAGGCCTCACCTTGAGCCACAGGGACCCAGCTGGGCACTTGGAGCCCCCTGCTGTGTCTATCACCCCCTGGGCCGCCAGTGGCAGCGGGGCTGTGTGTCCGCTTGCTGAGCTGACAGGATGCAGGCGCTGGGGGGCTCGGGGCCCAGTCGTCCTCCATCTTCACAGAGAGCATGCTGCCAGCTCCAGGACCAGGGCTGCGCCCTGCGGGAAGCCCCCCATGAGACCTTTAGAGGGTTGGGAAGGGGCTTCCAAGGCCCCTGGCCTCCACAGCAGTCCCTGGCCTGGGATAGTCACCGCTCAGTCACCAGCAGATGAACCGACCCCAGGCCCCGTCCCACCCCAGGCCCCTCTGGGGAGCCTCCAGAGGATTCTGCTCAAGGGTGCCAAGACAGCCCTCCCCAGACAGCACCAAATCAGGGTCTCTCCTCCACGGCCAGCACGTCCACGTCAGCTCAACTTTCTCAATGTCCTGAGAAGCTACCACGCGCGGGTGAGCTGCAGTGTGTGGAAACGCCACCCCAGCCCACACGAACGTGACAAGAAGCCCTACAGCAAAACCATGCCCCGGATATCTGCTGGTAGAGCTACATCTTTCACTCTCAGCCTCTCTCCTCCCAAACATCCCTTCGTTCCTTCTGAAACTCTTAACTCCTACCGTAAGAGCCAATCTGGAAAATTACCACGTACTGACGAAGCACTTCCTACACACCCACCTCCATTTACAGTGACAATCCCCAGCGTATGGCTACTCCAACTGACACACCAACCATGTGGCCTGAGGGTCTTATTGTGGAGGGTCACTTACAGCCCTGCTCGGAGCAGGGAAAGGAAATGGATGACACCGGGGACCCTCCCAGCCCAGCCAGTGGCCTTTACCTCCAGAATTCCTTTTCCGGGCCCCTGGATCCTCCGGCAGCTGTGGAACCCCTACTCCTGAGGGGGTGGGATGCCTGAGCTGGGCCTCTGGGATCTCCTTCAGACAGTTCAGCAGACCTTGGAGGGGACAATCCCCTGAAACTGCCTCCGACTTCACTATAGGAAACAGGAACACATTTTCAATCTGAGCCTGGTGTCCTCAGTCTTCATGATGAACAACGAAAAGCAGACAATCCAGGTGAGCAGTTAAAAGGAGTCAGGGCCAGAAATCTGGAGAGGTGGGTCTCCTTGTAGCTCAGTCAGCCTTGCACAGGCCACTGTCTTCTTCGTGCTTGGTTTAACGATGCTGGTCAACATCCCTCTCGGAGCGGGACGGACAAAGGCAGGGGAATGAGAATGTGCATGATATGGGCAGCACGGTGGTGTCTCTGGGTACAAGGAAGGAAGGGGGCTGCCTGGGTTGCTCCTGCAGACAGTGCTCTGGGCCCTGGACAGAACTTCCAATTGAGGAGGACCAAGTTTTTTACAAACACATGTACACACAAGTACATCACAGTACCCAGGACTCACAACAGCCCTCTAAGGTGAGAACAACTACCCCCTTCTACAGATGGGGAAACCGAGGCTCAAAGACTTCAGGAGCCTTTCACAGTCTACCCAGCTAAGAGGTGCTCGACTCCAGGGCTGGCACCCAATCCTCTAAGTCCACGCTAAGATCTCACTTAGCATCAACCTGAAGTGACACTCGCTGGCATCTCCTCCCCAGAGGTCTCACATTAGGAAGAGTAAAGAACACAAAAGAATCCAGGGCAAAATGTGTTTTTGAGTTTTCTTCTTCTAGATGACCAACTGCTGTTCTCCTAAGAAAGCCACCTGGCTCTAGAAATATGACACAGATGATACTGGAGCAGCCAGGTTGGGAATGATCCTTCAGGAAGACATTATATTTATAGACAAATATCTATAGAAAGGCATTCCAAGCTTTTCAGGGGCTTCAGAAACCTTGGCCTGAGGACACAGGCCCCCAGGGCCTTACCTCCCCAGGGCGGGCTCCCAGGCTCCAGCTCTGCCCTGGTTAGCCGTGACAGGCCAGGGACAGGAGGCAGTAAGCTCGGGGACGCCTCAGGATGCTGGGGCCCAGGCACGAGGATGTCCTTCAGGCAGTTGATGAGGCCTTGCAAGGGGCTGTTCCCAGGAGAGATTCCTGCGGCACCTGAAAGATCAGCCAGGGTTAGTGCAACCCTGACGGTGGCAGCTGTGGGACACTCGCAGCATCTGAGGTTTCCCACCTGTCAGAACAGGGATGACGCCTGCCTCTTAGGGAGAGCCACAGGACACCCTTCCATGAACCACACACACCTCCATGTCCTGCCTCACACAGCTCAAGGGCAGGCCTCACTCTCAGGAAAGCCAGCCACTCACCTGGCGCCGAGGTCCCTCTCTCCTGTTTTCTGTGGCTCTTCCTCCTGCCAAGGCCACAGGCGGGAGGGCTGGGCTCCCTGACCGGGGTTCGTGAGCCTTCCTCCTCTTCTGGCCTCGGTCTGTCAGCAGTTTCTGTTGCAGGAGAGACAGGAAGGCCTTTCTAGGCCTCCTAGATCTGGTCCCCACAGAGGACAGGCCCCTCCAGCTCCCCAAATCCCTGGGGGGCAGCCAAGTCCTGGGACCTGAACTTGTGTCAGAGCCAGCTGCTGCCAGGCTTGTTCCAGGAGTGCAGCCTGAGGCAGGTGGGGTCTGTTCCCTGTGCCCACTGGTGTAATTGTAAATACCAAGACCATTCACTCTCAGTACCCCAGACCCTCCCCCAACTCCAGCCTCCGACTCTGGCTCAGCAGCCTCAACACGCAGGCCCCAAGCTTGCACTCACGCTTCTCAAATCTGGGCACTTGGATGCCCAGAGCACATCTACTGGAGACACCTGAAACCACGGGCTAAATGGATTATGTCTTTCCAGAGTGCCCATTTTATTCCTTACCAATTTAAAGTATTTTTAACAAAAATATCCAGACAAACGCAAATTTTACAAGAATTTTTAAAAATAAAATGAGACCCCAGAGAAATTCTAAGGGCCACCCCCGCCCTCCACTGGTCTTAGTGTTGCCTTGACAACATCAGGGAACCAGATCAGGTGCGCACAAGTACATTACCTGCCCACAGCCTGCCTGCTAGAAACCGCCCTGAGCCTACTGTGCATTGAGCACACAGGCCTCGCAAGCAGGGCCAGTGGGAGGCCACCCGGGGACCCAGCATCACGCCTCCTCTTTGGTCAACAGACAGAGGCTGAGCACGTGTCCTGCTCCCAGGGAGCTTGATCCCATTTAGCAATGAGGGAAACTAAGTCCCAGAGAAATTGCAGAGGGCATGGGGTCCCCCGCTGGCTCACACTCACTGAGCACGAGCGGGCTTCCCTGTCCCCGGGTTCTGGACGGGCCGCTGGATGACGAGCTGCCGCTGGGCGTAGTGGCCAGGCTGGGCCGGCTGACAGGCGTGTCCGGAAGGCAGTCGAGCAGGCCCTGAAGAGGGCAAGTCTCCATGGCCACAGCTGCTGTCAGGGAGGAAGGAAAGAGCACCCAAGCCAGAATTTAAGCCCAACAATGGGTAAAACGCCCCCAACACTGTCCCACCCAGGCCCTTCCTTGCTGCATTACACTAAAAACGACCAGGACGTCAGTAACCGTTGTGTTGTCATTTGGCTCCAAAACATAGATTCATAGCCACTGTCTTATTCTGATAAGATCCCTCCCACCCCCACTTCCTGTTTCATTTACCATCAACTGAGCAGACTCCAGGGAACCCTATGGGCTAGGGCTGGGAGGTCAGACTTCCGAGGAGGTGAGGCCTGAGCTGAGAGCAATGAGGGAGTGAGCAGAGCCCAGGGAAGGAGGGAGAGGCTGGGGAGGGGGGAAGAGCACCAGCTGCGAGGGGCACCTGGGTCCCCACTGGCTATTCAGACAAGGCACAGCTTCCTTTTCTTCATCTACGGAACAAGGACTGGCCATCCACACAGGGCACAATGCAATGGGGCCACGAGCATGTGGTTGAAGCCACGTAGAAACCACTATGAGAACAGTCAGAAGCTGCTGTCTCACAACCATCCACATGCTCTCAGAGGGCAGGAATGCCACTAGGGCGGTCACGAAACGGCCCACTCTGCCTAAGGTCTGGCAGGGGCTGGGTGGGCACCCAGTGCATGGCGCTGCCCACAGCCTGAACTTGATCTTGTAGAAAGTGAGGCTGCCCTGCTGTCCAACTCACCCTCGGGGCTCGCCCGCTCCCCGTCCAGGCTGGCTCCCCCACTCTCGGGGCTGACTTCCCCGAACAGGAACTCTGGGATCTCCTTCACCAGCTGCACCAGGGCGGTGAGGTGCAGGCTGTGCTGGGGAGTTCCTCCTGCCGGAGAGGCCACAGTGAACCCCCAGCTCAGCCTGCAGGCTTCTGGGCGCGACTTCACACCAGCATCTCCTGTAATCCTCCCCCCACGTGAGGAGCAGCAAAGGAGAGACCCACGTCCATGAGACAAAGAGGACCTGGGCTCAGGCCACGTGACCTGCCTACCGGCACAGTCAGGACTAGGGGCTGGGGACCCCGAGTAACTGGGCTCTTTCATCCTCTGTCACTGGTTGTTACTCCCTGAGGGGAGGCTAAGGAGGCTGCCTCCATTCCCTCCCACTCCGGGCCCTCTGCCTCTCCTGGTACCCCTAGCCTCCTGGCCTTACATCCACCAGCTGAGGTCCTGGATGTCAGCCCTGTGGCAGGACCTTCAGGAGCTGCAAGCCAGCTCTGCATGGTAGTGGCAGGAAGGGGACCCAAGGAGGGGATGCTCTCCAAGGGCAACCCCCAGTTTCTTCTGAGTACTTCAGGCAATGGGCAACAGTGTACCAAGCTCCCAGCCCCAAGGGGTAAGGGGTTAAAGGTCAGGGAGTGGTTGGGGTGGGGAGGGTGGCAGGTGGGTAGGGCTGAGGTCACAGTGTCCCCTGAGGAGTGGAGCCAGGGGCTGAGGATCACAAGGGTGGGAGGGACAAGAGTGAGCCCACCTGGACCCAGGCTGCCCAGGGGGGCCAGGAGGCCCAAAGGGGCCTGGCCCTGGTCTGCCAAGAATTACTCACCCGAGGGGCCTTCCCTAGCAGGCTCCTGCCCCTCATCAGCACTGCTTCCGCCTCCCATAGCTCCTCCAGGCTCTGTGGGAGACAGGAAGGCAGAGAGGGGAAGAAGCTCAGCTGTCCCTGGGAAAGAAAAGGGAGACAGTCATCCTGGGAGCGGAAGCTGGCCTCTGCCCTCCTACACACAATCACACGCTGAACATCCATGCACCTGTTTACATACGTGTTCATGTGACTACTCCAACCCCAAGACCCATGAGTGTCAGAGGCCCGGAGACCACCAATCTGTGTTTCGCCAGCTTTTGAGCATCCCACCAAATTGTACCCAGAGCCCTAGTAAAGTCCACAGAAACAACAGTGGCATAAAAGATAAGCCAAGCCCCCAGCTCAGCCTCACAGCTCTCGGAACGCCACCTCAAACGCTGTTCATTTTGTAGATGACGACTAAGGCCCAGTGGGTCCCAGGGTCACATGGCAGCTCAGGACCCGCCTGGTGCTGGATCCTGCCTCCCTTCCACTTCTCAGCCGGAACTCCTGCCACATCTGCTGCCGCTGCCTCCCCAGAAAGGCCAGGGACAGCCAGCTCCTTACCCAGCGAGACCAGCATCTCATAGTTCTCCCGCATCACGTCGCGGTAGAGCGCCCTCTGCCCCTCCCCTAGGAGCCGCCACTCCTCCTTGGAGAACCACACGGCCAGGTCCTGGAAGGCGATGGACACCTGTGGGCACAATCTCAAGGGAGTTGGCTGGTTCCAACCCAGGAAGGCCAGCCGAGCTGTCCTCAACTTGGTGACCCAGCCTGTGTCTCCTGGTGGACACCTGGGAGCAGGGAACAGTAAGAGCATGGGGTGAGGCCTGACACACGGGAGCAGGCAAAGGAGCAGCGGGAATCTGTTCAGGAGACAGCGGTTGGGGCAAGACTGTGTCCCGGAAAGGATATGCTGAAGTCCTCACCACAGTACCTGTGAATGAGACCTTATTTGGAAATAGGGTCATTACAGATGTAACTAGTTAAAATAAGGTCATACTGTAGTAGGGTGGGCCCTTACCCCAGTATGAGTGGTGTCCTTCTAACAAGAGAGAGACACAGACACACAGGGAGGAGAGGGCCACCTGACACTGGAAGTGATGTCCGAGTGATGCTGCCACAAGCAAAGGAATGCCTGAGGTCACCAGAAGCTGGAAGAGATGAGGAGGGATCCTCCCCTAGGGCCTTCAGAGGGAACATGGCCTTGCCAACACCTTGACATGGACTTCTCCCCTCCCACACTGAGAGAGAATAAATTTGCTGTTTAAAGTCCCCGGTTTGGGGGACTTTGTTATGGCACCCCAGGACGCTAATACAGACAGTCTCATACTCTGCAGCCTGGGCCCAAGAAAAGGTTAACCCTAGGATGGGAACCCCAGCCAGCCCTATATTCATCATGTTAGAGATTCACTGAGGTTAACAAGCAAACTTCCCTTTGAATGTGCAAGGACCTGGGATCCTAGTAATATGGCATTAAAAAAAGTTTACAAATAAAGTGAATAACAAGTATGACAAAAAAAACAAAACCACTCCATACTTTTTAGTGGAGATGATCCAACATTCAGGAATCAAGCAAGTAAAGTGTTTACGTTGCTCCTCCAGCCCCACCCTAAGGAAGAGTGTCCCAGCCTTGCAAGTCCAGAGGAGGCAGAGCCTCCCTCACGAGCACAGACGGCTGTGCAGGTGGTGAACAAGGAAAACCAGAAGCCGCACACCCTGCGCAGCCACACGCCCTGGGCAGCACCGCACCCTGTGCGGCATTCGTGGCGCCTCGATCTGCATCCAGTCCTCCAGCCGCTCTTCTTCTTCAGACGCTCTGGCCAAGCAGGTCGTCTCCGGTTCCGACTGCTCTGCTAGACTGAGACTGGGCTGGGCTGCACCTGTCCTCACTTTCCAGGTCTCATCGGACCTCCACGGCCCTGGCCAGCCATGGTGATCTCCACAGCTGTGACCTGTGGCCTTTGTCACCGAGCCCACGTGGCACATCTCTACAGAGTCCCTGCAGCACATGGACACACCACTCCACAGATGACACCACTGAAGCCCATCCAGGCCGCAGTCCAGTCCTCACCATCTCGCTACGCGCCCCCATGCCCCTCCCTGACCTTTCACCCTTCGCCCCTCTGGGCTGGAATCCTGGTACACCGTTGTCCATTCCATCAAGAAGGGCTCAGAAGAAACCTGAGGTCACCCTTGGAGAGCATCCTCTGTTACCCTAGAGCTTTTTAAGATAAAAGAGACATTTCTGTCTTAACTTCTTTAAAAATAGTCACTAAGTGGGCTTTAAAACAGCCAGCAGACCCTAGATGACCAGCACCTGACAGGGATGAATTTTTAAATTATGGCAAAAATTAACTGGGTGCAAATTAAGCAAACAGAATGTAAATTATGGGAAGGTCCTTCTGGTTTAGAAACAAAGGCTAAACTATTTCTTTGTAAGAAAAAATTATTCAATAAAATCAAGACAGTCCTAATAAAGCAAAGAAGATAACCTACTGCCTTGTTTCATCAACTCAAGTCAGTGACTTTAAAAACTCTCACTGTTAACTAACTCTCGGACTTGTCACTGATAGCATCTGCTCCCCACTCTGCCTGTCACCCTCTGACAGGTGGCACCACGCAGTCACACCCACCAATGCTCCACTCTCCTTCTGAACTGGTCAGGACCACGTTGACACCCCCGGCTGGGGGTACCTCCCCACTGACCACCTGCCTTTGGTCCCAAGGCCTGGAGACCCGCAGGTGGTCAGACCCCTCAGCCTTTTCCTCCTCAGCTCACCATGTGTTTCTGACCACCGACAGCCTGCTCAGCAGGCCAGCAGACTCTCCTGAATTAACCTCTGCCCTCTGGCCGGGTATGGTCACTCCCTCTCAGGAATGCACTTAGACACCCTCCAAAACAGCTCTCCAGGAGCCACTCCCATTTCTTCCTGACCTTTGGACAGACAAAAAGACAGCCAACGTTAGGGTCCGCGCAGATGGGCGAGCAGAGCAGGCCTGAGAGGGCCATCCCTTGGAAGGCCTGCACACAAGGCTGGTGTCAGGCTGGCGTTGGGGAACTTGCATTTCGGGAGGGCTCCCACAGTTCTCTAACTGATGAGGGTGGTTTATGGGCCCAGACTCCTTGCATGGTGCGGTCTGTGCTGAACATCCGCTTTCCTTCTGGAACTTTGGGATTTTGGTCCATGCCAGGTTTAGGCCCTGGGCCCTGAGTCCCTAGTGGCCCTCCCTGGTAGACAACATCTCAAAGCTGTTGTCACAACTGTTGCTGGAAGAACTGAGCACAGCCTGTGTGACTCCATCAGAAGGGGACCCTGGAAGCTCCCGCCTGGCTCCTCCCGACATGGCCCACATGCCTGTTCCCTGTGCTAAGTTTGCTTTGTGCCTCTTGCTGCATTAAATCACTGCTGTGAACACAACTATATGCCAAGTCCTGAGAGTCCTCCTGGCAAATCTCTGACCCGGGGTGCTCTTGGGGACCCCAACACAGGGTCCCATCACACTTCCCAACAAGACACGAGCACTGTGCCCCACCTGTCTCCTCTGGCAGGGAGGCCTCACTGCCCAGCCTTGTTCCACCTTTGCAACCTCATCCCCCACCGTGCCTGGTGGCCACTGCCTTCCCCCCCAACATCCACAGCCCACCTGCCTTGCTCTGTCCTCTGGTCCTCCCTGCTCTTCCCCACTACACCCTCTTCCTTCTCTCCCTTCCAGAGTCCTAACCCCAGCAAGGCTCAGGAACCCCACGGCTGGTGGAGCAGGGAGACCCTTCGGTCAGGGAGTCCCCATCTGCACTGCAGACCTGGGAGCCTCGGCTTGTCCCAACAGGCCCAGGGTCTGAATGGACATGAACACTGTTTGTTGGCTGAATGTGCACGTTTTGCTTGAACACTTTGATGACTATGTTTAGAACTATATAGACGCTGCTGGGATGAATACACGTGTGTCCTTTAAAGGTAATACTGAATTTACCTTAAAACACATGGAAAGACTACAATCTAATATACTATGTACGCAACTATGTGGGGCCCAGGGAAGTTTTCAGTGTTAAGAAAGGGGGTCACAGAGTCAAAAAGGTTGGAACCCCCCTATTTACAGTCCCATTCTCTCACTGCTGCAGCTGAGGAAAAGAGGGAAGGGGGCAGGAAAGGTCCATACAATTACCTCACTGTCTTTTCCTACCTGCACAAATATTTATTAACTCCCACGATGGCCAATACACTAGGGCAAAATAAGGTGTCCCCAGAACCTGGAAACGAGTCACACCAAGTCCCATGGGACAGATAACCACCTGGAGGAGGGGGCCGAGGGATGGGGCAGAGTTTGGAGTGTCCAGGTCCTCGAGTGTGAGTGTGAGTGTGAGCGCACAGGTTGGCCTGTCAGAGGCTGGAGGGCAGACTGAGGGGCTGGAGCAGAGAGCTGACTGGAACACTCACGAGTTACAGGCACTCTGCCGGATGCCAAGGGAGCGAGCGTCACACAGGCTCTGTTCTCAAGGGGAGCAAACGTCAGCAGAGGTGCGATCTTACACATTTTAGAGCATTTCAGATCTTTCATTTGATTCACAAAATAGGCGCGTGCAGCCACCTGATCAGATTCTGTTACCCTCATGTGTGGACGAAGCTTCTGACGCACGGAGGGATGAAGCAGCGTGCTGAGCCGGCAGACAGCCACAGTCCAAGGCCAGGACTCAGGCCTTGGGACTGAGATTTTGGTGCCCTAACTGCTGTGCTTGACTGCGACTCTAAGACACCAAACATCAAGCATCCAATTTTTTAAAGTTATTATTACCCAGGAAAGTTTGTATAGATAGACCAAGGGGGTATCTGTGCCAAACATTATCATCCCTAGTATCTTCTTAATAAAAGCTAACATTTGGCAGACATTTTTAAGGAGGTGATGGAGGATGGGGAAGGGTCCTGGGTACAAAGAGATGCTTCTGTAGCCATTGTTGGCCCAGCTGGAGCAGGGAATGGGGAGTGAGGACCCACAGAGCCAGGTGGTAGTTCTGCTGGAGAGCTGGTTCAACTCAGCAGACAGGTTCTTTGTTGAGCAAACCGAGTGAGAAACATCGTGTCCTCAGCTCCTCCCAACAGAAGCTATCTACAACAGAACCGCTGAAAAAACAAAAGGGCTTTGAGATTCAAAGGATTTACTTCACAATTTCCTTTCATTTAGGGCTGATTCCCCCCTCATCCTAGATCTACTAAATCACAACTAAGTTTAGTGCTTTCAGAGCCCAGAAATTGACACTTTCAAACTTCTCGGGTGATTGTGACACCCTAAGTTTACAAGTGTGGGGAGAAGGCAGGGCTGCAGCTCAGTCGCAACCCCTCTCCTCTTCCCAGGGGCCAGTTGTCCAACATGGCACGCTTGTGAACTAGAAATCACAGACAACTGCTTGTTGACCTTCAAAGAACAGTGAACTTTTAACGTCAACTTCCACCCAAAATGGGATGGCTCTTCAATTTCTACTTGAATGCCTTTGATAATGGGTGGCTCACTACATTCCCAGCAGCTGGTCCTATTGCTGGCAGTTACAACGTTCTGGACACACAGACAGGGGCAGAGCATGGGGGTTAGGGCTTGACCTCAGGAGCCAGGCTGCTGGAACTCCAATCTCTGCCTTGCTTCATACTAGCCACGGGACCTGAGCAAACCCATCTATGAAACTGGGATCATAACAACCTATCTCCAGGGGATGCTGTGGAAACTAAGTGAATTAATATAGGAAAAGTACCCAGAACAAATGCTGGGATGCAGTAAGTGCTCTGAGTAGTATTACTGCAGCCACATCTGTCTGCCTAACATCCACCTGCCAGTTACAGCCTGCCACCTCCAGCTACACAGAACGGGCTCTTCCACACACACTGCTGCTGACCCGAATGCCTCTATCTCCCAGCTAAATATAGCCAGCTCTTTTAGACATCCGGAAGAGATGGTTTCCAGGCCTTTCACCATCTTGGCCTCAAGACAAACCCTTCTGTGACAAAGTTCCTATAACATGGGAATGGGAACGACTGTGACCAGGATGGGCGGTCCAATCAGTGCCTCCCTCTGCCCAGAATAAGCAGAGGAAGAGTGGGGAGTGTGTGTATGGGAGGGAGTGAGCAAGCATGAGTGTGCAAACACAGGCGCAAACGCTGGCTTTTAGGAAAGGGAAACCCACGGTCAGCTTGCAATCTGGACCCAGTGTCTTCCTTAGGCCCACTTGACCCTCTTTGTGGCTCTCAGGCCTCCCTCCCTCAAGCAACAGGAGAAAAGGTTTCTGGGCTGATCCAGGATTGTCGTCACTGAGCAGCCATCGAGCCCACTGCTGCCATGCAGTCCTCCTAAAACACTCTCTCTACTGTGTCACTAACCCAGCAAAAAACTGCCACAGACCCTGCCATCTTTATGGTCCTTCCCAACCTAGATTTCCCAGCATGCCTTGGGCTCCCAGGTCAGACCCTGCACCCTGCTGCCCTCCACCTATGGGCTGTGCTCACCCGCCCCTGGGCTTCTAGGAGTCTCACTAGACAGGAAGACAGGAGGCCTTCCCTGTTCCTCTTCATCTGACTGTGACCTACCACTCCCCAAGACCTGTCCTAGCCACCTTCTTCAGGAAGCGACACAGTGTAAGGATACACCCTCCCCAAAACATCAGATCTGAGATCAGTGGTCCAATCTTCTCATTTTTCAGAAGAGGAAACAGCAGTATGAGGAGGCCCTAGTACAGGACCAGTGGGCATAGCTGAGCAAGGGTGTCCGTGGGCTGCTAACTGGACAGCCAGAGGTGCAAAGGAGGCTGCCCTTGCTCCCACCACTCCAATTTTCCCGCCTTCTCTCTTCTCCCAAGAGCTTGCAGGGCATTAATGACACCACAGTGCTGGCACAGTGCCTGCTCTGCCTGGCCAAGGACTTCCCCCAGCCACTACCCCAACACCGCCCCTCAACCATGGAGTCTACAGTTGCTGGAGGTACGACCGAGCTCATGAGCTGCCCCAACTACAGAACAGGCTCTCAGAAGAACGTGCAGCAACGCCCCACTGGTATCATCACGGTTCCTGGCTCCTTCACAGCCCCGCACACAACCCGCCCAAGCTGTGCCCAACTGCGACAGCTAGGGCTCTCCCTCGGCTCTCAGATCTACACACCTCACCTAGAAGATAAAACTTGGGACCTTGTTCCCTGCACCTCCCCCCAGGGGTCCAAGATCCTACCAAGAAAAAGTGTCACTTTTAGCCATTCCCCTGAGGCTTTCATACTCACCACTCCCAGGATAATTTAAAAGAAGCCACGCCAAGGGAGGGCGATGCTTAACCCAAAAGAACGAGTTTCCAAAGGTGGAGAGACGCTCCACGTACATGGATACTCGCGGGGGCGTGGGGGTGGGTGCCGGGAGTGAGGAGCCGGGCAGTAACGGAGGGGGTCGTCCGAGGACCTGCACTCCTCGGCACGAAGTCCTGCACACCAGGCCCGCCCGGCCCGGCACAACCCCATGCCAAAGTTGGGGGTCCCAGGCCCTTCCGCCCCTCCCCCGCCCCCGGGGGCCGCAGTACGCCTAGCTGAGCAGACGGGCCCAGGCGTCCGTCCGTCCGTCCTCCCCTGCTCGCCTTACCTGGCGCGCCATCCCCGGGCTCAGCCTCCGCTCTCAGCTTCCGGCGCGCCCCGGGGCGCCCGCTCCCCGCCCGCAAGCTGCGCCGCGACCCTCCGCGGCGGCGGCGGCGGCGGCGGCGGCCGAGGGCGGCGGGGGAGGAGGCGGGGCCGGGGCGAGGGACGAGGGGAAGGGCCGGGGGTGGGCGCGCCCCGGCCCGCCCTGCGCCTCGCCGAGCTCGCCCCCGCGCCTAGCGACCCAGGAGGAGTGGGACGCTTCCGCCCGGAGACCCTCGGCCTCGGCGGCCTACCGAGCGCAGGCGCGAACTACACTTCCCAGAGAGCGCCGCGGCGCCGTCAGGGGGGCGTGGCGAGCCTGGCGCTGCCTGGTCGACGCCCACCTCGCCGGCCAGTCTCTGCCCGCGACCTGAGGAGGCTGCCCAGAGGGACCTGGCGCCCAGACACGCCCGGTGGCCAGCTTGCGGTGTGCTTGCCGGCGTGTACGCATCCATCCCTCTGTCTCTCCACCGCTCCTTTCGTTCCTGCATCAAGCCTTTACTTAGCGCATCCTCTGTGCCAGGTGGGGATGCTCGGAGGAAACGGGACCTGCCTTTTCAAGAGGGCGCATCCGCTACGCTGACCGTGGCTGAGGCCGCCCGCGAGGGTGGGGAGAGCGGGTCCTGAGGGGTGGGGAGGGGGTTGCAGGCCGGACGGTGCTGGTCACGGTCGTGGGTGGGCCAGAGTCAGACCCCGGCGCATCCTCAAATCTGTCACCCGCTTTCCTCGCTCACCATAGCGTTGACCCGTGTGTCATTATTTTAGGTGACTAGTTGCCGGTCTATTTGGTTGACTGTAGTAACCTCGTAAGTTCCTGGCACGTCGTAGGCCCCCAAATAAACGTGTGATGAACGAATGAAGCGTGGGTCCTACCATTCTCCTGGTCAGATGGGACGCGGCGGGGTGGGAGGGAGAGTGGTGGGCGCCCAGGGAGAGGACCCCGGCTGAGCTCAATGAGCCTCATTCCTGGTCTGGAAGAAGACCCCCTGTTAGAACAGCTCAGAGAAGATGGGTATATGGGGATAAATCTCCTCAGCAAGACAGCAACTTGCAGGGGTCCAGCGAAGAGGAGGTGCCTGCTGCCCAGAGAGCCCACTTCCTCGCGGGCCCCCTCCCCCACAGGGTTTTTTCCTCTGGAATATTTGGGGAAAGGGAATTTTTCTCCAGCAGTCCCAGTGTTGGTCCCTATAGCAGCTCTGGCCTGCCATGCGTTTCCGCTGGCCTTGCTGCTGGTCACCTCCCTGGGGTACACAACCAACATCGTTGGCCCGGCCTCCGAGGACAGGCGTGAGGGGAGATCACTGTCAATCACGCACAGCCCCAAACCTCCGCGAACCCCCTCCTTCACGCCTACCGAATCAATCGCTGGAACAGGACCGGTGTGTGTCCCCCGAGGATTTGAAGATATCCCAAGGGTTTCAGGACATGGAAAACGAAAACTTAAAGTTCAGCATCTGATCTCATCATCCCTAAAGGCCACAGCACCTCGTGGTAAGTCTCTTGTCTGTGCTTTGGGCCTGGTGTCCCATCTTCTTGCTGGGGTGGACCTCCTCCCAGTAGGGTTCCTTCTCCCAGCTCCTCCCCACGCCGTACCGTCAGTCTCAGGGTGCCTAAACTTTAAAATCCCTTCATGTAAGAAAAAAAAGTGGCATCTCTGCTCAAGAAAGACGCAGCCTTATTTCAGCATATACAGCATCTGGACGCCTTTTGACTGACTTCCCTGCCACCAGACTTTGGCTCCATTTATAGACTTTGGGTCAGCAGTTGCTAAGAGCCATTCTCCAACATCCTATTTCCTGAGTGACCAGTTTGCCAAAAATCAATTTGCTGAATGGCGAATTCTCCCAGTTATTGAGAAACCTCCCTTCTATCCTCCTGCCCCCCCAATTTGAGTTGTACCTCTGACCCGCTTCCTGTATCCACCTCTGCTTCTGTTTCTGCATTTCAAAATGATTGTGGAGAACTGTCCTAAATTCAGTTTAAAGTATTTATTTGACAGTTCTGGACAGGGACAAAGACAGGAGCACTGATGAAACAAAATTTTTAAAAACTCTCAATAATTCAAATTGGTTTTTCAGCAAATTGATATTCAGTGGTTTAACTTTCATCATATTTGGCTATCTGGTCATTTTGTGAATTAGCTTTTGGTGAACTAGCCAGCTATAGTTTTCTCCAAAAAATTAGCTAGCATCCTCTAAAGGTAAATGGTGCTGTCCACTCCTCCAGTGAAAATGGCTGCAATTTAAAAATGTTTTCCAATTTTTATTGTTTCTTTTTCTATCCATGAGGTTATTTAATTTCCAAATGTATGGATCTTTTTAAAAGTTATCTTTTTGTTTGTGAGTTTTGCCTTCTACTAAGAGAATATAGTATATGATGTTGATTTTTTTTAGGATTTTCTGAGACTTGCTTTGTGGCCACATGCAATAACTTATTGATTGTGTTATTTATGTGTTCTACATCTCATCATTTTTTGCTTTTTTGAGCTATCAGTTACTGAGAAAGATGTGTTAAAACTGCCTTTCAATATTGTGCATTTGTCAATTTCTCCCTGTATTTGTCAATTTTTACTTTACACATTTTGAGACTGTGTATAAAAGTTTTGAATTGTATTTTCCTGGGAACATGTTCATTTTTTATTATTGTGAATTAACACTTTATCCCTAATAATACTTTTAATCTAGAATCCATTTTATCTGACATTGATATAGCTACACTAACTGTATTTTGATTAATATTTGTTTGATATATCTTTTTCCATCCTTTTACTCCCAAACTTTCTGTATGTTTCAGGTGTGTGTTTTATAAGCCTGTAGATGGATTTTGTTGTTGTTGCCGTTTAATCCAATATGACAGTCTCAATCTTAATTGGCAGATAATTCATTTGCATTTATTGTAATCAGAAATATATTTTTATTCATTTCTACCATCTTATTTTGTGCTTTCTATTGATTCTGATTTTTTTCTGTGCCTTTTTCTCCATTTTTTCCCCTCTACTAGATTGATTAGTTTTTCTTTATTCACCTTTTTCATTCTACTGATTTGAAATTTTTGCCTTTTCAATGCTTTTAAAATTTTACACACAGATTCGATTTAATATAGTCTAACATTAATCATTATATCCACCCTCCGTCCAAACAATGGAAGGACTTTAGCGTGTGACTTTAATCACGTAATTCCCCTCTGTCTTGTGTGAAATTGTTCTGTGCTGTTTAGATTTACCAACATGCTTGCCACTATCTTTGTTCACTATTTTTTCTCTTGCCTTGCTCTTTTCTCTGGGCCTGGTTTTCTTTCTGAAGTACGACTTTTAAAAGTTCTTTAAGCAAGGATGTATTAGAAGTAAATGTTTTCAGTTACATTAAGATATCTTATTTTTTGTCTCTCGCTCCTAAATGATAGTTGAGCTGAGTAGAGAATTCCAAGTTAGTCATTGTCTTTCACACTTTTTGTATTTTATTCCATTGTTTCCCAGGCTTCATTGCTTCTGTTGAAAGTCTGCTGTCAGTCTAATTATTATTCCCTTGTAGTGGTTTGTCTTTTCTGTCTGGCTGCTTTTAAGGTCATCCTTTGTCTATGGTATTACGAAGTTTTGCTGCAATGAGCCTAGGTGTGGACTTACTTTTATTTTTCTTTCTTGGAACTCTTGATGCCTAAATCTAAGGTATTGTGTCTTTGTACAAGCCTGGAAAATTCTCGGTCATTAAATCTTTTAATAATGCCTCTCCTCCTTTATATTTTCTCCTTTTGGGATTTGTATTTGGCATATTTGTTGGAACCTTTTATTCTAGTCTCCATCTCTCTTAGCCATTCTTTCATATTTTCCATTTTTTTAAACCTTGTGTTTCATTCTTGGTAATTTTTTAAAGATATATATTCTATTTCACTCCCAAATCTTTCTTCTCTCTGTCTCTGTCTAATATGCTGTTATACTATTAATTTCAGTGATTGTATTTTTCATTTTAGATGAATCTGCTTCATTTTTTTAAAAACCACATATTCTCATATATTCAATTCCCTTTATCTTTAATAATTTTAACCACACTTACTTTATAATGTCTATCTGATAATTCTGCTATCTGACATTCTTTATTTTGTTCTATGGGTGTCACTCAGGTCGACTGATTCCTCGTGTATTTTATTATGTTGAATTGTGACCCCATCCTAAACCAGGTTTTATCAGTGGGAATGCTGTGTGGCCTGGTTTGGGGGTGTGCCCTTCAGAGTCTGTGTTTGCTTCTGTTCTCCAGAATCATTATTAGCCTGGGCATATTTTTTTACGTTAAATTTCAGCTGAACCACATAGGTAGGGTAAATCCAAAGCCCTACTAAATGTGAGGATAGATCTATGGTTCTGAATTCTCCTCTCCCCACCTCCCTCCCTCCCAAGAAAAGAAGGGCCTCTTGTCTTCTTGTTCTAGTGTTTTGCTAGCCCACTCTTTTGCTAATGGAGCGGCTCTCTACGAGTCTGATTTTATATGGAGCAAAGGGGATTCCAGGTCTAAGACCTAATCTCCTGGACTCACACGGCTATTAAAATTCAGCACCTAAGTTATCCCACCATAACCACCACGGGCATCCTCAGGGTCAGTTCAAATTGACCTCTCAGGGGTTTAGTTCATTCCCCACCCCCAACTCCAAGATATTCTTTACTGTCAAAAGAGCTCAGCTGTACTGATGAACAGATATTTGTTTGCATTCCTGGGTGTTTTGAGGTAGGAGTTTTAGATGATCTAGTCTAACATACTTCTGATAACAGAAATCCTTTTGTTTTAAAATAGCACTCCTCTTTTATCTAGCTATCATTATCATTCCCCTGACCATTTCTTCATGTGACTGCTTTGTACACCACAGACTGTTTTCTCAGCTCTGTCTTTCCTATCTGACGTTGAGTAGGAATCAAATATGTCTTGAGTGAATGCATGATTCCATGGATGAACAGATGAGTAACAGTCACTGCTCTGACATCAGTAAGCATTGTGAGGATAAAATAGGGGTCAAAGAGCCCATCCATGTCTCTGTAGGGAAGAAGGGTTAGGGACAGTGGTGTGCTTGAGCTGGCTTGCACCAGAGGGTCACTTGTTAGCATATCTTCCCAACTCCATGTTTAGTGATCTTATGTTTGTAGCTTGAAATTGGCCATGGTGAGAATATTTACACCATGAAATTGGAAAACACTAAAAATCAGCAATGCCCCTCCCCAAGAGCTGGTTGTTAAATATTTAACAGCACACCACTGATCTGGGGCAATGAAAACATGTAGAAAAAGTGAACCTAAGTCAGCCCGGGTAGAACAAGACCTGTGGTAAGTGAAATAAAAGGTCAGAGTTAGAGGAACCTATCACTTTGGGACTGTGGTGCTCAGTGACAGGGTTGTAAGTTACCCTGACTTTTTTCCAGATTTGGGAATGCTCAGTATCCTGAGACTCACGGTTAGGGAAAGGAACTGAATCTTTAACACCAGCTCCAGTGAACAAGAGTGAAAAACAGTAGGGGGCACCTGGACTTGAACCAGGGACCTCTTGATCTGCAGTCAAATGCTCTACCCCTGAGCTATACCCCCTGGTATAAGCATAGGCCTAAGTAATACCTTGTACCTGTGCAGCTGTGCCCAACATCCCTACAAATTTTTGCCGTGGATGTTTATACAGGCTGGGCCTCCTGGAAGCTGCCAAACTTGCCTCACTACAATTTTATCTTGCTGATGCAAAACAAGCAACAGGTTCCTCTCCCTGTAGGCACCTCCCTACCCTTTCTGGAAAAGCACAGACACTGACATTTATAGCTGGAAGGGCCTTCAGAATCACTAGTCTGTGCCCTTCACAGTGGGCATCTGAAAACAGAGATTCAAGATTACCAGTCTGCTCAAGCACACGTAGCTCCTTATTGATAAGATCAGGACCTGAATCTACTCTTCCTGACCTTGGATTCAGGACCCTGCTACTAAACTAACGACTGTCTTATCTTCCTCTTGTCCCTAGCTTCCATCAGTCAAAAAATGTAAAGGCTACGTAACTGGAGCTGTCTGAATAGATTTATGCAGACCTGAGACCCTCAAAGGGACTAGAATGTGGGTTTAGCAGAACATGAATGTGCCACACAGCTCCAGGACCACAAGGAAAAGCTAATGGGGGACACCAGGATTTGACCTGGTGTGTGGACTGCACCTCTTTGGCCAGTCCTCAGATTTCCTGTACTTAGGAATCCTCCTGGGAGCTTGTGAAACATGCAGATAGGATCTGGCATTAGGAACAAACTCTTTATGGAGTCAGGAGACCCCACTTTAGAAAGACTTGCTACAGATCCAGATGGCTTCCTTTTGCATCCCATGTAGGAAGACTCAGGTACCGAAACACCCGAGAAGGGGATGGATATGGCTTTGGAATTCTAGCAGCTGCCCCAGGACCAGCCAGAGCTCATGGGGAGAGCCAGGATTAAAACAAAGGACCAAGGTCAAAGTGCTTGTCCTCTGAACTCTGCTCTAGAGCAGTGGTTCTTAATTTTAGGGTGCGTCAGAATGATCTGGAGGGCTTGTTAGAACAGCGATGTCTGGGCCCCATCCTGAAAGTTTCTGATTAAAAAGTCTCAGGTCCTCTGCGGCTGCTGGTCGGGGGCTGTACTTTGAGAACCACTGTTCTAGACCTCCACAGGTCTGTGACCAGGCCCTTCTCGCTTTACAGGCACACCCTACAGCCACATCCCAGGTGCCTGTTTCCCAGTGCCTCTTCTGCATGTTCCTCAGGTGCTGGTCCTTCAGCTCCACCAAAGACCAGTGTCCTGGGGTCCCTCTCCCTTTCCTCCCAGTGCCTGCTTGGGACCACTGGGGTGGTCTTCTTTGTCCTCGGTTAGCCCTCTTCCCGTTTACTTTTTAGGAAACTAAAACTCAGGAAGCCTTCTGCCCCTTCCCCAGCATGGGGAAACCTTATTCAAGCAAGTCAAGGAGGAGATCCAACTGTTTCATCTGGAGCAGCCCAGGAGGAGTTGAAAAGCCCAGTTTATCTCAGAAAAAACCAGCTCAAGGGAGTTTGCATTATTATTCCTATATTACAGACGAGGAAGCAGAAGACGAGAGGGTCTTTGGCCCACAAAGGAGAGTGTACGGGTCGGAACATAGAAACAGGAAGTTCTCCTCCAGAGATGCATCTGAACATCCTTGTCTTGGAGATTTCTTAGAGCTTCTATCTAACTTCCCTTTCTTAAGGTCCTACTGTGTGCTGGGCACTGTGGGGCACTCAGCAGAAGCTGAGGTTTCAGTGCACTGTGAGGAGATTAAATAGGCACACACTCATCAAACAGTTGTCTTCCGCCCTTCCCATGAGCCGGAAACTGCCGAGTCTGGGGACGGGGTGGATGATGTCAGCCCTGGTAAATGCGGTCTGTTTCATTCTTACTGATAAGATTCCACCCAGCAAAGTTTCTGATAGTCTCTGATTTTAGAGAATAAAGTTTCTCTCTAAGAAGATTGTTATGACATTTTACAGCTGCAGTGTGTCTCTGGGAGAAATAGTCTTTACTGTTAACTTTGTGGCTAGCTTTATTCCTGCCCATTGTTATCGGACCAGATTTATACTTTCTCCCTCTGAGCTCATTTTTACTTTCTCAGACACCTTTGTGAAGAAAAGTAGAAAGTAAACAAAGTGGAGTGAATATGAACCAGGGACTTCGATCTGAGGCCTAAAGCTGTGACCCTGAGCTGTAAGACCTTGCATATTAATATCTCCTACTGGGCACCTTTCACTCTTGACACCACATCTAAGATTCCAGAGACTCATTGCTGCTTCTGTGTGTCTAAGGAACAGGCAAGCCTTCTGTGTGGGTTGAATTGTTTCCCCCAAAAAAGATATGTTGAAGTCCTAACCCCTAGGACCAGTGAAAGTTGCCTGTTTAGAAATAGGGTCTTTGCACACATGATTAGTTAAGGTGAGGCTGTGCTGGACCCCGATCTAGTGACCATGTGCTTATAAGAGGAGAAGAGGCAGACACACACGCAGGGAGAGGGCCACGTGACGACAGAGGCAGAGACTGGAGTGATGCAACTACAAGACAAGGAGTGCCCAGGGTTGCCAGCCACCGGGAGCTGGAGCAGGCAAGGAAGGAGTATTCTTTAGACCCTTCAGAGGGAGCATGGCTCAGCCGATTGCCTTGATTTCGGACTTCTAGCTTCCAGAACTGGGAGAGAATAGATTTCTGTTGTTTGAAGCCACCCAGTTTTCATGGTAATTTGTTAGAGCAGCCTCAGGAAACGAGTACACCTTCTGAGTAGATGGCACAGCCTCTTCCTAGGAGGACCTCCTTCCTCTTATCTCAGATCCCACCCTCCCCAGGCTGGGTGAGGGCCCCAGTAGGGGGACCACTTACCTTTACACTTGGTAGAGACTTTGAAAGTCACCTAGGCCCTCTCTCTTACCAAAAGAAATGGAGTGGATCACCCAGAGCCACAGTGCTGCTCAGAGCCCAGGTTGGACACCTGAGTCTATATCCTGGACTTGGGTCTGGAATCCTCTTCACTTGTTTTTTTGGTGAAGAAGATTGGCCCTAAGTTAACATCTGTTGCCAAGCTTCCTCTTTTTTTTTTTTTTTTCGCTTGAGGAAGATTGTCACTGAGCTTATGTCTGTACCAATCTTTCTCTATTTTTTTATATGAAACACCACCACAGCATGGCTTGATGAGCAGCGCGTAGGTCTGTGCCTGGGATCCAAAGCTGCAAACCCTGGGCCACCAAAGTGGAGCATGAAAACTTAACTACTATGCCACCAGGCCAGCCCCCTCTTGACTCTTTTTAGGGCAAAGGAAACTACAGGAAGTTATCTCCAAGAACTTGAAAAGAAGTTGACCTCCAAGGAAGAAAGAGTGAAACCCACTGAGCTGAGAAAAATCATCTCAGTAGAAAGGATGCATCTGGGAGATGGGTTGAATTGCTGGCATAGGTTTTAAGAAGGGAGCATGGTGTGGTGAAACCGATGCAGAGTCTGGGATCAGACCTAAGTGAGCACTGGCATTGGGACAAGTCACTCAACATATTTGAACCTCAATTTATCTATTTCTAAATGAGGACACTAACACCTAAGTCGCTGGGCTGTCGTGGGAATTCAGTGAGAAATGGTAATCAAAGTGTCTGGTAACATACCTGGCACACAGTAATGCCTCATAAAAACTAATTTTCTTCTTTTCCTCTTCCATATTCTTATAGAAAAGTGAAAGTCATCAGTGTATTTCTAGAACTTATCTGGGAAGAGCTACTGTATTGAGGGGACCCGGATGTACAGTCAGTGAAGGGAGAAGCGTTATAGTGGGGCGGGGAGAAATCTCCAGCAACACTGCTGCGCACTGGACCACCCGGTTCCTTTCACCAGCCTCCAGGCTCACCCACAAACTTCTTCCTCCATTCCTCCCCATCTCCCTTCATCCCTCACTCTCACAGAGAGAAGTACCTGACTTTGCCTTCTTTTTCCAAAAAAACCAGTCTGTTGACCTTGCCTCATTCATTTGTTTAACTAACATTCAAATATCTACTATGCGCTGGACTTTGTGCTGGACACTGGGAGAGAACAATGAGCAAGTTAAACCCTGTCCTTGGCCTCAGCTTCCTCACTGCCTCACATTCCTAAATGTTTAGGATGTGTCTTCACCCATCCACACTCCATATTCCCTCCCTTCTATTGTCCTTTCTCTCTCAAAGATAACCCCTTCCACTCATGCTCCCTCCCCTTCAGGACCTGCTCATCAGACCTCCTCCTGGTCTCTCTCTATCTTCACTCTCTCCCTCTCCATAGAAACCTGCTAAGGCAGATCCATCTCACTCGAGTGATGAACCATGTTGCAAGTAACAGAAGCAACCTGGGCATAGCTGAAGCAAAGACGGGAGAACTTATTGTCAGCAATAGCTCATGGAAAATGGGCAAAAATGCAGCCTCGGATTTCTCTGACTACAGGGCAGAGAATGGACTGCAAGGGGCCAAGAGTAGGTGTCTGTATTCCAGGGATGGCAAAACTCATTATAAATCACACATTTGCCAAGACAATGGCAAACCAGGTGTGAAGTTAATGATAGATATTAAGCTGAGAGAGAAAAATAGAGCAAGTCGGTTGTAGCGTTTCAGAGGTACAGATGTGGCAGAGCAATTACTGTTATATGTGTGGGTTAACAAACACTTTGCTTCATTCTGGGTGAAATTATTGACGAGCAGAGTCTGAATCAGCCATTGGCATATGTGTGTACAGATGGGGAAAGTGCCTCTCAACTCTTTTTTCTGTTTATCCCCGACACGCTCTGCTCCCAGAGAAGATATTTCCACTTGATTAACGCTTGTTTGATGAGCCATGTAGACGTGAGGAAGGGAGTGCTGGGTGGGCCCTGCCTCGCTGTATGCAGCTAAAATGGGCAGTGCCACACGAAGAGCTTGCACTTGGATGCTAATCCACACACTCCTTCATCTGGAGAGAAAATATGTTAGTTGATCACTGCGGAAGAAAATAGCGAAAATGGTAACCAAAAAAATGGCGGCCACTAAATTTATATCATTTTAGCATCCTGGCCAAAGAAATGAGGAGTAAATACATGATGCTGTGTTTCCACACTGACATATATTGGCTGTTAAGAGTGCTCGTGTGAGTTTTGAAATGAGAGATAAGATACAAGCATTTCTTCAAAATGCTGAAAGGACCATTTCTAAGACACTGAGAGGACAGCTCAAGCGGAATATCTCAGCTGCACACAGATTTTGAATCCCCAGAATCTTTCACCTCAAGGCTTTAATAGCGTACTTTGTTGTTTGGTGAAGAAAATCTGTCTGTGGCACACATAACTCAATAGTTGTGTTTAGTTTATTCCCCATGCATGAGGATTTTCTTCATTCGTGGTAGAGAAAGGAATTAATGGTGGCTTACTAGGCATATTTAAAAACCACATCCAAATGCTACACAAGAACCTAAAGAAATAACCTCCAAAAGCCACAGTGGACCAGGCTCCGCTCACCACTGTCTCCCTCGTGGGCGTACTCAACTCCCAGATTCAAGGGCAGTGCATTTGTCGACTTAGTGTCTGAGGGAGTCTGAAAGCCGTCTTTAGAAATTCAGATTTAGAAATTCAAATACCCATAGCTATCTGCCCGGATCACCAACCATTGCCACCATCCCTATGACCTTGAAGTTTTCATAGCTTAGCAGACAGAAAGAATATGAAATGCAACCACCAGAGTCGGAAATCTGACCCATGGTTCAAGCTGGATGTCATCAACCAAATAAAGACAATTTGGTGAAAGACTTCAAATGAGATTGTGCCTCTTACCACAGAAAAACAACTGTTACTCATCTTAAAACATTCTATTTTTTATTCTGATGGAGACAAACTGACCTATCTTTTTGAAAGTACTTTGTGCCTTTTGTTCTGTTTAAGAAATCCTTCCCTTCCCCGAGAGTATAAAGAGGGTCTCCTATTTTTAATTCAAATAATTGAAAAAATTTTCTCACATTTAGATCTTTAATTCATCTGGAATCTACCTTTCTGTATGGTGAAGGCTTTAAGTTTCGTTTTGTTTAGTAGTTTGGTTTCGTATGTTTTGTTTAGTAGAAAACCAGTTAAATAGGTAAAATAGTACCATTTGTTGAACAATTTGCTACTTTCCCCAGTAGTTTGCAATTCCACTTTCATCGTGTATGGGAGGACCATATATTTATCATCCAACCAGGAAACTTCTGAGAGTGGAAGGGGATGCTATTCATATTTATGCTGGACCCACAAGCATCAACTGGGACTGTCCCAAGCAAATTAGGACATAGAGTCACTGTATTAGTCAGGGCTCTCCAGAGACAGAGCCAATAGGATATGTAGAGAGAGACAGATAGACATACACAGCATAGAAAGAGATTTATTACGAGGATTTGGCTCACTGATTACAGAGGCTGAGAAGATCTGCCCTCTGTAAGCTGGGGGCCCAGGAAAGCAGACGGTATGATTCCAATCCAAACCCCGGGGCCTGAGAACCAGGTGGCCAATAGTGTACGACCTGGCCCGAGTCCAGAGGCCCGAGAACCAGTAGCACTGGTGTCCGAAGGCAGGAGAAGGTGGATGCCCAGCTCAGCAAAGAGCAAATTCACCCCTCCTCCCCTCACCTGATTGGATGATGCCCACCCACATTGGTGAGGGTGATCTTTACTCAATCTGTTGATTCAAATGCTAATATCTTCTGGAAACACCTTCACAGATGCACCCAGAAATAATGTTTTACTAGCTCTCTGGGCAACCCTTCACCCTCTCCAATTGGCACATAAAAATAACCATCACGGTCACTCTTTTCATATACCAAGCTCCCACATATTCATGGGTCACACTTCCTGTTCCATCCATTTGTCTATCTATTCCTACGCTCACTAGTTTAATTATTTTCATTGTATAAGTCTTGCCATTTGGCAGAACACGTCCTACCTTCTTGCTTTCTTATCTTAAATTGTCATGACTAGTCTTAAACTTCTGCTGTTTTTTCAAGTTCTGCTAACATGCTTTTCAACCTTTGCTGAAATTACATTGAACCAAGTGATTGAATTGGAAAGGACTAACATCCTTATAATATTGAGTTCCCCATTCATGAATATGGTATCATCTCCATTAATTCAGGTTTCCTTTATATCCTCCAGTAATATTTTGTAATTTTGTCCATAAAGAACTTGCATATATATTACTTTAGCTACCTTATGATTTTTGTTTTTGTTATTAATAGGAGTATTACTCTAATTCATAATCTAGCTGGTTACTGTTGGTGTATGAGGAATGATACTCATTTTTGTATGTTGATTTTGCATTGACCAATCTAGCTGCACTATCTTGTTCACTGTAATAATTTTTCTCTACTTTCAGTGTTGCAATCATAATATCTGCAAATAAGGACAGGTGGTCTGTTTTCCATACCCTCCCTTCCTTCCTGCCTCCTTCCTGCCTGCCATTCTCTCTGTCTCTCCGTCTCTGCCTGTCTGTCTCGCTATTTCTTTGTTTTTCATTTTCTGCTAGAAGTTAGGATCCCCAGTAGGATATTGAATAGTAAGGGTGATAATGGGCATCCTTGTTTCTGGATTTAACAGGAGGGCTTGTGTGTATTATATTTGCTGGAGATTTATGGTGGATTCTATTTATCAGGTTAAGGGAATTTATTTCTATTCTTAATTTGCTATGAATTTTTAAAAAATCATTATTGGATATTGGATTTTATCAACTTTATCCTCATCTATTGAGATATGATTATTCTTCTGTGATATATTAATGTGCTGGATTACATTAATTTCCTAAGGTAGAACCATCCTTACAGTCCTAGAATAAACCCTCCTTCATAATGTTATTTTTTTTTAAACATTGTTAGATTCAATTGGCTAAAACGTAATTTAAGATTTTTGCATTTATTTTTCTAAGTGGAATTCATCTCTATTTTCTTTTCATGTTTTGTCCTTGTCTGACTTTGGAGATGATGTTCTACTAGCCTGCTTGAAAATTGTGTAGAAATCATCTGTAAAGTCATATGAGTTTTATCCACTTTTTGAATGGAAATTTTTGATCATTTTTTCAGTTTCTTTAAGAGAAGTGCATTTCACCTAAGTTTTCATAATTATTGTTATAGACTTGTTATAGCATCTCATGATTTTAAAAATCTCTACAATATCTGTATTTATATCACGTTTCACTTCTTATCCTTGTTTATTTGTGTGTTCTTTTTCTTAATTGATTCTGCTAGCGCTTTGTCTAATTTATGCGTTGTTTCAAGGAACTTTTATTTGCTCTTCTTTGTTGTTTTCTTGATATCTATTTTATTAATTGTTCTTATCATTTTATTTCCTTCTTAGTATGTATAGACTGTAGTCTGTTGGTTTTTTCCTATAATCGTAAATTGAATGATCAGTTCATTCCTTTTCTTTCTTGTTCAAAGATATCAGTGTGAATACTGCTGTAGAGAAGTCTTTCACATTCAGTGCTTTTGTTGTGTTTACTTCAAATTGTATTGTAACTTTGAATATGATTTTTTTCCTTAACCTATGCATTATTTGGTAGTATGTTTTCTGTTTCCAAACATATTTGGAGTTTTTATATTATTTTATTAGAATTTCCTAATGTTATTGTGATAGCAATTCCTTAGCGTTTTTCCAGACTTCTCTTCTGTCTTGGTACTTGATCAGTTTCTGTAAATATTCTGTGAGTGCTTTAAAAGAATGGCTGCTGTATTTGAGGGTTGTAGTTCTTGCTCTTGCTCCCTCTCTCTAACCTGCGGGAGAGGGATTTTTATATATTTACACATATATAATGTCTATGATTATTAATTTTATTATTTAGTTCTTTAAATCTCCTTTAGCCTTAATCTTTTCCACTATTTTATCTGTTGGTTTCCAACAGAGGTACATAAAAATCTCTGAATGATTATGGATTTATCATTTCTTTCAGTAATTTTGTCAATTTTTGTTTTAGATATTTCAAGGCTTGGTATGATTGTTACACCTTGAAGAACTGATCCTTTTATTATAATGTAAAAATCCTTCTATTCTTACTAATGATTTTTTGCTTTGAACAAATTTTTTCTTATGTAAATATTTTTGTCTAATTTCTTGGTATTCATTTGCAATCACTTTATCTTAAAACTTTTTATTTTTATAGTTTGAGAATATCTCTTGTGAACAGCTAGCTGTGAATATATTTGTTTAATTCATTAAGATTTCTTGTGATTACTGATAGATTTGAATCTATTCCTATTGCTTTACTTTTTCATTTCCTGTTTTTCTTTTCTTTTTTCTCTTGCTACACTTCCTTCTTCAGCCTTGTACTATTTTCTTTTAATTTTTATTAACTTGTATTAATTTCCTTTATCCACTTCCACCTCTACTTCCCCCCGACTTGTTTGAGACATATATTATTTTTTAGTGCTTACCCAATCCTTTTTAACAGATATGCTTAATTTTTCTAATATTTTCTGTCTTCTGAATAAGATAGGGAATGTGGAGTATTTTAACTTCTCTCAAAACTCTCCTCTTTCATATTTCTTTTATCACCCAGTATTTGAGGCCCCTTCACCACTACATATTTTTAAACCCAAAGAAATTAGTAATTATCATTATTTTTATCATCTGTATTTAAATTTATTTGTCTACGTGTTCATCTGTTTCTTTGCTCAACGTTTATTCATTCGTTTATTCAAGAAATATTTTTGAGAGCTCCCTGAGCACCGGGCGCACAGAAGGAGACGGAAGAAGTGTCTGCCTTCGCGGGGCTGCCCTCGCAGTGAGGGAGACAGGAAATTAACAAAAATCTAAATTACGTAATGCAGGTCGTGGCAGGGGATGGGAAGCGATGGGGGCAGTCTAGACGAAGCGGCCGGAGGCGGCCTTGTCCACGAGCGGCGTGGGCAGAGGGGAGCGGGCCTGACACGTGGACGAGCAGCGGCTGCTGCGGCGGGGCCGGAGCGGCAAGAAGGAAGGGGTGGGAGAAGTGGCCAGGGCCCAGCTGCTGGCGGGTTCCTACAGGCAGGAGGTGTGGACTGGGATTTCCTTGTAAGCGGAGCGGGAAGCGACTGAACCGAGAGGGGAAACATGACCCGACTCCTGTTTGCAAAGATCTTTCAGGCGCCGGTGGAACCAGTCTTGCGGGAAGAATGGAAGCTGGAGAGCCGCCAGGAGAGCGTGTGCGCAGGTGCGGCGCCGGCCAGGGGCGTCTGACCCAGGGTCAGGGTGGTGGGCGGCCTGAAGTGTTCGAATGCAGGTACATCTTACAGTGGGGCCCACAGGACTTGCTGTGGCTTTGGATGCAAAAGAACGAGACTAATGGACGATGGCTGCCAGGGGTTTGGTCCGAGTTGCTGGGAGCACCGCACCTTTTATTTAGGTGGGCAGCGGGGAGGGAGCAGGGTAGGGGTGAGAAGTAAAGATTCTTGTCCTTGTTTGGTGTGAGAGCCTATTAGATCTCTGAATGACCACATAAGTATGAGGCCCCAGCACAGGAGGAAAGGAGGCCCCAGGCACAACTGGGGAGTCATCCATCAACTCTTCATATCCCTGTCTCTGCCCAGGGGCCTCTCGCTTCTCTCTCCTGCACTTGTTAATTTTGTGAGTTTCTGCTCCAATAAATCCACCTAGGGGGCCGGTCCCATGGCATAGTGGTTAAGTTTGCGTGCTCTGCTTGGTCCCAGGTTCCCGAGTTTGGATGGCGGCTGTGGACCTGCAGCACGCATCAGCCATGCTGTGGTGGCATCTTACATATAAAGTGGAGGAAGATGGGTATAGATGTTGGCTCAGGGCTAATCTTCCTCAAGCAAAGAAAGAGGAGGATTGACAATAGATGTTAGCTCAGGGCTAATCTTCCTCAGCAAAAATAATGCTCTGAGATTTTGTACATCTGCAAATGTCTTTATTTTGCCCTCATGCTTGAATATTAGTTTGCATGGGTAGAGTATTCTAGATTGGAAGTTATTTTTCTTCAGCACCTAAAAAATATCTATTTTATAATGGTATAAAATGTCAGTAAAGACAACTTGATTATTCAATTGCTCATCTCATCAAAGCGTCAAAACTTTTTTTAAATTTTGAAATACCATAGTTCGAGGGTCTGTACAGGTAAGAAGATGTGTTTATCAGTGCTTCATATTTTGGATTATACTTCTCAGCTACAACTTATTTTTTTTAATAGCACACAAATAGTAAAGGAAGGAATTACATAATTTAGAAACAATGAGAAAATATACATTTTTGAAGAATCCTTAGTAATTATGACCATCCTGGGTTTAATCTGAGAATATATATGTATTTTAAAACCCTATACATTTAACCATGCAAACAATACATTCGAGGCTGTGGCGATTTGAGATATGGTTTGAGTTTTTACTTCTGAGGGGAAAAAGTGTGCTTTTTTTCCCTACTAAAATACAGATCTGTCTGTTAGATCTATTTAATTTTACTTTATTTTATTTATGTGTATATTTTCACTTAAATATACAATTTTTAAAAATAAGAATATTTTCCTGATTATAATAAGTAATAAAAAAGACATAAACCCACAGGACAGAAAGAAGACGGATGGGGGTTAACTAGTTTCCCACAAAAGAAAAAAACAACCCAGCTGAAATACAGTCTGTAGAGAAATGACCCAACAAAAAGTGAGCAATTCTGTGGGAATGAAGGGTGGTTGTGGGAGAGGGCTCACTGAGGTGCCCACCCGTTCACTGAGAGTGAGTGGCGGTTACAATGTTGTGGAGGACACTGGGTGTTGCAACATGTGAAACGAGCTTCCTTAGAAGTTTGCTATCTGGGTAGAGCATTTAAGTGCCGGTCAAGGTCCCTGGTTCAAATCTGTATGCCCATTGCTGACTTTCCCTTCACCTTGGTTCTCCTTAGGTGGCTTTCTGAATTTCATTAATTTCCTCTGGAGAGGCTCAGCAGACAAAAAGTGGACGAAGGAAGAAGAGGGGTGAAAGGGTAGGAAAGGTCATCTTCTGATTCCAGAAGCGTGTTGTAGGAAAACTTCCTCATCCACAATCAGAGGTTTTCTCTTGACCCCTTGACGACTGCGTGTGTTTGGTCCCTGTCCCATTTACTGTTTCCCATTTCTAGTGAGTGAGTAGGCAGGAGGCTGGGGCAGCAGACAGAGTCAGCGGCAGGGACACGTCTCAGGCATCTGAACCCCCTGGGTGCTGCTCCTGTGTGCGTTTGCTGGTCTCCCCCCAGAGACTCTGAGAAGCCGACTGGATGCTCTCATTTTAACAACACACACCTCTCCTCTTCTTGCTCCTTCTCCGAGCCAGAAACTACCTGCTCTACAGACGCGTTTGGGGAGGACTGTCCCGGATGACTCTAACGGACCTTTCAACGAAACATGTACGACTAGCAAAGCTGGTGCCCTCTGCAGGGGCCTGAGAAGCTGCCTGGTGGGCAAGGAGGGGGAGGGTGGGAAGGGGACCTGGTGGGAGAGGTGTCCCCTCTGCCGTGGAGCAGACCCCAGGTTGCACGGAACAGCACGGGAAGGTCGGTGACTTGCTGTGTTAGAGTCTGGATGTTACTACTGGGTGGAAAGGTGCCTTGTAGACGCCAACAATGGCCCATAGGTAGAGCATTGGAACATGGAGCCCGTTGTCTCTGACTCATAACCTGGGGAGCCCCTACCTGCTGTCTATAGAAATCTTCATAGACTCTATTTGTTAGAGCACCCTTAGGTTTACAGAAAATTTGAGCAGAAAGTCCAGAGTTCTCCTGCATCCTCACCTCAACGCCCCTCTCCCCTGCGGTTTCCCCTGTTTTAACATCTTGTGTTAGTATGGGACATTTGTAAAACCGGTGAATGAGGGGGCCGGCTCCGTCGCCAAGTGATTAAGTTCGTGCGCTCCACTTTGGCGGCCCAGGGTTCGGATCCTGGGCATGGACGTGGCACCACTCATCAGGCCATGTTGAGGCGGCGTCCCACGTGCCACAACTAGAAGGACCTACAACTAAAATATACAACTGTGTACTGGGGGGATTTGGGGAGAAACAAGCAGGAAAAAAAAAAAAAAAAACAGAAGAAAATTGGCAGCAGTTGTTAGCTCAGGCGCCAATCTTTAAAAAAGAAGAGGGAAAAACCCCGAAAAAAGTGGTGAACGAATATTGATATGTTCTTATCCACTGAAGTCCATTGTTTACCCTAAGGTTCAAGCTTGTGCTGTACAGTTTTATGGGTTGTGACAACTACAGAATGTTCTGTAGCCACAATTACAGTATCATTTGGAATAGTTTCACTGCCCTAAAACTCCCCGGCTATGCCTATTCGCTCCTCACTCCCTCCTTCCCTCCCTCCCTCCCTCCGAGTCCCTGGCACCCACTGATCTTCTTACTGTCCACCGATCTCCCTTTTCCAGAATGCCATAGCGGTGGAATCGCATGCGGTGTAGCCTGTTCAGCTTGGCTTCTTTCTCTTAGTAATAGGCATTTAAGGTTCCTGCGTGTCTTTTTGTGGCTTGAGAGCTCATTTATTTTTGTTGCTGGATAAAATTCCAGTGTATGGACCAGGCTGTGATTTTACTCAGAGCCGGTGTCGCCGTTGCAGCTAACGGCATCTTCCTGCAAGAGGGCAGAGGAAGAGGCAGGTGGGGCCTGTGCCAGAAAGCCTCCCGGGCTCTGGCAGCACCAACGCTTCCCACCATTCGTGATTGTGGCAGTGATGCAGCCTCACTCGGGCTACTTGTGGTGGGTGTTTGTAACGATCTTCTTACAGCCCCAACGCTTGAAATTCCTTTGTACTTTGGGGATCCACAGCCGTGTATGACTGGTGGAAGCCGGGACCTCACAATACTATGAAAGCCGGGAATACCAGGTGCTGCCGTCCCTGAGCCCCGGCCGTAGCTCAGGCTTAGCCAGTCACCTGTAGCTGATTGAGACCTGGAACATGAATGATTTACCCAGAAGCAGGAGGAGTTGGGAATTTCCTCCAGCGGAGCCAGGGGGCTGGCATTGGCAGTGGGGCCGCTGGCTGCAGGCAGTGTCCAGTGGGGCATCATCAGCCCCATAAAGCAGGATGCCTTTTGAGGTCAACGATTCTGCCTGCGCGGCTGCCCTTTAGTCCTGCCCATTTCCTGGCGCAGATCTCTAGCTACGTTTGGTGTGGTGAGACTTTTCCCATCCTGCCAATAGTTTCCTTATTTGTCTCAATGAGCCATCATCGGTTTCTGTTTTTGACAGAATGCAGACAGTGTGTAAACTGGTACTGGGGGTGGGGTGCAGGCCGTGAGGGGCATATGGCACTGAGTGTCTGGTTTTGTTAGGACCATCTTGGTAGTTATTCGGGAGTTTGAACCTGGCCGTCGTTGGCACACAGTGACAAAGCAGGAGACTTCAATTTTGCCCGGATCACCTGGAATGAAGCGCCTAGTGAGGGCCAGGCCTTGGTGTCCTCAGTTCCCACAGAACAGCACGAGGCACTGCAGAGCGGCTGATTCTGCTGGCGCTGGACCTCAAAGACGGAAAATGAAGCACAAATCGGTAAACCCTCTCCGCTAGCCAAGACCCGGTATCGAGAGACTTCTCTCTTGCCACTGATAACTGGGAAATCCTCAAACCAAAAGTAGAGTTTGATCCTGAGCGTTGCTGACTTACAATGTCAGTTAAATTAAGCAGATGCTCATGTCTCATGCTCGAGAAGTAGGACACTGATCAGTGCGGGACCTTCCCACCCACCCAGGCTTTTCAATGGACTCGGGAACAAGGGCCAAAACTTCAGGCTTGGACGCTAGGAACCGCCCCCACCCAGAGGACCTCACGTCACCAAGGGAACCCACCTGCTGCCAGGGAAGAATGCCCGACTTTCCGATTGCATCCTGTAACAGAAAGACGGTACTTCACAGGCTGCCAGCAACATGGTAGCATGTAGGTTATGCTGGAAACATCACCTGGGGGGTGGGGGGGGTGGGGCGATTTGGTCTCATTGGACTAAATACTTATTTTGAATTTGGACTGTGTGTTTAAAGGGAAACATGATAGCTGGTAAGAAAGCAAGGCGAGAAGAACACAGCACAGGAGTGAGGAAGGAATCCCCCCTTTGCTGGCATCCTCCCTGCCAAGCTCAGGGGCGTCTGTGGTCTCCCGAATGTGAATCTCACAGACTCCGATGCCATGTAGCACGTCGTACCCCTCAGGTCACTGTCCTTTCTCTAGTCCTTAGCGTCTTAGGGCTTGTGGCCTTTTAGGAAGGCCCGCTGCGTGTCCTCACTATGGGATGAAGGTCGGCCAGGGAAGCGGGCACAGGCAGTGCCTGGGCTCTCGCACCGTGGGGCAGAGGGAGAGACATCTCTGACCACACACCAGGGCTCCTTGGTCCCAGGCTGCGGGCCCCCAAGCAGCCTATATGCCTGGTCCTAGCACCCTCGGTTGTGCTGCCCCAAGGATTCCGAGGTTGCTGCCCTGTGTTCAGCCAAGCCCCTAGGTGACGGCCTCGGGGAGGGACTAAGCCAGGGAGAGAGGGGAGAGACAGTGTGAGATGTGAAGCCAGGAGGAAAGCCAGGAGGGAGGAGGCTGGGGAGGAGGAGGAGACAGTGTAGGTGGAGCTGAGGGAGGAGGGGAGCAAGGATCAGGGCGCCCGGCTTCCAGCTCTAACAGCCCAGTTCAGGCTATGGCTACACAGGAGAGTGCCTGGTAGACAAGTGAGGGGCCTCTGAGGAATGACGAGGCGAACTCATGGCCAGTGAGTGGTCTCCAGTCAGTGTGTGGTGGCTCTGCCAGTTCCAGAGGTGGCCCAAGTAGGACTAGAACTTAGAGTCCACTATGGAATCTGGGGCATGGCAACACAGGTGAAATAATGTCAGGAGGGGCCCCCAGCAGGCCAGGGGGCGTGGCTCAAGGCTAGAGCCCTTGGCTGCAGGTCCAGATGTCCCCGGTTCAATCCCAGGTGCCCCCTGGCCGTTGTTTTGCCATATTGCCACGTACAGGTAAATGGCTTCCCTGAGACCCCGTTCCATTTTACAGCAAGGTCTGCAGTCGCCTTCACCACTCAGCGCCTGATGGTGTTGTTTTTTCGGTGTCGTCTTTCCGTGGGATAGTAAAGTGTGGTAGATTGACCCGCTGGCGCAATTCTTCACCTCTCCCTGTTCCCGTGCCTTGAGCTTTGTGACTTTTCGTTTCTCCCCCAGAGGCCAGTGTGCTCCGCACCCCTTTGCCCTGGGCCTGGCAGTATCTATCGGTCTGGGCCAACCAGGAGATGGAAACCACATAGGGATTCAAACGGGACGTTTAATTTAGAGGATTATTGTGCTATGCGAGGAGAGTAACTCTAAAGGTGCAAAGAAGACTAAAGGGACCCCTGGGCTGAGGGACCCAAGCTAGGATCGGTTGGGAAGGGGGACTTTTCCCAAAAGCTGGGATTCAGACCTCATGGGGGAAGGTGTGGTTGGGGCCCACTAACCGGGTTGTCCCGTCCAGACCTGTTCACAGTTGCCAGACGGGCAGAATGCCACCTCCCGGGGCACAGGTGAGACACTTGGAAGTGTGAGCCTGGAACTTGCAGTGTCCACACCTCGGGGGCCTGGGAACCAGACCTCGGGGCAGGGGCGAGCCCAGGCTGGCAGGAGGGTGGCTAGAGGGATTTGAGGTGATGGCTGCGCAGCAGTGTTCACCTGTCAAGCTGGGTCTGCGAGGTCACCGAATGACTTCATTCCCTGGGTGCGTGCCTGGGGCCGAGCACCACCGTGTGTCCTTGCTCGGCTGCACCACTGCCCCACATGCAGCAGGAGCCAGGGGAGCAGAAGCAAAACCTGCAGCAGGAACTGGGGAGGGCAGGCCCCTGCCTCCTGCAGCGTCTCTCCCGCGCCCTCTACTGACAACTGTTAGCGCTGCGCTCACTTGAGGAGACATGCCCTAAGGAATCCAGTCCCTTCTCCCAGAGCAGGTATGGAAGGGCGCATTTGGAGCTGAGAGTCAATAAATTGACCTGGCAGACCGTGGGCCTGGCTTTGGCCAACAGGGTGTAGCAGATATGGTGCAAGCAGGGGCTTCAGATGGACTTGCAAGGCCGAGTTTGCCCTCTGTGCTTCTACCATTACAGGGAGAGGTGCTGACCCCGTCACCTCCTCCCCTCAGCCTGGGCCCCAGAATGAACCCTCGGGTCCCAACCCTGAGCCCATCTCATGGAGAGGAGCCAAGGCAGCTTGGAGCCCACCCATCCAGCCAAGCCCGGCCTAGATCAGCTGATTCTCGTTCAGCCTGCAAGCCCAGGGGCATGGGAATAAATGCTGATCGTTGTGTGTCATTGGTTTGGGGGGTGACTTGTTATGCAACATCTTGTGACTGAGACTGACGAATACTGAAATTGATATCTAGAAGGGTCTCCTGCTGTAGCAGAAGCCTAAAGTACATGACAGGGCTTCCTGGTGAAGCAGTGGGTGGCAAGGAAGCTGTTACAATCAGCCAGGAAAACAGTGAGGAGACTGTTACTGAGGGTAGGGGAAACGAGGGCTCGTGATAATCTGGAAGGTAGAAATACACTGGAACTTGTTCACCTGGGGGCCGGATATTTCAGGGCAAAATTGGAATGCATGAGCTGTTGGCTACAGGCTGTTTTTGATGAGGTCCTACAAACAAGGTTTGAGTTGAGTGGAGAACTTTCTGGTTTGTATTCAGAATTTAGTGGCAATATAGACAGCCCAGAAATTGCTCAGTTTGAAAAATGAAACCATCCTTTCCAAGACAGAGTGAGGCCATGTTGCGTCACCTTAGGAAGAAGTCTCACTCCAGAGCCTTCCACTAAGACAGAGCCTCAGGGAACAGATCACATCAAGGGTGTGGCTTTAATGCCTTTTATTAAGAGCACTGACAGAGTTAAGGCAGGGGGTGTCAAGGACACTCTTTCAGCTGGACAGAAGTTTTCCTAGAACGATGAGGGATGTGTGGTCACAGAATGTGATGTGCCCAATACTTATGATTGAGCTGGAGGGACGGCATATGGTACAAAGAATTGTGATCGTGGCTTTTGATACATGGAATCAAACACATAGGAAACCCACAAATCTCTTGTGAGAGCTGCATTGACGAAAGCTTGGACAGCCTGGACTAAAGGACACTGAGACTGTGGCAAGTGAAAAGACCTCTGGACCTCCAACATTCCACAGGTGGGACGCAAGCTGAGGAGAATGCTCACCCACCTCAAGGGCCATATTTTCCAAGGATCTCTTCAGCAATTGCAAAAGAGGATGACGGCAGAGGAAGACTTCTCAGAGGGTGCAGCCAAGAGTCGTGTGGAACCATGGACTGGGAGCCACTGCCAGGCAGCAGAGCCAAGGCCCAGTGAAGGCACACTGCCTGCTCCTGGAGCGCTTAGTGTTGTGTGCCACTGAGTTTGGGGTGACTTGTTATGCAACACTCTTGTGAAGAGGCGGCAGACACTGACATTGGCATCCAGAACGAGGCCCTGGCTGCACCCAAAGGGAAACGGGGGCGTGGGGGGTTCCTTTTGCATACCCAGTTTCTGTGGCCTTGTGTGCTCCCCGTTTTGTCCCATGTCTGAATGTGAATGTTGCAGGAAGTCTGTCTCTGTACCGTCACTGGATTTTGGATGTGTGAGGGGTAGATAACTTGTCTTTTGAGTTCATGGGTCTCTGGATCAAGAGAAGCCTCACCTGGATCTAATGCTGATCAGAAGATCCCAGACTTTGTCTGATTGACTGAGGCTGCGGGGTCTCGGGAGCATATTGTGGATGGGGGGGAGATGTCAATACCTATGACCAGGATGGCAGGCCATGGTGGATTAAAGTGTTGGCCTCCGTCCTTCACTGATTCTCTCTGGCCCTTTTGGTTTTCCAGTCCCACCCCCCCCCCCCCACCCCACCCCATTAGACGTGGAACACATTTCCCTGCCCTTGGTTTGGGGCTCAGTCCTGAGACTTGCCTTGACTGCTGGGATGTCAGCACACGTGACTCAAGCAGAGGCTGGAGACCTGCTCATGTGTTGGGCTTGCGTTTCTGCATTTCTGCCATCTCCGTGAGGAAAGGTTCCCCTGCTTGCTGCCACTCCTCCAACCCGGACCCCAGAATGAACAGACATGGTGCAGATCTGAGCTGAACTCACAGCGAGAAACCGAGCACAGAGGGTCCCATGGAGTGAAATGGGGCCACCAGGTCAAGGCCACCCTAGATCAGCTGATTGGCATCCATGCTGCTGACCTATGACCCTGAGAATCAGTGCTTATTCTGTATCCATCTTAATTTGGGGATGATTTGTTTCCAAGCATTGATGAGGAAACAGCTGTCTATGCAGCCACGATTCTTACACCTCGTCGCCAGTGCCCCCTGCACTGCCCACCGGGTACTGAGTGAGGGGAAAGGAAGAGGTGGAGTTTATTGACGGAATTCAGGTTGTGGCTACAGAGTGGAAAGGTGCCTGTTGGACCAGTGAGAGGTCTCTGGGGAGTGGAAAGGTGAACTCGTGGCCAGAAAAGTGGTCTCTAGTCCATTTGTGGTTGCTTGCCACTCTCCACAGGCTGATTAGGAACAAATAGAAATTCCTAAAAGGATTCCTGGAATCCCTGGGTGTGGTTCCACAGGTGAAATACGCTAGGAAGGAATTTTCCCCAGGTGAGGGGGTGTAGCTCATGGGTAGAGCATTGGACTGCAGATCAAGAGGTCCCCGGCTCAAATCTGAGCGCCCCCTGCTGGTTTTCCTTCCATCTTGGATCTACGGAAGTGGTCACCTTAGACCCCGTTCACCCACCAGCAGCGAGTCATTAGCATGTCAGGTGGCTTTCTAAATTTGGCTAATTTCCTCTGGAGAGGCTCAGCTGACAACAGAAAAAGGACAGGAAAGAAGAAGGGAGAAAAGGTGGAAAAGGTCATGTTCGGACTCCAGACCTGGTTTACGGGAAAACATCCTCATCCAGAATCAGAGGTTTTGTCTTGACCTCTTGATGCTTGTGTGTTTTTGGTCAGCTGTCCCATTTACTGTTTCCCATTTCTAGTGAGTGAGTAGGCAGGAGGCTGGGGCAGCAGACAGAGTCAGCGGCAGGGACACGTCTCAGGCATCTGAACCCCCTGGGTGCTGCTCCTGTGTGCGTTTGCTGGTCTCCCCCCAGAGACTCTGAGAAGCCGACTGGATGCTCTCATTTTAACAACACACACCTCTCCTCTTCTTGCTCCTTCTCCGAGCCAGAAACTACCTGCTCTACAGACGCGTTTGGGGAGGACTGTCCCGGATGACTCTAACGGACCTTTCAACGAAACATGTACGACTAGCAAAGCTGGTGCCCTCTGCAGGGGCCTGAGAAGCTGCCTGGTGGGCAAGGAGGGGGAGGGTGGGAAGGGGACCTGGTGGGAGAGGTGTCCCCTCTGCCGTGGAGCAGACCCCAGGTTGCACGGAACAGCACGGGAAGGTCGGTGACTTGCTGTGTTAGAGTCTGGATGTTACTACTGGCTGGAAAGGTGCCTTGTAGACGCCAACAATGGCCCATAGGTAGAGCATTGGAACATGGAGCCCGTTGTCTCTGACTCATAACCTGGGGAGCCCCTACCTGCTGTCTATAGAAATCTTCATAGACTCTATTTGTTAGAGCACCCTTAGGTTTACAGAAAATTTGAGCAGAAAGTCCAGAGTTCTCCTGCATCCTCACCTCAACGCCCCTCTCCCCTGCGGTTTCCCCTGTTTTAACATCTTGTGTTAGTATGGGACATTTGTAAAACCGGTGAATGAGGGGGCCGGCTCCGTCGCCAAGTGATTAAGTTCGTGCGCTCCACTTTGGCGGCCCAGGGTTCGGATCCTGGGCATGGACGTGGCACCACTCATCAGGCCATGTTGAGGCGGCGTCCCACGTGCCACAACTAGAAGGACCTACAACTAAAATATACAACTGTGTACTGGGGGGATTTGGGGAGAAACAAGCAGGAAAAAAAAAAAAAAAAAACAGAAGAAAATTGGCAGCAGTTGTTAGCTCAGGCGCCAATCTTTAAAAAAGAAGAGGGAAAAACCCCGAAAAAAGTGGTGAACGAATATTGATATGTTCTTATCCACTGAAGTCCATTGTTTACCCTAAGGTTCAAGCTTGTGCTGTACAGTTTTATGGGTTGTGACAACTACAGAATGTTCTGTAGCCACAATTACAGTATCATTTGGAATAGTTTCACTGCCCTAAAACTCCCCGGCTATGCCTATTCGCTCCTCACTCCCTCCCTCCCTCCCTCCCTCCCTCCGAGTCCCTGGCACCCACTGATCTTCTTACTGTCCACCGATCTCCCTTTTCCAGAATGCCATAGCGGTGGAATCGCATGCGGTGTAGCCTGTTCAGCTTGGCTTCTTTCTCTTAGTAATAGGCATTTAAGGTTCCTGCGTGTCTTTTTGTGGCTTGAGAGCTCATTTATTTTTGTTGCTGGATAAAATTCCAGTGTATGGACCAGGCTGTGATTTTACTCAGAGCCGGTGTCGCCGTTGCAGCTAACGGCATCTTCCTGCAAGAGGGCAGAGGAAGAGGCAGGTGGGGCCTGTGCCAGAAAGCCTCCCGGGCTCTGGCAGCACCAACGCTTCCCACCATTCGTGATTGTGGCAGTGATGCAGCCTCACTCGGGCTACTTGTGGTGGGTGTTTGTAACGATCTTCTTACAGCCCCAACGCTTGAAATTCCTTTGTACTTTGGGGATCCACAGCCGTGTATGACTGGTGGAAGCCGGGACCTCACAATACTATGAAAGCCGGGAATACCAGGTGCTGCCGTCCCTGAGCCCCGGCCGTAGCTCAGGCTTAGCCAGTCACCTGTAGCTGATTGAGACCTGGAACATGAATGATTTACCCAGAAGCAGGAGGAGTTGGGAATTTCCTCCAGCGGAGCCAGGGGGCTGGCATTGGCAGTGGGGCCGCTGGCTGCAGGCAGTGTCCAGTGGGGCATCATCAGCCCCATAAAGCAGGATGCCTTTTGAGGTCAACGATTCTGCCTGCGCGGCTGCCCTTTAGTCCTGCCCATTTCCTGGCGCAGATCTCTAGCTACGTTTGGTGTGGTGAGACTTTTCCCATCCTGCCAATAGTTTCCTTATTTGTCTCAATGAGCCATCATCGGTTTCTGTTTTTGACAGAATGCAGACAGTGTGTAAACTGGTACTGGGGGTGGGGTGCAGGCCGTGAGGGGCATATGGCACTGAGTGTCTGGTTTTGTTAGGACCATCTTGGTAGTTATTCGGGAGTTTGAACCTGGCCGTCGTTGGCACACAGTGACAAAGCAGGAGACTTCAATTTTGCCCGGATCACCTGGAATGAAGCGCCTAGTGAGGGCCAGGCCTTGGTGTCCTCAGTTCCCACAGAACAGCACGAGGCACTGCAGAGCGGCTGATTCTGCTGGCGCTGGACCTCAAAGACGGAAAATGAAGCACAAATCGGTAAACCCTCTCCGCTAGCCAAGACCCGGTATCGAGAGACTTCTCTCTTGCCACTGATAACTGGGAAATCCTCAAACCAAAAGTAGAGTTTGATCCTGAGCGTTGCTGACTTACAATGTCAGTTAAATTAAGCAGATGCTCATGTCTCATGCTCGAGAAGTAGGACACTGATCAGTGCGGGACCTTCCCACCCACCCAGGCTTTTCAATGGACTCGGGAACAAGGGCCAAAACTTCAGGCTTGGACGCTAGGAACCGCCCCCACCCAGAGGACCTCACGTCACCAAGGGAACCCACCTGCTGCCAGGGAAGAATGCCCGACTTTCCGATTGCATCCTGTAACAGAAAGACGGTACTTCACAGGCTGCCAGCAACATGGTAGCATGTAGGTTATGCTGGAAACATCACCTGGGGGGTGGGGGGGGTGGGGCGATTTGGTCTCATTGGACTAAATACTTATTTTGAATTTGGACTGTGTGTTTAAAGGGAAACATGATAGCTGGTAAGAAAGCAAGGCGAGAAGAACACAGCACAGGAGTGAGGAAGGAATCCCCCCTTTGCTGGCATCCTCCCTGCCAAGCTCAGGGGCGTCTGTGGTCTCCCGAATGTGAATCTCACAGACTCCGATGCCATGTAGCACGTCGTACCCCTCAGGTCACTGTCCTTTCTCTAGTCCTTAGCGTCTTAGGGCTTGTGGCCTTTTAGGAAGGCCCGCTGCGTGTCCTCACTATGGGATGAAGGTCGGCCAGGGAAGCGGGCACAGGCAGTGCCTGGGCTCTCGCACCGTGGGGCAGAGGGAGAGACATCTCTGACCACACACCAGGGCTCCTTGGTCCCAGGCTGCGGGCCCCCAAGCAGCCTATATGCCTGGTCCTAGCACCCTCGGTTGTGCTGCCCCAAGGATTCCGAGGTTGCTGCCCTGTGTTCAGCCAAGCCCCTAGGTGACGGCCTCGGGGAGGGACTAAGCCAGGGAGAGAGGGGAGAGACAGTGTGAGATGTGAAGCCAGGAGGAAAGCCAGGAGGGAGGAGGCTGGGGAGGAGGAGGAGACAGTGTAGGTGGAGCTGAGGGAGGAGGGGAGCAAGGATCAGGGCGCCCGGCTTCCAGCTCTAACAGCCCAGTTCAGGCTATGGCTACACAGGAGAGTGCCTGGTAGACAAGTGAGGGGCCTCTGAGGAATGACGAGGCGAACTCATGGCCAGTGAGTGGTCTCCAGTCAGTGTGTGGTGGCTCTGCCAGTTCCAGAGGTGGCCCAAGTAGGACTAGAACTTAGAGTCCACTATGGAATCTGGGGCATGGCAACACAGGTGAAATAATGTCAGGAGGGGCCCCCAGCAGGCCAGGGGGCGTGGCTCAAGGCTAGAGCCCTTGGCTGCAGGTCCAGATGTCCCCGGTTCAATCCCAGGTGCCCCCTGGCCGTTGTTTTGCCATATTGCCACGTACAGGTAAATGGCTTCCCTGAGACCCCGTTCCATTTTACAGCAAGGTCTGCAGTCGCCTTCACCACTCAGCGCCTGATGGTGTTGTTTTTTCGGTGTCGTCTTTCCGTGGGATAGTAAAGTGTGGTAGATTGACCCGCTGGCGCAATTCTTCACCTCTCCCTGTTCCCGTGCCTTGAGCTTTGTGACTTTTCGTTTCTCCCCCAGAGGCCAGTGTGCTCCGCACCCCTTTGCCCTGGGCCTGGCAGTATCTATCGGTCTGGGCCAACCAGGAGATGGAAACCACATAGGGATTCAAACGGGACGTTTAATTTAGAGGATTATTGTGCTATGCGAGGAGAGTAACTCTAAAGGTGCAAAGAAGACTAAAGGGACCCCTGGGCTGAGGGACCCAAGCTAGGATCGGTTGGGAAGGGGGACTTTTCCCAAAAGCTGGGATTCAGACCTCATGGGGGAAGGTGTGGTTGGGGCCCACTAACCGGGTTGTCCCGTCCAGACCTGTTCACAGTTGCCAGACGGGCAGAATGCCACCTCCCGGGGCACAGGTGAGACACTTGGAAGTGTGAGCCTGGAACTTGCAGTGTCCACACCTCGGGGGCCTGGGAACCAGACCTCGGGGCAGGGGCGAGCCCAGGCTGGCAGGAGGGTGGCTAGAGGGATTTGAGGTGATGGCTGCGCAGCAGTGTTCACCTGTCAAGCTGGGTCTGCGAGGTCACCGAATGACTTCATTCCCTGGGTGCGTGCCTGGGGCCGAGCACCACCGTGTGTCCTTGCTCGGCTGCACCACTGCCCCACATGCAGCAGGAGCCAGGGGAGCAGAAGCAAAACCTGCAGCAGGAACTGGGGAGGGCAGGCCCCTGCCTCCTGCAGCGTCTCTCCCGCGCCCTCTACTGACAACTGTTAGCGCTGCGCTCACTTGAGGAGACATGCCCTAAGGAATCCAGTCCCTTCTCCCAGAGCAGGTATGGAAGGGCGCATTTGGAGCTGAGAGTCAATAAATTGACCTGGCAGACCGTGGGCCTGGCTTTGGCCAACAGGGTGTAGCAGATATGGTGCAAGCAGGGGCTTCAGATGGACTTGCAAGGCCGAGTTTGCCCTCTGTGCTTCTACCATTACAGGGAGAGGTGCTGACCCCGTCACCTCCTCCCCTCAGCCTGGGCCCCAGAATGAACCCTCGGGTCCCAACCCTGAGCCCATCTCATGGAGAGGAGCCAAGGCAGCTTGGAGCCCACCCATCCAGCCAAGCCCGGCCTAGATCAGCTGATTCTCGTTCAGCCTGCAAGCCCAGGGGCATGGGAATAAATGCTGATCGTTGTGTGTCATTGGTTTGGGGGGTGACTTGTTATGCAACATCTTGTGACTGAGACTGACGAATACTGAAATTGATATCTAGAAGGGTCTCCTGCTGTAGCAGAAGCCTAAAGTACATGACAGGGCTTCCTGGTGAAGCAGTGGGTGGCAAGGAAGCTGTTACAATCAGCCAGGAAAACAGTGAGGAGACTGTTACTGAGGGTAGGGGAAACGAGGGCTCGTGATAATCTGGAAGGTAGAAATACACTGGAACTTGTTCACCTGGGGGCCGGATATTTCAGGGCAAAATTGGAATGCATGAGCTGTTGGCTACAGGCTGTTTTTGATGAGGTCCTACAAACAAGGTTTGAGTTGAGTGGAGAACTTTCTGGTTTGTATTCAGAATTTAGTGGCAATATAGACAGCCCAGAAATTGCTCAGTTTGAAAAATGAAACCATCCTTTCCAAGACAGAGTGAGGCCATGTTGCGTCACCTTAGGAAGAAGTCTCACTCCAGAGCCTTCCACTAAGACAGAGCCTCAGGGAACAGATCACATCAAGGGTGTGGCTTTAATGCCTTTTATTAAGAGCACTGACAGAGTTAAGGCAGGGGGTGTCAAGGACACTCTTTCAGCTGGACAGAAGTTTTCCTAGAACGATGAGGGATGTGTGGTCACAGAATGTGATGTGCCCAATACTTATGATTGAGCTGGAGGGACGGCATATGGTACAAAGAATTGTGATCGTGGCTTTTGATACATGGAATCAAACACATAGGAAACCCACAAATCTCTTGTGAGAGCTGCATTGACGAAAGCTTGGACAGCCTGGACTAAAGGACACTGAGACTGTGGCAAGTGAAAAGACCTCTGGACCTCCAACATTCCACAGGTGGGACGCAAGCTGAGGAGAATGCTCACCCACCTCAAGGGCCATATTTTCCAAGGATCTCTTCAGCAATTGCAAAAGAGGATGACGGCAGAGGAAGACTTCTCAGAGGGTGCAGCCAAGAGTCGTGTGGAACCATGGACTGGGAGCCACTGCCAGGCAGCAGAACCAAGGCCCAGTGAAGGCACACTGCCTGCTCCTGGAGCGCTTAGTGTTGTGTGCCACTGAGTTTGGGGTGACTTGTTATGCAACACTCTTGTGAAGAGGCGGCAGACACTGACATTGGCATCCAGAACGAGGCCCTGGCTGCACCCAAAGGGAAACGGGGGCGTGGGGGGTTCCTTTTGCATACCCAGTTTCTGTGGCCTTGTGTGCTCCCCGTTTTGTCCCATGTCTGAATGTGAATGTTGCAGGAAGTCTGTCTCTGTACCGTCACTGGATTTTGGATGTGTGAGGGGTAGATAACTTGTCTTTTGAGTTCATGGGTCTCTGGATCAAGAGAAGCCTCACCTGGATCTAATGCTGATCAGAAGATCCCAGACTTTGTCTGATTGACTGAGGCTGCGGGGTCTCGGGAGCATATTGTGGATGGGGGGGAGATGTCAATACCTATGACCAGGATGGCAGGCCATGGTGGATTAAAGTGTTGGCCTCCGTCCTTCACTGATTCTCTCTGGCCCTTTTGGTTTTCCAGTCCCACCCCCCCCCCCCCACCCCACCCCATTAGACGTGGAACACATTTCCCTGCCCTTGGTTTGGGGCTCAGTCCTGAGACTTGCCTTGACTGCTGGGATGTCAGCACACGTGACTCAAGCAGAGGCTGGAGACCTGCTCATGTGTTGGGCTTGCGTTTCTGCATTTCTGCCATCTCCGTGAGGAAAGGTTCCCCTGCTTGCTGCCACTCCTCCAACCCGGACCCCAGAATGAACAGACATGGTGCAGATCTGAGCTGAACTCACAGCGAGAAACCGAGCACAGAGGGTCCCATGGAGTGAAATGGGGCCACCAGGTCAAGGCCACCCTAGATCAGCTGATTGGCATCCATGCTGCTGACCTATGACCCTGAGAATCAGTGCTTATTCTGTATCCATCTTAATTTGGGGAGGATTTGTTTCCAAGCATTGATGAGGAAACAGCTGTCTATGCAGCCACGATTCTTACACCTCGTCGCCAGTGCCCCCTGCACTGCCCACCGGGTACTGAGTGAGGGGAAAGGAAGAGGTGGAGTTTATTGACGGAATTCAGGTTGTGGCTACAGAGTGGAAAGGTGCCTGTTGGACCAGTGAGAGGTCTCTGGGGAGTGGAAAGGTGAACTCGTGGCCAGAAAAGTGGTCTCTAGTCCATTTGTGGTTGCTTGCCACTCTCCACAGGCTGATTAGGAACAAATAGAAATTCCTAAAAGGATTCCTGGAATCCCTGGGTGTGGTTCCACAGGTGAAATACGCTAGGAAGGAATTTTCCCCAGGTGAGGGGGTGTAGCTCATGGGTAGAGCATTGGACTGCAGATCAAGAGGTCCCCGGCTCAAATCTGAGCGCCCCCTGCTGGTTTTCCTTCCATCTTGGATCTACGGAAGTGGTCACCTTAGACCCCGTTCACCCACCAGCAGCGAGTCATTAGCATGTCAGGTGGCTTTCTAAATTTGGCTAATTTCCTCTGGAGAGGCTCAGCTGACAACAGAAAAAGGACAGGAAAGAAGAAGGGAGAAAAGGTGGAAAAGGTCATGTTCGGACTCCAGACCTGGTTTACGGGAAAACATCCTCATCCAGAATCAGAGGTTTTGTCTTGACCTCTTGATGCTTGTGTGTTTTTGGTCAGCTGTCCCATTTACTGTTTCCCATTTCTAGTGAGTGAGTAGGCAGGAGGCTGGGGCAGCAGACAGAGTCAGCGGCAGGGACACGTCTCAGGCATCTGAACCCCCTGGGTGCTGCTCCTGTGTGCGTTTGCTGGTCTCCCCCCAGAGACTCTGAGAAGCCGACTGGATGCTCTCATTTTAACAACACACACCTCTCCTCTTCTTGCTCCTTCTCCGAGCCAGAAACTACCTGCTCTACAGACGCGTTTGGGGAGGACTGTCCCGGATGACTCTAACGGACCTTTCAACGAAACATGTACGACTAGCAAAGCTGGTGCCCTCTGCAGGGGCCTGAGAAGCTGCCTGGTGGGCAAGGAGGGGGAGGGTGGGAAGGGGACCTGGTGGGAGAGGTGTCCCCTCTGCCGTGGAGCAGACCCCAGGTTGCACGGAACAGCACGGGAAGGTCGGTGACTTGCTGTGTTAGAGTCTGGATGTTACTACTGGCTGGAAAGGTGCCTTGTAGACGCCAACAATGGCCCATAGGTAGAGCATTGGAACATGGAGCCCGTTGTCTCTGACTCATAACCTGGGGAGCCCCTACCTGCTGTCTATAGAAATCTTCATAGACTCTATTTGTTAGAGCACCCTTAGGTTTACAGAAAATTTGAGCAGAAAGTCCAGAGTTCTCCTGCATCCTCACCTCAACGCCCCTCTCCCCTGCGGTTTCCCCTGTTTTAACATCTTGTGTTAGTATGGGACATTTGTAAAACCGGTGAATGAGGGGGCCGGCTCCGTCGCCAAGTGATTAAGTTCGTGCGCTCCACTTTGGCGGCCCAGGGTTCGGATCCTGGGCATGGACGTGGCACCACTCATCAGGCCATGTTGAGGCGGCGTCCCACGTGCCACAACTAGAAGGACCTACAACTAAAATATACAACTGTGTACTGGGGGGATTTGGGGAGAAACAAGCAGGAAAAAAAAAAAAAAAAAACAGAAGAAAATTGGCAGCAGTTGTTAGCTCAGGCGCCAATCTTTAAAAAAGAAGAGGGAAAAACCCCGAAAAAAGTGGTGAACGAATATTGATATGTTCTTATCCACTGAAGTCCATTGTTTACCCTAAGGTTCAAGCTTGTGCTGTACAGTTTTATGGGTTGTGACAACTACAGAATGTTCTGTAGCCACAATTACAGTATCATTTGGAATAGTTTCACTGCCCTAAAACTCCCCGGCTATGCCTATTCGCTCCTCACTCCCTCCCTCCCTCCCTCCCTCCGAGTCCCTGGCACCCACTGATCTTCTTACTGTCCACCGATCTCCCTTTTCCAGAATGCCATAGCGGTGGAATCGCATGCGGTGTAGCCTGTTCAGCTTGGCTTCTTTCTCTTAGTAATAGGCATTTAAGGTTCCTGCGTGTCTTTTTGTGGCTTGAGAGCTCATTTATTTTTGTTGCTGGATAAAATTCCAGTGTATGGACCAGGCTGTGATTTTACTCAGAGCCGGTGTCGCCGTTGCAGCTAACGGCATCTTCCTGCAAGAGGGCAGAGGAAGAGGCAGGTGGGGCCTGTGCCAGAAAGCCTCCCGGGCTCTGGCAGCACCAACGCTTCCCACCATTCGTGATTGTGGCAGTGATGCAGCCTCACTCGGGCTACTTGTGGTGGGTGTTTGTAACGATCTTCTTACAGCCCCAACGCTTGAAATTCCTTTGTACTTTGGGGATCCACAGCCGTGTATGACTGGTGGAAGCCGGGACCTCACAATACTATGAAAGCCGGGAATACCAGGTGCTGCCGTCCCTGAGCCCCGGCCGTAGCTCAGGCTTAGCCAGTCACCTGTAGCTGATTGAGACCTGGAACATGAATGATTTACCCAGAAGCAGGAGGAGTTGGGAATTTCCTCCAGCGGAGCCAGGGGGCTGGCATTGGCAGTGGGGCCGCTGGCTGCAGGCAGTGTCCAGTGGGGCATCATCAGCCCCATAAAGCAGGATGCCTTTTGAGGTCAACGATTCTGCCTGCGCGGCTGCCCTTTAGTCCTGCCCATTTCCTAGCGCAGATCTCTAGCTACGTTTGGTGTGGTGAGACTTTTCCCATCCTGCCAATAGTTTCCTTATTTGTCTCAATGAGCCATCATCGGTTTCTGTTTTTGACAGAATGCAGACAGTGTGTAAACTGGTACTGGGGGTGGGGTGCAGGCCGTGAGGGGCATATGGCACTGAGTGTCTGGTTTTGTTAGGACCATCTTGGTAGTTATTCGGGAGTTTGAACCTGGCCGTCGTTGGCACACAGTGACAAAGCAGGAGACTTCAATTTTGCCCGGATCACCTGGAATGAAGCGCCTAGTGAGGGCCAGGCCTTGGTGTCCTCAGTTCCCACAGAACAGCACGAGGCACTGCAGAGCGGCTGATTCTGCTGGCGCTGGACCTCAAAGACGGAAAATGAAGCACAAATCGGTAAACCCTCTCCGCTAGCCAAGACCCGGTATCGAGAGACTTCTCTCTTGCCACTGATAACTGGGAAATCCTCAAACCAAAAGTAGAGTTTGATCCTGAGCGTTGCTGACTTACAATGTCAGTTAAATTAAGCAGATGCTCATGTCTCATGCTCGAGAAGTAGGACACTGATCAGTGCGGGACCTTCCCACCCACCCAGGCTTTTCAATGGACTCGGGAACAAGGGCCAAAACTTCAGGCTTGGACGCTAGGAACCGCCCCCACCCAGAGGACCTCACGTCACCAAGGGAACCCACCTGCTGCCAGGGAAGAATGCCCGACTTTCCGATTGCATCCTGTAACAGAAAGACGGTACTTCACAGGCTGCCAGCAACATGGTAGCATGTAGGTTATGCTGGAAACATCACCTGGGGGGTGGGGGGGGTGGGGCGATTTGGTCTCATTGGACTAAATACTTATTTTGAATTTGGACTGTGTGTTTAAAGGGAAACATGATAGCTGGTAAGAAAGCAAGGCGAGAAGAACACAGCACAGGAGTGAGGAAGGAATCCCCCCTTTGCTGGCATCCTCCCTGCCAAGCTCAGGGGCGTCTGTGGTCTCCCGAATGTGAATCTCACAGACTCCGATGCCATGTAGCACGTCGTACCCCTCAGGTCACTGTCCTTTCTCTAGTCCTTAGCGTCTTAGGGCTTGTGGCCTTTTAGGAAGGCCCGCTGCGTGTCCTCACTATGGGATGAAGGTCGGCCAGGGAAGCGGGCACAGGCAGTGCCTGGGCTCTCGCACCGTGGGGCAGAGGGAGAGACATCTCTGACCACACACCAGGGCTCCTTGGTCCCAGGCTGCGGGCCCCCAAGCAGCCTATATGCCTGGTCCTAGCACCCTCGGTTGTGCTGCCCCAAGGATTCCGAGGTTGCTGCCCTGTGTTCAGCCAAGCCCCTAGGTGACGGCCTCGGGGAGGGACTAAGCCAGGGAGAGAGGGGAGAGACAGTGTGAGATGTGAAGCCAGGAGGAAAGCCAGGAGGGAGGAGGCTGGGGAGGAGGAGGAGACAGTGTAGGTGGAGCTGAGGGAGGAGGGGAGCAAGGATCAGGGCGCCCGGCTTCCAGCTCTAACAGCCCAGTTCAGGCTATGGCTACACAGGAGAGTGCCTGGTAGACAAGTGAGGGGCCTCTGAGGAATGACGAGGCGAACTCATGGCCAGTGAGTGGTCTCCAGTCAGTGTGTGGTGGCTCTGCCAGTTCCAGAGGTGGCCCAAGTAGGACTAGAACTTAGAGTCCACTATGGAATCTGGGGCATGGCAACACAGGTGAAATAATGTCAGGAGGGGCCCCCAGCAGGCCAGGGGGCGTGGCTCAAGGCTAGAGCCCTTGGCTGCAGGTCCAGATGTCCCCGGTTCAATCCCAGGTGCCCCCTGGCCGTTGTTTTGCCATATTGCCACGTACAGGTAAATGGCTTCCCTGAGACCCCGTTCCATTTTACAGCAAGGTCTGCAGTCGCCTTCACCACTCAGCGCCTGATGGTGTTGTTTTTTCGGTGTCGTCTTTCCGTGGGATAGTAAAGTGTGGTAGATTGACCCGCTGGCGCAATTCTTCACCTCTCCCTGTTCCCGTGCCTTGAGCTTTGTGACTTTTCGTTTCTCCCCCAGAGGCCAGTGTGCTCCGCACCCCTTTGCCCTGGGCCTGGCAGTATCTATCGGTCTGGGCCAACCAGGAGATGGAAACCACATAGGGATTCAAACGGGACGTTTAATTTAGAGGATTATTGTGCTATGCGAGGAGAGTAACTCTAAAGGTGCAAAGAAGACTAAAGGGACCCCTGGGCTGAGGGACCCAAGCTAGGATCGGTTGGGAAGGGGGACTTTTCCCAAAAGCTGGGATTCAGACCTCATGGGGGAAGGTGTGGTTGGGGCCCACTAACCGGGTTGTCCCGTCCAGACCTGTTCACAGTTGCCAGACGGGCAGAATGCCACCTCCCGGGGCACAGGTGAGACACTTGGAAGTGTGAGCCTGGAACTTGCAGTGTCCACACCTCGGGGGCCTGGGAACCAGACCTCGGGGCAGGGGCGAGCCCAGGCTGGCAGGAGGGTGGCTAGAGGGATTTGAGGTGATGGCTGCGCAGCAGTGTTCACCTGTCAAGCTGGGTCTGCGAGGTCACCGAATGACTTCATTCCCTGGGTGCGTGCCTGGGGCCGAGCACCACCGTGTGTCCTTGCTCGGCTGCACCACTGCCCCACATGCAGCAGGAGCCAGGGGAGCAGAAGCAAAACCTGCAGCAGGAACTGGGGAGGGCAGGCCCCTGCCTCCTGCAGCGTCTCTCCCGCGCCCTCTACTGACAACTGTTAGCGCTGCGCTCACTTGAGGAGACATGCCCTAAGGAATCCAGTCCCTTCTCCCAGAGCAGGTATGGAAGGGCGCATTTGGAGCTGAGAGTCAATAAATTGACCTGGCAGACCGTGGGCCTGGCTTTGGCCAACAGGGTGTAGCAGATATGGTGCAAGCAGGGGCTTCAGATGGACTTGCAAGGCCGAGTTTGCCCTCTGTGCTTCTACCATTACAGGGAGAGGTGCTGACCCCGTCACCTCCTCCCCTCAGCCTGGGCCCCAGAATGAACCCTCGGGTCCCAACCCTGAGCCCATCTCATGGAGAGGAGCCAAGGCAGCTTGGAGCCCACCCATCCAGCCAAGCCCGGCCTAGATCAGCTGATTCTCGTTCAGCCTGCAAGCCCAGGGGCATGGGAATAAATGCTGATCGTTGTGTGTCATTGGTTTGGGGGGTGACTTGTTATGCAACATCTTGTGACTGAGACTGACGAATACTGAAATTGATATCTAGAAGGGTCTCCTGCTGTAGCAGAAGCCTAAAGTACATGACAGGGCTTCCTGGTGAAGCAGTGGGTGGCAAGGAAGCTGTTACAATCAGCCAGGAAAACAGTGAGGAGACTGTTACTGAGGGTAGGGGAAACGAGGGCTCGTGATAATCTGGAAGGTAGAAATACACTGGAACTTGTTCACCTGGGGGCCGGATATTTCAGGGCAAAATTGGAATGCATGAGCTGTTGGCTACAGGCTGTTTTTGATGAGGTCCTACAAACAAGGTTTGAGTTGAGTGGAGAACTTTCTGGTTTGTATTCAGAATTTAGTGGCAATATAGACAGCCCAGAAATTGCTCAGTTTGAAAAATGAAACCATCCTTTCCAAGACAGAGTGAGGCCATGTTGCGTCACCTTAGGAAGAAGTCTCACTCCAGAGCCTTCCACTAAGACAGAGCCTCAGGGAACAGATCACATCAAGGGTGTGGCTTTAATGCCTTTTATTAAGAGCACTGACAGACTTAAGGCAGGGGGTGTCAAGGACACTCTTTCAGCTGGACAGAAGTTTTCCTAGAACGATGAGGGATGTGTGGTCACAGAATGTGATGTGCCCAATACTTATGATTGAGCTGGAGGGACGGCATATGGTACAAAGAATTGTGATCGTGGCTTTTGATACATGGAATCAAACACATAGGAAACCCACAAATCTCTTGTGAGAGCTGCATTGACGAAAGCTTGGACAGCCTGGACTAAAGGACACTGAGACTGTGGCAAGTGAAAAGACCTCTGGACCTCCAACATTCCACAGGTGGGACGCAAGCTGAGGAGAATGCTCACCCACCTCAAGGGCCATATTTTCCAAGGATCTCTTCAGCAATTGCAAAAGAGGATGACGGCAGAGGAAGACTTCTCAGAGGGTGCAGCCAAGAGTCGTGTGGAACCATGGACTGGGAGCCACTGCCAGGCAGCAGAACCAAGGCCCAGTGAAGGCACACTGCCTGCTCCTGGAGCGCTTAGTGTTGTGTGCCACTGAGTTTGGGGTGACTTGTTATGCAACACTCTTGTGAAGAGGCGGCAGACACTGACATTGGCATCCAGAACGAGGCCCTGGCTGCACCCAAAGGGAAACGGGGGCGTGGGGGGTTCCTTTTGCATACCCAGTTTCTGTGGCCTTGTGTGCTCCCCGTTTTGTCCCATGTCTGAATGTGAATGTTGCAGGAAGTCTGTCTCTGTACCGTCACTGGATTTTGGATGTGTGAGGGGTAGATAACTTGTCTTTTGAGTTCATGGGTCTCTGGATCAAGAGAAGCCTCACCTGGATCTAATGCTGATCAGAAGATCCCAGACTTTGTCTGATTGACTGAGGCTGCGGGGTCTCGGGAGCATATTGTGGATGGGGGGGAGATGTCAATACCTATGACCAGGATGGCAGGCCATGGTGGATTAAAGTGTTGGCCTCCGTCCTTCACTGATTCTCTCTGGCCCTTTTGGTTTTCCAGTCCCACCCCCCCCCCCCACCCCACCCCATTAGACGTGGAACACATTTCCCTGCCCTTGGTTTGGGGCTCAGTCCTGAGACTTGCCTTGACTGCTGGGATGTCAGCACACGTGACTCAAGCAGAGGCTGGAGACCTGCTCATGTGTTGGGCTTGCGTTTCTGCATTTCTGCCATCTCCGTGAGGAAAGGTTCCCCTGCTTGCTGCCACTCCTCCAACCCGGACCCCAGAATGAACAGACATGGTGCAGATCTGAGCTGAACTCACAGCGAGAAACCGAGCACAGAGGGTCCCATGGAGTGAAATGGGGCCACCAGGTCAAGGCCACCCTAGATCAGCTGATTGGCATCCATGCTGCTGACCTATGACCCTGAGAATCAGTGCTTATTCTGTATCCATCTTAATTTGGGGATGATTTGTTTCCAAGCATTGATGAGGAAACGGCTGTCTATGCAGCCACGATTCTTACACCTCGTCGCCAGTGCCCCCTGCACTGCCCACCGGGTACTGAGTGAGGGGAAAGGAAGAGGTGGAGTTTATTGACGGAATTCAGGTTGTGGCTACAGAGTGGAAAGGTGCCTGTTGGACCAGTGAGAGGTCTCTGGGGAGTGGAAAGGTGAACTCGTGGCCAGAAAAGTGGTCTCTAGTCCATTTGTGGTTGCTTGCCACTCTCCACAGGCTGATTAGGAACAAATAGAAATTCCTAAAAGGATTCCTGGAATCCCTGGGTGTGGTTCCACAGGTGAAATACGCTAGGAAGGAATTTTCCCCAGGTGAGGGGGTGTAGCTCATGGGTAGAGCATTGGACTGCAGATCAAGAGGTCCCCGGCTCAAATCTGAGCGCCCCCTGCTGGTTTTCCTTCCATCTTGGATCTACGGAAGTGGTCACCTTAGACCCCGTTCACCCACCAGCAGCGAGTCATTAGCATGTCAGGTGGCTTTCTAAATTTGGCTAATTTCCTCTGGAGAGGCTCAGCTGACAACAGAAAAAGGACAGGAAAGAAGAAGGGAGAAAAGGTGGAAAAGGTCATGTTCGGACTCCAGACCTGGTTTACGGGAAAACATCCTCATCCAGAATCAGAGGTTTTGTCTTGACCTCTTGATGCTTGTGTGTTTTTGGTCAGCTGTCCCATTTACTGTTTCCCATTTCTAGTGAGTGAGTAGGCAGGAGGCTGGGGCAGCAGACAGAGTCAGCGGCAGGGACACGTCTCAGGCATCTGAACCCCCTGGGTGCTGCTCCTGTGTGCGTTTGCTGGTCTCCCCCCAGAGACTCTGAGAAGCCGACTGGATGCTCTCATTTTAACAACACACACCTCTCCTCTTCTTGCTCCTTCTCCGAGCCAGAAACTACCTGCTCTACAGACGCGTTTGGGGAGGACTGTCCCGGATGACTCTAACGGACCTTTCAACGAAACATGTACGACTAGCAAAGCTGGTGCCCTCTGCAGGGGCCTGAGAAGCTGCCTGGTGGGCAAGGAGGGGGAGGGTGGGAAGGGGACCTGGTGGGAGAGGTGTCCCCTCTGCCGTGGAGCAGACCCCAGGTTGCACGGAACAGCACGGGAAGGTCGGTGACTTGCTGTGTTAGAGTCTGGATGTTACTACTGGCTGGAAAGGTGCCTTGTAGACGCCAACAATGGCCCATAGGTAGAGCATTGGAACATGGAGCCCGTTGTCTCTGACTCATAACCTGGGGAGCCCCTACCTGCTGTCTATAGAAATCTTCATAGACTCTATTTGTTAGAGCACCCTTAGGTTTACAGAAAATTTGAGCAGAAAGTCCAGAGTTCTCCTGCATCCTCACCTCAACGCCCCTCTCCCCTGCGGTTTCCCCTGTTTTAACATCTTGTGTTAGTATGGGACATTTGTAAAACCGGTGAATGAGGGGGCCGGCTCCGTCGCCAAGTGATTAAGTTCGTGCGCTCCACTTTGGCGGCCCAGGGTTCGGATCCTGGGCATGGACGTGGCACCACTCATCAGGCCATGTTGAGGCGGCGTCCCACGTGCCACAACTAGAAGGACCTACAACTAAAATATACAACTGTGTACTGGGGGGATTTGGGGAGAAACAAGCAGGAAAAAAAAAAAAAAAAAACAGAAGAAAATTGGCAGCAGTTGTTAGCTCAGGCGCCAATCTTTAAAAAAGAAGAGGGAAAAACCCCGAAAAAAGTGGTGAACGAATATTGATATGTTCTTATCCACTGAAGTCCATTGTTTACCCTAAGGTTCAAGCTTGTGCTGTACAGTTTTATGGGTTGTGACAACTACAGAATGTTCTGTAGCCACAATTACAGTATCATTTGGAATAGTTTCACTGCCCTAAAACTCCCCGGCTATGCCTATTCGCTCCTCACTCCCTCCCTCCCTCCCTCCCTCCCTCCGAGTCCCTGGCACCCACTGATCTTCTTACTGTCCACCGATCTCCCTTTTCCAGAATGCCATAGCGGTGGAATCGCATGCGGTGTAGCCTGTTCAGCTTGGCTTCTTTCTCTTAGTAATAGGCATTTAAGGTTCCTGCGTGTCTTTTTGTGGCTTGAGAGCTCATTTATTTTTGTTGCTGGATAAAATTCCAGTGTATGGACCAGGCTGTGATTTTACTCAGAGCCGGTGTCGCCGTTGCAGCTAACGGCATCTTCCTGCAAGAGGGCAGAGGAAGAGGCAGGTGGGGCCTGTGCCAGAAAGCCTCCCGGGCTCTGGCAGCACCAACGCTTCCCACCATTCGTGATTGTGGCAGTGATGCAGCCTCACTCGGGCTACTTGTGGTGGGTGTTTGTAACGATCTTCTTACAGCCCCAACGCTTGAAATTCCTTTGTACTTTGGGGATCCACAGCCGTGTATGACTGGTGGAAGCCGGGACCTCACAATACTATGAAAGCCGGGAATACCAGGTGCTGCCGTCCCTGAGCCCCGGCCGTAGCTCAGGCTTAGCCAGTCACCTGTAGCTGATTGAGACCTGGAACATGAATGATTTACCCAGAAGCAGGAGGAGTTGGGAATTTCCTCCAGCGGAGCCAGGGGGCTGGCATTGGCAGTGGGGCCGCTGGCTGCAGGCAGTGTCCAGTGGGGCATCATCAGCCCCATAAAGCAGGATGCCTTTTGAGGTCAACGATTCTGCCTGCGCGGCTGCCCTTTAGTCCTGCCCATTTCCTAGCGCAGATCTCTAGCTACGTTTGGTGTGGTGAGACTTTTCCCATCCTGCCAATAGTTTCCTTATTTGTCTCAATGAGCCATCATCGGTTTCTGTTTTTGACAGAATGCAGACAGTGTGTAAACTGGTACTGGGGGTGGGGTGCAGGCCGTGAGGGGCATATGGCACTGAGTGTCTGGTTTTGTTAGGACCATCTTGGTAGTTATTCGGGAGTTTGAACCTGGCCGTCGTTGGCACACAGTGACAAAGCAGGAGACTTCAATTTTGCCCGGATCACCTGGAATGAAGCGCCTAGTGAGGGCCAGGCCTTGGTGTCCTCAGTTCCCACAGAACAGCACGAGGCACTGCAGAGCGGCTGATTCTGCTGGCGCTGGACCTCAAAGACGGAAAATGAAGCACAAATCGGTAAACCCTCTCCGCTAGCCAAGACCCGGTATCGAGAGACTTCTCTCTTGCCACTGATAACTGGGAAATCCTCAAACCAAAAGTAGAGTTTGATCCTGAGCGTTGCTGACTTACAATGTCAGTTAAATTAAGCAGATGCTCATGTCTCATGCTCGAGAAGTAGGACACTGATCAGTGCGGGACCTTCCCACCCACCCAGGCTTTTCAATGGACTCGGGAACAAGGGCCAAAACTTCAGGCTTGGACGCTAGGAACCGCCCCCACCCAGAGGACCTCACGTCACCAAGGGAACCCACCTGCTGCCAGGGAAGAATGCCCGACTTTCCGATTGCATCCTGTAACAGAAAGACGGTACTTCACAGGCTGCCAGCAACATGGTAGCATGTAGGTTATGCTGGAAACATCACCTGGGGGGTGGGGGGGGTGGGGCGATTTGGTCTCATTGGACTAAATACTTATTTTGAATTTGGACTGTGTGTTTAAAGGGAAACATGATAGCTGGTAAGAAAGCAAGGCGAGAAGAACACAGCACAGGAGTGAGGAAGGAATCCCCCCTTTGCTGGCATCCTCCCTGCCAAGCTCAGGGGCGTCTGTGGTCTCCCGAATGTGAATCTCACAGACTCCGATGCCATGTAGCACGTCGTACCCCTCAGGTCACTGTCCTTTCTCTAGTCCTTAGCGTCTTAGGGCTTGTGGCCTTTTAGGAAGGCCCGCTGCGTGTCCTCACTATGGGATGAAGGTCGGCCAGGGAAGCGGGCACAGGCAGTGCCTGGGCTCTCGCACCGTGGGGCAGAGGGAGAGACATCTCTGACCACACACCAGGGCTCCTTGGTCCCAGGCTGCGGGCCCCCAAGCAGCCTATATGCCTGGTCCTAGCACCCTCGGTTGTGCTGCCCCAAGGATTCCGAGGTTGCTGCCCTGTGTTCAGCCAAGCCCCTAGGTGACGGCCTCGGGGAGGGACTAAGCCAGGGAGAGAGGGGAGAGACAGTGTGAGATGTGAAGCCAGGAGGAAAGCCAGGAGGGAGGAGGCTGGGGAGGAGGAGGAGACAGTGTAGGTGGAGCTGAGGGAGGAGGGGAGCAAGGATCAGGGCGCCCGGCTTCCAGCTCTAACAGCCCAGTTCAGGCTATGGCTACACAGGAGAGTGCCTGGTAGACAAGTGAGGGGCCTCTGAGGAATGACGAGGCGAACTCATGGCCAGTGAGTGGTCTCCAGTCAGTGTGTGGTGGCTCTGCCAGTTCCAGAGGTGGCCCAAGTAGGACTAGAACTTAGAGTCCACTATGGAATCTGGGGCATGGCAACACAGGTGAAATAATGTCAGGAGGGGCCCCCAGCAGGCCAGGGGGCGTGGCTCAAGGCTAGAGCCCTTGGCTGCAGGTCCAGATGTCCCCGGTTCAATCCCAGGTGCCCCCTGGCCGTTGTTTTGCCATATTGCCACGTTCAGGTAAATGGCTTCCCTGAGACCCCGTTCCATTTTACAGCAAGGTCTGCAGTCGCCTTCACCACTCAGCGCCTGATGGTGTTGTTTTTTCGGTGTCGTCTTTCCGTGGGATAGTAAAGTGTGGTAGATTGACCCGCTGGCGCAATTCTTCACCTCTCCCTGTTCCCGTGCCTTGAGCTTTGTGACTTTTCGTTTCTCCCCCAGAGGCCAGTGTGCTCCGCACCCCTTTGCCCTGGGCCTGGCAGTATCTATCGGTCTGGGCCAACCAGGAGATGGAAACCACATAGGGATTCAAACGGGACGTTTAATTTAGAGGATTATTGTGCTATGCGAGGAGAGTAACTCTAAAGGTGCAAAGAAGACTAAAGGGACCCCTGGGCTGAGGGACCCAAGCTAGGATCGGTTGGGAAGGGGGACTTTTCCCAAAAGCTGGGATTCAGACCTCATGGGGGAAGGTGTGGTTGGGGCCCACTAACCGGGTTGTCCCGTCCAGACCTGTTCACAGTTGCCAGACGGGCAGAATGCCACCTCCCGGGGCACAGGTGAGACACTTGGAAGTGTGAGCCTGGAACTTGCAGTGTCCACACCTCGGGGGCCTGGGAACCAGACCTCGGGGCAGGGGCGAGCCCAGGCTGGCAGGAGGGTGGCTAGAGGGATTTGAGGTGATGGCTGCGCAGCAGTGTTCACCTGTCAAGCTGGGTCTGCGAGGTCACCGAATGACTTCATTCCCTGGGTGCGTGCCTGGGGCCGAGCACCACCGTGTGTCCTTGCTCGGCTGCACCACTGCCCCACATGCAGCAGGAGCCAGGGGAGCAGAAGCAAAACCTGCAGCAGGAACTGGGGAGGGCAGGCCCCTGCCTCCTGCAGCGTCTCTCCCGCGCCCTCTACTGACAACTGTTAGCGCTGCGCTCACTTGAGGAGACATGCCCTAAGGAATCCAGTCCCTTCTCCCAGAGCAGGTATGGAAGGGCGCATTTGGAGCTGAGAGTCAATAAATTGACCTGGCAGACCGTGGGCCTGGCTTTGGCCAACAGGGTGTAGCAGATATGGTGCAAGCAGGGGCTTCAGATGGACTTGCAAGGCCGAGTTTGCCCTCTGTGCTTCTACCATTACAGGGAGAGGTGCTGACCCCGTCACCTCCTCCCCTCAGCCTGGGCCCCAGAATGAACCCTCGGGTCCCAACCCTGAGCCCATCTCATGGAGAGGAGCCAAGGCAGCTTGGAGCCCACCCATCCAGCCAAGCCCGGCCTAGATCAGCTGATTCTCGTTCAGCCTGCAAGCCCAGGGGCATGGGAATAAATGCTGATCGTTGTGTGTCATTGGTTTGGGGGGTGACTTGTTATGCAACATCTTGTGACTGAGACTGACGAATACTGAAATTGATATCTAGAAGGGTCTCCTGCTGTAGCAGAAGCCTAAAGTACATGACAGGGCTTCCTGGTGAAGCAGTGGGTGGCAAGGAAGCTGTTACAATCAGCCAGGAAAACAGTGAGGAGACTGTTACTGAGGGTAGGGGAAACGAGGGCTCGTGATAATCTGGAAGGTAGAAATACACTGGAACTTGTTCACCTGGGGGCCGGATATTTCAGGGCAAAATTGGAATGCATGAGCTGTTGGCTACAGGCTGTTTTTGATGAGGTCCTACAAACAAGGTTTGAGTTGAGTGGAGAACTTTCTGGTTTGTATTCAGAATTTAGTGGCAATATAGACAGCCCAGAAATTGCTCAGTTTGAAAAATGAAACCATCCTTTCCAAGACAGAGTGAGGCCATGTTGCGTCACCTTAGGAAGAAGTCTCACTCCAGAGCCTTCCACTAAGACAGAGCCTCAGGGAACAGATCACATCAAGGGTGTGGCTTTAATGCCTTTTATTAAGAGCACTGACAGACTTAAGGCAGGGGGTGTCAAGGACACTCTTTCAGCTGGACAGAAGTTTTCCTAGAACGATGAGGGATGTGTGGTCACAGAATGTGATGTGCCCAATACTTATGATTGAGCTGGAGGGACGGCATATGGTACAAAGAATTGTGATCGTGGCTTTTGATACATGGAATCAAACACATAGGAAACCCACAAATCTCTTGTGAGAGCTGCATTGACGAAAGCTTGGACAGCCTGGACTAAAGGACACTGAGACTGTGGCAAGTGAAAAGACCTCTGGACCTCCAACATTCCACAGGTGGGACGCAAGCTGAGGAGAATGCTCACCCACCTCAAGGGCCATATTTTCCAAGGATCTCTTCAGCAATTGCAAAAGAGGATGACGGCAGAGGAAGACTTCTCAGAGGGTGCAGCCAAGAGTCGTGTGGAACCATGGACTGGGAGCCACTGCCAGGCAGCAGAACCAAGGCCCAGTGAAGGCACACTGCCTGCTCCTGGAGCGCTTAGTGTTGTGTGCCACTGAGTTTGGGGTGACTTGTTATGCAACACTCTTGTGAAGAGGCGGCAGACACTGACATTGGCATCCAGAACGAGGCCCTGGCTGCACCCAAAGGGAAACGGGGGCGTGGGGGGTTCCTTTTGCATACCCAGTTTCTGTGGCCTTGTGTGCTCCCCGTTTTGTCCCATGTCTGAATGTGAATGTTGCAGGAAGTCTGTCTCTGTACCGTCACTGGATTTTGGATGTGTGAGGGGTAGATAACTTGTCTTTTGAGTTCATGGGTCTCTGGATCAAGAGAAGCCTCACCTGGATCTAATGCTGATCAGAAGATCCCAGACTTTGTCTGATTGACTGAGGCTGCGGGGTCTCGGGAGCATATTGTGGATGGGGGGGAGATGTCAATACCTATGACCAGGATGGCAGGCCATGGTGGATTAAAGTGTTGGCCTCCGTCCTTCACTGATTCTCTCTGGCCCTTTTGGTTTTCCAGTCCCACCACACCCCCCCCCCCCCCCTCCAATTAGACGTGGAACACATTTCCCTGCCCTTGGTTTGGGGCTCAGTCCTGAGACTTGCCTTGACTGCTGGGATGTCAGCACACGTGACTCAAGCAGAGGCTGGAGACCTGCTCATGTGTTGGGCTTGCGTTTCTGCATTTCTGCCATCTCCGTGAGGAAAGGTTCCCCTGCTTGCTGCCACTCCTCCAACCCGGACCCCAGAATGAACAGACATGGTGCAGATCTGAGCTGAACTCACAGCGAGAAACCGAGCACAGAGGGTCCCATGGAGTGAAATGGGGCCACCAGGTCAAGGCCACCCTAGATCAGCTGATTGGCATCCATGCTGCTGACCTATGACCCTGAGAATCAGTGCTTATTCTGTATCCATCTTAATTTGGGGATGATTTGTTTCCAAGCATTGATGAGGAAACGGCTGTCTATGCAGCCACGATTCTTACACCTCGTCGCCAGTGCCCCCTGCACTGCCCACCGGGTACTGAGTGAGGGGAAAGGAAGAGGTGGAGTTTATTGACGGAATTCAGGTTGTGGCTACAGAGTGGAAAGGTGCCTGTTGGACCAGTGAGAGGTCTCTGGGGAGTGGAAAGGTGAACTCGTGGCCAGAAAAGTGGTCTCTAGTCCATTTGTGGTTGCTTGCCACTCTCCACAGGCTGATTAGGAACAAATAGAAATTCCTAAAAGGATTCCTGGAATCCCTGGGTGTGGTTCCACAGGTGAAATACGCTAGGAAGGAATTTTCCCCAGGTGAGGGGGTGTAGCTCATGGGTAGAGCATTGGACTGCAGATCAAGAGGTCCCCGGCTCAAATCTGAGCGCCCCCTGCTGGTTTTCCTTCCATCTTGGATCTACGGAAGTGGTCACCTTAGACCCCGTTCACCCACCAGCAGCGAGTCATTAGCATGTCAGGTGGCTTTCTAAATTTGGCTAATTTCCTCTGGAGAGGCTCAGCTGACAACAGAAAAAGGACAGGAAAGAAGAAGGGAGAAAAGGTGGAAAAGGTCATGTTCGGACTCCAGACCTGGTTTACGGGAAAACATCCTCATCCAGAATCAGAGGTTTTGTCTTGACCTCTTGATGCTTGTGTGTTTTTGGTCAGCTGTCCCATTTACTGTTTCCCATTTCTAGTGAGTGAGTAGGCAGGAGGCTGGGGCAGCAGACAGAGTCAGCGGCAGGGACACGTCTCAGGCATCTGAACCCCCTGGGTGCTGCTCCTGTGTGCGTTTGCTGGTCTCCCCCCAGAGACTCTGAGAAGCCGACTGGATGCTCTCATTTTAACAACACACACCTCTCCTCTTCTTGCTCCTTCTCCGAGCCAGAAACTACCTGCTCTACAGACGCGTTTGGGGAGGACTGTCCCGGATGACTCTAACGGACCTTTCAACGAAACATGTACGACTAGCAAAGCTGGTGCCCTCTGCAGGGGCCTGAGAAGCTGCCTGGTGGGCAAGGAGGGGGAGGGTGGGAAGGGGACCTGGTGGGAGAGGTGTCCCCTCTGCCGTGGAGCAGACCCCAGGTTGCACGGAACAGCACGGGAAGGTCGGTGACTTGCTGTGTTAGAGTCTGGATGTTACTACTGGCTGGAAAGGTGCCTTGTAGACGCCAACAATGGCCCATAGGTAGAGCATTGGAACATGGAGCCCGTTGTCTCTGACTCATAACCTGGGGAGCCCCTACCTGCTGTCTATAGAAATCTTCATAGACTCTATTTGTTAGAGCACCCTTAGGTTTACAGAAAATTTGAGCAGAAAGTCCAGAGTTCTCCTGCATCCTCACCTCAACGCCCCTCTCCCCTGCGGTTTCCCCTGTTTTAACATCTTGTGTTAGTATGGGACATTTGTAAAACCGGTGAATGAGGGGGCCGGCTCCGTCGCCAAGTGATTAAGTTCGTGCGCTCCACTTTGGCGGCCCAGGGTTCGGATCCTGGGCATGGACGTGGCACCACTCATCAGGCCATGTTGAGGCGGCGTCCCACGTGCCACAACTAGAAGGACCTACAACTAAAATATACAACTGTGTACTGGGGGGATTTGGGGAGAAACAAGCAGGAAAAAAAAAAAAAAAAACAGAAGAAAATTGGCAGCAGTTGTTAGCTCAGGCGCCAATCTTTAAAAAAGAAGAGGGAAAAACCCCGAAAAAAGTGGTGAACGAATATTGATATGTTCTTATCCACTGAAGTCCATTGTTTACCCTAAGGTTCAAGCTTGTGCTGTACAGTTTTATGGGTTGTGACAACTACAGAATGTTCTGTAGCCACAATTACAGTATCATTTGGAATAGTTTCACTGCCCTAAAACTCCCCGGCTATGCCTATTCGCTCCTCACTCCCTCCTTCCCTCCCTCCCTCCCTCCGAGTCCCTGGCACCCACTGATCTTCTTACTGTCCACCGATCTCCCTTTTCCAGAATGCCATAGCGGTGGAATCGCATGCGGTGTAGCCTGTTCAGCTTGGCTTCTTTCTCTTAGTAATAGGCATTTAAGGTTCCTGCGTGTCTTTTTGTGGCTTGAGAGCTCATTTATTTTTGTTGCTGGATAAAATTCCAGTGTATGGACCAGGCTGTGATTTTACTCAGAGCCGGTGTCGCCGTTGCAGCTAACGGCATCTTCCTGCAAGAGGGCAGAGGAAGAGGCAGGTGGGGCCTGTGCCAGAAAGCCTCCCGGGCTCTGGCAGCACCAACGCTTCCCACCATTCGTGATTGTGGCAGTGATGCAGCCTCACTCGGGCTACTTGTGGTGGGTGTTTGTAACGATCTTCTTACAGCCCCAACGCTTGAAATTCCTTTGTACTTTGGGGATCCACAGCCGTGTATGACTGGTGGAAGCCGGGACCTCACAATACTATGAAAGCCGGGAATACCAGGTGCTGCCGTCCCTGAGCCCCGGCCGTAGCTCAGGCTTAGCCAGTCACCTGTAGCTGATTGAGACCTGGAACATGAATGATTTACCCAGAAGCAGGAGGAGTTGGGAATTTCCTCCAGCGGAGCCAGGGGGCTGGCATTGGCAGTGGGGCCGCTGGCTGCAGGCAGTGTCCAGTGGGGCATCATCAGCCCCATAAAGCAGGATGCCTTTTGAGGTCAACGATTCTGCCTGCGCGGCTGCCCTTTAGTCCTGCCCATTTCCTAGCGCAGATCTCTAGCTACGTTTGGTGTGGTGAGACTTTTCCCATCCTGCCAATAGTTTCCTTATTTGTCTCAATGAGCCATCATCGGTTTCTGTTTTTGACAGAATGCAGACAGTGTGTAAACTGGTACTGGGGGTGGGGTGCAGGCCGTGAGGGGCATATGGCACTGAGTGTCTGGTTTTGTTAGGACCATCTTGGTAGTTATTCGGGAGTTTGAACCTGGCCGTCGTTGGCACACAGTGACAAAGCAGGAGACTTCAATTTTGCCCGGATCACCTGGAATGAAGCGCCTAGTGAGGGCCAGGCCTTGGTGTCCTCAGTTCCCACAGAACAGCACGAGGCACTGCAGAGCGGCTGATTCTGCTGGCGCTGGACCTCAAAGACGGAAAATGAAGCACAAATCGGTAAACCCTCTCCGCTAGCCAAGACCCGGTATCGAGAGACTTCTCTCTTGCCACTGATAACTGGGAAATCCTCAAACCAAAAGTAGAGTTTGATCCTGAGCGTTGCTGACTTACAATGTCAGTTAAATTAAGCAGATGCTCATGTCTCATGCTCGAGAAGTAGGACACTGATCAGTGCGGGACCTTCCCACCCACCCAGGCTTTTCAATGGACTCGGGAACAAGGGCCAAAACTTCAGGCTTGGACGCTAGGAACCGCCCCCACCCAGAGGACCTCACGTCACCAAGGGAACCCACCTGCTGCCAGGGAAGAATGCCCGACTTTCCGATTGCATCCTGTAACAGAAAGACGGTACTTCACAGGCTGCCAGCAACATGGTAGCATGTAGGTTATGCTGGAAACATCACCTGGGGGGTGGGGGGGGTGGGGCGATTTGGTCTCATTGGACTAAATACTTATTTTGAATTTGGACTGTGTGTTTAAAGGGAAACATGATAGCTGGTAAGAAAGCAAGGCGAGAAGAACACAGCACAGGAGTGAGGAAGGAATCCCCCCTTTGCTGGCATCCTCCCTGCCAAGCTCAGGGGCGTCTGTGGTCTCCCGAATGTGAATCTCACAGACTCCGATGCCATGTAGCACGTCGTACCCCTCAGGTCACTGTCCTTTCTCTAGTCCTTAGCGTCTTAGGGCTTGTGGCCTTTTAGGAAGGCCCGCTGCGTGTCCTCACTATGGGATGAAGGTCGGCCAGGGAAGCGGGCACAGGCAGTGCCTGGGCTCTCGCACCGTGGGGCAGAGGGAGAGACATCTCTGACCACACACCAGGGCTCCTTGGTCCCAGGCTGCGGGCCCCCAAGCAGCCTATATGCCTGGTCCTAGCACCCTCGGTTGTGCTGCCCCAAGGATTCCGAGGTTGCTGCCCTGTGTTCAGCCAAGCCCCTAGGTGACGGCCTCGGGGAGGGACTAAGCCAGGGAGAGAGGGGAGAGACAGTGTGAGATGTGAAGCCAGGAGGAAAGCCAGGAGGGAGGAGGCTGGGGAGGAGGAGGAGACAGTGTAGGTGGAGCTGAGGGAGGAGGGGAGCAAGGATCAGGGCGCCCGGCTTCCAGCTCTAACAGCCCAGTTCAGGCTATGGCTACACAGGAGAGTGCCTGGTAGACAAGTGAGGGGCCTCTGAGGAATGACGAGGCGAACTCATGGCCAGTGAGTGGTCTCCAGTCAGTGTGTGGTGGCTCTGCCAGTTCCAGAGGTGGCCCAAGTAGGACTAGAACTTAGAGTCCACTATGGAATCTGGGGCATGGCAACACAGGTGAAATAATGTCAGGAGGGGCCCCCAGCAGGCCAGGGGGCGTGGCTCAAGGCTAGAGCCCTTGGCTGCAGGTCCAGATGTCCCCGGTTCAATCCCAGGTGCCCCCTGGCCGTTGTTTTGCCATATTGCCACGTTCAGGTAAATGGCTTCCCTGAGACCCCGTTCCATTTTACAGCAAGGTCTGCAGTCGCCTTCACCACTCAGCGCCTGATGGTGTTGTTTTTTCGGTGTCGTCTTTCCGTGGGATAGTAAAGTGTGGTAGATTGACCCGCTGGCGCAATTCTTCACCTCTCCCTGTTCCCGTGCCTTGAGCTTTGTGACTTTTCGTTTCTCCCCCAGAGGCCAGTGTGCTCCGCACCCCTTTGCCCTGGGCCTGGCAGTATCTATCGGTCTGGGCCAACCAGGAGATGGAAACCACATAGGGATTCAAACGGGACGTTTAATTTAGAGGATTATTGTGCTATGCGAGGAGAGTAACTCTAAAGGTGCAAAGAAGACTAAAGGGACCCCTGGGCTGAGGGACCCAAGCTAGGATCGGTTGGGAAGGGGGACTTTTCCCAAAAGCTGGGATTCAGACCTCATGGGGGAAGGTGTGGTTGGGGCCCACTAACCGGGTTGTCCCGTCCAGACCTGTTCACAGTTGCCAGACGGGCAGAATGCCACCTCCCGGGGCACAGGTGAGACACTTGGAAGTGTGAGCCTGGAACTTGCAGTGTCCACACCTCGGGGGCCTGGGAACCAGACCTCGGGGCAGGGGCGAGCCCAGGCTGGCAGGAGGGTGGCTAGAGGGATTTGAGGTGATGGCTGCGCAGCAGTGTTCACCTGTCAAGCTGGGTCTGCGAGGTCACCGAATGACTTCATTCCCTGGGTGCGTGCCTGGGGCCGAGCACCACCGTGTGTCCTTGCTCGGCTGCACCACTGCCCCACATGCAGCAGGAGCCAGGGGAGCAGAAGCAAAACCTGCAGCAGGAACTGGGGAGGGCAGGCCCCTGCCTCCTGCAGCGTCTCTCCCGCGCCCTCTACTGACAACTGTTAGCGCTGCGCTCACTTGAGGAGACATGCCCTAAGGAATCCAGTCCCTTCTCCCAGAGCAGGTATGGAAGGGCGCATTTGGAGCTGAGAGTCAATAAATTGACCTGGCAGACCGTGGGCCTGGCTTTGGCCAACAGGGTGTAGCAGATATGGTGCAAGCAGGGGCTTCAGATGGACTTGCAAGGCCGAGTTTGCCCTCTGTGCTTCTACCATTACAGGGAGAGGTGCTGACCCCGTCACCTCCTCCCCTCAGCCTGGGCCCCAGAATGAACCCTCGGGTCCCAACCCTGAGCCCATCTCATGGAGAGGAGCCAAGGCAGCTTGGAGCCCACCCATCCAGCCAAGCCCGGCCTAGATCAGCTGATTCTCGTTCAGCCTGCAAGCCCAGGGGCATGGGAATAAATGCTGATCGTTGTGTGTCATTGGTTTGGGGGGTGACTTGTTATGCAACATCTTGTGACTGAGACTGACGAATACTGAAATTGATATCTAGAAGGGTCTCCTGCTGTAGCAGAAGCCTAAAGTACATGACAGGGCTTCCTGGTGAAGCAGTGGGTGGCAAGGAAGCTGTTACAATCAGCCAGGAAAACAGTGAGGAGACTGTTACTGAGGGTAGGGGAAACGAGGGCTCGTGATAATCTGGAAGGTAGAAATACACTGGAACTTGTTCACCTGGGGGCCGGATATTTCAGGGCAAAATTGGAATGCATGAGCTGTTGGCTACAGGCTGTTTTTGATGAGGTCCTACAAACAAGGTTTGAGTTGAGTGGAGAACTTTCTGGTTTGTATTCAGAATTTAGTGGCAATATAGACAGCCCAGAAATTGCTCAGTTTGAAAAATGAAACCATCCTTTCCAAGACAGAGTGAGGCCATGTTGCGTCACCTTAGGAAGAAGTCTCACTCCAGAGCCTTCCACTAAGACAGAGCCTCAGGGAACAGATCACATCAAGGGTGTGGCTTTAATGCCTTTTATTAAGAGCACTGACAGACTTAAGGCAGGGGGTGTCAAGGACACTCTTTCAGCTGGACAGAAGTTTTCCTAGAACGATGAGGGATGTGTGGTCACAGAATGTGATGTGCCCAATACTTATGATTGAGCTGGAGGGACGGCATATGGTACAAAGAATTGTGATCGTGGCTTTTGATACATGGAATCAAACACATAGGAAACCCACAAATCTCTTGTGAGAGCTGCATTGACGAAAGCTTGGACAGCCTGGACTAAAGGACACTGAGACTGTGGCAAGTGAAAAGACCTCTGGACCTCCAACATTCCACAGGTGGGACGCAAGCTGAGGAGAATGCTCACCCACCTCAAGGGCCATATTTTCCAAGGATCTCTTCAGCAATTGCAAAAGAGGATGACGGCAGAGGAAGACTTCTCAGAGGGTGCAGCCAAGAGTCGTGTGGAACCATGGACTGGGAGCCACTGCCAGGCAGCAGAACCAAGGCCCAGTGAAGGCACACTGCCTGCTCCTGGAGCGCTTAGTGTTGTGTGCCACTGAGTTTGGGGTGACTTGTTATGCAACACTCTTGTGAAGAGGCGGCAGACACTGACATTGGCATCCAGAACGAGGCCCTGGCTGCACCCAAAGGGAAACGGGGGCGTGGGGGGTTCCTTTTGCATACCCAGTTTCTGTGGCCTTGTGTGCTCCCCGTTTTGTCCCATGTCTGAATGTGAATGTTGCAGGAAGTCTGTCTCTGTACCGTCACTGGATTTTGGATGTGTGAGGGGTAGATAACTTGTCTTTTGAGTTCATGGGTCTCTGGATCAAGAGAAGCCTCACCTGGATCTAATGCTGATCAGAAGATCCCAGACTTTGTCTGATTGACTGAGGCTGCGGGGTCTCGGGAGCATATTGTGGATGGGGGGGAGATGTCAATACCTATGACCAGGATGGCAGGCCATGGTGGATTAAAGTGTTGGCCTCCGTCCTTCACTGATTCTCTCTGGCCCTTTTGGTTTTCCAGTCCCACCCCCCCCCCCCCACCCCACCCCATTAGACGTGGAACACATTTCCCTGCCCTTGGTTTGGGGCTCAGTCCTGAGACTTGCCTTGACTGCTGGGATGTCAGCACACGTGACTCAAGCAGAGGCTGGAGACCTGCTCATGTGTTGGGCTTGCGTTTCTGCATTTCTGCCATCTCCGTGAGGAAAGGTTCCCCTGCTTGCTGCCACTCCTCCAACCCGGACCCCAGAATGAACAGACATGGTGCAGATCTGAGCTGAACTCACAGCGAGAAACCGAGCACAGAGGGTCCCATGGAGTGAAATGGGGCCACCAGGTCAAGGCCACCCTAGATCAGCTGATTGGCATCCATGCTGCTGACCTATGACCCTGAGAATCAGTGCTTATTCTGTATCCATCTTAATTTGGGGATGATTTGTTTCCAAGCATTGATGAGGAAACGGCTGTCTATGCAGCCACGATTCTTACACCTCGTCGCCAGTGCCCCCTGCACTGCCCACCGGGTACTGAGTGAGGGGAAAGGAAGAGGTGGAGTTTATTGACGGAATTCAGGTTGTGGCTACAGAGTGGAAAGGTGCCTGTTGGACCAGTGAGAGGTCTCTGGGGAGTGGAAAGGTGAACTCGTGGCCAGAAAAGTGGTCTCTAGTCCATTTGTGGTTGCTTGCCACTCTCCACAGGCTGATTAGGAACAAATAGAAATTCCTAAAAGGATTCCTGGAATCCCTGGGTGTGGTTCCACAGGTGAAATACGCTAGGAAGGAATTTTCCCCAGGTGAGGGGGTGTAGCTCATGGGTAGAGCATTGGACTGCAGATCAAGAGGTCCCCGGCTCAAATCTGAGCGCCCCCTGCTGGTTTTCCTTCCATCTTGGATCTACGGAAGTGGTCACCTTAGACCCCGTTCACCCACCAGCAGCGAGTCATTAGCATGTCAGGTGGCTTTCTAAATTTGGCTAATTTCCTCTGGAGAGGCTCAGCTGACAACAGAAAAAGGACAGGAAAGAAGAAGGGAGAAAAGGTGGAAAAGGTCATGTTCGGACTCCAGACCTGGTTTACGGGAAAACATCCTCATCCAGAATCAGAGGTTTTGTCTTGACCTCTTGATGCTTGTGTGTTTTTGGTCAGCTGTCCCATTTACTGTTTCCCATTTCTAGTGAGTGAGTAGGCAGGAGGCTGGGGCAGCAGACAGAGTCAGCGGCAGGGACACGTCTCAGGCATCTGAACCCCCTGGGTGCTGCTCCTGTGTGCGTTTGCTGGTCTCCCCCCAGAGACTCTGAGAAGCCGACTGGATGCTCTCATTTTAACAACACACACCTCTCCTCTTCTTGCTCCTTCTCCGAGCCAGAAACTACCTGCTCTACAGACGCGTTTGGGGAGGACTGTCCCGGATGACTCTAACGGACCTTTCAACGAAACATGTACGACTAGCAAAGCTGGTGCCCTCTGCAGGGGCCTGAGAAGCTGCCTGGTGGGCAAGGAGGGGGAGGGTGGGAAGGGGACCTGGTGGGAGAGGTGTCCCCTCTGCCGTGGAGCAGACCCCAGGTTGCACGGAACAGCACGGGAAGGTCGGTGACTTGCTGTGTTAGAGTCTGGATGTTACTACTGGCTGGAAAGGTGCCTTGTAGACGCCAACAATGGCCCATAGGTAGAGCATTGGAACATGGAGCCCGTTGTCTCTGACTCATAACCTGGGGAGCCCCTACCTGCTGTCTATAGAAATCTTCATAGACTCTATTTGTTAGAGCACCCTTAGGTTTACAGAAAATTTGAGCAGAAAGTCCAGAGTTCTCCTGCATCCTCACCTCAACGCCCCTCTCCCCTGCGGTTTCCCCTGTTTTAACATCTTGTGTTAGTATGGGACATTTGTAAAACCGGTGAATGAGGGGGCCGGCTCCGTCGCCAAGTGATTAAGTTCGTGCGCTCCACTTTGGCGGCCCAGGGTTCGGATCCTGGGCATGGACGTGGCACCACTCATCAGGCCATGTTGAGGCGGCGTCCCACGTGCCACAACTAGAAGGACCTACAACTAAAATATACAACTGTGTACTGGGGGGATTTGGGGAGAAACAAGCAGGAAAAAAAAAAAAAAAAACAGAAGAAAATTGGCAGCAGTTGTTAGCTCAGGCGCCAATCTTTAAAAAAGAAGAGGGAAAAACCCCGAAAAAAGTGGTGAACGAATATTGATATGTTCTTATCCACTGAAGTCCATTGTTTACCCTAAGGTTCAAGCTTGTGCTGTACAGTTTTATGGGTTGTGACAACTACAGAATGTTCTGTAGCCACAATTACAGTATCATTTGGAATAGTTTCACTGCCCTAAAACTCCCCGGCTATGCCTATTCGCTCCTCACTCCCTCCTTCCCTCCCTCCCTCCCTCCGAGTCCCTGGCACCCACTGATCTTCTTACTGTCCACCGATCTCCCTTTTCCAGAATGCCATAGCGGTGGAATCGCATGCGGTGTAGCCTGTTCAGCTTGGCTTCTTTCTCTTAGTAATAGGCATTTAAGGTTCCTGCGTGTCTTTTTGTGGCTTGAGAGCTCATTTATTTTTGTTGCTGGATAAAATTCCAGTGTATGGACCAGGCTGTGATTTTACTCAGAGCCGGTGTCGCCGTTGCAGCTAACGGCATCTTCCTGCAAGAGGGCAGAGGAAGAGGCAGGTGGGGCCTGTGCCAGAAAGCCTCCCGGGCTCTGGCAGCACCAACGCTTCCCACCATTCGTGATTGTGGCAGTGATGCAGCCTCACTCGGGCTACTTGTGGTGGGTGTTTGTAACGATCTTCTTACAGCCCCAACGCTTGAAATTCCTTTGTACTTTGGGGATCCACAGCCGTGTATGACTGGTGGAAGCCGGGACCTCACAATACTATGAAAGCCGGGAATACCAGGTGCTGCCGTCCCTGAGCCCCGGCCGTAGCTCAGGCTTAGCCAGTCACCTGTAGCTGATTGAGACCTGGAACATGAATGATTTACCCAGAAGCAGGAGGAGTTGGGAATTTCCTCCAGCGGAGCCAGGGGGCTGGCATTGGCAGTGGGGCCGCTGGCTGCAGGCAGTGTCCAGTGGGGCATCATCAGCCCCATAAAGCAGGATGCCTTTTGAGGTCAACGATTCTGCCTGCGCGGCTGCCCTTTAGTCCTGCCCATTTCCTAGCGCAGATCTCTAGCTACGTTTGGTGTGGTGAGACTTTTCCCATCCTGCCAATAGTTTCCTTATTTGTCTCAATGAGCCATCATCGGTTTCTGTTTTTGACAGAATGCAGACAGTGTGTAAACTGGTACTGGGGGTGGGGTGCAGGCCGTGAGGGGCATATGGCACTGAGTGTCTGGTTTTGTTAGGACCATCTTGGTAGTTATTCGGGAGTTTGAACCTGGCCGTCGTTGGCACACAGTGACAAAGCAGGAGACTTCAATTTTGCCCGGATCACCTGGAATGAAGCGCCTAGTGAGGGCCAGGCCTTGGTGTCCTCAGTTCCCACAGAACAGCACGAGGCACTGCAGAGCGGCTGATTCTGCTGGCGCTGGACCTCAAAGACGGAAAATGAAGCACAAATCGGTAAACCCTCTCCGCTAGCCAAGACCCGGTATCGAGAGACTTCTCTCTTGCCACTGATAACTGGGAAATCCTCAAACCAAAAGTAGAGTTTGATCCTGAGCGTTGCTGACTTACAATGTCAGTTAAATTAAGCAGATGCTCATGTCTCATGCTCGAGAAGTAGGACACTGACCAGTGCGGGACCTTCCCACCCACCCAGGCTTTTCAATGGACTCGGGAACAAGGGCCAAAACTTCAGGCTTGGACGCTAGGAACCGCCCCCACCCAGAGGACCTCACGTCACCAAGGGAACCCACCTGCTGCCAGGGAAGAATGCCCGACTTTCCGATTGCATCCTGTAACAGAAAGACGGTACTTCACAGGCTGCCAGCAACATGGTAGCATGTAGGTTATGCTGGACACATCACCTGGGGGGTGGGGGAGGTGGGGCGATTTGGTCTCATTGGACTAAATACTTATTTTGAATTTGGACTGTGTGTTTAAAGGGAAACATGATAGCTGGTAAGAAAGCAAGGCGATAAGAACACAGCACAGGAGTGAGGAAGGAATCCCCCCTTTGCTGGCATCCTCCCTGCCAAGCTCAGGGGCGTCTGTGGTCTCCCGAATGTGAATCTCACAGACTCCGATGCCATGTAGCATGTCGTACCCCTCAGGTCACTGTCCTTTCTCTAGTCCTTAGCGTCTTAGGGCTTGTGGCCTTTTAGGTAGGCCCGCTGCGTGTCCTCACTATGGGATGAAGGTCGGCCAGGGAAGCGGGCACAGGCAGTGCCTGGGCTCTCGCACCGTGGGGCAGAGGGAGAGACATCTCTGACCACACACCAGGGCTCCTTGGTCCCAGGCTGCGGGCCCCCAAGCAGCCTATATGCCTGGTCCTAGCACCCTCGGTTGTGCTGCCCCAAGGATTCCGAGGTTGCTGCCCTGTGTTCAGCCAAGCCCCTAGGTGACGGCCCCGGGGAGGGACTAAGCCAGGGAGAGAGGGGAGAGACAGTGTGAGATGTGAAGCCAGGAGGAAAGCCAGGAGGGAGGAGGCTGGGGAGGAGGAGGAGACAGTGTAGGTGGAGCTGAGGGAGGAGGGGAGCAAGGATCAGGGCGCCCGGCTTCCAGCTCTAACAGCCCAGTTCAGGCTATGGCTACACAGGAGAGTGCCTGGTAGACAAGTGAGGGGCCTCTGAGGAATGACGAGGCGAACTCATGGCCAGTGAGTGGTCTCCAGTCAGTGTGTGGTGGCTCTGCCAGTTCCAGAGGTGGCCCAAGTAGGACTAGAACTTAGAGTCCACTATGGAATCTGGGGCATGGCAACACAGGTGAAATAATGTCAGGAGGGGCCCCCAGCAGGCCAGGGGGCGTGGCTCAAGGCTAGAGCCCTTGGCTGCAGGTCCAGATGTCCCCGGTTCAATCCCAGGTGCCCCCTGGCCGTTGTTTTGCCATATTGCCACGTACAGGTAAATGGCTTCCCTGAGACCCCGTTCCATTTTACAGCAAGGTCTGCAGTCGCCTTCACCACTCAGCGCCTGATGGTGTTGTTTTTTCGGTGTCGTCTTTCCGTGGGATAGTAAAGTGTGGTAGATTGACCCGCTGGCGCAATTCTTCACCTCTCCCTGTTCCCGTGCCTTGAGCTTTGTGACTTTTCGTTTCTCCCCCAGAGGCCAGTGTGCTCCGCACCCCTTTGCCCTGGGCCTGGCAGTATCTATCGGTCTGGGCCAACCAGGAGATGGAAACCACATAGGGATTCAAACGGGACGTTTAATTTAGAGGATTATTGTGCTATGCGAGGAGAGTAACTCTAAAGGTGCAAAGAAGACTAAAGGGACCCCTGGGCTGAGGGACCCAAGCTAGGATCGGTTGGGAAGGGGGACTTTTCCCAAAAGCTGGGATTCAGACCTCATGGGGGAAGGTGTGGTTGGGGCCCACTAACCGGGTTGTCCCGTCCAGACCTGTTCACAGTTGCCAGACGGGCAGAATGCCACCTCCCGGGGCACAGGTGAGACACTTGGAAGTGTGAGCCTGGAACTTGCAGTGTCCACACCTCGGGGGCCTGGGAACCAGACCTCGGGGCAGGGGCGAGCCCAGGCTGGCAGGAGGGTGGCTAGAGGGATTTGAGGTGATGGCTGCGCAGCAGTGTTCACCTGTCAAGCTGGGTCTGCGAGGTCACCGAATGACTTCATTCCCTGGGTGCGTGCCTGGGGCCGAGCACCACCGTGTGTCCTTGCTCGGCTGCACCACTGCCCCACATGCAGCAGGAGCCAGGGGAGCAGAAGCAAAACCTGCAGCAGGAACTGGGGAGGGCAGGCCCCTGCCTCCTGCAGCGTCTCTCCCGCGCCCTCTACTGACAACTGTTAGCGCTGCGCTCACTTGAGGAGACATGCCCTAAGGAATCCAGTCCCTTCTCCCAGAGCAGGTATGGAAGGGCGCATTTGGAGCTGAGAGTCAATAAATTGACCTGGCAGACCGTGGGCCTGGCTTTGGCCAACAGGGTGTAGCAGATATGGTGCAAGCAGGGGCTTCAGATGGACTTGCAAGGCCGAGTTTGCCCTCTGTGCTTCTACCATTACAGGGAGAGGTGCTGACCCCGTCACCTCCTCCCCTCAGCCTGGGCCCCAGAATGAACCCTCGGGTCCCAACCCTGAGCCCATCTCATGGAGAGGAGCCAAGGCAGCTTGGAGCCCACCCATCCAGCCAAGCCCGGCCTAGATCAGCTGATTCTCGTTCAGCCTGCAAGCCCAGGGGCATGGGAATAAATGCTGATCGTTGTGTGTCATTGGTTTGGGGGGTGACTTGTTATGCAACATCTTGTGACTGAGACTGACGAATACTGAAATTGATATCTAGAAGGGTCTCCTGCTGTAGCAGAAGCCTAAAGTACATGACAGGGCTTCCTGGTGAAGCAGTGGGTGGCAAGGAAGCTGTTACAATCAGCCAGGAAAACAGTGAGGAGACTGTTACTGAGGGTAGGGGAAACGAGGGCTCGTGATAATCTGGAAGGTAGAAATACACTGGAACTTGTTCACCTGGGGGCCGGATATTTCAGGGCAAAATTGGAATGCATGAGCTGTTGGCTACAGGCTGTTTTTGATGAGGTCCTACAAACAAGGTTTGAGTTGAGTGGAGAACTTTCTGGTTTGTATTCAGAATTTAGTGGCAATATAGACAGCCCAGAAATTGCTCAGTTTGAAAAATGAAACCATCCTTTCCAAGACAGAGTGAGGCCATGTTGCGTCACCTTAGGAAGAAGTCTCACTCCAGAGCCTTCCACTAAGACAGAGCCTCAGGGAACAGATCACATCAAGGGTGTGGCTTTAATGCCTTTTATTAAGAGCACTGACAGACTTAAGGCAGGGGGTGTCAAGGACACTCTTTCAGCTGGACAGAAGTTTTCCTAGAACGATGAGGGATGTGTGGTCACAGAATGTGATGTGCCCAATACTTATGATTGAGCTGGAGGGACGGCATATGGTACAAAGAATTGTGATCGTGGCTTTTGATACATGGAATCAAACACATAGGAAACCCACAAATCTCTTGTGAGAGCTGCATTGACGAAAGCTTGGACAGCCTGGACTAAAGGACACTGAGACTGTGGCAAGTGAAAAGACCTCTGGACCTCCAACATTCCACAGGTGGGACGCAAGCTGAGGAGAATGCTCACCCACCTCAAGGGCCATATTTTCCAAGGATCTCTTCAGCAATTGCAAAAGAGGATGACGGCAGAGGAAGACTTCTCAGAGGGTGCAGCCAAGAGTCGTGTGGAACCATGGACTGGGAGCCACTGCCAGGCAGCAGAACCAAGGCCCAGTGAAGGCACACTGCCTGCTCCTGGAGCGCTTAGTGTTGTGTGCCACTGAGTTTGGGGTGACTTGTTATGCAACACTCTTGTGAAGAGGCGGCAGACACTGACATTGGCATCCAGAACGAGGCCCTGGCTGCACCCAAAGGGAAACGGGGGCGTGGGGGGTTCCTTTTGCATACCCAGTTTCTGTGGCCTTGTGTGCTCCCCGTTTTGTCCCATGTCTGAATGTGAATGTTGCAGGAAGTCTGTCTCTGTACCGTCACTGGATTTTGGATGTGTGAGGGGTAGATAACTTGTCTTTTGAGTTCATGGGTCTCTGGATCAAGAGAAGCCTCACCTGGATCTAATGCTGATCAGAAGATCCCAGACTTTGTCTGATTGACTGAGGCTGCGGGGTCTCGGGAGCATATTGTGGATGGGGGGGAGATGTCAATACCTATGACCAGGATGGCAGGCCATGGTGGATTAAAGTGTTGGCCTCCGTCCTTCACTGATTCTCTCTGGCCCTTTTGGTTTTCCAGTCCCACCACACCCCCCCCCCCCCCCCTCCAATTAGACGTGGAACACATTTCCCTGCCCTTGGTTTGGGGCTCAGTCCTGAGACTTGCCTTGACTGCTGGGATGTCAGCACACGTGACTCAAGCAGAGGCTGGAGACCTGCTCATGTGTTGGGCTTGCGTTTCTGCATTTCTGCCATCTCCGTGAGGAAAGGTTCCCCTGCTTGCTGCCACTCCTCCAACCCGGACCCCAGAATGAACAGACATGGTGCAGATCTGAGCTGAACTCACAGCGAGAAACCGAGCACAGAGGGTCCCATGGAGTGAAATGGGGCCACCAGGTCAAGGCCACCCTAGATCAGCTGATTGGCATCCATGCTGCTGACCTATGACCCTGAGAATCAGTGCTTATTCTGTATCCATCTTAATTTGGGGATGATTTGTTTCCAAGCATTGATGAGGAAACGGCTGTCTATGCAGCCACGATTCTTACACCTCGTCGCCAGTGCCCCCTGCACTGCCCACCGGGTACTGAGTGAGGGGAAAGGAAGAGGTGGAGTTTATTGACGGAATTCAGGTTGTGGCTACAGAGTGGAAAGGTGCCTGTTGGACCAGTGAGAGGTCTCTGGGGAGTGGAAAGGTGAACTCGTGGCCAGAAAAGTGGTCTCTAGTCCATTTGTGGTTGCTTGCCACTCTCCACAGGCTGATTAGGAACAAATAGAAATTCCTAAAAGGATTCCTGGAATCCCTGGGTGTGGTTCCACAGGTGAAATACGCTAGGAAGGAATTTTCCCCAGGTGAGGGGGTGTAGCTCATGGGTAGAGCATTGGACTGCCGATCAAGAGGTCCCCGGCTCAAATCTGAGCGCCCCCTGCTGGTTTTCCTTCCATCTTGGATCTACGGAAGTGGTCACCTTAGACCCCGTTCAACCACCAGCAGCGAGTCATTAGCATGTCAGGTGGCTTTCTAAATTTGGCTAATTTCCTCTGGAGAGGCTCAGCTGACAACAGAAAAAGGACAGGAAAGAAGAAGGGAGAAAAGGTGGAAAAGGTCATGTTCGGACTCCAGACCTGGTTTACGGGAAAACATCCTCATCCAGAATCAGAGGTTTTGTCTTGACCTCTTGATGCTTGTGTGTTTTTGGTCAGCTGTCCCATTTACTGTTTCCCATTTCTAGTGAGTGAGTAGGCAGGAGGCTGGGGCAGCAGACAGAGTCAGCGGCAGGGACACGTCTCAGGCATCTGAACCCCCTGGGTGCTGCTCCTGTGTGCGTTTGCTGGTCTCCCCCCAGAGACTCTGAGAAGCCGACTGGATGCTCTCATTTTAACAACACACACCTCTCCTCTTCTTGCTCCTTCTCCGAGCCAGAAACTACCTGCTCTACAGACGCGTTTGGGGAGGACTGTCCCGGATGACTCTAACGGACCTTTCAACGAAACATGTACGACTAGCAAAGCTGGTGCCCTCTGCAGGGGCCTGAGAAGCTGCCTGGTGGGCAAGGAGGGGGAGGGTGGGAAGGGGACCTGGTGGGAGAGGTGTCCCCTCTGCCGTGGAGCAGACCCCAGGTTGCACGGAACAGCACGGGAAGGTCGGTGACTTGCTGTGTTAGAGTCTGGATGTTACTACTGGGTGGAAAGGTGCCTTGTAGACGCCAACAATGGCCCATAGGTAGAGCATTGGAACATGGAGCCCGTTGTCTCTGACTCATAACCTGGGGAGCCCCTACCTGCTGTCTATAGAAATCTTCATAGACTCTATTTGTTAGAGCACCCTTAGGTTTACAGAAAATTTGAGCAGAAAGTCCAGAGTTCTCCTGCATCCTCACCTCAACGCCCCTCTCCCCTGCGGTTTCCCCTGTTTTAACATCTTGTGTTAGTATGGGACATTTGTAAAACCGGTGAATGAGGGGGCCGGCTCCGTCGCCAAGTGATTAAGTTCGTGCGCTCCACTTTGGCGGCCCAGGGTTCGGATCCTGGGCATGGACGTGGCACCACTCATCAGGCCATGTTGAGGCGGCGTCCCACGTGCCACAACTAGAAGGACCTACAACTAAAATATACAACTGTGTACTGGGGGGATTTGGGGAGAAACAAGCAGGAAAAAAAAAAAAAAAACAGAAGAAAATTGGCAGCAGTTGTTAGCTCAGGCGCCAATCTTTAAAAAAGAAGAGGGAAAAACCCCGAAAAAAGTGGTGAACGAATATTGATATGTTCTTATCCACTGAAGTCCATTGTTTACCCTAAGGTTCAAGCTTGTGCTGTACAGTTTTATGGGTTGTGACAACTACAGAATGTTCTGTAGCCACAATTACAGTATCATTTGGAATAGTTTCACTGCCCTAAAACTCCCCGGCTATGCCTATTCGCTCCTCACTCCCTCCTTCCCTCCCTCCCTCCCTCCGAGTCCCTGGCACCCACTGATCTTCTTACTGTCCACCGATCTCCCTTTTCCAGAATGCCATAGCGGTGGAATCGCATGCGGTGTAGCCTGTTCAGCTTGGCTTCTTTCTCTTAGTAATAGGCATTTAAGGTTCCTGCGTGTCTTTTTGTGGCTTGAGAGCTCATTTATTTTTGTTGCTGGATAAAATTCCAGTGTATGGACCAGGCTGTGATTTTACTCAGAGCCGGTGTCGCCGTTGCAGCTAACGGCATCTTCCTGCAAGAGGGCAGAGGAAGAGGCAGGTGGGGCCTGTGCCAGAAAGCCTCCCGGGCTCTGGCAGCACCAACGCTTCCCACCATTCGTGATTGTGGCAGTGATGCAGCCTCACTCGGGCTACTTGTGGTGGGTGTTTGTAACGATCTTCTTACAGCCCCAACGCTTGAAATTCCTTTGTACTTTGGGGATCCACAGCCGTGTATGACTGGTGGAAGCCGGGACCTCACAATACTATGAAAGCCGGGAATACCAGGTGCTGCCGTCCCTGAGCCCCGGCCGTAGCTCAGGCTTAGCCAGTCACCTGTAGCTGATTGAGACCTGGAACATGAATGATTTACCCAGAAGCAGGAGGAGTTGGGAATTTCCTCCAGCGGAGCCAGGGGGCTGGCATTGGCAGTGGGGCCGCTGGCTGCAGGCAGTGTCCAGTGGGGCATCATCAGCCCCATAAAGCAGGATGCCTTTTGAGGTCAACGATTCTGCCTGCGCGGCTGCCCTTTAGTCCTGCCCATTTCCTAGCGCAGATCTCTAGCTACGTTTGGTGTGGTGAGACTTTTCCCATCCTGCCAATAGTTTCCTTATTTGTCTCAATGAGCCATCATCGGTTTCTGTTTTTGACAGAATGCAGACAGTGTGTAAACTGGTACTGGGGGTGGGGTGCAGGCCGTGAGGGGCATATGGCACTGAGTGTCTGGTTTTGTTAGGACCATCTCGGTAGTTATTCGGGAGTTTGAACCTGGCCGTCGTCGGCACACAGTGACAAAGCAGGAGACTTCAATTTTGCCCGGATCACCTGGAATGAAGCGCCTAGTGAGGGCCAGGCCTTGGTGTCCTCAGTTCCCACAGAACAGCACGAGGCACTGCAGAGCGGCTGATTCTGCTGGCGCTGGACCTCAAAGACGGAAAATGAAGCACAAATCTGTAAACCCTCTCCGCTAGCCAAGACCCGGTATCGAGAGACTTCTCTCTTGCCACTGATAACTGGGAAATCCTCAAACCAAAAGTAGAGTTTGATCCTGAGCGTTGCTGACTTACAATGTCAGTTAAATTAAGCAGATGCTCATGTCTCATGCTCGAGAAGTAGGACACTGATCAGTGCGGGACCTTCCCACCCACCCAGGCTTTTCAATGGACTCGGGAACAAGGGCCAAAACTTCAGGCTTGGACGCTAGGAACCGCCCCCACCCAGAGGACCTCACGTCACCAAGGGAACCCACCTGCTGCCAGGGAAGAATGCCCGACTTTCCGATTGCATCCTGTAACAGAAAGACGGTACTTCACAGGCTGCCAGCAACATGGTAGCATGTAGGTTATGCTGGACACATCACCTGGGGGGTGGGGGAGGTGGGGCGATTTGGTCTCATTGGACTAAATACTTATTTTGAATTTGGACTGTGTGTTTAAAGGGAAACATGATAGCTGGTAAGAAAGCAAGGCGATAAGAACACAGCACAGGAGTGAGGAAGGAATCCCCCCTTTGCTGGCATCCTCCCTGCCAAGCTCAGGGGCGTCTGTGGTCTCCCGAATGTGAATCTCACAGACTCCGATGCCATGTAGCATGTCGTACCCCTCAGGTCACTGTCCTTTCTCTAGTCCTTAGCGTCTTAGGGCTTGTGGCCTTTTAGGTAGGCCCGCTGCGTGTCCTCACTATGGGATGAAGGTCGGCCAGGGAAGCGGGCACAGGCAGTGCCTGGGCTCTCGCACCGTGGGGCAGAGGGAGAGACATCTCTGACCACACACCAGGGCTCCTTGGTCCCAGGCTGCGGGCCCCCAAGCAGCCTATATGCCTGGTCCTAGCACCCTCGGTTGTGCTGCCCCAAGGATTCCGAGGTTGCTGCCCTGTGTTCAGCCAAGCCCCTAGGTGACGGCCCCGGGGAGGGACTAAGCCAGGGAGAGAGGGGAGAGACAGTGTGAGATGTGAAGCCAGGAGGAAAGCCAGGAGGGAGGAGGCTGGGGAGGAGGAGGAGACAGTGTAGGTGGAGCTGAGGGAGGAGGGGAGCAAGGATCAGGGCGCCCGGCTTCCAGCTCTAACAGCCCAGTTCAGGCTATGGCTACACAGGAGAGTGCCTGGTAGACAAGTGAGGGGCCTCTGAGGAATGACGAGGCGAACTCATGGCCAGTGAGTGGTCTCCAGTCAGTGTGTGGTGGCTCTGCCAGTTCCAGAGGTGGCCCAAGTAGGACTAGAACTTAGAGTCCACTATGGAATCTGGGGCATGGCAACACAGGTGAAATAATGTCAGGAGGGGCCCCCAGCAGGCCAGGGGGCGTGGCTCAAGGCTAGAGCCCTTGGCTGCAGGTCCAGATGTCCCCGGTTCAATCCCAGGTGCCCCCTGGCCGTTGTTTTGCCATATTGCCACGTACAGGTAAATGGCTTCCCTGAGACCCCGTTCCATTTTACAGCAAGGTCTGCAGTCGCCTTCACCACTCAGCGCCTGATGGTGTTGTTTTTTCGGTGTCGTCTTTCCGTGGGATAGTAAAGTGTGGTAGATTGACCCGCTGGCGCAATTCTTCACCTCTCCCTGTTCCCGTGCCTTGAGCTTTGTGACTTTTCGTTTCTCCCCCAGAGGCCAGTGTGCTCCGCACCCCTTTGCCCTGGGCCTGGCAGTATCTATCGGTCTGGGCCAACCAGGAGATGGAAACCACATAGGGATTCAAACGGGACGTTTAATTTAGAGGATTATTGTGCTATGCGAGGAGAGTAACTCTAAAGGTGCAAAGAAGACTAAAGGGACCCCTGGGCTGAGGGACCCAAGCTAGGATCGGTTGGGAAGGGGGACTTTTCCCAAAAGCTGGGATTCAGACCTCATGGGGGAAGGTGTGGTTGGGGCCCACTAACCGGGTTGTCCCGTCCAGACCTGTTCACAGTTGCCAGACGGGCAGAATGCCACCTCCCGGGGCACAGGTGAGACACTTGGAAGTGTGAGCCTGGAACTTGCAGTGTCCACACCTCGGGGGCCTGGGAACCAGACCTCGGGGCAGGGGCGAGCCCAGGCTGGCAGGAGGGTGGCTAGAGGGATTTGAGGTGATGGCTGCGCAGCAGTGTTCACCTGTCAAGCTGGGTCTGCGAGGTCACCGAATGACTTCATTCCCTGGGTGCGTGCCTGGGGCCGAGCACCACCGTGTGTCCTTGCTCGGCTGCACCACTGCCCCACATGCAGCAGGAGCCAGGGGAGCAGAAGCAAAACCTGCAGCAGGAACTGGGGAGGGCAGGCCCCTGCCTCCTGCAGCGTCTCTCCCGCGCCCTCTACTGACAACTGTTAGCGCTGCGCTCACTTGAGGAGACATGCCCTAAGGAATCCAGTCCCTTCTCCCAGAGCAGGTATGGAAGGGCGCATTTGGAGCTGAGAGTCAATAAATTGACCTGGCAGACCGTGGGCCTGGCTTTGGCCAACAGGGTGTAGCAGATATGGTGCAAGCAGGGGCTTCAGATGGACTTGCAAGGCCGAGTTTGCCCTCTGTGCTTCTACCATTACAGGGAGAGGTGCTGACCCCGTCACCTCCTCCCCTCAGCCTGGGCCCCAGAATGAACCCTCGGGTCCCAACCCTGAGCCCATCTCATGGAGAGGAGCCAAGGCAGCTTGGAGCCCACCCATCCAGCCAAGCCCGGCCTAGATCAGCTGATTCTCGTTCAGCCTGCAAGCCCAGGGGCATGGGAATAAATGCTGATCGTTGTGTGTCATTGGTTTGGGGGGTGACTTGTTATGCAACATCTTGTGACTGAGACTGACGAATACTGAAATTGATATCTAGAAGGGTCTCCTGCTGTAGCAGAAGCCTAAAGTACATGACAGGGCTTCCTGGTGAAGCAGTGGGTGGCAAGGAAGCTGTTACAATCAGCCAGGAAAACAGTGAGGAGACTGTTACTGAGGGTAGGGGAAACGAGGGCTCGTGATAATCTGGAAGGTAGAAATACACTGGAACTTGTTCACCTGGGGGCCGGATATTTCAGGGCAAAATTGGAATGCATGAGCTGTTGGCTACAGGCTGTTTTTGATGAGGTCCTACAAACAAGGTTTGAGTTGAGTGGAGAACTTTCTGGTTTGTATTCAGAATTTAGTGGCAATATAGACAGCCCAGAAATTGCTCAGTTTGAAAAATGAAACCATCCTTTCCAAGACAGAGTGAGGCCATGTTGCGTCACCTTAGGAAGAAGTCTCACTCCAGAGCCTTCCACTAAGACAGAGCCTCAGGGAACAGATCACATCAAGGGTGTGGCTTTAATGCCTTTTATTAAGAGCACTGACAGACTTAAGGCAGGGGGTGTCAAGGACACTCTTTCAGCTGGACAGAAGTTTTCCTAGAACGATGAGGGATGTGTGGTCACAGAATGTGATGTGCCCAATACTTATGATTGAGCTGGAGGGACGGCATATGGTACAAAGAATTGTGATCGTGGCTTTTGATACATGGAATCAAACACATAGGAAACCCACAAATCTCTTGTGAGAGCTGCATTGACGAAAGCTTGGACAGCCTGGACTAAAGGACACTGAGACTGTGGCAAGTGAAAAGACCTCTGGACCTCCAACATTCCACAGGTGGGACGCAAGCTGAGGAGAATGCTCACCCACCTCAAGGGCCATATTTTCCAAGGATCTCTTCAGCAATTGCAAAAGAGGATGACGGCAGAGGAAGACTTCTCAGAGGGTGCAGCCAAGAGTCGTGTGGAACCATGGACTGGGAGCCACTGCCAGGCAGCAGAACCAAGGCCCAGTGAAGGCACACTGCCTGCTCCTGGAGCGCTTAGTGTTGTGTGCCACTGAGTTTGGGGTGACTTGTTATGCAACACTCTTGTGAAGAGGCGGCAGACACTGACATTGGCATCCAGAACGAGGCCCTGGCTGCACCCAAAGGGAAACGGGGGCGTGGGGGGTTCCTTTTGCATACCCAGTTTCTGTGGCCTTGTGTGCTCCCCGTTTTGTCCCATGTCTGAATGTGAATGTTGCAGGAAGTCTGTCTCTGTACCGTCACTGGATTTTGGATGTGTGAGGGGTAGATAACTTGTCTTTTGAGTTCATGGGTCTCTGGATCAAGAGAAGCCTCACCTGGATCTAATGCTGATCAGAAGATCCCAGACTTTGTCTGATTGACTGAGGCTGCGGGGTCTCGGGAGCATATTGTGGATGGGGGGGAGATGTCAATACCTATGACCAGGATGGCAGGCCATGGTGGATTAAAGTGTTGGCCTCCGTCCTTCACTGATTCTCTCTGGCCCTTTTGGTTTTCCAGTCCCACCACACCACCCCCCCCCCCCCCCAATTAGACGTGGAACACATTTCCCTGCCCTTGGTTTGGGGCTCAGTCCTGAGACTTGCCTTGACTGCTGGGATGTCAGCACACGTGACTCAAGCAGAGGCTGGAGACCTGCTCATGTGTTGGGCTTGCGTTTCTGCATTTCTGCCATCTCCGTGAGGAAAGGTTCCCCTGCTTGCTGCCACTCCTCCAACCCGGACCCCAGAATGAACAGACATGGTGCAGATCTGAGCTGAACTCACAGCGAGAAACCGAGCACAGAGGGTCCCATGGAGTGAAATGGGGCCACCAGGTCAAGGCCACCCTAGATCAGCTGATTGGCATCCATGCTGCTGACCTATGACCCTGAGAATCAGTGCTTATTCTGTATCCATCTTAATTTGGGGATGATTTGTTTCCAAGCATTGATGAGGAAACGGCTGTCTATGCAGCCACGATTCTTACACCTCGTCGCCAGTGCCCCCTGCACTGCCCACCGGGTACTGAGTGAGGGGAAAGGAAGAGGTGGAGTTTATTGACGGAATTCAGGTTGTGGCTACAGAGTGGAAAGGTGCCTGTTGGACCAGTGAGAGGTCTCTGGGGAGTGGAAAGGTGAACTCGTGGCCAGAAAAGTGGTCTCTAGTCCATTTGTGGTTGCTTGCCACTCTCCACAGGCTGATTAGGAACAAATAGAAATTCCTAAAAGGATTCCTGGAATCCCTGGGTGTGGTTCCACAGGTGAAATACGCTAGGAAGGAATTTTCCCCAGGTGAGGGGGTGTAGCTCATGGGTAGAGCATTGGACTGCCGATCAAGAGGTCCCCGGCTCAAATCTGAGCGCCCCCTGCTGGTTTTCCTTCCATCTTGGATCTACGGAAGTGGTCACCTTAGACCCCGTTCAACCACCAGCAGCGAGTCATTAGCATGTCAGGTGGCTTTCTAAATTTGGCTAATTTCCTCTGGAGAGGCTCAGCTGACAACAGAAAAAGGACAGGAAAGAAGAAGGGAGAAAAGGTGGAAAAGGTCATGTTCGGACTCCAGACCTGGTTTACGGGAAAACATCCTCATCCAGAATCAGAGGTTTTGTCTTGACCTCTTGATGCTTGTGTGTTTTTGGTCAGCTGTCCCATTTACTGTTTCCCATTTCTAGTGAGTGAGTAGGCAGGAGGCTGGGGCAGCAGACAGAGTCAGCGGCAGGGACACGTCTCAGGCATCTGAACCCCCTGGGTGCTGCTCCTGTGTGCGTTTGCTGGTCTCCCCCCAGAGACTCTGAGAAGCCGACTGGATGCTCTCATTTTAACAACACACACCTCTCCTCTTCTTGCTCCTTCTCCGAGCCAGAAACTACCTGCTCTACAGACGCGTTTGGGGAGGACTGTCCCGGATGACTCTAACGGACCTTTCAACGAAACATGTACGACTAGCAAAGCTGGTGCCCTCTGCAGGGGCCTGAGAAGCTGCCTGGTGGGCAAGGAGGGGGAGGGTGGGAAGGGGACCTGGTGGGAGAGGTGCCCCCTCTGCCGTGGAGCAGACCCCAGGTTGCACGGAACAGCACGGGAAGGTCGGTGACTTGCTGTGTTAGAGTCTGGATGTTACTACTGGGTGGAAAGGTGCCTTGTAGACGCCAACAATGGCCCATAGGTAGAGCATTGGAACATGGAGCCCGTTGTCTCTGACTCATAACGTGGGGAGCCCCTACCTGCTGTCTATAGAAATCTTCATAGACTCTATTTGTTAGAGCACCCTTAGGTTTACAGAAAATTTGAGCAGAAAGTCCAGAGTTCTCCTGCATCCTCACCTCAACGCCCCTCTCCCCTGCGGTTTCCCCTGTTTTAACATCTTGTGTTAGTATGGGACATTTGTAAAACCGGTGAATGAGGGGGCCGGCTCCGTCGCCAAGTGATTAAGTTCGTGCGCTCCACTTTGGCGGCCCAGGGTTCGGATCCTGGGCATGGACGTGGCACCACTCATCAGGCCATGTTGAGGCGGCGTCCCACGTGCCACAACTAGAAGGACCTACAACTAAAATATACAACTGTGTACTGGGGGGATTTGGGGAGAAACAAGCAGGAAAAAAAAAAAAAAACAGAAGAAAATTGGCAGCAGTTGTTAGCTCAGGCGCCAATCTTTAAAAAAGAAGAGGGAAAAACCCCGAAAAAAGTGGTGAACGAATATTGATATGTTCTTATCCACTGAAGTCCATTGTTTACCCTAAGGTTCAAGCTTGTGCTGTACAGTTTTATGGGTTGTGACAACTACAGAATGTTCTGTAGCCACAATTACAGTATCATTTGGAATAGTTTCACTGCCCTAAAACTCCCCGGCTATGCCTATTCGCTCCTCACTCCCTCCCTCCCTCCCTCCCTCCCTCCGAGTCCCTGGCACCCACTGATCTTCTTACTGTCCACCGATCTCCCTTTTCCAGAATGCCATAGCGGTGGAATCGCATGCGGTGTAGCCTGTTCAGCTTGGCTTCTTTCTCTTAGTAATAGGCATTTAAGGTTCCTGCGTGTCTTTTTGTGGCTTGAGAGCTCATTTATTTTTGTTGCTGGATAAAATTCCAGTGTATGGACCAGGCTGTGATTTTACTCAGAGCCGGTGTCGCCGTTGCAGCTAACGGCATCTTCCTGCAAGAGGGCAGAGGAAGAGGCAGGTGGGGCCTGTGCCAGAAAGCCTCCCGGGCTCTGGCAGCACCAACGCTTCCCACCATTCGTGATTGTGGCAGTGATGCAGCCTCACTCGGGCTACTTGTGGTGGGTGTTTGTAACGATCTTCTTACAGCCCCAACGCTTGAAATTCCTTTGTACTTTGGGGATCCACAGCCGTGTATGACTGGTGGAAGCCGGGACCTCACAATACTATGAAAGCCGGGAATACCAGGTGCTGCCGTCCCTGAGCCCCGGCCGTAGCTCAGGCTTAGCCAGTCACCTGTAGCTGATTGAGACCTGGAACATGAATGATTTACCCAGAAGCAGGAGGAGTTGGGAATTTCCTCCAGCGGAGCCAGGGGGCTGGCATTGGCAGTGGGGCCGCTGGCTGCAGGCAGTGTCCAGTGGGGCATCATCAGCCCCATAAAGCAGGATGCCTTTTGAGGTCAACGATTCTGCCTGCGCGGCTGCCCTTTAGTCCTGCCCATTTCCTAGCGCAGATCTCTAGCTACGTTTGGTGTGGTGAGACTTTTCCCATCCTGCCAATAGTTTCCTTATTTGTCTCAATGAGCCATCATCGGTTTCTGTTTTTGACAGAATGCAGACAGTGTGTAAACTGGTACTGGGGGTGGGGTGCAGGCCGTGAGGGGCATATGGCACTGAGTGTCTGGTTTTGTTAGGACCATCTCGGTAGTTATTCGGGAGTTTGAACCTGGCCGTCGTCGGCACACAGTGACAAAGCAGGAGACTTCAATTTTGCCCGGATCACCTGGAATGAAGCGCCTAGTGAGGGCCAGGCCTTGGTGTCCTCAGTTCCCACAGAACAGCACGAGGCACTGCAGAGCGGCTGATTCTGCTGGCGCTGGACCTCAAAGACGGAAAATGAAGCACAAATCTGTAAACCCTCTCCGCTAGCCAAGACCCGGTATCGAGAGACTTCTCTCTTGCCACTGATAACTGGGAAATCCTCAAACCAAAAGTAGAGTTTGATCCTGAGCGTTGCTGACTTACAATGTCAGTTAAATTAAGCAGATGCTCATGTCTCATGCTCGAGAAGTAGGACACTGATCAGTGCGGGACCTTCCCACCCACCCAGGCTTTTCAATGGACTCGGGAACAAGGGCCAAAACTTGAGGCTTGGACGCTAGGAACCGCCCCCACCCAGAGGACCTCACGTCACCAAGGGAACCCACCTGCTGCCAGGGAAGAATGCCCGACTTTCCGATTGCATCCTGTAACAGAAAGACGGTACTTCACAGGCTGCCAGCAACATGGTAGCATGTAGGTTATGCTGGACACATCACCTGGGGGGTGGGGGAGGTGGGGCGATTTGGTCTCATTGGACTAAATACTTATTTTGAATTTGGACTGTGTGTTTAAAGGGAAACATGATAGCTGGTAAGAAAGCAAGGCGATAAGAACACAGCACAGGAGTGAGGAAGGAATCCCCCCTTTGCTGGCATCCTCCCTGCCAAGCTCAGGGGCGTCTGTGGTCTCCCGAATGTGAATCTCACAGACTCCGATGCCATGTAGCATGTCGTACCCCTCAGGTCACTGTCCTTTCTCTAGTCCTTAGCGTCTTAGGGCTTGTGGCCTTTTAGGTAGGCCCGCTGCGTGTCCTCACTATGGGATGAAGGTCGGCCAGGGAAGCGGGCACAGGCAGTGCCTGGGCTCTCGCACCGTGGGGCAGAGGGAGAGACATCTCTGACCACACACCAGGGCTCCTTGGTCCCAGGCTGCGGGCCCCCAAGCAGCCTATATGCCTGGTCCTAGCACCCTCGGTTGTGCTGCCCCAAGGATTCCGAGGTTGCTGCCCTGTGTTCAGCCAAGCCCCTAGGTGACGGCCCCGGGGAGGGACTAAGCCAGGGAGAGAGGGGAGAGACAGTGTGAGATGTGAAGCCAGGAGGAAAGCCAGGAGGGAGGAGGCTGGGGAGGAGGAGGAGACAGTGTAGGTGGAGCTGAGGGAGGAGGGGAGCAAGGATCAGGGCGCCCGGCTTCCAGCTCTAACAGCCCAGTTCAGGCTATGGCTACACAGGAGAGTGCCTGGTAGACAAGTGAGGGGCCTCTGAGGAATGACGAGGCGAACTCATGGCCAGTGAGTGGTCTCCAGTCAGTGTGTGGTGGCTCTGCCAGTTCCAGAGGTGGCCCAAGTAGGACTAGAACTTAGAGTCCACTATGGAATCTGGGGCATGGCAACACAGGTGAAATAATGTCAGGAGGGGCCCCCAGCAGGCCAGGGGGCGTGGCTCAAGGCTAGAGCCCTTGGCTGCAGGTCCAGATGTCCCCGGTTCAATCCCAGGTGCCCCCTGGCCGTTGTTTTGCCATATTGCCACGTACAGGTAAATGGCTTCCCTGAGACCCCGTTCCATTTTACAGCAAGGTCTGCAGTCGCCTTCACCACTCAGCGCCTGATGGTGTTGTTTTTTCGGTGTCGTCTTTCCGTGGGATAGTAAAGTGTGGTAGATTGACCCGCTGGCGCAATTCTTCACCTCTCCCTGTTCCCGTGCCTTGAGCTTTGTGACTTTTCGTTTCTCCCCCAGAGGCCAGTGTGCTCCGCACCCCTTTGCCCTGGGCCTGGCAGTATCTATCGGTCTGGGCCAACCAGGAGATGGAAACCACATAGGGATTCAAACGGGACGTTTAATTTAGAGGATTATTGTGCTATGCGAGGAGAGTAACTCTAAAGGTGCAAAGAAGACTAAAGGGACCCCTGGGCTGAGGGACCCAAGCTAGGATCGGTTGGGAAGGGGGACTTTTCCCAAAAGCTGGGATTCAGACCTCATGGGGGAAGGTGTGGTTGGGGCCCACTAACCGGGTTGTCCCGTCCAGACCTGTTCACAGTTGCCAGACGGGCAGAATGCCACCTCCCGGGGCACAGGTGAGACACTTGGAAGTGTGAGCCTGGAACTTGCAGTGTCCACACCTCGGGGGCCTGGGAACCAGACCTCGGGGCAGGGGCGAGCCCAGGCTGGCAGGAGGGTGGCTAGAGGGATTTGAGGTGATGGCTGCGCAGCAGTGTTCACCTGTCAAGCTGGGTCTGCGAGGTCACCGAATGACTTCATTCCCTGGGTGCGTGCCTGGGGCCGAGCACCACCGTGTGTCCTTGCTCGGCTGCACCACTGCCCCACATGCAGCAGGAGCCAGGGGAGCAGAAGCAAAACCTGCAGCAGGAACTGGGGAGGGCAGGCCCCTGCCTCCTGCAGCGTCTCTCCCGCGCCCTCTACTGACAACTGTTAGCGCTGCGCTCACTTGAGGAGACATGCCCTAAGGAATCCAGTCCCTTCTCCCAGAGCAGGTATGGAAGGGCGCATTTGGAGCTGAGAGTCAATAAATTGACCTGGCAGACCGTGGGCCTGGCTTTGGCCAACAGGGTGTAGCAGATATGGTGCAAGCAGGGGCTTCAGATGGACTTGCAAGGCCGAGTTTGCCCTCTGTGCTTCTACCATTACAGGGAGAGGTGCTGACCCCGTCACCTCCTCCCCTCAGCCTGGGCCCCAGAATGAACCCTCGGGTCCCAACCCTGAGCCCATCTCATGGAGAGGAGCCAAGGCAGCTTGGAGCCCACCCATCCAGCCAAGCCCGGCCTAGATCAGCTGATTCTCGTTCAGCCTGCAAGCCCAGGGGCATGGGAATAAATGCTGATCGTTGTGTGTCATTGGTTTGGGGGGTGACTTGTTATGCAACATCTTGTGACTGAGACTGACGAATACTGAAATTGATATCTAGAAGGGTCTCCTGCTGTAGCAGAAGCCTAAAGTACATGACAGGGCTTCCTGGTGAAGCAGTGGGTGGCAAGGAAGCTGTTACAATCAGCCAGGAAAACAGTGAGGAGACTGTTACTGAGGGTAGGGGAAACGAGGGCTCGTGATAATCTGGAAGGTAGAAATACACTGGAACTTGTTCACCTGGGGGCCGGATATTTCAGGGCAAAATTGGAATGCATGAGCTGTTGGCTACAGGCTGTTTTTGATGAGGTCCTACAAACAAGGTTTGAGTTGAGTGGAGAACTTTCTGGTTTGTATTCAGAATTTAGTGGCAATATAGACAGCCCAGAAATTGCTCAGTTTGAAAAATGAAACCATCCTTTCCAAGACAGAGTGAGGCCATGTTGCGTCACCTTAGGAAGAAGTCTCACTCCAGAGCCTTCCACTAAGACAGAGCCTCAGGGAACAGATCACATCAAGGGTGTGGCTTTAATGCCTTTTATTAAGAGCACTGACAGACTTAAGGCAGGGGGTGTCAAGGACACTCTTTCAGCTGGACAGAAGTTTTCCTAGAACGATGAGGGATGTGTGGTCACAGAATGTGATGTGCCCAATACTTATGATTGAGCTGGAGGGACGGCATATGGTACAAAGAATTGTGATCGTG